>NC_091761.1:70805000-72055000 GCF_029378745.1 Bos indicus
TATCTCACCTTTCCTTACTAAGTGAAAGATAAATATTGTTATCTTCATTGTACATATAAGGAAAACGACATGCTGTGTTGGAGCTGAATTTTAAACCCAAGTTCTGCTGACTTTCATGCTCTTTCTATGACACTATGCTGTTTCTTACAATGTCATGCTGTTTTCTGTGTTCTCATCCCGCTTCTGACTTCTTAATTTCTGATCAGTCACCTACTCCTGCTAATGACCTGTCAGATCCAATCAACAAAAGCCAACCAGGTACGTATCACTGCTATGTGCTTATTGTTTGTTGTTCCTATAGCCTAGGTCATATTATCAGGGTATCTCAGTGTGTTTTAGTTGGCTGCATGTGCACTTCTCTCTTGGACTAACCCATGAATGCCTTTGGGTGGGGGATAGCTATAATCTATGCTGACAATATAGTAGGTGCTCATTAAATGCTTGTTAAATGGAGTAATTTCTCTTCTTCTTTTAAAGATACTCTAGGGACTTCTCTCATCCTGCTATTGCCTGACATCCATAAATGTTCCCATTCCCTCATCTGGGCCTCTGTCATCCTGCATGCCACTTGGAACACTGGCCCCTCTGATCAATTCCATTTGTCTTTTGATAGGGATTTACTAATAAATTAATTCATTGAGACTCCTGTATGCCCAGCTCAATGCTAATGGATGAAGATTCAAATATGACTAGCATGGCTCCTGCATTCAAGGCTTGTGCTGTCTGCTGGGAAAACACAATTAACATACGTGACATGGATAGTGAGCAAGTGATGCCATACTGTGTAAGGGCAGTACAAGCATAGTAAATGTGTGTTATAGGGAAGGGAAGGTAAACCTTAAAGAATGAACAAGATTTATACAAGGAGATGGGAATATAAAATGCTCCAGGTAAGATAAAAGTATCCTCCACCTCCAAGTGTGTGTTTGTTGTGTGTGATTGTGTGTTTATCTATGGTTGAAGCGGAAAGAGTAAAGGGAAGAAATGAAGGCACTGGTGGTCTGAAATGGTGTTACATTTTGTCAGATGTTTGGAGTTAAGTATTTAACTTAACCCTCCAGATGATGGAGGACTTTGGAAGTAGAGCAGTTTGGACTTGACATGATGGGAAATAGAGAACTACGAAATGCTTGGAGTTAGAGTGTCAGGATCTGAGTGTCATCAACAGCCTGTCAGCATCTTATAGGGTTAATGGGAGGGCCAATCCTGGGGGCAGGTATACAAGTCAGAAGGTGACTGTAGGAGTCAGTGTTGAGGAGGTAGAGTCTGAGTTTCAGAAGGTGGCAACAGAGGAGAGACAAGAAGCACCCACAGTGGGCAGCTAGATGCCATAGTCCCAGTTCAATAGGGGTGAATCAGAAATAACAAAGAACAAGCAGCTGTAAGTCCCCCAGGAGGGCTGCATTCTCCTCGCCCCATTTCCCATAGTACTCTCTGGTCTCCAGTGGGGCATTCCAGCTGTGAGCAATGAAAGATAAAGTGAATTGGAAGTGCTTACCCTTTCACCTGTACATTAATGCAGTCATCTGCATGTCATCTCACACAGCAGCTTGGGTCCAGGACCACCTGTGATTTCAGCTGTAAATCCTGGGCCCTGCAGTGCCAGCTGCCTCAGAGATAGTGCTGAAGGTGGTTGGAGGGTCCCGAGCAGCTAGAAGGTGGGTGACCCACCCTTCTCTCTGCTATTCTGCCAGGGCCACTCTGCACATCCCTTCTTGAAGAACTGTGTCATCTCCATGGCTGTGATCAATGGAGATTCTATATAAAATCAACCCCATTGAAAAATCACACTCTACTAAGTGCCTGTGTGGGTGTTGGTGGTACAGAAAGCGCTGGAGTTAAATTCAAGTCGTCTGGAAAAAATCCAAAGCCATCCAGAAAAACATGTGCTGATGGCTGGGGCCTTGTAGGTTTGTCTGACTGTCAATTAGATACTTTCTGTCCCATTAGACGTATATTCTGAGTGTCCATGTGTCACATGCTTTCAGACCTTATACACAGTTGCACAGCTTTCTCAAACCCATTGTCCCTTGTGACATTCATCACACCTTGTGATGTAGAAAGGAAAGGCCTCATTATATTCATCCATCTGATCAGCTAGGAACCTGGAACTTTATTCCATGCTTTCCTTATAATAATGTTGATTTTACTCCATGATAATTCCTAGGTTAATTGTCTGAATTCACTGCTCTCCAATAAGATCCATGAGAGTAGGGATCAGACCTTCAGACCTGTCTTGTTCATTGCTATTAATATTTCCTCAGAACCTAATACAATACCTGACATTCAACAAATATGTGTACGAGTGAATTAATGAATGAATGAATTGCCTAAGGGCATACAGACAAAGATCCCAGGTCTCCTATCCTCCAATCTAACCAGGGTTATCAAAGAATATTAGAACTAGGAGAGTAATTAGAGGTCATTTAAGCAGGTTCCCTCCCATGAAATTTTCTCCTCACCATTTAACAGCATCGTCTCTTCCAGGAAAAGTGGACTCCTTCCACACAGCTAGACAGAACTGCTACATCCACATTGGAATCACTCGGAAACTTTAAAAAATATGAATACCTCTGTTCCCAACACAGATATTCTGAATATTTGTAAGCTCCCCAAATTCATATATTGAAGCCCTAACTACTAATGTGATGGCATTTGAAGATGGGGCCTTGAGGAGGTAACTAGGTTTAAACGAGGTTGTAAGGGTGGGCTAGTGGAGGTGATGGAATTCCAGTTGAGCTATTTCAAATCCTGAAAGATGATGCTGTGAAAGTGATGCACTCAATATGCCAGCAAATTTGGAAAACTCAGCAGTGGCTACAGGACTTGAAAAGGTCAGTTTTCATTCCAATCCAAAAGAAAGGCAATGCCAAAGAATGCTCAAACTACCACACAATTGCACTCATCTCACACGCTAGTAAAGTAATGCTCAAAATTCTCCAAGCCAGGCTTCAGCAATACACGAACCGTGAACTTCCTGATGTTCAAGCTGGTTTTAGAAAAGGCAGAGGAACCAGAGATTAAATTGCCAACATCCACTGGATCATGGAAAAAGCAAGAGAGTTCCAGAAAAACATCTATTTCTGCTTTATTGACTATGCCAACCTTTGACTGTGTGGATCACAATAAACTGTGGGAAATTCTGAAAGAGATGGGAATACCAGAACACCTGACCTGCCTCTTGAGAAACCTATATGCAGGTCAGAAAGCAACAGTTAGAACTGGACATGGAACGACAGACTGGTTCCAAATAGGAAAAGGAGTTCGTCAAGGCTGTATATTGTCACCCTGTCTGTTTAACTTCTATGCAGAGTACATCATGAGAAATGCTGGGCTGGAAGAAACACAAGCTGGAATCAAGATTGCTGGAAGAAATATCAATAACCTCAGATATGCAGATGACACCACCCTTATGGCAGAAAGTGAAGAGGAACTAAAAAGCCTCTTGATAAAAGTGAAAGAGGAGAGTGAAAAAGTTGGCTTAAAGCTCAACATTCAGAAAACTAAGACCATGGCATCTGATCCCATCACTTCATGGGAAATAGATAGGGAAACAGTGGAAACAGTGTCAGACTTTATTTTTAGGGGCTCCAAAATCACTGCAGATGGCGAGTGCAGCCATGAAATTAAAAGACACTTACTCCTTGGAAGGAAAGTTATGACCAACCTAGATAGCATTTTCAAAAGCAGAGACATTACTTTTTCAACAAAGGTCCATCTAGTAAAGGCTATGGTTTTTCCAGTGGTCATGTATGGATGTGAGAGTTGGACTGTGAAGAAAAGTGAGCACCAAAGAATTGATGCTTTTGAACTGTGGTGTTGGAGAAGACTCTTGAGAGTCCCTTGGACTGCAAGGAGATCCAACCAGTCCATACTGAAGGAGATCAGCCCTGGGATTTCTTTGGAAGGAATGATGCTAAAGCTGAAACTCCAGTACTTGGGCCACTTCATGCAAAGAGTTGACTCATTGGAAAAGACTCTGATGCTGGGAGGGATTAGGGGCAGGAGGAGAAGGGGACGACAGAGGATGAGATGGCTGGATGGCATCACTGACTTGATGGATGTGAGTCTGAGTGAACTCCGGGAGTTGGTGATGGACAAGGAGGCCTGGCGTGCTGTGATTCATGGGGTCGCAAAGAGTCGGACATGACTGAGCAACTGAACTAAACTGAACTGAAGGGTGGGGCCCTGAAGATGGGATTAGTGTCTTTATAAGCAGAGATACCAGAACGCCCCTCTCTCTCCCTCTCTCTTTATTTCTGCATGCATCAAGGAAGACCATCTGAGGACATAACCAGGAAAAGGGCTCTCACCAAGAACCTGACCATCCCGGCACCTTGATCTCCAATTGCAGCCTCTAGAACTGTCAGAAATGAGCATTTGTTGAAGCTACATTGTCCCTGCTATGCTGTGACAGCATCCAGAACTGACTGAGACCTTGACTTAGTTGGTCTGGAGATCAGCCTGGGAGTGGGATGCTGATGAAAGCCAGGGTTGACAACAACTGCTCCAGAAAAGCTCTGCTGCTCAAAGTATAGTCCTGGGACCAGCAGCATGGACAACATTTAGGCTCTTGATAGAAATGTAGAGCCTCGGGCCCCAACCACATCTGCTGAATCAGAATTTGTATCTTAACAAGATCCCCACAGATTTGCTGCCTAGAGCAGCATGGCAGTGGTTCTCTACTCTGGCTGTCAATTGAATCCTTTGGAAAATTTTCTAAGTAACCAATGGCTGGGCTCCACACCAGACCAGATAAACCAGACTCTCTGAGGATCAGGCCCAGGCATAGTAGTACTTTTAGAAAGCTCCCAGGTGGCTCTCATTGTAGTCATGGCTGAGAACCAAGGAATAGAATAGTTAATCTGTATCTTTGGTGGCATTAAATGCTTTCTGCTTGCATTATCTTTGTGCATATCTTTACCTGCTCCATTGGGCTATGAATTTCCTGAATGCATAAAGTTTATTTAGTCATTTATGCAACAAAAAGTTATTAAGCTCCTACTATGTGAAAAGAACCAGGCTGGGCACTGGATACATGTTTGCAGCTTCTGCTGTTACAGAGATACAGTTCTTGTCATCAAGAAGTTCACATTTTAGAAGGAAAAACAGACATACAAATAAGTGAAATGTGAGAAGAGGAATCTATCGGGGATATAAAGAGAGGACAGGCACTAGGAGAGGACAATGGGACTCTCTGGAAAAGTTTGGAAGGACTTCCTAGGCACACAGCATTGAAGATACACCCAAAGAACAAGCAGGATGCCCTCACCAGCTAGATAGAACAAGGAGAGAAAATTCCTAAGAAAAGGGACAGCCTATTCATAACCACAAAGGCATATGTACAAAATGATGAATATACAAAGCTGTTATCCCAGCAGTATTTATAATAGCAAAATACTGTAAACAACCTAAGTGTCCATCAGAAAAGGACTGCTAAATAAATTATGGTCCATTTGTACAAAAGAACACCAGGCAAACATAAAAATATTGATGAGGTTCTTTATGTACTAATATAGAATAGTTCAAGATATAGTTTTAAGGTGGGAAAAAAATAGGTGCAGAACAATTGCCAATTGTAGAGCAATCATTTAAAATCTATCTTTATGTATACAAATATCAAATCCTTAAGTTGTACATCTGAAGCTAATATGGTGTTATGTCAATTGTACCTTAATAAAAGGAAAAGTAAGGAAAAACTAATTAAATATATTTCTATATACATTTAATTTGCCTAAACACGATGTAAAACATCATTATCCCATCTTGCAGATAAGAAAACATCTCAGAAAAATGAAGGAACCTTCCCAATTTCACAGTGTAAACTGGAGTACTGGATTCAACCCCACACAGGTCTGATGGCAAAGCCTGCAATGGTTCTGCAGCCCAGGCTGGCCTCGAAGACTGGGGGCTTGTGGGCACTGGGGTATGAGGCGAGGAGGTCAGCTTGAAGGCCAGAGCCAGGATCCTGAAGAAAGGGCAGGGGACCTGACGCCAGACAGAGAGAAGGAACAGACCTCACAGGACCACTGCCTGCTGATCCTGTGGTTGTCACTTCCTTGAGGTAGAGGGGGGAGAAGCTTATACCTGTGTGTGCGCTTATACCTGAGGGGCAGTCCTGCCAGCAGGCAAGTCCTGATGTGGCCACAGCTACCATGGTGATGTATGAGCAAGCTGGACATTTGTAAAGGGGTCCTGTCACCTCAGAAGACAGAAACAGGCACAGATCACCCCAAATTTCTCTTTCAAGCCCCTCAGCAGGAAGGACCCAAGGAGCACATTGAATGGCCCCACTTCCCAGAAACCCTTGGAGCACACAGTCCTGGGCTTCGAATTCCCTACTGAGGATGGAGAAAAATCAAGGCCCCATCTTTGCCTTCTCTGTCCCTTGGGGAGCTTATATCTGGCCATGCCACACATCCCAAGGTACTTCCCACACTGCAGCCTCCCCTGAAGGGCCTTATAGCCCAATTTTTAAAAATCAAGGCCCAATTTGAGCCTTGAGCCACCTCTTTAAGAGCCCTCACATTGGAACCAACGGAGGCCCAGCCAGCCACCCCCACAGCCTGCTTAGGGAAGCACAGAGTTAGCTGGAAACCGAGACCAGCCAGTGCCTCGTCCTCCCCCGCAGCCTCCCCTGAGGGTCTCTGCCAGGTTGGCCTTCCTCCCAGGCAGAAGAAGCGAGCAGCTGCAGGGTGCTCTGTGGCACACTGGGAAAGACCCCTCTAAGACCTCTCCCCGACAGAACCTGAAATGCCACTATTAAATATTCATTCCTTTGGGTTAAGTGTTTCCTCTCCAGGGTCCTCTTTTAAAATTCAAATGCTTCTTTGGAGAGGAACAAGCCACTTGTGGCTCAGAATCAAATGTACTGGAATTGAGTGATGGGAAGGCAGTCTTGCCCAGCCGAAGAGAAAGGGCCTGTCCACCCATCACTGCCCACTGCTGCTCCAGGTCCCCTGCCCTTCTCACCCACTCCCCCATCTCCAGGCTGGGCCATGGATGGACAAGGTGCGTGGGAAGAGGAGGCTGGTCTAAGATGGCTCTAATTTTTCATTCTGGGAGACCGAACAAGAGACTTACTCAAAAGAGCCCTCAGATACTGCAGGAGACTTAGTGTCCCCTTGAGACCCAAGCATTCTTGCTAGGAGCCCGCAGCCACCTGGAGCTGAGCCTTCCCAGTGCAAAGAAACCCAGGGGCCACTGGAGGGAGCCACCCCTGCCCCAGGTAGGTGGGGAAGCAGGCAGACCAGTTCCCCAAGGAGCCCAGAGCCACCACCACCTGCATCGCCTCCTCAGAAACAGAGATTCCCATTCCACACAGGTTTCCATCTGACTGAGACACAGAGAACAGTCAGCAAGTGCATCCCAGCTAATGAGATAACCCTGATTAATGCCTTAACTAGGATGTGATATTGGGGACATCCTGTGTGCCCAGCATCATGCTAGGCACAGGCTTTGTGATAAGGCATTCCTTGGACTAATTTAACCAATACCCCAGGACCTTATAGGATTCACAGGTGGCTCAGTGGTAAAGAATCTGCCTACCAATGCAGGAGGTATGGGAGATACAGGTCTAGGTCAGGAAGATCCCCTGGAGCAGGAAATGGCAACCCACAAGCAAGCACACCAGGACCTTATGTCTCACTGATTATTTCTGAAAATCATGAAAGGATTTGCAAGATTGCCCCCATGAGTCCTCATAGTTGCCCTGTGGCCCATCACTGGTCCCAGAGACCACTCCCAGTTCAGCTTTCTTTGGACAAAAAGTTCAAAAAGAAGGGTAAAGATAGCTCTGCTCTATCACTTCTGCTGCCCCCCAGGGCACCATACCATGCTCCTCAGGAAGAAGTGGCCTTTCCGAGTTAATAAGACACTCCCACTTTTGGGCAAACATCACCCCTCCTTGAGGACTTGAGTATGGAGACCAGCCTACATTGTTCTGCCCACAGGAGTTAAACAAGGGCCCAGGGATGAGATGAAGGACTGCTGCCCTCAGCCTCCCCATCCCCTACGGCAGGACCTCTGCCATCCACATTGACATCCTAAGGGTGCCAGCCTCAGATGTCAGGCTCAAGCCTTGAGTTTCCGGACGAATGACACCCACAAAGTCACAACCAACTAAGCCTGTGTGGAGGTTGCTGGGCTGAGTACCTTATTGGAAGGGGCTTCCCTGGTGGTTCAGACGGTAAAGAATCCTCCTGCAACACGGGACACCTGGGTTCAATCCCTGGGTTGTGAAGATCCCCTGGAGGAAGTCATGGCAACCCACTCCAGTTTTCTTGCCTGGAGAATCCCATGGACAGAGGAGCCTTTGGGCTACAGTCCATGGGGTCACGAAGAGTTGAACACAACTGAGCAACTAAGCACAACACAACAGGGTATATTCTCCACCACCAGGACACTGACCTCAACAGGTACCCTCTTGGCTCCGAGACCAACTACTGAGGCCAGAGAGCCCTATCTGGGGAGAGAAGTGTAGGGAGTTCTGGCCCAACAGTCCTCTTCTGCTCGCGAGAAGCCAAGGGGTCCCAGGAAGTCATGTAATTTCCCTGAGCCCCAGTTTTATCCACTTGTAGTTGAAAGTTCCCCCTCTTCCTCCACATGGGGTTGTTGTAATGATCAGCCACAGTATCTCCCATCTGCTGAGCACTGCTGAATGCCAAACAGTTCCTATACCTTCTTGTTAATCTCCCACAACAATCAAGCTCTTAGAATCACTCTTTTTTTTTTTTTAACATGGGAACAGACTCAAAAGCATCTATTATACTGAATAATCTTTGAAAAGCAGAGGCTCTTAATTGTGCCATGGATCCTTCAGCAGTCTAGTAAAGTGAAATTAATTTTTAATGCATAAATTAAATGTGTAGAATTATAAAAAATAACAGTTACATACTTCAAAAACTCAAGATTGTAAACATAGTAATATATCCTTTATTAAAGCAACTATCATCATCAACGTAAACATTTACCTTAGCATACTAAGGTAAATGCTCAGATATTTACAGGGATGCTGAGAATCAGTCTCATTTTACAGACAAGAAAACTTGGACATGGAAGGAAATACCAGGCACAGTGTTTGGCAGATGGAAGGAGCTCATTGAATGCAAGTGAGTTTTCATACAGAATTTTTTCAAGTTTATCAATTTCTTATTAAGAGGATTTTATAGTTATAAGGAAGAAGAAATCAGTGACATACCTAATTACTGCTGCTGCTGCTACTGCTGCTAAGTCACTTCAGTCGTGTCCGACTCTACGAGACCCCGTAGACGGCAGCCCACCAGGCTCCCCCGACCCTGGGATTCTCCAGGCAAGAACACTGGAGTGGGTTGCCATTTCCTTCTGCAACGCATGAAAGTGAAAAGTGAAAGTGAAGTCGCTCAGTGGTGTCTGACTCTTGGCGACCCCATGGACTGCAGTCCCACCAGGCTCCTCTGTCCATTGGAGGCTCAGAGTAAGGCCCACTTTCCTCAGGAAATTTATACCTGGCTACTGAGGCCAAGGCTACTGTAGCTGCCCACCTGAGCCCCTGTAACTTGGCTGGCCTTCACTATTTACCTGACCTTGGGTCCCAGCTCCAGCTCAAGGGCTCCCCAATTCAAAGTCATTGTCTTTCCCTCCGCTGGCTCCTGTTTGTTCTCTCCAACCTGGATTACCTTGAAGACCTTTCTATTTTCCCTTCTGCACTGAGGTCAGGGACTGAATCATTATTTTGCTCCTGAAAAAATAGCCCAACAATTTGCACACAGTAGACACTCAGTGATGTGGCTAAATTGACTATGGTAACCATTTTCTTGGTTAGAAAAATATCCTGGGTCCCACTGTGAATGTTGCCCCTTTCAGACTGAGGACCATGCCTCATGGACAGAACCACCTAGGAACCCCTGAGGAGCTGATTCTACACTCAAGAGCTCTGCGACTTTGGGGAAATTACTTAAAGTCCAAGAACCTCAGTTCCCACAGTCATCAAATGACAATACTAGTCTCCTTTTTGTGATGTGCATGAATTAATGAGGTGTACATAAAGCACTCAGCTTGGAGGTACCAGGCACACAGGACCCATGAGACACCCACCCCTTCACTTATAACTTGTCAAACTCCCACATCCATAATATTTCCCTGAATGTTGAGAAGGAAATGAATGAACGAGCTTACATTGCATAAATTTTAGGGCTGCAGAGATGTCCCTGCAGTCCCCTGAAATAACCTGCAGGCTGGCTATGAGCTGAGTGAAGAGGGAGTGCCTTCCAGCAGGGAGTGCTGAGGAGAGGATATGAATGAGAAGTGAGGGTGGGGAGGTGGGGGGAGCAGGGGGAGATAGTGAAGAGATGATGAAGCCTGTGGAAACAAGTAAGGACTCAGAGGGGGTAGTTAGGAAGACAGCAGCCTTTGTAAGACACTTGAACCTGGAGCCGTGGGAGTCTCTGGCAATGCCTGAGCAGAGACATGATGTGATGTAATTAAGACTGCAATATTATTCGGGTTTCACTTGATTACAAATTTCAAAAATACACCTTACTCTACCACATAAGAAAATGAAGGGACTTATCAGCTCATATAGCTGGGAAGGATGGTGGGACATCTGGGGTCAAACACAGTTGCATCCAGAGGCCAAATGCTGCCATCAGGGTTCCTCTTTGTCACTTTCTGTGTTGGTCAGGATTCTAAGTTGTGGTGAGCAGACTCCCCTTTGCTGGATTAGGTATAAAGGGGTTCACTGAAACTCATTGGGTGTGCTTGGCATCTTGGAGAGAATCTCAGAATGGAACTTGGACACTGCTCAGGTGAGAACAAAGGGGTCAGGCAAACCCCCAGCCACACCACTGTTCTGGGACACGCCCCTGCGGCTGTTTGTCACGCAGCACCTGTGACACTGGGACCAGAGGCCGGAAGCACTACCATACCCACACAAAAGAGCAGATGCCTTTGCTGGTCTGCTTCTTAGACGATTCTCCCTGCACATGACTGCAATCCTACAGGAAGGCTCTCACCAGCCATCCCTTGGGTCCAGCACCAGGGCTAGAAGACGTGGGTGCTGTGACTGGGTGGGTCCTAGTGCCTACCCTGAAGGGAGGCCATGGTCATTAACAGCTCTGCCAGGAGTGAAAGGTGTCTGGCAGAGACCCACAGCCTTCATAGCACTCAGCGTCATTGGAAAGATCACTCCATGGGGGACTGGGGCACACAGGATGGCACCATGGAAGTGGAGAGGGGAAGGTATCCTGTTACAAGGCCACTGTGGAAGTCCAGAGGGAAGATGAATGAACAGCCAAGGTCATGGTCCCGGGGCTGCAAAGCAAGGGATGGACATAACAGCAACGTTGGGCAGAAAACAAACCTATGATGGTTAGCCTGGTATTGCTGGGGAGGAAAAAATGCACTCGTCAAAGATGCCTCCTCCAGCAGGAAGAAATTGACTAAGTAAGGGTTAATTGTCCCTGCTTGGTCTGACAGCCAAAAACGGCATTTTCTCAATGTTATCCTCCTCTGTATGTGCCCTTGCTGTGATGGAGGGGAAGAAAACATTTGTCGATTTGAGCAGAGGAGAGCATTGTTATGATTTGAAATCCTTTTAAAGTTCCTTCCCCAGGGAGCCTCATTGAACTAAAAAGCAGGTGGCCCTACCGGCAGTTTGACTAAAAAACCGCTGGGGCAGGCAAGTTCCTATAACAGAGAGTTGGCAGGGCCTCCCTCAGGCCCCCGCAGGCTGGTCTTTCATGTCTGCCGGTTGTGGGGATCGGAGGTGGGGTTCTCCTCGGAGGGGCAATTCATGGGACCCCACAGGGAAAACAGTCCCTCCACCCAGAGCCCCCTTCCATGAGCCCCACTCCCTGCGCCTCCAGGAGTCCCCTGTTTAAGTACAGGTCTGGAAGCCAGGGCCGGGCTTAGGGAGTGCCCTTGAGTTTACCTGGCCAGGTGGGAGCAGGCTGGCCTCCACATCTGCATGAGAGCCGTATCCAGGATCCCTGGGCCATGTCAGCCTACGGCCATCTCCTGCCTCCCCACCCTGCCATGACCTGATCTTCTGCCTCAGTTTCCTCATCCTCTCTCTTCCTGTTGAGCTGGAGCCATGCAGTGAGCACTGGCGAGGCTGTGAGGAGCCAGGCAAAGAGCACGGGATTTGAGAGCATGACGGGACAGTTTTGAGTCCTGGCTCCCCGTTCTAGATAAATGATCTTACACCTCCGGGTCACTCATCTACATGCATCAGCACCAGCCTCCAAGAGCCGTGGTGGGATCTAAGGAGTTAACATGGGAAAATCCTTAGAACACTGCCTGGCACACCAGTAGTGGAGAAGGAGTCAGCCAGCTCCTGCTGGGACCAGCCCTGACCCTACCTCTTTTGCTGCTAAGCACCCAGATCATGAACAGATCTCCCACTTGACTTCACCTTCCACCTCTGGCAATCCAGACCAGACCCCTACAGAGAGAGACCACCACCCAGGCCAGAGAAGCCAGGCCACACTCTCCTCTTTCGGTAGATATGTGAATCTTGGTTTATGTCATGTTTATGCATTGGCCACTCCCATAGCCAGTTCCTGATTCCCAGCATCTCACCCTCCTGACACCTGTGTGTCTCAGAGTTGAGGATGCAGAATTGGGGTCAAAGTCGCTTTACAATTTTGGCGAGCCACTTCCCGACCAGGGAGTCTCATCTGGAAGGTTCAGCTGGAAAATGGGATGAGGTAGCCTCTAGGAAGGTACCTTCCAGCTCTAACAGAATGCACTACTAACTACTCCAAAAACTGATGAAAGATTGTCATAATTGTCCTAGACAAAATTAGGTCCCATGGCACCAGGACGGGGGATGGGTAGGAGTCAAGGGAGGGCGTGCATGCCTGTTCAGTCACGTCAGACTGTTTGCGACCCTATGCACTGTAGCCCACCAGGCTCCTCTGTCCATGGGATTTTCCAGGCAGGAATACTGGAGTGGGTTGCCACGCCCTCCTCCAGGGGATCTTCCCGACCCAGGGATTGTACTCGTGTCTCATGTCTCCTGCATTGGTAAACAGGTTTCTTTCTTTACCACTAGTGCCACATGGGAAGCCCTAAGGGAGGACACTGCCAAGGAATAACAGACTAGAACTGAACCTCTTAGTGAAACTGAGAAGCAGTTTGCAAACCCTTGAAACAGTGGATGCCAAAAGGAGGGGAGGATCCCCCAAAGGAGAGTCTTTGGGTGCGAGCCTCCTAATTGCATAGAGGGGCAGCCAGGTTGCTTCCCCTACCCCAGGAGCCAGGGAGCAGACTGCAGTCTCCCCAGTGGCACTTTCTTTGGAAGTCACACTGGTGTAACTTTCACTGTGACCTCCAGCATAGACTCCATCTATTTAAGAAAGAAAAGATGAGGCGATTTAGAATGTGGAGACATCATTCCTAAACCTTACCTGGATGTGAACACTGGGAGTCTGCTCATAGCATCAATTATTTACAGTGTAAGTTATTGTTGTTCAGCAGAAACTAACTTAAGAGCATCTTTTCTTTTTTAAATGAAGCACCTCGGTGACATTGGCCGCTCAGCATTCCTAGGTGAGAGCTCATTTATCCACAATGATAACACGACCCACCATTTGCTGCATATCCGTTAGGGCCCACAGAAGCACAGTTTATCTTTAGCCCTCATATCAAACCCTACAAAGAAGGTATTACTCGCCCCCATTTCTAGATGAAAAGAACGAGGCTCAGAGAGGTTAAGTGACTTGCCCAAGAAGACACAGCTAGTAGGATCCACACTTAGCCTGTCTCCCCTTGGTCTGCCATGATTCTGCTGTGCTGAGTCTCCCAAATGTGGCTCAGGCCCATCCTCAGGGGGCTTAGCTCCACAATGAGCAGGAATTGCTTAGAACCAAAGTCTCTCATGAAAAGCCCTGAGAAAGAGATAGGATAGATCCAGCGAACTTGCCTGGAAGTCCCACTCTGTCCATTGCTCCCCCAGCACTCCTCTGAGCACCAGATCAGTCATTGGTGGGTCTTTAAGGGCTCACTGTGCAAAAAAGACTTGTCTCTAAACATGAAACTCAGCATCAGCAATGAGAGATGCTCCTACTTACAGAAGTGTGCAGGGACCAGGACATGGTTAGGGAGCAGCGTGCATCTCACCCTCACTCTGGGCTCATGTGCAGGGGGGCCATAAGCAGACTCGCCATACCGTGAATGCCTAGCTTAATCTCCCCTGCACCTACTGACCGATTGCTGAATGCATATAGATATTTCACATCAAAAGCACCTGATTATAATGCTCCTTCACAGCACACACCTGCCCCAGCTCATTATGCCCACCCCAACCTCCCCTACACATACACCAGTCCATCAAACATCCATGCCGGAAGTATACTAGGAGGACTCTGATTAGAGGAGGTAAATTAATTAGAGTTGTGATAGTACCAGAATAAAATGGGCAGCTTATTTTTCCTATATTTCTTCTCTTTGGACTGTGCATCCCTCACCTGTGCCTGGGAATTTAACAAAGGAACGGAGCTCACACTGAAGTTCACAGCAGGAGATGTGTCAGGGGAGAGCAAAAGGCAGGAAAAGACCAACCCTGAAGGAGAGGTTTTAAAACACATAATGATTTCATGTCAAAACACAATTTCCGAGTGTCACTGCATTGTTCTGCAAGCATGAGGGAAAAGGGAAGTGATTGAAAACTCCTGGAATGAGAACGCAGCTGTGGGCTCTGGAACACTGATTGATGGTCTTGGAAGGGGAGATTGATGGATTATGATTTTCTGAGAGGGATCATTACACGCCGAGTCCATGAACAGAGCTGCCTGACGTTTGGACACTTCAGTGCAAGAGAAAGCCATTTGGATGATCCTGATTCATTAGCCCATTATCCAAAACCAATCCGTGCAGGCATGGCCAGTCGGATCAGAGGCCCTGGGGTGGGACAGGGTGTGGGTTTGGTACTCAGCAAGCATTTGTCAGATGGATAAGAAAGAACAGTTTGGCCCAGGCCAGCGGTCTCTGGATTTGAATAGCTGTCGTATGCCTGCAATATATCACTTTCCATGCCAGTATTACTCTGGCTAAAGTAATTAGGGAAGAGACCTGGAGTCAGGTCTCCATGTCCCACCAGTGGAGTCTGGGAGGGCCTGGAGGGGCTGACACCATGTGGGATGAACCAAGATCTGCACCGGGAGTGGGGATGCTTAGAAAGAGAAAGAACTGAGTTTAAGTCACAAAGGAAGAAAAGGCTAGAAACCAAAGAGGTATCAGGCTATAGCTCCCCCATGGGCCCCAGATGTGGAGGGAATTTAGAAATAAGTTCCACAGACCCTGGAACAAGCAGGGACAGATTGGGGAGAGTAGTTGGGAGAGTAAGTCAGAATAAAGATAGAGAAAAGTGTGAGAGTATCAGGGCACCTCTAATATGCTGTCAGCTGTATACCTAGGGGGTGATGTTACGGCATACAGGAGCCCAGCAATAGTAATGTCCCCAAAAGCCCACCAGCCCCAAGGCCAAGAGCTGAACTCTAAATCCCTGAAGGCTCCACTGTCAGCTGGGCTTCTAAAGGAAGCAGTGGGATCAAATCTAAAAAGACTGGGTAGGATTCTTCCCCAAGCCTCTGATGTCACATATATTTATCTGCCTCCAGCACCAGCCACCAGGGCCCCACGTGCCCGGGCAAAGGCAGGTCTCATCTTTCCGAGGACAAGGCTTTCTGCCCTCACTCTTCCCGCACTCTGCCAGGTCTCTCTTCTCTGCCCAACCCTTGGCCCCACATCTTCTCATCGCCCCTGACTTCCTTGCCTGCCCCACCACTGACTCCTTCTCTCATCCTAGGAAGAGCTCTGTACTTTGGTTTTTATATTCCATATTCTTTTGTCACAGCATCCCATTCGTGCCTGGCCACCCTCTACTATGAAGCAATATGGCTAATCAATGTATGTTGGTAGGTGGCGGCATGAACTCTCCCTGGTGACACATTTACCATCTATGGACGATAGTACCACAGATGCAGCAAGAAATGGTGAATGGTGGTGGGGACTACCTTCCAGCAATACTCAGGTCACCCCAGTAACGTTTTCCTCAATGACCCATGGGCTGGTGGAGGGAATGCCAGAGGCAGGATGAGAAAAAGAAGAATAGAGGAAAGGCTCTCCATTCCCAAGGGATGACCAGTGTCTTTGGCCAACACAAATGGCACTTGCCCAGAACTGGACACTCGGTAATTTGGGGACAACGACAGCCCACAGGATGTACACCTGCTTTCTAGTGTTGTCTCCTTGCTGCACCAGCTCTGTGTTCCGGGCCTGAAGATTATAGTACCTGGGCAGGACGCCCTCGGGGGCAGCAGCAGATGTGTGTAACAAAACACTTCACATGTCCTAAAGCTCTAAAGCAATGTCATTCTGTCAAGAAGAGGATGTTCACAGAAAATGGCTTCCCATGTCACCAGGCACTTGCTGGTAACCACGCTGTGCAGGGCACGTTGTGCCAAGTCCTTGAAAGGTGCCTGTCCGAACTGAGATGTACTAAAAGTGTAAAAATGCATACTTTGAAGGCTGAATACACCAAAGATGCAAGATAGTTCATTACTTTCTCTAAAATGGATCACATGCTCTAATATCATCTTTTGGGATCATGGTGGTGGCCAGTCACTCAGTCATGTCCGACTTGTTGTGACCCCCCTGGACTGTAGCCCACCAGACTCCTCTGTCCATGGGATTCTCCAGACAGGAATACTGGAGTGTGTTGCCATTTCCTCCTCGCGGGGGTCTTCCTGACCCAGGGATTAAACTCATATCTCCTTTACCGCTGAGCAGATTCTTTACTGCTGAGCCACCTGGGAATTCCCACATTTTGTATGGGTAGGATTATATAAAATATATTATTCAAATTAATTTCACCTGCTTTTTACTTAATGTGACTCCTAGAAAAATTCTAATTACATGAATTACATACATAGCCTGCATCATATTTCCCGTGAACAACTCTGGTCTTGAAGTGCACTCCAAAAGAGCTTTCTGAACTACTGGAAATGCTTGAGACCTGCGCTGTCCAATACGGCAGCCACCAGCCGTGGCTACTGAGCACTTGAAAAGTTGTATTGTGATCGCAAACAGGAAGTTTCAATTTATTTTATTTAAAGTGAATTTAGGGGACTTCCCTGGTGGTCCAGTGGTTAAGAATCCACCTTGCAATGCAGGGGACAGGGGTTCTATCCCTGGTCGGGGAACTAAGATCCCACCAGCCTCAGAGCAACTAAGCCCAAGATCCGCTACTAGAGTCCATGCTCTGCAATGAAAGATCCCATGTGATGCAATGCAAATCCTGCATGCTGCAACTAAGACCCAATGCAGCTAAATAAATACATAAATATTTTAAGTGAATTTAATCTTAAATAGTTACTGTGCTAGTGACATCCATTTTGGACAGCACAAGTCATGCTGCGTGGGACGCAGTTAAAGCGGGATCAGGAGTTCTGTCTCTCAGCCGCATCTTAGCATCATCTGGGGAGCCTTAAAATAGCACAGAAGTAAACCTCACCCTCCGAGCTCCTCTGTCATCAGTCTGGCTGAAGTCTGGGCATTGGTACACCATAAATGGCCCTTGGGGAATTTTAATGAACAGGCCCAATCGAGGACTATCAAGTTATAAAGAAGAAGGGAAAGAAAGGGGATGGGAGCTGGTACTATTGAAAGTTGGCCTGTGCCAGGGACTCTCCAGGGTGTATGTGTGCCAGCCCATCTTCTAGGGTAGGTATTATCATTATCATCCCTATTTAACAGATGAGGAAACTGATATTTACCGCAAGACTGGGATTAGAACCAGAGTGTGTAAAGGTCCTGAATGCAAAAGCCCCACCCCCTTGGTGTCCAGAGTAGCCTGGGTTGGGCAGGTGACAAAACAGGGCTCCCGCTTCCTGGGGCAGATCCAGGCCCTGTCTTGCTACAGGTACTAGGCTGGCCCAGCAACTCCATACTTCCCAAGGAAACCCAAGAGAAGCCGTGCAGGGGCAGCTCTGACAACAAAGACGCCCACATAGAGCTGAAACAAAACACTTCAGATGGCCAGAAGTGCTGACAGCCAGGCAGCTGCCCCTCCCGGCACGTCTGCAGGGAGCTATCTCCACGCAGTCTCCGTGATGCCCGGCTTTGTCATTTAGGACATCAAAGTGTTCCTTTGAGCTAAACACTGGAGGGTCTTTGGAGGATTTGAAAGAGCTGGAGGAGCTCCACATGTCTGGAATAGAGATGGCTGCAATTGGCAAAGAAACTCGAAGGGCCCTGAGGCCTCTTTCCCCTAGGGGACAAATGGAGAACGCCCAGGGTCTCAATATCCTCTGTCCAAAGAATTCTCCAGGCAAGAATACTGCAGTGGGTAGCCATTCTCTTCTCCAGGGGATCTACCCAACCCAGGGATCGAATCTGGGTCTCCAACACTGCAGGCATTCTTTAATGTCTGAGCCACCAGGGAAGCCCCTTTCACATATAGGGTGTGCGTGGGGGAAGGGGAGGGGGGTGGGTGGATGGGTGGGGAGCACTGGGAGGATAAGAAATCATCTCTCCACGTTGGCTTACTCCTCAAACAGGAACCTCAACTTTCAAAAGTTATATCTGGAGGCCAGTGGACCCCCAGCCTCTCTCCACCTTAACAAGTAATATGAAAGGTAAAGAGGCAAGAGGACCCTGGGACAGAGACTGCGCTCCACTGAGCCCACATAGAAATCCCACTGACACATCTTTGAGACGGACCGCCCTAGAAAGAGAAAAGGCAGCTGCAGACTCACTGTCTGCCTGCCCTGTGCCATAGGGATTAAAATGGCCCTGCAAGAAGCCACTTCCCGGGCTTCCCTGGTGGCTCAGTGGTAATGATTCTGCCTGCCAGTGCAGAAGACATGGGTTCAATCCATGATCTGGGAAGATCCCACATGCTGAGAAGTAACTAAGCCCATGTGCCACAACTACTGAAGACTGTACACCCTAGAGCCCATGTCTGCAACAAGAGAAGCTACTGCAGTAAGGAGGCTGCACACCACAGCTAGGAAGTAGCCCTGCTTGTCACAACTAGAGAAACGCCTGTGCAGCAACAAACAGCCAGCACACTCAAAATAAATGAATACGATTATTTTTGAGAAAAGAAACCATTTCCCTTCTCTCCAAGTCGAGGGGTGGGGGTCGTGCCCTAGGCTCCAAGCCCTATTCCTGCACATGTGGGCAGCTTTGGGACAAGATTTCTGTGGAAGAGAATTAGGTAAGTTCTGCTGTGGGCTCCCATTTCCCAGATGAGCAAACTGAGGTTAGGAGACAGACAACGGTTTCTCTTTCTAAGGGACCAGAACTCAGCTTGAGCCCAACGCCTGACAAAGAGCTATGGGAACTAAAGACAGAGAAGCTGCTGGTGGCCTGGTCCTGGGCATCCTGAGATGAGCCCAAACAGTGCTCCTTTAGGTGCTGGAGGATAAGGGGGAGCAGGAGGGGAAGACTCCAATTTAATGAAACACAGGCAAGAGAGTGCTGTAGAGTATAGGAGCAGAGACCCAGGAGGGTCCATCCTGGCACAGCTTCCTTGCCCAGTACCTCCTGCCCTGGAGGAAGCGGGGCTGGGGGTGGGAGGAGTCCAGCTCCTCACTCACCTGCTCCCAGCTCTGGCAGAGCCCATGGAGGCTGGGAGGTGCTGGAGGAAGGAGGGAGGAGGCGGCAACTCAGTGAAGTAGTGACTCAGCAGCCTTGTGTAGGGTGCAGGGTTGGAGGTTAGGCTGCTTCTAACACCGATGTTTGCTCAGACAGCTAAGAAGACACGCTGCCTGCTGGGCTTGTGAGCTACAGCCTCTCAGCTGGAAGGAGAGCAAACAAGAAGAACTGCCCACCCTGCACCAGCTCTGCCAGGCCCCCAAGTGGGACCTGGGCTGGGCTCCTACCCTTACTTTCTCTACTGGCACAAGGAGGAGGGTTGGCTGCATGGCCTCTGCCTTCCCCACCTCTGCCATAATGCCCCTTCTAGAAAGGAATATTCTAGAGTGCCTGCCTGTGATACACAAGAGGCTTCACAAATGTTTAGTCATCCCATTCAGACCTCACCTGGAGCCTGTGAGGTGGACATTGCCTTCCCTACGTTTCAGGAAAACTTGGTTCAGAGAGGGTGAGAGACTTAGCCGGTGTCACACAGCTAGAATGCAGCACAGCCAAGATTCTAACATCTATCTGAATCTACAGCCCTTACTTCCTATAAATCCTGTAACTAGTTTGGGAACTGAGGTGGAAGGCTGGACCCCAGATCTCCCAGATCAAAATCCTGAGGGTAGGGTTCAAGAATCTGTGTTTTGGCAAGTCGCTGGTGATGCTGATGCTCACTGAAGCTGGAGGAGTGCTGGGCTGGACCACGTTATGTTTGAGGAAAAGAATAGAAATATGAGCGATGTAGAAAAGACCAGGTTAGACCATTTCAGCTCCTGTGGGGAGAAGGAATGAAATTCAGTTCCCAATTCTGTATCTCAAACTGAAACAACTCAGAGAATAATCTCCAAAGTCACCCAGATGTGCTCTGCAGGACCTGGGAGCCTGATGGTTTAATGGTTATCCAACACCCCAGTCTATGGGAGCAGTTGGGGCAGCAGCTGGAAATTATCATATGCACGCTCAGCGGGCCACCTGGGCTTGGACTCTGATCCTGCCTCTATCCCACCCCCGCCCCCAACCCCACATCCAGTCTCCAATCTCCGTTTCCCATCCTTACCTTGTGCCTTGGGATGCAGGGTCTTGCACGCCCCCTGCTGGCCCGGGCTGGCATGAGCATCCCCAGGAAGTCTCCCCAGGGATTCCTGCCACAATTTGTCTTTGAGATTGGGAGTCTCCCTCAGATACTCCGTGGGTCGCCTAGCATGGCTGACAAGAGCAGCAGACTGACAGGACAAAGTGGGCCTGGAGGTGCGGCCCAGGCCACTGCCCCTAAGGAAGAGTAGGCAGCAGACAACTAAAGGCCCAGAGGTACTCGGATGGAGGCAGGGAATGAATCAGTTAGGTCCTGCCCAGAGAGACAAACTGAGAAGGGTCATTTCAAAGAAGAAGCTTGACACCTAAGAGAAACTAGTTTTCTCCTCAAACTTGGGGTATGAGGGGGTCCACACGACCATGGACTGTGTTCTCTGTTCTTCAGTTGCCAGCTGTCTTGGACAGGGATCCAGAAGCCCTGGGTTCTGTTTCTGGCTCTCCCTCCTTCTAGCTGAATGACGTTGGTGAAGTCAGGTCATCCCTGAGCCTCAGATATTCCATCTATAAAATGGAAGGAGTAGCAGCCATCTCTGTCTACCCCTCAGAGCCACAGAACCACTGCCATCAGTTTGTAGGTGCCTGACTCACTCTTTTCGGGTGAGGAAATAGGGGTCCAGAATAGGAAAGGGGACTTGGTGGGGATACAGAGCAGGGGTGATGGCCTGTTTAGTTAGTGCAATGTGAGTCTGAATGAACTAACAGGAGCATCTAATGCTTTACTTCACCAGGAAGGTGGGAGAAGTGGTCTGGACCCTCAGGGAATGAACTCTCCAGCTGGAGAGAGGGAGTGTGTGCATAGTCCCACCTCCCAGGACTGAGCAGTCAGCTTGGTGGGTACTAGGACCCAAGAGCTGGGGTAATCCTGAGCAGTCCAGGAGAGGAGGGGCCGCTTGGAGAGAATGCAGCAGAGCCGGGACAAACACCTGTGGGGCCATCTCAATGCCCTCAGCCTCTACCCTGGACCATCAAGACAGAGAAAGACTCCTTCTAAGAACACGTAGGACTGAGGCACAAAAAATGATTTCTTCCCAGAGCCTCAACCAAGCCTCTCCATGAAGGAAGCTTTTCCTTTGCAAAGAGCACAGAAGGCTTTCTTTCTGAAGACCCTCGACCCTCCCTGGAGCTGTGCCCGGTGAGCTCCAAGCTATGACATTCGCCCAGTTCTCCATAGCTGCTGGATATCTGAAATGATTTCTATAATACTCGACCTCTCCTTCTTGCTCCAGAGATGGGGACTTTCACACCTGGCCAGAGCAAGCTGGCCCAGACCTGTGCCGGCTTTACCCACATCGCCTACTGCTCCTAAGGTCACAAAGTCACACAGTTAGACTGCAGCAGAGCCAAGATTCTAAGTCTGTCTGAATCTGCAGTTGATGTCCTTCTTTCCAGGAACCCCTGCAGCTAGTCTGGGAACTCTTACCCTCCAGAGGTAAGAGTTTTTGTCCCTGGCTGCACGTCCCAGAACCACTCCTGGGGTCTCCCCACACTCTGATCTGGATCAGTTCTATCAGAATCTCTGGGGCTTGGGACTCAGCATCAGTAATTTTTAAAGGTCCCCAGGAGATTCCAGAGTGAAGCCAGGGAGAAAAACAGCTGATTTCGAAGCACAGAGTGTCAGTATCAGAGGGCCCTTAAAGATCACTGCATGCACACACACACACATACAGGCACGTGTGTGTTTTTCAGATAGGGAAACTGAGGCTCAGTGGTTTGTTCAAGTGTACACAGACAGTCAGGAATCTGCAGACTTTGACTCCTTGTTTGGGGCTGTGTCCTTCATTTAAAAAAAATATCATTGTGCTTTACTGTATACCAGATTCTTCTACCTTTTAGCTATTTTAATACACGCCGAAATCTCACCACCTCACCTCCCAAATATACCTGCAGCCCACAGTCTCTCTCCCCCACCACATTCTTTTTCTTTAACATTTATTTATTTTATTTATTTGGGGGCTACACTGAGTCTTTGTTGCTGCGCGCGGGCTTTCTCTAGTCATGGCGAGCGGGAGCTACTCTCCAGTTGCAGGCACAGGCTTCTCATTCTGGTGTTTTCTCTCGTGGAGCACAAGCTCAGACGTTGCTGCACTTGGCCTCAGCAGTTGTGGCACCCGGGCTCTGTTGACCGGAGGCATATGGGACCTTCCCAGATCAGGAATTGAACCCGTGTCCCCTGCGTTGCAAGGTGGATTCTCAACCACTGGATCATCAGGAAAGCTTTGCCCCACCAACACATTCTGAAATGCCTCTCTGTCTACCAAAACCAAAGTCTTTCCCGCACATCCTCAATCTAACAACACACCCCTTAGTGAGAGGTAAAGATGGAGGGTCCTGAATTCTTTCCTAGGCGGAGAGAAGGAGAAAGAGATTGTCTTTGGGGGAGGGGACCAGACCTGCCTTCATGGCCTTGGGCAATGCCATTTCAAAGTGAGTCTGGGTGGGGCATGGAGTGCAACAATTGCTTTCTCCCTGGGCAAGGTCAGGGGCTGGCACAGCCTCTGAGGCTGTTGCAAAGTCTCAGCTACCACCACCACCACCCCCGCCTTGTCAGTCTTATATAACACCGTCCATGCCACACACCGCCACCTTGTCCCGCTGAGTCAGTGCTCCTGTGCTGCCCCCTAGGTCCTGTGTGGCAAGAATCCCCTGAAGCCCAGTGGCCCCCTGGGAAGGTGCGCAGAGCAGGCTCCGGGTTACAGATGCAACTTCCCTCCCAGAAATGTTCCCTACTCTAATCACTTTTTTAAACTTCACAAACACAATCTCTGCACCGTGATCAATTATTTAGCAGAAAATGATGCATCGTGTTAGCAACTAGATGGCATTTAATATGCCCCCAGAATTCTAATGACATGCCGTCTTCAGAGGCCTAATGCAAAGTTTCCCCTGCCCATGTTTTTGAAGACTTCCCAGAGTGGAAAAGAGCCAAGATCTATATGCTCTCAGTTGATGTCGGATGTAGGTGGCCCCTGGAATGTAATCAGCCTGGCCGAGGCTGTGCTATGTCCTTGCGACTTGTTTTCTTTCTGACTGGCAAATTACTTCTTTTGCAAGGTTGTTTGTTTAGTGTCAGGAGGTTATTAAACAAACTTAAGGCTTGGAGCCTTTAGTCAAATCAGCAGGAATGGGGACAGGGAGGGGTGATTCAATATTTAAGAGGCCACACCTGCCACCATGCCCCAAAAGCTAGGCAACCTGCTGCTCAGAAGGGGGAATGTTTTAGCCACTAGCCTGCTCAGAGGGTACAGTCAGTTGTGATCAGAAAGCTGTAGAAGTCTCATATTCCAACATCAGAGCCCTGGGACACTGCCTGGCAATGGTCAAAGGGTGAGAAAGACAGATACCAAGGTCTCTGCATCCAGGTCCCTTGGCTCCAGCTGTCCTAGGTCTTGACCTTAATCCATGTTTGAGTTCACTAGATAGGGAGGGCCAAATTCAGGGCTCTCTGGGAAACACGGGTCAGGGTTCTTCCGCCAGCATCCCTAGATCTCAGGCTCCAGGGGCAACTCCAGCTACCTCCACTCTCTCCAGTGTTATTACCATTTCCTGAGATTTTGCTGTGCACCAAACACTCTGCTCAGATTTCACAATGATGTACACCATAGTTAAGTCCCCACTGTGTGCCAGGTTCTATGCTAAGCACTTGGCATGCAGTATGTCTAAACTTACCACATAACGCCATGTCCATTGTCCAAAAAAAACCCAGGGTATCAAAGGGGTCAGATACTGGCCCTTGTCCTTCAACTTCTATGTGCCAGAGACAGAGTTCAAGTCAAGATCTGTATGGCCCCAAAGCAGGATGACTCAGCATTTGAGACTCAGGGCTGCCCCAAAAAATGAGGCAAGGGCTATGGGTGGTGTTAACTTTCCCAATGAGAGGAAGCTGAGACCTACAGACACTATGAATTGTTCAGGGTCAGGGTGAGACTGAAACCCATGCCTCCTGACAACCCAGGCTAGTGCTTTGCTCCTGACCCCATACACACACACCCTGAGCTTGTCCTTCTGAGACTCTCCTGTATGATGACCGCAGGGGTTCCAAGGAAGATTCCACCTTCTGTAGAGGGTACACCTAGGACATGCCTCCTACCCCTGGCTATAAACCATCATGTGCCTTTGGGTAGATGACCACCTCCGGCCTGCTAGAAGGAAGTTACACTCCTTTGATGGATGTAAAAACTGAGGCACAGAGAGGTTGAAACTTGCCCAAGGTCATACAACTAGTAAGGGTCAAATTTGACTTCCAACTCAGGTCCTGGCTTCGCATCCACCACCTCCTACTACCTGCCTGGAGCAGGAGGGGGAGCCACCATTAGCATCGACAACTCTCATTTCCTAATTCACACATAGAAAGTGAACAAACTCGAGCGATAAGGACAAAGAACTTCTTCTGCAAGCAGGTCAGTGACTCACGTCCAGAGGAGAGGAGCAGGGATGGAAGCTCTAAACTGTGGAACACCGAAGGATACTGGGGCTGTTGGCCTGGGGATGAGAAAGTTAAGGGAGCAAGAGGAAGATGCGATGGCTGTTTTAAACTGTATCAAGAGTTGTGAAAAGGAAGGAGGAGTGCAGGAAACTTAGAAGCTCTGTTGGCTCCTGGGGACAAACCAGAGACCAACAGAAGAAGTCAGAAGGTAATTCTCAGCTCAAGAAAAAATATAAATTCTAAAAATTAAGTCACCTGGGGATATACTATACTGAGTTCCCTACGACCTAGACCAGATAGATAATGCTCACAGAGGAAGTTGAAGAGCAATTGTCTGAATCAGGATGGAGAATGATCCCTGAAAGCTCATTCAAATTGAGGAATCTATCAATCTGTGCTGACAATTACGCTTAATACTTAAATAAAGAAGATCTGAGTGGTTTAAGCTGTGTGTGTGTGTGTGTGTGTGTGTATGTTAATTGCTCAGTCATGTCTGACTCTTTGTGATCCCATGGACTCTAGCCTACCAGGCTCCTCTGTCTATGAAGTTCTCCAGGAAAGAATACTAGAGTGGGTTGCCATTCCCTTCTACAGGGAATCTTCCCAACCCAAAGATCAAACCAGGGTCTCCTGCCTTGAAGGCAGATTCTTTACCATCTGAGCCATCAGGGAAGCCCAAGCCTTTGTCTAAGTGATATCAGATTGGACACATAAAAATAGCCATGGAGTCAAGTATCTGGATGTTGGTCAACCCATTTCCAAATATCAAACAACTGAAAATATTTCTGTTTTTATCTTATTTTAATTTGTTTTTTTATTGTTGAGAAAGTAAGAAGAGAACAGGAATGAGAACTGACTATCGTGAGACTCTCTCTCTCAGTTCATGGTATCTTCATGGCCAAACCTCAGTTCCTGCTCTGTACAAGAAGGACCAGCCCAAGGCTGGAGATCAACAGCACCTCAGTTTCTTATTCCCACAGAGTACTGGGCTCAGCCTTAATTAATAACAGCAAATTAAAAGTACATATTGATTAACTAAAGAATTTATCCCAAAGAAATGAAAACCTATGCTCCACACAGAGATCTGCACATGAATGTTCATAGTAGCTTTATTTATAATCACCAAAAACTGGAAACAACCCAAATGTCTGTCAACTGATGATTGGGTAAATAATATGTGGTCTATCCACATAATGAAATACTGCTCAACAATAAAAACTGATACAACAACTTAGATGGCTCTCAAAGGCATTAGGCTAAGTGAAAGAAACCAGTCTCAATAGATTGCAAACTGTATGAGTCTATTTATGTAACATCTTTGAAAAGACAAAAGTGTGTGATGGAGAAACAGATCAGTGATTTCCAGAAGTTAGGGGTGGGGGTAGGGGTTGATTATGAAAGAACAGCACCAAGGAAATTTAGGGAGTCATGGAGCTGTTTTGCATTCTGGTTGTGATGGTGATGGTTACACAATCTGTGGATATGTTAAAATTCACAGACTGTATACCCAAAAGTCAATTTTACTGTATTATAATTTAAAGAATATGGCTAATTTTCAAAAGAGCAGTATGCTTGACACAAAAACGTAAAAAAAAAAAAAAAAGTCTCAGGAATGACCCATTTATGTTTTTTGAAAGCTTTCATGTTGCATAAGTTCACATGTGTTATGCAGATAGTTTGTAATATAGAAAAGAAAGGTCAGGTGAAATTAAAGCCCTTTTTATTGACTATGACTACTTCTGGGGCTGGAAAAGGACTGGGAGGGGTAAAGAAGGACTTTCATATTTTATTCTACATACATCTCAATCTGAACTATTTATATTAGCCTGGCATTATTCTCATTAAGTAAACAAACAAACAATGGACAAAAAGTACAAGTAGGTACTCATTGTTTAATTTTTTAAAATGAGTCTTAGAACTCAGGATGTATAGTATTCATCAGTACAAAGGTGGCTGCTGAGAAGGGGTCCCATGAACCCTGAAGGGATGAAGGGAATGATGGCTCACAGGTAGGCAGGTATGTCAAAAGGGTCCCCTTGTGCCGTTTTATAGGCAAAGGTCCAGTGAACACTACCCGCAAGTTGTGCTGGGCTCTGGGAGGCTGCAAGAAGCCCATGTCCACCTAGAACTGAGAATCGATTTGGGAGGACAAGACAAAGAAAGGTGCATTACTAATAGAAGACTCAGAGTGACAAGACTGACAAGGGAACAAGGACCCACTCACTGCATAGCACAGGGAACTCTGCACAGCGCTGTATGGCAGCCTGGATGGGAGTGGGGTTTGAGGGAGAATGGGTCCATGTGTATTTATGGCTGGCTGTTAGCCGTTCAACTGAAATTATCGCATTGTTAATCTGCTATATCCCAAAGCAAAATAAAAAGATCAAAAGGAAAAAAAAAAAAAAAACAGCCCAACACAACATTGAAAAACAATTTAAAAAAAAAGTGACAGGTGCACTTCAGTACTCTGGTCATCACTTACCTAGGTCCCCTCTCAGACAGGTGCTTCTCTTGCGGTGTGTCATTTACTCCTCTAACAATCCCTCGAGGTAACTGCTATTTGTTCTATTTTATACACAAGGAATTTGGGGCTTGGTAAGTTTGAACACCTGCCCACGGTCACACAGAGCAACCTGAATTCAGAACAGCTCTGTGGGAATCCAGAACCCAATCTCTTTACAAAGATTATTTTAGACCCTTAACTAGTAGCAGGTCAATACACACAGCCTAGAAGATGAGGGCTGTCCCTACCCGCTAGATGGATCACAGTTGTCAGTGGAAAATTAAAAGAACAAGAACAAAGTCCCAAATCTTCCCCAAAGACCAGCAAATAATTGGTCATGAGCGTGTGTGGAAAGCAGAGATACGTACTTCAAAAAACATGATTTGAGAAGAAGCATGCAACAGATATCCATACAGCATAATCATGTTAAATATTATTCAGAGAAACACAAACCTCAAAGACACCTTAGAGACAACCACCTCTTTGTAGGTGAGGAGATTGGGCTCAGAGAGGCCAACTGTTTAACTCAAGCCACACAGCAAATCAGTAGCAGACCTAGCTCCAGAACCCAGCCTCCAGACCTCTGATGGATGCAGCACATCACCAGACTGCCTGGAAGCAGTAGGGGACCCCCTCTCTTCACATGCCCCAATTTCCCCTCGTTAGCCCGAGTTCGGAGTCCCTGCTGGCCTAATAACATCATTTTAGTGCTTGACATTTTACTTAATCATCCTCATGGTGTTGAGTGGGTGCCCAGCTGAGGCTTCTGATCTCAAAGGTGGCTCCCAGAAAGGATGACATGTTGCATTAATGTAAACTTTTTCAGGTGATGTCTTTCAAAAAAGACCATCCCCATGGAAAAGAAATGCAAAAAAGCAAAATGGCTGTCTGGGAAGGCCTTACAAATAGCTGTGAAAAGAAGAGAAGCAAAAAGCAAAGGAGAAAAGGAAAGATATAAGCATCTGAATGCAGAGTTCCAAAGAACAGCAAGAAGAGATAAGAAAGCCTTCCTCAGTGATCAATGCAAAGAAATAGAGGAAAACAACAGAATGGGAAAGACTAGAGATCTCCAAGAAAATTAGAGATACTGAGGGAACATTTCAAGCAAAGATGGGCTCGATAAAGGACAGAAAATGTATGGACCTCACAGAAGCAGAAGATATCAAGAAGAGGTGCCAAGAATACACAGAAGAACTGTACAAAAAAGATCTTCATGTCCCAGATAATCACAATGGTGTGATCCCTGACCTAGAGCCAGACATCCTGGAATGTGAAGTCAAGTGGGCCTTAGAAAGCATCACTATGAACAAAGCTAGTGGAGGTGATGGAATTCCAGTTGAGCTATTTCAAATCCTGAAAGATGATGCTGTGAAAGTGCTGCACTCAATATGCCAGCAAATTTGGAAAACTCAGCAGTGGCCACAGGACTGGAAAAGGTCAGTTTTCATTCCAATCCCAAAGAAAGGCAATGCCAAAGAATGCTCAAACTACCGCACAGTTGCACTCATCTCACATGCTAGTAAAGTAATGCTCAAAATTCTCCGAGCCAGACTTCAGCAATAGGTGAACCCTGAACTTCCTGATGTTCAAGCTGATTTTAGAAAAGGCAGAGGATAATGATAGTGAAGTTGCTCAGTCATGTCCAACTCTTTGCGACCCCATGGACAGTAGCCAACCAAGCTCCTCCGTCCATGGGATTTTCCAGGCAAGAATACTGGAGTGGGTTGCCATTTCCTTCTCCAAAGATCTTCCCAACGCAGGGATTGAACCCAGGTCTCCCACATTGTAGGCAGACGCTTTACCGTCTGAGCCACCAGGGAAGGCCTAGGCAGAGGAACCAGAGATCAAATTGCCAACATCCACTGGATCATGGAAAAAGCAAGAGAGTTCCAGAAAAACATCTATTTCTGCTTTATTGACTATGCCAAAGCCTTTGACTGTGTGGATCACAAAAAACCGTGCAAAATTCTGAAAGAGATGGGAATACCAGACCACCTGATCTGCTTCTTGAGAAATCTGTATGCAGGTCAGGAAGCAACAGTTAGAACTGGACATGGAACAACAGACTGGTTCCAAATAGGAAAAGGAGTACGTCAAGGCTGTATATTGTCACCCTGCTTGTTTAACTTCTATGCAGAGAACATCATGAGAAATGCTGGGCTGGAAGAAACACAAGCTGGAATCAAGATTGCCGGGAGAAATATCAATAACCTCAGATATGCAGATGACACCACCCTTATGGCAGAAAGGGAAGGGGAACTAAAAAGCCTCTTGATGAAAGTGAAAGAGAAGAGTGAAAAAGTTGGCTTAAAGCTCAACATTCAGAAAAAAAAGATCATGGCATCCGGTCCCATCACTTCATGGGAAATAGATGGGGAAACAGTGGAAACAGTGTCAGACTTTATTTTTCTGGGCTCCAAAATCACTGCAGATGGTGACTGCAGCCATGAAATTAAAAGACACTTACTCCTTGGAAGGAAAGTTATGACCAACCTAGAGAGGATATTGAAAAGCAGAGACATTACTTTTTCAACAAAGGTCCGTCTAGTCAAGGCTATGGTTTTTCCCGTGGTCATGTATGGATGTGAGAGTTGGACTGTGAAGAAGGCTGAGCACCAAAGAATTGATGCTTTTGAACTGTGGTGTTGGAGAAGACTCTTGAGAGTCCCTTGGACTGCAAGGAGATCCAACCAGTCCATACTGAAGGAGATCAGCCCTGGGATTTCTTTGGAAGGAATGGTGCTAAAGCTGAAGCTCCTGTACTTTGGTCACCTCATGCGAAGAGTTGACTCATTGGAAAAGACTCTGATGCTGGGAGGGATTGTGGGCAGGAGGAGAAGGGGACAACAGAGGATGAGATGGCTGGATGGCATCACTGATTTGATGGACGTGAGTCTGAGTGAACTCCGGGAGTTGGTGATGGACAGGGAGGCCTGGCGTGCTATGATTCATGGGGTCGCAAAGAGTTGAACACGACTGAGCGACTGAACTGAACTAAACTTTCCAAAAAAAATTTATCCTAGCATTGCACTATTTATATGTTGGCAGGAGCCCCAGGACCTTGTGGACATATTTCTGTTCACCTTGGCTTCCTCCCACCTCCCTCCCATAGCTAGAGTGAGATGCCCATGTCTGGCATTTCATCAGGTAGTCACAGCTGGTATCTGTCCAATAATGGAAGGGGCCATGTGGATGCTCTGTCCACAAGAAGACCAGCCAGCCTGGGCGGAGATGGCCCATGTGGTGTGGGTGTTTTGAGTACTGGGAGAACAAAGTATCCGCAGGACAGCTCAGATCATCAACTGAAGCAGAGTCTAGAATAAGTAGTGTCCTGGGGTCCCCACTTTGTGTTTTTTGTTTGGTTCATTTTTTGGAGGTTTTAAAATATTTATTTTATTTTTGGCTATGCTGGGTCTTCATTGCTGCGTCAGCTTTTCTCTAGTTGCAGCAAGTGGGGGCCTACTCTCTACTTGGGGTACATGGATTCTCATTGCAGTGGCTTCTCTTGTTGAGGAGCACTGGCTGTAGGGCACGTGGGATTCAGTAATTGCAGCTCCCGGGCTCTAGGGCACAGGCTCAGCAGTTGTTGCACGTGGGCTTAGTTGTTCTGCGGCCTGTGGGATCTTCCTGGATCAGGGATTGAACCCGTGACTCCTGCATTGGCAGGCGGACTCTTTACCACTGAGCCACCAGGGAAGCCCTGTTTGTTTTTAAATATTTATTTATTTGGCTGTGCTGGGCTTAGTTGAGGCACTTTGAGTTTGGATCCTGTTCCTCCAGGATCCAATCACAAACACTGATTCTAAACGCCCAGGCCCTAAAGAGCATAAAGAAGCAGAGTGGGTCCCCAGGTCAGTCCTGGTTGGAAAGGTTGGACTAGTTCCCTGGAACCTCTGAGACACTGCTATCCTCAAACGCTCCTGAACCCTTTTGAGCCTGTTTTGGTTTTGACCCTTGGTGGCCTCCTTAGTCGACAACTAGCTCTATTTCTTTATTCTATTGTGTTCCATGTGAATTCTGCTGCCATCGTCACTATCATCAGCATCTGCAGCCCAGTCATTAAAGTCACTGGTCTTAGAAGCTACAAGTTCTGGTCTGGCCCTGACCACCACTGCCAACTGCACCCTTGACTCTTTCACTTTACTGCTCAGCCCCTTCCCAGGGCTGCTGGGAGCTGGAGTACTGTACAAAGTGCCAGTGATTGTATTAGTCATCTCAGCCTGCTGGAACAAAATACCATAGACCAGGTAACTTAAGCAACAGAAATTCATTTCTCACTGTTAAGAACACTAGAAGTCCAAGAAGAAGGGGTCAGCAAACTGAGTTTCTGGTGACAATTCTCCTCCTGGCTTGTGGATGGCCACCATGTGCTCACATGGCAGGGAGAAAGACTGAGTTTCCTTGTGTCTCTTCTTGTAAGGATACTAATCTTACAGGATCAGGGCCCCACCCTTATGATTTCAGTTCAGTTCGGTTCAGTCGCTCAGTCGTGTCCGGCTCTTTGCGACCCCATGAATCCCAGCACGCCAGGCCTCCCTGTCCATCACCAACTCCCGGAGTTCACTCAGACTCATGTCCATCAAGTCAGTGATGCCATCCAGCCATCTCATCCTCTGTTGTCCCCTTCTCCTCCTGCCCACAATCCCTCCCAGCATCAGAGTCTTTTCCAATGAGTCAACTCTTCGCATGAGGTGGCCAAAGTACTGGAGTTTCAGCTTCAGCACCATTCCTTCCAAAGAAATCCCAGGGCTGATCTCCTTCAGTATGGACTGGTTGGATCTCCTTGCAGTCCAAGGGACTCTCAAGAGTCTTCTCCAACACCACAGTTCAAAAGCATCAATTCTTCGGCACTCAGCCTTCTTCACAGTCCAACTCTCATATCCATACATGACCACGGGAAAAACCATAGCCTTGACTAGACGGACCTTTGTTGAAAAAGTAATGTCTCTGCTTTTCAATATCCTCTCTAGGTTGGTCATAACTTTCCTTCCAAGGAGTAAGTGTCTTTTAATTTCATGGCTGCAGTCACCATCTGCAGTGATTTTGGAGCCCAGAAAAATAAAGTCTGACACTGTTTCCACTGTTTCCCCATCTATTTCCCATGAAGTGATGGGACCGGATGCCATGATCTTCATTTTCTGAATGTTGAGCTTTAAGCCAACTTTTTCACTCTCCACTTTCACTTTTATCAAGAGGCTTTTTAGTTCCCCTTCCCTTTCTGCCATAAGGGTGGTGTCATCTGCATATCTGAGGTTATTGATATTTCTCCCGGCAATCTTGATTCTAGCTTGTGTTTCTTCCAGCCCAGCATTTCTCATGATGTACTCTGCATATAAGTTAAACAAGCAGGGTGACAATATACAGCCTTGACGAACTCCTTTTCCTATTTGGAACCAGTCTGTTGTTCCATGTCCAGTTCTAACTGTTGCTTCCTGACCTGCATAAAGATTTCTCAAGAGGCAGGTCAGGTGGTCTGGTATTCCCATCTCTTTCAGAATTTTGCACGGTTTTTTGTGATCCACACAGTCAAAGGCTTTGGCATAGTCAATAAAGCAGAAATAGATGTTTTTCTGAAACTCTCTTGCCTTTTCCATGATCCAGTGGATGTTGGCAATTTAATCTCTGGTTCCTCTGCCTTTTCTAAAACCAGCTTGAACATCAGGAAGTTCACAGTTCATGTACTGCTGAAGCCTGGCTTGGAGAATTTTGAGCATTACTTTACTAGCATGTGAGATGAGTGCAATTGTGTGGTAGTTTGAGCATTCTTTGGCATTACCTTTCTTTGGGATTGGAATGAAAACTGACCTTTTCAAGTCTTGTAGCCACTGGTGAGTTTTCCAAATTTGCTGGCGTATTGAGTGCATCACTTTCACAGCATCATCTTTCAGGATTTGAAATAACTCAACTGGAATTCCATCACCTCCACTAGCTTTGCTCATAGTGATGCTTTCTAAGGCCCACTTGACTTTACATCCCAGGATATCTGGCTCTAGATGAGTGATCACACCATCATGATTATCTGCGTCATGAAGATCTTTTTTGTACAGTTCTTCTGTGTATTCTTGCCATCTCTTAATATTTCTGCTTCTGTTAGGTCCATACCATTTCTGTCCTTTATCGAGCCCATCTTTGCATGAAATGTTCCCTTGGTATCTCTAGTTTTCTTGAAGAGACCTCTAGTCTTTCCCATTCTGTTGTTTTCCTCTATTTCTTTGCATTGATCGCTGAGGAAGGCTTTCTTATCTCTTCTTGCTAGTCTTTGGAACTCTGCATTCTTTCCTTTTCTCCCTTGCTTATATCTTTCCTTTTCTCCTTTGCTTTTTGCTTCTCTTCTTTTCACAGCTATTTATAAGGCCTCCCCAGATAGCCATTTTGCTTTTTTGCATTTCTTTTCCATGAGGATGGTCTTGATCCCTGTCTCCTGTACAATGTCACGAACCTCAGTCCATAGTTCATCAGGCACTCTATCTATCAGATCTAGGCCCTTAAATCTATATCTCACTTCCACTGTATAATCATAAGGGATTTGATTTAGGTCATACCTGAATGGTCTAGTGGTTTTCCCTACTTTCTTCAATTTCAGTCTGAATTTGGTAATAAGGAGTTCATGATCTGAGCCACAGTCAGCTCCTGGTCTTTTTGTTGTTGTTGACTGTATAGAGCTTCTCCATCTTTGGCTGCAAAGAATATAATCAATCTGAATTTGATGTTGACCATCTGGTGATGTGCATGTGTAGAGTCTTCTCTTGTTTTGTTTGAAGAGGGTTCTGACAGAATGTGGTCCACTAGAGAAGGGAATGGCAAACCACTTCAGTATTCTTGCCTTGAGAACCCCATGAACAGTATGAAAAGGCAAAATGATAGGATACTGAAAGAGGAACTCCCCAGGTCAGTAGGTGCCCAATATGCTACTGGAGATCAGTGGAGAAATAACTCCAGAAAGAATGAAGGGATGGAGCCAAAGCAAAAACAATACCCAGCTGTGGATGTGACTCGTGATAGAAGCAAGGTCCAATGCTGTAAAGAGCAATATTGCATAGGAACCTGGAATGTCAGGTCCATGAATCAAGGCAAATTGGAAGTGGTCAAACAAGAGATGGCAAGACTGAATGTCAACATTCTAGGAATCAGCGAACTGAAATGGACTGGAACGGGTGAATTTTACTCAGATGACCATTATATTAACTACTGCGGGCAGGAATCCCTCAGAAGAAATGGAGTAGCCATCATAGTCAGCAAAAGAGTCTGAAATGCAGTACTTGGATGCAATCTCAAAAATGACAGAATGATCTCTGTTCGTTTCCAAGGCAAACCATTCAATATCACAGTAATCCAAGTCTATGCCCCAACCAGTAATGCTGAAGAAGCTGAAGTTTAACGGTTCTATGAAGACCTACAAGACCTTTTAGAACTAACACCCAAAAAAGATGTCCTTTTCATTATAGGGGACTGGAATGCAAAAGTAGGAAGTCAAGAAACACCTGGAGTAACAGGCAAATTTGGCCTTGGAATACGGAATGAAGCAGGGCAAAGACTAATAGAGTTTTGCCAAGAAAATGCACTTATGACTTCATGTAATCTCAATTATCTCTATATAGGGGCTTCCCAGGTAAAGAACCTGCCTGCCAATGCAGGAGACATAAGAGACTCAGGTTCAACCCCTGGATGGGAAAATCCCTTGGAGGAGGGCATGGCAACCCACTTCAGTATTCTTGGCTAGAGAATTCCATGGACAAAGGAGACTGGCAGGCTACACTCCATAGAGTCACAAAAGAATCAGGCATAACTCATCTACACACACACCTCTGTATAGGTCCTGCTCCAAATACAGTCCTTTTGGGATTAGGGCTTCAAGTTATGAATTTTGACGGGTCACAGTTCAGTCTATAGCACTGATGATAGAACCATGAGGACTCCTCAGTTTCCAGGAGGACAACATATTTTTCCAGAGGTAGCCAGTGACCTGAGTTACCCTTTATGGAGCCAGATAGGGCTGCTGGTTCTCTGGCTATGACTTGCCCTGAAGAGGTTACTTCATGTCTATAGAGCACCCACTGTGGCCCAGACTGGCATCTCTAGCTCCCTTCTTCCCCCTCCCCACTGCCCCCATCCCAGCTTAGACCCTGGGAAGACCAGCATGAGCAAACCAGAGTCACCCCAGAGCACTCTTGCCTGAGTCAGAACCTAGACCACAGCCCTCACCCCAGGTCCCAAGTCCTGGCGTACCCCTCTCTGCTCACGTTCCAATATAACAAGTGCTACTTGAGCACCTGCTGTATGCACAGGCCTGCCGTGATTGCCATCATTTTTGGTCCCTGGATGTGGTCTGAGCTGACACCCCTGCCCACCTGAGCCTGGAGTGACTCTACTGCTGAAGAAGTAAAATGCTTCGGGGCTCACCTGCCCTACTCCCAGAGGCCCCCAGCTCCTGTCCTATTGCGAGGGCCCAGAGCATTAATTCAGCCCATGGGTGGGGCTGATAGACCAGGCGCCAGTCACCCTCACCACCCTCCCTCCCTGGGCAACTTTAGTTTAGCATTTTGAGGAGGTTCCACTGTGCTGCTAATTCCTAACAAGGGCACTAACTTCTGGATGTTTACTTGATGACTTTGATTGAAATGTGAAACCACTCAAAAATGAATAATTGAAACCTCCCTGCCTGAGTTTACAGGATTAAGACTTGGGGGGGAAACAGAGCCTCCTCCCTTTCTTTCACCCAAGAGTTGACTCGGGCTTTGGTCCTCTGGGCAGGAACACGGAGGTCTCACGTGTGACCCACAGCTTTTCTCACCTCTCCCTCCTCCTGCCCAGAGCTGGAGCCTCCAGCCTTTGGGGTGTCCCTTGTAATCCTCTCTGTCAGCCCCGACTGTGAGGCGCCAGGCCTCAAGAAGGCAGTGATGAGCAGGACAGGCGTGGCCCTGCCATCTAGGAACTCTGTTCTGTGACCACACTGGTTCAGGGTCCCAGGACCTTGGCTGCCAGAGCTGGGTGAGACCTTCCACTGACCCAGCTCAACCTTCACTTTATAGAGGTTACAGAGCAGGGCTGCTCCCCAACCCCACTCCCAGCTGTTGTCCTAACTAGAGATCACTCACCCACGGCCTAGGCCAGAACCCCTTCCCCTACCCCCGCAGAGAGAGAGACAACAGTGACCTGGGACCCTGTCTTTATCCCCTGGGGACACCCACTCCCCACCCCCATGATCCTTGACCCTCCCACCCACCCAAACTAGTTTCTCAGTGGTCCTGGCTGAAACTGCCACCATCTTCCACACATCCAGGTGTAGGCTCCTCACAGTCAGCGCTTCTCCCTGCTCAGGCAGCCTTTGCTGGTGACTCCAGGGTGACAGCTACAACCCAGGTGGGATTCACGACAGGAGCACCCAGAGCCTACCTCCTTGGTCGGCCATCATCTCCAACAGTCCCTGGGACTTAGGCCTTTCTGTGGGGGAAGAGAAAGAAAGACGTGCATTTGAACCCCTGCTCTGCCCTTATTTCTTTGTGCCCTGGACAATGAGATAGTAGCTACTCCCTTCATAAGGCCATTATGGGTATTAGATGACGTAATCCATGTAAAACCCTCAGCACCAGGATGGGTACACACCAAGTGCTCAGATCATGTGAGATCTTTTCTCAGCCTCCTGTAGGTGGCCCACAGGCCCTCTGCAGGCTCTGGCAGACGGCAGGCATGACTGAGCGGCCCACCAGGCTGGGACAGGCTGGCTGGGGGAGAAGAAGACTTCGGAAGGCTTCAGGCAGATGCTTCCAGGAGACCTCCAGCTCTTCAGAGCCCCTGGGACAGTCTGTGAGGGCATCACCTTTTCCCTGGGCCTCTGGCAGCCTGGCAGAGCCTGCACTCTCCTCACAGGTCAACTTCTGGCCCACCGGGCTCAGCTCCTCCCTGCTCCTTCTCTGTCATTGTGTGTGTGTGGTCCTCAAAAATCACCAGGAGATAGGGGAGGGACTTTACTCTTCACTGCAGGCCCTCCTTCCTCCTCAACTTCTCAGCCCCCTGCCCTGCCCTTCCCTAAGGCTTTGACCCCATTCCTCTTCTGCTTCCCAATTACAGAATGGCTTCCCCCCTTCTAGAAGTGGGGTGAACGTTGTTATTCACTTGCTAAATCACGTCTGACTCTTTGTGACCCCATGGTCTGTAGCATGCCAGGCTTCCCTGTCCTTCACTCTCTCCCAGAGTTTGCTTAAGTTCATATCCATTTCCATTGAGTGATGATGCTATCCAACCATCTCATCTTCTGTCACTCCCTTCTCCTTTCACCTTCAATCTTTCAGGGGTCTTTTCCAGTGAGTCGATTCTTCACACCAGGTGGCCAAAGTATTGGAGTTTCAGGTTCAGCATCAGTCCTTCCAATGAATATTCATGTTTGATTTCTTTTAAGATTGACTGGCTTGATCTCCTTGCTGGGGTGAACGAAGTGAAGTGAAGTGAAGTCACTCAGTCATGTCCGACTCTTTGCAACCCCATGGACAGTAGCCTACCAGGCTCCACCATCCATGGGATTTTCCAGGCAAGAATACTGGAGTGGGCTGCCATTTCCTTCCCCAGGGGATCTTCCCAACCCAGGGATCGAACCCGGGTCTCCTGCCCTGCAGACAGACGCTTTACCGTCTGAGCCTCCAGGGTGAATATTGTTTCTTAAATCCAAAAGGCATCCATGGAAGTAGAGTTTAGGTGCAGCAGAGCCCAAGTGGGCCAATGGCAGCCACCAGGGAAGCCAGCAGGTTAGAGAAGGTGGTGGTCAGATAGCTAGGCCAGTGGGGGTGGGAGCTAGTGTGAGATGGGCCTATGGTGCACTGTGTCTATATGAGGTGGTGGTGGGAGGCCGCAGGAGGGGAGAGGGAGAGACCAGAGGGGAAGGAAAGTAGGAGCCACCACAGATGTCTGAGTGAGAGATGATGGGGCCTGGTAGGCAGAAGTGGCTGTGGGGATGGAGCTGTGCAGGGTCTTTGAGCAGATCCAGTACTGAGGATCCTGGAGGGGAAGGCTCAGTGCTACAATGGCTGGGCACTGGGGACACGGAGATGAGGAGTGGGAGCTCCAGAAGGGTGAAGGAAGTAAGCACTGCTGGGCTCCCTGCTGCTGCTGCTAAATCACTTCAGTCATATCCAACTCTGTGCAACCCCATAGACGGCAGCCCACCAGGCTCCCTCGTCCCTGGGATTCTCCAGGCAAGAACACTGGAGTGGGTTGCTATTTCCCTCTCCAATGCATGAAAGTGAAAGTGAAGTCACTCAGTCATGTCTGACTCTTAGCAACCCCATGGACTGCAGCCTACCAGGCTCTTCCATCCATGGAATTTTCCAGGCAAGAGTACTGGAGTGGGGTGCCATTGCCTTCTCCGACCTTCTCCAAAGCAGTATCAGTCCCATAGTATCCAGATTTTCTCTAGTGAACAGGTAGGATTTTTATGAGCAGAAAAAAAGAAAATCAACAAAGTCATTTCTAGTAAAGAAAAATAAAAGCATCCTCATCCTTTGTTTACTTATATATTATCTACAGGACATCTGTTTCTTACCAAAAAAAAATCCCCATAGGATTATGGAAGAAAAGGCAAGATGAAAATGTCTTCTATCTAATTTGTAACTAAAGTGTAAACACCTGAAAAAGATGGAAAGCAGAGTTGGGGGTCCAGGCCTCCCCTTTCACCATGGTGGGCCCCCCAGCCAGATCAGATGGGCCTCAGGTGGCCACACCTGCTCTGCTGCCCTGGACGAAGCCACCAAGCTCTGCTTCACAGAGCACAGTTATGAGTCATGAGTCCCAGCCATGGCTGGCTGGGCTAAGCCCAGCAAAGGTGGCCAGACTTAGTGGGGGGGCAGTCACAGCCTTCCTCTGCACCCCCATCAGGGGCCCCCCTCCCTGGGGGTGGGAGAAGCAGACCGTAGGGGCAGTGCAAGCAGCACTGAGGCCAGGCCAACACCAGGGGTGGTGGGAGCAGGAAGGGAACCAACCCCAAGGCTGGTGGAGGAGGCTTTCTGAAAGAGGAGACTCCTGGGCTGCCTTGAATGACAAGTACATGGTGACCAAGGGAAGGTCTGGTGACTGGTTTGGCACAAAGGTGCTGAGGCATGAGAACGTGTGACATGAGACTAAAGAGAATGAAAACGTCAGTGCTTTGGTTTGACTGGAACATAGGGTGTGTGAAGAGAATGACTAAAGGCGTCAGTAGGGGCCATCATAAGAACTTGTATGCTGGCAAGAGACTTTGGGTTACCAGGGTAATAGGGAGCTCTTGATTGATGGGCAGTGAGCGAGTGGGACTAACATGGTTCATTTTCCATTTCCGAGAGGCCACAGTCCTGAGAAGTTTTCTTTTCTTTTTTTAAAAATTTTGTGTATTTATTTTGGTCTGTGCTGGGTTTTTTCGCTGCGTGGGCTTTTCTCTAGTTGAGGCAAGTGGGGGCTATTCTCTCGTTAAAGCGCACAGGCTTCTCACTGTGGTGACTTCTGTTGCAGATCATGGGCTCTAGAGCACGGGCTCAATAGTTGAGGCACAGAGGCTTAGTTGCTCCGCGGCTTTGGGATCTTCCACGATCAGGGGTCAAACCTGTGTCTTCTGCCTTGGCAGGTGGATTCTTTACCACTGAGCCACCAGGGGAGCCCTGAGCAGTATACTAGGCCACATGTCATGACCTACCAGGACTTACCAGGAGGCTGAAGATGAGTTTGGTGTGTGGACTAGCTTTCTATTGCTGCTGTAACAACTTACCACAAAGTCAATGGCTTAAAACAACAGAAACTCATTTTGTTATAGTTCTGGAGGCCAGATATCTAAACTTAGTTCTGACAGGAGTGGGACTGAAATCAAGGTTTCCACATGGCTGACTCTTCTAAAAGTTCCAGTGGAATATCTGTTCTTTGCCTCCCCAGTTTCCAGCAGCTGCCTGCATTCCTCGGCTTATGGCTGCATCACTCTCTTCTCTGTTTCCATGGTCAAATGGACTCCTCCTCTTCTGTGACGCATCTCCTCTGCCTCTCTTTTAAGGACAATTATGGTTACAGGGGGGCCAACCCAGATAATCCAAGATAATCCTCCCTCTCAAAGTCCTTAACTTAATTTCATTGGCCTAGTCCCCTTTTCAGTATAAAGTAACACTCACAGGTTCTCTTACTTAAAAAACAAAAACACACTCACAGACTGAAGAGAATGAACTTATGGTTGCCAGGGGGAAGAATGGGGGGAAGGGATAGTTAGGGAGTTTGGTATGGACATGTATACACTGCTATATTTAAAATGGATAACCAAAAATTGCCTACTGTATAACACAGGAAACTCTCCTCAATGTTTGGGAGAGAATGGATACATGTTTATGTATGACTGAGTCCCTTCTCTGTTCACCTGAAACTGTCCGAACACTGTTAATCAGGTATAAAAAAAAAAAGTGTAAAATGTTAGTCGCTCAGTCATGTCCAACTCTTTTCAACATCATGGACTGTAGCCCACCAGGCTCCCCTGCCTGTGGAATTCTCCAGGCAAGAATACTGGAACAGGTTGCTATTTCTTCTCCAGGGGAATCTTCCTGACAAAAGGATCAAACCCACATCTCCTACATTGCATGCAGGTAGGTTCTTTACCATCTGAGCTACCAGGGAAGCCACCCAACACAAAAAAAGTTTTTTAAAAAATTCACAGGCTGTGCATCTCCAGAGACTAGGACATAGACATCTTTGATGCATTATTCCTTCTATCATAGTGCCATTTATCAAGTACCTGAGTATTATTCCTTCTATCATAGTGTGCCATTTATCAAGTACCTGAGTATTATTCCTTCTATCATAGTGTGCCATTTATCAAGCACCTGAGTGCCAGGCTCCAGGCTGGGGACTCAGTGGTGGACAGGCAAATACAGTACCTGCCCCCGTGGAATCTTGGCACTGATGCAGAGCCGAGTCTGCCTTGTGTGTGGAGCTGGGAGATACCCATGGCCACCTCTAGATGTTTCTCTGAGCACCTGGGTTGACTGTCAAGGTGTTCACATAGACAGTAAGAGCAAGTATTAGTGATGGGCTGGGTGTAGAGAGTATATTCAACATACTTTGAAATGTTGACCTGATATACTTTGAAATCTGTGGCATTGACACGGATCAGTCAGAAGAAACTTGGGGCTGGAGCAGAGTCCTCACAGACTCCAGCTGTGCCAGTGGTTAACCCTTCAGTTGCTGCAGCATGGGGAAGTCCAGAGGTCCTAGAGGAGAGGTCAGGGTAGCTGGGGTGGCTTAGGCCAGTGGCTATTCATTAACTAATAAGGAAATATTTAGATGTTGTTCACTCAGTCATGTCCAACTCTTTGCAACCCCATGGACTACAGCACATGATGCTTCCCTGTCCTTCACTATCTCCTGGAGTTTGCTCAGACTCATGTTCACTGTGTCGATGATACCATTCAACCATCTCATCCTCTGTTGCCCCCCTTCACCCTTTGCCTTCAATCTTTCCCAGCATCAGGGTCTTTTCCAATGAGCCAGCTCTTCACATCAGGTGGCCAAAGTATTGAAGCTTATATGCAAATAGCTTAACCCACTAATATGGCCTTTCTGGTATCTAGTATCTACCACCAGGCTCTCTGCTCTGGGTGGGGACATTCAGGAGTTCATTTCAAATTTGTTGAAATTGATGTGGCCATTGGGCAGGGGTCTGGGAACAGAGGTTTCTAGAACTAGGGAGGGGTGTGTGTGCACAGTGGAGGGGCTGGCATCTCAACCACCCCAATCCTAATACCTGGAAGAAATCATCATTGAAACTGGCTCTTCTTAGGCATTGAAGGTGTGTGAACAATACTATCACCTTCTTTTTTCCCCTTAACTTTCCCCTAAGCATTTCTGTATTTTTCTTAAAAGCCCTCTTATTACAGAATAAAATGTACCCTTCATCTAACTATGTTTGCCGGAGCCAACTCACAAGGCTGCAGATCTGTTCCTGGGCTGACTCCTTTGTTCTCTCCCTGAGACTCTCTAGGGCTGGAGGGGACCTCGGGGCCGCAGGCTTCAGTCACTCTGGGGGTAAGGGGAGGGAGAGGTTTCCACCATCTTCCATTCCAGCACCTAGCTGAATGTCCAGCAGGTGATAAAGATTCAGACAAAAGAAAGGAAATGGATTTCCAGCTGAATTCCCTTGGAAGGAGGGACAGAAATGGCAAGCTTGGTGAACTAAGTAAAAGCAGGAAGTTTCCACCCACCGTGTTGCTAAGTAAACTGAGATCCTGGTCTTTCCCGATGACTCAGTGGTAAAGAATCCACCTGCAATGCAGTAGGTGCAAGAGACTTGCGTTCGAGCCCTGGGTGGGGAATATCCCCTGGAAGTGGAAATGGCAACCCACTCCAGTATTCTTGCATGGAAAATCCCATGAACAGAGAAGCCTGGTGGGCTACAGTCCACAGAGTCATGAAGAGTCTGACATGACTAAGCATATACACATGACACCGAGATGTGGACATGACTAAATACCAAAGTGTTGAAAATGGACATTCATCTTCTGGGCCATTTTAGGTGCAATCTGATGTCTTCTCTACATTTGTCTATACCCTGCATTCATCCTAAAATAGTCCTCAGCGTACACAAGTCAGCCTGCCTCAGCACAGTTTCTCCACACACTACCCTTCCATAGTCACGTACAGATGTGAGGTGGACCCTAAAGAAGGCTGAGCATGGAAGAATTGGTGCTTCCAAATTGTGTTTCTGTAGAAGACCCTTGAGAGTCCCTTGGACAGCAAGGAGATCAAACCAGTCAATCTTAAAGGAAATCAACCCTGAATATTCATTGGAAGGACTGAGGCTGAAACTGAAACTCCAGTACTTTGGTCATCTGATGCGAAGAGCTGATTCACTGGAAAAGACCATGATGCTGGGAAATATTGAAGGCAGGAGGAGAAGGGGGCAACAGAATACAAGGTAGCTGGATGGCATCACTGACTCAATGGACATGAGTTTGAGCAAACTCCAGGAGATCGTGAAGGACAGGGAAGCATGGTGTGCTGCCATCCATGGGGGTCACAAAGAGTCAGATATGACTTAATGACTGAACAACAACTCCAACTATTGTTCAGCGAGAAGAGCCCAGACAGTTCATGATCTATGAGAAAAGCTCTCGCATATGTTGACACAGCCTTTGTCACGCTGCTGGGGTGAGGGCTGCGAACCTATCTCCCGGCACCTATCCAAGGCTCACCTTGGATCCAAGGACAGTGCCTTGCATTGGTAGCACTCAACACGCATTCACTCAACAAACATTTATCAAGTGCCTCCTGGCAACAAGAGAGCAAATAAAAAGCAGAAGCAAACAAAGTCGCTGCCCTCCTGGAACTTATTTTTTAGAGAGAGAGGCAGCCATAAATAAGTGAAGAAATGGTAGTGAAGGGGCACTCAGGCTGGAGAGGGAGTGGAGCCATGGGCTGTGCTGTGGTAGATGGGGAGCTTAGGAAGTTCTTTCCAAAGAGGTGACACTTCAGTGGAGATCTTAGCAAAGTCAGGAAGGGAGCTGTGATAATACCCAGGGAAATGTAGTCCAGACAGAGAAGCAGCAAGGGCAAAGGTCACCAATAGGAGAATGCTCGCAAACTACAACATGCCAGGGAGACCAGTGATCCCAGGAACAGTGAATGAGAACAGGGGACCACAGAGGGGCAGTGGGATGACAATGATAACAGCATGAATGAAAGAATGAATGAGGCTCAGGAGAACAGAATCTAAATGTGGGCCTTGGGTCACCTATATGCTCTTAAGCAGGCCACTCTAGCCCTCTGACTCCCACCCACCACGTTAGAAAGAGAATCATCATAGGTGCCCAACTCATTGAAATGAGAATTATGCTGCCCAAAAAGCCCAGACTAGGAATTAAGGGGACTTGATCAGGAGTCCCACTTCTGCTTTGTAAGTGAAAGGATCATTTCACCTCTTTGAGCCTCAACTTTTCTCTTCTGTAAAGTGAGAATCATGACCCTGCCAAACTCAGACTGTTATGGTCTGAATCAAATTACATGGTCCATGTGAGAAGGGCTTGTAAATCTCATATGTCAGACAAGTGTGTGTTAATCGCTCAGTCGTGCCAAACTCTGCAACCCCATGGACTGTAGCACGCCAGGCTCCTCTGTCCATGGGATTCTCCAGGCAAGAATACTGGAGTGGTTTGCCATTCCATTCCCAGGGGATCGTCCCAACCCCAGGAATTGAATCCAGGTCTCCTGCACTGCAGGCAGATTCTTTACTGCCTGAGCCACCAGGGAGGCCCTGTCGAATTAATAGAGGGTTTTATTTAATACTCGATGGCAAAGGAGACCTGAGATTCCCAGGGCAGAAGTTCTCACTGCCCCCTCAGTTCCTCCTAGGGCAGCTCGTCCTGTTCAGTTCTTGCCCTCAGTGTTCTCCAGTTCCTGTTTGTTCCTTGACCCCTGTGTCCTGCATCATTCGGCGTCTCCCATTTGTCCTATAGAAAATGCGGTGCTCAGTCCTTAGGGGGAGAGAGAACCATCCTCCCCTTCTCCACTAACCCTTCCTCTGTACTGTGTCTTTCAACATGGACATCCGACCCTACCTCGCCCTGCTTCCAACCCTCCCCTGGTTCCCCAGGCCGGTGGGCAAATATCTCAGCTCTCCCTCATGTCATACAAGGCCATCTGGCCCCCACGAATCTCTTGAACCTCCCTCTTGCCAATGTTTGGCTGCAATGAACTGATTTTAATTGCTCTAGACAGTACCTGGGCTCAGGCATCCACACATTCATATATACCATTTCCTTTGCCTGGAACATCCTCTCAAGTGCCGCCAATTCCTACCCAACTGCATGGAGAACTCCTATTCATCCTGCAAACCCCATGCAGAAGTCTCTTGGGAGGGTAAGCTTTCCTTAATCACGTGCTCTCTCCTCCACAGATGATGTCAGCCCTTTCTTCGGCTGTGCGCCCCTAGACCACATTGTCCTTATACCATGATGCCCTCGATGTGTCCATCCTGTCCACATGCACTTCTAGGAGAGAGCACCTAGCTCATCTCTGTCAACCCAGCACCTGCCATAGGACCTGGTACACAGCAGGTGGCCACAGAACTTTTACTGAGAGATGAAATGTACTTTAAGGGACACAGTCCCTCCGCCCTGAAACTCAATGCAATTTGTAGTGATCTGCCCAGATTGGACAAGTGTGTGTCTGGCCATCTTTTCTATCCTGATGTAGGTGGCAGCTCTGAAGTGAAAGGAAGGCCAGCCATCTACATTCTGAACTTAGTGAATATTACAAATGACCACATTAGTGAGACAGACATTTTCAGAGGCACTCATATTGACCCATGTAAGAAAGACTCTAAATTTAGTGCCCCCCAAACGGACGCTGGTGAATTTGTAGCCTCACAAACGGCCCACATTGGGTAGGAAGCTGAATTCGATTTGCATGTCAGAGGAGCGATATCTGGTACCTGATGTAAGACTAATTTTATTATTAAATTATCAACACTGATTTACTGAGAAATACGGTACTGCCGGGAGCTATTTTTAACCTCCCGCCTCAGCCCCACTCAGCAAACAAATCATCCTTTGAAGGACACTGCATTTGCAAAAGTGAATTAGGTGAATAAATATCCATCTATTCATGAAGTTTCTTTATTGAGAAATAAATAAATAACAGCTCCTGAATGCCTTCATTGTCCCCCTGGCAGGTTTCCACAAGGATGACGGCTTCTGCTGAGAGTGGCAGCGAACCGTGGAAGGGGCTGCCGTGCGAGGCACCAGCCTGAGAATGGACAGGAAAGGCACCAGCCTGGGTACCCGCCTGGGAACTCTTGGGGTCCTGGCCTGGGCCAGGCCTGGGGGGATTGACGACATCTTTCCCACCTCTGGCATATGGTCTGGCTCAGCTCACCTGGAGCATCCCAACCGTCCTTAAAATGGCAAGTTCAGGCCCTGGTACCAGCCTGTGGCGGTTCTGCCACTTACAATCTCTGGGATATTGGGCGAGTTACTTACCCTTTCTGTGCCTCAGTTTCCTCATATATAAAATGGGGATAATGCTACCTCTTTAGGGGTAGAGACCCCTCATGGGGTTGTTGGGAAGATTTAATGAGATAACAATGTTTAAAATCCTTAGAAAAGTGCTTGGCATATAGCCAGAGCCTAGGGAATTTTACTGATTGTATAGTCATCATTGTTGGGACAGGGAGAAAGGCAAGACAGAGGCCATGCGACAGCTTGGAAAAGGACAGGCCTTGAAGTCAGACCTGGATTTCAACACCAGCTCCCCACTCTCACCCCCCTCCGGCTGTGTCACTCTTGGCAAGCTACTCGACCTTTCTGTTCCTCAGATTCCAAGTCCATGAACTGAGTGCAATCACACCTACTTCTGCGGGAAAAAAATGAGATCGTGACTGTAAAGTGGACTGCATGGTACTGGCACCAAGTGCTCAATAAACAATGGATGGTCAGTAACAAGAGGGTTACTCTGGCTAAAATTAATGCAGTTTCTCATTCCTTCCCTAAATTCTCAGCACTCCTTTCTCCTTCATCTTTTCCTCCTCTCCTACAACCTGGTGCTTATCTGGGATAAAACGAGAATCAGGAACCCACCCTGAAGGAGAAAGATATGCTCAACTCACTGAACTGATAGCATCTTTATTTAAAAATGTGATGCTTTGTTTATCATGGATGGCATTGATTTTGAGGTGTTAAATGTAGATCAAGATTATTCATCTTGATTACTGAGAAGTTTTGGCACTCCCTTAAATTTTGTGCCTCATCCTGGTCCCAGCCCTGCTTAAAACCTCCATGTAGGGAAGCAAGAAGTTACATTTGGCTAGCAAGTGAGACAGTGAGAGAGAGGTGGGCTGGGAGGCAGTGGGGCCTGTTCACAGCCTCCCAGACCACTAGCTTTGTTTGGAACTTAAAGGGCACCCTGTAAGTGCCGGGAGTCATAAGAGGTTTATGAGAGATCAGGAGCTGAGAGTGATGTCTGCCGTTTGATGGTGCCCAGACTTCCTTTGCCTTGTCCTCCTGGGATGGGAATAATGGAGAGTTAATTAGGAAAACTCTGGCTGAGCCCCTGGCCCCTAGCAGCTGCCCACAAACACCCATGGATCATTGTCAGCTCACACGGTGGAAACAATTACTTGGTGTTTGAGGGCTGGGGCCACGGGATCCCTAACTTGGCAGCCCCATTCATCCAGCAGTATGAAAGGGGGCAGCTGGCAGTGGGTGGTGAGGGCTAGTTAGCCAGCTCTCCAGAACACACTTTTTTTTTTTTGGTTGCAAACAGTCTTTGTTGCTACATGCAGGCTTTCTCCAGTTGGGGTGAGCAGGGGCTTCTCATTGCAGTGGCTTCTCTTGTTGCAGAGCATGGGTCCTGGGCATGTGGGTTCAATAGTTGTGGCACACAGGTTTAATTGCTTCATAAAATGTGGGATCTTCCTAGACCAGGGATCAAACCCATGTCCCTTGCATTGGCAGGCAGATTCTTATCCACTGCACCACCAGGGAAGCTCCAGAACACATGTCTTAAAGCCAAGCTCTCATGGTCTTCAACTCCCGGAGCTCAGTAGTGGAAGTGCCTCCTCCTGTCCCTCAGCCACGTGTGTACCAGACTAGGTGGTGGGCTTGCTCCTTTATTTCCATAAGAAGTCTTCCTCTCCAATCACTAGCTTAACAGCAGAAGTAAGACACAAGCCTAAGTTTTACCCTGTGCAGCCAGACACAACACAATGCTGATGAGAGCATAGGAGCTGGGAAGGACCCTCCAGATACGGGGATACAAGCGTGCAAGGTACCATCTGCACACCCCCAGCAGGGTCAGGGTTAAGGTTAGGGTTAGGGTTAGGGTTAGGGTTGGGTTAGGGTTAGGATTGGGTTAGGGTTAGAGTCGCCAATGGAATAGATGGTGGAGCCTGTGGCCAAGGTCCAAGCAAGGGCTCAGACAAACCCCACACCAGGTACACGGTACTACCAAACTCTAGGCAAGAAGCCTGCAGTGCCCCAGACACCCGTTTTCCTGCTCAGTGGCAAGGAAAATCTCGGGCTTTGTCTTAGGAGAGGCTCCAGATCTCCGACCACCTCACATATTTATTGAACACATCCTGAGCTTGGCTTCATGATTTTTGCCTTTCCATAGGGAATTCCGTGTTCTCTGATGCCAGTCACTTAGGAGTGGGCTTGTCAGAAGCTGTTATGCTCCTTGCTGGATGAGCTCACTGATAGGTGAGCTCCTTACTTCTATTTCTCTCAGTATGGAGCTATTTGAAGAAAGTGAGAAAGTGGTGGGTGGAAGCTTCCAGAAGCTTTGTCAACAGACTAAGAATTTTTTGTGTGAAGACTATCTTCCTAGCACCTACACGGGGCCTGGTGCACAGATATGCGTTGAATTCATGAATGATGGATACGTAATGGATGGATGGATGGATGGATGATAGATAGACAGATGCTTTAGTTGATATATACAGGGGGCTATTGGAGGGCTGGGATACATGCAGGAGAGTGGCTGCTCCAAATAGCCTAGAATAGGGGTGGGAATCTATCTGCTCACTCCCACCTCCTCATGTTTACACATCCAGACCCCACTTTGAGCAAACAAATGCCCTTAAAATCTGACTAGGAGGCCATTCCCAACATGACTGGTAACCAGCTGTGTGGCCTCAAACCAATCACTTCACTTATTTTAGCCTAGATCTCCTCTACGAGTAAATGGATAAGTAATCACTAACACACCCAGTGATCAAGGTCATCCAGAAATCAAATGGGAAGGAGCTCTCTGTAATCTCAACTTGCTGGGGACCATGGGTACTGAAGTGTCAGTACAAATGAGACAGCTAACAGCTGCCAATGCACTTTAGAAAGTATCTATCAAATCCAATCCAATCAATAAAAATGTTAAGTTGCTGCTGCTACATGTCAGGTATCTGCATATGTGTTCCCAAGGCATCTGGATTTGGGTACTTTAGGCAATTCAGGGACCCTCCTAACCTCCAGCCACTCACTCCTCCATCATCCAGCCTCAGCCCAGGACCATAGCCCATGCTCCAACTCACCCAAATACAAAACTCCAAACAGTTTCAAGGAGAGTCAGCCACAATGTACTGAATGTGTTGAGGGCAGAGGGAGTGAACTTAGAGCATAAAATCATTCCATCTTTCCAGTGTTGAGTAAAAAGGGCTTAAACTTAAGATATGGCACCATTAAAACTGATACAGTCACACCCCCTCCCCCCGCCCAGTATATACCAGCACTCACAGACAGACACGTCCATCATACACACAAATGTCCTAGTCATTATAAACCTTCACACACACACATGCACACACACACACATGCACACACACAGGTAGACAGGTTCCAGGAGACCCCTCTCGCAGAGGTAAGCCCCACCCCACACCTTTACCTCTGCTGGCCCCTCCCCAAGAATGACACCATAACCTCCTGCTGTCCCCCACCCAGGTTTCCAAGAGATAGAAGTTGCATGTTTCGTCCTGGCCCCACCCTAGGCTTAGCAAGTCCCTTCTTGGTGCTGCCTCTTCCCTGCTGCAGGTGATACATGCCTCGCCCTGGGCCCTGATGTGGCTCCTCCCATCCACCGAAAGTTCCTGCAGGACTGGGACACATCTCAGGACACCTGCACCCCAGGCCCAGCTCCATATATACATAGGGTGCATTCATGTGTTCTCAGTCACTCCATCACGTCCAACTTTTTGCGACCCCATGGACTACAGCCTGCCAGTCTTCTTCTCTGTCCATGGAATCTTCCTAGCAAGAATACTGGTGTGGGTTTCCATTTCCTCCTCCAGGCGACCTTCCCAACCCAGGGGTTGAGCCCAGGTCTCCAGCATTGCAGGCAAATTCTTTACTGTCTGAGCCACCAGGGAAGTCGGGTAGCACTCAATATACCTTGGGAAAATGAACAAATAACCAGCAAATGTTCGGTGTGTTAGTCTTTCCTGCTCAACCTCATTGCAAGCTCCATAAGGATGAGGACTAAACCTTATAGGGCAAACTCTGATTTAAGAGGTCACCAATTCCAGGAAGTCCTCCTGATCATTCCAGCCCTTCCCAGGCCCTCTCACTTCCAGATGGAGATCCCTATGCCCAGAAAAGCCACCTGGGCAGCCTTCCCACACCCTGTAGCACTTCTGTTGTGTGGGGCAGTGTTGGGGGTTGGAGGCAGACAGGTCTGGGCTTGAATTGGAAATCCACCACTTCTCATATGCAGGGTTGTAGCACAATTCAGTTAATTTCTCAAATCTCAGCACCCTCAGCTGTGAGATGGAAAAAATAATGCCCATCTTGCAGGGCTGCAGAAAGTTTAAAATGAGGCCATACCTGCCTCCCAGCAGGTACTCAACAATGGAAGGAAATGCCATTGCTGTTATCACTGATAATTATTTTTCCTGTCACCAGTATATTAATGCATATATATGGAATTTAGAAAGATGACCCTATATGTGAGACAGCAAAAGAGACACAAAGAACAGACTTTTGGACTCTGTGGGAGAAGGCAAGGGTGGGATGATTTGAGAGAATAGCATTGAAACATGTATATTACTGTATGTGAAATAGATGACCAGTCCAAGTTGGATGCATGAAACAGAGCACTCAAAGCTGATGCACTGGGACAACCCAGAGAGATGGGATGGGGAGGGAGGTGGGAGGGAGGATCAGGATGAGGGACACGTGTTCATCCATGGCTGATTCATGTCAATGTATAGCAAAAACCACCACAATATTGTAAAGTAATTAGCTTCCAATTAAAATTAATTAATTAAAAAAATTTTTTTTAAGTTTTTAAAAAAAGAGGGTAGCAATCAGGTCCCCTGCTGCAGTGCTAGTTGCACGGTGGACACCCAGTTAGCAGGTCTGGAATGCAACACATGGTAAAGCTGGTTTTCAGAGTCCAGAGATCAGCACGCTTCTCCCATCAGACTCTGTGCCCTCAAGCAGGGCCTGGGTCTCCCTAGCGTGCACCTTGAGCCCGGGAATGAAAGAAGAAACAAGCCTTCCATAGATTCGTGAGGGCCATGTGGATCTCACAGAGTTAGAGCAGGCTTTGAAGGAGGCCACATCCTGGACAACGTGCCCTCAATGTGCCCTCTCATGTGGGCTGAGCCCACACTCCCCCCACCCAGCTGCAGGAGCTTTGACAGGGATTAGTCAGTGTTCTTACTATGCATGGGAAGAGGGCTCAAGCCACTGGGTTGTTCCCATCAGTTTGAAATCAGGCTGTGATAGAGCTGGGCCATCAATGGGAGTTTGCATATTCATGCAACAGAGCCCTGAGATTTAGTCAGAGCTCCAGGCCCAATTATATAGGGGCTTATTAGCCTGGAGTCAACAAGGGAGTCCCCCTCCCCAGATATGCACAGGATGATTGCATCCACATCAGCAAACAGGGACCAGGTGGGGCCATGCTCACTATGTGGGCTCTGGCTCTCTGGGAAGCCAAGGACTGAACAGTGAAAAAAATACTGGCTTGAATTCTGGCTCTGATGCACAAGCATTGAAAATGGCCATTTCACCTTCTCATCTGTGAAATGGGTGCAATTATGCTTACCTCACAGACTCACTGAATGGATTGTAGATATGTTGGGAAATGGTCTTGGTGCCTCCTGTACCACTGGCATGCTTGTAAATGCCAGCTGTTGTCACTGAAATCCTGCTGTTTTTCATTCTAGGCAATCTTGGTTTGATGTTTCCTGAGATGTGCCAGCCTCAGGAGAAAACAGAGCAGTCCCTAATAATTATTTCAACAATACCACCTACCATCCCCAGGTTTCAAGCACTCACTCTGTGCTCCATACTGAGTTATCTCATTTAATCCCCCCAACCACCCATGTTCATGGGGTTCTCAAGGCAAGAATACTGAAGTGGTTTGCCATTCCCTTCTCCAGTGGACCACATTCTGTCAGATCTCTCCACCATGACCCACCCATCTTGGGTGGCCCCACAGGGCATAGCTTAGTTTCATTGAGTTAGACAAGGCTGTGGTCCATGTGATTAGATTGACTAGTTTTCTGTGATTATGGTTTCATTGTATCTGCCCTCTGATGCCCTCTCGCAACACCTACTGTCTTACTTGGGTTTCTCTTACCTTGGACATGGGGTATCTCTTCATGGCTGCTCCGGCAAAGTGCAGCTGCTGCTCCTTACCTTGGACGAGGGGTGTCTCCTCACTGATGCTAAAGCTGAAACTCCAATACTTTGGCCACCTGATGTGAAGAGTTGACTCATTGGAAAAGACTGATGCTGGGGAGGATTGGGGGCAGGAGGAGAAGGGGATGACAGAGGATGAGATGGCTGGATGGCATCACTGACTCGATGGACATGAGTTTGAGTGAACTCCAGGAGTTGGTGATGGACAGGGAGGCCTGGAGTGCTGCAATTCATGGGGTTGCAAAGAGTCGGATGTGACTGAGTGACTGAACTGAACTGAACCACCCATGTGGTAGGAGCACTGGCCCCATTTTACAGATGGAGAATGTGAAGCTCAGCAAGTTAAATATCTGTCAAAGTATTGCAGAGACAGTTTATAGTAAAGGTGGATTTGAATCCAACTTCAAAGACCATTGTTGAGTTCCATTGAATATCAGTAGCTTAGAAAAGTTGCCAGGTGCTATTAGTGAAAAAGTGACATGTTCAAACCAAATATTTAAATGCTGATAATAACCAACTTTTATCAAGAACTTTTACAGTCACAAAGAGTGACCCATGGGGTCACAAAGAGTTGGACACAACTGAGCAACTTCATTCTCTTTCTTTCACTTTCCCTTTAACATGGCTGACATCCATTAACTCATTCACTCCTTCCAGAAGTCTTATAGAATAGGTGGCATTTTATGGAAAAGGAAATAGGTGGCTCAAACAGGTTACATGATGAGCACCAGAATGAGAGGTGGGGCACTAGATTACAAGAAGTAATCTGGCCTTTGAGTCAGAGAAACAGACCAAAGCTGCAAACTCGGGCATTTCCTTGCTGTGTGATCTTGGGCAAATCATTAAACCTCTCTGTGCTTCAATTTGAGCTATCTAACTTGCCAACCCTCATTTTCCTTCCTTGTTAATATTAAGCAAGATAATAAAAATAAAGGATCAGCTCAATTAAAAATTAAACAAAGGGTTAAATCCGCTTTTTTTTTTCTTTTTTATTTTCTCTTTCCACTCTGTGTTGTGACCTGGTTACTTTTAAAGGGCTGAGCTATTTTGGTACACTTGGCTGCTGCCCACTGCTCAGCCTGGTTCCAGGGCACACGTCAGATGCCCAGTGTGGCCTGGCATCCCTGTGCCTGTGTCAGTCTTTTCAGCTGGCCTGGAGTCACCAGGCATCAGAGCAGAATGCCCGCCCTCCCACTCTCCCCTGCTTCCTTCCAAGTGCAGTGCTTAGGGGAGAGGCAGCAGCACCCAGCCCTGGACATGGGAACTCCAAGAAAGAAAGGGAGAAGAGAAGGGGGGAGGGTCATTCTCCAAACCTCAGGCTGGGGCCTAGGGACACAACTGAGTAGCCGAGTGGAAGGAATTCCCTTCTTCTATTCTGGGCCAACAGGGGCAAAACTGGGCTGGAGGGAGTTGACCTCGTTCCCTCATTCACTAATTCCCATGGGAAGAGTCGCTGGGTGTGTAAGTAACATACCAAGAGGTAGACAGTGAGAACAGAAGGAGGGAACCCACTTGAAACATCTGAAAATTAGAGACATTGTCCACATTGCTTTGAAAATAAGGCAGGATTTTCCCACATGAGAGCAGAAACCTCTATCTAAATGGAAGAGCAATCCTGTTAGCAGGTTCCTCTGTTAGAGCAGGGATATCAGAAACAGCTTCCAGATCCAATGATGGAAGGTCTGTTTAACCAATCTAAATCCAGCGTCTATGGTCAATGGTATGCACCTCAGGGGAAAGGGAAAAGGGTTTGGCACAAACTGCCCCTTAGCATTGTTCAAGGGCGATCATCAGAGGAAAGAGCAGGTACAGAACTTGTCAGTGTTTAGAGTTTTATATTCTTCATGAACAAGTCCACGTACATGTACATTTGAAAAGTCAGGAAGAATACAAACCAAGCTGTTAACAGAAATTACCTCTGGGAAGGAGATTGCATAACGAGAGAGGGAAATTTTATTTTCTGTCTTATATTTCTGTATATTGTTTACACTTTTTGCAAGTGCAGATTGCATCTACAATTTTTCAAAAGATGTTTTCCATTCAGAGAAAATAAAAGCATCCTGACTGCAGACGCATCAAGTGAGGGACCCCGCTGGAAGTGGGGCTGCTGCCCAAGCAGCCACAGAAAGCTTAGGGACATCCTGGAGGCCCTAGGGGGAGGGGGCCTAAATCAGCCCAGCAGGGGACTTCCCTGGTAGTCCAGTGGTTAAGAATCTGCCTTACAATGCAGGGGACATGGGTTCAATCCCTGGTCAGGAAACTAAGATTCTGCATGCCACAGAGCAATTAACCCCACCTGCCACAGCTAGAGAATCCGCACATCACAACCCAAGATCCCATGTGCCACAACTAAGACCTGATGCAGCCAAATTAATTAATTAATCAATTAAAAAATTAAATCAGCCCAGAAGCCCCAGTGGGCAGTAGTCATCGTTTCATGTCCATTGGATGGTTCTCCTGATCTCTAGACATGTAACTGGGGCCTTGAAGGTTGCAATAAATGCTCCTTTGTAGTCCTCACCACTCACCCAAACCTTAAGAACTCAGGGCCAGAAGTGGAGGTGGATGGAAACCCACTGGTTAAAAGAGATCCCCTCTGATCCTGCTGTAAAGTCAGACACTCGAGATCTTTCTTATATCTACCCTGATTTAATCTAATCTACCCTATTTAATTTAATCTAATTAATCTACCCTAGGCTTTCTGCATCCATCTATCCATCCACTTTACAAACATTTATTGAGCACCTACTGGTTACCAGGCACATTCTAAATCCTGGAGCTGGGGTGTGGGTTTCAGTGGTGACTCACACCGATGATAGGTCTGCCTTGTGAAGCCTGAAGTCCGTGGGGAAGACAGGCAACCTGAACGTGTGTTTACAGCCTTGTGGCAAGCACCATGGGAAGGAAGATCAGTCCTTAGGGGAAGGGGCATCAGGTTGAGGCTAGGAAGCTACTGGAAGTGATGTGTCAGCTGAGCCCTGAAAGAGGGGTGGGAGCTAACCCAGAGGAGAGGATTCCAAGTACAGGGAACAGCATGACTGGTACATGAAAGAGTAAGAAGGAAGAGAGTGAGAAGCCTGGAAACAAACTGATTACACTATGAGGAGATGGCGGATACTCAGGTGGCTCCACGAAAGGCGGCTTCACCTCTGGAGTGCCTGATGGGGACCCCTGCTTGTCTCCGTGTGCCTTCCTTGTAGTCTGTCTTTGAGGTCTCACCACCCTGCCCCACCTATATTCCCAGAGTTTGATCTCCAGGCTCCAACAGACTTCAGTGCCAGTCCTGGCCCCAGCCTTGAGCAACTCATTGTATCTCTTTGCACCTCAGTTTCCTCATCTGTAAAGTGGGACAATAGCAATACCTACTTCAGAGGGATGTGGTGAGGAAACAGCTGTCTGAGCACCAATTTTTGGCACATCGTGAGGGTTCCATCCATAAAAACTGTAGTTCTGCCTGGTTGGTCACGGCCACAGTGCATAAGTGTCAAAGTTAAGATAGGCACGTGGAGATCATTGCACTTTTCTGTTTATTTTTGGGTATTTTTCAAATTCTTGTGACAGAATTTAATTTTTTAAATGCTTCTATCATTTACTTCAACCACTGCTGGGACCCATGCTCCTTTGTGGAACACCCTTGTTGATTGAAGAGTATAGCAATAACAAGACTAAAACATGCCTCTAGAATTTCACATTTCCACCTGTCAACTTCATCCTCCCCAATAACCAGAAGGTCCCTGGGAGAGACCTTGCCCCGACCCCCAACCCATCCTGATTCCAGGATTTGGTTCCAATGCCAACATTAGTCTTCAAAATCAGATGAGAGAAGGAAAGATTGAAATGTTACTTCTGTTTATGTTTAGTCTAAAAAAAAGAGGGGGAAAATAAAGCATTACTAATACTTAAAAGTGGCTTCCCTAGTGTCTCAGTGGTAAAGAATCTGCCTGCCAATGCAAGAGATGCAGATTTGGTTCCTGGGTCAGGAATACCCCTGGGAGAAAGAAATGGCAACCCACTCCAGTATTCTTGCCTGGGAAATCCCATGGATGGAGGAACCTAGCAGGCTATAGTCCATGGGGTCATAAAAGAGTCGGACACAACTTAGCAACTAAACAACAACAATACTTAAAGTATGGATTGAAACTGTGCACTCAAAGAATTAGAGTGCACAGACTCCCCTGGGACTCATAAAAGAACGTATTTTTGCCCAAGCTTTGGAAAAAATGGCAAGTTGAAGTGAAACACATGGATTAACCCTTGGTTTTTTCAGTTGCAGTGAGAGGAGACTTATCTCTAAACTCGGTTAGCCAGCCAGAACATACATACACTTGAATGTGGAGAGCCTTTAACGAACATAAACACAAAAAGAATTTTTAAAGTATGGCTTGACGGTGGTATACATAAATTATTCATAAGTCAAATACACGTATTGGGGATGAGAATTCAAAAAATGTTTGTCCGATAGGAATGCTTGGTCACTGAAGTTTAAAGCAACAAATGACCTCTCTAAGGTGTCATCATAACTCTATGCAGAGGGGGGCCTAGATGTTTCTTCTTGGATGCCCAAAAGAGCCATTTGCTCACATAGATAGGAGGAAGATGTAGCAGATGGAATCACTTCTATCTGAGTTTCCAGGGTCCGGTGTGTATCTCACACTCTCAGGCAGTCCTGAAAATAATTAGCCACCTAGATGTGGACTTTGGGAATGAGAAAAGGACCTCTCAGCAATCAGGGACAGCCATGCTCACTTCAGCTAAATCTTCTCCACCAACAAGAGGAACAAGGGAGAGCTATTAGAGAAGAAGGTGGTCAGTGGCCCCTAAGGAGAAAGATGGTGGTGGGGTTGCTGGGAGACACACAGGTAAACATGAGCACCAGGACTTGGTGACCAAATGGTCCTGCCTCCAGCACTGACCCCAAGACAGGAAGTTCAGCCAAATTGTCCAGGAGCCTGGGGTGTCCTCTGGGGGCAACTGGAATCAAAGAATCAGGCTGGTTCATCTCATCTGACCCTTTGAAGGATGCTGAGACTCCCAAAATCAGAGAAAGGAGTGAGAAATGTGTCCACCTGTTGTGCTCTCCTCTCAAACACCTGGGAGCTCTGAGAGGCAAACAGGCTCCATCTATGTAGTCAGGCAGTGGCACAGCCTGGAGGTCTAAGTTCAAGTGTGGGCTCAGTCTCTTACAAACTTTATGAACACAAGCAAGGCACTAGGTCTCTCTGAATCCTAATTTCTCCACCTCCCAAATGGACAGAATAAAACCTACTTCTACTTCCAGGGAGATGCCAAGGTGACAATCCCAACCTAAAAACAGAAAATGGACTCAAAAGCAATTAGGGACTTAAAATGATACTTTACAACTGATTGACAATAATTCTCAAACTAACTAGAGACAAAAAGGAAAAGTGTCTGGGGCAGGTAATTTCTTTCATTTCACATGTACCCCAAGACTGATGGCACACAGAGGTGGCAGAGGTCTCCCCATCCTTTCCTCCAAGGAAAGGGAGACCTCCATGAAGATAATGGGATTGTAGACCCTGGATCATGAGGGGTCTGCCTGGAACCCAGATAGCGTATAGATACAGGGAGAGATTGCTCCTGAGCTGGCAAGCTCTTGCCATCGGCCACGTCCCCCCCCCCCCCCCCCCCCCCCCCTTTGCCTCATCAATCTATCATCCTCTTAGCAGCTGACACCTCTGGCAGCACCTCCCGGCAACCCGGGCATTAGAATTGCAAGAAGCCAGGCTGCACCAGGGAATACAGATGGAGGAATCTCAGATTCAAATTTGTCTAAGTATTGTGAACAACCAGACCCGGGAAAGGCGTTTCAACTGCCCTTCCACCAAAGGGAAGTGGTGGGGGTTTTGTTAGAAGTACAAATTGCTTCTTAATGCAGAGGATAAAGCTGGGCTCCGGCACCTCCTTAGAAATTCCTCCTGCTCCCAGGAAAGCCACCGCTGCATGTCAATTTTAATTTTTGAAATTTAAACCGAGGGCTTTGTGTCTAAGCTCCATCTCATCGGAGGAAGGGGAGGAATAAGTCAAAAAGGATTAGGGGCCCACTGGGGATTGCAGATCCATAGCAATTAGACTTCATTTGAGTCTCATATATTTGGTTTTAATCGCATTTCTGGATGATACAATCGACAAGGCATCAGAAATTGATACATACGCGACTGTAGACGGGATCGACTCTGCCCTCCCCAGTTCCTGGGCTCAGCTGGCTTTGGGTTCCACAATCACTGGGGTGGGGTGGGTGGGGAACTGCGGTTCATGTGGGCTGGAACTGGGAGGGTGATGGTTTGCATATGGATATTGTTTTCCTCCTCGATATCTTTGAGCAGTTTATGCCTAGACTTGAAGCAGATGCAATCATTGCTAATATTCAAGTGAATGACAATAAAACATTATTCAAATAAAATAAGAGCATAAAGAGGAATAGCGACAGAGACAAGACTCAAGGCAGGGGGTATAATTGTCTTTTAAATCAGAATCACAAATTTCAGCATCTTCCAGGAACTAAAGTTGAGCACATTGCAATTTGGGAGCAGACATATAGCCACGAATATGTCACACACCACACTGACACGAGTCTATGAATTTGTGTGTGTGTGCACCTGTGTAACATGGATTAGAGACAACAACCACATTATATCCACGTGGGGTGTGTGTGTGCATATCCAGTTCGACATAGGTAGCACACTCCAGGGTTGCCTCTGTGTACATATTCACATTTCTCTGCAAACAGCTGGTCAAAAGGAGCTCCATGAATACTAACAGGTTGCTAACTAGTTATTTTGTAGATAACGTACTGTTCATTGGAACGCAATAATCTAAAAACAGAACAAAAAAAGTGAAAAAACAAAAACACCATGTGGAGTGTTTTCTTAACCTGTGTGTGTGTGTGTGTGTGTGTGTAACAGTGAAGGAAAGGAAAGGGAAGGGCCAAACAAATGCAGTCAGGTTCAGAGCAGGTGCCCCATACCACCACGTACACAGGAAGACCCCCTAAGGGGGGTGTCCCACCACAAAGGGGAGAGTCTATCTCATTTACCACACAGCTCTGGGTGAATTCAGGGAGTTGGATGGTCCACACAATTGCCTCAGTGTACCAGGCAATTGACTTGGAGATTATGGACCCAGCTAGTGTAAGCTGATGTGCTGAGTTCATTACATGCCCGAGTGGGTGTTTCCTCAGGGATTTCTCTATTGACTTTTGGGAGATCTCGGAGATCATCTGATGGCAAATACCTCCTTCATCCCTCTTATTTTGCATAAATGCCTCCTCTTCCCTTTCCTTCTCCAGAAACTCCAGGCCTCTACTTCCTCCCACAAGGCTAGGAAACTGAAAATCCAACCTCCGTCTCCTGTCACCCTCTAATTCTTCCTCCCGCCCTCCTCTGGTCAATTCAAGGCTGCAGCCCAGCCCGGCAGAGACACAACCTAAAGGGTGAGAGGCTACACTCCCATCTCCCCACATCTTTTCACCCTCCCAGGCAGCACAGACAAGGCAGTGGCTGGCAACTGGGGTAGAGATGGAGCTATTCAGGGCCCAGTTCCAGTCTTTATGTCAAGGTGAACATCTGGAGGCCCGGTCCCGGGACCAGGCTGAGAGAGACATGGAGAGTCCATAGTCTAGAAACATAATTTAATGCATCGCGGTAGGTCTGAGGCGGGAGTGCGGTGTAGAGATGGATTTTCTGATTGCTGGGATTCTGCTGAAGGTGGGATTTCAGCTAATGGACAGGGACATTTGCACAAGTATTTCAGGTCACAAAGAAGGACACCCCAGGGAGCTTGTGCTCGCTTTGGCCTACCTCGGTGGCCAGAGCTGGGAGCCCTCAGTCTCAGGGCTCTCGGAGGAGGAGGGGGACTGGAAGCACTCAGGCATCCCGCTGGGGCCTGTCCAGTCCAATCAGCTCTGCAAAGTCTGCGCTGCCGCCTCCCTGGCTGGGGTTTCAGGTTCACGCTCATTTCTCCACTTGGGCATCCCGCTCTACTGCCCCGGGTTGGGGCCAGGAACCAGGAGCACAGCCAGGAGCGTGGCGAGTCACAGACACACGGAGGTCGGAAGCTGGGCAGGAAGGACAGCGAGGGTGTGTCTTTTCCAACGATGTCAGGAAGTGTCACGAAGCGAGAGTGGTCCTCGCCAGGGGACAGAGCGCCCCCACGAGGATAGGGCGGGTTGAAGCCACCCCACCTCGCGCTCCCTGCTCCTCTAATCCGGGTACAAAAGAAAGCCCGAGAAGGTGCTGTACTTGTTGTTATTGCCTCCGTGCGCCTTTCCGCCGTCCAGCTTCACATACACCTCGTCCCCCGAATCAAGGTGTAGCACCACGCTGTTACTGGCGTAGTCGTAGTTCTGGTCCGCATCCTGCGCGATGGCGCTGGCCCGGACCTGGGGGCAAGCCATCAGAGCGGGTTGGCTCGAATACCTCTACCTGGGCCCTTGCCCGACCCTCCACGTGGCGTGCCCCCTGGCCGGCCTTCCGCCTGCCCCTCCAGGGTCCACGCTCCCACCCAGGCTCCACGCTGTCTCTCCAACTTAGCCAACTCCTTCCCTGCACCCTAGTCTCCACAGTCGCCAGATCTGGGAAGAAGGGAGGCAGAGGGCTTCGGGGACACTGACCCAGTAGGGAAGAGGGGAACCAGGGGCCAGGGCCAAGAAGAAGGGAGACGGGGAGGGCACAGGGGAGAATGGGGCGCACAGGGAGATAAAGAAGAATGAGGTTTCCGAGAACCCCACGGGGCTTCAGGCGGCAATGCAAATAGCAGGGGAGTGCAATTTGTGTAGTAGGGAACCCAACCTCCGGAGCTACCGGGCAAAAGCGACCAGGACGCACTGGGAGACGCGATGCTGCGGTGCGCTCCCTCCCAACGGGGAGAAAGAGACTGAGTTCTCAGGAGCTTTGGGGCGCTGGGTGGGAACGAGGGTCCGCAGGGACTTGCGAGGGTGGAGGGGAAGCGGGGGTGTCACTGACCTGGCCATTCTTGCAGAGGTCCGCCCACATGCTGGTGCCGTCGCCGCCGCGCATGAGGATGTGGTAGGTGAAGAAGTAGATGCCACGCACCTGACAGCTGAACTTGCCCGTAGTAGGGTCGTAGTGATTGCCGAGATTGGTGACTACGTCGTCGAATTTGAGCACTTCGTAGCCTTCGTGGGGGCTCTTAAGACCCACATAGAAGGCGATCTTGGGACCGCTGAAGGCGGCGCTCAACGCGCCAGTCACTTCGCCCTCAGAGTCACCGCCGCCCCCGGTTCCGCCACCCACCACCCCGACACCTCCTGCCGCGCCCGCCGTCAGCTGCAGGCCAGGTAGCCCGGGCCGCCCCGAGTCGCCCTTCTCCCCCGGGGGACCCCGGGGTCCAGGTGGGCCCGGCTCTCCCGGGGGGCCCCGCGGTCCCGGCTTGCCAGGTCTCCCCGGGTCGCCCTTGGGTCCCTGGATGAAAGGGGGCGGAGGGTTGATGCTCAGGTCCTGCATGACTTCCAGCGCGGCAGTGCTGGGTCCCGGCGGGGGAGCCTTGGCTCCCGCGGGCCCCGCACCGGGTGCGGCGGTGTAGGGGTCGCAGATCATGCGGCAGGTGCCCATCATCTCGTAGTGCGCCGCGCCGGGGGGCGCCGCCTGCAGCAGCAACGGAACGGCGATAAGCAGCCCCAGCGCCATGGCTAGGAGCACGCCGACGGCCGCCAGGCAGGCGCGGCGCCGCCGCTGCCACAGCCGGGAGGCAACCGCCACCAGCTCCTCCTTGCCGCCCGGGGAGGTAATGGTCGGGCGGCGCAGGCGGCCCCGCTCCCCGCGCTCGGGGGCGGACTCCGCGGGTCCTGGTCGCGCCCCCGACGTGGCGACCCCTTCCTCTGGGCGCGCAACTACTTCAGCGAGAGGCACCCTGGCCCAGGCGCCGGTGCCCACCGCGCTGGGACTGCTCAGGAGAGCCCCGGAGCCCAGCACGCATGGCGGGGGGCGCACAGGACGAGCCCGGCGCCCAGCGGGTCCCGGCGGCTGCGGCCAGGGAGCACTGGGTGGCAAGGCGGAGTCCCGCGAGGGCTCGCGCTGCCTCCTGCCCGGCTCGGCTGGACTCAGCAGGGATCAGCGCGCAGGGAGGGCGCTCGGGCTCCGCGGCGCGCTCTGCTCTGCTCTCCCGCTGCTCGCTGGCTGCCGCGCGGAGGGGGGACCCAGCTACCCTGACGTAAGGAGTCCGGGGCTGAGCGGCGGAGGCGGCGAGGAAGCAGCGCGCGCTGCCATCACTTGGGAGACGGCGCCCTCATGTCATCAGCCTTCTGTCCTCCTCCTATCGGGCGGCGTCCCAGGCAGAGGCGGCAAAGGCGCGGTTCCTCCTGGCGGCGCCTGGGAGCCACAAGTGGGCGCCGCGGGCTCAGCCGGGACCTAGCTTCTCAGGCACACCCACCAGCGGCCACACTCACGCGCCTCCCACCCGCCACACACTTACGGGCGCACACAGGCAAGTCCACAGGGCCACGAAGGCGCCCGGAATCCCGATACCAGCAAGGTCCTTCGGGGATCACCTAATCCACCCCCTGCCTGCAAGCAGGACTAGACTTAGTCAAGGAGAACCTCAGTCCCTTAAGCCCAGGAGAGAAGAACTTTCTGAAAGCTCTTCGGAGTTACGTCTTCAGAATGGAATAAATCTCACTTCAGGGTCTTCGCACACCTAACCGGAGTACTCCAAGCTGCCAAAGAGGTACCGGAAAACCAGCCCACCAGCTCTTTTAATGACTCTGAAAAGCTGAAAGCTCCCAGTACAAGAGTCTACTAGAGAGACCTCCCTGGGAGTCCAGCCGTTAGGACTAGGCGCTTCCACTGCAGGGGGCGTGGTTTCAATCTCTGATTTGAGAACTAAGATCCTGCCTGCTGCTTGCCGGATAGCCGAAAGAAAAAAAGAATGGACTACTCTCGACTCTTTTCTTCCACCCAAAGAATGGCCTGCCCTTGTACTCTGTATAAAGTTCATTTAAATCCAGATCCCTGGCACCCAGCCCTTGGTGGTAACCTTGGTGCACTCAGCTTCATTCCTATCCCGCCACTGCCAGGCAGATCCACAGACCGATTCCTTTGGACATTCCCAGTTTCTGGTCCTACTGACCTGGGTCGAGTTATTAAAAAAAAAAATAGTCCAAAGCCATTCTGAGCCAAAGCTGTGACACCTTATTTAGAGAATTGGGAAGACCTCCAGTTCAGAAATCAAAAGCTCTGTTTTCTGGTTCTGCTCTTGCCCTGCATATGACTTTGGGCAGATTGTTTCCTGCTCCAAGCCTTCGTTTTCCTAAAAGGCAGTCTTCCTGACAGGAGAATTCACCAGGATGGAATGCCTGGGAGGAAAGTCAGTGGCTGATGTCAGTGTTTGGCAGAGCCTCCGTGTCTCTGGAACGGATTCGCCTTCCTGAGGCTGTTGCTTTTGAGGAGAACATTCATTTATCAGGTATTGCGTTGTCGTGGGTTACTTAAAATTTCATTTTTTTTCTTTCTGGTACCTCTGGGTCATTCCCCCTCTCCACTTCACATGGGTCCAGCCTCTTCCTTCATTGGTGTCTCTCCCAGGGCATAGCAAAAAATCTGGCACCTGGTAGGCCTTCACTACAGATTTGTGGAAAAGATGACTGAATCTAGCTTGAAGCAAACTTGACCCAGGTGAGAAGAGGGAGACTGGCCTCATTTACTGAGCACCTACTATGATGCATCAGGCACTTGCATGTGCTGCTTCACTTACTCCTCCCAACAGTCCTGCAGATCAGCAATCATTCTCCATTGTTCAGATGAGAAGACAGAGGATTTAAAAGTGTGAAGTGCTTGCCCAGTCCTCCGCTCATATAACAGAGCTGGACTCCTCCTCCCACCTGGATGAGGGGCTCTAAGAACCTGGCAGTGAATATAGCACTGGCCATTAGCTCCCAGCCATGTTCTTTACTGGTTGGCTGGGTCCTAGGAGACCTCTCTTCCCTTCCCTAAGGCCACCTCTAGAACTGAGGAGCCACAGTGATTCGAGGAGCTACAGTGCCTGGTTCCAGTCTTGGCTCCGCAACTTCTTGTCTTGTGTGACCTTGGGCAAATTGCTTCACCTCCCTGAGCCTCAGTCCCCATGTGTGTAGAATGGGAACGACAGATGTCCCTTTCAAGTTATTGAGATTTGTTTTTTGTTAGTAGCTAAGTCATGTCTGACTTTTGCCACCCCATGGACTGCATGGTCAATGCTGGAAGCAACCATGTCCAAATGTTACCTGTGATTAGCAGAGTGCTCATTACCTGTTCAGCCTCTGTGTTTCCTGTTGTTGTTGTTGTTTAGCTGCTAAGTCATGTCCTACTCTTTTGCAACCCCATGGACTGTAGCCCATCAGGCTCCTCTGTCCATGGGATTTCCCAGGCAAGAGTACTGGAGTGGTTTGCCATTTTCTTCTCCAGGGAATCTTCCCAACTCAGGAATCAAACCCATATCTCCTGCACTGCAGGTAGGTACTTTACCACTGAGTCACTGAGGAGCCCCACTGAGAGATTAAATGAGTTAATTAATACAAAGGCCTTAGAACAATAGCTGGATCAGTAAACGTTCACAATCATTATTAACTAATAATACTTTGGACCTCCACCACCACACTTAAGACTACCTCTCAAGTGAAATATGTGGGCAGGAAGCCCATGTACGGTGGGAAAAGTGGATTTATTTCAAAAGCAGGGAGACCCTGAGATCATCCACACATGCTATCTTTCTGGAAAGCAGAGAAGGACCACACCATCTGTTCCACATTCCCCTGAGACTGCCCTGCTCTGGCTTCCTGCCCTCGATCAAGACTGTCCAGTGTTTTCAGTCACTGGTTCCACCTGGACAAGCATTTTTGAGGTATACATTCAGTTTGAGTTCCTCAGCCCTGCGGACCACCATTTCCCAGTTCTAGTGCTTTTGCCCCTGCAGGATTTGGGCAGGGAAGAAGAAAGGAAGAGCAAATGTTTGCTACTCAGGCTTTTGCTTTCGCAGACCTCAGACAAAGCAACCTTTCCAGGGGATCAGCATTCCTGGAAGCAACTATAGACTTTCAGGGAGGAGGGTCATTTCCCAAGGCCAGACCTCTACCAAGGGCAGGGAAAGCAGCAGCTAGAGCAGGGGGAGAGCTGGCAGCCTCCTCCCCACCAGCCACATGAGTCATAATGAGGTCCTTCCCCTGCCCTCCCTCCCTCCCTTCTACGTGGCAAAGTTAGACAGAGTAGCCTGCTAGAGTGCTAAACACACCTTCTCATCTCCCAGCTTTTGCTCCCCCTGGAGGGACCAACGTCAGCATCGGTGACCGTCTTCTCATTAATATTAATTATGACCTTTATTAGCATAATGCCTTCCGTTTAGACTGTAGTTTTACATTTCAAGGCTCAGTAATGGCTCGATCTGCCCCAAATTGCCTTTAATAATCCAGCCTGCTTTCCTTTCACCAATATCCACTGACAGTCTACTATGTGCCAACTAACCAACTCCACCTTCTCACATCCCAAAGCCCTAGTGGTCACACATACAGTTTGACACTTGATCACACACTGTCTTATCTGCTACTTTAATGACTCTCCACCAGCAGGGAACCCCACTCTTCATTCATCAGCACTGCAGTGTCTTCAACCCGGCATGACTGTCCCCCCTCATCTGCCCTGCCTAATTATCCTTCAGTTCCCAGTGAAGTCCCTTGTCCCAAGTCTTCCCTAACCTCTTCCCAAGCAGAATTGATAATTCTTGCCTGTATACCCTTAAACTATCTTGAATGTACATACCCTGGCCATCATGTTTCATACAAATATTTCTTTATTGTTAGCCTCCCCAACCAGGGTGTGAGCTCCAGTAGGGCAGAAAATCACACCATTTATTCATTAATGCATGTGTCATTCATTTGTCCCACAAATATTTATTGTATTGTATACCAGGCACTGTGTTATATGCTGAGTGTGCAGAGGAGAACAATATAAGTGTGATCCTTTCCTTTCTTGCTCTCCTGCGAGGTCTCCTTAACTCCCTCCACCTCTTTCTACTTGTGTTATTTGAGTTTGCATCTAAACATGGCATGGCTGTGTGTTGGCTTTCTTTGCTTTCCTTAAATTAGACTTGTGAGCCAATTGGACCACAAGCTGTTTAGAGACATCATCTTGAATACACTGGCCAAACTTTGCCTCTGTCCCCAATGGGAAGGGCATCATGATCTGAATTCAGAGAGGTAGGCTGGGGTCACATCACACAAAGTCCTAAAGATGGGAGACACCTGAGCATGTTTATTTGCTTGTGAAAATGGCACAGTATGAAGGGAGAAACCAACAATCAAGAGAGAGCTGAGATAATCCAACACCTGAAGTTCTTAATAACTGATCCATGACAGATGTTCAATAAAGATTTTATATCTTTAGCGGTAATAATATGGGCAATACTTATTGAGCACTAACCACGCTCAGGTACTCTGCCAAGAATTTTAGGTATATTAATTCTTGTAATGTTCTATGAGATGTGTGTCCCTGCTTTATAGCTGAGGAAACACAGGGTGGTGGTAAATATATATTTGACAAGATATCATTTTTGTATGTAATTTTTCTAGTAGTTGATCCAGGTCATGTTGGGATTCCAGATGTATCTCCAGATCTGAAGTACCAACCACTAGGTCACTGGCTGAAGAATTCATGTGCATTTACTTTTACCTCCCAACTAAACTGTAAGCCTCTCAAGAGCAGGGACTATTGTGAGGACATAGTAAATGTTCGGTAAACATTTATAATACTTTCACTATTTTGTATTGTTGGAAAATTTTACTTACGTTAGCTCAAGTCATGATGTGCTCAAGGAATAAAAATTTTGAAAAGATAGTCTTTATCTATCTTTTCAGGAAGAGTAAGAAATGAGGGCAAAGAAGGAGCACCAACTTTGTCAGCCATTTAAGTTGCAGTTAGTCTTTGCAAAAACCAGAGTGATCTTCCTTCTTTCCTCCCACCCTCCCTCCCTTCCTTCCTTTTCCTTTCTTCCATCCTTCTTCCCTCCTGCTCTCCCTCTCTTCTTTCCTACTTTCCTTATTCCTTCACTTATTTGCTCATTGAGTCTCTCAGTAAGAATTTTATTGAGCACCTACTATATGCAGAATGCCCTGCTGTGCCAGAGTAGGATCAGTGGGAGCATGGAATGGAGAATTCAAGATGAGGTCCTTACTAAAGACCTTACAGACTTAGTTGGAGGGACTAACAAATAGAAAGCACCCAAGTAGCCACGTAATACATCATTTAGGTGGTATAGACAAGGGTATAGACAGGAAGAGGTTGCTAAAATCAAGGCATTGTGGCCATGGCCCTTGAGGAAGTCTGTCCCAGGATGAAGAGACGGAGAATAACCTTAAAGGACCGCTAATATTTGAACTGATCAGGTATCTAGGTGGATAATGGAGGTCAAGTCTTCTAAGGAGTGAAGAGGCTTGTCTATACAGAGCAAAGGGGACTGTGCAAGGCTGGTGTAGACAATAAGCTGTACACGTTACCTTTCCCAGCAAGTCGCCGCACCACCACCTCCCTTCAAATGTTGATTACTCTGCCCTCTGGCTCTATTTTCTTTATGAACTTTCTAGAGATATTATTGTAGGCATTACCTGTGCCTCTCTTTGTATATCCAGCCCCCAGCCTCCCAGTCTTCAACCGTGTTTATTGAGTGATGGCTTTGAAAAAAAGATAATGGCAATAACAGTTTCTACTCTGTGCAGGGCACTAGGCTAAGTGTTCTGTGGGGTATGGGTCCCATAGCCTCTCCCAGTCCTTTCAGACAGGAACAGATGCCCCATAGCTGTGGACCAGAGAGTGGCTAAGGCTGAGTACACAGGCTCCCGCTCTTCTGAGAATCAAGGCCACCATGACCTGAGGACTCTGCTTCCATTTCAGCTCCTGAGACGCTGAAGGGGGAGGAGGAAGAGCACTCCAGCCTCAGGCCCTGAAGATATTCAGACAACCCTACTTAAAGGCGGATGAGGAAGTGCCCGCTGGGCCCATTAGCCCAGAAGCAGCAGCAACACATTTGAGTCAAGAGGGTCAGCCAGCCCTTGAAAGTGCACACCTGACTCTCCTAGGCGAGGAGCCCAGATTATCTCTGCTTTGATGAGCTGGCCCTGGCTGCATCTTCACAGAGCTATGGGTCTGTAGCTATCCCTCATATGTTTTCTCCAGGACTCAAGTCCCATGAAACAGCCCCAACTGCCAAAGACAGCTCTTTCCAAAACCCCAGGGAATAGTGATTTAACCTGAGACTCCCCCACTAAGCCACAGTGTGCCAGCTATTTGGGTCACACCACCCTGCATCTCTCAATCCTCTAGCAGGCACTCCAATTACTCATCAATGCAAGCAAGTATTCATTGAGTGCCTACTATGTGCAAGGTATAGGGGATACAGCTGAAAGCAGAGACATCCTGTCCTTGCTGACTGAGTAAGCTTACAATTTTGGTGGATTACTTTTCCAGCCTCTTCTCTTGTCTTCCTGATAGCATCCACCAACATGGACTTCACCTCATCCAAGCCTGGGACTGAGGCAATACATGTGACACTCTCAGATGGCCTTTGTGGTATCCTGCTTCTCTGAGTGTGTTTCCCCTCTGGGAGGCTGTATGTTCCTCAGGCAAAGACACTTCCATTTGGTCTCCTCATCCCCACAGGACTGATCCAGGGACTGACCACTCAATACGCATTTGTGGGATGGAGCAGAATGAAACAGGAAACCCAATGCTAGGTGGTTTTTCTCTGGGCAGCACAGCAAGCCACCAACAGCCCCAGAGGCCACCAGAGAAGTAAGTGTAGCTTCTTGTTTTTGTTTTCTTTGCAAGTTTGCTATTAATAAAGCAAGTTTCCATGTCCTGAAAACGTGCCTATGGGTTGCCAATGGAAGCAGGCTTTTGATTCAAAAATTCATCTGAGATCATAAGGATTTCTTCTAGAGGGAGACTCAGTTCTTTGTTTATGCACATGTAGAACTTGGCCATAGAGCAGGGCCCTCCTCCTACTGCACCAACACTAATGGGACAGCTACCCCGGGCTAGGCACTGAAGGTATTTCTTGGCCTTGAAACCACAGACAAGGCAAGGCAAGGCAACAAAAAATACACTGCCACAGTGTTCCTGGGACCTTAGCCATCTCTGTGAACTCCTGAGCACGTGGATGTATCTTCCACTACCATCTTGCAGTGACTTCCCTTATCACCATCTTCTGGACCCTGTGTTCACTGATTTGATATGAGTGTGGGAGGGCGGGAGGGGTGTGTGTGGATGATAGTAAGTCCAGCAAAGACCCCATCTCACAGTGCAAAAATGTCCTGTGATCCTATTAAGACTCAGTCCTACCAGCACCTGTGTGCTTCTTGAGCAAGAGAAGTCCAGCCCCTTCCCAGGGTGCACCTGGCAGGCCTGCCGCTATCCATGGTGCTAATGGCTGTGGCTGCCAGACTTCCTTTGGCAGGAAGGGATCATGTTTCAGAAATCCAAGAATTTATTCATGTTCCCAGACTTTGATGTGAAGCCATAGCTCTGTGTGGAAATATCAGATGCTCCACACATGCCCTCTCTCACCAGGCCTCACCCCTGCATAGGAGACTTCCCCTCTGACAAGCAGAGGGCTTGGATAGCTAAAAGGAATTGTGTTTTTTTTCTCTCTGGTTCCCTTCTTCTTTTTTCTTGGCTATTCACTGTGTACCATGATCATACACACACCAGGAGCCATAGCTGTAAATGAAGAAATCACTAACCCTCTCCAACAGTCACTTTCTCTCTGAGAGAAAGAAATTTCTCTCTGAGAGAGAGAAATCAAGCACAAGATTAAAAATGCAGCTGTGACAAACCAAAAAGGCTTCTTCCAAACTCAAATAGTTTGCACATTTCTTGCACTGTAAAGTGTGTGGACGGAGCACACAATGCCAGTAAGTTCAGTCAGGGAGGGCTACAGAGCTGCAAGAAGATGGTCATCTGGTGGGCCTGATTGAGAATCATCAGGAACTGGAAACACCCATCCCATTCCCATCCCCCAGCCAAAGAGTCCAGCCTCAAAGTGTGATCCCCAAGTGACAAAGAGTCACTCTTGGGGATAAGACGGTAATTCTCAAAGGGTTTTCTGTGAGCTCATTCTTGAAAGAAAAAAAGAATATTCCTATGTAAAATTAGTTTGGAAAACTCTGAGTGGAAAAATTTGCATGTGTATGTTTGTTGAGCTGATGAACTTTTCAGAACTTTTACTAGGCCAATATTCATTATGCTATTTTCCCTTGACCAGCTTGATGCACTCACTGGAGCATAGATTCTAGAACATTCTTGCTTGGGTTCCAATCTTGGCTCTGCCATTGAATAGCTGTGTTGTCTTGAGCAAGTTCCTTAACCTCTCTTTGCCACTGTCTCCCAGCTGTGAAATGAATATACTAATACCTACCTCAAAAGATTGTTGAGAAAGTTAAATGAGCTAATATATGGAGAGTCCTTAGAAGAGTGCTTGGCATGTAGTAAGCCTTAGAAAACTGTTGCCTCCCCTGATTACTATCAGGGCACTGATATTCGTGAAACTTATCTGGGAAATGCTAGGTAAAGGCATTGTCTATGGAAGGTTCCCACAGAAGTGGCACACAGTCTTTTGAGAAAGCTGTTTCATTTTCTCTAGCTGGAATGTCCTAGCTCAAAGTTACAATGAGCCTTTGAAACAATTTAAGAGTTTCTTCCTCAGATAAGCCTTCTGTGAATCTATTCAGAAAACTACTCACTCTATAAAATCTTAAAGGAATATTGTGGGCTGGAGTTGCCTTGGATCAGAGAATTTGCCACAGTAAATTGCAATGATTATGTGTCTTTCTCCCACAATGACTATGACTCTTCAAGGACAAGAACTACATTCCATTTATCTCTACAGCCCCAGCACATAGCACAATGTCTGGGACACCATGGTGCTCATCATGGCTTAATTAATTAATCATGAATGCTTGCATGTTGCCTGGAAAGGATGGCACGTGATGTCTTCCACTGCTTACTAGCACAATGACGTGAAAAGCATGACTGTCTCATGCCTCCTCCACTTATCAGCTGTGTGATCTTGAGCAAGTCACTTCCCTTCCCTAAACCCGTTCCTTATCTTAAAAAATTAGCAATACTCAGTTACCTCTTAGGGTTTGGGGATTAGAGGTAAATGTCAACCCTTCCCATTCCCTCACACACCCCCATGTGTACACACCTATCTCTAAGCTCTTAGCTTCACCCCACTCCAACCCTCCAGACTTTACACACCTTTCTTCATCCCCTTAACCCCCAAATCCTACTTAGCCCTTATGCTACAATGAGTCTTTCTCTGAGAATTGAGCACAGCCACACCTCCCTGAAGTCCTCTTAAAATGCATATACCCTAGGGGAGGGTAATCTACTGAGTCCCTAACACTTTAGCCTGAATTACTTTGGTAGAGGCTTTCTGAGATGCCTGTGCAGTCTGGGAGCTGGGTACCAGGGATCAGTAAAGGCTGACCAGGGAAAGGCAGCCTGTGAAGTGGAAAGAGAATGGATCTTTGTGCCAGAGCTGAGTTCAGATCCTAGCCTCTTACTGCTGGGCAACACCCCTCTGAACCTGGGCTACCTCACCTATCAAATTGGTGTCTTAACCCCTCACAGAGTGCTGGAGAGAGCAAACGAGATTGTGTATTCAAAGTGCCTGGCACTTCTTGAACACTCGAGCATTTCAGGTCCCTCTCTCCTGCCTTCTCACAGTGAGAGAAGTGACCTGAAGAGGGAAAGGGGTAGAGGTGGGAATAAGGCTTGGGCTGAAAATGGCTGTCATGCTGGGAGCTTAATGTTTTATTTTTTATTGGAATGTAGACAATTAATAATGTTGTGATAGTTTCAGGTGAACAGCAAAGGGACTCAGCCAGACATGCACATGTATCCATTAGGAGATTGATTTTCCTCAGGGCTGGCCTGGTGGTCTGGGGCAGGGGTCGGGGTGTAGGTATGGGGTGAGGGCCTCTCTCAGTTGTTGTCCATCAGCCTCCCCTCTCCAGACAAGGGAGAGAAGGTGGGTAGCCTGCCTCTCGCCCTTACTCCTCCTTTTGGTTCTCCACCTAGAGACGCTCCGCTTTGGCCTTTTCAGCCACATGTTGGCAAAGCTACTCTACATACAAAAGGGTGAGCCAGCTGGCCAAGTGCAGCCCATGTTGATACAAAAATGAGAAGTGTCTGCAGGAAACACAGGTGGCCACAGCCTCTGTCTCCACGAGGAATGGTAAGGGAGCTTCAGGGCTGGGTGTCACCATGACTCCACAGATGTGTGGGAATGTGAGTAGGCCTGGGCCTGGGGGCTACCAGTGCCAGAGCGAGGGTGCGCCAGCACTCAGAGGTTGTAGGGACTGAGTCTGGCACAGAAGCCATTCCCTCTGACTGTGTCCTACCCTGGGACCCCTGGCACCGCTTTTCCGTCTGAGTCCTGGAGGGGAGAGAAGGAAGGCCCTGCTGTGTGCCTGTGCCTTCCCTGTGTAATAGATCTACCTTAGTGTCCATGAACCGGTTCCACCATCATCTCTGCAGAGCAGGCATCTAGTGGGGTGGTGAAGTCTGCCCTCCAATCAGGGAGCATTTGGGGAGCTCTGAAGTTGGATGGAGGAAAAACACATCTTTATCATCATTTTAATTGAAATGTAGCATTTCTTTCCATGAGGAAAGCAAGCTAGGAATCACAAGTAGTGTTAGCCACACTTGTCACCAAGAAGAGTCACATGTATTCTCACAGCATAGGACAGCGATCACAGATGTATGATGCAGTCACCTGATGTGTAGACCCTCCTTAGTCTAGTTAATGGAATGCATTTATAGGAAAGCACATGTAATACCACGTCATAAATTTGTGCTGTAAAATATTTTGATAATTATTTTAATGACTTCCTTTGTAACCTTGTGCATTTTATTTTATGCATACAAAAGAATATTTCTGAGGAGACGTTCATGACCTCATCAGGCTGCAACAGGGTTTGTTGGTACAAAAATGTCAGGAACTTGTGCTCTGGAGTCAGGAGTTTCTGATCCTGGCCTTCATTATGGCAGAAAGTGAAGAGGAACTAAAGAGCCTCTTGATGAAAGTGAAAGAGGAGAGTGAAAAAGCTGGCTTAAAACTCAACATTCAAAAAAGGAAGGTCATGGCATCCAGTCCCATCACTTCATAGTAAATAGATGAGGAAACAATAGAAACAGGGACAGACTTTATTTTCTTGGGCTCCAAAATCACTGCAAATGGTGACTGCTGCCATAAAATTAAAAGACGCTTGCTCCTTGGAAGAAAAGCTATGACAAATCTAGATAGCATATTAAAAAGCAGAGACATTACTTTACCAACAAAGGTCCATATAGTCAAAGCTATGGTTTTTCCAGTAGTCATGTATGGATGTGAGAGTTGGACCATAAAGAAGGCTGAGAGCCGAAGAATTGATGCTTTTGAACTGTGGTGTTGGAGAAGACTCTTGAGAGTCCCTTGGACTGCAAGGAGATCAAACCAATCCTAAACAAAATCAATCCTGAATATTCATTAAAAGTACTGATGCTGAAGCTGAAGCTCCAATACTTTGGCCACCTGATGCAAAGAGCTGACTCACTAGAAAAAAGACCCTGATGCTGGGAAAGATTGAAAGCAGGAGAAGGGGACAACAGAGTATGAGATGGTTGGATGGCATCACTGACTCAATGGACATGAGTAAGAACAAGCTCCAGGATATGGTGAAGGACAGGGAAGCCTGGTGTGCTGCAGTCCATAGGGCCACAAAGAATTGGACACAACTGAGCAACTAAACAATGAAAACAATGACATATGATGCTTAGAGGGATAAATATGATCAAAGTCTTAGCACACTGACAGCTATACTGTGAGTGTCCTGGTACCAAAATGATTCTATCACCCTGATTCATCTCCCCTTCTCTGGGCACAGGGAACTTACCCAGCCCACCTGTACCATGTAGAATTCCACAAGAGAAACAGAACCAACAAGAGATATAAATTAAGGAAATTGTTGCAAGGAACTTGCTTATATAACTGTGGGCAGTTATATAAGTTTTAAATCTGAAATCTTCAAGGCAGGCAATCTGGAAGGGCAGGCTGGAACCCTCTAGCACAAGCTGAGGTTGCTGTCTATCCACAGGTGGAACTTCTCCTCAGAGACGCTTTGGCTCTGTTCTTAAGGTCTTTCAACTGATTGAATGAAGCTCACCCAGAGATGATCTCCTCTATTTAAAATCGACTGATTATAGACATTAATCACATCTTCAAAAAGAAAAAACAAGAACAAACTAACAAAAAAGTCTTCACAGCAACACCTAGATTAGTGTTTGATGGAATAACTGGGGAGTACAGCCAAGCCAAGTTGTTACAGAAGACTGACCACACACCACACAAGGAGAGCACAGGGAGGTGCCAGAGGGTTTCACCTGGAGGGAGCCGGTAAATGTGCACCAGTGCTCCATGAGCCAGCTACATCTCTCCTTCAGAGCCTGACCCAGGCGCTGCCCCTCACCTCTCTGTGTGGGACATCTGGGCCCCTCCATGTTCCCACAGAAAAGGCAGTGAGGTCTGAAGAGCTCAATGCAGTATTTATAGGATACAAAGTTGGTGCAGGCCTCACCTGGGACATCAAGGGGAGTAAGTCATCGCTGGAGGGCCCCCTGGAGGGGGACAGGTAACTCAGGGACAAGAGCCCCTCAGAAGTACACAGCAGGTGCAAATCTTCACGCAGAGAGACAAGAGCCTTTTTAGGATGGAGATTAGGGAGGAATCTTCTGGGTTGGTTTAGCCCACTCAAGACCAGAATCTTGATTCTTAACTGCCAGGCAGACCTTCTCCTCAGTCCCTTAGCTAGGGACTTTATGAAGAAGCTAAGCGTGTTTTAAGCATCACTGCTGAGAATCCTGGACTAGCTCCTCACTGGGCCCATTTCTGCTTCAGGCCCTCTTCAAGGAAGGGAAGCAGGAAACCCTGAGTCTCTTCCTGATTCTCTGTGAACTGCAGCAGATGCTGGTGGGCCACAGCCCCTGCCTCTCTACCTGAGGACAGTGCCTACCGACATTCTGACTGCTGTCTCCATGGTCCCGTGTTCTATGCAAGGGTCACTTCCTGCTTAACATGGGAAGGTGCACAGGCCTGGGACTCTTTCTGCATGGCTGCCCCCTGGTGGCAGAGGGTGGTTATATATCCTTTCTTGCCCAAGTTTGTGTAGGTTAAGCTTCAGCAGCAGTAAGAGGTGCTTCTGTCTGGGGATGACAAGGAAGATTTATGGGAGAAAAGGGGATATCTAATCTGGGCCTCAGAAAACCACAAGCAAAGGCATGGGGGCATTAAGGAGCGGGGCTCTTGAACCCTGCAGCCTGGTAAAAAATAAAGTGGGAATGAGGAGCATGAGAGAGACTGTAGACAGTGCTGGAAGTGGGAACCAGCTTTTGCCAAATCCTGGGTCAATCCGGGCCCTCATTAACATGGAAACTGGAGAGTCAGGTCCTTTAAAGGTAGTGAAAACCTTTGTTCTAAAGAATCCCTCTGGATCCTTGTTTGTATGACTCATAAAGTGGCCTCGGGCAGGAAGAAACCCAGCTCACCAATAACAGAAGGGCTCCTGGGACCACAGGGGAACTGGGCAGGAAAGCATGAGCCACATCAAGCACAGGTCTATTCCCAGTAATGAGACCTCCACCCCAGGAACATTACCACCCAGAGGGTAATTAGAGGGTTTAAACTCCACACCTTTCTGCAAAATCGTAACAGAGTTTAAACGTGCAAAGGGGAGCAGGTAAGGAGGGTAAAACGTATGTACACAGCCCTTTGGGGACACCAGTCATGTCACCTATTTTCTCATGTAATCCTTGTAACAATTCCTCCTGAAATATACTATCAGCCCCATTTTACAGCTGGGGAACCTAAAGCTCAGGAGTTAAGCTATTTCCTCAAGATCACACTGCAGTTAAGTAGCCCAAGTGGTATTTGAACCCAGCCTTCACATCATTTTGCTGCCTTCCACCAGGGTTTGGACATTCAGAAGCAAGTTTGTAATCACCATCACAGTCTGTCCTCATAAGCCCCCTGGAAGATGTGGAGCCTTGTCATCAAGACTGTGATCGTAGGTATTGTGATCCCCATTTGACAAGTAAGACTGGGGCCTGGAAAAGAGTCAGATGCCAGCACAGCTATCACCAGCTGGAAGAGACCCTGTGAGACTCAGTTTCATCATCTGGACACTGGGACTGACAGCACTGGAGCAGACACCCTGAGCCCACGCCGTCTCAGCACACACAAGCCACCCTCTAAACCACCAACACATGCATTTCTGAGCCCAAGGTGCAGAATGAGCTGACCAGGGGCCAGAAATCTGCACTCTGATTCTTTGCCCAGGAGGCAGGATGAACTCTGCCTCTAGACTCACTGAAGCAGCCTATCCAGTGGTCGGTGGGAGTCGTATGTAAGCACTCCTTTGATGGGGGCAACTCCAAGATGCCTGTTGCTTGCTTCTCCCACCCCCATCCTGCCTCCTGCAGCCCTTCTGGTGTCTCCTGGCCTCACCTCCCCAAAATGAACCCCTGTTCATTCATTTCTGTCTCTGGCTGTGCTTCCTGAGGGGAACTACATGAGCTCATGCATGTACCTCCATAGCTTGCTGTTTTGTGGGTGGTTGTGAGTGTGTGTGTGTGTGGTGTGTGTGTGCGTGCGTGCTAAGTTGCTTCAGTCTTGTCTGACTCTGTTGCAACCCCACAGACTGTAGCCTGCCTGGCTCCTCTGTCCATGGGATTTTCCAGGCAAGAATACTGGAGTGGGTTGTCATGCCCTTCTCCAGGGGATCCTCCTGACCCAGGGATTGAACCCTTTTATATTTATAATACTTCTGGGTTGGGAATTTGCACCTCCTCTGTTCTCTGATCCCCCAAGAGTGTTACAGGTCCCTAGCTTCCACCTGGGGCTCTTTGAGCCCCCAGAACACCTCAGGCTCTCAGCTTCTCTTCTTCTGATGGACAGAAGTGGAACTCCGCAACCTCACCCAGCTGCCTAGACTGTCATTTGGCCCCTGTGCCAAGGTGGGGTTGAGGACTGGAGAAATCTCTGACCCTGGCTTCTTTCTGGTTGGGACTCTATTTGCCTCTCAACCCCGTGCCCCTGCCCTCTGACACCTGGAAAAAACCAGAGATGAGTCCTTCCAAGGCCCCATATCCCTCTTTCCACAGTCTAAAAGCCAGACAGGCTGATGATGCTGGCCACACGGCTGCCTTCCTTCCCTGAACTGCCTGCTTCCCTTTAACATCCCTACTTCCACCCCGGACCTCCAATCACTACCCCACCCCCAGGGAATATCCACAGTCTTGGGTTCCTGCCTCTGCCCTTCCAAGAAAAGATAAGCTTTCACAAATAAAATAAATTTGCAATTTCTTAAAGAGGCTGGAGACAGCAGGGTGTGGGCCACAAATGTAGGCTTTCAGGCATTGGCAGCAGGACAAACAGAGTGTCATTCAAAGGCAGAAGGGATAGTTTTCTGCCCAAGGTCAGGCCTCTTTGGGGTGGGCAGGTCTGACTCACAGTGGGAAGGCCACACCTGTGCTCTCAAAGGGGCCCAGACCACCCCTCTCCTCCATCCTTTACTCCAAGATTCAAATTCAGGCTAGTCTGACCCCCCCAAAAAAACTGGACTTTCATAAGAGTTAGGCCTCAAAATAGGAATAGGGGCAGGATGAAGAAAAAAAGCAGGCTTCTCTGCCTGTCCCCCTCCCTACTTTAGCCCTGGGGATGAGGGAGAAGCCACAGAGGCAGGGACCTCTCTCTGACTCTCCTGGCTCTTGCTCCATGAACTGGGCTGGAACCTGTCCACTGGGCCCATCAGGGCTCCCCATGCATCCTTCCCTGGCCAGGAGGCCCCTGGCAGCTCTGGTCAGAGAGCCCAGCTGGCCACAGCCAGCCCCCTGCCCACCCTGGGCCCTGCTCAGAGGACAAGCCTGAACTGATTCTGTCAGGAAAGGTTAGACTTGTCTCCCAGGCTGGCTGGATTCGGGGGGACGAGACAAATGCGTTCAGACAGCCCAGATCCAGAGCGCTATCTGTCAAACATGCTGGCCACCTCTCCGGCAGTGCTCTCCCTGGAAAGATCATGCAGGCTCCATCCATCCTGTCTTGAGAAGGCTGGCATCCTGGCCTGAGGCTTAAGAAAGGAGATGGAGGAAGCAGGTGCCTGCAAGCGGAGGGCCCTTGGGGGAGAGGTGCTACATCCAGACCCTTGTGGAGAAGCCCAGACAGCACCTTCTGCCCTAGGTGGAGACTGATCAGGCACCTGATTCTGAGATGATTACAGCACAAGCCACAGCCTGGCTTTGGGAGGAGGGCTGAGGACTATGAGAACACACACACCCTGCGCTGTGAGGGCTCTCGCTTGCTTCCTGCAGAGGCTCCCAACCTCCACACTTCCTGCACAGACTAGCTGGTATGGCAGTGGATAGCAGGCACACTAGGTGGAGTAAGCAGGAGTGAAACCCACAAGCCTCTGAGCCCCTCCCCAGGGTGAGCTTGCAGAGGCCATTCCACAAAGCTGAGCCCCTCACCAGCTCTCAGCCTGTCAGCTTCCCTGTGAGTGGTCATTTCTTCACTGCAGTCTTCCCCCACCTTCCCCGGATAAATGCAAGAACCAGAAACTTCACTAAGGTGATGAAATCCTACTAGAAGAATTCCCATGAATTGAGCCATCTTGGGGGTTAGACAAAACGTCTAACCATCACCTATGCATCAGGCAAAGCAGATTTCTTATTAGTTTAGCTGACTAGTCATTGTTCAGTCACCCAGTTGTGTCTGACTCTGCGACCCCATGGGCTGCAGCACACCAGGCTTCCCTGTCCAACAACAACTCCCAGAATTTGCTCAAACTCATGTCCACTGAATTGGTGATGCCATCCAACCATCTTGTCCTCTGCCATCCACTTCTCCTCCTGCCTTCAATCCTTCCCAGCATCAGGGTCTCTTCCAGTGAGTCAGTTCTTTGCATCAGGTGGCCAAAGGGTTGGAGCTTCAGCTTCAGCATCAGTCCTTCCAATGTATATTCAGGATTGATTTCCTTTTGGATTGACTGGTTGGCTCTCCTTACAGTCCAAGGGACTCTCAAGAGTCTTCTCCAACACCACAGCTCAAAAGCATCAATTCTTTGAGCTCCGCCTTCTTTATGGTCCAACTCTCACATCCATCCACTGGATAAACCATAGCTTTGACTAGATGGACCTTTGTTGGCAAAGTAATGTCTTTCCTTTTTAATATGCTGTCTAGGTTAGTCATAGCTTTGCTTCCAAAGAGCAAGTGTCTTTTAATTTCATGGCTACAGTCACCATCTGCAGTGATTTTGGAGCCCAAGAAGATAAAGTCTGTCACTGTTTCCATTGTTTCCCCATCTATTTACCATGACTAGAAGCTACAAAAATGAACGTGGTAACCACAGGGTCTGAATAACAGATGGATCCTTTTGAACTGAATGTTTCTGCCCCCTCCCACCCAAAATTCATGTGTTCAAACTCTACCCCACAATGTGATGGTGTGAGGATGTGGGGCCTTGGGAAAGTGGTTGGGGTGAGATAAGGTCACGAGGGTGGAGCCTTAGTGCCCTTATAAGAGTCATGGGAGAGCTTGCTTCCTGTCTCCACTCTGCCGTGTGAGGATACAAGAAGTTAGCCATATGCAACCCAGAAGAACTTTCACCAAACATTGGATACACCAGTTCCATGATCTTGGACTTTCCAGCCTCTAGAAATGTAAAAAATACCTTCTGTTGTTTATAACCACTCAGTTAATGGTATTTTGTTATTGCAGCCCAAGCTAAGGTAACAGATTAGAGAGTGAATATTATTATTAGAATCACTCCTATCCATGATTCCTGGCCTGGTCTGGCCTCTGATTAGATATGTGACTTTGGGCAGGTGCCAGAGCCTATCTGAGACTCATCAATATTCTATTTATCCCCATTGCCCATAAGATGATTTGAGAGCAGCTGTAGCCAACTTTCCTAGCACCGCTCTTTTAATGGCCACCTGCTCTGTGCCTGATACTTTTCTGCATTCTTGGAATACAGTGAACAAAGCAAGCAACAATTCCTACCCTCAGAGGGTTCATATTGGGGTGGGAGGGTGTGCCCCAAACTACCCCTTCCTCTTTATAAGTCATTCACAAAGACCAAAACTCCTCCAAACTTACTGAAGGCCACCTCTTAGTGTGACAAGCCTCCATGTCCTGCATGGAGTAGGCCTGCCCTCTGCTGACTCATGAAAGAGCCAGAGCAACAGGAAGGGGCACAAGATGGGTGCAGATGGCTGGCCCACCACCAGGTCAGTGGCAGGGCACACCAGTTAGACCACTTAATTCAGTGTTCAGGGCCCACACCTGCCCATCAGCCTGTAGGTACTAGAGAGCCTTGGGGCTTTCTTTGAGTTCTTTTGAAAAGTGCTTTCTTCAGATATACAATCTCCAAAGTTGACCCTGCCAGGGACTCTGAGCCAGGAAAGATTTTACTTCTATTGTTTCCCTTGATGATCACTTTGATATCAGCAGCCCCCCACCATGAGGCCTTAGTGCTGCTTCCCCCGTGAAAACTGGCCAAAGAGTACACTCAGGTCCTTCTCCTAAACCCTGCTCCCGTAACACAGGACAGTTATGCTAGGAGCTTCCAGCAAGAACCGGGAAAGAACTGGAAGACAATAAAGGGAGGTTAAGGAGCCCAGAGCCCTGACGGTCCTGCTACAGAAACATGGCTCTCTTCCTGCTAACTTCTTTTTTTTTTTTAACAGTTACTACAAAATATTAGCTATATTCCCAGTGTTGTACATTATATCCTTGTAGCCTATCTTACATCCAACAGCTTATATCTCTTAATTCCTCATCCCTATATCACCACCCCACTACCCACTGGTAACCACTAATTTGTTCTTTGTATCTGTGAGTCTGCTTCTTTTTTGTTACATTCACCAATTTATATTTTTTTTAGATTCCACATGTAAGTGATATCATATAGCTTTCGTCTTTATCTGTCTGACATTTCACTTAGCATGCTATGTTATGCTTTGCTAAGTCACTTCAGTCGAGTCTGACTCCGTGCAACCCCATAGACGGCAGCCCACCAGGCTCCCCTGTCCCTGGGATTCTCCAGGCAAGAACACTGAAGTGGGTTGCCATTTCCTTCTCCAATGCATGAAAGTGAAAAGTGAAAGGGAAGTCGCTCAGTCGTGTCCGACTCTTAGCGACCCCATGGATTGCAGCCTAACAGGCTCCTCTGTCCATGGGATTTTCCAAGCAAGAGTACTGGAGTGGAGTGCCATTGCCTTCTCCATCACTTAGCATAATGCCCTTCAAATCCATCCATGTTGCTACAAATGGCAATATTTCGTTCTTTTTTATGGCTGAGTAATATTCCATTGTATACGTGTACCACATTTTCTTTATCATCTCTTGATGGACACTTAGGTTGACTTCCATATCTTTCCTGCCAACTTCTTGGCCATTGCCATGGCCCTGCCTCCTGGGAAATGGCTGAGCCACCACACCAAGACTATCAGACTCTCCTCAAGTCCAGATTCAAGATAAGAAAGCCAGCCCCTCTCTCACTCTGCCTAATCAAGCCCGACTTCACATATATGGCTCACTGGTGGGGACCCTGTGGGAGTAACTCCCTTACAGAAGCCCCAGCCTCTAGGAACAGGTTGATGGCCTCCCTGCTGGACCACAGCAGGGATACAGCAGCTTAGTGCAACACAACAAGCCCACACCCGATCAGGAGGAACCCACGCAGCAGCCGCAGGAGCCAGGGCTGTGGGGGTGTGGCAAGGGGACTGTCTCCCTGCAGTGGAGGAGGGGCAGCAGAGAAGGTGAGCAAGATGAATCAAATGGTTCAAAGTCAGCCACAGACTGGAATAGAAGACTGGCCCAAAATGCTCCACTGAGTCCCCCACCTACATTGCCCAGAGAGTTCTGCTCTCCCTAAGCCCCCAAAGGGTGCTTTAATAGCTGTTTCCCTATGAAGCCAAATGTGTATGCAGTGTTTCCTAATAAAATGCAAAGGCTGTCTGAGGCACTCCAGCCCCTCTTTTGGCTCTGAGGTGTAATTAATACATAAATTAAGCTCCTACAGCCTTACAAATGCCCAGGAAAAAAAAAAAGAAAAATATAATTAGCTTGCCTGTATGACTCAATCTGTCAGCTCTGAGCTAACGCCACATAACAGATCCTGAGGGCTTCGATCCAGTGCTGCTCTTGCCCTGCTCTGGGGAGGTGGGGTTTTTATGGTACCTGTAGGGAGCCAGGGGCTCTGGGCATGGGCATCCCAGCCAGCAGAGGGCTATGAGTGCAGGCACTGCAGGCTGGGGGCCAGGGCAACCAGGTAGCACCCAGGGACCTGCAGAGGTGGCCCCAGGAGATGGCGAGTGGTGGAGAAGGCAGCCCCAGGGACCAGTCTATGCATTGTCCAACTGTGTCCTTCTCTGGGCAGAACTTGCAGCAGGGGTGAGGGGAACAGAGAATTCTACTGAATCTAAGATTCATCTGTCTCTTCTACTCTGTCATCTCTGTCCCATACCATCTACAAGAGAAAGACTGGAAAGGGAAACAGAAGCTGGAGAGGAGAAAGGAGCCATGACCGTAATAGAGTTGATAACCACACACATGATTGTGTGGCATCGAGGGCTTTCTCATAAAGGGTGTCACTGGATAGTCAGCACTCTGGGAAAAGGACAAACACATAGGTTTTTTTCCTTCCACACATTATTTATATTACAAAATCAATATGTGTTTGTTTAAAAAGTATTTCAATAAGAGGATGAAGTAAAAAGTACCCCTAAACATTTCTCCCCCGACTCTCAATCCCCGGGGGATTATATCATTAATAATTTATCCTGTTATTGTGTATTCTTTCTCAGTGCATTAATATTTGGAGCAATAATTACTAAAAGGGAGATGTTGCCTTGCATGTGGTTTGGCAACTTATGGGCTATTCACAGCTGTGCTTGTGCTCAGTCGCTGAGTCGTGTCTGACTCTTTGCAGCCCCATGGACTGCAGACTGCCAGGCTTCTCTGCCCATGGAATTTTCTGGACACAAATACTGGAGTGGGTTGCCATTTCCTCCTCTAGGGGATCTCCCCAACCCAAGGATCGAATCCTCATCTCTTGCATCTCCTGCATTGGCAGGTGAATTCTTTGCCACTAGTGCCATCTGGAAAGCCCTAATTCACAATCACCTGCACCATATTGTGTACACACAGCTCCATCTTACGGTTTTTAGTGACTGCACAGCTGCCAGCATATGAAACAATTTATATATTTTTTATTTATGTTTACCACTTCATTTATGTAGTCTTCTATTAATGGGTTTTTGGCTTATTTCTAAAAGTAAACTTTTTGACTTATAGAAATAATGCTGTGGAGATATTTGGGGATGGTATTATTTTTCTTGAATATTATTTTTCATAAACGCATTTTTTGTTTAAGGCAAAGAAAAGTCTAGCTGAAAGGATTACAGTTCCAAGCAATAAAGGCCCAGCTATTAGAGGCACTGTTCTGATTTTGTAAATTCAATTTCAGTTCAGTTCAGTCACTCAGTCGTGTCCGACTTTTTGTGACCCCATGGACCGCAGCATGCCAGGCCACCCTGTCCATCACCAACTCCCGGAGTTTACTCAAACTCATGTCCATTGAGTTGGTGATGCCATCCAACCATCTCGTCCTCTGTCATCCCCTTCTCCTCCTGCCTTCAATCTTTCCCAGCATCAGGGTCTTTTCAAATGAATCATCTCTTCACATCAGGTGGCCAAAAATTGAAGTTTCAGCTTCAACATCAACATCAGTCCTTCCAATGAACACTTAGGACTGATCTCCTTTAGGATTGACTGGTTGGATCTCCTTGCAGTTCAAGGGATTCTCAAGAGTCTTCTCCAACACCACAGTTCAAAAGCATCAATTCTTCAGCACTCAGCTTTTTTTACAGTCCAACTCTCATATCCATACATGACTACTGGAAAAACCACAGCCTTGACGAGGCGGACCTTTGTTGGCAAAGTAATGTCTCTGCTTTTTAATGTTCTGTCTAGGTTGGTCATAACTTTCCTTCCAAGGAGTAAGCGTCTTTTAATTTCATGGCTGCAGTCACCATCTGCAGTGATTTTAGAGCTCCCAAAAATAAAGTCAGCCACTGTTTCCACTGTTTCTCCATCTACTTGCCATGAAGTGGTGGGACCGAATGCCATGATCTTAGCTTTCTGAATGTTGAGCTTTAAGCCAACTTTTTCACTCTCCTCTTTCACTTTCATCAAGAGGCTCTTTAGTTCTTTTTCTCTTTCTGCCATAAGGGTGGTGTCATCTGCATATCTGAGGTTATTGATATTTCTCCTGGTAATCTTGATTCCAACTTGTGCTTCATCCATCCCAAAATTTCTCATGATGTATTCTGCATGTAAGTTAAATAAGCAGGGTGACAATATACAGCCTTGATGTACTCCTTTTCCTATTTGGAACCAGTCTGTTGTTCCATGTCCAGTTCTAACTGTAGTGTCTTGACCTGCATACAAATTTCTCAAGAGGCAGGTCAGGTGGTCTGGTATTCCCAGCTCTTTCAGAATTTTCCACAATTTATTGTGATCCACACAGTCAAAGGCTTTGGCATAGTCAATAAAGCAGAAATAGATGTTTTTCTGGAACTCTCTTGCTTTTTCCATGATCCAGCAGATGTTGGCAGTTTGATCTCTGGTTCCTCTGCCTTTTCTAAAACCAGCTTGAACATCTGGAAGTTCACGGTTCACGAATTGCTGAAGCCTGGCTTGGAGAATTTTGAGAATTACTTTGTTAGCATGTGATATGAGTGCAATTATGCGGTAGTTTGAGCATTCTTCGGCATTGCCTTTCTTTGGGATTGGAATGAAAACTGACCTTTTCCAGTCCTGTGGCCACTGCTGAGTTTTCCAAATTTGCTGGCATATTGAGTGCAACACTTTCACAGCACATGCAACCCAAATACTCTTTTCTAAACTAGCATTTGGGTTATGTGTTCCCCAACTGGACAAGAAGGGCAAAGGAAAACTATACAGACTTCTAATCTACTGATTCTGCTCTTTGGATCCAACACCAAGCTGGCTGAGCCCTTGCTGGTTTGTCTGGAAGTCGCTGACCCACCACTGAGGGACATGGGCCAAATTACACTACACACAAGAAGAGTGAGGTGGGAGACAGCAGGTCACCTGGGCAAGGGCAGGCACCCACAACTTCAAAACTCCTTCAAAACTCCTCGTGAAAGGGATAATCCCTGTGGGAGGCACAGCTCACCAAGTCACAGGCCCTCCAGTCCCTGTTGTAGCTGAGCAAGGTGGTCATATCCTCCTTGTTCTGTTCAAAGTCAAAGATCTGGAAGTTCTCAGCAATGCATTCAAGTGTCACCAACTTGGGGATCACGATCAAGTTCCTCTGCATGGGGAGTCAGATTAGCACCTGGGCAGTGGCTTTGATCCTGGGATCCTCCAGTATGGAAGGGTCTTCGGGCTTGGCCCAAGGGCCTGTTGGGAGAGCCTAGGGGACTGTAGGCAGTCACTGCAATGCCTTTGGAGTTGCAATACTGCATTAACTTCTCCTGAGTGAGGTATGGGTGGCACTTGATCTGGTTAACCACCGGCTTGTATTTTAAGCCAGGTTTGTTTAAGATCTTCTCCACTTGGAGATGGTTAAAGTTGGAGACTCCAATAGCTTTCACCAGCCCTTCATCCACCAGCTCTTCCATGGCTGTCCAGGTATCCATGAAATCTTTCTCACTGGGAATCACATTGCAGTCCTCATCCAATGGGAAGAGTCTTTCCCAGTCTTGAAGCCCGTGGGCCAGTGGATGAGGTAGAGGTCCAGGTAGTCCAGCTTTAGCTTCTGGCAGGCACCTTTCACCAGGTCCTTGTGCAATATGCACCACAGTTTGCTGACAATGAAAAAGTCCTCACACTTCATGACCTTCTCCTGGAGCTTTGCCTGGAGGGCCAACCCCATCTTGTTCTCGTTCTGGTACATGTGGGCACAGTCAATGTGATGGTACCTAAGGTCAGTCACCACCTTCACAGCCTCCGTCACTTTGCCTGGAAGGGACTTCCAGGTGCCCAGCCCAAAGATGGACATCTTTGTGCCAGTGTAGAGCACAATGTGGTTGGCCATGACTGCTGAGATCCACTGACTGGGATCAGAGGACCATCGTACATATTTTTTTTAATAATTTTATTTATTTTGCTATTGTTGTTTAGGTGCTCAGTCATGTCTGATTCTTTGCGACCCCGTGGACTGCAGCACATCAGGCTTCCATGTCTTTCACCATCTCCAGAGCTTTCTCAAACTCATGTCCGTTGAATTGGTGATGCCATCCAATCATCTTGTCTTCTGTCATCTCTTCTCCTCCTGCCTTCAATCTTTCCTAGCATCAGGATCTTTTCTAATGAGTCAGTTCTTCGAATCAGGTGGCCAAAGTACTGGCACTTCAGCTTCAAGATCAGTCCTTTAGGGTTGATTTCCTTTAGGATTGACTAGTTTGATCTCCTTGCTCATTTTGGCTGCTCTGGATCTTGGAAGCTGTGCAGGCTTTTCTCTAGTTGCAGTGAGTGGGGGCTACTCTCCATTTGCAGCGCACAGGCTTCTCCCTGTGGTGGCTTCTCTCGTTGCAGAGCACAGGCTCTAGAATGCAGGCCCAATAGTTGTGGTGCAGGGGCTTAGCTGCTCTGTAGCATGTGGGATCTTCCTGCGACAGGGATCAAACCCATGTTCCAGCACTGGCAGTGGATTCTTTACTAGTGAGCTACCAGGGAAGCCCCTTTCTTACATTTTTTTAAAGACTTTAATTTTTAGAGCAGTTTTATGTTCCCAGTAAAATTGAGAGAAAGGTACAGAGGTTTCTCAAGTGCCCCTGCCCCACATGTACACAGCTTCCCCAATTAGCAACATCCTCCACCAGAGTTGTGTGCTTCTTACCAATGATGAACCTACACTGACACATCATTATCATCCAAAGTCCATGGTTTACATGAAGATGTAGTCTTGGTATTGTACATCTTATGGGTTTGGACAAACAGATAATGCCTGTTACCACCATCAGAGTAAAGACAGAATATTTTCACTGCCCTAGAATTTCTCTGTGCTCAGCCTCTGTTTTTCTTTTGTTTAAAGATAGAAATAAAACAAGAGCTAGGAAGATCAAGTGACTTTCCTGGGGGTTACACAACCAGAAAGTGACAAATCCTACCTTGAATTCATCTCTTCTGACTCCATACCCAGTTTTTTTTTTTTTTTTTTTCATCGAGCCATGTGGATAGGGGAGCAGGAGACAGCACAGGCAGGAAGAAGAGAGAGGGCTGTTGGGGAGGGGGAAAGGGGTGGAAATTTCCAGAAAAGAGGCAAGGAAAATCAAGAGGGGCTGAGGATGAAGTAATAAAAGGGGCCACAAATAATTATCCTAAAAAATGGTTGAAAATATTTAAAAAGCAACATTTGTTAAAGCAGTTCCTTGCAATCTTTTATATAATTACGAAACATTGGAGCCATCATAGTGTTGTTATCCAGGGAGATTTAGTCCATGATTGAAGACCCGCTGGAGGGAGCCCTGTACAAGATCACAATGGTCATCCCCAAAATGACAGAGCAGCATGGTGAAGGGCTGGGGTGAGGTCTGCTCTGGGGCTTCCCAGGTGGCACTAGTGGTAAAGAACCTGCTTGCCAATGCAGGAGACGATGATAGGCACAGATTCAATCCCAGAGTTGGGAAGATCCCCTGGAGGAGGGCAGAGCAACTCATTCCAGTATTCCTGCCTGGAGAATCCCATGGACAAAGGAGCCCGGCAGGCTACAGTCCATGGGGTTGCAAAGAGTCAGACACAACTGAAGTGACTTAGCACACACGCACATGGTTGGCTTGGGGCTGGGGGGTAAACAGAATACAAAATTGTATGTAATGAATTAAAAGTCTTTAAAGACGTACATGTGAACAAGAGCAGATAAGATGGGGGAAATGAAAGAAGTTGTTTTTACAGTGATGATCTTGGATAGGTATGGTCCTTGCTCCACCAGTTTCTTTTCCTGCTGTGATAAGGCATCTTTGCATACCCTCAGCCCTGTGAGGTCTGGTCCAGGAACTGTAACCATCTCCCCCAGCCCAGAATCATCTCTCTGCAGTGTTTTCAGAGCCCAGACCAAGGATGGGGATGAGGGGCAGGGAAAAGCCTCCCATCTCTGAGGTCATCTTTGTCATGGGGGAAGCAAACATCTGACCTAGCTGGGCTGTCAAAGAACAGATCTGGGTAGCTAGGAGATGTCCTCCATTAATGGACCACCTCCCTCCCAACTCCCAGGTGATGACAGCTCCCTTCGCTGAGAGAGGAACAAGGAAATCCAGTGACTGGAGGATAAATCCTGAAATGATGGGGGCAGGCTAACCCCAGGCCAATTGTCCTGGAAAGGAAAGGTGACAGGAGAGCAGGGCAAGATTCTTCTAGAAGTATCCTGATATTTGCATGTCCTTATAGCACGTGTACTATTGTTCACTTAATGTTTATATCAACTCCCTTTTAAAGATGTTTTGGTTAACCATAATGAGGTACCATCTCATGCCAGTCAGAATGGCTGCTATCAAAAAGTTTACAAACAATAAATGCTGGAGAGGGTGTAGAGAAAAGGGAATCCTCTTTCACTTTTGGTGGGAATGCAAACTAGTACAGCCACTATGGAGAACAGTGTGGAGATTCCTTAAAAAACTGGAAATAGAACTGCCATACGACCCAGCAATCCCACTGCTGGGCATACACACCGAGGAAACCAGTATTGAAAGAGACACATATACCCTAATGTTCATCACAGCACTGTTTATAATAGCCAGAACATGGAAGGAACCTAGATGTCCATTAGCAGATGAATGGATAAGAAAGCTGTGGTACATGTACACAATGGAGTATTACTCAGCCATTAAAAAGAATGCATTTGAATCAGTTCTAAAGAGGTGGATGAAACTGGAGCCTATTATACACAGTGAAGTAAGTCAGAAAGAAAAACACCAATACAGTATACTAACGCATATATATAGAATTTAGAAAGATGGTAACAATGACCTTATATGAGAGACAGCAAAAGAGACACAGGTGTATAGAACAGTCTTTTGGACTCTGTGGGAGAAGGTGAGGGTGGGATGATTTTAGAGAATAACATTGAAACATGTATATTATCATATGTGAAACAGATTCCAGTCCAGGTTCAATGCATGAGACAGGGTGCTCAGGACTGGTGCACTGGGATGACCCTGAGGGATGGGATGGGGAGGGAGGTGGGAGGGCATTCAGGACGGGGAACACATGTACAACCATGGCTGATTCATGTCAGCGCATGGCAAAAACAACTACACTATTGTAAAGTAATTGGCTTCCAATTAAAAAAATAAATAAAAAATAAATAAAAATGTTTTGGTTGTACTGGGTATTCATTGCTATGCACAGACTTTCTCTAGTTGCGATAAGTGAGGGCTCCTCTCTTGATGCAGTGCACAGGCTTCTCATTGTGGTGGCTTCTCTTCTTGCAGAGCACAGGCTCTAGGGTACATGGGCTTTTGTAGTTGTGGCCCATGGGGTCTAGAGCATGGGCTCAGTAGTTGAGGCACATAGGCTTAGTTGCCCCACAACATGAGAAATCTTCCCAGACCAGGGAAGATTCTTAACCACTGGATGACCAGGGAAGTCCTCAACTACCTTTTAATTAAATACTTTCATCTGTTCAAAAATACCTACCCTAAATGGAAAACCATAAAACTATTAGTAATAAATGAAAAAAAAAATTCTCCCATAATCTTCTCACTTAGCTCCAGTGGCTTGGGCACCATGCTTTGGAAATGCTCATGAACTGAGAAGTACAGGGAGGAGCTTTGGAATTCAGCAGACTGGGGTTCACCATCAAGGAGCAGATGTTGACTTCTCCAGCCTCAGTTTCCACACCAGTAACAGTACACCTTCTTCTAAAGAGTCAGTGAAGCCACAAAAAAGTTCATAGCTCAAAATGGTAGCCATACTGGACCTTCTCAGCAAGAAGTCAAAATAAGACAAAGTTCCTTTCTATTCCTGAACCCAGAGCTCTTTGTATACAGAGAAAAGAAGACAAGATGAGTTGGTGGGGGTGGTTGCTCGTCTTCCCAGTCCAGGTCTAATGGGCCATCAGCATTTCTCTTGGACACTGATAAAGGAGGAAAACTCAAAGCTCAATACAAGGCATGACATCTCAGCCACTGCCAGCCTCCCCACAGGGAACAAACTTTGTGTGCTTCAGTAGCCACCCACCTGTCACTTCCCCTCAAGCCTTCTTCAAGCCCACTTGAAGCTTCTTAGCTTCATGATCTAATCCTCTGGTTATCTCTGCTTTCTCTGATGTAATTTCCAAAACATGTCCAGTTTTTCTGCTGTCTACTCACTTTCCATCCTGGGCAAGGACCCTTTGGGAGGCTTCTACCTGGCTGTCCTTTGCTGCCCCCAGATCAGTCCATATCCACCACCCCCCTCCAGAGTGGTGAAGACTCTGCCTCACTCACCCAGTGCTATGGAGGGTCTCCTCACCTCCACCCTTGATGCGTGGAAATGGTTCCTATCAAGGTCCCAGGACTTGTAAGTAAACCCAACCCATGCACACATCTAGACCCTCAAGTCTCTGGACAGTGCACCACCTTTCACGTCTGAAGGCACATAGAGATCAAAGGGAAAGTGGAGGTGATTTGCCCCCTCCTCCAAGGTTAGAGGAAGCCAACATTTCTGCCACCAGAGCCTCCCAGCACCTGGGGCTCAGGTGGGAAGCTCTACTCTGCAGCATCCCAGATGCTCACCTGCACCTCCCTTGAAAGTGCTTCTCTCCCAGAGGGTGGGGCCCTGCACTCCCTACCTTTCTCCAGGAGGCAAAGCCAGGCTTACATGATTAGGGACACTCCTCCACATATTATTTATTTTTTGTATATGGACTACAGAATTAATAAATTATAGACATTATAAAGCACATGCAAAAATTATGTTAAAGAGGAAGATGTGCTCAATCGTGTCCAGCTCTTTGCACCCCTGGGAACTGTAACCTAACAGGTTCCTCTGTCCATGGAATTCTCCAGGCAAGAATACTGGAGTGGGTAGCCATTCCCTTCTCCAGGGGATCTTCCTAATCCAGAGATTGAACCTAGGTCTCCCACATTGCAGGCAGATTCTTTACCATCTGATCCACCAGTGAAGCCCTGGTAAAGCATAAAAAGGCTTTATTTTCTCCATCCTTGTCTTCAGTCAGACTCTGTCCCTGCAGGACATCTCAAGCAGATGTCCAATCCTATTAAAAGCTTTAGTCTCATATCCATTTAGTGACTACTTCCTCTGCCCTTGGGCAGCCCAGGCCAGGCCTCTGGGTTCTGCAGAAAAATGAGCACAGGGGCTCTGCACTTCACGCCCCTGCCTCTCTCCAGTAAGTCCTTTTCTCCCTCAGAGGTTGGCCTCCAGAGGAGGGTGAGGGAGAGGCGTGACCATCACTTGCTGACCGGGTGCTATGCTACCCTCTCTCAGGCCATGTGTGTAACCAGGCACCTACCACATCTCAGGCACTCTGCTCTGTGCTGGGGACAACACTGGGCAGTAGGAAGAGGAGGTGACCCAGACAGATAGCAGCACATCCTTGCTCTTCACCAGCTCCTGGAATGTAGGAATATCTTCAAGCAGGGAGGCTAAGCCATATTGTAGGGAGGCAGGCATCCACTATCAGCGTTATTTCCTGCCACTCCACATACTGTCCCCACACCCTTTGCCCCATTCTTCGACCATCTGGAGGCTGCAGGCAGCTCTGTGAATACAGACTCATCGCATACTGCCCCCCAAGATTCCTTTTGAGCAAAAACACATCATCACAGGCACCCACGCTGCAGGACGAGTGACCCACAACACCACCCATAGAGCCACATATGAAAGATTAGACTAAATAGCTGAACACTCTCTCCTGAATTAGAAGGCTCAATATTGTTACAATGCCCATACCAAAAATCCCAATGACACTTTTAACAGGGAAAAAAATACTCTAAAATTCATATGGAATCTCAGGGGATACCCAAAAGTCAAAACAATCCAGAAAAAGAACAAAGTTGGAGACCTCACACTTCCTATACTACAAAGCAACAGTAATCAAAATGGTATGGTACTGTCAATGAAACTAAGCCATGCCCATGGGGCAACCCAAGACGGGCAGGTCATGGTGGAGAGATCTGACAGAATGTGGTCCACTGGAGAAGGGAATGGCAAACCACTTCAGTATTCTTGCCTTGAGAACCCCATGAACAGTATGAAAAGGCAAAATGATAGGATACTGAAAGAGGAAACTCCCCAGGTCAGTAGGTGCCCAATATGCTACTGGAGATCAGTGGAGAAATAACTCCAGAAAGAATGAAGGGATGGAGCCAAAGCAAAAAGAATACCGAGATATGGATGTGACTGGTGATAGAAGCAAGGTCCGATGCTGTAAAGAGCAATATTGCATAGGAACCTGGAATGTCAGGTCCATGAATCAAGGCAAATTGGAAGTGGTCAAACAAGAGATGGCAAGACTGAATGTCGACATTCTAGGAATCAGCGAACTGAAATGGACTGGAATGGGTGAATTTAACTCAGATGACCATTATATCTACTACTGAGGGCAGGAATCCCTCAGAAGAAATGGAGTAGCCAGCATGGTCAACAAAAGAGTCTGAAATGCAGTACTTGGATGCAATCTCAAAAATGACAGAATGATCTCTGTTCATTTCCAAGGCAAACCATTCAATATCACAGTAATCCAAGTCTATGCCCCAACCAGTAATGCTGAAGAAGCTGAAGTCGAACGGTTCTATGAAGACCTCTGAGATCTTTTAGAACTAACACCCAAAAAAGATATCCTTTTCATTATAGGGGACTGGAATGCAAAAGTAGGAAGTCAAGAAACACCTGGAGTAACAGGCAAATTTGGCCTTGGAATATGGAATGAAGCAGGGCAAAGACTAATAGAGTTTTGCCAAGAAAATGCACTGGTCATAGCAAACACCCTCTTCCAACAACACAAGAGAAGACTCTACACATGCACATCACCAGATGGTCAACACCGAAATCAGATTGATTATATTCTTTGCAGCCAAAGATGGAGAAGCTCTATACAGTCAACACAAACAAGACCAGGAACTGACTGTGGCTCAGATCATGAACTCCTTATTACCAAATTCAGACTGAAATTGAAGAAAGTAGGGAAAACCACTAGACCATTCAGGTATGACCCAAGTCAAATCCCTTATGATTATACAGTGGAAGTGAGAAATAGATTTAAGGGCCTAGATCTGATAGATAGAGTGCCTGATGAACTATGGAATGAGGTTCGTGACACTGTAGAGGAGACAGGGATCAAGACCATTCCCATGGAAAAAAAAATGCAAAAAAGCAAAATGGCTGTCTGGGGAGGCCTTACAAATAGCTGTGAAAAGAAGAGAAGCAAAAAGCAAAGGAGAAAAGGAAAGATATAAGCATCTGAATGCAGAGTTCCAAAGAATAGCAAGAAGAGATAAGAAAGCCTTCCTCAGCGATCAATGCAAAGAAATAGAGGAAAACAACAGAATGGGAAAGACTAGAGATCTCTTCAAGAAAATTAGAAATACTAAGGGAACATTTCATGCAAAGATGGGCTCGATAAAGGACAGAAATGGTATGGACCTAACAGAAGCACAAGATATTAAGAAGAGGTGGCAAGAATACACAGAAGAACTGTACCAAAAACATCTTTATGACCCAGATAATCACAATTGTGTGATCACTCACCTAGAGCCAGACATCCTGGAATGTGAAGTCAGGTGGGCCTTAGACAGCATCACTACAAAAAAAGCTAGTGGAGGTGATGGAATTCCAGTTGAGCTATTTCAAATCCTGAAAGATGATGCTGTGAAAGTGCTGCACTCAATATGCCAGCAAATTTGGAAAACTCAGCAGTGGCCACCGGACTGGAAAAGGTCAGTTTTCATTCCGATCGCAAAGAAAGGCAATGCCAAAGAATGCTCAAACTACCACACAATTGCACTCATCTCACATGCTAGTAAAGTGATGCTCAAAATTCTCCAAGCCAGGCTTCAGCAGTATGTTAACCGTGAACTTCCAGATGTTCAAGCTGGTTTTAGAAAAGGCAGAGGAACCAGAGATCAAATTGCCAACATCCGCTGGATCATCGAAAAAGCAAGAGAGTTCCAGAAAAACATCTATTTCTGCTTTATTGACTATGCCAAAGCCTTTGACTGTGTGGATCACAATAAACTGTGGATAATTCTAAAAGAGATGGAAATACCAGACCACCTGACCAGCCTCTTGAGAAACCTGTATGCAGGTCAGGAAGCAACAGTTAGAACTGGACATGGAACAACAGACTGGTTCCAAATAGGAAAAGGAGTACATCAAGGCTGTATATTGTCACCCTGCTTATTTAACTTATATGCAGAGTACATCATGAGAAACGCTGGGCTGGAAGAAACACAAGCTGGAATCAAGAATGCCGGGAGAAATATCAATAACCTCAGATATGCAGATGACACCACCTTTATGGCAGAAAGTGAAGAGGAACTCAAAAGCCTCTTGAAGAAAGTGAAAGAGGAGAGTGAAAAAGTTGGCTTAAAGCTCAACATTCAGAAAATGAAGATCATGGCATCCGGTCCCATCACTTCATGGCAAATAGATGGGCAAACAGTGGAAACAGTGTCAGACTTTATTTTTCTGGGCTCCAAAATCACTGCAGATGGTGACTGCAACCATGAAATGAAAAGACGCTTACTCCTTGGAAGGAAAGTTATGTCCAACCTAGATAGCATATTGAAAAGCAGAGACATTACTTTGCCAACAAAGGTCCGTCTAGTCAAGGCTATGGTTTTTCCTGTGGTCATGTATGGATGTGAGAGTTGGACTGTGAAGAAGGCTGAGCGCCGAAGAATTGATGCTTTTGAACTGTGGTGTTGGAGAAGACTCTTGAGAATCCCTTGGACTGCAAGGAGATCCAACCAGTCCATTCTGAAGGAGATCAGCCCTGGGATTTCTTTGGAAGGAATGATGCTAACGCTGAAACGCCAGTACTTTGGCCCAGTACTTTGGCCACCTCATGAAAAGAGTTGACTCATTGGAAAAGACTCTGATGCTGGGAGGGATTGGGGGCAGGAGGAGAAGGGGACGACAGAGGATGAGATGGCTGGATGGCATCACTGACTCGATGGACGTGAGTCTGAGTTGAACTCCGGGAGTTGGTGATGGACAGGGAGGCCTGGCGTGCTGCGATCCATGGGGTCACAAACAGTCAGACACGACTGAGAGACTGAACTGAACTGAACTGATGGTACTGTCATAAGGAGAGACATGTAGACCAATGGAACAAAATAAAGAGCCCAGAGATAAACTCTTGCATATATGGACAAATCATCTTCAACTAGGGTGTCAAAACCACACAGTGGGGAGAGGAGAATCTCTTCAATAAATGGTGTTGGGAAAACTGAATATCCTCATGAAAAAGAATGAAGTTAGACCCTTACCTTGTGCCATATATTGATAGAAAAATTAATTCAAAATGGATTAAACATCTAACTTTAAGACCTAAAACTGCAAAATTCTTAAAAGAAAAACACAGGGAAAAATTCTAGATTAGATTTGGCAGTGATTTCTTGGATTTGGCAACAAAAGCACAGGCAAAAAAAAAATGTATATATATACAAGTGAGATCACATCAAAGTTAAAAATTTCTAACAGTAAAGGACATGGTTGACAAAAAGAAAAAGCAACCAGATTTGGATAAAATATTTGCAAACCATGTATCTGATAAGGGGCTAATATGAAAATTATATAAAGAACTCATAAAACTTAACAGCAAAAACACCCCCAAACAACCTGATTTTAAAATGGGCAGGATTTCCCTGGTGGTATAGGGGATAAGAATCCACCTGTCCATGCAGGAGACACAGGTTTGATCTTTGGTCCTGGAAGATTCCACAACTAACCCTGTGCGCCGCAACTACCGATCCTGCTCTCTAATGCCTACAGGTTACAATTACTGAAGCCCATGCACCTATAGCCCATGCTCCACAAGAGAAACCACCACAGTGAGAAGCCCACACACTGCAACAGAGTAGCCCACAAGTAGAGAAAGCCCGGGCACAGCAACAAAGACCCACTGGAGTACCCGTTTTATTGGAGTGCAGTTGATTTACGTATTGTGTTAGTTTCAGGTGTACCCAGAGTGACTCAGTTATACACACATGTGTAATTCATTCTTTTCAAGATTCTTTTCTCATATCAGTTCAGTTCAGGTCAGTTGCTCAGTCGTGTCCTGACTCTTTGTGACCCCATGAATCGCAGCACGCCAGGCCTCCCTGTCCATCACCAACTCCTGGAGTCCACTTAAACTCACGTCCATCGAGTCGGTGATGCCATCCAGCCATCTCATCCTCTGTCGTCCCCTTCTCCTCCTGCCCCCAATCCCTCCCAGCATCAGAGTCTTTTCCAATGAGTCAACTCTTTGCATGAGGTGGCCAAAGTACTGGATAGGTTACCCCAGAATACTGAGCAGAGTTCCTTGTGCTATGCAGTAGGTCCTTGTTGGTTATCTATCTTTTATATGGTAGTGTGAATGTGTGTTCATCCCAAGCCCCTGATTTATCCCTTCCCTCCCACATTTTGTTTGACTTTATTAAAATGGAAGAATAGTAGAGGGAGGCAGGAGGCCATGGAGATCTATAGAGGAAGAAACTGAGGCTCTGAGGGGTGAAGCAGCTCTATAGCCAGGGCTCGCACCATTGCCACCAGCCCCGGCCCCACCTCCGCAGACCCTCTGGATGCCTCAGATTAGGGTGGAGGCATACACAGGAGGATGTTGGTTCCAGGTTGCCTTGCCCTCCCAGCAACAGCATTGGCAATTTCCCCTCTTCCAAGAAACTTTATTTTCTTAAAAGATCTGAACTTTTCTTTCTTTCTTTCTTCGGCTGTGCTGGCTCTTTGTTTCTATGCACACTTTTTCTCTAGTTGTGGCAAACTGGGGCTACTCTCTAGTTGCAGTATGTGAGCTTCTCATTGTGGAGGCGTCTCTTGCTGCAGAGCACAGGCTCTAGGGTGTGTGGGCTTCAGTAGATGTGGTGCATGGGCTCAGTGGTTTTGGATCCTGGGATCTAGAGCACTGACTCAGTAGTTGTAGTACACAGGCTTAGTTGCCCAGCAGCATGTGGGATCTTCCTGCATCAGGGATTGAACCCATGTCTCCTGCATTGACAGGCAGATTCTTTACCACTGAGCCACCAGGGAAGCCCCTGAACTTTATTTCTATAAAGAGCATTACACCCTGAAATTTTGAAAGTAAAATGACAGCATAAGAAAATAAAAGTCAAATGGGTTGAAAAAAATTATTTACAAAGTTTTCCACTTTACTATGCCAAGAAGATGACTTCTCTAATTAGCCTTCAAGTAAGGAAATATCAAAGATAATTGCTGTCCTAATTCTATAATCACATAGCAGGGGGAAAAGGGAAAAGGGAAGAATTTACAACATATGATGATGCATTTGAAAAGGAAGTAGGTGTGTGAGCATATATATTTGTATATGCATAGAATATTTCTAGAAGAATGTACAAGAAATGGTGACATTCATTGCCTCTGGGAAAGTGGTGAACAGGCTGGTGGGAGGAGCAGGGAGACAGGTAAAAAAGGACTGATTTTTCATTATAAACATTTTGTAGTGTTTGGTTTTTCTGTCATGTGTATTATTTTTTTCCTTTGAAGGAGATTTTGGTTTAGTTTGTTCTATTTTGTCTGAGAAGGCAAACATTATCAACGAAAGAAATGGCAATGACTTAGTCATAGTCTCACATCATATCAGCAGATTTACTGGGAGTTTAAATGCAAATGAGAGGTGACCCTCGACTTGGCTACTTAATGGCACAACTATATTACCAAAGACCAGGTCCTTTCTATCCTACTCTACTAAGTGTGTAGACTTAATTCTCAGACTTCCTGTTCTTAAGAGCCAGGCATATGATAAAAGAAAACAATTCCCCAAGGTAGAATAGATGCTATCTCTTCCTTTCATTAAAGTCCCTCAGCAGATGTACCCATATATCTCACTGGCCAAATTACTCCACATGTCCACACCCAAACTAGCCACTAGTTTGGCTTGGTTTTTTATATATTGAATACCTTTTGTATATATGTGATACAAATTCTTCGTGTGAAACTATCTAAGCTCCTTCACCCAGAGTCCTAGTGGTCATACAAAATTCAGAGCATTCAAGGATTTGAGGGTTGTACAATAGGAAATCACTTTGATCAAAGGATATTCATAAGATGTCTCATTTGATCATTGTTCACTGTTGACCAAGAACTTGATCACTGTTGACCAAGAAGTTCATTTCATCAAATGTACTGCTGACCAGCTTGTTAGTGTCCTCCATCAACTTCTTTACATATGAATTCTTCATCAGCTCCTCTCCACTCTTTGACTGAAGGCCTCTCCTTCAACTTGTATAGCTTTTGGCCAAAGCTCTGGGGGCCCATGATAACAAAGTGTTCCATGTCACTAGTAAGGAAAAGGGACCACCTCAAACATCTTAGACTTCGGCTTCCCTCGTGGCTCAGTGAAAAAGAATCCGCCTGCCAATGCAGGAGACATGGGCTCGATCCTTGGTCTGGGAAGATCCCATCTGCCTTGGAGCGACTAAGCTCATGTGCTACAACTGCTAAGCCTGTGCTCTAGAGTCCAGGAGCTGAAGCTACTGAGCCCACATGCCACAACTACTGAAGCCTGTGCACCCTAGAGCCCATGCTCTGCAGCTAGAGAAGGCACGGCAATGAGAAGCCTGCTCACTGCAACTGGAGAGTAGCCCCCACTCACCGCAACTAAAGTCCAAGTAGCAGTGAAGATCCAGCACAGCCAAAAATAAATAAGCAAAACATCTTAGACTCAACTAGCCCTTGTGAAAACAGTCATTCTTTAACAAATGTTCTTCAATCCAGAAACAAAAGTTGTAGATAACAATTTTTATATGTACCTGTATGTGTGTATATATATTATATATGTAATATATAGATATATTTTGCTGCACCACCCTACTTGTAGGATCTCAAGTCTCTAACCAAGGATTGAACCCAGGACAGCAGTGAAAGCCCAGAAACCTAACCACTAGGCCACCAGGGAACTCCCCCTAAATATGTATTTTTAAAGAGATTCAAAATGTTACTTGTAAAGAAGACATTAATAATTTACAACAAATTAAATCAGCCCTGGGATTTCTTTGGAAGGAATGATGCTCAAGCTGAAACTTCAGTACTTTGGCCACCTCATGCGAAGAGTTGACTCACTGGAAAAGACTCTGATGCTGGGAGGGATTGGGGGCAGGAGGAGAAGGGGACAACAGAGGATGAGATGGCTGGATGGCATCACTGACTCAATGGATGTGAGTCTGAGTGGACTCCGGGAGTTGGTGATGGACAGGGAGGCCTGGTGTGCTGCGATTCATGGGGTCGCAAAGAGTCGGACACGACTAAACGACTGAACTGAACTGAACTGAATATGTCTCTTACTAAGCAAAGACACAGGCAGCAGTTTTATCAAGTAGGTTGTGATAAAGCAGTGAGATGCTGGCAGCTACACATGGAAATGCCAAGGCTGCAGACAGATGCAGAAGATGACTCAACTAGCACAAGGCCACTGCCATTTACAGCACGATTTTCTAACATGGTGAACAACTCTTGATAACCTTTCAACAAACTACAATGCAGTCATTCCTTGATTTATACAATAGTTACATTCCTAGGAAAGTCAGGTTATGTTAAAAAACATGCACAAACCAGGGAGGGGGGATGAAATGGGAGATCAGGATTGACGTATACACATTTCTATGTATAAAATAGATAACTAATGAGAACCTACTGTATAGCACAGGGAATTCTACTCAGTGCTCTGTGGTGACCTAAATGGGAAGGAAATCCAAAAAGAGGGGGTACGTGTATATGTATCACTGATTCACTTTGCAATACAGCAGAAACTAACATAACATTGTAAAGGAACTATACTCCAACAAAAATTAATTTAAAAAATGTGCAAAGAGATATCTAGAGTATGTTTATGTCAAATGGATGAAGTTTCAGTCTTAGAAATGGGTTTTTCACCTGCATCAATGTCTCTGCTGCTGCTGCTAAATCATTTCAGTCGTGTCCGACTCTGTGCGACCCCATAGACGGCAGCCCACCAGGCTCCTCCGTTCCTGGGATTCTCCAGGCAAGAACACTGGAGTGGGTTGTCATTTCCTTCTTCAATGAAGGAAAGTGAAAAGTGAAGTGAAGTCTCTCAGTCATGTCCAACTCTTCATGACCGCATGGACTGCAGCCTACCAGGCTTCTCCATCCATGGAATTTTCCAGGTAAGAGTACTAGAGTGGGTTGCCATTGCCTTCTCCCATCATTGTCTCAGTTCAGTTCAGTTCAGTTCATTTCAGTTGCTCAGTCGTGTCCAACTCTTTGTGACCCCATGAATCGTAGCACACCAGGTCTCCCTGTCCATCACCAACTCCCAGAGTTCACTCAAACTCACGTCCATCGAGTCAGTGATGCCATCCAGCCATCTCATCCTCAGTCATCCCCTTCTCCTCCTGCCCCCAATCCCTCCCAGCATCAGGGTCTTTTCTAACGAGTCAACTCTTCACATGAGGTGGCCAAAGTATTGGAGTTTCAGCTTCAGCATCAGTCCTTCCAATGAACACCCAGGACTGATCTCCTTTAGGATGGACTGGTTGAACCTCCTTGCAGTCCAAGGGACTCTCAAGAGTACTCTCCAACACTACAGTTCAAAAGCATCAATTCTTTGGTGCTCAGCTTTCTTCACAGTCCAACTCTCACATCCATACATGACCACTGGAAAAACCATAGCTTTGACTAGACGGACCTTTGTTGGCAAAGTAATGTCTCTGCTTTTGAATATGCTATCTAGGTTGGTCATAAATTTCCTTCCAAAGAGTAAGCGTCTTTTAATTTCATGGCTGCAATCATCATCTGCAGTGATTTTGGAGCCCATAAAAATAGTCTGACACTATTTCCACTGTTTCCCCATCTATCTGCCATGAAGTGATGGGACCAGATGCCATGATCTTACTTTTCTGAATGTTGAGCTTTAAGCCAACTTTTTCACTCTCCTCTTTCACTTTCATCAAGAGGCTTTTTAGTTGCTCTTCACTTTCTGCCATAAGCGTGGTGTCATCTGCATATCTGAGGTTATTGATATTTCTCCCAGCAATCTTGATTCCAGCTTGTGTTTCTTCCAGCCCAGCGTTTCTCATGATGTACTCTGCATATAAGTTAAATAAGCAGGGTGACAATAAACAGCCTTGACATACTCCTTTTCCTATTTGGAACCAGTCTGTTGTTCCATGTCCAGTTCTAACTGTTGCTTCCTGACCTGCATACAGGTTTCTCAGGAGGCAGGTCAGGTGGTCTGGTGTTCCCAGCTCTTTCAGAATCTTCCACAATTTATTGTGATCCGCACAGTCAAAGGCTTTGGCATAGTCAATCAAGCAGAAATAGATGTTTTTCTGGAACTCTCTTGCTTTTTCCATGATCCAGCAGATGTTGGCAATTTGATCTCTGGTTCCTCTGCCCTTTCTAAAACCAGCTTGAACATCTGGAATTTCACAGTTCACATATTGCTGAAGCCTGGCTTGGAGAATTTTGAGCATTATTTTACTCACGTGTGAGATGAGTGCATTGTGCAGTAATGTCTCATGGGACATCAAAACATCATATGGAATACTGGGCCCTTCTCTCAAGCACTGTCCCATACCCTGTAAGATATTTGGCATTCCTAGACCCCTCTCATTCAATACCTACAGCAGGGCCCTCCTGCCCAAAATAAAAGTCCCCACTAATTTCCAGAACATACTTAGGGAATGATATTGCCTCCTTGGCTCAGACCAACCAGCTCTCCTGGTCCATGTGACTTCAGAGCTGGGTGATACCAGAGCAAAATTGGGTTCTGTAAGAAACACAGAAACAGCAGGGTTTCCCTGGTGTCTCAGTGGTAAAGAATCTGCCTGCCAATGCAGGAGATGAAGGTTCAATCCTTGGGCCCGGAAGACTCCCTGGAGAAGGAAATGGCAACCCACTCCAGTATTCTTGCCTGAGAAATCCTATGGATAGAGGAGCCTTGTGGGCTACAGTCCATGGGTTTGCAAAAGAGTGGGACACAACTTAGCAACTAAACAACAGGAAACACAGAGGTTGACAGGTAACATGCAGTCTGCTAATCACAGGTAACATTTGGACATAGTTGCTTCAGCATTGACAATATATATGTACTTTTTTCAAATAAGTGCAAATAAGAATATCTGATTTACTGAATGGGCAGAACTCAGTGGGCACAGAGAAAAACAGCTCTATTTTTTCTCCCAGTGCTATATTTTCAGCTCTGCCCTGTCAGCGCACTTTTCCAAGACCCACAGCTTTTCCGTCACACTGAGCTTCCAGAACTGGAGTAGTATTTTTAAGAATGAAAGTGCAGCCTTGTCTGCATCAGGACTCAGTCTGGTGTCAGCTTCTTCTCTCCGCCAGCTCAAACCACCCCTGTGGTGCAGAGGGAAGGATAGGCCTGCTCTCTCACATCTTCTCTACCTCCCTCCCTTCCGGAGCCTGACTCCCAGGTTCAAGGTCAGGAAGAAGGAGGTGAGAAAGAGGGGCCAGGCTTAGAGGAGTGGTGGTGGGTGATTTGTCCCCCAAATCAATTGGACTACCCTGGTGGCTCAGATGGTACAGACTCTGCCTGCAATGCAGGAGACCCAGGTTCGATCCCTGGGTCAGAAAGATCCCTTGGAGAAGGAAAAGGCTAGCCACTCTGGTATTATTACCTGGAGAATTCCATGGACAAAGGAGCCTGGTGCTATAGTCCATGGGGATCACAAAGAGTCAGACACAACCACGTGACTAACACTGTCACTTTCCAAGTGGGTTTGGAGAAATCACCTCCTCAAAACACCCAGGGGATGTTTGTCCTCCATAAGAAGTTCATCAACATGAATGATGTGCTCGATGACTGATCTTTGGTTCATGCTCACAGCCTTTTCCTGGGGAACCCCTTCCCCCAGCAGGCCATATTCACAAGTGGGCTTTTTTGAGGGCAGCTTAGCCTGGCTTCTGGGAGCTCCATTTAGCTCCTGAGAAACAGCAAATCTTTGCCTTGCCCAAGAGTGAAAGTACAGCTTCCCAGCACTGGCCCTCCCTGCTCACCATCACGGCTGCTCCAAGGCAGATCTCCACCTTAAGAATTCTCCACAAAGGAAGCAAGAGTCTACTCAGGTTTCATTCCCAACTTTCAGGCACCCTTGCCAACAGGTAAGGGAAGTCACTTCAGTCGTGTCTGACTCTGTACGATCCCATAGATGGCAGCCCACTAGGCTCCCCCGTCCATGGGATTCTCCAGGCAAGAACACCGGAGTGGATTGCCATTTCCTTCTCCCATGCATGACGGTGAAAAGTGAAAGTGAAGTCGCTCAGTCGAGTCCAACTCTTAGCGACCCCATGGACTGCAGCCCACCAGGCTCCTCCATCCATGGGATTTTCAAGGCAAGAGTACTGGAGTGGGGTGCCATTGCCTTCTCCACCCTTGCCATGCCTTCCCTCAAATTTCTCATTGGTCAGTCACCCTGGTTCTCTGTGGGGATGATCATTCAGCTAAAAGGGACATATACCATTCTCTCCTTGTACACACCCCAGACTCCACAAGTTATTCTCTCAGAGCCCCTTGGCTTGGCTTGGCTTGCTCCCTTTGCTTCCTTGTCCCACAGGAAGAGAGGGGGCAAACAAACACATTCTGTCCATTAACTTCAGCAAATTTCTTTTTAATCCTCTGTTTTTAAGGCTTGGGAGATAAAGAAAGGTTAGAAAATTACAGAAAAAAACTCTGAGACAACCCCATCTCCAGTCTAGATCTCTTTCCTCTGAAGTAGGTATATAAAAATCCAATACTTTTTTAGTAGTAATCTTGTATGTATATACATAACACATGCTTATATACATATGCACCTACACACATATTTATATAAATCCATTTAAAAGAATTTATTTTATGCCCAGAAAATATATACTATTGTTTTGGTGGTTTTGTTATTTCCATAAATGGTATCTTGCTGTATGTATTCTTCTGCAACCTGGTTTTCCCATACAATGTGTTGAATATGTTTGAGGTTTTGAGGCCTCATCTCGCATTGTCTTGGCCAGCCTTCTGTGTAATAGTTGCTGTGGCAACCAGGAGCTCCCAGGTGTAGCCTGACAACTTCGCCTCAGCTGCACTTCACATGGCTTCAGCCCCGGGTGTTCTGGTGCACTGGTTAACCCTCCCTTGGGCAATCCTTGACCAACGGGAGATGGGAGCCAATGGATCAATAATCCATACTTTCAGACCTCCGGCACACAATGATTTTATAGTATATCCTACTTGGTTTCTCAGGGGGTCCCCGATTCACCCGAGCCTCAGTTGCCAACAGAAATCATCAACTTAATAACACACCCCCGTATTGGCTTTCCTGCTTCCCCATTTCATTCTTCTCAGTCCCCCAACTCCTAATCCCAGAAATCACTTCCCACAGTAAAGTACCTAAATGTAATCATTTGCTTCAGCTGTTTGGTAGAAACCAAGCTAAAACACTAAATTAAAAATACTGTTAAAAATAAGTCTATATGGATCTACTTGACTGGTTCTCAAAATGTGGTCTGGGGACAAAGTTCCTGAGACCATTTCTGGAGGTCCCTAAGGTCAAAGTCTTTCATAATCACACTAAGAATTTATTTGCCTTTTTCCACTCTTACTTTCTCACAAGTCTACAGTGGAGTTTTCAAGAAACTATATTATATATGAAAGTGCAATAGTCTGAATTCAGAAGCAGGTATAAGAATCCAGCTGTCTTCTAGTAAGCCAGAATTTGAAGAGATTTGGGGGAAAAAATGTAATATAAAGCAATACCACTCTTCTCACTACATTTTTTTTTTGCTTTGGAAAATACATCCAGTTTTCATTTAAATGTTGCTTATATTATTATAAATACTATGTTAACATCAAATGGGCTTATTTTTATGAATTGATAAGTATTTTAAAACTTTCTCAGCCTTATCATTTCCAGTGCTGTAAATATTAGTAGATATAACCCACATAAGAGCTTCCCAGGGGGCACTAGTGGTAAAAACATTGCCTGCCAGTGCAAGAGACAAGAGAGACACGAGTTCAATCCCTGGGTCAGGAAGATCTCCTGGAGGAGGGCACAGCCATCCACTCCAGTATTCTTGCTGGGAGAACCCCGTGGACAGAGGAGCCTGGAGGGTTACAGTCCATAGGGTCGCAAAGAGTCGGACATGACTAAAGTGACTTAGCACAGCACAGCACACATAACCCACATAAAAGCTTTTTGCTGCTGCTGCTGCTGCTGCTGCTAAGGTACTTAAGTTGTGTCCGACTCTTTGCAACCCCATGGACTGTAGCCTGCCAGGCTCCTCTTTCCATGGGGATTCTCCAGGCAAGAACACTGGAGTGGGTTGCCATACCCTTCTCCAGGGGATCTTCCCGACCCAGGGATTGAACCCAGTTTTCCATATTGCAGGTGAGTTCTTTACCATCTGAGCCACCAGTGAAGCATCCTATATCAGATATGTTTCCTATATCAGTACACAAAGAACACATTTCTTTACACCTGCTCTCATCAACAATTTATACTATCCAACTTCAATTTTAACCAATACAATGGCTGAAAATTTTTCTCACCATCATTTTTATTTGCATTTCCCTGATAACCGGTGAGGTTGGTCCTCTTAATGTAATTACTGGCCATTTGTACCTTCTATTTTATGATTGCTTGTTTGTATCCAATGCTCATTTTTCTATCAAATGGTGCTCTTTTTCTTCTTGGTTTGTGGTAGTCAGTCCTTCATATATTTTCTATGTTAAATCTTTATTATATCTGTTGCCAATATGCTTTTTCATTTTATTACTTATCTTTTAGCTTTGTGTTTTCTTTTGACATGTCAAAGTTGTTTGTTATAATTTCAAATTTACCAGTTTATTCCTGTAAATCTTTTCTTCAAGTTTGAGTTTTGTTTAAAAGTCTTTCCTATCCCTAAACCATAAAAGTGTTTTCCTGTATTATTTTCTAATGCTTTTTATTGAAGTATCATTGACATATAACATTATGTTAGTTTCAGGTGTATGATATAATGATCCAGTATTTGTATATATTTCCAAATGATTATTATAATACTTCTAGTTAACATCTGTCACCATATATAGTTACAGAATTTTTTTTATTGTGATGAAAACTTTTGAGATTTACTCTATTTTTTTTTAATTGGAGTATAGTTGCTTTACAATATTGTGTTAGTTTCTGCTGTACAACAAAATTAATCAGCTATCAGTTAAGTTCAGTTCAGTCGCTCAGTCATGTCCGACTCTTTGCGACCCCATGAATCGCAGCACGCCAGGCCACCCTGTCCATCACCAACTCCCGGAGTTCAACTCAGACTCACGTCCATCGAGTCAGTGATGCCATCCAGCCATCTCATCCTCTGTCGTCCCCTTCTCCTCCTGCCCCCAATCCCTCCCAGCATCAGAGTCTTTTCCAATGAGTCAACTCTTCTCATGAGGTGGCCAAAGTACTGGAGTTTCAGCTTTAGCATCATTCCTTCCAAAGAACACCCAGGACTGATCTCCTTTAGAATGGACTGGTTGGATCTCCTTGCAGTCCAAGGGACTCTCAAGAGTCTTCTCCAACACCACAGTTCAAAAGCATCAATTCTTCAGCGCTCAACTTTCTTCACAGTCCAACTCTATGTATGCATATATCCCTTCCCTTAAAAAAAAACTACACTCTTTAGCAACTATCAAATATGCAGTACAGTATTATTATGTATTGTCATACTGTATATTATATCCCCAGGACTTGCTTATTTTATAACTGGAAATTTGTACCTTTTGACTCCCATATCCCATTTTACCATTTATAATATTTTTAAATATTATTATTTAACAATTAAGTTTTTAATGTGCTTGGAATGTTTCATTTGTTTACAGTATAGGTTAAAATCTCATTTAATTTTTTTCCATATGGCTATTCAGTTATCCCAATATAATTTATTAAGAGCCTGTCTTTACCTCATTGATTTATGATGCCAAGCTCTAACATAGAACAAATTCTCATGTATACGTAGCTTCTCTATCTTATTCCATTTATCCATTTGCCTAAAGCTGCTCAATATTATACTATTAGTGTTAAATAACTTTGTAACAGTTCTTTTTATTTATTATTTTTAATTGGAGGGTGATTGTTTTACAATGTGTGGGTTTCTGCTATACATCAACATGAATCAGCCATAGGAATACAATGTCCCTTCCCTCTTGAACCTCCGTCCCACCTCCCACCCCTTCCCACCCCGTCACACCTCTCTAGGTCGACACAGAGCGCCAGGCACATGACATAGCAGGAGAAGGAAAGGGTGTAACAGGGCTTCTTATCTGATACATTCACTTTTCCTAATTATTCTTATTTTTCAGAATTATCTTACTAGCTTTTGCCCACTCAACCTTTTAGATTAATTTTAATGTCAATTTGCCAAGTGGTGTTAAAAATTTTGTTGACAGTATCATTTAGGATCATATTAAATTTATAGATTAATTTGGGAATAATGATTTTTTACAATATTGAAACTTCTAAATCATTTATTTGAATCTTCTTTCAATTTCTTCAATAAACTTCAAAAAATTTTTACATAAAGTTGTTACACATTTTTGGCTAGGTTAATTCCAAGATCAGTTCAGTTCAGTTCAATCACTCAGTCGTGTCTGACTCTTTGTGACCCCATGGACAGCAGCACGCCAGGCTTCCCTGTCCATCACCAACTTCCAGAGCCTACTTAAACTCATGTCCATCGAGTCAGTAATGCCATCCAACCATCTCATCCTCTGTCATCCCCTTCTCCTCCTGCCTTCAATCTTTCCCAGCATCAGGGTCTTTTCAAATGAGTCAGCTCTTCGAATCAGGTGGCCAAAGGATTGGAGCTTCAGCGTCAGTCCTTCCAATGAACACTTAGGACTGATTTCCTTTAGGATTGACTCTCAAGAGTCTTCTCCAACACCACAGTTCAAAAGTATCAGTTCTTTGGCACTCAGATTTCTTTATGGTTCAACTCTCACATCCATACATGACTTCTGGAAAAACCGTAGCTTTGACTAGATGGACCTTTGTTTGCAAAGTAATGTCTCTGCTTTTTAATATGCTGCCTAAGTGTGTCACAGCTTTTCTTCCAAGGAAAACGACAATGTAACTCCAAGATACATTATAGTTTTGGGGTTTTTGCTGTTTGCTTTTTTTTAACTATAGTTTTGATTGTGTTTTTTCCTATTGTCTTATTAGTTGATTATAGCTTATATACAGAAATGCTATTGGTTTCTCTATGTTGGTTTTATATCTAGTCATTGTTTTAATCTTAAACTTTCCTTTTATTTGTTGTGAATTCTTTGAAGATGATAAAATCACCTCTAGATCATAATACTTTGTCTTTTCTTTCCATTTCTTTATACCTGTATTCCTTTATTCTGTCTTATTGCATTATTTAAACAACATTCATTAGTAGTGATTGAGGATGTTATTATCCTGATGGGAATCAATGGTGGTCAAGGCAGTGGAGAACTGAGTGCTTTCAACTTGGTCATTAGAGTTCCTAGTGCCAACAGGGTTCCTCTATCAAGAGTAGACTGAGGGACTCCCCTGGTGGCCCAGTGACAAAGACTCCAAGCTCCCAATGCAGGGGGCCTAGGTTTGATCCCTGGTCAGGGAACTAGATCCCACATGCCGCAACTAAGACCCAGCACAGCCAAATATATGTATAAATTTTTTTTTTAAGAGTAGACCAAAAGAAAAGAAAAAAGAGTAGACAGAGAAGCAGAAATTTATTCTGAACAACACTGGGACCATTGCCTGAAACTATAGAGGAAGGAAGTAATGGCATTTAGGGAGCTGTCACAGACACAGCCTACCTCTTGAGACTTCTACCGTAGAGAAGCCTGAGAGGACCAGTGTGAGATTTGTTCTTACTTCATGAGCCAGGTCTCAGGAACAACAACCACAGGTGTTTATGGACTAAATCGGTGAATGTTTATCGGACTTTGTAAAGAAGAGGGCTCACTGCCTTTGAAGACTAGGATAGATTTCAAACTATCTAGAGAGAATGAGGGCTTGGGGGCAGTTCTTGTCTTTCCCTGCATCACCTAAGGTCTGTCTTCTTTCTAAGCCTCTGCTGAGCTGGCTGTTCTCTGCTCAGCTCTGCTCCCTGCCCCTGCTTCAGGATTCACCGGCATGTTCCACCACACCGCCTTGACATTTTATTTTCCTGTGTCAGTCTCTCCTCGATGTTTCTTTTCCTGATGCTGAGGAAGCTGGGTGAGAGGTTCTATTTCCACCTCTCCTTTTCCCCCTGTTTTTCCTCCTTCATCTTCTCCTTACTTCTATCTTGTCACATCTTTCCTCTGGTTTTTACTATCCTGCTTGCTCAAGGGTGTCCCCAGACTGTGACTAAGCTGGTACAGGGTCAAGTATGATGTGCAAGGATTAAAAGCAGGCTAGCACTAGTGGAAAGCCAGTTTGATCTAAAGCCAGCAAGGGGTTTGGAATCACAGAGAACTAAGTTCAAACTCCAACTCTGCCAGGTACTAGCTGGGGGACCTTATGCAAGCCACTTACCTTCACATTTAACATCTGTAAAATGGGGATAATAAGAACAACCTTGGACTTCCCTGGTGATCCAGTGGTTAAGAATCCATCTGCCAGCACAGAGGACAGTTGATCCCTGGACTGGGAAGATTCCACATGCCTCAGAGCAACTAAATCCATGCTCCATAACTGGGTCTGCACTTTAGGGCCCATGCACCATGACTACTGAGCCCGAGTGCAGCAACTACTGAAGCCCGCACACCCTACAGCCCATGCTCTGCAACAAGAGAAGCCATTGCAATGAGAAGCCCATGCACCACAATGAGGAGAGGCCCCTGCTTGCTGCAGGTAGAGGAAGCCCACTCACAGCATCGAAGACCCAGTGCAACCAAAACAGAGTAATTTTTAAAATTAAAAAAAGAATAGTCTCATTCTAGGATTGAGTTAATCACGTGAAATGCTCAGAACAGTGCCTAGTATAATTGTAAGTGATCAATAAATGTTAGCCATTGTTATTTCACTCCACATGGGCAGACTAGAACACTTTTCAGAAAAACGAAGTCATCCCTCTATTAGTTTCCTAGGGCTGTCACAACAAAGTACCACAAACTGGATGGTTTAAACCAACAGAAACTTACTATCTTACAGTTCTGGAGGGTAGAAGTCCAAAATCAAAATGTTGGCAAAATCCTTCCTTGTTTCTTCCTAGTTTCTGGTTGTGGCCATCAATCCTTGGCATTACTGACTTTCAGCCCCATCACTCCGATCTCTGCCTCCACTATTATATGGCATTCTCCCTGTGCATCTGTGTCCAAATTTCTCCCTTATTATAAGGACACCAGTTATGTTGGATTGTTGTTGTTTAGTCGCTTAATCATGTCCAACTCTTTGTGACCCCATGGACTCTAGTCTGCCAGGTTCCACTGTCCATGGGATTTCCCAGCCAAGAATATTGGAGTGAGTAGCCATTCCTTTCTCTAGGGGATCTTCCTGACCCAGGGATGGAACCTGTGTCTCCTGCATTGGCAGGCAGATTCTTCACCACTGAGCCACTAGGTAAGCCCTATGTTGGATTAGGACCCATTCTAATGACCTCATCTGAACTACAGAAGACCCTATTTTTAAATAAGGTCACATTAACACATACCAGGGTTTACAGATTTAATGTATCTTTTGTGGAAAAACAGTTCAACTCATAACTCTCTCCAAATGTTTTTATATTCATCTTCTTGGCACACAGGTTGCTATCACTAGGTGAGCTGGGATGGAGGCCTGGACTGAGAAAGCAAACAACTCTTTCATTTTCAACTTTGGCATTCCCACCCACCACCAGTTCCTAGACTTCCAAAACTGCCCTGGGGAGTTCACCCATTTTTAAGGTTGCCACCTGCTTGCAATGACTCCAGTAATATCTATTTCCAGGATATTATCTTGCAAATGTTGTCACTCAGATTTTAGATACAATCAGACCCATTGAGGGCAGTATGGCTGTAAACAAGATATTAGAAGATAAAAGTCTTTCCCAATTGCTTCCTGTAGGCTTCCTTCTGAAGATTCCTCCTTCATCTCTACTTTTCCATGTCTAAAGCTAAACTCAGCATTCCCCCAGTCCTGCTTGTGCCCTATACCAGCCTCTCAGGACACAATTCTTCCAGACCAGGCATCTTGGAGTCACCCCGACTCCTCCCTTATTATAATAGTTCCCAGTACTTATAGCTCCGAGACCCCAGTGAGGGAATGTCCACAAGTTTTATCTTCAATCTTTCAAGAAGCTAAATGGAGTCCGTGTCCATTATAAGTTCTCCAAATTAATCAGAGTTCAAGTTCTTTATTGTTGTCTGATAAAGTGTCAATTCTGGGAAATAACACAGCTATGTAATGATGATCAGAACCCCTGATTGGCTGTATTTGAAACAGAGTTCAAGCAGAGTTCCCTGCTGTCTGTGTAGGTGGCAATGCTCCTGGTGGACAAAGGGTGTCACAGATGCAGGACAAGACAAGAAGGCCAACTTCTTGTTGCTCGATTTCTTCAGCAAGCTGCTCAACTTCCAGCAGAGGAACTCTGGGACTCCAGGACCCAGGATTTTCTCCTCCCTGACTCCGTCCCCCAACCCCCTCCCCCTCACACACATACATTCCTATTCAGTGAAATCTGCCCTTCAGTTCTCTATGCTCAGATCTGATGATTCTCCCAGTCCTTTGTGGGTCTTTCAGTCTGCCCAGATTTCTCCAAGACAGCATCCAGAAATGGCCTAAGCCACTGAGACTCCCCAGCAGGCTTTGGACTCCAGGTTCCATCTGATTTTACCTTAACCTGCTCTCTGAGCTTCTAGGCTCGACTATCTCCACAAAGATGGTCCCAGTGGGGGCTGACCAAGTGATTATAAGCTGTTCCCACCTATTTCCTTCCCTGTCTTCCTTCTCACCATCCCTCCCCACTCCCATTCATTCTCCTTGCCTAGATTCTCCACACCCTGATTATGCAAAAGGACTTGGATCCAGAGGCTCCAGGCTGTCCTCACTTAAGGGGGTGAGTTCGAGATAAGATAAATTAGGATCCTCTATGTGGGGTCGCACAGAGTCGGACATGACTGAATGGACAAAGCAACAGCAACAGCAATCAACTGAACTGAATTGCGGTGAGCCCAGGACTAACTGCCTTTCCTTCTCTGGATGTTTGAACCAGGAGATTTAGGTCTCTCCTAACTGACAGGCCATGCGGAACAGATCTGGGGCTTAGAGGTAGGAAGTATATGGAGTACTGAAGTCCTGATTTGTCCCTAGACTCAGTCTATAGGCAGGGGGACAAGGCCCCAGAGGGAACCTGCATCGAGCGTACCTCCACTGTGCAGTAGTTCGTGTGCAGAGACCACAGGGCGGCACTATGAGATGGAGCCCTTCCAGCTGACACGCTGTCCTGATGCCTCTGCCCCAGCCCCCACCCTCTCCTAGTTCTGTCTTCTCATTTTCTCTTCAGTCCTTGAGCAGTGGTGGTTCACATGAAGGCCTTGTTAAAACACAGCTTGCTGGGCTCCACCCCCTGACCTCCTTATTCCTAGGTCTGACAGGTATCCAGGTGCGGCTGGTCATGGGAGCATCCTCTGAGAACCACTGCTCCCGACAGAAAGCTGGAAGCTCAGAACCACCTGAGGGCCATCACTGAAGGAATCAGGATGTGTGCTCCTGAGGGCAGGGACCAAGACTGACAGCGCTCTGCACCAAGTGCCTGGCCCTGAAGCTGCCATGTGACTATGGGACTGAAATGGCATGGGAAGTAGGCAGCAGATGGGCGGTGAAAAGATTGGGAGAGGACTGCCAGGAGGGAGAGGGTCCCAGGTGGGTGAGCTTACCATAGAGCTCACCACAAACCATTGTTCTGAGTCCCCAAAAAATCTCTGACAAATATCTCAAGTTTCACAAAAGCAGCTCAAGGAAGAAGCCCCCTGCTACCTTCCTGCCTTATCCTTGGAAACAGGATAAACAGGAGCCTAAAGTTGAGGGTCCTGGGGTCCTCAAAGAGTCAGGGCATTGTGGACATGTCCACATGACTCACTCAGCTTTCCTCATGGATATGCCAGCATAGGGCTCTCTGCTCACAAGAGTGAAGTTACCACTGAAGATGGGGGTGAACAGATTTCCCGGAGCAAAGCCCACCAGAACTAGTTCCCTCTCTCACTGGGCTCCTCACCAGCCCTCTTCCTCTCTGCTGGGCTCTCAGAGGCACAGAGGAAGGAAGGTTCAGTCTCTTCGGCTGCTGAGATACAGTCTAAGCAAGCCAGGACAGAGTTCCAGAGAAGGCAGAGAGCAAGATCTCCTGGTTCCACAGAGAAAGGATTTGTGGTGGGGACTGTAGTCTCTCTGCAAGTTAAAATGTGAGGCCGGGGTGGAGTGGGAGGTGGAGTGGGGAATGGGGTGGGTTGGGGGAAGGGATAGTTAGCGAGTTTGGGATGGACATGTACACACTGCTCTATTTAAATGGATAAACAACAAGGACCAACTGTATAGCACAGGGAGCTCTGCTCAATGTTATGTGGCAGCCTCGATGGGAGAGGAGAGTGGGGGAGAAGGGATTCAAGTATATGTATGACCGAGTTTCTTTGCTGTCCACCTGAAACTGTCATAACTTTGTCAATCAGCTACACTCCAATACAAAATAAAAAGTTAAAAAAAAATGAGGCAGCAGCCTTCCTGATTGCTCTTTGTTCTCCTGGAGAGATGGCTGCTGAACTTCTGAGACAAACAGAAGCTGCCAGCAAGAAGGTTGAGGACAAGCTGGAGACGGGCTGAAATGGGACTTGAACTCAGGGGGCTGGGCTCTCAGAAAGCATAGGAGTGACAGGCAAGGGCTGGACTGGGTATGGCTGCCTGAGGTCTTCCAGTCCAGGTCTGCCAGGAGAATTCACTCATATGCCCCAATTCCAGACGGAACAGTTTTCAACGCAGTCAGTGGCCATCTTGGTAAGACTCTCTCAGACCTTGAAGAAGGCCCGAATATGGAGACGTTGAAACAGGAACTTCAGAACAAGAACAAAGCCTTCCTGGACAGTGAGATTTACCAGATGATGACTCTCGGTGGCACTATAAGTTCTAGTGTTTTGAGTCTGCTCTGTGGGAAGCTGTTGATCGGGCCTCTCTGACTCGGGCTGGGTCTTGAGCTGCTAAAACTTTTTTTAAAGGCTAAAAACATCTGGAATTGGGAATGGTGAGGATAATGAGGTGAGCTCTATGGTGCCCTAGCTGCAGTGAGGCAATAGATGATGGGCTTCCCTGGTGGCTCAGATGGTAAAGAACCTGCCTGCCAGTGCAGGAGAAGTAAGAGACACAGGTTCTATCCCTGGGTCAGGAAGACACCCTGGAGGAGAAAATGGCAACCCACTCCAGTATCCTTGCCTGGGAGATCCCATGGACAGAGGACCCTAGGGGGCTACAGTCCTGCTGCTGCTACTGCTAAGTCGCTTCAGTCGTGTCCAACTCTGTGCAACCCCATAGACAGCAGCCCACCAGGCTCCCCTGTCCCTGGGATTTTCCAGGCAAGAGTACTGGAGTGGGGTGCCATCACCTTCTCCAGGGCTACAGTCCATGGGGCCGCAAAAAAGTCAGTGACTAAACGAGTTAGCGACTAAACCATCAATAGATGATGCACATATTGTAATTATCAGACATAGACTTTAAAGCAAGTGTAATAACAACACTGAGTGGTAAACTCACTTAAATTAATGGAAAAAATGCTCATCAGAGAAATAGAGACTGTAAAAAAATTGAAATATGATATCAGGCATAAAACACTCATTGGACAAATTTCAATAAGCAAGATGGAAGTGACAAAGGAAGAAGTTAATGAACTTGAAAATAAGCCAGTAAAAGTTATACTAACTGAAGAAGTGAAATGGGGGAAAAATGATTGAAAAGATAAACAGAACCTTAGGAACCTGTGGGACAATATTGAAGATCTAATGTGTGTGTCATTGAAATCCTAGAAAAAGAGGGAAAACATAGCAGTGCACCACAAATTTAAAGAAATAATGGTCAAAATGTCTCAAACTGGGAAAAGACATAAACGAAAAGAAGCACATAAACTGGAGGAACTCAAAGAAAACCAGCCATACACATCAAACTGAAACTACTGACAAAGATTAAACAAAAAATCTTAAAAGCAGTCAGAAAAAAATGACACATTACTTATAGGAGAACATTTGAATGATCACAGAGGTCAAAGGATGGTAAGACAGCTTCTGTGAAGTGCAAAGACCTTCCAACTCAGAATTCTATACTCGGTGAAACTATCCTTAAGGAATGAAGGCAAAATAAAAATATTCTCAGATGGTGGAAAACTAAGAGAATGTATCACCAGCAGCCCTGCTATGAAGGAAATTATTGGGGCTGAAGGGAAACTATGCCAAAGAGAAACTGGGGACTTCAAGAATGAAGGAAGAGCAAAACAAACATAAATATCTGTATAAAATATTTTCCCCCTCTTAAGAAGAGGTGGCAAGAATACACAGAAGAACTGTACAAAAAAGATCTTCACGACCCAGATAATCACAATGGTGTGATCACTCACACTCACCTAGAGCCAGACATCCTGAATGTGAAGTCAAGTGGGCCTTAGGAAGCATCACTAGGAACAAAGCTAGTGGAGGTGATGGAATTCCAGTTGAGCTCTTTCAAATCCTGAAAAGATGATGCTGTGAAAGTGCTTCACTCAGTATGTCAACAAATTTGGAAAACTCAGCAGTGGCCACAAGACTGGAAAAGGTTAGTTTTCATTCCAATCCCAAAGAAAGGCAATGCCAAAGAATGCTCAAACTACCACATAATTGCACGCATCTCACATGCTGGTAAAGTAATGCTCAAAATTCTCCAAGCCAGGCTTCAGCAATATGTGAACTATGAAATTCCAGATGTTCAAGCTGGTTTTAGAAAAGGCAGAGGAACCAGAGATCAGATTGCCAATATCCGCTGGATCATCGAAAAAGCAAGAGAGTTCCAGAAAAACATCTATTTCTGCTTGATTGACTATGCCAAAGCCTTTGACTGTGTGGATCACAATAAACTGTAGAAAATTCTGAAAGAGCTGGGAATACCAGACCACCTGACCTGCCTCTTGAGAAACCTGTATGCAGATCAGGAAGCAACAGTTAGAACTGGACATGGAACAACAGACTGGTTCCAAATAGGAAAAGGAGTTTGTCAAGGCTGTATATTGTCACCCTGTTTATTTAACTTATATGTAGAGTACATCATGAGAAACGCTGGGCTGGAAGAAGCACAAGCTGGAATCAAGATTGCCGGGAGAAATATCAATAACCTCAGATATGCAGATGACACCACGTTTATGGCAGAAAGTGAAGAGGAACTAAAAAGCCTCTTGATGAAATTGAAAGAGGAGAGTGAAAAAGTTGGCTTAAGGCTCAACATTCAGAAAACGAAGATCATGGCATCTGGTCCCATCACTTCATGGAAAATAGATAGGGAAATAGTGGAAACAGTGTCAGACTTTATTTTGGGGGGCTCCAAAATCACTGCAGATGAAATTAAAAGATGCTTACTCCTTGGAAGGAAAGCTATGACCAACCTAGATAGCATATTCAAAATCAGAGACATTACTTTGTCAACAAAGGTCCATCTAGTCAAGGCTATGGTTTTTCAAGTAGTCATGTATGGATGTGAGAATTGGACTGTGAAGAAAGCTGAACGCCAAAGAATTGATGCTTTTGAACTGTGGTGTTGGAGAAGACTCTTGAGAGTCCCTTGGACTGCAAGGAGATCAAACCAGTCCATTCTAAAGGAGATCAGTCCTGGGTGTTCATTGGAAGGACTGATGCTGAAGCTGAAACTCCAATACTTTGGCCACCTCATGCAAAGAGTTGACTCATTGGAAAAGACTCTGATGCTGGGAGGGATTGGGGGCAGGAGGAGAAGGGGACGACAGAGGATGAGGTGGCTAGGTGGCATCACTGACTCGATGGACATGAGTTTGAGTGAACTCCAGGAGTTGGTGATGGACAGGAAGGCTTGGCATGCTGCAATTCATGGGGTCGCAAAGAGTCGGACACGACTGAGTGACTGAACTGAACTGAAGTTCTTTAAAATATACATGAGTGCTCAATGCAAAAATTATAATGGTTTCTGGAGCAGTTTTCATGTAAGACATGTAATACACACAATAACTATACAATGGTGGAGGGTAAAGGACTTGTATAGTTACTTTATCTTTTATTTGAAATGGTAAAATATTTAACTCTAAATAGACTACAAAACGGAGAAGGCAATGGCAACCCACTCCAGTACTCTTGCCTGGAGAATTCCATGGATGGAGGAGCCTGGTAGGCTGCAGTCCATGGGGTCGCTAGGAGTCGAACACGATTGAGCGACTTCACTTTCCCTTTTCACTTTCATGCATTGAGAAGGAAATGGCAACCCACTCCAGTGTTCTTGCCTGGAGAATCCCAGGGATGGCAGAGCCTGATGGACTGCCATCTATGGGGTTGCACAGAGTCAGACATGACTGAAGCGACTTAGCAGTAGCAGTAGCAGAAGACTACAAAAGGTTATTTATGGCTATGGGTTGAAATGTGTCCCCCAAAATTAGTATGTTGAAATCCTCAGATGTGACCTTATTAAGAGATAAGCTCTTTATAGAAGTAATCAAGTAAAAATGAGGTCATTAGGGTGGGCCCTAATCTAAGATGACTGTGAATTTAGAAAAAAGAAGAAATGTGGACACAAAGATAGAGACACAAGGAGAATGCCATGTAAAGGTTAGAGTTGTGCCACCTCAAGCAGAGGAACTACCAAGCTAAGTGAGAGGCTGCAACAGACCCTTCCGTGCTGCTTTCACAGGGAGCGTGGCCCTGCCCACACCTTGATCTCGGACTTCAAGCCTCCAGAACTGTGGGAAAATAAATCTCTGTCCTTAAAGCTACCCAGATTGTGGTTATTTGTTACAGAAGCCCCAGGAAACTGACACAGTTATATACTTTATATCCTCTAGAGCAATCACCAAAAAGGGAAAAAAAAAAAAACAGAGATAAAAAGTCAATATGATAAAATCAAATATTAAGGAGGTTTAAGAGGGAGAGGACATATGTATGGCTGATTCATATTGATGTATGGCAGAAACCAACACAATATTGTAAAGCAATTATACTCCCATTAAAATTAAATAAATGTTTAAAAATAAAATAAAAACAGGAGATTCTGTCTCAGAAAAAATCAAATACTAAAAAATATTCACATAATCAAAAATATGCAGGAAAAAAAAACAGAGTAGGAAGGGGGGGAAATAGAAAATAATAAAATGGTAGAACTAAATCTAACCTTTATCAATAGTGATACTAAATATGAATGATATAAATCCCAGTTAAACAGCAGAGATTATCAGATAGAATTTTTTTAAAGACCTGACCATATACTGTTCTCAAGACAAAAAAAAATAATTTAGGTATATTGAAAGTAAAAGGATAGAAAATGATATGGCAATCAAAAGAAAACCAGAATGATTACATTAATATCAAAGTAGTCTTCAGAACAAGGAATATTATGCATAAACCATAACACAATGATAAAAAGATCAATTAAACCTTAAATATGTATGTACCTACATACATGCAAGGAAAATTGGTTGGACTGAACAGAGAAATACACAATTACACTTGGAGACTTCACACTGCTCTCACATTAATTACTAGAAAAGATGGGCAGCTAATTTGTAAGGATGTAATTTGGCCACCTGATGAGAACTGACTCAATGGTAAAGATCCTGATGCTGGGAAAGATTGAAGGCAGGAGGAGAAGGGGACGACAAAGGACGAGATGGTTAGATGCCAATACCGACTCAATGGGCATGAGTTTGAGTGAGCTCTGGGAGTTGGTGAAGGACAGGGAGGCCTGGCATGCTGCAGTCCATGGGGTCGCAAAGAGTCAGACACGACTGAGCTACTGAACTGTAGGACATAGAAGACCCGAATAGCACTATTAACAAGCTTGGTTTAATTGACCCAACAACAGCAGAATTGTTTTTGTTTGCACATGGACCACCTACCACAATAAAACCTACTCTAGACTGTTTGGGGAGGGAGGGAAGCTTTTTTAAAGAACTGAGATTATACAAAGTATCTTCTCTGAGCCAACTAATAAAATTAAATTAGAAATCAATAACATAAAAATATCTGGGAAATTTCCAAATATTTGGAAAATAAACTATGCACTTCTAAAGCAATTCATAGGTCATACATGACATCAACTTCCCTGGTGGCTCACACGGTAAAGGGTCTGTCTACAATGTGGGAGACCTGGGTTCGATCCCTGGGTCGGGAAGGATCCCTGGAGAAGGAATGGCAACCCACTCCAGTACTCTTGCCTAGAAAATCCCACGGACAGAGGAGCCTGGTGTCCATGGGGTCGCAAAGAGTCAGACACGACTGAGCAACTTCACTTTCACATGATATCAATAGGCAAATTTGAAAACATTTTTGATTGCATGAAAACATAATAAATCAAAAGTTATGAGATGCAGCTAAAGTAATGATTCTGGTGAATGTATAGCATTAAATTATTATATTAGAAAAAAAATGAGGTCTCAAATCAATACTCTAAGCTTCCACCTTAAGAAACTGCAAAAATTAAAGCAAATTAAACTCATAGCCAATAGAGGGAAAAAAATAATACACATAAAATTAAAAACAATCCAACTGTTTCACTGAAACAACGAATTCAAAATAATAGAATTGATTAAACCAAAAACTGTTTCAAGAGGGTCAGTAATATTAAATTTCTAGCCAAACTGACCAAGAGAATAAGACAGAAATTTCCAAAATCAGGAATGAAAAAATGAGCATAGATGCAAAAATCCTCCATGAAATATTAACAAATTGAATTAAACATGATATTGAAAGGATACCATATCATAATCACTTAAGATTTATCCCAGGAATACAAGATTTTCTCAGCTTTCAAAAATAAATCAAAGTAATTCACAAAATCAAGAAACTAAAACAGAAACCATATATGATCATCAAAATAGATGCAGGACAGGCATGTAGCAAATTTCAATATCCATTCATAATAAAGAGAAAACTCTCAGCAAACTAAGAACAGGAAGGGACATCCTTAATCTGATCAAGGGCATCTAGAAAAAAAGTAAACATCTTGCTTAATAATGAAAAACAGGAGGCTTTCCTCTGAGATCAAGAACAAGGAAAAGATGTCCCCTTTCACCGCTCTTATTTAATACCATTTGGAGTTCCTAGCCACTGCGATAGGTGAAATAAAGAAATAGGCACAGAGATTGGAAAAGTGAAATAGAACTTAAATTCTTATTGGCAGATGACATGATTGTCTACATAGAAAATCTCAAGGAAAATGGAACAGAGGCCTGAATATACCTAAAACTATAAAATTTCTATTAATAAAAGAAAGCACTAGAGAAATATTCACGATCCTGGGTGAATCAAACCATGATTCACCAAAAACAATTGATATATCAGACTTTATTAAAAATTAAGAACTTATTCTCAGTGAAAGACACTGCTCAGAGAATAAAAAACCAAATCCAGGATATGAGAAAATGTTTGCAAAACACATTTCATAAAAATAATTTGTTTCAGAATATAGAAAGAACTCAAAACTCAGAGCAATTCAATTTTATTTATTTATTGTATGTACTTATTTCTTTATTCATTGATTTATTTTTGGCTGTGTCAGGGCTTCACTGTGGCACGTGGGGTCTTTTGTTGCAGCTTGTGGGCTCCTCTCTAGATGTGGCTCACAGGTTCCAGAGTGTGTGGGCTCAGTAGTTATATCGCTGAGGTTTGGTAGTCCTGTGGCATGCGGGATCTTAGTTCCCCGACCAGGAATCGAACTTGTATCCCCTGCATTAGAAGGTGGATTCTTAACCACTGAACCACCAGGGAAGTCCCCCAATTTTAAATAGGCAAAAGATTTGGACACTTCCTCAAATAAAATACATGGATGGCAAATAAGCATATAAAAATGTGCTTAACATCATTAATCCTTGCACGCTTAGTCACTCAGTCACATCCAACTCTTTGTGACCCTATGGACCGTATCCCACCAGGCTCTTCTATCCATAGGATTCTCCGAGCAAGAACACCGGAGTGGGTTGCCATGCCCTCATTCACGGGATCTTCCCAACCCAGGGATCGAACCCAGGGATCTCTTATGTTTCCTACATTGGCCGGCTGGTTTTTATCACTAGTGCCATCTGGGAAGCCTTAGGGAAATGCAAATCAAGACCACAATGAAAGATGATTCTGCCCTAACAGAATGACTTAAAAAAAAATACAGCTGCTGAGGAGGAACTGGAGCTCTGACACATTGCTTGTGAATATAAACATACAAATACAAATAAATGTATTCTATACATACATACTTGTGTATACACACACACATGCAAACGAATGATTCTCTCATTGCTTTTTGTGTGTGTATATACAAATAAAAACATATCTGTATATGTATACATTGTTCAGTCGCTAAGTCATGTCCGACTCTTTGCAACCCCATGGCCTGCAGCATGCCAGACTTCTGTGTCCTTCACCATCTCCCAGAGTTTGCTCAAACTCATATTTATTGAGTCAATGATGCCGTCCAACTATCTCATCCTGTGTCACCCCCTTCTCCTCCTGCCCTCAATCTTTCCCAGCATCAGGGTCTTTTCCAATGAGTTGACATCAGGTGGCCAAAGTACTGGAGCTTCAGCTTCAGCATCAGTCCTTCCAAAGGATATTCAGGGTTGATTTCCTTTAGGATTGACTGGTTTGATCTCCTTGCTATCAGTTCAGTTCAGTTCAGTTCAGTCGCTCAGTCGTGTTCAACTCTTTGCGACCCCATGAATCACAGCACACCAGGCCTCCCTGTCCATCACAAACTCCCGGAGTTCACTCAGACTCACGTCCATCGAGTCAGTGATGCCATCCAGCCATCTCATCCTCTGTCGTCCCCTTCTCCTCCTGCCCCTAGTCCCTCCCAGCATCAGAGTCTTTTCCAATGAGTCAACTCTTCTCATGAGGTGGCCAAAGTACTGGAGTTTCAGCTTTAGCATCATTCCTTCCAAAGAACACCCAGGACTGATCTCCTTCAGAATGGACTGGTTGGATCTCCTTGCAGTCCAAGGGACTCTCAAGAGTCTTCTCCAACACCACAGTTCAAAAGCATCAGTTCTCCTTGCTATACATACGTACAAACTCATATGTTGCTTGTGTATACATACATACAAAATGGTATAGCCACTTTGGAAAAGAAATTGGCAGTTTCTTATAAAATTAAACACAAAATTTATCACATGACACAGCAATCCCACTCCTAGGTAACATATGAAATGGAACATATGTTCACACAAAAATTTGCACACAAGTGTTTAAAATGACTTTATTTATAATCACCCAAAACTGGAAACAACCCAACACTTCTTTCAACTGATGAATGAATGAGCACATCGTGTTCCATTCACACAATGAACTAGTACTCAGCAATAAAGAGAAATGAACAACCGATAGATTCAACAACATGATGAAATTCAACGCATTATGCTGAGTGAAAGAAGCCAGATTCAAAGGAGTGCACATGTAGGATGCTATGACAGTTTGGAAAATATCGTGGACATTTATGACATTCTGGAAAGACCAAATTATAGGAACAAATCAGTAATTGTCAAGGACTAGAGACTAGGGAAGGAAATGACTACAAAGGGCCAGCATGAGGTCATCCTGAGGGGAAGTGGAACCGTCCTGTATCTTGTGTATGGGATGATTACATGACTACATGGTTTTGTCAATGTCCATATACCAATGAAGTATGAATTTTCCTCTAATTTAAAAAAGTGGGGGGAAAAAAGGGGGGATATTAAACCTGACTGCAGTGGGGCAGGAACTAACTAGGTCAGGGCTGTAGTGGGATTTGGAACAGGGGTTAGAGTGATGGTTAGGGATAATGTGATGGAGCAACCCTCAAAGGAACACTGGGGAGAGGGATGGGGATGGACAAGGAACCCGTGGAGGACCCATGAGGGCTCCAACCAGCAAGGCGATGGGGGCTGAAACCCTGCCACACATCTCAGACATCTCATCCATGGCTTCTTCCACTTGATGTGTCTGACAATCATTTGGAGAACACATCAGACAAACAAGCCCCTGCTGGTGCTTTCCACATGCTCCCTGGTGAAAAATGGGTACCTCTTTTGGAAGGGCAGTTGAGAAGGTCCCTGCACTGGCCATGTGCCCTGAGAAACCAAAGGATGGGGTCAGGACTGAGAACAACTTTCACATTAATGTGGCAAGGGAAGGGTAGGATGCTTCTACGGTGAGGTTTTCAAAGAAGAGTCATGCATTACTCAGTAAAACCTTTCATGAGCACAGATGCAAACTCAAAGGGTGATGCCAGACACAGCTCACACAGTTGTCGAGGGAGGTTGGACATAGAGTTGTGTGTTCCAGCAGCAGGCAGGAGGGGTCTACCACATCCTGATGACTCTACTCCAGTTTTTTCTCTCCTTCCATTTCCTTTATTGCACATAAAGCCACTAATGCATGTGCACAAGTGTATCACAGTTTTATTTATTTGCTACATGGTCAATGATTCATTTTGATGGACATCAAATGGAGATGAATAAAAATGGATTTTGTAGAAATACTCCCTTTCTTCATTACCGATTTGCTCATTCCACTTTTATCTTCTAGTAAATTAATTGTTACACTGTCACTGTTTAACAATAACAAATTCTTGTATATCTTATTTGGAGAATTTTCATACTTTCCATTTTTTGTAAAGCTGAGAAGTGTTTTCTAACTTTCTGGCATTTGACCATTTCTTGTAAGGCAATCTGCCTTTAGCTGGGGATACAACACGCTAAGTAGAGACTTCTTCCTTCAAGTTAAGTATGCGTGTGTGCTAAGTCGCTTCAGTCGTGTCTGACTCTTTGTGACCCCGTGTACTGTAGCCCGCCAGCCTCCTCTGTCCATGGGATTCTCCCGGCAAGGATACTGGAGTGAGTTGTCATGCCAACCGAGGGATCAAACCTGAGTCTCTTACGTCTCTTGCCTTGGCAGGCAGGTTCTTTACCCCTAGCACCACCTGGAAAACCCCAAGTCAAGTATCCGGGTTTCCAAATACAATTCTGATTCAGGGGTTCTGGGGCAAGGCCCAGGAATCTCTATATGAACAAGTGTCAGAAGTGAGGCTGATGCTATGGAAGTCCACCAGCCTGTGGGAGATTCTCTTCTCGTCCAGAGACGGGAAAACTGGGGTCCTGTCCTGTGTGCTTGACTGGAGTTGGGAAGCTCCTCGTGGGGCTGCTCCTGACTTGTTTTTGGAGGCAGGAAGATAAAACAGTTACCTAAAACAGTGCTTCCTGTCCAGAAGGCACAGCAGAAGGAGGAAGCATGGTTCTGCAATACTTTAGTTCCTTGGACAATGGACCATGGGAGGGGTGAGTGGGATTCACGGCCACAGGCACCCGGGGGCGACAGCATGAGGGATGACCAGGTCTGAAGCCACAGAGAGGCACATCAGGGTGGCGTTTCCATACAACACTGTGGGTTCTTTGTAAAAGATTTGGGGGTATGCAAAAGGAGGGTTCCCTTCTATTCTCTTCACACTCTATCCACTGGAAAACTAGTTCTTCCTCCCAGGGCTGTCCTAGATACCAGTAACCCCACTTTTCTTCCCCCTAAAAGTCCAAGCAAGAGCTCTGGTCTGCGGAGTATGCCAAAAGTCAGGTGTAAGGACATGAATTGCAGGGGCCAGGAGGTGGATGAATTGACTTGCAGGCAAAAGCATGTGTTTCTCCTATGCAGCCACCTTCTCCACCAAGCCTAGTGTACCCCCATCCCAGCACATGGACCCCTCCCCAGGTGGGACCGTGAGTCTTGCCCACCCAGGGAAGACACCATGGTGCCCCTTTAACATTTAACACCCTTCCCTCCCCCCTACCCCCAGGGAACACTCAAGGTCTTTCTTCCTCCTTCTGTTCAGGAGACAAAGGCTCTTCCACCGTCATGGGTAATTTCAGGCTCTTTTTAAGGTAAAGTTTCTCATCACACCTAGCCTGACATACTTACTTGCCTGGCTCTGCAGATTACTCAGAGAGCGGGGCACAGACAGCAGTAGCCCAGGGAAAAATTCCACTCCTTCCAGATCCATTTTCCAATTATTTCTTTATACCATTTACTTGATGGCCAAATCTAGTGTCATCCCATATTTTATGGCCATAAGTAGAACCACGATAAGGGGAAAATGGCTTTGTGTCACTGTCAGTGAGGGCCCTGCCTCCTCCGAGCCTGGAGGGACTAAGGATGCTTCCACACTCCCCCGTCTCTGCCTCTGTGCACCTGCCACACCTCCAGGATCAGCTGCCCTTGCCCACAGGAAACTTCAGCTCTGTTCATTCCTGGCCCCATCCACACAGCAGCACACCCCACCCCCAGCCTTACAAAGCCTTTCTCACGCTGGCCCCCTCTCAAGTATATTCTCCTCTCTGTCCTCACCTTCCACCTGAGTTGTTAGTGACTGAAACTATCCACGGCGAAGCATTGTGCCAAGTGCTTTTCTAACTATTGTGTCCTTTAGTCTTTGTAACAACCACATTTTACAGATCTAGACATAGAAACCAGAGAGGTTAAGTGATTTGCTCAAGGTCACACAGGCAGGAAGTAAAGGTACTACAGCCTGAAGCCAGCTTCTGATTCTAAAACCTGTGCTCTCAATCAGTGCCCTGACCAGCCTCTCATAGGCCACCAGGGGTCTCCCCAAACCAGCCCGTGGCTTCCCTTGGCCTCAGCCTCCCTGATATCCAAGTAACAATTGACCCCTCTGACTGCTGAGATCTCTTTGCCTCTCCTCTGTGTCTCTTCCCCTCCACCCTCCCTTCTTGACCATCAGGACCCCATCCCTTCCTCCACCCCAGGTCAGATCTTTAGCCTCCTTCTCTTCCCCTTCTACTTTTACTAGTTGGCTTCAAGTTCCAACTCTTATTTCTACCCCTTGTCTGTCCACCCTTTTTGAACAGCTCTCCCCAAACTTCTTCGCAGCTCTAGATGTGTGTTTGCAACGCTTCACCTTTCCTTCCCACACTGTCTTTGCAACCAGTGGGGCTGGAGATACCTGGGCCCCCCTTTTCCGGCCCACACGGGCTGGAGAGTCCAGGGTCAGCTTGGCTTCCATCCCTCTCACCGTACTCTGCACTGATGGAATTCGTTGTTCACACTTCCCTCCCTGTGAATTCTCAGCCTTCATTCTGAGGTTTAGGTGTCACCTGGAGGCCATTGAGAGCTTGTAATCACCATCCTCTTCAGGAACCTGCAGCCTGGGGATGGGTACTAGTCCTGGAACCCCTCGTCCGAGCCAAGACTTCCCGTGCTTTGCTGGCCAGTCGAGTTGGCTCACAAAGGGCTAATCCTGGACTTGGCTCCGATGCCACCCCTGCCTGGAAGCCACCCATCTTAATTGGGCATTTTCTGCTCTGCACTCTGATAGCAGCTGCACTAATCTTAATACATCATTGTTCTGTGCTACGTGCTGGGGACCCTGGTGTGGAGAACACATGGCCCCAGTTTTATTGGAGGAAACAGACATAGAGAAAATGCACAGGGTGTGTCTTAGGTTTGCATGCAGAAGGTTGACACCTGTGAGGGCATGACGGAAGCAAGACTGGACACAGGGCAGACTTATACTGAGCTGCAGTCACAATGGAGTCCTCAGCTAATTCTATGAGGAACGCTGAGCTGATGGCCCTTCAGAGCTGTCTCAAGTGAGGCAAGAAGATTGGCCTTTACCCTGCTCCCAAGCCCTAGAGTGTGGGCCGCTCCCAGCAAGGGTGTGGGCCTTAGGCAGGGCGTCTGGCTCCAGCTGAAGGCAATTGTCACAAAGGACTGCAGTGATCCTGCCATTGCAGCCAATACTTACTCCAGGCAGCTGGAGAAGCAAGTGCCTCTGCCTAGAACGGGGGCCTGGGTAACACAGCACAGCATCCACTCCAGGGCACACACAGGGATGCCTAAAGAGGGGATGGCCAATTCTATTTTGCAGGGAGAAGAAATAAGAGGACAGTAGGAGATCCCATGTGGTCTGGGTCTTGGTATGCACATACAGGTCTTTGTTCAGTAGACCATACAAACATCTTCAGTTCCATCGGCTCTTCCTCATATAAACATGGCAATAATAGCTCATGTTATCTCTGCATTTGCTATGGGTCAGGCCCTGTGCTAAGCTCTTCACCTGCTTAGTTCACCTTTACAGCACCCTAGGAATTAAGTACTGTTGCTCCCCTCATCCTACACAAAAGGAAAGCAAGGCTCAGAGAGGACAAACAACTTGGGCAAGGTCACGCAGTAAGTAAGAAAGAGCTCCCTCTGCCTCAAATGCCTGCCCTTTCTTACTAGTGACCTCCCTTCATCCTTCAAAGCTCAATCTCAACTCGTTCTATCAAGCTTTTTTCATTCCTTTAGGAACATCAGGGGTTTCCCAGATAGTGCTAGTGGTAAAGAATCTGCCTGCCAGTGCAGGAGACGTAAGAAACATTGGTTCAATCTCTGGGTCAGGAAGACCCCCTGGAGGAGGAAGTAGCAACCTGAGTGACTGAGCACTCAGGAACATCAGGTCCCTGCACCTGGCCTGCAGACAGTAAGCTGCCCCAGGGCCACACACCTTGGTTTGTAGCCCCTTCACCATACAAGACAAGGTCACCTAGGAGACTCCATCCAGCTCTCTGGCTTTACTGGTTTAAGTGGGATTTCATTTCTCTTATTCTGGACTCTGGCTTTGCTCACACTAGGCAAAGGGGCTAGAAACCAAAGTGGTTAGGGTTATTCATCCAGGGCAGCTGAGCTGCACTGGGGCCTGAGCTTGTAGTCTGCAGTCGAACATTATGCTGTTCTCACCTGCACCCTGGGAAGCTGCCTCTCCTTGGCCTGTGCTGGTCATCTGGTCTACCCAACTGAACCAAGTGAGACTGGGTAGGTTCAAGAATCCCTTCTGCTGTGAAACTCTGCTCTGAAAGAATACATTCACTGCACTCCCAAGGGGAGCACCAGGAACAGTCCATATCTGTGTTTTGTCCCCACTGGTTGTCATGGGTCCATTCCTCAGAAGCAGGCCCTGAGATGGGAGTTCATGAGATTGGCTAAGAGAGTGCTCCCAGGAGAAACCAGTAAGGGAGTAGGAGGAGCAGAACAGAAAAATACGGAAGAAGACGGTGCTTTGGGCAAAATTCTAGACTCAGCTCAATGTCAATTACACCACTTGAGGTAGGGTAGCTAGGCTTTCACGGACCAGCACTAGTCTTGCACTCAGCCATCTGTGCGTGTGTGCAGGCAGTGTGGCTTAAAAGCCTGAAGGCTTCAGAGTCACAGGTGCAGAGCCTTAGACGACATGCCCTTCTACCCCGGGGGATGGGTGCACAGGCACAGATAAACACATCTGAGGGGATCAGAGCCATATCCTCTACACTGCAGTAGGGATGCTCACCTCCCCATACAGAACAGGGACCAGGCCTCTGATTCCCTGTAGTGTGTTGCTCAGCCAGCGGAGATCAGAAGCTGCCCAGGCACCCAGGGAGATGATGCCCAGAAGGCTCTTGTTTTCATTGTCCGTGCTCATCAAGTTGATCGAACTGATTTCACTGAAAGGAAGGGACACTTAAGTTCAGCAAGATTGGAATCCAGGGAGAAGGGAAGATTTCATTTTCCCCAGGACCTAGGAATTGAAATTTAGAAACTCTGGAAGTGCAGTCTCTGAGATGGCAGGAACCCACGCTTTCATCTGAACGCCTCCCCCACAGATAACAGATCTTGTAGGGGAGGTCCCTAGGGAGGCTGACCTTACATCCTGAGGCTTCCCACCTTAGTAAAGACCTCCAGCTTTAGTCCACACGGAGGCAGAGGAACCACTCCTGCTGGGATGGGAACTTAGAGGAACCAGCGATGCAGAAGACCAGAGTGCTGACCCCTGAACGCTCACCCTGGGGGTGGCCAGCCCAGAATATGGCAGCTATGGATTTCTCCTCTATCCTGACAAACAGGGGCTTGCAGCCAGCTTAACTGGCTTCCCAGGGGGTGCTAGTGGTCAAGAACCCTCCTGTCAATGCAGGAGACATAATGAGATGCTGGTTTGATCCCTAGACCAGGAAGATCCCCTGGAGGAGGGCATGGCAACCAACTCCAGTGTTCTTGTCTAGAGAATCCCATGGACAGAAGAGCCTGGCGGGCTGCAATCTATAGGACCGCAAAGAGTCAGACACAACTAAAGTGACTTAGCATGCAAAGCAAATAAAATAATGTGACATTCTTTCACCCCCAGCAAGAACAAATCCCTTCCTCAGTGCTCCTACATGTAGAGGGCATTTCCCTGATAATAGCAAATAGTAGCTACCCTTCCTCCCTGGGAGACCCTAATCTCCTTAGGGGAAGGAGGATGGTTCCTTCCGGCGTTTCTGCATCCCGCGTACATGGGCCCAGCACAGGGCAGCTCTGTAATAAGTGGATCTGCTGTAACCAGCCTTCCTCTGCATCACAGTATTGTTGGTTGTTTGCATTTCTACATCCATTCTCATCACCCTGTAGCTCTCCGAGCACATATACCAGTGCCAAATTTAGAGAAGGTACTCATAAATGTTTTATGAAAGAAGAGAGGGATAGATGGCGGGAATAGCTGGATGGACAGAAGGACTGACAGATGCAGGCTAGTGAGCTAGTGAAGGAATGCTTGCTCCAGAGTGATGTATTTGGGCCGCTGCCATTTTCTGTTGGCTGAGCAATGAACTTGCCACAGGGCCAGTCAGTTTGAAATGCAGGGGAGTGCACGGCCAGAGGAAAGTTCTGCTGTCTCTCCTTTACCCTGAAAGCCACCACCCCGAGGGCTAAGGGAGGCCCTTGAGACCAATTCTGCCATCAAAAGGGAAAAACCCTGACAAAATACTTTGCATTCAGAAAATGAACATTTATAACACACCCAGAGAACTATGAAAATATCTTCCCAGCCAAGTACAAGGCATTGCTATCTTGGTGGTTTCTGATGAGCAAACACATCACCTCTCCTACCTCCCCACATTCCAGATACCCTGAGGTATGGAACCAGAACCCATTTTCATACATTGCCCTTGGGAGTGCACATTGATACAGCCTCTACTCAAGCGCAGTTTGGCAATATCTGATAACATTTTTAATGTGCATACTAGTAAATCCAGGCATTCTACTCCTAGGAATTTCTCCTCCAAATACAGTGCATGAGTGTTTGCTCAGCCACTCAGTCATCTCCAACTCTTTGCAATCCCATGGACTGTAGACCGCCAGGTTCCTCTGTCCCTGGAATTTTCCAGACAAGAATACTAGAATGGGTTGCCATTTCCTACTCCAGGGGATCTTCCTGACCCAGGGATTGAACCTGGGTCTCCTGCATTGGCAGACGGACTCTTTAACACGGAGCCACCTGAGAAGCCCAAATACAGTCACATACACCAAAAACAAACAAACAAAAAAACTGTAAGAGCAAAGCATGGAAACCATCAAACTCTCCATCCAAAGGGGACTAGGTAAATAAATAAGGTGTATATTCTGCAGCTATCACAAAGAATGAGACTTCTAGGTGCCCTGACATGGAGGGCCAGTGTATCACCAAGATACACTGCTAAGGGAAAAAAAACAAGGTGCAGATCCACATGCATCATCTTTTGTGTGTGACAGGCTTATCTAGCAAGACAGGAGGGAGGTGATGCCTCGTGTTGTCACTTCTTGAGAGCAGCTTGTGGAGGGAGAGGAGAGGGAGAAGAGTGCGCTAATTCAGGTCCTCTTGTGGCCTTGGGATCCTCAACCGCTCACTTCAGAGTCCGGGGGTGAAGTGAGCACTCACCACTTTGCAGAAGTGTCCTCTTCTGATCAAGTTCTCTTTGGTCCTGACATCTGTAGCATGCGTCAGAACACAGACGTCGGAATGCTCACTAAGATGCTGTCTGGAGATGCAGGACACTACTGGGCCAGACTCACCTCTCAGATATTCCTGGAATGCAAGAGATCAGCCCTGGGCCCAGCCTGGGGTTTTGGGAGGACTCAGTCTCAAGCTGCCTTCTCATGGGCCATGAGCTACTTGCAGCTTGGACCACATCCTATGTAGGGTGAGTGCAGGGAGGCCAGGAGAGGACAGAACACAGAGTAGGAGGGACCCAGTATCTAGACCACTTCCCCATGTTTCAGGGAAGGGCCGCTGTGTGAGTCTTGGAGAAAGTTAGCCCTGCCTCCTCCAGGAGAGCTGGAAGGCCCTGACTTGTTCCCTTTAGCCTGGGCAGCCGATAGCTAGATGATGCCCAAAGTTCAGATGAAGGGATCTCCTATCAGGGATTTAGCCTAGAATGAGTAACACTTGGAAGCAGGGCTGGTCAGATGGCTTGGGTGCAGCAGAAGCAACAGGGCCAGTAGTGGTATCTGGTGTCCATGCTGATGGCCACAGAGTCCTGTCACATGGCCTCAGCTGTCTTCCTGGTGGCCTGTGGTTCCAGCTCATTTCCCTGGTGCCTCCCTCGATTCTGTAAGGACCCATATCTTGCTCCAGACAGTCAGAGCACAGGTCTATTGTGGGCAACCCAGAACCCTCATGGTCACAGAAGGGGAAGGAGAGACAGAAGCAGAGAGGGAGGGAAGAAAGAATATGAGGCTGCTACTGAGAAGTTGCTGTATAACACAGGGAGCTCAGCCTGGTGCTCTATGATGATCTAGAGGGGTGGAATGGGGGGTAGATGTGGGAGGAAGGTTCGAGAAGAAGGGAATAGAGGTATGCTTATGGCTGACTCATGTTATTGTGCAGCAGAAACCAATACAACACTGTAAAGCAATTAACCTCCAATTAAAAATAAATTTTAAAAAATTGAAAATGAAAGAATATGATAGTAACAGACACTTCTGTGGCATCTGGGGGAATTTAAGGCTTTTTCCAGCCCACTGCCCACCATCCACAGAAGCCTGGACAGATTTCATCACCCCTCTCGTATGCTTTTGTTCCTGGCACGCGTCCCTGCTCTAATACTTGTCACCTTGGATTCATTAGTTACACGTCCGCCGCCTTCACTTGCTTGTAGGTGTTTGGAGGGCAATTCATGCTTTCTGTCCCTGGGACTCAATTTCCCCATCTTTAAACAAGGTAAGATTATCTCCAAGGCTATTTCTTTTTTGTTTGTTTGTTTGTATTTTTTAATTAATTTATTTATTTTAATTGGAGGCTAATTACTTTACAATACTGTAGTGGTTTTTGCCATACATCGACATGAATTAGCCATGGGTATACATGTGTTCCCCATCCTGAACCCCCCTCCCACCTCCCTCCCCATCCCATCCCTCAGGGTCATCCCAGCGTACCAGCCCTGAGCACCCTGTCTCATGCATCGAGCCTGGACTGGCGATCTATTTCACATATGATAATATACATGTTTCAATGCTATTCTCTCAAATCATCCCACCCTCGCCTTCTCCCACAGAGTCCAGAAGTCTGTTCTTTACATCTGTGTCTCTTTTGCTGTCTCGCATATAGGGTCATCGTTACCATCTTTCTAAATTTGACTGTTATGTGGGTTGGTTCATGCATTCAACAAAGCTTGCCTTTCTGGAAGACTCTAGCTGGGTTAAAAACTTGGGGAAATTTAGGCTCAGAGAGAGGAAAGACAAACCGCTCAAGGTTAAACAGAACCAAAAGTATGGACACAGTGTCCATATTACTGTAGGACTCCAAATTCTACATGAACTGGTGCTTCTTCTTTAAAGAGTCCTCATCTCTTGTACTCGAGAGTTTATTTGTAGATCAATACCCATTAACGTTGAGGGAGGACAGCCAAGTCCCCAGCAAAAGCCAGGTCTTCCTTGATGTGTCCAGAATAACTGGGAATCACCCTCCAAGTGGTGTGGTAAGTCAGCAGAGGTGCTCCAAGCCCGCCCTGCCCACCCCCTACCCCAGCCAGTCCTCTAGGACTTCCTGGTGAATCACCCAAAACACCGACTGCCTTCTGAAGACAAGTAACTTCTCTCTCATTTTACTATAATAAAATGGGCATAGTTGTTGAACAAATGAATACATGAACCTCAATTTTTCTCTAAGTGAGAAGGTTGGACTGGAATTAACAAGAGACTCCTTGAAGCTTCTTCTAGCTCTGACATTGTCATCTGTTGTTCAGTGGGTGTGCAGCTGGGTTATGTAAGGTCCTGGCCTCACCAACTGTTTGGAAGAATCCTGTCTTTTTTCCCCAGCCAGACAATGATGGCCTGAAGGCAGGGGTTTTGCCAATCCTCACTGCTACTGCTGCTGCTAAGTCGCTTCAGTCGTGTCCGACTCTGTGCAACCCATAGACGGCAGCCCACCAGGCTCCCCCATCCCTGGGATTCTCCAGGCAAGAACACTGGAGTGGGTTGCCATTTCCTCCTCCAATGCATGAAAGTGAAAAATGCAAGTGAAGTCGCTCAGTCGTGTCTGACGCTTTGCAGCCCCATGGACTGCAGCCTACCAGGCTCCTCCGTCCATGGGATGTTCCAGGCGAGAGTACTGGAGTGGGTTGCCATTTCCTCCTCCAATGCATGAAAGTGAAAAGTGCAAGCGAAGTTGCTCAGTAGTGTCTGACTCTTTGCGACTCCATGGACTGCAGCCTACCAGGCTTCTCTGTCCATGGGATGTTCCAGGCAAGAGTACTGGAATGGGTTGCCATTGCCTTCTCCACAGTCCTCACCGGGTATGTGTCAATGTCTGTTAATGGTGTGGTGGGGGTCTCAGCACTGGCCCACTGGGTCTGTCCCTTGCTCTAGTGCCCCATCTCATACTCCCTTCACTTCCCCTCTGACTACAGCAGGGCCTAGTCTGCTCCCAGCTCAGAAGCACAGGACCGCTAAGGAGCCTTGGAGCAGTCCTCCATGGCCATAAGGCTGGAGGATCTGCAGAATCACATAAACTCCCCAGAAGCTTCTAGCAGGATGGACATCATGTCAAGCAATGTACCCTTGATTTGGCTCCCCCCTCTCCATTTCACTCCCCCAGCCCCACACTCAGCTCCCTGAGCTCTCCCTGCAAATACAACACATGCACACTGGCCTGAGGCTCTGCCCAAAAATATCTCCAGATGTTGTCGTGTCCCCTGCTGGGGTGGTGGAGCCGGGGGATGGGTATAATTGGCACAGATGAGAACCACTGGGTTAATCAGAAATCATTCAAGAAACATACTGCAGTTTGAGAGCTATTCACAGGAGAGAGGTTATGCCTATGGGAGCTCTGAGTGCCTCAGTTCCCTCATCTATAAAATGGGGGTGGTAGTCACAGAGCCCACCTCATGGGCTGACCATAAGACAGTGAAATCATGTATGTCAGACCACATATAGGACAGAGTCTGGCACTGTAAGGGCCGTGTGAGTGTGACGTCTCATTACTTGTCTCTTAAGATGAAAGGACGCTAGAGCTAGAGTAAGTGCTTCTTTTAGGGGATCTTGGTTTTTCCTTACTGATTTCCTATCCTAAAGGAAAATAATGTAGGCAGAAGTTAACACACATTCAACAAAGGACAAGAAGGGGTTGGCAAAAGGCATGACCATTCTGCACAGCTGGCTAGAGAGATGGCCTTGAAACCCAATGGAGGGCCACCCAAAAGTTCTGGAATCCAAGCTTCTTGAATGTGCAGGGGCTCATGTTTTCCTAGCCAGTCCACACAGTGGTCTGCTCCCACCCAACAGTGAAGCAAACACAGCTCCAGTTCCACGTCCTAGGTGCCCGACATGGATTCAGGCTGCTCCCCTTCCCGCAGGCCCCAGAGCATGCTAACCACAAGCAGGTGTTCAAGACAGTCGCTCATGGAAGTCTGAGAACCCAGGGCACATAACTGACGTGGGGTTGGGAAACTCCCAGCGGATGTCCCACAGCACACTTCCTAACAAGAAGCTCCTAGATTCCACCCTGTTTCAGGAACCCTTATCTCTTTAGATCTTCCTTTTGCCTGACTCAGCTCTGGCTCCTCACCCTCTCTCCCAAGTGGCAAGTGGCCTGAAATGCAAAATTCCTGTTATTTAAAATACAAGAAAATTTGGACTTCCCTGGTGGTGCAGTGGTTAAAAATCTGCCTGCCAATGCAGGGGATATGGGTTCAATCCCTGATCAGGACGATTCCATGTGCTGCAAGGCAACTAAGCCCATGCTTCACAACTACTGAGCCCGTGCTCCGCAACAAGAGAAGCCACAGCAACGAGAAACGCATGCACCACAGCAAGGAGTAACCCCCACTCGCCACAGCTGGAGAAAGCCAGCACACAGCAACAAAGACCCAGGGCCAGTGCAGCCAAATAAATAAAAATACTTTAAAGAAAATGAAAAGGAAAATGTATCTCCCATTAGTCTGATGCCTGTGCTCCTAGGTGTGAGGTGAAGGATTAAACAGGAGTTTGACTTTCATGGCCAAGGTGGAGTCCCAAAGGGGCAGACCTCTTTCTCTTTCCCTCTCTGAGATGAATTCTGCCTTCCTCCTGGCCCAGGGCACTCAGACTGTAGCCTGTGTTAAGAATAATATAATTCTTCACATTAAAGAAACATCTAACACAAAAGAGATGAAGCTGCCCACTAAGTGGTGAAGAACTCAAAACAGAGCGAGCTGGTATGAAGCTTGGCTAGGGTGCCTGGGTGTGTAATTATGACTACATTCTTGCATTCCAAATGCTAGGAGGTATGGAGGCTCCCACTAAAGAGGGGAATGACAGGTCCATGGCTCCCCACCTGTGATGTTTCCTGAGTGCCCAGAGCAATACCAGAAGGCTCAAGTCTTGCTGCTTGCCACCCCTGCCCAGTCCCACTCCCTGCTCCTACAGTGCTCCCAGCCCCACTCAGCCTCTGGTGGCTAGCCCCTCAGTGGGCAGGGTTTTACAGAAAGTCAAGTTCAAGTTGGAGCCATCCCAGAATGGTCAACATAGAACAGCCCATGGGCATTATCAGCTACCACCATTTCAGTGCTCTGATAAGAAGCTTAGAGCAGAGTGACTAAGTTCAAAGGCACCCAGCTAGGTTAGGGAATCTGGGTCCCACTGAGATGCAGGGTGGATGCCTCAGACCCCAGGTACTCCCTGGGGTACAGGCTTGAGACGCTTGTGGCTGGACAGTCTCCCATCTGTTTCTCACACAGGCCCCAGTGTACAGACCCCCAAAGGCCACAACCCACCACTGCACCACAGCGACCACAGCACACTGGCGGCCCCGCTTCCTGACCAGCTGCACGTGGCCACCAGCCAGTGTTGGTAAATTTCAGTGTACATCTTAATTAGAGGATTAGGTCAACAAGCTTTTTCTTTAATGAAGTGGAAGAGAATAAAAGTTTAAATATCAGATCTTACCACATGTGGTGAGGATATGTTTTGTCTCCTCACACTTTTGTTTCAGGTATGGATCTATAAGCTATATATAAGTAGATATGTATTGGGCCAGATTGTATGACTCCAAGAAAAAGCCTGAAAGCCCTGGCTTTATACCCATTTGACAAACCAACCATCCATCAAAAGCTTTCAAATATGATGTGGTGATGGGTTAATCACTAAGTCGTGTACGACCCTTGTGACACCACGGACAGTAGCCCGCCAGGCTCCACCATCCAAGGGATTTTCTAAGCAAGAATACTGGGGTGGGTTGCCATTTCCTTTTCCAGGGGATCTTCTTGAGCCAAGGATCATATCTATTGCATTGCAGGTGGTATGGACATTTTTCAGTTGAACGTGAGCCTGACAGAAACCTATGGTTCAGGTGCTACCTACCTCAGCAAGGGGAGGGTGTTGAAGACACATTCAAGATCCATGCTGCACTGAGCTGGCCTGGTTGAAGCACTGCCTGCCACATGGCTTTCTCAGCTCTCACTGCTGGGAGATCTGTGTCCTCGTCTGAGAAATGGGCAGATGGTAAGGACCATCTTGGAAGGGTGCTGAAGACATTAGAAATAATGGAAGTGGGGCAGCTGGCACATGCACAGGAGAGCCAGCTGGTAGGCAAGGGGACCCCATGCCAAGCAGAGGGAGTATCAGGTGCTCTGCCCCAGCTCAGGTGAGCTCTCTGCCCAGGAGTGTTTACAACCAACTGGACTTCTGCCTCAAGGAAACACATTTGGGGGCTGACTGGAGAAGATGGGCCTGCTTCAGAGCATGTGCCACAGGGCGGAGGGGGGACACTCTCGAGGTGAGAGAGCAGAGCCTTGAAAGAGGTCAAAGAAGTCTTCCCAGATCTGAGGCTCAGTGGAGGCCATAAAAGAGAAGCCCCAGCCCTTGGGGTCACTCCCTCAACCACACTACTGAGGAAGGCTGCTATGGAGGCAAACTCCATATCTTTTCACTCTTTGCTTTTCCAAAAGCTCCGCCCACAGCGGCCAGCCTCTAGGGCTGAGGTCCTGCATTTGAGCCTCTGAGGAGATTTTTCCTCTTCAAAACGCATTACCCCTGCCTGTGGTTAATTTTTCAACAGTCACTCGCCTTGCTAATGGTCTAGGAAATGGACTGGGCCTCCAACCCTGCCTAAGTGCTCAGGCACCCCCACCTCTGCCCTGATTGGGCAAGAAGCCCGTGCTGCCCCTGCAGCCCAGCTCGCCACACTGCCAGTCACTGCGGTTTGCCCTCTGCCAAGAACTTGAGCCTCTGCTTTGGGGTTTGGCATGTTATTTTACCAGTAATTGTACCTGGTCCCTACATGAAATGGGGTTTCTCTGGTGGCTCAGATGGTAAAGAATTTGCCTGCAATGCAGGAGACTGGGGTTTGATCCCTGGGTTGGGAAGATGCCCTGGAGAAGGAAATGGCAACCCACTCCAGTATTCTTGCCTGGAGAATCCCATGGACAGAGGAGCATGACGGGCAACAGTCCATGGGGTTGCAAAGAGGCAGATACAACTTAGAGACTAACACTTTCACTTTTCACTGCATGAAAAGCCTGGAGAAGTGAAAAGCTGTGTCATAGTTAGGGAACCAGTCAAATTCTCTTTTTAATTGCTTTACTGATGCGTGGGCTTTTCTCTAGTTGCTTCAAGAAGGGGCCAGTCTCTAGCTACTGTGCATGGGTTTCTCACTGTTTTGGAGCACCGGCTCTCGAGTGTAGGCTGAGTAGTTGTGGTGCAGGGGCTTAGCTGTCCCGTGGCATGTGGGATCTTTGAGGATCAGGGATCAAACTTGTGTCTCCTGCATTGGCAGGCAGATTCTTTACCACTAAGCCAGCAGGGAAGCCCCAGTCAAATTCTGAAGTAAACGCTGCTTGGGAGGAAATCTCAGCGTTCTGGGGTTGGCAGTAAAAGGAGACTGGATGCTGGGCGCAGGGATCCCACACTTGCCATCAGTTCTGCCTGGATTCCCCAGCCCCTGCCAGTCCTGCCCATTCCTTGTCACCACCATACCAGCCTTAGGGCATTCTTCCACCCCATACTTGACTAGTCTGCAGGCCAGAGACCAGGGTGGAATATATGGGTCTCTGAGCCCATCAGCCTGTGATCCCAAAAGAAAGTGCCCTTGCTTTTTAGGCTAAAGTCTTTGTAATACGAGTTCCTACCACCATCTACCCAGAATGTTAGCCCGTCTCAAAGTACACCTGCCACCGCCCCCCATTATTTCTGAGTATTTCCCAGAAATAAAGAAGACTAAGTGCCAAAGAACTGATACTTTTGAATTGTGGTGCTCTAGAAGACTCTTGAGAGTCCCTTGGACAGCAAGGAGATCAAACCAGTCAATCCTAAAGGAAATCAACCCTGGATAGTCACTGGAAGGACTGATGCTGAAGTTGAAGCTCCGATACTTTGGTCACCTGATGAGAAGAGCCAACTGATTGGAAAACACCCTGGTACTGGTGTCAACTACAAATTGGCACTTTCCCAGAGCACTTCCAACAACTGAACAACAAGGGCATTTGCCATCTGCCTCTGTGGAGATTGAACCCTGTGCTACTGCAGCTGTTGACCTTCAACACTCACTCAGGGAATTCAGGGTGGAGTGAGGCACCCTGTGCTCCAGGGAACCTGGTGGGACAGGTCTTTAGATAGCTAGACATTTTCAGAAACAGATTTTATGATCCCAATCCTTTTCATTGTTCAGCAGCTCAATTGTGTCCAACTTTTTGCAACCCTATGGACTGCAGCACACCAGGCTTACCTGTCCTTCACCATCTCCCAGAGCTTGCTCAAACTCATGTCCATGGAGTCAGTGATGCCATCCAACCATCTCATACTCTATCGTCCCGTTCTCCTCCTGCCTTCAATCTTTCACAGCATCAGGGTTTTTTTCCAATGAGTCAGCTCTTTGCATCAGGTGGCTAAAGTATTGAAGCTTCAGCTTCAGCATCAGTCCTTCCAATGGATATTCAGGACTGATTTCCTTTAGGACTGAGTGGTTTGATCTTCTTTAGTCCAAGGGACTCTCAAGAGTCTTCTCCAACACCACAGTTCAAAAGCCTCAGTTCTTCAGCACTCAGCCTTCTTTATGGTCCAAGGTCACATCCATACATGACCACTGGAAAAACCATAGTTTTGGCTATACAGACTTTTGTTAGCAAAGTAATGCCTCTATTTTTTAATATGCTGCTTAGGTTTGTCATAGCTTTTCTTCCAAGGAGCAAGCATCTTTTAATTTCATGGCTGCAGTCACCATCTGCAGTGATTTCGGAGCCCCCAAAAATAAAGTCTGTCACTGTTCCCATTATTTCCCCGTCTATATGCCATGAAGTGATGGGACCAGATGTCATGATCTTCATTTTTTGAATGTTGAGTTTTAAGCCAGCTTTTTCACTCTCCTCTTTCACTTTCAAGAGGCTCTTTAGTTCCTCTTAGCTTTCTGCCATAAGGGTGGTGTCATCTGCTTATTTGAGGTATTGATATTTCTCCTGGCAATCTTGATTCCAGCATTTCTCATAATGTACTCTGCATATAAGTTAAATAAGCAGGGTGACAATATACAGTCTCAATGTATTCTTTTCCAGATTTGGAACCAGTCTGTTGTTCCATGTCTAGTTCTAACTGTTGCTTCTTGACCTGAGTACAGATTTCTCAGGAGGTAGGTAAGGTGGTCTGGTATTCCCATCTCTTGAAGAATTTTCCACAGTTTGTTGTTATCCACACAGTCAAACTTTTTAGCATAGTCAATAAAGCAGAAGTAGATGTTTTTCTGGAATTATCTTGCTTTTTCTATGATCCAACGGATGTTGGCAATTTGGTCTCTGGTTCCTCTGCCTTTTCTAAATCTAGCTTGTACATCTGGAAGTTCTTGGTTCACGTACTATTGAAGCCTAGCTTGAAGAATTTTGAGCATGATCTTGCTAACAGGTGAAATGAGTGCAACTGTGCAGTAGTTTGAACGTTCTTTGGCATTACCCTTCTTTGGGACTGAAATGAAAACTGACCTTTTCCAGTCCTGTGGCCACTGCTGAGTTTTCCATATTTTCCAGTCCTGTAGCCACTTTGAGCAAACTCCATGAGTGCAATACTTTCACAGCATCATCTTTTAGGATTTGAAATTCGATCAGCTGGAATTCCATCACTTACATTACCTTTGTTCTCAGTGATGCTTCCTAAGGCCCGCTTGACTTTGCATTTCAGGACGTCTGGCTCTAGGTGAGTGATCACACCATCGTGGTTATCTGGGTCATGTAGATCTTTTTTGTATAGTTCTTCTGCATATTCTTGCCACCTCTTCTTAATATCTTCTGCTTCTGTTAGGTCCATACTGTTTCTGTCCTTTATTGTGCCTATTCTTCTTATCTAGAAAGGCACTAAATCCCTTCATGATGACATCAGATCCTCACAACTAGCAGAAAATCTCTTGCAAAGTAAGCGCTTGATGGCATTGAACTCCCCCTTCACCAAAATCTTCTATATTGACCTTCCCCCACTACCTCTTCGGAGCAGTCTCTCAGAACTAACTGGGATGCTATCTCCTGGGCTGCAGTCCTCATTTTGCCCCAAATAAAACTTAACTCACAACTCTCACATTGTACATCTTTTTCAGCCAACACTGGGAAAGACTGAGGGCAAGAGGAGAAAGGGGCAACAGAGGATGAGATGGTTGCATGGTGTCACTGACTCAGTGGAAAGAGTTTGAACAAACTCCAGGAGACAGTGAAAGACAGGGAAGCCTGGCGTGCTGCAGTCCATGAGGTCACAAAGAGTCAGACACAACTTAGTGACTGAACAAAGACAGATTTCCCAGAAAACTGCTACCAAGGGCTCTTGCATGAGACCCTTTCTCTAGCCTCTGGTCTGACCCCTACATTTGCCAATGACCATATGAGATGGTCACATGTGCACTCATGTGGGCACAGCTCTCTCCACTGGGGACCACTGATGACCCCACTGGCTTTGGAGAAGGAATGGGATTGCTGATTGCCTCCAGCACAACTAGGCCCAACCATGACTCTGAGCAAAACATCCCTCAAAGTTTGAAGATAACTTAAGCCCAGCACTCCTGGCTCATGCAAACCTTACAGCTCACATTCACTGCATGATCTTACAACTTACTGACCTTACAACTCCACTCAGTTCTCAGCTGTGCCCACGTGATCCCCTAGAAATGAAACTGGAACAGGGAAAGGCTGGAGAGGGGAAGAAGGAAGTTGCAACTCAATCCCCACTGGCTGGAACTCTTGCTCCTCCTTACCTGAACACTCAGATCAGCACTCTCTGGCCCAGTGGGGAACCTCCTTGCCCAATTCTAAGGCCCCCTGCTTTCCCACCCCCAGATTAGCTTCTTTCCCCATGATTTGACCAGCTGATAGAAATCCATTCTTTGAAGCAAGAAAACGAACACATCCCTAGCCATCCACATGTTGTAGTTATTGCAGTGAAAAAGAAAAAAAAAAAAAATGAGCTTTTTTTCTTTCCCTTTCCTGAGAACAAAGAAGGTAAAGAGAACAGTGAGCAGGCGAGAACATTCCTAGTTTTTTTTACTTTAATTGCTTCTAACTCTGCATGTCTCGAAGTTTGCTTTTCTGCCCTCTAACTCTAAATTTTTAAAGCAATGGGAATACCAGACCACCTGACCTGCCTATTGAGAAATCTGTATGCAGGTCAAGAAGCAACAGTTACAACTGGACATGGAACAACAGACTGGTTCCAAATAGGAAAAGGAGTACGTCAAGGCTGTATATTGTCACCCTGCTTATTTAACTTATATGCAGAGTACATCGTGAGAAATGCTGAACTGGATGAAGCACAAGCTGGAATCAAGATTACTGGGAGAAATATCAATAACCTCAGATAAGCAGATGACACCACCCTTATGGCAGAAAGCAAAGAAGAACTGAAGAGCCTCTTGATGAAAGTGAAAGAGAAGAGTGAAAAAGTGGGCTTAAAACTTAACATTCAGAAAACTAAGATCATGGCATCTGGTCCCATCACTTCAGGGCAAATGATGGGGAAACAATGGAAACAGTGACAGACTTTATTTTCATGGGCTCCAAAATCACTGCAGATGGTGATCGCAGCCAGGAAATTAAAAGACACTTGCTCCTTGGAAGGAAATTTATGACCAACCTGCTGCTGCTGCTGCTAAGTCGCTTCAGTCTTGTCCGACTCTGTGGGACCCCAAGGACGGCAGCCCACTAGGCTCCTCTGTCCCTGGGATACTCCAGGCAAGAACACTGGAGTGGGTTGCCATTTCCTTCTCCAATGCATGAAAGTGAAAAGTGAAAGTGAAGTCGCTCAGTCGTGCCTGACTCTTAGCGACCCCGTGGACTGCAGCCCACCAGGCTCCTCTGTCCATGGGATTTTCCAGGCAAGAGTACTAGAGTGGGTGGCCATGACCAACCTAGACAGTGTATTAAAAAGCAGAGGCATTACCTTGCCAACAAAGGTCCATCTAGTCAAAGCTATGGTTTTTCCAGTAGCCGTGTATGGATGTGAGAGTTGGACTATAAAGAAAGCTGAACACCGAAGAACTGATGCTTCTGAACTGTGGTGTTGGAGAAGACTCTTGAGAGTCCCTTGAACTGCAAGGAGATCCAGCCAGTCCATCCTAAAGGAGATCAGCCCTGGGTGTTCATTGGAAGGACTGATGTTGAAGCTGAAACTCCAATATTTTGGCTACCTGATGTGAAGAACTGACTCATTTGAAAAGACCCTGATGCTGGGAAAGATTGAGAGCAGGAGGAAAAGGGGGTGACAGAAGATGGGATGGTTGGATGGCATCACTGACTCAATGGATATGAGTTTGAGCAAACTCTAGGAGATGGTGAAGGACACGGAAGCCTGGTGCGCTGCAGTCCATGGGACTGCAAAGAGCTGGACACGACTGAGCAACTGAACAACAACCTGCTTCCCACCTTTGAAGAATGAGGGTTTCTGGAATGTCAGGAAAGCTTGTGAGGGGAGAGCTGAGTGAAGACTGGGCCTCGCAGCCACAAAGTTCAGGTCTTCCAGCCAGGACTGGGCCAGGTCCAATGGGCAGCAGGTACCCAGGGTCCTAGCATCCTCCTTCCATCCCTCCAGGCTCTGGAATCCAGGGGATTGATTGGGGCCGAGAAGGACAATGAACCAAGGATATAGGTGAGGGCAGATTGGGGAATTAATGTGTGTTCAAGGCCTAATTTCACCATCTGCATGTAGTTTCCTCCCCTGCTGTCATCAGCTCCATTTTACAGATAAGAAAACTGAGGCTCAGGTTTCAACTTCAAAAGCCTTGTCACATCAAAAGCCTTGTTCTCTCCAGGTGTCCAAGGCAGTGGGTGGGCCATAAGTCCTCAGTCACTTCCCTTCCTGGATTCCAGAAAGCAAGAGATTTGATTTTGGCTAAATGACCTTTTTGAATGCCCTTTTTAGCCCCAGCCGGACAACTGCTTGGGCAGTTGCTTTGATCTCTGATTAAACATGCAGCCCTTAGCCCTGAGGGAGGAGCTCTGAACACACAAGATTTACCAGACTTATTTTGTCCCCTAAGTACACTTCACCCCCTCCCAGCCTCTCATATGCCTTTTATGATCCACCCCCGATGGCTTCCAAGAGACAGAAAGGAAGTGGTAGGGAGTGGGCACCAAAATACACCCATCAGCTTTCAATCCCAGCTCCACCACTTTCTGAGCTATTTCACATCAAGTAGGTGATGTAGGGACATCTCTGTAGCTCAGATGGTTTAAAGAATCTGCTTGCAATGCAGGAGATCTGGGTTTGATCCCTGGATCAGGAAGATCCCCTGGAGAACGAAATGACAACCCACTCCAGTATTCTTGCCTGGAGAGTCCCATGGACAGAGGAGCCTGGTAGGCTACAGTCTTGGGGTCACAAAGAGTTGGACACGACTGAGAGACTAACAATACAATGCAATAGGTGATGTAACCTCCCCATACCTGTCTCCTATTGGAAAATAGGGAGAATGTTCTGTGAAGATTGTTGGGCTGTATCCTGTGGGTCTGCAAGCCTTGTAGTTGCCCAACCCCAAGATCAAAGAAAGAGCCCAGAGACAGTGACAGAGACAGCAGTGGTTTATTGGACAGGGGATCTTATGCAGAAGGTCCTGGAGAGACCCCCCACAGTGTGTGAGAGATGGTAAGTGAGACATGACAGCAGTTTTTGAGGAAAACTCAAAGGAAAAGGAGAGGAAATACGCAGAGGAAAAGGCTAGTATTTATTGACATCAGGTGGGCTCATCAGTTACCAGTGACTAATTAATTTAGAAGGATTAGGTAGTTACGTGAATGAAGCAAGGTCTGGTTGAAGAGGGGATATACAGAGAGTAAGAGAACAGCTATCTTGAATGACCTGCTGTTGACTGAAAAAGATGCACAATTTGAGAGTTGTGAGTTAAGCTTGATTTGGGGCAAAATGAGGACTGCAGCCCAGGAGACAGCATTTCAGATAGCTCTGAGAGGTTGCTTCAGAGAGGTAGTGGGGGAAGGTCAGTCCATACAGTTATGGTGAAGGGAGAGTTCAGGGCCATCAATGCTTACTTCACAAGAGGTTTTCTGCTAGTTGCCAGGATCTGATGTCATCATGAAGGGATTTAGTGCTTTTCTGGATATGAGGAGATGCAAGGATTGGGATCATAAAATCTGTTCCTTAAAATACCCACCTATCTAAAGACGTGTCCCACCAGGTTCCCTGGAGCACAGGGTGCCTCACTCCACCCTGAACTCCCCTCGGGGAGTGTTGAAGGTGAACACCTGAAGCAGCACAGGCTTCGATCTCCACAGAGGCGGGAGGCAAATGCCCTTGTTCAGTCACTGGCAATACTCTGGGCAAGTGCCCATTTGTAGTTGACACTGCCCATACAAGGATTATATGAGTTAACACAGTTAACACGCTAGGAACAGGGCCTGGTATAAAGCATGCTTCAGAAACTCTTAGCTATTATTATCACACACACTCATGCCTCTTCAAATCTTCCTGGGCCCCCACAGCCAGCAGGACAAAGCCTCGATTTTCACCCAAAGGCAAACCAGGCCTCTCTTCATCTGTCCCCTTTGTCCCCAGCCCCATCTGCTGCAGCATCTTTCAGGGACCCCCAGATCATGCACAGGGCAAGCCCTGTTCACAGGACTCACAAGGCATTGGGGGAAGTTTCACACACTTAAGTTTTCAGACACCTTGAGCTCGCAGGGGCAGGGAACTGGGCAAGAAGTTTCTACAGTCAGCCTGGAAGCTGACTAGAGGGCCCACAGTGCCCACTGACCACTATGAAAGGAGGGTGGAGTGGGGGAACTGGCATTCACTGGGGGTCTTTGACATGAGTTGAGAGGAGAGCTAGTTCCCTGAGGGCTTCTCAGAGACAGTGAGAGTTTAGATCAGGACACAGAAGGAAGAAGACTTTCCCAAGGGGGAGAAGAGAGGCCTGCTAGGAAGTGCATTTCTTATGGAAATGACTCTTTTCAGTGGTCTGCCCACTTCACTCTTCCTTTTCCTCTTAATTGATTGACAACCTTTTAATGAACACCTGCTATGTGCCAGGCATTTTCCTGGCAATTTATCACTTCATTCTTACAATCACCTGAAGGAGATCTACGCTCTCATTCTGCAGCTGAGGAAACCAAGTTTGAATCCTGGCTTCAGTCTGAAGCCAGGTCAGTATGTTGCTTTGTCCTGCAAATGCCTCTAAAGACCAATCCCTGGTCCCTCTCCCCGCTGGAGTCCCCAGGATCTAGCTGACTGTGGCCTTGGTTCTTGGAGGATATACCAGGACTTGGGCCGCTATCTCCCTTATTTGTCCTGCAGGGACCTAGCTTCTCACATGCTGCCAGGGAATAGCAAATGTTTACACGACTCTGAGGATCACAGCCCGCTTTTGCACATCAGTGAAACCGGGCAGTACACTGGAAAGAACCAGACTCTTGAAAACCTACCTGACACTTCACAGACCTGCTTCCAGGCTATGCAGATCTCATTGGTGGAGCCTCACCTCTGAGAGGCTAGGGCGGCTCATAGGACTCCACCTAGGAGGGGCAGGGCAAGTGTTTCCCCATCCAGATTCATCTTCCCTCTGACCACACTAACATGGACTTCTCCTGCTCTGCCCCTGACTGGGCTGACCCCAGCCCTTAGCACAAAGGTGTGCTGGCCATTGCCCACAGGAGCCGTGCACCTGGTGAGGCAGCGGGAGCAGAAAGACCTGTGGTTGAGGCAGACCTGGTTCAAATCCCAGCTCTACTTCCTCACTGCATGATGCTTTCTTCATCTGAAAATGTGGCTCATTCTATTCACCTCACAAGGTCTTGATGGGGCTTAAAGCACGTGATTTAAATGTGGCACAGGCCTTGCCTCAAGCTTGTGTTACTGTTGTTCAGTTGCTCAGCCTTGTCGGACGCTTTGTGACCTCATGGACGGCAGCACACCAGGCTTCCCTGTCCGTCACCATCTCCCAGAGCCTGCTCAAACACATCCATTGAGTCAGAGATGCTGAGATGGGAATCTGAGTTCTTGTCTGCAGAGCTGAAGAACACAAACACTCACGGTAGCAAGTGAATAGGATTTATTAAAGAGGAGGAAAGTACCAACCTATCACTGAGAGGGGGTAAAGGGTACCCCCAAGGTGGGACTTAAAATGGTTTTTATATCCTTCCTCAAATTATTACTAACCAATTATTATTCTAACCAATAATAACCATTATTTCTAACCAATCAATTTAAAGTCAATTTAAACCAATCAATTTAAGTCAAGATACTTAAAATCTTTATGGTTTCTCTTTATCCTTGGATTAAGTCACCACCCTTTTTCATGCCCTCTGGCCATTTTACCAGATGTATGGGTTTAAGATTAATGATCTTTAAGAATTTTCCAGTTTGTTGTGATCTGCACAGTCAAAGGCTACCAGACCACCTGCCTCCTGAGAAATCTGTATGCAGGTCAAGAAGCAACAGTTAGAACTGGACATGGAACAACAGACTGGTTTCAAATCGGGAAGGGAGTACATCAAGGCTGTATATTGTCACTCTGCTTATTTAACTTATATGCAGAATACATCATGAGAAATGCTGAACTGGATGAAGCACAAGCTGGAATCAAGATTGCCGGGAGAAATATCAATAATGATATGAAGATGACATCACCCTTATGGCAGAAAGCAAAGAAGAACTAAAGAGCCTCTTGATGAAAGTGAAAGAGAAGAGTGAAAAAGTGGGCTTAAAACTCAACATTCAGAACTGCCTTATGATTCAGCAATCCCGCTGCTGGGCATACACACTGAGGAAACCAGAAGGGAAAGAGACACATGTACCCCAATGTTCATCGCAGCACTGTTTATAATAGCCAGGACATGGAAGCAACCTAGATGCCCATCAGCAGATGAATGGATAATAAAGCTGTGGTACATATACACAATGGAGTATTACTCAGCCATTAAAAAGAATACATTTGAATCAGTTCTAATGAGATGGATGAAACTGGAACCTATTATACAGAGTGAAGTAAGCCAGAAAGAAAAACACCAATACAGTATACTAACGCATATATATGGAATTTAGAAAGGTGGTAACAATAACCCTGTGTACGAGACAGCAAAAGAGACACTGATGTATAGATCAGTCTTGTGGACTCTGTGGGAGAGGGAGAGGGTGGGGAGATTTGGGAGAATGGCATTGAAACATGTATAATATCATGTATGAAATGAGTCGCCAGTCCAGGTTCGATGCACGATACTGGATGCTTGGGGCTGGTGCACTGGGACAACCCAGAGGGAGGGTATGGGGAGGGAGGAGGGAGGAGGGTTCAGGATGGGGAACACAGGTATACCTGTGGTGGATTCATTTCAATATTTGGCAAAACTAATACGATATTGTAAAGTTTAAAAATATAATAAAATTAAAAAAAAAAAACTCAACATTCAGAAAACTAAGTTCATGGCATCTGGTCCTATCACTTCGTGGCAAATAGATGGGGAAACAGTGGAAACAGTGACAGACTTTTTGGGGGGGCTCCAAAATCACTGCAGATGGTGACTGCAGCCATGAAATTGAAAGACGCTTGCTCCTTGGAAGAAAAAGTATGACCAACCTAGACAGCATATTTAAAAAGCAGAGACATTACTTTGCAAACAAAGGTCCATCTAGTCAAAGCTATGGTTTTTCCATGTATGGATGTGAGAGTTGGACTATAAAGAAAGCTGGGCGCAAAAGAATTGATGCTTTTGAACTGTGGTGTTGGAGAAGACTCTTGCGAGTCCCTTGGACTGCAAGGAGATCAAACCAGTCAATCCTAAAGGAAATCAGTCCTAAATATTCATTGGAAGGACTGATGTTGAAGCTGAAACTCCAATACTTTGGCCACTTGATTCAAAGAACTGACTCATTTGAAAAGACCCTGATGCTGAGAAAGATTGAGGGCAGGAGGAGAATGGGACAACAGAGGATAAGATGGTTGGATGGCATCACCGACTCGATGGACATGAGTTTGAGTAAACTCTGGGAGTTGGTGATGGACAGGGAAGCCTGGCATGCTGCAGTCCATGGGGTCACAAAGAGTTGAGCGACTGAACTGAACTGAAGATTAATAATCACCAGTTGCTTTTCCCCCAAGCATATGGAACAGAATCCAATTACTGCCATTCCCTGGATCTGAGTGCTGATAACTTATCAGACTAAAGAGACATTCCAGGAATTCAGAACAATGGAGTGGATGTTTACTGAAAACAAGACCAAGGTCTCAGAGTTCTACACTGACTAGTAATGTCTACTTCAATGCTAATCCAATCATCTCGTCCTCCATCATCCCCTTCTGCTCCTGCCTTCAGTATTTCCCAGCATGAAGGTCTTTCCCAATGAGTCGGCTTTTCACATCAGGTGGCCAAAGTGTTGGAGCTTCAGCTTCAGCATCAGTCCTTCCAATGAATATTCAGGACTGATTTCCTTTAGGATTGGCTGATTTGATCTCCTTGCTGTCCAAGGGACTCTCAAGAGTCTTCTCCAACACCACAGTTCAACAGCGTCAGTTCTTTGGTGCCCAGCCTTCTTTACGGTCCAAATCTTTTACCCATACATGACTACTAGAAAAACCATAGCTTTGACTATACAGACATTTGTTTGCAAAGTAATGTCTCTGCTTTTTAACATGCTGTCTAGGTTTGTCATAGCTTTTCTTCCAAGGAGCAAATGTCTTTTAATTTCATGGCTGTAGTCACCATTTGCAGTGATTTTGGAGTCCAAGAAAACAAAGTCTGTCACTGTTCCATTGTACCCCATCTATTTCCCATGAAGTGATGGGACCGGATGCCATAATCTTTGTTTTTTGAATGTTGAGTTTTAAGCCAGCTTTTTCACTCTCTTCTTTCACCATCAAGAGGCTCTTTAGTTCCTCTTCGTTTTCTGCCATAAGGGTGATGTTATCTTCATATCTGAAGTTATTGATATTTCTCCTGGAAATCTTGATTCCAGCTTGTGTTTATCCAGTCCTGCATTTCATATGATGTACTCTGCATATAAGTTAAATAGGTGGTGGAACTTCAAAAATGTCACTTCCTTACCCTCCTACCCTCCTCCCTTTTGGAGCCAATACCCAGGAAGCAGAGAATTAGGCAGGATGAAAACATTCCCAGGCCTGGAAGGAAGGCTTATCTAGCTACTGACCACAGTGCATGTACAGATAACCCTGAGGTCAGTGACCCCACCTAGGCCAGGAGAGGCTCTGACACCGCTGCGCTTGAGCAGTCTGGGCTAACTCCACACTCCGCCCACACTGAGCTGAGTGAGCTGAGTGAGCCCTGGCCACCAGGCTCGGGCCCAGGGGAGAAGGAGCAGCACATGGAGAGTGGGCAGCTGGTGAGCAGAGCCCCTGCTCCAGGCTGCGGTAAGTCCCTTGACATGGAGGACAGCCCCTTGCACCCCCAATCAGGTGAGTTGGGCACAAATGGGGAGGGAGAAAGCAGGAAGGAGCATAGTATGGGTGTCACTGAATCCCACTACTGACGCCCCAGTGCCGCCTAGCTGGTCGAGCTTTCTTTTCTTAGTAACTTTGGGCAGACTCATCTGTCTCCCAATCCTTCCACCTTCTCAAAAATCCAGCAGAGGATGGGAATGAAAGGGTAATGTTTGCCCAGGGAGAAATGAATTTGCCATTGTAACAAACAGATGTTACCTATTTATTTTCCTTAAACAATCAGCTTTTTCCAAAAGCAATTTTGAACAGCTTATAAAGAAGAGCTTCACAATAAGGTTAATAGTAAATAAGACTTGGGAAATCATGCTGCTGCTGCTAAGTCACTTCAGTCACGTCCAACTCTGTGTGACCCCACAGACGGCAGCCCACCAGGCTCCCCCGTCCCTGGGATTCTCCAGGCAAGAACACCAGCTGAGCTACTTTAAATTCTACTTTAAAGCCCATGGTGGGCTGGGGTAAAAATAAAGTAGAACTTAAGGTAGCTCGGCTGGTAAAGAATCCGCCTGCAGTGCAGGAGACCCCGTTTCAATTCCTGGGTCGGGAAGATCTGTGGAAAAGGAATAGGCTACCCACTCCAGTATTCTAGCCTGGAGAATTCCATGGACTGTACAGTCCATAGGGTTGCAGAGTCAGACACAACTGAGTGACTTTCATTAAATATATTTAGTAAAGATAAGATAAGCATGAATACGGGTCTGAGTATCCTAGTGTCCATGGTAAAAAGGGAAATAGGATCAGCAACTGGAAAGGAAGATGCATACTAGTCTTATATTTTTTTCCTAGAGCTTTATATAATAGGCATTGAGCATTGTGAGAAACAGGTCATTTACTTCATATTTCTAAAAATTCAGAAGCAGATGAAATCAGGCTATTTGGCTCATAAGAGCCTTTGAGAGAGCAAAGGGAATGGTATTAAAATACCATCCCATTAAGGTGAATGCATTCCAATATAGGTTTCTGATGGTCAGATTGGCCTGGGTGTTCAGCGAGTTGTCCCTTTCCTCATCTGTGCTGTAGACCCACATTTCTCAAACTTTAATATGCATGCAATCTCCAGCAAGTCTTTTGAAAATGCCTTTCTGATTTAGATCTGGGGTGGGTAGTTCTAAAAAACTCCCAGGGTACCACGTGTACCATACTTGGAGCAAGGAGCTAAAAGCCCAGACTTCTCTAGCTGTGCACCTATGCGGTTCCCCCAGCTGAAAGTAATGCAGTGCTGCCATGGTTCCCACTGACCACAGATGTCCAGCCCCAAGCCATGAATCCCGACGCACACAGAGACTAAGTGCCTACCATGTGTCCGAGCGCCCTTAGCAAAATGGCTGTTCCTGCCCACCCTTCCCCTAGTCTTGGATGTGCCCACCCCTCCCCCTAAAAGCACCTGCCTCTAGAACCTTGTTCATGCTCTTGTGCTGCCACAGTTAAATCTCTTGTGGATACAGTCTCTCGTTCCACTGAACTCAGAGAGCTTTTCCTCTGGAGAGAGCTCATGTTGCAATAGAGGACTAGAAGGAGGGCAAGACTTACACCAGAGTGCCAAGCCCTGGGTGCAGGGGCAGAGGGTTGAGGGCCCTGTTAGTCACACCTTATAATGCCTTACAATATTGGCTTGAAATAATCCATGACATGAAAGAGACTGTAAGCTTAAACCCTGAGCACACTTCTGCAGCTTGCCTCCCCTTCCAGCACCTGTCCCCCACAGCCCACCCCACCCCATGCCTGTGACCACTGCCTCACCTCTGGGTGGTTCCAACAAAGCTTTATCCACAGGGTCATCATGGAAGAAGACACAACCCCTCCATTTTCCCTTGAAATCGCTTCCCTAAGTTGCAGTCCCACTCCCTCCCTCACAGAAGGAAGCAGTTCCCTGTGCCCAGAGGCTTGGTTTGGGGAGTCTCACCTTGCCTGGGCTGGGCAGTGGAGGGCAGGACACCTTTTCTGGGGCTGCAGCCCAGCCTGAGCACATCTAGGTCCAGGTGGCCTGGCTCCCAGCCAGGCTGTCAGAATACATCTGGCACACGGCTTCTAGTGACCGTCTTGATTTAGTAGTCAATTAGAGTATTTATTTTGTGAAATGGATGTGTTTTGTCCGAGCTTATAAGTGCTGGATCAATCCAAGAAGCTGAGTCTGAACTATGTCCTTCTCTCTGGGCCAAGTAGGAGATAAACTTAGATTCTCTTCCCGGATACTCTCATCTTCTAAGCCAAAGGAGTAGCCTTGTCTGCAGGAAAAAGAGCAATCTCAGGAGACTGACATGCAGGGGCTCCATATCCAGATATCCACCATCACATGTGCTGAGCACCTCCTGTGTGCCTGCAGTGCCAGCTCTGGGGCAAGCAAAGGAGGAGACCAGATGTGGGGGGAGTCCTAGGCGAAGCTTCTCGGAGATGCTGGGAGGTGCAGAAGGTTGAGAATGGCCAAGCATTCATTCAATAACTGTTTACAGGGCACCGACTATGTGCCAGGCTCTGATCCAGGCACTGGGAATACAGAAGTGAAAGAGGCAGATAAAACTCCCTGCCCTGAAGGAGCTTCCATTTCTGTGGGAGCAGAACATTAATGAACAGCAAACAGAGAAGGTGTGTCTTATAGTGAGTTAGAAGGAGAAAAAAGGGCTTTCCTGGTGGTTCAGTGGTAAAGAATCTGCCTGCCAATGCAGGAGACATGGGTTCAATCCCTGGGCTGGGAAGATCCCCTGGAGTAGAAAATGGCATGGGATTATTCTTGCCTGAATAATCCCATGAACAGAGGAGCCTGGCGGGCTACAATCCATGGGGTCACAAAGAGTCAGACACGACTAAGTGACTAACACACACTAGAAGGAGAAAAAGGCTAAGTGAAAAGAAATAGGGCAGGGTACCCAGATGAGGGATGCAGATAACTGGGTGAGTCTCACAGAGGTGATGTTATTTCTCAAGGATCCAAAGGAGGGAGGGAGAAGGCCAGTGTGGCAGGGCTGAGTGATAGCAAAGAGAAGGGAGCCGGAGACAAGGTCCTGCTGGGCCTGGTCGCCATAGAAAGGACTTTACTTTGACTCTCAGAGACCAGGGAGCCAGGGGCAAGTTCTGAGCGAAGGAGTAACACAATCTGACAAACGTCTCCGAAGGATGGCTCCAGCCACTCTGCCCTTGGCCTAGCCATGGACACGAGTCTGGCACAGAGGAGGTGCTCGACCAGTGTCAGGGCACCATCCTCCCCCCGGCTCAGGAGATGGCACATCTGCTTCCCGGAGTTGGGCTCCAGGAAACACTGATTCAGCTCTCAGCCACACTAGGCCCCACGTCAGGTGAGACAGACAGGCCAAGCATCAAAGGCCAGTGGCGTGGATGGTGCTCTGTCCACCAAGGTGCTTGGCCTCAGCAGGGTGTTCACCTCTCTCCCTCCCTGTGCCTTTCAGGCCCCTCATTGTTCTCTTGTACAAGTTCATGCTCCACTAGGACATTCCTCTGTGTATCTCTGCTGCTCCAGCCTTTGCCCTCTCTCCAACTCATGGGGAGCCCCTCAGAGGCCTACCAGGACTCTTTGGAAGGATGCTAGATAGATCCTTTGAGAATATTGGAAGACCTCTCCACATCTCTGTTTCCCAAGCTACATCTCCTTGTGCTCCAACTCCTCTGGAGTAACAGGAAGGGTGCTCAGAGACCCTCATCAGACAGAAGATATTTAAAGAGCACCTACTGTGTGCAGGGCACCATGTGAGGGGCACCAAAGAAGGCTACCTGCTCATTCCTGTTTCCCCAAAGTCACTGCAGAGGCAACCTCCCGTCCTAGGGCCAGAACCAGGCATGGGGCAACTATGTCCCCAGCACTTGGAATACTGTGATATGGTGCGGTTCCCTGAGTGTGGAATGCACAAAGGACCTATGAGAACTGCCTCCAGAGCTCAGAGAGGATGTTTTCCTGGGGCAGGGTGAGACAGGAGGTGGGAGAGAAGCCGGGCCTCAGGGTCTGGCAGAGTGGAGAGCTGGGGTGGGTGGGTATTTTATGCAAGAGGAAACCTGTGGAAGTGAGAAAGCACAAGATGCTGGTGAAGCGAGAGGACAAAGAAAAGGACTCTCACCCCACCACCTGGCCAGAGCTCTGCCTCTCCCCCTCATCGTGCTCCCTGAGGTCTAGTTGTGGGGCCATTCTTGAGGCCCAGCCCCCTGCCTTTCTGGTTTCTGGGTTCAGATGGTCCCTCCCTAGGACTTATCTCCCCAGAACAGCTTGGGATCCTGGAGTATTTTGAAGCTCTTTATCAAGGGCTGGCAGAATATGTCCTAAAGGACTAATCCAGAGAGAGTCCCAGGGGTCAGGCAACCCCCAGTCAGCCTCCCAGAAGATGTGTGACATTGGTGCCCCACAACGATCAGAGCCCCTGTGTCCTCACCTGTGGAAGGAGAGGAATGGTGGTCAGCAGCACATGATGTGAGACTGCAGGTGAGAAAGGGCTTCAGATGACAGCGCACAGCTCTAGAAAGGTACCTGAAAGATACCCCCACCTTATACCTGACTCACGGCTGTGCTGGGAGGCCACCATCATGGGGGAGTGGAGGACAGCGCCCAGGGCTAAAGGCCATCTGTCTCAGGGTAGGGTGGTAGTTTCAAGCCTAGAAAGTCTAGATGAGGAGACTAGGGCCCTCCCAAGGGCCCTCCCCCAGTTCCCAGGCCCTGGAAGTGAGGACTCTGAAGAAGGGTCAGAGGTCTGCGCTAAGGGTAGACCAGGAACAGAGGAGCAATGGAAGCACAGAGGCCTGGATGCAGCCTAGTGGAGAAGGGGGCCTCTGCTGCTGCTTCCCTTGCAGGATGGAAGGAAGCCAGGTTGAACTGGTACCTTGCATCTTCCCACCTGTGTGAACTTGGCCTGCCACTTAACCTGGCATTATGAAATGGACGTGGCTTTGAGGTGTCCCTCGGATGAAGGGAGCCAGCTGGTCCCAGAAGTTACCAGATGCCCTGCTTGTCCTGGTTAAGAGTTGCCCACTTTAATGGGGGAGATAGAGGTGTTCTTGCCTGGAGAATCCCAGGGACGGGGGAGCCTGGTGGGCGGCCGTCTATGGAGTCGCATAGAGTCGACTGAAGCGACTTAGCAGCAGCAGCAGCAGCATAGAGGTGTAGTTCCGGAAGTTTAGGAACATTAGGCCGGGGGAGGGGAGGGTCGTTTGTCCCTGCGGCCCACCACCACTGCTGGTGCCGCAGGGTGGGATCGAGGACCCTGCAGCTCCCCGATTGCGGTCCCGGGGGAGGTGGCCAAGCCGGATAAGCAGCAGCAGCCGGCAGGCGGGCGGCCTCCTCCCGCACAGGTCCGGCCCCGCGGGCGGGCGGGGCACCGAGAGAGGAGGAGCCTCCGGGCCGGGCCACCGCCTCCGCCGCCGCGGACCTTCTGCTGCCGCCGCTTGGAGCAGCGGCGGGCCTAAAAGGTGAGTGACCCCTCGCCCAGGTCGCCGCGGGGCTGCGCCCTGCCAGGGACCCCGGCCCCGGAGGCTGCCCCGTAGCCTCCTGCGCCTGAGCCGCCCCACGCATGCAGGAAACCTGGGCGACTGGGACCCAGCCACGTGTGCCCGGCGGCAGCGAACCCGGGTCCTGGGTCCTCCACTCCCTGTGTGCCTTCCTCCCCAACCTCGTGCGCCACCCGAGGTGGGCAGGGCCGGGTGCTCGCAGCGCAGGGGCGGGACTGAAGGGACCTAGCTAATTCCCCGGGATGCTGTGTCCCGCGCCCCACCCCGCGGACCCGCCGAGTCCACAGGTCCCGCGTTCCCCGCTGCCCCTGCCCGCGGTCTCAGGGGAGCGCCCGAGCGATGGGCGGGATCTTCTCTCCAGGGCTCCCAGCCCTGTGCCTGCCCCGGGCGGGGCAGGCGGCAGGGGCGGGGGCTCCCGACCTTGACCGGGAAGAGGCTGGGCTGACCAGTGTCCTCTGCCCGCGGAGCTCTTGCCTGGCAAACTTACCGGTTTCCCCGAAATTGGGGGGGCAGGCTGCCCAGAGAGGCGTGGTTGGAACTTTGCTCACTCTGGGTTAGATGAAGGGGAGGGTACGACGAGTTAGTATGTTCTCTGAGGACCAGGAGGCTGGGTCCTCAGGGAAAATGCAGACAAGTCTTGTTGCAGCCCTGGCAGAGGACTCTGGGGAGAGGCCTCAGAGGTTTCCAATGCCGCCTCTGAGACACAGGCTGCAGATATGGATCCTGGAAATACAGGGAAGTGTTTCTGTCCACCAGAGTCCAGTGATGATATGATTAATAGCAGACATTTATTGTGCACACCTGAATTCTTGCTTTGCACACAGTATTCCAGTTAATCCTCAGTAGGGAAAGGCACCATTATTATCTCATTTAAGATGGGGAAACTGAGCCTCAGGTAGCATGGGTGTTTTATAAGGATGCTGCTGCTAAGTCGCTTCAGTCGTGTCCGACTCTGTGCGAACCCACAGAGGGCAGCCCACCAGGCTCCCCTGTCCCTGGGATTCTCCAGGCAAGAACACTGGAGTGGGTTACCATTTCCCTCTCCAATGAATGAAAGTGAAAAGTGAAAGTGAAGTTGTTCAGTCATGTCCGACTCCTAGCGACCCCATGGACTGCAGCCTACCAGGCTCCTCCGTCCATGGGATTTTCCAGGCAAGAGTACTGGAGTGGGGTGCCATACAAGTACTAAGTTGCAAAAGTAGGATTTGTACACAGATTTATCTGACTTGAGAGCCGAGAGGGTGCTACTACTTGGAGAGATACGTCATGCTCTCCGAGGATTGTGGCAGCCTGAAGAATCCCAGGCTAGGGGCCAGAAAATCCACAAGACCAAAGAATTTTACCTGGGTGTGAACCTCAGTCACCTGCATGGTTTCTTAAAAATACAGATACCTATGTCTTCCTTGTTGGCTCAGTGGTAAAGAATCCACCTGCCAATGAAGGAGACATGGGTTCAATCCCTGGGTTGGGAAGATCCCCTGAAGAAGGAAATGGCAACCCACTCTAGTATTCTTGCCTGGGAAATCCCACGGACAGAAAAGCCTGGCAGGCTACAGTCCATGGGGTTGCAAAAGAGTCAGACATGACTAAGTGACTAAACAACAACAAGGTCCTACCCACAGCAGGCCGAGTCCAATTTTGCAGAGTGAACCCCCCTAGCATCTAGTCAGGAGTGCCTGGAGGGCTAAGACCGTATCTAAGTCATCTCTACCGTCATCTGTATCCCCAGTGGCCTCCAGAGGGGCCAGCTTGGAGCAGGTGCTTTTGTTACCGAGTACAAGTTCACTCTTCTCTCCACACAACATGCCAATTAACCGAGAGATGAGGTGTTGAGGCAAGGAATACGACTTTATTTGGAAAGCTGGCTGACCGAGAAGATGGCAGACTAATATCTCCAAAAAACCATCTTGTGGGGTCTGGGTGCTAGGTTCTTTTATAGAACCAGAGAGAGAAGCAGTGAGGAACTAAGGCAAAAAAGCAGAATAGAGGCAATGAGGAAGTAAAGTAAAAAAGGCCATCAGTCTTGCAAAACATCTCTGGGAATGGCCAGCCTTGGGAAAGGGATATGCTATTCTCGTCTTTCTTACAGCCGTTCACTGGTGGACAGGTTCAGATTATCTCCTAGGAGCTGAATAAGGGCGCTTTAGATTAATAGTCAGGTAGAGGGACAGGGTTCTCTGAGGCAGGCCCTAACGTATGATTATAATAACAAAAGCGATGAAAAGCAAGTCAAAGAAATAGATCCAACATGGAGTCAATTGACTCTCCCCTACAACACTTAAGCGATGTCTGATGGATGAATGGACTTCGTGGGGCAGGGGCTATCACTGGGATAGAAAAGTTTTCCTGAAGGAGACCTTGAATGATGGACAAGTGACCTCAGCCAGGCCTGGGGGAGGAAGGCCTGGAGTTGGCATGTGGTGACCCTGGCCTCAGAGTTTGCAGGGAGCTCCCTGCAAACAGACCAGGCCACTTGTTCATTGGGTTGGACAGACGGCCTCAAGCTTGTTGAGCTCCTCAGGACCAGGCCTGGTCACACTGGGACCATAGGTATGCCCTCTTTGGACTAGAGATGCCAAACAGATGAACTCCTCTCCCCTCCAAGTTTTCTTTCCTTAACTCAGGGCCCTTCCCTTGCAGGATATATCAGAGTGTTGGGCAGGGCTTCAGAGAGTTAAAAGGGGAAATGTTAGGACTAAAGTCCATAGCTGCAAACCTGAACAGTGGAGTGGCTGACTGCAGAGGAGGGTGCCTGCCTTCACAGTCATCACAGCCCTTTACCATGTGGCCTAAAGCACGGCCTCCGTTCTCTGAACCTGTTTCATCTACAAGACCTTGCTAAGGGCTTGGGACCTGATATTCCTATAAAACAGGAACAATAATGCCTGCTGGGGGAGGATGCCCTGTGTGATGGTGCTGAGGTTTAGGACTACAATAAATATCAGACCCCTTCCCATTCTCCCAGGGTTTGAGTGAAAAGCAGCTGGGAACCTTACAGGCTCATTGCTCCTCTTGTCTGAACCCCTCAGTTCACTAGGGCATGGCCTCCGTGGTCCCCTTCTCTGTTGCAGACCTGGTCTTGAGCCCAGGTCTCAATCTAGTTTGGGTTATAGAACTTGGAGGTGGGAAGGCAAGGGGTGGGGACAAGGCACACTAGGTGGTTTTCAAACATTTGGCTACAGAAGGCTCACTTCCTCCTATCTGTGCCCCAGAGCTGGGGCCACCTACCTGTCCAACCTGATCTGCCGTTCCCAGGCCTCTGCATGTCAGCCCTTCATGCCTTGGCATACAGTGAGCACCACTTCATACCTGAAATATGATCGTCATCGTCAGTGAATAGTCAGCTCCCCACGTGCCAAGCATGTTATAGGTGTGAGCACACTTGAACCTTCCAACTGTCCTGTGAAATAGACAGTGCTGTTCTCCCAGCCTTATGACTTTCCCAAGAACACATGAGACTCCATTCTTTTGAACCACTGACTATAACTACTTATCCAAATTTTGCCTAATTGTTTCTTCATTCAACATCTACTGAGCACTAACTTGGTGTCAGGCACTCAGGACCTGGTTTGAGTCCCACTTCTAGCAGGATGAGTGTAGGTTGTCGTTTATAGTCACAGGAAAACCAACACCCTCCACTTATCTCTGAATATGAGTGGGAGAACTGAGGCCTAGGTTCCACAGCTAATGGGAGGGAGCCAGGATTCCAAACCAGAGATGGCTTCTCCCTGAGCTGGAGGTATTGACCACTGCCCTGGCCGGATCAGTGGCTGCAAATTTATGCAGAATCATAAACCCCTGCATTGTCTCTTCAACCCAGAGCAAAAGATTTCCCCTGTCCTCAGGCATGGAACACTGTCACTGGAGAATTACCTGACACTCAACTCTTTCCAATCAGTCTGTCCTCATCAGTCACCATTGTCATCTGGCAAAGCCTGCAACAGGTGAGCCCTAATTGGCCTGCAATCAGGCAGTAACTTCTCACTTCCTCTTCTGCTTAATGAGATCCAGGTGGGGTCAAAGCACAGCACATTTTTAAGCCTTTTAGAGCTATCCAATTAGGAGATTAAACTGTGAAAAATGCAGTCTCAAAACTATCAAATGAGTCCAGGTAAATGTAAAGGAGTTTATGGACTGGTGAATGGGCCTCCTAAGTCTTCCGTGGGGAGTAGGCTGTCTTGGTTCAAGTGCAGACAGCATGTTTCCCAGAGCCTGTGTGCCGTCTGTGATGGGAGGACCCATGATTGTAGCAACCAGTGCTTCTGGTGGCTGTCAGGCTGTGGAAAGGGGAGGCCTGTGATTTGACTGGTGGGCTTGGGGAGGTGACAGCATGCCCTGCTGTTGGGGTGAAGGTCTCTCTGAAGATGAGTCATTCAGAGTTGACAGCTGAGAATGTTAAGGGGCTTCAGGTGGCCCTGTGAGATGGGCCCTCCAGGTAGATTTTGTGAAAGACAGGCTAGCCAAATACAGTGCCTGTGGAGTCACCCCAATGGACCTTTTGAATCAAACAGGTCTGTGCCAAGCCCAGGTGCCCAGCCAGATGTGTACATGGGTCAGTATTGCACAGATACAGTGGGGTGGGGGTCTGCCAAATGAACCATAACCTGGTGTGGGGCTGAGCCTCTCCTGGAGGTCAGAGCAGGCCCTTTGTGGCTGTGTATAGAGATGGCTCCACACTAGCTGGAAATCAGGTGGCGCCTGGAATTTTTAGGGAAGAAACAAGACATGCTAAGCCAGGTGGCCAAGGGTTATGATGAGAGTTCAGGGGGTTCGATCTGGGAAAGCCCTGCCCTCCTGATGTTCCTAGATTAGAAGGCTGGAGGCTGGAGATCTGACTGCTCTGTGAGTTCTGGCTTGGTGGCCTTTGTCCTCTCGTAATTTTGCTGTGGACTTCCTTTGTGGCTCAAATGGTAAAGAATCTGCCTGCAATGCAGGAGATGGGGGTTTCACCCCTGGGTCAGAAAGATCCCCTGGAGAAGGAAATGATAACCTGCTCCAGTATTCTTGCCTGGGAAATCTCATAGACAGAGGAACCTGGCGGGCTACAGTCCATGGAGTCACAAAGAGTTAAACATGACAGAGCGACTAATCAACAACAAAGTTTTGCTACAGCTCTTCTAGAACATCCTGCTCTGGCATGGCTCTGTGTGACATGTGAAAGGAGGGGGAATCACAAGATGGGGGGAGCTCAGGACACAACTAGGGGCTTGGGGAGAACCCCAGGGGGCAGGGCATCACGGCTGGAACCATGGGGGTGCTGCTCATGCCTGGAGGGTTTGCTTTCAGAAGGAAGTGTGGTTTCCTGACAGGGCAGCTTCTCCAAGGGGCTGTGTAGGTTCACAGGACTGGAGAGCCCTCAAGGAACTTACAGTCGACTGGGAAGCCAAATGAGGATACAAAATGCTCCTAGGCAGCGGAAGGGAAAGAGTCCAGGGCTGCATGTGGGCGGTGGCCTACAGCAGAACACAGGCCATGCATACAAAATAACAGTTCTAAGATGTACGTTTGGGAGCTTTCATGCTTACTGTCTTACTTAACCATCAGAACAGAGAAGGAAAGTAGCCTGCCCAAGGTCACATAGCTGGTACACGGTCAAACCTGAATTCACACCTAGATCTGTCTAACTAGATCCCCCATGAAGACAGCTGCTTCTGTATTCAGAATGAGGGAGATGGGTGGGGGGCTGTGGCGGGGTGGGTGCCTTGCATGCCCAAGGGCTCAGGCTAGATCTTCAGGGAAGAGGAGTGTCAATGGACAGAAGGAAGTCAAGACTTCAGGTGGAGGTGACGGTACTGGCAGAAGAGGGGGGCAGCGGGGACTGGAAGGAGGGGTGGCAGATGAGTTGAGCAGGGGAAAGCCAGTCTGTGCATTGCTGGTCTAGGCTGGACTCTGGAAACATTCCACAATGCCTCTCCATGCCTGCCCACAGGGTGAGACAGAGGAGCCCTAGCAGAGAACCATGCAGGCCCTGACCTGTTGCTGGCAATGAGTAAACCTGTCTGGAAACCAGGGTGTGTATTCTGGTCATCAAAGGCCCAGATGCCCATGGTTCCTCAGAGCTAGTTTCCCAAAATCACCAGTTTTCCAACAATTTGAAAACAATCAAAAGTACTTGTCGTAAGACTGAACTTGGCATAGTTTACTTCAATGATACAAAAGCTTCCACACCTCTGGCCTCCCCCTGTGCTGCTGGTGCGGCCTGGCCTCCAGGGTCACTGCACAGACAGGCCTTCCCCATCCAGGCTATGTCCTCTGGACAGTATTGTCTTTCTGTTCGTCCTTCTGTCTGTCTCTCTGTCTGTCTCCCCACTGGAGAGAGACACCAACTAGCTAGTAAAGATGACTGTGAAGACTTGTTGGCACCGAATGTAGAGAGAATTAGCACTAAGCCATTGACAACCACAGTGATTGCAATAAATTACCCCCTGCAGCAATTGGTAAATTGCCATTTTCTGCAGCCATTATGTTTGGCTTTGTATCTGAGAAGTAAAGGCATCTCTCTCTCTCTCTCTCTCTCACACACACACACACTCACTCCTGTGGTGAGGCAGTCTGCCCTGCGTTGGATGACATTTATTCATTTTATGTATCCTGGGTTCTGCTGGCTGTCCTGCCTCAGTTCCTGTAGCAAAGAGACTTGAGTCTGAGCCACTAATTATCACCAGTGAGGTTTCCTCCCTAAACAGGAAGTATCAGGCCAGAGCCACTCGCTTGCAGTGCACTCTGAAACCAAGCATCAGTCACTATCTGGTTCACTCCCTGCAGCCAGGAACCAGAGTGCAGGCTGAGGCAGTGGCAGCCCAGCTGTCCAAGCCCCTGGCAGTCCCATGCCTTCTGAGCATCTGTCTGAGTTCTGTGTTCCAAGCCAAAGTCAGGCAGCTTACAGGTCAGGGGGAGACTCCAGGAAGAACGGGTGGCCAGATCACAGTGGGGCTGTCAGGGGACGCATGCGTCAGATCCTCGCATCGGCCTGTCGTGGGTGAGTCTGGTTATAGGGTGCAGAGCCACATGGCCTGGGCAGCATGTGGGGCCCTCTCTCCAGCCCCTCCAATCCTGGGCTGCTTGAGTGTACCCCAGCATCTCGGGGAGCCCCTGTTTTAGAACTGGCACCAAAGAGTATCATCTGGTGATCTTGCCAAAATGGGAAATCTTATCTGCACATTAAGTCATAAACCTTTTCAAAGTAAAGGGTTCAAGGATTTATCACACACAGTGCCTTCAGTTAATGTGAGCACTGGCTTTGTGGGCTCTGGTGTGTTAAAAAAAAAAAAAAAGGTTAATGTTTATGATATATTTTTGTGGAAGGCAGGTCCATTTGGGAATTGTAAATTTTACTTATTAGTAACCACTTCTGGGTTGCTTTATCAGAGAACTGCTGCTGTAAGTAGTCCAACCGGATTTTTTTAGAATGTTTCAAAAATCTAAATGTTTGTAAAAAGCCCTATAAATTTTTTATTCACTTCTGTTTTGCAGGCAGTGTGGTGATAAACCTCTCTTTTCTGTCCAACCAAACTTGCATATATGTCTTTGTGTGTGTACAGGGTTGTGTGTGCACGCATGTGCACGCACTCCTGCTTTCTGTTATTCTCTTCTGTAGGAACTTCTCAGCCTTCCTTTTAAAAATATAATGATTTTTTAATGATGTCTAAATAATGATTCCAGGCAGTATTACAAGAAATCTAACAGTAAAATGTTTGTTAGAGTCCATCAGAAAGGGAAAATGCCCTCAGAAAAAAAATAGAAACGCACCAATTAGATGTGTGTGTCTGTGACCCAGCTTTTAAACCTGTACTTGAGATGGCATCTTCTATGCTGTCTCCTGTCAGGTCAACTGTGGGGGTTTGGGGGGGCGGGCAACTGGATACAGGTAGACTCTCCTTCTTGCCCCCTGGACCCCTCAACCTGAGATCAGGGAGGGAGGGCCAGTGCTGCTGTGGTTTAGAATCTAGGACAGAGGGCAGCCCTGGATCCGCAGAAACAACTTGAGAATGAGGTTGGAAAGTATGGGTTTGGGCAGCTCAGCTGGGCAGAGGGAGAGCAGAGAGGAAGCCAAGCCACCTCAGAGCCCCATGTAGACCAGACGACTGGCTATTACTCACACCCATGTGAATGAGCAGGACTGGACGGGGCTGGGGTAAGAGCCACTTAGGGGCCTTCAGGAAGTCCTGACTTGACGTCAGCTTTCTCATCTGTAAAATGGAAGCAGTGATACCCTGAGTGTACAAGTCCACAGTTAAAGTCTCTCCACTGTGTGAGTCAGACCCCACCTCATCGTCGCTTCTTTGACTCCTGATTGTTGGTGATGTGGCATGTGCCAGACACTTGCTGGGTACTGGGCTGTGACTTCCCAGCTGCATCTCAGTAGGGAAGGGCTGGCGGACCTCATAGCCCTGGGGAGACCCAGATTTCTACATGCCGTGGCTTTAGGGGCAGTCATGTGGAGGGAAGAAGGAACTAGGGGACTTCCCTGAAAACCGTATCTATTTGCATAACAAGTAGCCGGCTTTGTACTTATTGTCTCTTTCAGATTTATAAAATGGGAAAGATTTTGTCGGAGGTGTATTCACTTTACCAGACTGGGAAATGTGAATTATTCATATCAAAGTGTATTCATTTTAATATTAACATTAGCACATGGGGAAGGGCGATGGAGATTTAAGGAGGCTAGGAACTCTACCACCATCCACCCCTTGGGCCTCTCAAAGAAAGTTCCTACCATTATATGCTGGTTCCATCCTGTAAGCATGCTGCAGGGAGCCAAGGGGACCAGGGGAGGGAGGTTAATCCTGCCTTGAAGAGGAGGTAGGGTGAGGGCTTCACAGAGGAATGGCCTTTCTGCTGGACTTTGAGTTTTGTCATTTTGAAGGAAAAGACTTTTCAGGCACAAAGATTAAGTCTATGACTTGATCAGGAAAAAGCATGAGGAAGGATGTCCAGAGTCAAGACCATAGGCCAGGTGGGTCTTGATTGGGAAAAGCCAAGGAATTCATCTGCCAGAAGCCACAGCTGTGCCTCACCTGCCCCAGGTACTGTTCCCTGATGGAGAGGGCAGATCGCTCTGAATGGTTGCCACCTCCTGGCTCAGAGATTCATGGACCCTGGAGCCATTGGCCCAGCATCCCTGAAGCCTCCTTCCCTGGGTTTGTCCTTACCAGGCTGCACCCTAATGTGTCTCAGATGTGGTGTTTGATTTCCTACTTTGGCCAGAGTTGCACGAGCTGAATTGCATCATTCTGTTTCTTTGCAGTGTGTGAGTGCAGCTATGCATTGGTCTTCTGTGTTACTAAGTTCATCGAACAGTGAAATGTCTGGCCAGTTCTAACAGTATAAGCAAGCTACAGTAGGACTTCAAAACTCATCATGTGATTTAATCCCCTCTGGGCAGAGGAGGACCCCAGCTAGGTGCTGGGGTGAACAGCCAGGGCTCATTCCCAAGCACACTCTGCCCTCGGGCACAGAATCTAGCAGTTAAGTCATCCAAACCACAAACATTGATTGAGCACCTACATGGTGCTAGGCCCCAGACCAGATGCTAGAGACACAGAAATGAGTCCAAAGCGGCCCCTAGTCTGGCGGGGTGATAAACGAGCAAACCGGTATGTGTGGTCAATGGTAATGTGACAGGAGTGCAGACTGAGTCACGGAGCACAAGGTGCCCCTGTCCTTCAGGGCCCAGGAGGAAGCCAGGAGGTGCTCCCAGGACCTCCCGGACCAGTTCTTTGAGCTCTCAGAGACTTCTAACAAAAGTCAGAGTTCTGTGTGGAGCTGGCCTGTGGCAGGTGGTTGGGATGGAGTGGCGTGACAACCATCCTCACACAGAGCAGTTGGAGAGTGGAGGCTGAGTCCCACTGTCCCTAAGAGTTCAGAGGAAGAGGCCCCTGAGGGTCAGTTTCAGGCACCCCAGAGGCTTTCTGGAGAAGGTGGACCATCAGCTGGGCAAAGCCAGGAAACATGCACCCCAAACCCAAGAATCTGGCCATGTGAGGCAGGCTGAGCCGCTTGGCCAAAGTCTGGGGACCTGCCCTTTCCTTTCCTCTATCCTCCCCAGGGGCAGGGGAGCCCCCAGGGCCAGGTGGGCCTATTTCTGGATGTGCAAAGGTACATCATGGCAAGGGGAAAGGGTGGAGGCAGCAACCAGCCCCAAGACCCATCTGGCCCCAGGAGTTGCAGCACCAAGTGTCCCTGGAAAGCGAGAAGCCATCCAACCCCCATCGCTGAGGCGGCAGATTTCACTTGCCGCTGCCTGACAGCCTCCAACCTGGCTGGCTTAACCGGTCCATAGGGAGCTGGCTGCTTCCACATGCCAGCACCCTGACCTCACTGGGCAGAGGCAAGTGTTCCTCCCTGGCTCCCACAGTGCTGGGCACGCCCTCATTCAAGCACTTTTCTCCTGGCCATGGGGTGTAGCCGACCTTTCCCCTAAGAGCCTCAAGAGGACAAACCGTCTTTTTAGCCACCTGCCAGAACACCTGGAGAAGGAAATGGCAACCCACTCCAGTATTCTTACCTAGAGAATCCCATGGACAGGGGAGCCTGGTGGGCTGCTGTCCATGGGGTTGCACAGAGTTGGACACAACTGAAGCGACTTAGCAGCAGCAGCAGCCAGAATGCCTGCTAGGTACGCAGTGGGTATTCAGACCAGGGTTGGCAGGACCAACATTTACGTAAAACCACACAGGATGTGCACTGCCCAACTCCAGAGGGCACTGTTCGCATGGATCGCAATGTAAACGGTGCCCCTGGGGTTGTGAGCACAGGGCCCCTTGCTAGCATCTTCCCTGCTTTGCGCCACTGGCCTTGGTGCTGACCACCGGGACTTCCTCCCTCCCCCTCGCAAGCAGCACTGACCACCCTCCTGCCTCTGTGCTGACGGTGGGTAGTGATGAACTGTGCAAGTGAGCATTTCCTCCAGGCCTGGCTGTCAAATCCTAGTGAAAGAATACATGGATATGGATATGACTTCAGGCCATCTGAATTCTTGGTCCTTCAGGAAACTAAGTCTTCTGGGGAGATCACCCCAGTTGATGTGTTGGGGGCTCCTGGGTCCACAGGATCCGTGTGGTCTCCTGGTTTCACTACTCTCTTCTCCCTCAGTGGGAGAGGTGACCCCCTGCAGTGGGCCTGGTGACCCACACACAGTCCGGGGAGGGGGCCATGGGAGCAGTTTGCCTGGAGGGTTCACCTCATTGGCTGAGTGGGCAATACCACTATAGCCTTGACCGCCTTCTCTTTACCAGAAAGAGCCAGCTTTGGGAGGCCAAAGTGTGTGCAGGGATGGGGTGCACCTGGCCCTCAAGACTGAAAGGAGTATAAGAAGAGTTAATGACACCTGGGGTCCTGGGGGTCAGGGAGGCTTAATGAAGGAGTGGCCTAAAGGCTAGGCCTGACTATAAGAATTCAAGGAAGAAGTCAGATCGGAAGTGGTTCTTACATGCAAGTAATTCATTAATTCACTTGCCCCTCACACAGACCTTTTGTGAGCATCTGCTGCAGTGTTTTTAGCCTGTGGTCCTAGGACCAGTAGCATCAAAAATCCTGGGGATGCAGCCCAGCAGTAGGTTTTTGCTTTTGTTTTTGGCCGCGTGGCACTTGGGATCATTTGTTGCAGAGCACGGACTCTCTAGTTGTGGTGTGCAGGCTCAGCAGTGGCAGCTCCTGGGCTTAGTTCCTCCGTGGCATGTGGGATCTTAGTTCCCCTGAGCAGGGATTGAACTCGCGTCCTCTGCTTTGAAAGACTGATTCTTAACCACTGGACCACCAGGGAAGTCCTGCTCAGCAGTATGGTTTCTTTTTTTTAATACATATATAGTTTTATTAATTTGTTTGTTTTTGACCATGCTAGGTCTCTGTTGTTTCCCTGGCTTTTCCGTAGTTGTGGTGTACGGGCTTCTCGTTGCGGTGGCTTCTCACTGAGGAGCACAGGCTCTAGGGCTCAGGCTTCAGTAATCACAGCACGTGGGCTCAGTAGTTGTAGTAGAATATGGGCTTAGTTGCTCCATGGCATGTGGGATCTTCCTGGATCGGGGGTTGAAACCCATGTTCCCTGCATTGGTAGGCAGACTCTTCACCATGGAGCAACCAGGGAAGTCCCACCCAGCAGTATGTTTTACCAAGCCCTCCAGATGACTCAAGTGTAGCTCAGGATTGACCTAATACATTCGAGGCACTGGGCTAAGTGCTGGGACTACAGAAGTGAATTTGACTGTTCTTGCCCTTGGAGTCTGGGGAGGACAAAGGCAGGAAAGAGAGATCCTGTCAGTGCAAAAGGGCTGTTCTCAAAGAGCATGAAGGCAGAGTGGCTGCTGGTGGGGTTTGATCTAGGAGCTGGGGTTGCTGGTAAGGGCTGCTGGTGGCCTGTCAACACCAGTGCCTTGAGCTCCATCCCTGGGAGGGAGCCTGGTGCTGAGACTAGCAAAGCCCGGTCCCTTGGTGCCCTGCCCCTGACCACCAGCCTCTCTCCACTGTACCCCTCCCTGCTCAACTACCCCCTGTTACTTCTTCCTAAGCCCCAAAGAGCAGCATGACTTTTCCTCCAATTGTCTTAGTGAGAAGTGTGTGCAGATATCCAGACCATTACCTCAGAGCGTATTTTTAGAAAACTTTAGAGTAAAATTTTCCATTCAGCAGAGAACACCATTTATTGATTTAGGTGCATTTATTTCTGCTTTACACAGATCAAAGGTTTTTAAAAATCCTAGGCAGAGAGGAACAACATGAAACTCATATGAGTTCTAACAGGCTCAGATCGTGGCACTTTGCTACCTCCTATAATCCTTACTATGTTTCATTAAAGTAAGTGACATCACTCCATTGTACAGATGAAGAAACTGAGGCTCAGAGAGGTAAAGTGACTTGCCAAGGCCACCCAGCTCGTAAGTGGTACAGCTGAAATATAACCCCATAACTGCCTGTGTTCTTGCTGGCCCACTTTGCATTTTCCTAAGGTGACTGATCCTGAGTAAATCCAAATGTTTTACAAGACCACACTCTGCTAGGCAACCTCCCAATGACCACTGATGGCTCTCAGGGGCCGATCTTCTGCCTAATTAAGGAAGGGATGAGTTTGGTGGGGAAAGATGAATGTGTTGGACCTAATGCAGGCAGATTGGCAACTGTGTGCTAGTTTCCAGCTGCAGGTCCTTACATAAACCCTCAGCCACTATGAGGAGCCGATGATGCCTGCCTGTCCCCACTCACTGGAACACACGTGCCCTATTCGCTGACCCATCCCAGGAGCTGGTAGGTGAGCCTCAGGCCTTAGCACCCTTCCTTGCAGGCCATCCACCGTGGCTCTGGAACAGCTGTCTGCTGACATGGGGTGGAATGCAGAGAAGTAGTTGTGTGGGCAAAAGCTGCAAGGCCCATTCAGAAGCAAAGAGGACTGTTTAGCCCATGGTATTATCTGCCTTTGGGGCTTCCGAGGTGGCTGAGTGGTAAAGAATCGCCTGCAATGCAGGAGACATGGGGTTGATCCCTGGGTCAGATCCCCTGGAGAAGGAAATGGCAACTCAGTTCAGTATTCTTGCCTAGGAAATTCCATGGACAGAGGAGCCTGGTGAGCTACAGCCCATGGGGATGCAGAGAGTCAGACACAACTGAGCAACTAAACAACAGCAACCATCTCCCCTACAGCAGTAGTTAATAGTGTTGATTACATAAGCCTCACTTTTCTACATGTCCTGGGGCTTAGAAACCTCAAATTTTGGGAACAACTAGGACATAACTTGGGAAGGTTGCAGAATCACCAACACTGATGTCACAAAATCCATGCATTAACTCATGAGCAGTCCTTAAACTCTCACCAAAGCATGTTTGCTCTTAGTTTACACATAGTAACAGGCTGTGTAGTGTCTCAGGTTTTTTTGTAACAACTTTATTGAGCTATAATTCGTGTACTATATAATTCATCCATTTAAAGTAAGCCACCCAGTGGTTTTTTAGTATATGCACAGAGCTGTACACCCATCACCACAATCAATTTTAGAACGTTTTCATCACTCCAAAAAGAAACCCTGTACCAGTGAGCAGTCACTCTTCATTTTCCCCAACCCCGTACCCCCCGCCCCCAACCTTAGTTCCTGGCAGCCTCTCATCTACTTTCTGTCTCTGTAGACTTGCCTGTTTCTAGGCATTTCATATAAATGGAATCATACAGTATGTGGCCTTTTGAGACTGGTTCCTTTCATTTAACATAATATTCTCCAAGTTCATAATGTTGTCGTGTGTATTAGTTCTTCATTCCTTTTCACTATGAATGTTATTCCGCTGTGTGCATGAACCACATTTTGTTTATGCATTCATGAGTGGCGGCCATTGGGGTGTTTCCTCTGGGTTTATTGTGAATGTGCTACTGGGAACATTGGTGCACACATTTGTGTGTGTATATATGCTTTCATTTTTCTAGGGTATCTGTGTTCCTACAAGTGGGATTGCTGGAGTATATAGAAACTCTGTTTAAATTTCTGAGGAACCTCCAGACTCTCTTCTCCAGCGGCTGTACCACTTTACTTCCCCAATAGCAGTGGATGCGGGTTTTGATTTCTCTATATCCCCACCAACAATTTTTATCTTTGTCTCCCTCTTTTTTTTTTGGTTAAGCCATCCTGCTGCTGCTGCTAAGTCTCTTCAGTTGTGTCCGACTCTGTGTGACCCCATAGACGGCAGCCCACCAGGCTCCCCCATCCCTGGGATTCTCCAGGCAAGAACACTGGAGTGGGTTGCCATTTCCTTCTCCAATGCATGAGAGTGAAAGGTGAAAGTGAAGTTGTTCAGTCGTGTCCGACTCTTAGCGACCCCATGGACTGCAGCCTACCTGGCTCCTCCATCCATGGGATTTTCCAGGCAAGAGTACTGGAGTGGGGTGCCATTTCCTTCTCCAATGCATGAAAGTGAAAAGTGAAAGTGAAATTTCGCAGTCGTGTCTGACTCTTTGCAACTCCATGGACTGCAGCCCACCAGGCTCCTCCGTCCATGGGATTTTCCAGGCAAGAGTACTGGAGTGGATATAAAGTGATACCTCATGGTTTTCTTGATAATTTGCTTTTCCATGGGGGCTGATCATGTTGAGCATCTTTTTGTGTGTTTCTTGAAAACCAGTATATCTTTGGAGAAATGTCTACTCAAATCCTTTGCCCAATTTTATATAGGCTGTCTTTTTAATATTGAGCTCTAAGCGTTCTTTATATACTTAGAAACAAGCCCCTCATTGGATATATGGCTTGCAAAATTGCCCTGTCATTCTGTGGGTTGTCCTTTCACTGTCTTGATAGTGCGTCGTCTGTATTTCTTGTCCACAGCCAATTAGCAGGATCTTGGAGGGCTTTAATTAAGAGGCAAGCAGGCTGACAGCTGTGATAAATGTCCTGCCAGTGAGGGAGGAAGTAAGCCTATAACACAGTTCTATAAAAGCAAGACGAGACTCAGGAACATCCCTTCTTGCAGCTCAGGTTGATCTCTGGGTTCTGGGTGAGGATGTGCTTGCCTTTTCTCGAAACAGGCACTGCATTTTGGAAGGATTTCTGCCCCCAAAGGACAAATAGAGTAAGTTTTGAAGCTGGAAGCTCCTGTGACATGTATCTCTAGTCACAAATATGCATGGAACATCTGCAATGTTTCAGGCACAAGGCTGGGTTTTAGAAGTCGGGTCATGGAACAAGCATGGTGATCTCTACCTTCTCAAAGTTGACTGGGGCAAGGCATGGGGACGCCAACAGACAAGGACCTAGAGAAGCCCCCTAGGTCCCTAACCACAGGCAAAGCCCAGGTGTGTACCAGGCTCAGCTAATCCATGCCCACTGAGGGAAGCCAGGCGGTCTTCCACCATTTCACAGATGAGGAAACTGAAGGAACTTGTCCATGTCTACTTGTGAGGAAATTGTCAGGATGGAACCTAGAGTTTCAGCCTCTGAGAGCCATGATCTTCATCTCTATGCTTTTTTAGTCTTTTTTTTTAAGTTCTGGGTAAGAATTTGCATTTTCATTTATGACTTGCCAGCTCCCGGGTGCTGGCTGTGGACACATATACCCTTTGCCCCAGGGCCACGAGCTATCTGTGGATCCCTGCTCTTCAGCTCCTGGGCCTTTTCTTACACAGGCTCATCTTTCTAGAAGGCTTTACTGAGCTCAATTGCACATCTTTCAAGGCTCAGCTCAGGCCCACCTCCTGCAGGAAGCTGCCCAGCTGCCCTGTCTGTGGGCAGGGTCCTCTCCCAGGGGACCGTGTTCAGTTGCCTCTTGTGCATGTCACTCCGTGGGGACCCCAGTGTCTGGAGGGTGTGAACTTCCCCAGGGGTTGTCAGGGATCATCCCTGGGAGTGGGAAGAAAACTTAGAGCTTCTGTTTGTTTTTAAATTTTTAGCCTTATCTCTTTACATTTATGTGTGTTTATATATGATTTATTCTGTATATAACATTAGAGTGCACAAGTCATACTAAAATATACTTAATTTATAAATAAATAGAGCAGTTCTGGTTTGATCCCTGGGTCGGGAAGATCCCCTGGAGGAGGGCATGGCAACCCACGCCAGTATTCTTGCCTGGAGAATCCCATGGACAGAGGAGCCTGGCGGGCTACAGTCCATGGGGTCACAAAGAGTCAGACACGACTGAAGTGACTTAGCACAGCACATACATAGAATTACAGGAATGTAAGCCCCCCAGATTTAATGTTAAAATTTTAAAATAAAGCTCGAACACAACTGTGGGCCACTTGAGGGCAAGAATTGTGCCATATTCCTCTTGCAGTCCATGAGGCCAGAAATGTTAGCTAAGTTAGCCTCTGCCCTGGGGGTGGAGGGGGTGGCATCCCAGGTGGCCTGCAGACCCTCCAGCTGCAGGGTGCCAAGCTGGCACCCCCGCCCCCACCCATATCCGGCCCCAAAGCAGTGCCTTCGTGGCTGCAGCCTGCTCCAGCCCCTGGGATCTGACGGGCGTGTGCCGCCCGTGTGGAAGGGGCTGCAGCGCTGTCCATGCCCTGACTGCCCACCTCTGAAGGCCTGTCTGAGAGCAGACAGAAGCTGGCAGGCAGGCCTGTGGGCCAGGCCTGGCTCCCAGCCACAGACAACCCATGTTGTGGCCCTGCCAGGAAGGAGGAGTGGCAAGCAGGGCAGAGACCCAGAGGGGACTGGGAACTGAGGTTTGTGCCAGTTCCTGCACAACCAGGCCTACATGTTGTTCCGTCCACAGTTTGAGAAGGGGAGGCGGGAAGGTGTGTATGTGCAGGCCGCAGGCCCCAGCTGCCCCAACCCAGCTGCAATTTGATCCCCTCCCTTCCACCTCCCCCAGATCTGTAAATAGAATAGCAGGGGAGCCAGGGCCCAGGCAGGGTTAGGCCCTCTCACCTTTGGGTCACATGGACAGGCAACAGGGGCTCCGCCAGACCTTTGGGGCCTCCAGGATCCTACCACATGCCCTGCTCTTGCCAGCATCATGCCAGCTGCAGGCCTCATGCTGGGCACTGGGAGGGCCGAAGAATTCTGAAAGGCCCGTGAAACTCTTCAGAGGAGAGTACACATAGATACACACACACACACACACGTACATGTACACGTAGCACCAGTCAGAAAAGGTGGCTCTGAGCTCTTGTTAACTAATTTTATGCTCACAACAGTCCTTGGAGAAAGATGCAATTTGTGTCCCCATTTTAAAGGTGAGAGGACTAAAGTGCAGAAGCACCTGGGTGGTGAGCAATGGGCGTGGCTATGATCAGAACCTGGCACCTCTGCCCAGGTGGCTGGCCTTTTCCTGTCCCGAGGACCAGATTTTGGACGCAAGAAGCACTTTGGAGGTGTTTCATGTTTAGTTCCCATTTACCCTGAGGCTCAAAGCAGGGCCACTGAGGACGATAAGTCTGGATGTTTAATAGGTCCCTAGATGTTCCAATGTTTCAGGGTCAGTTCAGGGCAAAACTGGGACCAGCCCCAGGTCCCCCAGTCCGGGGCTGTGGCTTCCCTCAGCTTCAGCTGTGTCACCTCAGATCCCTGACGGGAAGCAAATACAAATGAGGTTCTGAGCAGTGAAGCCTGAGTGCCAGCCCTGAACACTTCCTCCCACCTTGTGATGCTAAGTCTGGGGATAAACACAGACAGGATTCCAAGTCCAGACCTCACTGACTTCTCTTTGGGCTGGTTCATGTTTACTGTGAGGCTGTCGATCACTCAGAGCTCTTCAAGGACCAGCAGAGGCTGTGTGTGCCATAATGTTGTCGTTGGCTGCCCCTTTGGAAGCCCTATCCCGTCTTTTCCTGCATTACCCAACACACACACAGACACATGCAATTATAAACCACTGGAGAGTGGGGAGTGTTTCTTATTCATCTTTATGCTCCCAAGAGTGTTTAGCACATGGTAATTGCTCAGGAGATGGGAAGGAGAAGGGGAGAGCAAAGCCAGAGGAAAGGCTTCTGTTCATGAGGGGACCTGCTTGGGATCCTCCAAATCATTAGCAAACATGAAGGTGACCTGGAGGCCTCAGTGTGGTGACTCTCCCTCCCATAGGAACAAAGCCTGCTCTGGCGCCGGTGTCTCCAGGTGGCTAGAGCAGGGACTGGGGAGACCCCAGGGAAAGCTGGGCCATAGGGAAAGCTGGAGTCCCTAGAGAGGGATGTACAGTTATCTTGGCCCAAATCCCTGATGCTAGCCTGGGAATCTAAGGTCGCCTGAAAAGCCCCTGTCACCACTCACCCCTCTTCCTCAGGTACAGAGGCACTGGGAGGGTCACTGCATCCTTCCATCACCTCATCCCTGCCGCTGGGACAGTGCTGGCACCCAGGGTCTGCTTCATCACCAGAGCCGCCATCCACCCAGTGCTGGCTTAAGTGCTGAGAGAGCACTGTTCTGGATGCTTAACACATATTGGTTTCTTCACTGCTACAACCCCCCCATAATGTGTGCTGTTATCAACTGTAGTCACCATGGTGTTCATTAGATCTCCCAAACATTCTCATAACTGAAAGTTTCTACCCTTAGGCCAATATCTCCCCATTTCTCCTGGTCACCGGTCTACTCTCTACTTCTAAGTTGGGGTTTTTCAGAACCACATATAATTGGGGTCATGCAGTATTTGTCTTCTGTATTTGGTTTATTCCACTTAGCATAATGTCCTCCGGGTTCATTATATTGATGCAAATATCAAGATTTCCTTCTTTTTTTAAGGTTGAATAATATTCCATTGTACTCATACACCATATTTTCATTATCCTTCATCCACGGACAGACACTGAGGTTGTTTCCTTATCTTGTCTACTACAAATTATGCTGCAATAAACATGGGGTACAGATCTCTCCAAGAGAGTGATTTTCTTTCCTTTGGTAAATATCCAGTAGTAGTGTGCTGGAGCATCTGGTAGTTCTATTTTTAATATTTTGAGGAGTCACTGTGCTGTTTTCCACAATGGCTGTATGAATTTACATTCCTACTAGCAATGCATCAGTTCAGTTTAGTCGCTCAGTTGTGTCTGACTCTTTGCGACCCCATGAATTGCAGCACGCCAGGCCTCCCTGTCCATCACCAACCCCCAGAAGGGTTCTCTTTTCTCTACATGTGTGCCAACACTTACTATCTTTTGACTTTTTGACACTAGTCATCCTAACAGGTATGAGGTTTTGATTTACATTTTCCTGATTAGTGATGTTAAGTATCTTTTTATATATTTGTTGACCATTTGTATGTCTTCCTTAGCAAAATGTCTGTTAATTCCTTTGCATTTTTAATTGGATTACTTGGGTTTTTACTATTGAGTTGTATGATTTCCTTAAATATTTTAGAAATTAACCCCTTAATGGATATGATTTACAAATGTTTTCTTCCATTCCATAGATTACCTTTTCATGTTGTTGACTGTTGATTTTTCCTTTGCTGTGCAAAAACTTTTTAGTTTGATATAGTCAAACTCAATTTGTTTGTTTTTACTTCTGATCTTTGTACTTTTGGTGTCAAATCTAAATGAAGTCATTGACAAGACCAATGTCAAGGAGCTTTTTCCCAAGTTTTTTTCTAGGACAGTAATACAGTTTCAGGTCTTGTTTTTTTTTTTTTTGAGTGTGAGTCTTTAATCCATTTTGAGTTGATTTTTCTGTATGATATGAGATATGGGTCCACTTTCATTCTTTTCCATAAGGATGTCCAGTTTTTCCAAAGCCATTTATTGAAGAGATTGTCCCTTCCCTATTGCATATTCTTGACCATATATGCATGGGTTTATTTCTGGGTTGGCTATTCTGTTTTGGTTTATGTCTGTTTTATGTCAGTAATATATTGTTTTAATTACTAAAGTTTTGTAATATAATTTGAAATCAGGAAGTATGATGCTTCCAGCTTTGTTCTTCTTGCTCAAGATTGCTCTGGTTATTTCAAATCTTTTATGGTTCTGTATGAATCTTAGTATTTTTTTTTTCTATATCTGAAAAATGTCATTGGAATTTTTGTATAGATTGCTATGAATCTGAAAGTCTTTTAATTTATTAGCATCTTCTTCAATTTCTTTCATCAGTGTTCCGTAGTTTTAAGTGTACAGATCTTTCCCCTCCTTGGTTAAATTTATTCCAAAGTATTTTATTCTTTAAAAAATATTTATTTATTTGTTTTATTTGGCTGCATTGGGTCTTAGTTGCAGTACACATGGGATCTTTTGTTGTGGCAAATGGGCTTAGTTGCCCCAAGGCATGTGGGATCTTAGTTCTCTGACCAGGGATCAAACCAGCACTCCCTGCATTGGGAGGCAGATTCTTAACCACTGGACCACCAGGGAAGTCCTTGTTAATGGTACTGTATGGGACTGTGAAGAAAGCTGAGCACCGAAGAATTGATGCTTTTGAACTGTGGTGTTGGAGAAGACTCTTGAGAGTCCCTTGGACTGCAAGGAGATCCAACCAGTCCCACCTAAAGAAGATCAGTCCTGGGTGTTCATTGGAAGGACTGATGCTAAAGCTGAAACTCCAATACTTTGGCCACCTCATGCGAAGAGTTTGACTCATTGGAAAAGACCCTGATGCTGGGAGGGATTGGGGGCAGGAGGAGAAGGGACGACAGAGGATGAAATGGCTGGATGACATCACCAACTCGATGGACATGAGTTTGAGTGAACTCCGGGAGTTGGTGATGGACAGGGCGGCCTGGCGTGCTGCCATTCATGGGGTCACAAAGAGCTGGACACGACTGAGCGACTGAACTGAACTGAACTGATGGGACTGTTTAGTGCATTCCTTTTTCAGATAGTTCATTGTTGGTATATATACAGCTTATTTTTGCATGTTGATTTTCTATCCTGCAGCTTCACTGGATTAATTTCTTAGTTTTAATAGTTTTTTGGTGGTGTCTTTAGAGTTTTCTATATATAAGATCATGTCAACTGTAAAGAAAGACAATTTTATTTCTTCCTTACCAATCTGGATGTCTTTTGTTCTTTTTCTTGTCTGATTGCTCTAACTAGGACTTCCACTACTATGTTGAGTAGAAGTGGCCAGGAGTGGGCATCCTTGTATTGTCCCTGATGACTTAGAGGAAAAGCTTTCAGCTTCTCATGATTGAGTATGATGTACGTGTGAGCTTGTCATGTATGGCCTTTATTATACTGAAGTACATTCCTAATTCTGTATCTAACTTGTTGAGAGTTTTTATCATGAAAGAATGTTCTCTTTTGTTAAATGTTTTTTCTGCATCTATTGAGATGATCGGATTAATTTCATCCCTCATTCTTTCATTATGGTACATCACATTTAAAGGTTTGCCTATGTTGAACCATCCTGGCATCCCAGGGATAAATCCCACTTTGATCGTGGTGTAGGATCCTTTTAATGTGCTGCTGAATTCAATTTCTTAGTGTTTCATTGAGGATTTTTGCATCTATGTTCATCAGGGATATTGGCCTGTAATTTCCTTCTCTTGTACTGTCCTTATCTGGCTTTAGTATTAGAGTAATGATAGCATCATAAAGTGAGCTTGGAAGTGTTCCTTTCTCTTCAGTTTTTTTGAAGAGTGAGGAAAGGATTAGCATTAACTTGTCAGGAAATCTCTGGAAGAATTCACCAGTGAAGCCATCCAGTCCTAGGCCTTTCTTTGTTGGGAGAGGCTTTGGGGTCTTTTTGTTTGTTTGTTTTTTTGCTTATTATTTTAAAATAGTCACAATAAATTCATTTTATTTTAAAATAGTGAGATATTTTCAGGAAAATGATATTTTCCAAAACAAAAAGTAATGCGAACAGAGGCATTGTTTTATATTTTTTAATATCTCCTTAAGGGCTGGCTTAATATGAAAGAGCTGGATTCTCATGTTTCTGCATTCACTGTGAGGCAATATTTGATTAAAATATATGAAGAAAATCCAGCCTCACAGAGACATGTAGTTAGGAAAGGGAAGAGTGTCTTAGTAACTTCTTTATCATTATAGATATTCTTCTTTGATTCAGCATCTATCTAGTCAGCTAAGTCAGAGAGTTTTTTAAATCACTGATTCAATCTCCTTACTCATTACTGGCCTATTTAGATTTTTTATTTCATCATGAGTCAGTCTTGGTAGATAGTATGTTTTTAGGAATTTATCCATTTTTTTGGTGTTGTCCAATTTGTTGTCATATAATTGTCCATAATAGTCTCTTATAATCTTTTGTATTTCTGTGATGTCAGTTATAATGTCTCTTTCTTTTTTATTTTATTTGAATCTTTTTTTTTTTTCTTAGTGTATTAGCTAAAGGTTTGTCGATTTTATCTTTTCAGAATACCAGGTCTTCATTGATTTTTTTCTATTGTTTTTCTAGCTTTTGTTTCAATTATTCCCACTCTGATCTTTATTATTTCCTTCCGTTAACTTGGACTTTGTTGTTCTTTTTCTAGTTCCTTGAGATGTAAACTAAGTTGTTTTGAGATCTTTCTTTTTTCTTCATTTTGGCATTAAGCTATACTTTCCTCTTAGAGCTGCTTTTGCTTCACTTCATACTTTTTGGTATGTTATACTTCCATTTTTGCTTGCTTCAGATATTTTCTTTTTTAATTTCTCTTTTGATTCTTCCTCAGCTTATTGGTCATTCAGGAGTATGTTAATTTCCACATATTTGTGAATTTTCTAATTTTTCTCCTGTTACTGATTTCTAGTTTCATACCATTGTGGTCGGAAAAATACTTGACGTGATTTCAGCTTTTTTAAATCGTTAAGATGTGTCTTATGACCTAACATATGCTCTGTTCTGTGACGTGTGAGGAGAATGTCTATCGTGCTGCTGTTGGATAGAATGTTCTCTATATATTTGTTGGGTTCATTGGGTCTAAGGTATAGTTCAAGTTCAATGTTTCCATGCTGACTTTTCTTATTTGTCTGATCCATCCATTATTGAAAGTGGGATAGTGAAGTCCCCTACTGTTATTGTTGCTATTTTCCCTTGGGGTATGTTAATATTTGCTTTATGTATTTAGGTGTTCTATCTACCATAATTTTAAATTAATGATGAGTTTAAATCATATTTGGAGAGCCCTTTCACAATTAAACTTGTGATGTGACATTGGTCATTATTGGTGACAAAGCTGCAGATAGGCCAATACTACTGTGCTGCTGCTTACATTCATACTGAAGAAAATAGCAACTTACAGCTAGAAGTCGGTGACAATTAAAACAAATAACTTTCCCACCCAAGTGTACTGTAAATTTGTAGCCCAAATTCAGGGGCCCAGTCTTAGGTCCCATTCACTGTCAAGTCCCACTCCAGTCCTATCCTCAGAGAGTAGAACTGTGGTGTTCGTTCGTTCATTCATTCAGTAAGCACTGAACACCAGCTCTGTGCCAGGCCTTGTGATAAATGGTAAGATCCACAGTCAAATAAGATGAAGTTGCTATCTTTAAGCTGCTCACTGTCTACTTAAGGAAGAGCATCAGAGATACCATTCCAAAATGCAGAGTGTAAACAAGCACAGGAACGCATCGTCTACCCTTCCTAGTAATCCGATAAACCCGATGATGCTGAGGTTGGGGTCACTCCCGGATACTAACACTGACTATTACATAATGCTTTTGAAAAGACATGCATAGCATTGATCATAGAAATTCCATACCCTTCTTTCCCAGCACACTCACTCTCACAAATTTGTACCAAACAAATAATTCAGGACAAAGGACAGAGTAGAATGCAGAGGTCCTTCCCTCTCCTCTTCTGGAATCTGTGAGCTCCTGAAGAAGGGGCTGGGACTTATTCAGCTTGTGCCCCCATGCTGGCACATATTAACACTGAAAGGTCTGTTGGGTGAATGTTGGACCATCATGCAGTTCTGATGGACAGAGAGGGAGCTGGTAGGAGGGGCAGTCCACAAGCTGACCAACTTCCTGTTTTCTCTTCTAGCCACCAGAACATCAGGAAAGATGGACAAGCCGCTCATCAGCCACCACCTGGTGGACAGTGATGGCAGCCTTGCTGAGGCCTCCAGTGAGGTTCCCAAAGTGGGCATCCTGGGCAGCGGGGACTTTGCTCGCTCCCTGGCCACCCGCCTGGTGGGCTCCGGCTTCAGTGTGGTGGTGGGGAGCCGCAACCCCAAACGCATGGCTGGGCTGTTTCCCTCAGCAGCGCAAGTGACTCTCCAGGAGGAGGCGGTGGGCTCCCCAGAGGTCATCTTCGTGGCTATGTTCCGGGAACACTACTCCACATTGTGTGGCCTCAGTGACCAGCTGGCTGGCAAGATCCTGGTGGACGTGAGCAATCCCACAGAGCAGGAGCACCTGCAGCACCATCAGTCCAACGCTGAGTACCTGGCCTCCCTTTTCCCCACCTGTGCAGTGGTCAAGGCCTTCAATGTGATCTCTGCCTGGACCCTGCAGTCTGGTCCAAGGGATGGAAATAGGCAGGTAAGTGCTGGAGGAATGCCAGTCACCATAATAAATGTAAAAGGCTAAGTTTCATTGAAGGCCCTTGATGAACCAGGCTCTTCGTGTACGTTATCTCAGCTCATCTCACATGACTGCAAAGTTCCGTTTCGCAGAGTAGGGCAGTGTGGTGCAGAGTTGTTAATGAGCTTACTTACACCAGGTCCCATAACTTAGTGAGCTGGGGTTTGAACTGGAAATCCATGTTCTTCTATTGTAATTTGATTTCCAAGAAAATAAGGAGGAAAAGGTTGATGGCTTTCTTTTTACTATCTGGAGTCTAGAACAAGAGAGATTTTGCTTTTAGGATTGGACTTAGAAAGAAGAACCTGCGCCAGGTCCTGAGGAAGCAGGCAAGTCCCAAACTTTATCTCATCTATTCCAAGGGCTTCCAAGAACTGAGCAGATTTCTCAGAATAGTTAATAGCAGGTTTTTCTGGAAGTGGAAAAAGGCTCCAGAAACAGCCATTGCTGCATACAGTTGTTGGCAAGAGGGGCTCTAACCAAGACAAGATGGTTTCTAATGTCAAGAGGCCACCTGCACTTTCCTGAAGGAAGGATGCCAGGCTCCACATGTGTATGAGACCCTCTTCCAATGAGTCCAGCTCAGATGGCTCCTCTGCCAACTCCATGCCAGGCTGTGGGAGAGCCCAAGGTACCCAGCCCCTCTAACTGGAGGGTCCTCTTTACAGCCTGCATCTTGGGACTCTCATATATGGACAGGCAATGGACAGTGGCTGAATGTAGAATAGCAGAGCCTGGAGGGAGCAGAACCAGCAGCTGGCTGGGGAAGCCTTTGAGGTCAGCTTTGGCCTCGGCCCTACCTCATGTCATCAGGCACAGAAAGGGCATTCCTTCTGAGACACAGAGGTGAGAATTGATGCTCCCAAACTTCAGTTTCCTCACCTGAAAAATGTGGACAGTAGTACCTACTTTCAGGCTTGTGGCAATGCTGAGGGATCACATGTGTTAAGCCTGGTACATAGTAGGTCCTGAGTCAGTGTTGGTAGAGCAGCTGACCACAGCAGTGTCAGCAAGACACATGGAGTGTTTGGGACCAGAGGACACCAGTGGACCTGCCTGGGGGCTCACAGAGGGGAGCATTGGGCTACAAGGCAGGGGCTGACTTGTGGATTGCCTTGTGTGTTGGCTGAGAGCTGTAAGGGGCAAGAGGACATGGTCACAGAGGACACTTGTGGACTGAGGGATGGAGCTGCAGCCACAGCAGCACGTTCTTGGCCATATGCAAAGCCCAATAGCTGAGCAACCCTCAGGGCAGGCCAGAGTCCTCAAGGCACCTATTCCAAGGGCTCCTGGGGGCTGCCTAGATGGGTGTTCTGCGTGTGGATGCTGATGGCTATGAGCTGGGTGAGATGCTCACTGTTGAATGAGTGTTGGCCATTATCCTTGAGTAGCGGGCACTGCTGGGTCAGAGACTGGGAGACCACAGGGAAGAAAGGCCTCTGGCCTGGGAGTCAGGGCCACCTTCTGCTCCAGCTGTACCTTACCTGGCAGTTTCCTCGGCTATTCAGTGAGGAGTTTGGCCAGGAGGCTCTCTGAGGCCCCACCCAGGGACCCCATCTGATGCCTCCCACCTCCCTCCCCACAGGTGCCCATCTGCAGTGACCAGCCGGAAGCCAAGCGCACTGTCCTGGAGATGGTGAGGGCCATGGGCTTCACCCCTGTGGACATGGGGTCCCTGGCCTCGGCCCGGGAGGTGGAAGCCATGCCCTTGCGCCTCTTCCCAGGCTGGAAGGTGCCTGCCCTCCTGGCCCTGGGGCTCTTCATCTTCTTCTACGCCTACAACTTTGTCCGAGATGTGCTGGAGCCCTACGTGCAGGAGGGCAAGAACAAGTTCTACAAGCTCCCTGTGTTCGTGGTCAACACAACGCTGCCCTGCGTGGCCTACGTGCTGCTGTCGCTGGTGTACCTGCCTGGCGTGCTGGCAGCTGCCCTGCAGTTGCGCCGCGGCACCAAGTACCAACGCTTCCCCGACTGGCTGGACCACTGGCTGCAGCACCGCAAGCAGATCGGCCTGCTCAGTTTCTTCTGCGCTGCCCTGCACGCGCTCTACAGTCTCTGCTTGCCGCTGCGCCGCTCCCACCGCTACGACTTGGTCAACCTGGCCGTCAAGCAGGTACGGCCCTCGTGAGTCGTCTCCTGCCAGTCATGGTACTGGGTGTCCCGTAGGTACAGTGCTCCACTTGTCATCTGCCAATTCTTCCCCATGGGACAGCTGTAAAGAATCTGCCTGCTGATGCAGGAGAAGGAGATGTGGAAATGTGGGTTGATCCCTGGTTGGAAAGATCCCCTGGAGTGGGGAATGGCACCCCACTCCAGTATTCTTGCCTGGAGAATCCCATGGACAGAGGAGCGTGGCGGGCTACGTACATGGGGTCACAAAAAGTCAGATATAACTGAGCACACATGCCTATGGCTAAGGAGGAAAAGAAAACTGTGGAGAAGGGTGGGGTGTGATTTTAAAGGGTGGTGTAGGAGACCTTGCTAAGTAGGTGATATGTGAGCACAGGTTGGAAGGAGAGGAGCTGCCTGGCACCTTTGAGGAATAGCAAGGAGGACCTCTTGGTGGAGCCCAGGGAGGCAGTGGTGGGTGAGGCCTGGGAGGCTGAAGCCACACCAGAGAGGCCTTGAAGGCCAAGAAAGGGCTTTGGCCTTAGACTCTAAGCCAATGAAAGGTTTTGAGTAGAGGATTGATGATCCATCTGGGGTTTTAATTGGCTCACTCTGCTACCAGGTGGAGAAGCTAAAAGATCTTCTAACTTGATCAGATGAAGATGCTGGGAGACCAGTTAGGAGGCTGTGCAGAAACCCTGATGAGAGGCGATGGAGGCTTGGAATGGGGTGGGGGCAGCAGAGGGGCAAGAAGGTACTGAAGGCATGTTTTGAAGCCTGAGTACACAGGATTGCTGTAATAGACTTGGGATAGATGAGGTGCTCAGGTTCTCAGCCTGAGTACCAAGGGGGATGGAGTTACCATCATCTGAGATGGGGAAGGCTGCAGAAATATGTTTTTTGCGGGGGGGCACAGTAATTATGCATTTAGGAAAGCCAGATGGTGCTCTTTTGCCATCAGGATTCCTGGGAATGCAGGGCCTTCAGCCCAAACCAAATAGCACCACAGGCAGCCTCCCCTGGCACCTGTACCTACAGAAATAGGCCCCCTAGATGCTTCCTCCTGGTTTACAAACTCACAGGGCCTGATTCTGACTCCAAAGCTCAGGTCTGCAAGCAACACTGCTGTTCTTTATTTTCCTGAACCTGCTTGATTCTCCCTCTAGCCCTCAGCCTCTGGCCTGGTGTGTGGGTCCTACACACTCCAGGACACTTAAGTCACCCAATGAGACCCTTCTCATCTACCCCTGGTTCCAGCTGCAGTTTTGTTCTTGCTTGGGAAGCAGGGATCCTACTGAGGCTGTGCCCTCCCCAGGCACATCTGCCATGCAGCCATCCCCTCAGAGGCCTGGCCACTTCCCAGAGCAGGACTGTGGGGGCAAGGTGGGGCCGCTTCCTGGGAACCACAGACCTCAGCCCCTACTCACTTGGGTTCCTGCCTCCCTGCTCTCAGTTTCTCAAATGCCTTTGTCCTTCCCCACCCATGGACACCTGGCATCATTGCATCTGTAGGCTTGGGCTTTCATAAGAGAAAGTTGGAACCCAGACTTCAGGTGAAAAAGCAAGACACCTGCTGGCAACGAGAGAGAAAGAGAAAAATAATGGTCACACACTCTTTAAAAATAGCTTACTGTGTTCTAAGTAGCATTCTAAGAGCTTTACATACCCAGCATGAATTCATTTAGCTCTTATCTCTATAAAGTAGATGCTGTACTACCCTTATTTTACAGGTGATAAAACTGAGGCACAGAGAGTTTAAGTTACTTGGCCAAAGTCACACGGCCAGTGAGGGGCTGAGGTGGGATGCAGATCCAGCCATTCTCTTCCAGATCCATGTTCACGCCCATGTAATTTCTACAGGGAAAACAAGTCCAAATTACCAGTTGAGTAAGTGATCCCAGAGCTCATTCATTCACTGAGTTCTACTCTACCAGGCCCTAAGGCCACAGGAGGAAATAGGACAGTCTCATCCTCCCCTTAGCTGGCATGGGGTGGCGTGCAGGCCTGGAGGCCAGAACTCTGGACTCTTGTCCTCTAGCATCACTGATGAGAACAAAGAGCTTGACCTTGAGCAAGTCATGGCCCCTCCTTGGTTCTCAGCACCCTGATGTAGATGGAGGTCTTACCCAGTGCTAGTGGTTTTGATGCTCTCTGATATTCTCCCACTGGGCAGGAGGCCCTGCATAGCCTCTCGGGGTATGCTGCCCAGGAGGTGGCAGATCTGGGTGGCAGGCATTTCAGGCAGCAGGGAGGGAAGAAGGTGATGCCCTCTTCCCACCAGAGCATGAGGCAAACCCTTGGCTGCCCCTTCCCCTGCTCACCCTCTGACTGCCACTCTCCAGATTCTCCGCCCTGCAAAGGCTCTTTCTGTTTTTAATTCAATCATTTATTTATTTTTGGCTATGCTGGGTCTTTGTTGTTGCATGGGCTTTCTCTAGGTGAGGCAAGCAGGGGCTACTCTGTTGCCGTGTCCAGACTTCTCATTGCAGTGGCTTCTCTGGTTGCTGAGCACATGCTCTAGGCACACAGGCTCAGCAGCTGCGATGTGCGGGCTCTAGGGTACTCCGTTTTCAGTAGTTGTCACTCATGGGCCCTAGAGCTCATGGGCTTCAGTAGTGGCTTGCAGGCTCTAGAGTGTGGGCTCAGTAGCTATGGCACATGTGCTTCTTTGCTCTGCAGCATGTGGATCTACCGGACCAGGGATCAAACCCATGTCTCCTGTCTCATAGGCAGATTCTTATCCACTATGCCACCAGGGAAGTCCCCAAGGCTCTTCTTGATATTATGTTAATATAGTTTTGCCATGATGCAAATACCAAGGCACAGAGGGGCAAGTGCAAGGTCATTTTCCCTGGGTTTCAAAGCCCTGTAAGGCTGCAGGCCCCGGTGGAGGTTGCCAAGCAACCATCACTCCCACAGGATGGGATCAGAGACAGATAGCAAAGTCAAGCGAAGGGGCCAAACCTTGTTCTGCAGTGTTCTGTAGTGCAGAGCCAGGGCTGCTGTGGGTATGTCGGGGGCGGGGAGGCCGGTTAACAGCAGAGTAGCACAGAAGTAGGATGCACACCCAGGAAGTGATGAGTTGCCTGAACCTGGAGGTTTAGATACTGGATAGTCTGCAGGTCAACCATGCCCTCAGGCTCCAAGACTGGGCATCTGAGGTTGTCCTGCATTCAGCCCCTAACAGCAGGGCTCTGGGGGCAGTTTGTGACCTGTGACTTTTCCAGTCTGCCCTCAGGCTGCCCTCTCAGGGCCCACCTTGGCTGCCTGACTGGAGGGAAGGGAGCACGCTAGCCTGGGCACAGGAAACACAGGTTTCCTTTAACCCGAAGTCCACAGAATTGGAGACGCAGCTGTACACCAGCTGCAGAGAAGACCTCTAAGACTATGTTTATTGATATTATTAATAGTATTACCAATGGTAACTACTACTTTCTGATTTACATCTATGGTAAATCATATTTTATTTACTAGTGCTTTCTGATTTACTTCAATGGTGCCTTAGAAATACATTTTAAGATCAAAATTAATATCAAAGACAATGTTTTATGCACACACTCTCTTCTCCTTCCTCTCACCCCAAATCTAGTCTAAGCTGTCAGAGAGAACCATCTAGATCTCACGTCTGACCATGTCACTACTGAAAAGCATTTGGTGACTCAGGATAAGGACAGACCCTTCACAATGCATCTGGGCTCTATCCCCAGCCTCATCTCCCCAGTGCTTCTTTGACACATCACACTCAGGTCCCATACTGTCCTCAGAATGGGCAGAGCTCATTCCTCTAGCTTGGACACCCCAACCTGGGACAGCTTGGCAGTCTGACAAACTCCTATTCCTCCTTCAAAACCCAACCTCTATTAAGCCTCTCCAGCCACTCTCCCGTTCCCCATTCCTACCTCTGTTTTCTGTTGTGTTTGGTCCATATTTCTATGATATTTCTTTTGCATCACTGTATAATCACTCATCTACATGTCTGCCCAGCCTAGATTTCCATGACTGGATGGGTCTTCCACCCCTTGAGGTCCATGGTTCCTAACACAGAGTCCCAGTGCATATTCACTGAGTGACTGTTAACTTGGCCACCATGAAGCTAACACCAGGCATCTCTTACGAGAAGCCTGGGTAAAGCTTGGGGAAAGACTAGTCTAACTTTCCAGCTGCCATTAAGACCAACAGCACCAGCCATTTATTATATTAATCATCTACTATGTGCCAGTCACTTCTCACTTCACAAACATCATCCATTTAGTCTTTGCAATAACAGAGAGAGGTGCTGGTACTCTGGAAATCGACTGCCTGGATCTCGTGACTGACCCCCAGCAGCAGACCCAGCATTGGAACCCAGGCCTTGGGACAGCGAAGCCATTCTCACCAGCACCCTAGACTGACCCTTCTCCTGCTTTAGCATAGTCTCCGGGTTTGGCTGGAGGTCAGCATCACCCTCTTGCCAACCACCACCCACTCTTGGGACATGGTGAGCCTTCTGGGTCTCCTGTCCCTGAACCCTTCTGCCTCTAAGCTGAAACCTACAGGGAAAGGAAACGTCATGCGTGGATGCCAGCATTCCATCTCTTGTTGATGAGCACTGTCCTCATCGTGTCAAGGTGGACAGCTTAATTAGCTCTGAACACGGGAGAATCCCTAGGGGAGTAGAGAGCTATTGAATCTATGTCCCGGTTAGCCGTGTGTGACCCTGGTCACTGGGAGCCCTGAGAACAGCACTTTGGTTGGATGAGACCCCCACGGCCTAATATCCAGATGCTCACACAGGTTCCTCAACACCCATTACTCCCTTGCCCGCCTCACCCAACCCCTTCCCAGCATCACTGCTGAGTGGAAATATTAGGAAAAAAACAAGACATTTTGCAAGCAAATGTGGTGTGTGTCATCATCCAGACTCTTGACTTGTGACATTAACTGCCTAATCTTACCAAAAGGCAGAAGGGAGTGACTAATGAAGTATATCTGAAGAACAAACAACTGAGAACATGGGGATGACTTACAAGAGGCAGTTGTTAGCCATGGGAAGGTGTGAGTAAGCCTCCACCAGGCTCAGGTAGGAGGGAGACCTCCCAGCCCCCTTCAGGGTAATATCCGGCCCCGCCTTCCCTAGCTGGTGATGACATTTGTTTGGTAAGGGAGCAAAATTCTAGGATTTTAGACACGAGCTCTTCCTGCTCTGTGGAGAAACAGGCCCAGAGCTGGAGTTGCCCAGAGTCTCACAGGACTTGTGGTCAGGGTGAGAACCTGGGTCTCCAGACTCCTGGTCCTTTTGTGGCTTAATGACACCAGCGAGAGCCAGCCTGCACTGAAATAGAACAGAGTCCATCATTTTTCACAAACTACAGGAAAAGTATTCAATGGATGGCATTTGCTCAGTTTCTTTCAACTTTTTCTCATAAGCTTTTCAACCATTTTTGCTCAGCCCACTAGATTCATTTTTATTATTACATCTTCTAGCTCACTTGGGTTATTTTTTTTTTTCCCTCTGCTGAAATAGTTTCTCAAAAACCTGACTGACTCTGTTTTGCAAAGCGGAGATGTGCCTGCTAAAGCCTGGTCATATTTCCTAAGGGAAATGCTGTTCCTTGTCCTGTGGGTAGAATTGAAGCACCAGCATTTCCCAGTGTTCTGAGAGAACACCTTGACTTCCGGGAACTCTGCTACCTGGTCTAGTTGGGAAATGATAGTTTTATAGAAGGATCTGTCAGCCCTGCTTGGAGGGGGCTCAGGTGCAAGAGCACTCCCCGTGGGGAGGAAGGAAGTAGACACCCTCTGGGCCTGCAGTGGCTCATCAATGGGTGCATCCCTGGAGCTCAGTGGGGCATCCGGAACTCTGTGAGGGCAGGTGTCTTTGTTCTCTGTGGCCCAGGGCCTAGCACACAGTTCAGTTCAGTTCATTCGCTCACTCATATCTGACTCTTTGTGACCCCATGGACTGCAGCACACCAGGCTTCCCTGTCCATCACCAACTCCCGGAGCTTACTCAAACTCATGTCCATCGAGTCAGTGATGCCATCCAATCATCTCATCCTCTGTTGTCCCCTTCTCCTTCTGACTTCAATCTTTCCCAGCATAAGGGTCTTTTCAAATGAGTCAGTTCTTCACATCAAGTGGCCAAAGTATTGGAGTTTCAGCTTCAGCATCAGTCCTTCCAATGAATATTTAGGACTGATTTCCTTTAAAATTGACTGGTTGGATCTCCTTGCTGTCCAAGGGACTCTCAAGAGTCTTCTCCAACACCACAGTTCAAAAGCATCAGTTCTTCGGCACTCAGCTTTCTTCACAGTTCAACTCTCACATCCATACGTGACCACTGGAAAAACCATAGCTTTGACTAGATGGATATTTGTTGGCAATGTAATGTCTCCACTTTTTAATATGCTGTCTAGGTTGGCCATAGCCTTTCTTCCAAGGAGCAAGCATCTTTTAATTTCATTGCTGCAATCACCATCTGCAGTGATTTTGGAGCAGTCTGACACTGTTTCCACTGTTTCCCCATCTATTTGCCATGAAGTCATGTGACCAGATGCCATGATCTTAGTTTTCTGAATATTGAGCTTTAAGCCAGCTTTTTCACTCTCCTCTTTCACTTTCATCAAGAGGCTCTTTACTTCTTCTGCCATAAGGATGGTGCCATCTGCATATCTGAGGTTATTGATATTTCTCTGGGCAATCTTGATTCCAGCTTGTGCTTCATCCAGCCTGGCATTTCTCATAATGTACTCTGCATATAAGTTAAATAAGCAGGGTGACAATATACAGCCTTGACGTCCTCCTTTCCTGATTTGGACCCAGTCTGTTGTTCCATGTACCGTTCTAACTCTTGCTGCTTGACATGCATACAGATTTCTCAGGAGGCAGGTCAGGTGGTCTGGTATTCCCATCTCTTGAAGAATTTTCCAGTTTGTTGTGATCCACACAGTCAAAGGCTTTGGCTTTGTTTTTCTCGGACTCTCTTGCTTTTTTGATGATCCAACAGATGTTGGCACAGTAGGTGCTTCTTAAGTGCTCATGGGTCTGCTTGGTGAGTGGATCTTGGCCCCTGCTGTGTAGCAGTGGTTGATGTCATGGCATTCCAAGCGCAGGTTGGAAAAGAACTTCCAGACACAGAGCATTTCAGATGGGAGTGAGTTTATTAAGAACAAAGAGTTGAGGTAATGTGGGGGCTGTGAGCACCATGGGCCAATCTCCTGACAGACCAGGGAGAGCCAACGGGATGCTGTTAGAACAGCTGGTCGGCTCAAGGGACAGCTGATGCTTTACATGGGTTGGTAGCCAATTTTTATGGCCTCAAGACAAAGAAAATTCCTGCTTGAAGGGTGGCATTAGGTGATTGGTTTGAGTGCAATAGGGTGAGTACCAGGGTGGAGGGTTTGGGAGGAGGGGCATTTTTGCCTAATTTGGAGTCAGGAATCTGGCCCGTAAGGATCAGGGCGGGTTTTTGGCAATGGTTACAGTGAGGCTCAGTCAGTTCCAGAGGTGACCTTGGATCTGGGCTCTGCATCAAAGGCCTCACACCTGTGACCTCAGTATGGGACTCCACAGTTGAGTCAAAGCTGTATTTCTCAAACAGAAATAAGGAGCTGGGTGGGAAGATGAGAGCTGGGGCTAGTAAGGAAATGTTGAGGGGTTTGATGTCTGTGTGTGTCTGGAGTATGAACCAGTGATGGGGGCAGCTTGGGGGACCAAGGGTCCCGGGTGAGACAGGCTGGGATGGGAGGTGGGCAGCAAGGGCAGCAGCCCACCTAGCTGATGGGATTCTGAGCTGAAGAGCTCCTCCCTCCTCTGGGGGACTTGGGCACCCGAAAACCTTGAGAGATGGTCGTGTTTGGAGGTTCTTTGTGTCTTATCAAATTCTCTGGCTCCTTACTCTTGGCTCATGTGGCTGCTCTGGTTGACTGGCCCCAGGCAAATTTGTGAAAGCCGTGGGGAGGGAGCCTTGTCTTCGGAGCCTGCTGCCTGGTTCCTAATCTCAGCTCTGCCATCTCCTGAGGTGTGTGTGACCACGGCAAGGTAACTTGATCTCTGTGCCTCGTTTCCCTCATCTGAAAAACGGGGACAGTAATGAACTCTCCCTCACAGGGTCGTTCTAAGGATCAGGTGAGCTGATACTTGAAAAGCGCTTCAAACAGAGCTAGACACACATTACATGAGGTGGAAAGTAGAAATGTTGGTTGTATCTGTGTTTCTCCCATCCGAAATTCCTCACTGGCCCAAATCCCAGGGCATCGACCTTGGCCAGTGTTCATGGTTTTCCTTCCTTCTATACCAGGTCTTGACCAATAAGAGTCACCTCTGGAATGAGGAGGAAGTGTGGCGGATGGAGATCTACCTGTCCCTGGGAGTGCTGGCCCTTGGCATGCTGTCCCTGCTGGCTGTCACCTCACTGCCATCCATCGCGAACTCACTCAACTGGAGGGAGTTCAGCTTTGTCCAGGTAAGGTAGCCTGGGCCCTGCAGGCGCCTTCCCATCCACATGCTGCCTGGGCTTTCATAATCTGTGCAACAGAACCACTCTTTCCGGTGTCCTGGGAGCCTGGCAGGCTCACCCAGGTCTCCTGAGAAAGGGGCTGCCTGGGACCAGCTCATCCTCACAACATCTGGGGAAGCCAGACTTAGGCACGTGAAAAAATCAGATGGCAGAATGCTGAACCCTGGACTACACGTTCTCAGTTTCTGCAATTCTTGGGCTTCTGAAACAAAATCCTATAACATGGAGTCACTGGATGTGTCACTGATCTGGCTAGGGAGTCAGTGAGCCCTTGAGTGAATCTAGCGGCCCACCCAGCACCCTCAGCTCAACCGGGCCCTGTTATTCCCTTTGACCTCTTGATTCATGCAGAGTGGATGGGAGGTGAGCATGAGGGTCTCCAATTTATAGGAAATAAACCACAGCATTTCCCAAAGGACACTGCTCCTATGAAAAAGGACATGTGGGGTCAAATACATTTGGGAAAAGATCCGCTGCCCCCTGAATTAGTCACAATGCACTTTGGCACATCAAATTAATGTCTACCACAGGCAAACCTTGTTCAGCCAACTTATTTGAGTCGTAGCACCCTCCCTACCCCATTCCCCCACCACCGCCACCCACATAACAGCTATCTACACTCTACAGAACACACTTGGGAAGCTGCTACTAGTGGCAAAGGTTCTTCATGCATTTATTCACTCAGTGTTTACTGAACACATACTCTGCACCCAGCATTGTGCTAGCCTGTGAACAAGCCAGGCGTGCACGTGTGCATGCCCAGTTGCTCAGTCATGTCTGACTCTTTGTAACCCCATGGACTGTAGCCCTCCCAGGCTCCTGTGTCCGTGGGATTTCCCAGGCAAGAATGCTGGGGTGGGTTGCTGTTTTGTCCTCTAAAGCCAGGCATAGCCATGTTTTAATTTTAAGGACAACTGGGAAGGGACATTTGCATTCCTCTGGCAACGCCTACTGTTCTCTATACAGAGCACGTGGTCAACCCCCGGTACTGACACACTAACTCACCCACTCCAGTGATGAGTGCTGACTAATACTGGGTTCTACCATCGACATGGTATCAGGGCAGGGAACAGCTATCACTTCCGCCCCCACTGCCAACAAACATCTGTTGCATATCTTCTCTGTGCAGCAAGGACACAGCATGAGATTCCAACAGGGACACCAATGGTGTGGTACTCTTATATAATCCCAATTTATTGTTCCTAACTGGGGACACATGCACACCCTAGAACGAAACAGAGTCGTGGTGTTTTATATCAGTTTCTGACTCTCACTGGCTCTGCTCATCTTGGAAGGTCTCTGGAGGAATGCTTAGGCCTGACTACATGCTGGCAAAAGAGGGGAAGAAAGAATTTTATTTATCTGCCACTAATCCTCATGTGTCAAACACACAAATCTGGGATTTTCCAGTTCCTGCCTGGAGTCTGCAAGGGTGCATGGTTTATCCACAATTAAAACAGGCTGCAGTTTGCTCCCCTCACCAGAAAGTTGCTTCCTTAAGCAGCCATAGATTACAAGCCCCGGCTCCTGCTGCCAGAGAAAGCCGGGGGATTTGGTTTTGTTAGCAAAAGCTGACAGGGACCTCAGCAGCCGCTCTGCTTTACATACTGAAGAGTTGAAATACAAATAGGAAAGTCCTGCTGATGCTGCAGGAAGAGGGGGGTGGAAGGCCAAGGGAGGGGTGGAAAGGCAGGGTTTTACTTGTGGAAATCCAGTGCCTACATTCTGTCCTCAAATGCTTTATCTCTCAAGAGTGCTGACATGGAGGAGGAACAGATTTGTTCCAGCTCTGGAACCATAGGCAGGCAGATCATGCACTCTCTAAGCCTTACCTTACTTACACTCTTGTGAAGTGGAGTGAATTCCCTCCAGAGGTGCTGCGACTCACTGTACAAGATTATGTGTAAAACACAAATACAAAGTGATTTGCCATTATTCTCAGGGCATGTGGCCACATTTCCATGATCACTAAGCTACCAATTGCCCATTTCTGAGCCCAGTAGAAAGCAGCAAGAGACTGAACAGTTGAGTCACTCAGCACTCAGGGGAGGCCAAGAGACTCCCCTGAGGGCCTTAGAACGGTCCAAGGCAGGGTTTGCAAACTGCAGTGGGCACTCATTGATGGGTCATGAAATCAATTTTGGGGCTACAACAAGCTTTTTAAATAGAGTAGAATGTCTCCCAAAATTTCAGGGCACTTTACATGTTCTAAGCACAGACATCTCTTTTTCAGTTGTATCAGCTCAGTAGTTATAGATACATATGTGGATAGACGTCATTGTGTCCTGGGTGGTAATGAAAATGCGATTCTTATGGTGAGCTGACATCAAAAAGTCAGAAGTCACAGAGCTCTTGGAGAAATGCAGATACCCAGGACTACCCCGATCTATGGGTTGGCTCTAGAATCTGTCTTAAAAGCTCTTTGAGTGACTTAAGTGCATGCCATGCGGTGTGTGACAGTCTCTGAGATGGTGGAGCCAGCAGACCTGGGTTTCAGTTCCAAGACCACTACTGACCAGCCCTGCACCACTAGACAGTTTCTTAGCCTCTCCGAGCATCCTGACTGTGGCCTGACTTGTCTGTGTCCACCTCCTGTAGTCACTGGGAGAATCTCTGTTGAGGACATGTGTAGTGCATGACACACACACCCAAATGGTGGTTGTATACTCTCTGAGGTGAGCTTCTCCGTAAGGTAAGTGCTGCTCTGTAACAAGGAGTACCCTGATCACATTTCCTCCCCAGCCGAGAATGACCGCAGCAGGTCACCAGGGCCTGGAAACTGACTGTGGAGACAACGTGGTTCCCAGTGGGCCTGGCCTGACCCCTGGGTCTCTAATGATTTACTGAGCTACAAGCCATCAAAACAGTGTGTTGATTCAACAAGTTGACCTGTGCTTACGTTCCTGAGTCTGTTTTCAATAAGTTTTTAATTTGGGGTTTTGTTTGTCTGGGTGTTTTTGTTGCTATTATTTGGGGCTGTGCCAACTGCTCCTACTTAAGCCAGTTAAACATTGTCAGATTGCAGAATACCCAGGTCAGTGCAACTCAACTGGAAGAGAAATTAGGGTTCACCTCTTAGCACCTCAGTTCTGCCCCATAGTTAGAGGAGCTTCCTATGGCCTTGCCTGCTCTAGCCACTTGCCTGAAATGATAGCAGAGGTCTGCTTTGATCCCAGCCTTGTGAGCAATGGTCCAAAGCCCCTTCCCACCACAGTAACTAAGCACTGGCAGGAGCCAGCAACAACTGGTGGTTTCTTTCTCACTAACAAGCTTACATATAATAGAAATGGCCTTAGCTTGTTGTGGGGGTCATTAATTGCCCCAAGACCATGCCTCCCTTTGGCTGTTCTGGGATTTTTAAATTGTTCCCAAGGATAGTGAGTTTTAGGGAAACAAACTTGCTGGAGTCATCCAAGCTTCTCATTGGGATTGGAAAGTCAAAAGGCCCTTTGTCATTGGCCGTTCTTTGGCTGTCAGCCCTCTCTGTGAGCCATCAGCCCGAGGCTGGGGCCTCCTGCCATCTGTCACCGTGGGATTCTGGATAGTGAAGGGAAAAGGATGTCTGAATGGGAGCAGGTCTTTATTGTCTCCCAGGGCATGTCTTGTTTGCCCAGCACAGTCCATCACTCTCCAAATCAGGGCCAGGGACAGTGGAGAGCATGGGCAAAACACTGGAGCCCCAGGACATGTCACCAAGGGAGGTGCTTAGGCCTCACTGGGGCCACCAGGACTCGTTCCTGGGCCAGGGTGAGTTCTCACTGCTGCAGCATCTGGGAAGGTATCACAGTGCAGAGTGTGAGCCCATTCACACTGGGTGGGTCTTTGTCAAAGCAACAGAAAGGACTGGGTCCACCCCCATCAAACAGCCTGAGTAGAGGGGCCATGAAAACATCTCAGCCTCAAGCTAGAAAGTCTCAGGTGAGGAGAATCTCCCAAATTGGTGATTCTTAGTCCTGTCTGCCGGAGAAGGCAATGGCAACCCACTCCAGTACTCTTGCCTGGAAAATCCCATGGACAGAGGAGCCTGGTAGGCTGCAGTCCATGGGGTCGCTAAGGGTCAGACACAACTGAGCGACTTCACTTTCACTTTTCACTTTCATGCATTGGAGAAGGAAATGGCAGCCCACTCCAGTATTCTTGCCTGGAGAATCCCAGGGATGGCAGAGCCTGGTGGGCTGCCATCTATGGGGTTGCTCAGAGTTGGACACGGCTGAAGCGACTTAGCAGCAGCAGCAGCAGCAGCAGCAGTCCTGTCTGCAAACAGCATCATTGCAGAACTTGTAAAAACTACCAATGTCTGAGCCCCATCCCAAGCCAATTTAATCTGAATTCCCAGGACTGGCACTTGGGCATTAAGATGTTTCCCAAGCTCCCCAAGTGATGTTACTATGCAGCCATATTTAGAAACATAGTCTCTGGCTATGAAAAGGCACATCCCAGCCATCTCAGTAAAACCCAGTGAATTCATCTGAGTAAGGAGAGCAGTAGTTTGGGACTTGAAAATTGTTTGGGAAATATTGGGGTGGTTGGAAGGCTAGTTGAAGATTTATTCCTGATGGAGAATTACTCTGTGGTCAGATGAGGACTCTGGGCTTATAGTTAGCACTCTTCAGGAGCCTACTTTCAGTTACTTGGGCTATATACCAGAAGTGGAATTGCCAAAGCACATGGTGAGTGTTCTTTAATTCACTGAGGAATCACCACACCATCTTCTGTTGTAGCCGCATTCTTTCCACTCCCACTAGCAGCAAGTGTTCCAATTTCTCCACACCCTCACCAACACTTTTCTTGTTTCGTTTTGTTTTTAATAGTAGCCCTCCTAATGGATGTGGAGTGGTTTTGATTTACATTTTCCTCATGTTGGGCATCTTTTCATGTGTTTACTGACCATTTATATATCTTCTTTGGAGAAATTTCTGTTCAAGTCCTTTACCTATTTTTGAGTTAGGTTGTTTGTTTTTGTTGTTGTTGAGTTTAAAGTGTTCTCTATATATTCTGTATATTAATCCCAAATATTTTCTCAATGCTGGGAACTTCTTTAACCCGAGTCTTCATTGTCAATAGATCAGAACTTAGAAAAAGTTAGTGTGGTTCAGAAGTTGCTAGGAGATTTGGAATTCTGGACAGGTCTGGAAGTGACTCTGGTTACATGTGACTCACAGTCAAGAAGCCTCCCATCTGGGGGCCAACCATTTTCATCTGATAACTGAAGTACCTGTGGGTAGCACAGAGCCAACCATGGCCTTTCCCAACAGGCTGTACTGAGCCAAGAAGTTGTTAAGGATGTGATAAAAAGATCCTTGAAGTGGTCACAAAGCCAAGAAGAACCAGAGATGGCTAAGGAAGGATAGAGATGGGATCTTTTGGCAGCTAGTATTTTTTTTCTTTTTTTTCTTGTTCAGTCACTAAGTCATATCCAACTCTTTGCAACCTCATGGACTACAGTCCGCCAGGCTCCTCTGTCCATGGGATTTTCCCAGGCAAGAATACTGGAGTGGGTTGCCATTTCCTTCTCCAGGGGATCTTCCTAACCCAGGGATCGAGGTCAGTAGTTGCGGCTCCTGGGCTCTAGAACACAGGCTCAGTAATTGTCATGCACGAGCATAGTTGCTCTGAGGCTTGTGGGATCTTCCCCAATCAGGATCGAACCCACGTCTCCTGCTTTGGCAAGTGGGTTCTTTACCACTGAGCCACAAGGGGACCCCAGCTAGTATTTTACTTAGGGTTAAAACGTTATACTTGTGAACCTATTTATGAACTTGTATGTATAGCCATTAGAAATTATTTATTATTACTATTTTTAGTAGAAGCATTACAAGTAATTCTTCTGAACCAGTTACTGAGGTTCACCATCTTGGGTTTACACTGGAGTGGGTATAAGCAAAGCGCTGCCCATGCTAGTGAGGAGTAAGCATGAGGTGCGGTAGTAAAATCAGACCCACTTAGAGCCGTGTCTGAGGAGAGTGAAAACAAGACAGCATCTCTCAGCCAAGCCCCTGGATTGATGCTGACAAGCTGGGCCTGAAGGAAATCCAAGAGGCCAATTACAGCTTCTCCATGGAAAGCTCAAAACCAACCTGTAAAAAGCACCCTCAGGTACCATCAAGCTGCCACATTTCAATTAGACCCTTGCAGTGTCTCCTTGGAGAAAATGCACGTGTGTTCATTGCTTGATGGGTCATTGCATATTCCTTATGCAGTGAACACAGGTCTCTCCCACCAGGACTCTCTCAGTGCCCTGTACCCCCTCCCCAACCTCTACAAAGCCCTAACCCTAGGTGCGCTCTGCTCCGCACTGTTGCCTGCCAGGTCTGGGGGCTGCAGAATGCTGCATTGATACAGCGCTTTCCCCACAATTCTGACTTCAGCTTTTTTAATCACTTCCTTTTCTCTGAGGCTAATGAAGTGACTTGCTGAGGGTCACAGTGTCAGTTGAGGATAGCACCAACAGAAATCTGGAAGGCGTCATTTGTAGTTTGCAAGAAACCCTGCCTGCAAAAAGATTCCCAGAGGCTAGAGTTACAGATCAGCACTTCTTGGCTATTTTCACATTGTAGTCCCCATAGAAAGTCGTATTTATATAGCACTTGGGGTGATGAGCTGCTCGTGGCTGGAAGTCATCCACAAAAGCCCACACCTGGCTCAAGGGTGGGACGCTCTGCTGTAAGATGGCCTGGACCATGTCCATTCGGATTTGTGATGGTCTTGATCTCCTTAGCATCACTAATCTCCTTCCAGGCAGGAGAGTAATCCTGGTAGGGTTTGTACCTGGGGTGTTTGTAGCTCAGAGCACGGGCAGGAAGTAAGGGACCAGTACCCATGGGCAGCATTTCTGTGGTGCTATGGGCTTTGTATACAGCATGAAGACACCTAGCCTAGAGGCCCCTGAGAGCCGTCTTCACTGTTGGTGTCAAGGGAACTTTTTGCGTTGTGTTTTATCTTTTCTTCTTTTTGGCCATACCCCACCCAACAGCTGGAGAAGGCAATGGCACCCCACTCCAGTACTCTTGCCTGGAAAATCCCATGGATGGAGGAGCCTGGTAGGCTACAGTCCATGGGGTCACTAAGAGTCGGACACGACTGAGCGACTTCACTTTCACTTTTCACTTTCATGCATTGGAGAAAGAAATGGCAAGCCACTCCAGTGTTCTTTCCTGGAGAATCCCAGGGACGGGGGAGCCTGGTGGGCTGCCTGCTGTCTATGGGGTCACACAGAGTCAGACACGACTGAAGTGACTTAGCAGCAGCAGCACCCAATGGCATGTGAGATCTCAGCTCCCCAACCAGGGATGGAGCCAGCGTCCCCTGCATTGCAAGGCAGATTCTTAACCACTGGACCACCAGGGAAGTCCCTGTGTTTATCTTTAAATCAACTTAAAATCCACTTGTCTTTCTCCTGGCCTTATCTTATGCCAAATATTATCTGTGAAATTATGATTTTGATATGCTAGCAGATACTTATTACTCTATATGCATGAATATATACACAAAACTACTAATGTGTTTTTAAACTTCTTTGAATTTAATTCCATCTTAAGTCCTTTGGCAGCCACTAGAGGTATGAATAATACAGTTTGGGGAAAAGCATTGTTGTTTTATTGAATCCTTCTGAATCAATCAATTCTTACACACATTGGCATATGAGCATTGTTCCCGTTTTTCTGTTGGGAAAACTGAGGTTCAGAGAGTTTGGGTAGTAATAAGATCATGCAGAGAATGAGTGACGGTGCTGGGATTCGAACCCAGAGCCCCACTAAAGCCACCCTGCTTCCTTCCCCTCTGTCATTGGTGGGATCGCTATGTCCATCCTCACCCTTACTGCAGCCTTCTTTTCCCCCGCAGTCCACTCTGGGCTTTGTGGCTCTGGTACTGAGCACCCTGCACACGCTCACCTACGGCTGGACCCGCGCCTTTGAGGAGAGCCGCTACAAGTTCTTCCTGCCCCCCACCTTCACCCTCACCCTGCTGGTGCCCTGTGTTATCATCCTGGCCAAAGGCCTGTTTCTCCTGCCATGCATCAGCCGCAGACTCACCAAGATCCGGAGGGGCTGGGAGAAAGATGGCTCCGTCAGGTTCACACTGCCAGTGGACCACGCCCTGGCCCAGAAGACAAGCCACGTGTGATGGGCCTGCACCCAGCTCCGGGGAACCAGACGCAGGCAGGACAGTGCCCGGAGTTTGCCAGGACTTCTCGATCATGCAGGACAGCAGAATTACACACAAGTTGGTGGGCTGAGGTCTGGATTCCTGGGATGTGTGCAGTAATATTCAGAATGACACGCCTGTGTGTGATATATATATGTCCACATGTATTTCATATAGATAACAGGATTTACAATTACACTTACTTAGCTTAAAAGTTGAGTCCCTGAGATTTCAACCTGTAGATTTCAAAGCCAGTGCCAGATGTTAGGAGAAGGGCAGCTGACACTTGTAACATCTGCAGAGCTGAGCAGATGTGGCACAGAAAAGGCAATGAGAGGCTTGTACTTTGATGATTGCATCCATGTGTGCGCCTCCCTGCTCCCTGCCCATTTTGCTACTTTCCCTAGGCGTTTGCAGAGCTGAGGCTCTCGGGTAGCAGGGCAGACAGGAGCTCTGCCTGGAGCCCAATCCAGGTGCACAGAGCTGACCAGTCACCGGGGAGCAGGGTGCCGCCCTTCCTTTGGCTGCAGCAGGAGGCCAGGTGGGGTTGAGGGCACTGGGGGTGAGCCCAGGTCTGTGCCCAGGGAGCCACCTGAAGGTTCATCCTTTGCCAGGTTAGGAGGTGGGAAGGGGGAACAACTGGGGCTGAGGCTGCTACCCCTAATCCTCCCTGAGCTGGGGAGATTTTTTTTCCTAAAAGTCAGAAATCACCCCGCCAGCTGCAAATTGATCCTCCTGTGGGAGTGTGAAATCACCTCCTTACCGGAGCCACTAATTAACCCTGTCTTGAGAATAAGTGTACTTTTTTTTCTTTCTTTAAGTTGGTGATGACTGTTCTTTAAACCACTGTGCCTTCTCACCTTGTAAATCATTAGTCTGAACGTCTCCCCAAGAGCAGACCCTCTAAAAGTTGGTTCAAGGGGGAGGGGAAAACAAGGCCTGCTTTTCTCGGGGCCCCAGCCAGAGGGCTGAAGGATGGATAGTCCTCACTGAATTGTCCTGTGGAAGGACACTGGGGATTTTTTAAATTTCCTGCTGCCGCCAGGCAGAGAAACTGCCTTCTGAACACCCCAAAGCTACACTGGCTCCAGGTTCTTCCTAATGCAGGGTTATGTTTCAAAATAGCTGTGGGGGGTAAGGTGGCAGGTCTTTTCCACCAAAGCTACAAACTAGAAACACTGCTGCCCCAAAGCACAAGAGAGGCCACAGAACATGTGTCCTTGGATTGTATGCTGTCCCTCACTGATTCATACTGAAACTTTTTATTTCCCCTGTAGAGAGAAACAGCTGTTCTCGGCTAAGCCCCCAACCCCTGGCAGCATCGGAATGATGTGTCATCTCTGAACACAATGGGGTACGGTCCTGATGGAAGACATCAGTGAGATGTACCCTGAAAGGGGACATTGGTCATGCTTATATTCTTAGGTCTCCCAGGCCAGGGGGCATCCTGTTGTTCTATCACAAAGTCGTGTCCAACTCTTTGCGACCCTGTGGACTGCAGCTCGCCAGGCTCCCCTGTCCTTCACTATCTCCCAGAGTTTGTTCAGATTCACATCCATTGAGTTGGTGATATTATCTAACCATCTCATGAAATAAAGAGAGTCAGCTGGCAAAAGCTGACCCAGGAGTGCCACAGAACGAATGCTCCTGCCTCCCCATGGAGACTGCATGAGCTCATGTCTGTGGAGCGCATTAGGGTCCTTGAGTAAAAAGGAAAAAAAAAAAAAGAAGCCAAGTGCAAGCATATCTCATTAGGCCAGTGACTGATGGAGGGAAAGCAGTGCAGACAAAACTGCCTGCTTCCTGCGGATGTTTCTGTCTGCTGCTCAAGAGCCGAGCGGCATGAGCTTACCTCCCAGATGGGCCCTGATGGAGCGGCAGCCTTGGCCTCAGAGAAGCTCACTGGAAAGGCGGTGGGCGAAGCAGAGATTTCAGCATTTGCTTGACAAAAATGCCCGTCAATTTCCTGCTGATAGGAAGCAGGGAGAACATGGGCAGCTGGGACTCACCAAGGATTGTCAGCCCAACTCAGTATTAGCTGCCCTTTTTCTCTGGCCCTCCCTGGGCCTGGGATGTTTCCTTACACCAAAGATGCTGACACAGAGCCAAGTCTAATATGCTCCCTCCCCTTCCCTGCCCACCTTTTGCTGCAGGTGCTCCTCAGGGGGGCAGGTGCAGCAGAGGACCTGACCACACCCCAACTGGACAACCTGCTCATGAAGGGCAGGGTGGGCTGTGTGTTTGGCCTTGACCTGGTGTCATCTGCTGCTCTTCCGTACCTCACCAGGCAGCTGACAACAGCACCCCCATGAGGATAAGTCACTCCCTTCCAGCCTGGGAAATTCTCTGTGCCTCTAGGTACAAAAGTGCCTGAACCAAAGTGCTCTGGAAACCTGAAATGCCATGGTATGAGGTTGAATGTTTAAAATCTATGCTATTGAAACTGTATGTTTTGTTTTTACCTTGAGGAGCTTGTCTGAGAAGCAGCAAAAATAAACACCTAGACTTCCATGAATTTCAGGCTGTTATGTCTGTCTCATTGATCACCTGCCCATTCACTGGTTCACTGGCCCAGTGGGCCTTCTGATTAGAATATGCTCTGAATCAGGTTGTGTGCAAGGTGAGCACAGAATGATCTGGGTTAGCACTCACCTCTGAGGAAGGGACATGCAGACCTGCAGCAACAAGGCCAATGAGGACACAGAGGAGATCCAGGTGACAGAGTGCTGGGGTATTGAAAGGAGTACCAGGAAGACTTCCTGGAGGGAGGAGTGTCTGTGCTGTGGTCTGATTAGAGCAGCAGTGCTCCTCAAACTATAATGTGCACAGGAGTTGCATCAGGATCTCGTCCACACCTCGATTTGGATCCATGGGTCAGGAATGAGGACTGTGCATCTTTTAATAAGCTCCCAAGTGCCACACATGATGCTGATCCCCAAACAGAGTAACAAGGGTTTCGATGGCTTTCTTAGTCTCTGCTGTGCTACAGTCTACAGCCCACAGCCAGTGCATGCCTGCTCCATTAAGCTTCCCCTGGACTCTGGTTCCCTGGCTGCCCTGGTGAGATACTGCTGATGCTGCTGCAAACCCTTGTTCTCTTAAAAGTAGAGGGAGAAAACACCCCACTGGCCACAGTCTTGCCCTCTGTGTGCTTCATGTAGGGTGCTCCCAGGCGGTCCCACATATCGGCTCTGGGTCCATCAAGAAAACAGGAACTCTTCACAGAACACCCACCTGTCACGCAGTCAAGCTTTTCTCCTGAAGCAACCAGAACTGTCTTGTACCAGGAAATAAAAAAGAAACCCATGTGCGGAAAGCAATCTAGTGGTTGAAAACCATTTCTTGGGAACAATAACCAAAAGATGACCTTGCCATTTTGAGCCTGTGAAAAGAGTTTTCCAAAATAAGAACCACGGCCAGAAAAAAACTTCACTACAAATAATTTTCAATAGAAAAACAAAATCTTGTACTTGGAGGTTTGCAAGCGTGCATCCTCCCATGCATAAGGCTGGGAGAGGTAAGTTTAAAAAGAAGGGATAAAGTAGATGAAAAAATATCCATTATTTTGGTAGCTTGCATAAGCACTAAGGAGCAACCAAAATAACTCATATTAGTTAAAGAGAATTATCATTCAGCTACTTGAGAAGCTGAATGTGTTTCCAAAGTAATGAAGGGGGACGCTGGGAAGTACAGAAGCTCACTTGCACTGGATCTCTTTAGAAAGAGGAAACTGGCACTGCTACAGCAGAAACTCTCAATCTCACCAGACTAGCACCAACTTTTTCTAACAAATATGTTGAAAATTCCTTTCTATGAATGAAATTCAGAAATAATATAAACTACTACATGTAGTTTTTTCCCAACCCAGGGACCATACCCAGGTTTCCCGCATTGCAGGCGGATTCTTTACCATCTGAGTCACCAGGGAAGCCCTTTAAATCAATATAAGGTCTTAAGTGAAATATAAAGTAGAAACAAATCCAAAGTAATTTACGCTAACATATCAAACCAGTCAATCCTAAAGGAAATCAGTCCTGAATATTCACTGGAAGGACTGATGCTGAAGCTGAAACTCCAATACTTTGGCCACCTGATGTGAAGACCCTGATGCTGGGAAAGATTGAAGGCAAGAGGAGAAGGGGGTGAAAGGATGAGATGGTTGGATGGCATCATCAACTTGATGGACATGACTTTGGGCAAGCTTTGGGAGTTGGTGATGGACAGGGAAGCCTGGCATGCTGCAGTCCATGGGGTTGCAGAATAGGACACGACTGAGCAACTGAACTGATATATATGTGTGTGTGTGTGTGTGTGTATTAATAATGAGTAGAAATTATTATAAGTAATGATCTTACAGTCAGTAAGTTGGTATTGAGAGAAACTCAGTGATATTCAACTAAACACTGTTGACCCTTTTAAAACTAATGTTTTAAAATAAGGGCTAAGAAGTGTAAGAGAGAGAGAGTGTGTGTGTGCGTGTGCTCATGTGAATGTTGGAAACAGTGTTGAATTCTATGGAGAAGTCAAGTAGGGTAAAAACCAGTAAATGTCCACTGAATCTGGAAATATGGAAATTTTAGGGTGAGAATTTCAATGGAATGTTGGGGATAAAGTAAAGACTGGGAATGAGTGAGAAGTAAGGAAATGGAGGCTAGTTCTTCTAGATACTATTTTAAGATTTGGCTGTAAAGTAGGGGAGAGAAAGGGTTGGAGAAATGGGGGATTAGAAGGAGAGCTGGTTATTTTTTCCCATGGTTCTGACCTGAACATGTTTTAAATCTTTCTGGAAAAGAACAAGATGAACTGGAGTCTTTCAAGAAGAGAGAGAATGAGGTCAAAGTTCTAGAGGGTATAGGAAGAGATAAGGTCTAGAGCATAGGTGACTTTAGTGCATATATTTGAGAAAAACTACCCCCCAAAATTGGGCTTACCCAGTGGCTTGGTGGTAAAGAATCTGCCTGCAATGCAGGAGCCACTGGTGACACAGGTTTGATCCCTAGGTTGGGAGGATCCCCTGAAGGAGGGCATGGCAACCCACTCCAGTATTCTTGACTGGAGAATCCTATGGAGAGAGGAGCCTGGTGGGCTACAGTCCATAGCATCGCACAGAGTCAGAAATGACTGAAGTGACTTAGCAAGCACACACACACCCCAAATTTGGTAACAAAGGCACAAGTAGGCAGTCTTTGAACAAAGACCACCCTCCTCCCTCTTCCAGCTCAGTGAAGACTCCAGACTTGTGCAGCCAAGGACATAGGGCTCCCTCTCCTCAAGCTACCATTGAAAGGGCCCTATTCCTAGGACAGGCAGAACTTCAGTGTTTCACATCCTATCCCTAGCTGCCTATCAGTTCATTTGCTCAGTCATGTCTGACTCTTTGCAACCCCGTGGACTGCAGCATGCCAGGCTTCCCTGTCCATCACCAGCTCCTGAAGCTTGTCCATGGAGTAGATTATGCCATCCAACCATCTCATCCTTTCACCCCCTTCTCCTCCTAGCTTCAGTCTTTCCCAGCATCAAGGTCTTTTCCAATGAGTCAGTTCTTCACATCAGGTGGCCAAATGATTGGAGTTTCAGCTTCAGCATCAGTCCTCCCAATGAATATCCAGGACTGATTTCCTTTATGATGGACTGGTTGGGTCTCCTTGCAGTCCATGGGACTCTCAAGAGTCTTCTCCAACACCACAGTTCAAAAGCATCAATTCTTCAGCGCTCAGCTTTCTATATAGTCCAACTCTCACATCCATACATGACTACTGGAAAAACCATAGCTTTGACTAAATGGACCTTTTTCTCCAAGGCTAATTCTAAGCAAGTGTCATTGAGAGGTGGAGGCTCCCTTCTTATGTTCAACCCCCACATTTAGAATAGAGGTTATACCCCAGATGTGGCATGCTGAGAATACTGGGGCCCACCTGCCTTGCCTCATCCTATGTGACGGCTTCATGCCAGGAGAGACAAGACAAAGGGGCTACAGGCTGCTGCCAGCACATTCTAGTGATCACTCAGAGAAGAAGTATGATTCAGAGAGAAGCTTGTCATTGTCCATGCCTGCAGCTCTAGAGCCCTGGCTCAGTGATTTCGGCTGGGTGAGAAGCAGATTGTAAAATAGGTAGTTCCTAATCTCTTCCCAAAGGAACTGATTTCAGTTTCAGTAGAGCATGGAAAACTTCAAACCTAACAGCACAGTGAAGGTTTTGGTGAAAGACAATGAGAAGGAGATTCATGGATTTTTAAGAAAACACAACCTAAACTGTAGGATGGCTAGTTTATGAGAGACTCATGGAGTAGCACTGCTGGGAGGAATCCTCTTAGAGTCAGAATATCAAACATCCCTCAGAAACTATTCTTTCAAAGAGCCACACTTTGATTGGATTAGTTTGTAGGACAATTTATGCCCTAGGGCATTATTAGAAACAATAGAGCAATAAGCTTGCAATTAGTGGGGTTTAACAACTGAGTGTTGTCAGGGACAGAAAGAGCACTTACCAATATCACTATCATCCCAAGGTGTGGAAGTATCCAAGTTGTGTCTTCTGATGCCGAAAACTCAGCCTCTGTGCACTGGTGCCAAATCAAATCTTGGAGACAGAGTTGGGGTGAATTAGAAAAGAAGAGCTTTATTGCTTTTCCAGGCAAAGGGAGTCATGGCAGGCTCCTGCCTTTGAAAACAGTCCAAACCTGGGAGGATTTGGTGAAGAGTTTTATAGCAATAGTTCAAGAGTGGGCTTGCTGATAAGGATCAGGGTGTGTGCAGGGCCTGCACTCCTTTAATCTGCTCTCAAGTAATCTCTTGATGAGCTTCTCTGGTTCCTTTAATCTGACTTCAGATGGTCTTCTCTAGAATGAAGAACTGCTGACATCTCGCATTTGTTGGGGGTTTAGTTCTATAGGACTTCCCTGGTGGCTCAAACGGTAAAGCATCTGCCTACAATGTGGGAGACCTGGGTTCAATCCCTGGGTCGGGAAGATCTCCTGGAGAAGGAAATGGTAACCCACTCCAGTATTCTTGCCTGGAAAATCCCATGGACCTAGAAGCCTAGTAAGCTACAGGCCATGGGGTCACAAAGAGTTGGACACGACTGAGCGACTTCACTTTTTCACTTTAGTTCTATAAAGAGCTTAAAGATATTGCTATGCCTATGCAGGTCAGGAAGCAACAGTTAGAACTGGACATGGAACAACAGACTGGTTCCAAATAGGAAAAGGAGTTCGTCAAGGCTGTATATTGTCACCCTGTTTATTTAACTTATATGCAGAGTACATCATGAGAAACGCTGGACTGGAAAAAACACAAACTGGAATCAAGATTGCCAGGAGAAATATCAATAACCTCAGATATGCAGATGACACCACCCTTATGGCAGAAAGTGAAGAGGAACTCAAAAGCCTCTTGATGAAAGTGAAAGTGGAGAGTGAAAAAGTGGGCTTAAAGCTCAACATTCAGAAAACGAAGATCATGGCATCCGGTCCCATCACTTCATGGGAAATAGATGGGGAAACAGTGGAAACAGTGGCAGACTTTATTTTTCTGGGCTCCAAAATCACTACAGATGGTGACTGCAGCCATGAAATTAAAAGACGCTTACTCCTTGGAAGGAAAGTTATGACCAATCTAGATAGCATATTCAAAAGCAGAGACATTACTTTGCCAACAAAGGTTTGTCTAGTCAAGGCTACGGTTTTTCCTGTGGTCATGTATGGATGTGAGAGTTGGACTGTGAAGAAGGCTGAGCGCCAAAGAATTGATGCTTTTGAACTGTGGTGTTGGAGAAGACTCTTGAGAGTCCCTTGGACTGCAAGGAGATCCAACCAGTCCATTCTGAAGGAGATCAGCCCTGGGATTTCTTTGGAAGAAATGATGCTAAAGCTGAAACTCCAGTACTTTGGCCACCTCATGGTAAGAGTTGACTCATTGGAAAAGACTGATGCTGTGAGGGATTAGGGGCAGGAGGAGAAGGGGACGACAGAGGATGAGATGGCTGGATGGCATCACTGACTCGATTGACGTGAGTCTGAGTGAACTCCAGGAGTTGGTGATGGACAGGGAGGCCTGGTGTGCTGCGATTCATGTGGTCGCAAAGAGTCAGACACGACTGAGCGACTGATCTGATCTGATCTGATCTGATGCCATCCGGAAAGAAACAGGACCCTGCCCCAAGGCTGCACTGTTGTTTCTTGGCTGTGTTTTCTTTGTCTCTGAATCTCCTCCCTTCCCTGATTAGCAACTGTTTGAATCTGCTCTTTGGGACACAGGCAGGGAAGGTCATGGAGGTTGGGGTCTGTTCCCTACAAACAAGGAATGGGGACACAGAAATGCTTCTATACCCAGGAGCCCCAGAGGGTCTTGCTTGGTTTCACTCCCTGAGGAACAACATCAGAGACTTCACACTTTATAGGATGGAGAAAATAATATTGCTAAAATAATCCAGTCACTAAAAAACAGGCAAACAAAAATAACAGATCTTGGTTGGGGAAGAAGGGAGACGAGTACCCAGAGTCCTACAATATATCATCTCAAATGTCCAGTTTCTAACAAAAAATTATGAGGCATGCAAGAAACAAGAAAATGTAACCCATACACCTTGGGAATAAAAGAATAACAAAAGCTGCCTCTGGAAACAACCAGATATCAAATTTCACAGAAAGGACCTCAAAATACCCATTATAAATGTGTTCAAATATGAAAGAAAAATGAAGATATTCACAGATAAACAAAAACTGAGATAATTCATCACTAGTGAACCAATCCTACAAGATATGCTAAGGGGATTTTTTTTCGGACTGAATTAAAAGAACACTAGACAGCAACTCAAACTCAGATGAAAAGTAAAGAACACCAATAAAGGTAACGACAGGGGTAAACATATAAACATATTTTTAATTTGTAATTTTCTACCATGTGATTTAAAAGACAACACATAAAACAATAATTATAATCTGAGTTGATGGGCACACAGTGTATAATGGTGTAATTTGTACAACAATAAACAACACAAAGGAGAGAGGATGGAATTAAGGCAATGGCACCCCACTCCAATACTCTTGCCTGGAAAATCCCATGGATGGAGGAGCCTGGTAGGCTGCAGTCCATGGGGTCACTAAGAGTCGGACACGACTGAGCGACTTCACTTTCACTTTTCACTTTCATGCATTGGAGAAGGAAATGGCAACCCACTCCAGTGTTCTTGCCTGGAGAATCCCAGGGACAGGGGAGCCTGGTGGGCTGCCGTCTATGGGGTCGCACAGAGTTGGACACAACTGAAGTGACTTAGCAGCAGCATAGGGGCAAAGTTTTGTATAATACTGAAATTAAGTTGGTATTAACCCAAACTTAAATTGTTATAAATTAATATGTTAACTATAATTTCAAAGACAACCAGTAAGAAAATAATATATAGTTAAAGAAATGACAAGGGAATTAAAATGGTACACTACAAAATGTCTATTTAACACAAAAAAATAAATAATGGGGAAACTGAGGCACAAAAGAGAAGATATATAGAAAACAAATGGCAAGATGGGAGACATAACTCCTACCTTATAAATAACTACATTATATGTAAAAAGATCAAACACTCCATTTAAAGGGCAAAATGGATTGTTTTAATGAGTCAACTATCTGTTGGCTACAAGAGAAACACTTCAGATTCAAGGTCACAAGTAGGTTGAAAGTAAAAGGATAGAAAAAGATACTCTATGCAAACAATAACCAAAAGAGAACTGTCATGACCATATGAAAAAAGACAAATAGACTTAAGACAAAATAATTTAATGGAGTCAGAATCTTAAAAAAAAAATCAATATATCAGGAATATATAACAGTTATAAAGATAAATGTCCTACCAACCCCCCAATACATGAAGTAAAACTGTCAAAACTGAAGAGAGAACTCGACAATTCAAAAATAATAGCTGGTGCCTTCAATAGTCCATTTTCAGGGATGGGTAGAAAACCTGACAAAAGAACAATAAGAAAATCCAAGATTTGAACACTATAAACCAATCAGACTTACACATATCTATAGAACACTCCAACAGCAGTGTACACCTTCTTCTCAACCACACATGGAATATTCCCCAGGACAGACTATACATTAGTTCCAATAAAATTTACCAGTTCCAATAAATTTTAAAAGACTAAAATCATACAAAGTATGTTCTTCACAATGGAAAGAAATTAGAAATCAATAACAAAAATAAATTTTATGAATTCAAAATATCTGGAAATTAAACAACATAGCAATGGATCAAAGAAGAAATAACAAAGAAAATTAGAAAATATTTTGAGTTGAATGAAAAACATACCAAAGCTTATGGTGGTTTAGCCACTAAGTCATGTCTGACTCTTGCAATCCCATGGACTGCCAGGCTCCTTGTCCATGGGATTCTCCAGGAGAGAATACTAGAGTGGGTTGCCATTTCCTTCTCCAAAGCTTAGGATATAACTAAAGCAGTGGTTGGAGGAAAGTTATAGCAGTAAATACCTATATTTAAAAAGACTAAAGACCTCAAATCAATAATCTGAATAAACTAGAAAAACAAGAGCAAGCAAAAATCCCAATAAAAAGGCAGAAGAAAGAAAATTATAAAGACCGATGTGAAAATAAATGAACTAGAGAATAGAAAAACAATAGAATCAATAAAACCAAAAAATTGGCTCTTTTAAAAAATCAACAAAATAGACAAACAAGACTGATCAAAAAAAAACCAGAAGCCTTAAATCAGTAAAATCACAAATGAAGTGGGGACATTACTACCAACCTTACAGAAATGAAACAGACTATAAGGGAATACTATGAGCTACTATATGCCAACAAATTAGATAGTCTTCCAGGGCAAATTCCTAGAAAGTCACAAGCTACTGACACCAAATCAAGAAGAAACAAAATCTGAAGAGATCTATAACAAGTAAAACAATGAATTAATAATCAAAATTGTTTAGATTACTTCCTACCCAAAAAAAGTCCATGACAAGAAGGCTTCACTAAATGGATACTGCTGCTACTGCTGCTAAGTCGCTTCAGTCGTGTCCAACTCTGTGCGACCCCATAGACGGCAGCCCACCAGGCTCCGCCGTCCCTGGGATTCTCCAGGCAAGAACACTGGAGTGGGTTGCCATTTCCTTCTCCAATGCATGAAAGTGAAAAGTGAAAGTGAAGTAATAGCCAGGACGTGGAAGTCACATAACTGCTCATTGACAGACAAATGGGTTTTAAAAACTGTGGTGCATACATAGAATGGAATATTACTCAACCATTACAAAGAATGAAATAATATCATTTGCAGTAACATGGATGGACCTAGAGATTATCATAGGCTTCCAAGGTGGCGCTAGTGGTAAAGAACGTACTTGCCAATGCAGGAGATATAAGAGACACAAGTCCCATCCCTGGGTCAGGAAGATCCCCTGGAGAAGGAAACAGCAACCCAGTCCAGTATTCTTGCCTGGAGAATCCCATGGACAGAGGAGCCTGGTGAGCTACAGTCCATAGGGTCACACAGAGTTGGACATGACTGAAGCAACTAAACTACTAAGTGAAATAAGTCAGACAATGACAAATATCATAATATCACTTTTTTGTGGAATTAAAAAAAAATGATACAAATGAACTTATTTACAAGATAGAAACACTCACAGACACAAAAAACAAACTTACTGGAGTTCCCTGGTGGCACAGTAGGTAAGAATCCACCTGCCTGTGTAGGGGACACGAGTTCCATCCCTGGTCTGGGAAGATGCCACATGCTGGAAAGCAACTAAGCCCATGCTCTCGAGCCTGGTAGTGAGCCCACGCACCACAGCTACTGAAGCTCACATGCCCTAGAGCCCACAGGCTGCAACTGCTGACCCTGCATGCTTCAACTACTGAAGCCCGTGCACCTGGAGTCTGTGCTCCGCGACAAGAGACGTCACCGCAGTGAGAAGCCGGCACAGCGCAACTAGAGAGTAGTCTCCACTCTCTGCAGCCAGAGAAAGCCCGCGTGCAGCAATGAAGACTGAGTGCAGCCAAAATAAATACATAAAAGAGAAAACAAACTTATGGTTACCAAAGGGGAAAAGATCGGGGAGGGATAAATTGGTAGTTTGGGATCAATATATACACACTGCTGCTGCTGCTGCTGCTGCTGCTGCTGCTGCTGCTGCTAGTCGCTTCAGTCGTGTCCGACTCTGTGCGACCCCGTAGACAGCAGCCCACCAGGCTCCCCCGTCCCTGGGATTCTCCAGGCAAGAACACTGGAGTTGGTTGCCGTTTCCTTCTCCAATGCATGAAAGTGAAAAGTCAAAGTGAAGTCGCTCAGTCGTGTCCGACTCCCAGCAACCCCATGAACTGCAGCCCACCAGGCTCCTCCGTACATGGGATTTTCCAGGCAAGAGTACTGGAGTGGGGTGCCATATACACACTACTTATATAAAATAGATTAAAAAAAAAAGGTCCTACTGTATAGTACAACTATATTCAATAATCTTATAATAACCTATCATGGGAAAGGATCTGAAAAAGAAAAGATACACACACAAACACACATATATACACATATGTATAACAAATCACTTTGCTGTATACCTGATACTGCTGCTGCTGCTAAGTCGCTTCAGTCGTGTCTGACTCTGTGCGACCCCATAGACAGCAGCCCACCAGGCTCCCCCGTCCGTGGGATTCCCCAGGCAAGAACACTGGAGTGGGTTGCCATTTCCTTCTCCAATGCATGAAGGTGAAAAGTGAAAGTGAAGTCGCTCAGTCATGTCCAACTCCTAGCGACCCCATGGACTGCAACATACCAGGCTCCTCCATCCATGGGATTTTCCAGGCAAGAGTACTGGAGTGGGGTGCCATTGCCTTCTCCATACCTGATACTAACACATTATAAATATTTCAATTTAAAAAATTATCTAATTACCAGCCAACAGAAGACAGCAGAAACACTAGGCAGGAACTCTTAAGACAGTGGTTCCCCAATACTACCAACTTGGCTCCATGAAGAAGCTTTCATTTGTCTTAAAAATATACTGTACACATGTACACATGTTTGTGCACATGAACATACATGCACACAGATTATTCCAAGCTTATGTCCTCCCTATGTTTCTTTGTTATGATCTCCTTTCATTTGTGTATTGACAATGTTAAAGAAGCATTGTTGAACTTTGCAACTACTTAGGGAAGTAATGTGTTTACCTGATGAAATAAAGAGCTGACAAATGTAATCAGTCTCTAAGATTTAAGTTATTTATTATTTAAATGCCAGAGTCTGAGACTTATAGTCAAGAGTTATGGTCAGACCCAACATTTTTTTTCTGAAAGAGAATGTAGGAAGACTGAGTTCACCCTTAAGGAATAAGTAACTGAGAGTGTTATATCATGGCTGAGACCTTGCTGGGTTTTAGGAGCAGCCTGGCCTGGTCTCCCAGCCCAGGCCCACCCCTGTCAGCAGGGTGGCCTGAATAAGTTCTGTAGAATAGCCCAGACTCAGCTTCCTCATCCTGGGATGAAGATGAAACCCACCACAGAGGCTGTTGTGAAAATTTAAAGAGATAATACAGGTTAAAGAAAATAAGATGAATGAAAAAAGATGTGCTACATATATACAGTGGAATATTGTGAAAATGAAAGTGTTAGTCGCTCAGTCCTGTCCAACTCTCTGTGACTCCATGGACTGTAGCCCACCAGGCTCCTCTGTCCATGGAATTCTCCAGGCAAGAATACTGGAGTAGGTTGCCATTCCCTCCTCCAGGGGCTATCACTCAGCCATAAAAAAGAATGAAACATTACCATCTGCAGCAATGTGAATAATAGAGATTATTATACTAAGTGAAGTAAGTCAGAGAAAGACAAATATCATATTCTACTTATTTGTGGAATTAAAAAAAAATGTTTCAAATGAACTTATTTATAAAACAGAAACAGACTCACAAAGAAAACAAATTTATGGTGACCAAATGGGAAAAGGTTGAGGAGGGATGAAATGGGAGTTTGGGATTAACATATACACACCACTGTATGGAGGACAACAAAGTCCTACAGTACAGCACAGGGAACTATATTCAACATCTTGCAATAACCTATAGCGACAAAGAATCTCAAAAACACACACACATAAAGCTGAATCACCTTGCTGTATGCCAGAAACTAGTATTTTTGTTTGTTTTGTTTTGCCTTTGTAACACAACATTGTAAATCAACTATATTTCCATTAAGAAAGAAAAGAAGGAATGGTGCTGATCAAGCTGTGCGGCTCCATTCCTGGTCCATGACAGCAGTGCAAGCAGCACTGTGCACATGCGTGTACCTGTGAATTCATGTACATACTATTACAAATACATCGTCTACTGCAGCAGGAGGTCTCTACAACACAGTCAACCTGCAAGAAGTTTTATCTGCAGCCCCAGGGATCCTCCAGGTGCAGTGCATTGTGTCTGAGGTAGAGTGCTTAGTCGGCCAGTCACTTCCTCTCCTGCAGGCCAGGGGAGCGACCAGCGACGCTCATTTTAGTTCACCATCACCATTTCTGCCATTTACAAATAGTACATGAACCTCATTTTCTTCATATCATGTTTTTTGAATCGGCTCATTTTTTTTTTCCCCTTGACTATATCAATTTTTAAAGCATTCCTTCTGGAGAGGCAGCAGTGCACAGAGGTGAAGAACACAGTCTGGAGTCAAGCTGCCCTGGTTTCAACACTGCTTCTGCCACTTCCTAACCTGATTTAACTCCCTTGTGCCTCAGTTTCCCCATCTATGTGATGAGGGTGGGCTTCCCAGGTGGCGCTAGTGGTAGAGAACCTGCTCGTCAATACAGAAGACATAAGAGACCTGGGTTTGATCCTTGGGTCGGGAAGATCCCCTGGAGGAGGGCATGGCAACCCAGTACTCTTGCCTGGAGAATCCCACGGGCAGAGGAGCCTGGTGGGCTGTGATACACAAGGTCTCAAAGAGTCAGACATGACTGAAGTGACTTAGCATGGACACAAGCATGATGAGGGTGATTATAATTCTTATCACAAAGGCTTACAATCAGGTTGTGAGAAACAAAGGGCTGTCTCTTTACAAAGTGTTTGAAACAGGCCTTCCATAGAATAAATGCTATATGAGTGTTTGCTAAATAAATGCCTCTAATGTAAATGGAAAACCAGTACTACCTTCCATAAAATCTTAAAACAAATAAAATCTTAGAAACAAAAGAGGGTTTACTAAGTCTAGCTAGATATTTACCTGCTAAAATGCTTAGTGGACTGGCCCTGGTATCTTTAAAAACAGAAAACAAACAAGAAAGAATCAGGCGAAGGAAGTTGTAAGCACCAGAGTGAAGCCTCTTCTCCACTCAACCAGAAAAGCAGCAGGGCAGATGAAACAAGAGTAACTTTCTCAGTGCACCACCACCAGAAATTATCCCCAGACACACTAGGAGTCAGCTGGATGTGCTCTGAAAAGTTCTGGAAAGGCCATTAAGATAGGAAAGTGAGAGGTATTCCAAGGAGCACATGTAAATGAAAAATGAAACCAGGCATTCCTGTGTTGATCTACTTATCACAAATATCCCTGTATTAAGAGTAAAATATTTTACACTGATAGGTTGGCTCCAAGGCAGAGAATCTGTTTTCACCTTGAACTGCAGCTCCCTTGTACAAGGTGCTGCCAGTGAGCCTGTCACTCAAGCCTCCTCTCCATCCTTCATCTAGAGGTGACTCAGCACCTCCCAGTAGGTGATTCCAGGTGACAGCCTACGGCCAGCTTGCCTTCTCTTCTCTTTTGCAGGCAGAGTGGGCTTAATTTTCATGTATTTATTCTTGTAGCCACCAGCGTCACCTGAGATGGATGGCTGGAGGGTAGCAATAGATTTGGGATCTTGGCACCTCTGAACCTCCTGTCCTGTGTGCCCAGGTTACAAGGGCCTGTAACCTGTCAGTCTCAATGGGTCCTGATGGATGGGGTGAGCACCTTATACAGCCTCCTTCCATAAGAGGATTAAAGGTGATGTTTAGAAAGCACAGCTCCATCCTTGGAGGGAAGATGCCAAGAGATATCAACACACAGTTCTGCATAATCAGTTCAACACCAACACAACAAAAATGAGAAAGGAAGATTAAAAACTAATCCACATTTCATAGCACTGAGGGGTGTGATGAAATGGGGAATAGAGTGAAAGCATGAAGCCCAGAATCACAAAATGCTCTCATTTCACTCTTTTAAAACCTCAAGACTGAGGTAGGAGATGATTCCAGCCCTTGGGAGAATTCTTCCAAGGCCCTAGGAAAGAGTATCCAATTCAGAGTTTCTCTCCTTGTGGATGAGCACAGGAAGGGCTGGAGAGTTGGCCACGTTAGGTGAGTGTCTTGAATAATTAAGGGGCCACTCATAGTTGAGTGATGCCCTGATAGGCCCATGTCCCAACCTGGGAAATCTCTCCTCGGGCCCCTTGATGGAGAGGAGGGGATTCCAGAGAGATGCTGGTGACCACCTCCCTTGAGGTGTCAGGCAGGATGCCCCTGGAGACACCAAAGAGCAGCAGGGGCAAGTGGAAGGTACAAGGGTCAGCACTCTGCAGCCTCTGCGGGCATCGCCTTTAACTCCCAGTCTTTGGTTTATGTAATGTGCTCACTCAACCCAGTGTAGCAACCCCCTCTCCCAACATTCCTGGGTGTCCAGCTCTGGGTTAGCCCTGGTCCTGCCTTTCTCCTCCCTCTGTCCTTTCTGTACCCCTCCCATCTGCTCCCCTTTCTCTTTGCCATATCCCATAACTAATGTACAATGTTTAAAGATTAACACTGGAGGGTTTTTCCACTTCTAGGTTCCATATTATCAAATTCAAAAAATCAGAAATTGGGCTTTGCTGATAGGACTGAATCTTGGAAACTGAGACTTCTCAGGAAGTAGAGAATACAAGCCCTATTTGCACAATCAAATGACTACAGACATTTGGGAGCACAACTAAGACATCCAGGGGTGGTTTCTTGATAGAATCTGGGCTTTCTGCTCACCGATGATATGAAAATGGCTTCAAACATCAAGCTCACTTCTCTTCTAAGTGACATCTTTTCTCCCTCCTGGAGCTCCTAGAAGCCTTCCATAATCGCCCAGCAGCCAACCTCAGTTTCTCCATGCCCTCTCAGTCTGCATAATCAGAAGAGAGCACCTCATTAACCAGTGAGAAGGAGAGTGTACTTCTAGCCAATGACAAGAGCTATGTACTCTTTGAAAGAGGAGAGTAAAAAAGGTGGCTTAGAACTCAACATTAAAAAAACTAAGCTCATGGCATCCAGTCCAATCACTTCATGGCAAGTAGATGGGAAAACAATGGAAACAGTGGCAGACTTAATTTTCTTGGGCTCCAAAATCACTGCAGACAGTGACTTGCAGCCATGAAATCAAAAGAAAAGCTATTACAAACCTAGATGGCATGTTAAAAAGCATAGACATCACTTAACCAACAAATGTCCATATAGTTAAAGCTATGGTTTTTCTAGCAGTCATGTACAGATGTGAGAGTTGGATCATAAAGAAAGCAGAGCCCTGAAGAACTGATGCTTTCGAACTGTGATGCTGAAGAAGACTCTTGAGAGCAACTTGGACAGCAAGGAGATCAAACCAGTCTATCCTAAAGGAAATCAACCCTGAATATTCATTGGAAGGACTAATGCTGAAGCTGAAGCTCCAACACTTTGGCCACCTGATGTGAAGAGTGGACTCTGTAAAAGATCCTGATTCTGGTGTTGACTAAAAAAAGATGTACAATTGAGAGTTGCAAGTTAAGTTTTATTTGGGGCAAAATGAGGACTGGAGCCCGGGAGGCATGATCTCAGATAGTTCTGAGAGACTGCTCCAAAGCGGCAGTGGGGGAAAGTCAATATATAAGGTTTCAGTGAAGGGGGAGTTCAATACCATGAAGCACTTAATTTACAGAAGGTTTTTGTAAGTCAGGAGGATCTGATGTCACCATGAAAGGATTTAGTGCTTCTCTAGATATGAGGAGATGCAAGGATAGGTATCATAAAATCTGTTCCTAAAAACATCCAACTATCTAAAGACCTGTCCCACCAGATTCCCTGGACCACAGAGAGCCTTACTGCACCCTGAACTCCCTCAGGGGTTGTTGAAGGTCAACAGCTATAGCAGCATGCCTTTGTTGTTCAGTCATCGGCAATGCTTGTGATAAGTGCCAGTGTAATTGACACTGGGAAAGATTGAGGGCAGGAGGAGAAGGGGACAACAGAGGATGAAATGAGTGGATGGCATCACTGAATCAATGGACATGAGTTTCAGCAAACTCTGGGAGATAGTAAAGGACAGGGAAGCCTGGCATGCTGCAGCCCATGGGGTCACAAGAGTGGTACATGACTGAGCAACTGAATAACAACATGAACAAGCACCAGACAGACATCTGACATTTAATCCTAATGACACCTCACTTGGTAGGCACCATTAGCCTAATGCTACAGATGAGGAATGTGGGGCTCAAAGTAAATTTCCCAGAGTCATGTGGACCCCAGGGCCTCTGCTCTTAACTATCATGTTACTGTATCATATAGAATCCCCAGAGGCCTCAGTGGGTCACTGGATTTGTGTACTGTTGATTTAGGTATATACTGTCAAATTATCTCCACCCCAAAATACTGCTCCAGGTTTCCTCAGGCTTTTACCTGAGAAAATATATTTATATGGAAATACTGATATACAGCAGCCCACATTCGTTTTGTATGCTATGCATTTACTTTTGCAGCCTAGTGGCTAAAATAGTTTTCATGTTTGAAACTTAAAAACATATGCATGGAAAGAATGTACTGTACAACACAGGGAATATAGCCGGCGCTTTGTAATAACTGTAAATGGAAAGTAACCTATAAAAATTATTTAAAATTTTTTAATTAAATTTTAAAAAATGTATACATGGATAAAAATATAAATAAATAAATACACATAAGTATAGCCAACAGAATCTTATAGTTGTCAATTTTCTAAAAGATTTAACCCAGAATTTCACATGAATGAATTTAGATTTAACTATTTATAAATGGTACATGATAGTGGCTGTAGAGATCTCCAGCCAGTTAATTAGCTTTGGTTTTTCCTTCTGTGAATAGGCAATTTAAAATCATTGTCCCAGGATTGTAGAGAAGATCAGACAAGGGCATTCATATCCAAAACACCCAACACAGCTTTCACTCAACATTAGTACTGTTGCAATTTCCTTATTAGGATTCTTTTAAATAAGATATATACATTTGTTTGCATATTCTTACTAAATTCTTAAAAACCAACAGTCAAATCCAATTCATCTATAATAAAACCATGTACTGTGCATAAAATCATTTGAAAAGAATGACACAATACTATCAACTGACATTTTATTTTACATGATAGAGTGCCATAGTCTCGGTACAAAGTGACCTTAACTGCTGAAAAATTCCTTCCTTATTTTTACTGCAACAAATCATATGGTGAAGGAAGACCTTCATCAGGGTCATGCAACTCAGAATGGCTTCTTTGGGGATACGTGCAAGCACCTTTGGGGACTTGGGAGGAAAGTCTTAGTCATTTTTCAAGAGAATATGTTTTTATTTATTTGTTTATTTTTCGAAGGACTGTCCTATATAAGGGATTTAGAACAGTCTTTTTGGCTGTGATGGGTCTTCCTCACTGGACACGGGCTTCCTCTAGTTGTGGCAAGTGGGGACTATTCTCCAGTTGTGGTGCATGTCCTTCTTGTGGTGGTGGCTTCTCATTGCAGAGCTTAGGCTCTAGAGCGCAGGCCCAGTAGCTGCAGTGCATGGGCCTAACTGCCCCAAAGCAGGTGGAATCTTCCAGGACCACGAACTGAAGCCATGTCCCCTGCAATGGCAGGTGGATTCTAAACCACTGGAGCACCAGGGACGTCGTTAGTAATTGGCTTTCCCCCTACAGGATGTGTCCCGTCTCCCCTTTTAAGCGTCAGGTCCTCAATAGTAGGGACCCTATTTTTTTTCTGTCTTTTGTCTCCCACCCCCAGATCAGATCAGATCAGTCGCTCAGTCGTGTCCGACTCTTTGCGACCCCATGAATCGCAGCACGCCAGGCCTCCCTGTCCATCACCAACTCCCAGAGTTCACTGAGACTCACGTCCATCGAGTCAGTGATGCCGTCCAATCATCTCATCTTCTGTCGTCCCCTTCTCCTCCTGCCCCCAATCCCTCCCAGCATCACAGTCTTTTCCAGTGAGTCAGCTCTTCGCATGAGGTGGCCAAAGTACTGGAGTTTCAGCTTTAGTATCATTCCTTCCAAAGAAATCCCAGGGCTGATCTCCTTCAGAATGGACTGGTTGGATCTCCTTGCAGTCCAAGGGACTCTCAAGAGTCTTCTCCAACACCACAGTTCAAAAGCATCAATTCTTCAGCGCTCAGTCTTCTTCACAGCCCAACTCTCACATCCATACATGACCACAGGAAAAACCATAGCCCTGACTAGATGAACCTTTGTTGGCAAAGTAATGTCTCTGCTTTTGAATATGCTATCTAGGTTGGTCATAACATTCCTTCCAAGGAGTAAGCGTCTTTTAATTTCATGGCTGCAGTCACCATCTGTAGTGATTTTGGAGCCCAGAAAAAAGTCTGACACTGTTTCCACTGTTTCCCCATCTATTTCCCATGAAGTGGTGGGACCGGATGCCATGATCTTCGTTTTCTGAATGTTGAGCTTTAAGCCCACTTTTTCACTCTCCACTTTCACTTTCATCAAGAGGCTTTTGAGTTCCTCTTTACTTTCTGCCATAAGGGTGGTGTCATCTGCACATCTGAGGTTATTAATATTTCTCCCGGCAATCTTGATTCCAGCTTGTGTTTCTTCCAGTCTAGCGTTTCTCATGATGTACTCTGCATATAAGTTAAATAAACAGGGTGACAATATACAGCCTTGACGAACTCCTTTTCCTATTTGGAACCAGTCTGTTGTTCCATGTCCAGTTCTAACTGTTGCTTCCTGACCTGCATACAAATTTCTCAAGAGGCAGATCAGGTGGTCTGGTATTCCCATCTGTTTCAGAATTTTCCACAGTTTATTGTGATCCACATAGTCAAAGGCTTTGGCATAGTCAATAAAGCAGAAATAGATGTTTTTCTGGAACTCTCTTGCTTTTTCGATGATCCAGCGGATGTTGGCAATTTGATCTCTGGTTCCTCTGCCTTTTCTAAAACCAGCTTGAACATCAGGAAGTTCACAGTTCACATATTGCTGAAGCCTGGCTTGGAGAATTTTGAGCATTACTTTACCAGCATGTGAGATGAGTGCAATTGTGCAGTAGTTTGAGCATTCTTTGGCATTGCCTTTCTTTGGGATTGGAATGAAAACTGACTTTTTCCAGTCCTGTGGCCACTGCTGAGTTTTCCAAATTTGCTGGCATATTGAGTGCAGCACTTTCACAGCATCATCTTTCAGGATTTGGAATAGCTCAACTGGAATTCCATCACCTCCACACCCCCCCCAACTCAAATCAACAGATACATGTACACAGGTAATGCATGTCCAACACTGTGTCCATGGGGAGAACATAGATAAACAGCAGAAATTGTGGTCCTAGCTGAGAGGCACAGATAATCTCAACAGGCAATTTTGGCACTGGCTGAGCTAACCAGATATTATTGCTGGTATCTAAATTTCTTAATATAAGTTCCAGAAAGCCAAGTAACTTTTAGAAAAGTATATGATGCAATAAGGAAAGCAAATCCATCCATTCATATATAAATAAATAGAACTATAGCTTTATTAAGTCCTGATATGTGCCAAGCAAGGGAACCCCAACAGTGAATTAGACTCAATCCTCAATCTTGGGGAGATCCCTGTCTTGTTAGGAAGATGAACATATGAAAAAGCAAGACCATGGTGTGTTGTAATAAGCTCTATAAAAACTGGCCAGGACCTGGTGAGGACCCAAAGGAGAGCACAGTCTAGGCTACTGGCCATGAGGTGGTGGGAGGGGTGGGTCAGAAAAGATCTCAGAGATGAGGTGATCCTTGGCCTTGGCAGTGTCTCCCAAGGTGAATGCCTGTCTGGTGGAGGAGGGGTGGAACATTCCAGAGAAGCCATGGCAGCATGGCATGTGCAGAAAAACAGACGCTGGGGACAAAGGAGAGCTGTAGGCTAGAGGAGGGGCATGCCAGCTCACATAGCAAGAGAAAAGGTTGGAGATATGCCTCGAGATTAAACCAAAAAGTCCCCAGCACCACACTAGAGCGTGTACTTCATGCTGAAGGAAACAGGAACCCATCATCAGCTGGTTTTAAGCAGACAGGAACATAGTCAGACTTGAATTTTTTAAATTACTTTTTATTGGAAGACAATTGCTTTACAATGTTGTGTTAGTTTCTACTGACAAATTAGCTATATGTATACATATATCCCCTTCCTCAGGGGCTTCCCTGGTGGCTCAGCAGTAAAGAATCTGCCTGCAGTGCAGGAGATGTAGGAGACAAGAGTTCGATCCCTGAGTCAGGAAGATCCCCTGGAGGAGGGCATGGCAACCCATTCCAGTATTCTTGCCTGGGAAATCCCATAGACAGAGGAGGCTGGAGGGCTATAGTCCATGGGGTTACAAAGAGTCGGACAGAACTTAGCTACTAAACAACAAATCCCCTCCCCTTGAGCATCCCTCCCATACCCACCCCCACTCCACCTCGCTAGGTCATCACAGAGCATGGGGCGGGGCTCCCTGTGCTATACAGCAGCTTCCCACTAGCTAATTTACACATGGTAGTGTATATATCGGAGAAGGCGATGGCACCCCACTCCAGTACTCTTGCCTGGAAAATCCCATGGACAGAGGAGCCTGGTAGGCTGCAGTCCATGAGGTCGCGAAGAGTTGGACACGACTGAGAGACTTCACTTTCACTTTTCACTTTCATGCATTGGAGAAGGAAATTGCAACCCACTCCAGTGTTCTTGCCTGGAGAATCCCAGGGACGGGGGAGCCTGGTGGGCTGCCGTCTATGGGGTCACACAGAATCAGACACAACTGATGCAACTTAGCAGCAGTGTATATATGACAATGCTACTCTCTCAATTCCTCCTTCCCTCTCCTTACCCCCACCATATCTACAGGTCTGTTCTTTATATCTGCATCTCTATTTCTGCCCTGAAAATAGGCTCATCAGTATCATTTTTCTACATTCCATATATAGGCATTAATATATGATATTTGTTTTTCTCTTTCTGACTTACATTTTTAAGAGATTATTCAGGTAATACGCATGACAGATGGACACACTGGATGAGAGTCTGCAGGACAGTCTCCTGCAGACAGAATGGTGTCTCAATGATCAAAATGAAAAATAATGAAGGCCCAAAGGAAGGCAGAGGAAGTGGAAAGAGAAAGGGAAGGCAGTCTTGTAAGATGTCAATTCCAAAAATTTTGAGCTGTCTCATCTTGAGGAGGTATCAGAAAGCAGTAAAAGGCAAAGAAGGATATCATTTGCTCCAGTTACAATTAGCAAGTATTCTGCAGTGCAGCTGGTGATTCTAAGGATCTTCCCTCTTAACCTCAGAGTCCCTCCTGCCTTCCATACGAAGACAGAGTGATAGCTGGTCCTAAGCAGACTCTAAACCCTAGCTCCATCACTTACTAGCAGGGTAACCAAATACATAAATCTATTAATATTAGTAGCTGCACTCAGTAAATGCTAGCTGCTCTTGGACCTGGCTGGGTCTCTCTTCTGATGGCCTAGCTTGTCCTGCAGAGGTTGCTAACTCTTGTTGTGGAAAAAACACTCAGACTTAGCATTTTAAAAATATGACTTTTGTCATTCGTGGAAGGTCTATATGAAAGGAGCAACCACCAGGCAGAAGCCAGGCAATTAGCACACCCCAGTCCTTATCATGTCAGTATCACAGATCCCCCTATATACACAGTGCCAGTCAAGATCCACCCTCCCCGCCACCCCTGCCAGGAGAGCCTTGTGCCCACAAGTGCACAGACATCAGAAGGTATTTGAAAGGACGGCTAATCACATATCCATCTAAAAACAAGGGGATCTCAGTTTTTGTTCAGAAGAACCTGGGGATTGTGACCTTGAAGACATGGAAAGAGGACATGATGTTTGTTCAAAGATATTAAGGATCATTTTGGACTACTTGAGTTTTTAACTAAATATGTGATATGACATTCTGGTGGTTATGGAGGAAACTGATTTCCTTAAAAGCTTTTCGAGGTAACAATAAACCTCTCTTCACTCCTGAAGAAGGACATTAAATTGGACAAAATTTGGTGTTTTTTTTTTTAAATAAAACAGAATTGCTCTCACTTAAATTTCAATTTCTTATAATAATAGAGCTGTTCTTCAGTTAGGTAAGCTGGGAGGATGATTTGTACCATATAAATACTTCCCTCAAATATTCAAAAATTAGGATCCCAAATTCATTGACAGAAATCACAACAGTGGCTTTTAATGGTGGAAAAGAGGGGAGAGACCTGAAAAGGGGCATGAAGGAAATATCTGGGGGCATGGGCACAGTCTGTAAAGATACAGATAGGGATGTAAGTTGTACATTTGTCACAACTCATGGAACTGTCCACTTAAGGTCTTTGCATTTTACTGTATGTAAATTATACTTCAATTTTTAAAAAGGAAACAGGGAAAGAAGCTTGCATGCAGACTTCCAGTTAAACATGATGGACTGAACATATTCATTATATCATCTCCTCTGGAAACTCCACTAAAATGAGGATAAAGGGACAGGATAGGTATAAGCCCATCAAGACAAAGAGATTAAGATAGTTCATCCCATTTTTGAAGATGGAAAGTTTATAGAGGAGTAGGAACTGCCAGAGTTAAGATGCTCCTAGTAAAGTGCCCTCAAAAAGTGATAAGAAGCTGGCTTAATTCACCTTTCTGCATCCTCAGAACCTCAGGCCATTCCCAGACAGGAGAATGGAGATTTATCCTCCAGACCCTGGGCCCTGGAGCACCATTCAGAAGGTCCCATCCATCCACAGAGCACTTTGAAGAAGTTGTTTGTAATGTAACTTCAAGCTTATAAGCTTCAAACTTCAAGCTTAATGTAAATGGACAGACATTGTGATAAATACCTCTACCACACAAGAAACTGAGAAAAAGAACCCAGAGGAAACAGAAACCATGTAAGGAACAGAATAAGACATTTCAATAAAACTACAAGCAACATCTTTAGATCACAAGCTGGAATTAAGCTTGCTGGGAGAAATATGACACCACCCTTATGGCAGAAAGGGAAGAGGAACTAAAGAGCCTCTTGATGAAGGTGAAAGAGGAGAGTGAAAAAGCTGGCTTAAAACTCAACATTTGTATTCAATATCATATTCTAACACATATATACAGAATGTAGAAAAATGGTACTGAAGAATCTATTTACAGGGCAGCAATGGAGAAGCAGACATAGAGAACAGACTTATGGACACAGGAAGAGGGAGGAGAGGGTGAGATGTATGGAAAGCGCAACACAGAAATTTGCATTACAGCCAACGAGAATTTGCTGTATGACTCAGGAAACTCAAACAGGGGCTCTGTATCAACCTAGGGGGGTAGGATGGGGAGGGAGATGAGAGGGAAGTTCAAAAGGGAGGGGGATATATATATATATATATATATATATATATATATATATACACACACACACACACACACACACACCTATGGCTGATTCATGTTGAGGTTTGACAGAAAACAACAAAATTCTGTAAGGCAATTATCCTTCAATTTAAAAATAAATAATTTTTTTAAAAAGTCAATGAAAATAAAGCAATGTCAATAATAATTAAAAAAAAAAAAACTCAACATTCAAAAAATGAAGATCATGGCATTGGGTCCCATCACTTCATGGCAAATAGATGGAGAAACAATGAAAACAGTGACAGACTTTATTTTCTTGGGCTCCAAAATCACTGCAGATGGTGACGACAGTCATGAAATTCAAAGACACCTGCTCCTTGGAAGAAAAGCTATGACAAACCTAGACAGCATATTAAAAAGCAGAGACATTACTTTGCAAACAAAGGTCTATATAGTCAAAGCTATGGCTTTTCCAGTAGTCATGTATGGATGTGAGAGTTGGACCATAAAGAAGGCTGCACTGAAGAATTGATGCTTTTGCACTGTGGTGTTGGAGAAGACTCTTGAGAGTCCCTTGGACAGCAAGGAGAGTCAACCAGTCCATCCTAAAGGAAATCAACCCTGAATATTCATTGGAAGGACTGATGCTGAAGCTGAAGCTCCAATACTTTGGCCACTTGAGGTGAAGAGCTGACTCATTGGAAAAGACCCTGATGCTGGGAAAGATTGAAGGCAGGAGAAGGGAACAACAGAGAACGAGATGGTTGGATAGCATCACCAATTCAAAGGACATGAGTTAGAGCAAGCTCTGGGAGATGGTAAAGGACAGGGAAGCCTGGCATGCTGCAGTCCATGGGGTTACAAAGAGTCGTACATGACTGAGCCACTGAACAACAAAAAATAAGGCACTAGTCCTCTCAACAGCTTCCTATAATCTAAAAGCAGATGGCACCTTCAAAACTCTAAGCATCAGTGTTTCAGTCTAGACTTTAATACCTACCAGTGTCTGAAAAAAAAAAAAAAAAAAAACAGCCATTTTCAAACATTTTAAAACACAGACCTTCTATGTGCCCATTTTTGAAAGAAAGTGAAAGTTGCTCAGCCATGTCCGACTCTCTGCGACCCCATGGACTATACAGTCCATGGCATTCTCCAGGTCAGAATACTGGAGTGGGTATCCATTCTCTTCTCCAGGGGATCTTCCCAACCCAGGGATCCAGCCCAGGTCCCCTGCACTGTAGGCAGATTTTTTGCCAGCTGAGCCACCAGGGAAGCCCAAGAATACTGGAATAGGTAGCCTATCCCTTCTCCAGTGGATCTTCCTGACCCAGGAATTGAACTGGGGTCTCCGGCATTGCAGGTGGATTCTTTACCAGCTGAGCTACCAGGCTAGCCCATTTTGGGGAACCTACTATTAGGTTGGTGCAAAAGTAACTGAGGTTTCAGATCCTGAATTTTAAATTATTATAACTAGGCTTAAACACATGCTTATTAATCAAAATAGGAATCTTTACAATCAACACATTTTGCCAACAAGAAATAAGTTTGTTTATTCCTGTAGCATACTTCAAGATTCAACGAAATCTTGGAAAGCATTTTCCATGTTCTGCTGGTTTTGAAAGCATTTTCCCTGCAAAAATTGTCAACACGCTTGAAGAAGTGGTACTCAGTTGATGCGAAGTTAGGTGAATATGGCAGATGAGACAAAACTTTGTAGCCCAATTTGTTCAGCTTTTGAAGTGTTGGTTGTATGCTGTGTGGGCAGGTGCTGTCGTGGAGAATTGGGCCCTTTCTGTTGACTAATGTTGGCTGCAGGCATTGCAGTTTTCAGTGCATCTCATTGATTTTCTGAGCTTTCTTCTCAGATGTAATGGTTTTGCCGGGATTCAGAATGCTGTAGTGGATCAGACCAGCAGCCAACCACCAGTGACCATGACCCATTTTTTGGTACAAATTTGACCATTGCTGATTGTCGTATATGTCACAATCCAATCAAGAAATGGTTCGTTGTTGTTGTGTAGAACAAGAGAAGACAACACTTCAAAACGACAATTTCTTTAAATTGCAGTCACCTCATGAGGCACCCACTTATCAAGCCTTTTCACCTTTCCTATTTGCTTCAAATGCCAAACGACTATAGAATGGTCAACATTAAGTTCTTGGGCAACTTTTCATGTAGCTGCAAGAGGATCAGCTTCGATGATCCTCTCAGTTGATCATTGTCAACTTCCAATGGTCAGCCACTACGCTCCTCATCTTCAAGGTTCCCATCTCCTTTGCAAAACTTCTTGAACCACCACTGCACTATATTTTTGTTAGCAGTTCCTGGGCCACATGTGTTGTTGATGTTGCAAGTTGTCTCTGATGCTTTATGACCCATTTTGAACTCAAATAAGAAAACTGCTCAAATTTGCTTTTTATCTAACATCATTTCCATGGTCTAAAATAAACATAAATAGCAAGCAATAAGTCATTAGCAAAAAAACATAAAGCAAAAAATGAGCACTGAAATGATGTATAACATAATCACATTTATTTAAGAATGTATTCCAATATCAAAATGCAAAGATCAACAATGCAAAACTGCAGCTACTTTTGCACCAATCTAATAGAAGCTGTGATACAGTGCAAGAAGTGAGACAAAAAAGGATAAAGCATTCAGGAACCAAGAAGACAGGAAAACAAGGAAGGGAGCCCCAGATGATAGCCCCCTGTAATATTTTTACAGCAGACCCAAGGAGCAGCCCATCCGGTCACAGCAGGATAGAGGTCTTAAGATTCAGCAAGCCACGGAGAAGAGGTTATCTGATATGCTTCAGCAGTTGGGAAAAAACTAACAAAAGCCTTAGACCACTCTGATGGGGAAATGCTATACATGTGAAGGGGGAAAGCATTTACAAATTCCCAAGAAAAGGCATAATCATGGTATACAATCATGAAAATAAAGGATAGAAATGTGAAAGGAGCATAAGAGAGTTAAATCCTCATCTATTTAAAATAGGTGAGTCAATTCCCGTCTACAGTAGAAAGTCAATAGATTGTTCCCCAAATGGGCAGATCAAGGAAAGGAACAGGAGCAGATAAGATGAAACATGAAGAAAAATAGCAGAAGGAACTAATCAAGAGTTTAAAGTAGCTGCTTTGGGGACTTGAGACCAGAGAGAGGAGATGGAAGCTAGTATAAGGCATTACTACTGTCGGACATTATTTTTTTTTAACTTGGTAAGATAAACATATATTTTTTAATTCTCCCAAAAAAAAAAAAAATAGGTGTTTCTTTTGATAATTTGGCAGGAGAATTTAATTCTGTTCTCCATTTTTACTAAATTATCATTTTGGTTGGTAACCAAGAGGTTACATTGCTCCTCCTTAAACATTAGATTATATGAATCTGGTATACTGTGTTCAGTTCAGTTCAGTTTGGTCGCTGAGTTGTGTCCGATTCTTTGTGATACCATGGACTGTAGCATGCCAGGCCTCCCTGTCTATCACCAACTTTCAGAGCTTACTCAAACTCATGTCCATAGAGTCAGTGATGTCATCCAACCATCTCATCCTCTGTCATCCCCTTCTCCTCCTACCTTCACTCCTAACATCAGTCTTTTCAAATGAGTCAGTTCTTTGCATCACGTGGCCAAAGTATTGGAGCTTGAGCTTCAGCTTCAGCATCAGTCCTTCCAGTGAATATTCAGGACTCATTTCCTTTAGGATGGACTGGTTGACTCTCCTTGCTGTCCAAGGGACTCTCAAGAGTCTTCTCCAACACCACAGTGCAAAAGCATCAATTCTTCATTGCTTAGCTTTCTTTATAGTCCAACTCTCACATCCATACCTGACTACTGGAAAACCATAGCTTTGACTAGACGGACCTTTGTTTGCAAAGTAATGTCTCTGCTTTTTAATATGCTGTCTGGGTTGGTCATCACTTTTCTTCCAAGGAGCAAGCACCTTTTAATTTCATGACTGCAGTCACCATCTGCACTATTTTTGGAGCCCCCCAAAAAAGTCTGTCACTGTTTCCATTATTTACCCATCTATTTGTCATAAAGTGATGGGACCAGATGCCATGATCTTTTAGTTTTCTGAATGTTGAGCTTTAAGCCAACTTTTTCACTCTCCTCTTTTACTTTCATCAAGAGGCTCTTTAGTTCTTCACTTTCTGACATAAGTGTGGTACCATCTGCATATCTGAGGTTATTGATATTTTTCCTGGAAATCTTAATTCCAGCTTGTGTTTCATCCAGTCCAGCATTTCTCATGATGTACTCTGCATATAAGTTAAATAAGCAGGATGACAATATACAGTCTTGACGAACTCCTTTCCTGATTTGGAACCAGTCTGTTGTTCCATGTCTAGTTCTAACTATTGCTTCTTGACCTGCATACAGATTTCTCAGGAGGCAGGTCAGGTGGTCTGGTATTTCCAACTCTTCAAGAATTTTCCACAGTTTGTTGTGATCCACACAATCCAAGGCTTTGGCATAGTCAATAAAGCAGAAGGAGATGTTTTTCTGGAACTCTTTGCTTTATCAAGGATCCAACGGATGTTGGCAATTTGATCTCTGGTTCCTCTGCCTTTGCTAAATCCAGCTTGAACATCTGGAAGTTCACAGTTCACATATTGTTGAAGCCTGGCTTGGAGAATTTTGAGCATTACTTTGCCAGCGTGTGAAGTGAGTGCAATTGTGCGGTAGTCAGGGTGGTGAGCAGGGGCTATGCAGTGCAGGGGAGGCAAGCGGCAGAGATGAGATACCCCACGTCCAAGGTCAAGAGTGGTGGCTGTGAGGAGACACCCCACGTCCAAAGTAAGGGAAACCCAAGTAAGATGGCAGGCGCTGAGAGAGGGCATCAGAGGGCAGACAAACTGAAACCACAGTCACAGAAAACTAGCCAATCTGATCACATAGACCACAGCCTTGTTTAACTCAGTGAAACTAGGCCAAGCCGTGTGGGGCCATCCAAGATGGACGGGTCATGCTGGAGAGGTCTGACAGAATGTGGTCCACTGGAGAAGGGAATGGCAAACTACTTTAGTATTCTTGCCTTGAGAACCCCATGAACAGTATGAAAAGGCAAAAAGATAGGACACTGAAAGATGAACTCCCCAAGTCAGTAGGTGCCCAACATGCTACTGGAGATCAGTGGAGAAATAACTTCAGAAAGAATGAAGAGGTGGAGCCAAAGCAAAAACAACACCCAGTTGTGGGTGTGACTGGTGATAGAAGCAAGGTCTTATGTTGTAAAGAGCAGTATTGCATAGGAACCTGGAATGTTAGGTCCATGAATCAAGGCAAATTGGAAGTGGTCCAACAGAAGATGGCAAGAGCGAAGGTCGACATTCCAGGAATCAGCGAACTAAAATGGACTGGAATGGGGGGATTTAACTCAGATGACCATTATATCTACTACTGTGGGCAGGAATCCCTTAGAAGAAATGGAGTAGCCATCATAGTCAACAAAATAGTCCAAAATGCAGTACTTGGATGTAATCTTAAAAACGACAGAATGATCTCTGTTCATTTCCAGGGCAAACCACTCAATATCACAGTAATCCAATCTATACCCTTCCCAGTAACGCTGAAGAAGCTGAAGTTGAATGGTTCTATGGAGACCTACAATACCTTTTAGAACTAACACCCAAAAAAAGATGTCCTTTTCATTATATGGCACTGGAATGTAAAAGTAGGAAGTCAAGAAACATCTGGAGTAACAGGCAAATTTGGCCTTGGAGTACAGAATGAAGCAGGGCTAAGGCTAACAGAGTTCTGTCAAGAGAACTCACTGGTCATAGTAAACACCCTCTTCCAACAACACAAGAGAAGACTCTAAACATGGACTTCACCAGATGGCCCACACCAAAATCAGATTGATTATATTCTTTGCAGCCAAAGAGGAGAAGCTCTATATAGTCAGCAAAAAGAAGACCGGGAGGGACTGTGGCTCAGATCATGAACTCCTTATTGCCGAATTCAGACTGAAATTAAAGAAAGTGGGGAAAACCACTAAACCATTCCAGTATGACCTAAATCAAATCCCTTATGATTATACAGTGGAAGTCAGAAACAGATTTAAGGGACTAGATGTGATAGAGTGCCAGATGAACTATGGACGGAGGTTTGTGACATTGTACAGGAGACAGGGATCAAGATCATCCCCAAGACAAAGAAATGCAAAAAAAGCAAAATGGCTGTCTGAGGAGGCCTTACAAATAGCTGTGAAAAGAAGAGAAATGAAAGGCAAAGGAGAAAAGGAAAGATATACCCATTTGAATGCAGAGTTCCAAAGAATAGCAAGGAGAGATAAGAAAGCCTTCCTCAGCGATCAATGCAAAGAAATAGAGGAAAACAATAGAATGGGAAAGACTAGAGATGTCTTCAAGAAAATTAGAGATATGAAGGGTACATTTCATGCAAAGATGGGCTCAATAAAGGACAGAAATTGTATGGACCTAACAGAAGCAGAAGATATTGAGAAGAGGTGGCAAGAATACACAGAAGAACTGTACCAAAAAGATCTTTATGACCCAGATAATCACAATGGTATGATCACTCACCTAGAGCCAGACATCCTGGAATGTGAAGTCAAGTGGACATTAGGAAGCATCACTACGAACAAAACTAGTGGAGGTGATGGAATTCCAGTTGAGCTATTTCAAATCCTGAAAGATGATGCTGTGAAAGTGGTGCACTCAATGTGCCAGCAGATTTGGAAAACTCAGCAGTGGCCACAGGACTGGAAAAGGTCAGTTTTCATTTCAATCCCAAAGAAAGGCAATGCCAAAGAATGCTCAAACTACCACACAATTACACTCATCTCACACGCTAGTAAAGTAATGCTCAAAATTCTCCAAGCCAGGCTTCTGCAATATGTGAACCATGAACTTCCTGATGTTCAAGCTGGATTTAGAAAAGGCAGAGGAACTGGAGATCAAATTGCCAACATCTGCTGGATCATTGAAAAAAGCAAGAGAGCTCCATAAAAACATCTATTTCTGCTTTGTTGACTATGCCAAAGCCTTTGACTGTGTGGATCACAGTAAACTGTGGAAAATTCTGAAAGAGCTGGGAATACCAGACCACCTGACCCGCCTCTTGAGAAACCTGTATGCAGGTCAAGAAGCAACAGTTAGAACTGGACATGGAACAACAGACTGGTTCCAAATAGGAAAAGGAATACCTCAAGGTTGTATATTGTCACCCTGCTTATTTAACTTACATGCAGAGTACATCATGAGAAATGCTGGGCTGGAGGAAGCACAAGCTGGAATCAAGATTGCCACGAGAAATCTCAATAACCTCAGATATGCAGATGACACCACCCTTATGTCAGAAAGTGAAGAACTAAAGAACCTCTTGATGAAAGTGAAAGAGGAGAGTGAAAAAGTTGGCTTAAAGCTCAACATTCAGAAAACTAAGATCATGGCATCTGGTCTCATCACTCCATGGGAAATAGATGGGGAAACAGTGGAAACCGTGGCTTGCATTATTTTGGGGGCTCCAAGATCAATGCAGATGTGATTGCAGCCATGAAATTAAAAGACGCTTACTCCTTGGAAGGAAAGTTATGACCAACCTAGATAGCATATTCAAAAGCAGAGACATTACTTTGCCAACAAAGGTCCATCTAGTCAAGGCTATGGTTTTTCCAGTAGTCATGTATGGATGTGACAGTTGGACTATAAGGAAAGCTGAGTGCTGAAGAATTGATGCTTTTGAACTGTGGTGTTGGAGAAGACTCTTGAGAGTCCCTTGGACTGCAAGGAGATCCAACCAGTCCATCCTAAAGGAGATCAGTCCTAGGTATTCATTGGAAGGACTGATGTTGATGCTGAAACTCCATTACTTTGGCTACCTGATGCTATCTGACTCATTTGAAAAGACCCTGATGCTGGGAAAGATTGAGGGCAGGAGGAGAAGGGGACAATGGAGGATGAGATGGTTGGATGCAATCACCGACCCAATGGACATGAGTTTGGGTATGCTCCAGGAGTTTGTGATGGGCAGGGAGGCCTGGCATGCTGCAGTTCATGGGGTCGCAAAGAGTTGGACATGACTGAGCAACTTAAGTGAACCGAACTGAACTTGAACATTCTTTGGCATTGCCTTTCTTAGGGACTGGAATGAAAACTGACCTTTTCCAGTCCTTTGGCCACTGCTGAGTTTTCCAAATTTGCTCATATATTGAGTGTAGCACTTTCACAGCATCATCCTTTAGGTATTGAAATAGCTCAAATGGAACTCCATCCACCTCCACTAGCTTTGTTTGTAGTGATGCTTCCTAAGGGCCACTTTACTCCACATTCCAGATTGTCTGGCTCTAGGTGAGTGATCACCTAGAGTAATCACCATCATAGTCATCACTATTGTGATTATCTGGGTCGTGAAAATCTTTTTTGTATAGTTCCTCTGTGTGTTCTTGCCACCTCTTCTTAATATCTTCTGCTTCTGTTAGGTCCATACAATTTCTGTCCTTTATCTTGCCCATCTTTGCATGAAATGTTCCCTTGAAATCTGTAATTTTCTTGAAGAGATCTCTAGTCTTTCCCATTCTATTGTTTTCCTCTATTTCTTTGCACTGATCACTGAGGAAGGCTTTCTTATCTCTCCTTGCTGTTCTTTGGAACTCTGCATTCAAATGCATTTATCTTTCCTTTTCTCCTTTGCCTTTCACTTCTCTTCTTTTCACAGCTATTTGTAAGTCCTCCTAAGACAACCATTTTGCCTTTTTTCATTTCTTTTTCTTGGGGATGATCTTGATCACCACCTTCTGTACAATGTCACGAACCTCAGTCCATAGTTCTTCAGGAACTCTGTCTATCAGGATCTAGTCCCTTGAATCTATTTGTCACTTCCACTGTATAATCCTAAGGGATTTGATTTAGGTAATACCTGAATGGTCTAGCGGTTTTCCCTACTTTCTTCAATTTAAGTCTGAATTTGTCAATAAAGAGTTCATAGTATAGCGTGTATGAATTTGCAATTATGAAATAATGTGTAAAAGAAATTTCATATTTTTTATTTCCTGAAGTCTGATTTCAAGTCCCTATCTGGCTTGAAGTTCAACCTCAGACATTACCAATCTTCCTTATCCCCTACCTGAGGGTTACGCAAAGGTCCTGGGGCAAAATATTTCTGGGGCTCTTAGTCTTCGGTTCATACTTGCTTTCCCAGAGATGCCTGTTATCTCAATCCACGTGGTTCCGAGAGGCTAACGACCTGGCTGCTCTCATGAGGAATAGAGAAGCCTGCGGTCTTGAGTGGAGTTGGAGTGCTCCCCTGTGTACAACTACCTCTTTGTCTCCAAGGTCAGACCCACCCGCCATGCCCCAAGAATGCAGACAGCTGCTTATGGTAGAACTCACAGGCCTCCATTCCCCTCCTGTCTTGGAGAATCACTCCAGCTTCCCAGTCTCCCCCACTGTGCCTTCCAAAATGTACCTGACCAGCTAAGGCTTTCAAGAAAGACTTACAGAATTTATCTTCAAGTTGCTTCTGCTTTCAACCCTTCAAGCACCCCTGGGCTAGGACACCAAAGAGCCCAACTATCTTAGAATAAGAAGAGGGGAGAATACAGAGGACCACACACAAATTCCTGTCTCTATACTACTGTGTCCCCTTGTGCTGGAGACCTTGAGGAAGGGCAGTCACCAGGCCTTTGCACAACAGGTAGGTCCCAACACATTTCCATGAAATATAGGAGACCTAAGGCCACAGAATGCTCACTAGATCAGAGAAGCCCCTTTCATCCCAGGGCTGTAAGAATTTGGAAAATGGAGAGGTAGGGGAGGGTTGGACTCATTCCTACATCCAATAGGCTTCTTAGAATTCTCCTCCTCCTTTTCAGTTACTGTGTTTCATCTTATACTTTGCCAAGCCTCTCATCAATGTCTTAGTCTGGAAGCATCCACCAGCTGCGGTACATGCATTAAAGAGCTGAGTGACATAGACAGCACTGGGGGCTGAAATTAGACACCAATAGAGTCCCCAAAGCTACAGAAAGACACTGCTACTTCAAATCTACTGTCAGGGGTTTCCCTGGTGGTCCAGCGGTTAAGAATCCACCTTGCAAAGCAGGGGACACCAGTTCAATCCCTGGTCCGGGACGACTCAAATGCCGCTCAACTACTGAGCCCTCGTGCCATGCTGCAGCCACTGTGTGCCTCAAGCCTGTGCTCTTCAACGAGAGAAGACACCACAACAAGAAGCCCACACACAGCAATGAAGAGAAGCCCACACTCTCTGCAACGAGAAAAAGCCCCCATGCAGCAACAAATATCCAGCACAGCCAAAAACAAAAAATAGAGAATTTTTTTTTAAAGTTTTAAAATCTACTCTAGGCCCCACTCCCAGCACCAGCTCAGCCCTCTGTTTACACAAAAAGTTCTCTTCTAATGGCCAGACTGAAGCCGAACCATGAAGAGAACCCACAGAGGCAATTCTGTATCATGCCGAATTGGTTTTTAATTCTGTTCACTAACTCAAAATGATGTTTTAAAAATTGTTTTAAATAATTCAGAAACAAACACAGGGGTTTTTGTAAACTGTTAGGGGTTAAAGGCATTGCCTAATCATGTGTGAGAACATTCAGCCTTTAAAAGGGAAGAGAGACACCACCTTGTGCAAAGTAATTTTTATGTCCTTGAGGTGCGAGTCACTCTTTGCTCCCGGAGCTGTGGGCACTGCTTTAAAGCTCAAAAAAAGAGAGCTCCCAAGGCCTTCCACCAAGTAGAATGTTTTCACAAACATCACTGGTTTGGGAAGGAACTGGCTTAAGCATCTAACTTCAGCCGAACAAAGGAAGTCGAACATAATGCAGTATACTTGGAAGCTTTTAACAAAGGATCTATTAAGACTTGTTCGCCACCTCTCGATCCTTACCGTCAAAAAATAATCCTCAACAAATAAGTAGGAGCATTTTCTGAAGCATGAACACCTTACTGGTATTCATTGTAGAAATAAGGAAGATTACAGAGGTGCAACTGACTAAAAGTAGCCATTGGTTTTGTAATCATTAGGCACTGATTTCTGAAACAAATTAAAATTTTAGGCAGTAGAAACCACAGGATCATTTTGAACAGGAGTACAACAAATCATTTACTGGTTGAAGGCTTTGACTTTCTGCTGAAGTACCGCAAGGCCGACTTGATAGGTGTACAAACCTACCTTCTGCTGCTGCTGCTAAGCCACTTCAGTCACATCCGATTCTTTGTGACTCTATGGACTGTAGCCTGCCAGGCTCCTCTGTCCATGGGATTCTCTAGGCAAGAATAGGAGTGAGTTGTCATGCCCTCTTCCAGGGGATCTTTCCAATCCAGGGATCGCACCCGCGCCTCTTCCATCTCCTGCACTGGCAGGTGGGTTCTATACCTCTAGCACCTCCTGGAAAGCCCATCCACTAAGCACAGTCTTTGACAAAGGGCTCAGCCCTCTCTGCCCTGGCAACTCGGAGGCCCAGCGGCCTCTGCTGACACCTGGTGGCAGAAAAGCAGGCAGATGGCGCTGAGTCCACGGAGGATTTCCTTCTACCTGCCCTGCTGCCTGGACTTCTGGTCTGCAGTGGATATCGGCTAAAAGGGCAAGAATGATGTTACATTAGAGGAAGAGCTGCTGTGTAAGATCGTCACATTAATGGCCAGAAATTAATCAGCACCAATAAAGAATCCCAAGCAGGTATCTAGAAAATTCAAATGGCAAAATCTGCTTTTCAAAATTGTTCTTCCCATAGATGAAATTTGTTTGAACAACCTCTGTATCCACCTTTCTGGAATCCATTCATTCTACCAACTCCTGCCCTTATCCCCATTTTAAGCAAGTTATATCCAGAGAATAGAAAAAGAATAGTCCTTATTCTTTTAAAGGGGGCATTTAAATTGTTCTGCTGTTGTCAATTAACTCAATCCTAACTGGGAACAATGCCAACCAGAAGAAAAGGGACAGGTACAAGAAACATTTAACATTGTTAATGGTTAGCTGCATTCAAGGGCAAGGCTCTGCAGGAAAGGGAATAGATGGGAAGATTTCTTGGAAAAAGAAAAATGAATTCTTCACCAGGTCCCAAGAACATTACTGGGCTGTATTATTGGAGCCAACAGGTCAAGAGAAAATTGGCAAGCAGCAGGAAATACTTGTAAAGGCTTGGCTCTACTGCCCAGTGTTTGATGTAGGACAACCCCATTCTCTGTTTAGATTGTCCCTAAATAGGATGAATGGTCTTCTTTGTGAAACAGCCAACATGATAGTTCCTCCCAAAATAGAGTATCTGTATGCCAGGCACTGAGTAGGCCATTTTGCTAAAGCTCAGAGCAATCCTGTGCAGTCAGAATTATTATCCCCCCCCGCACCCCCTGCTCCATGTAATGGGAGAAAAGGGGCTTCCCAGCTGGCTCAGTGGGAAAGAATCTGCCTGCCAATGCAGGAGACACAGGTTCGATCCCTGGGTTGGGAAGATCCCCTGGAGAATGAAATGGCAGCACACTTCAGTATTCTTGCCTGGGAAATCCCATAGACAGAGACTGGAGGGCTACAGTCCATGGGGTCACAGGAGTGGGACACAACTTGGAGACTAAACAACAACAGTAGAAGAGACTGAGACCCAGAGAGGCCGAGCGGCTTGCCCAAGGGTACACCTCCGTACTCGTGACGGTGTGTCTGTCCTTCCAACCCAGCGCTGACTTCAGAGCCAATGCTCTTTCCTCCTGCTCACACTTGCTTAAAGCAAACACTGAAAGATAAACAATTCCAATACAGGCAGAAGTGTACCATTTGCTTTTTTCAATTTGTATAATTTTAAATGTCACCACAAGTTCACTTCTAGGTCACTTTTAAAACAAGAAACTTTGCTTTAAGGCAAGTAGGGGAAAAAATACTGCTGTAATTTGTACAGTTGTAGGATCCACTGTGCAGTTTTCTACTCAGCTTTCCAGGGACGGTTCAAACAGAAAGAGATGACAATCTAGGACACCTGTCTTGTCTATTGTGAGTACTCAACACTGTGTTTTTTTCCAGCTGGTAAAAAACCCTCACACGAGGTGCATGATGGCCTCCAGGCACACACAGGGACTGCACAGTGAAGAGAGCTGTCAGCTGCACGCACAGGCAGGTGTGACAGCCACCAGGTTCAGACAAATAAACACCAACTGTAACAAGATTTTTAATCTCATTTCCTCAATACCATTTGAAACACATGTGCCCTAAGGACTGCTGGCCGATTACTACAGGGCCCAGTCTATTAGTATACAAATCTAGATGACTGTCTTCAAGTAAAAAAGTGTCTAGAACTCATCCAATCTACTTCGGGTCTACTTTGCTAAGAGATGAGCTTCAAGAGTCTGTAAAGTTTTAAGATGCAGATATAGTCCCAAAGGCATTCATTCAAGAAATATCTATGCTGGCCTATTGCCAGCACAGTTCTATATAGTGGGGACAGCCTGGTAGCAGACTGACCAGAAACAGATTTTTTAAGAGTAGATAGAGTTAGAAGGGACTTCTAACTTATCCACTGGTGGCGCAGTAGATAAGAATCTGCCTGCCAATGTAAGGGACACAGGATCAATCCCTGATCTGGGAAGATTCCACATGCCTTGGAGCCTCAACTACTGAGCCCATGTGCTGCAATTACTGAAGCCCTTACACCTAGAGCCTGTGCTCCATAACTAGAAAAGCCACTGCAATGAGAAGTCCATCACTGCAACTAAAGAAAGCCCGCACAAAGCAACAAAGATACAGTGCAGCCAAAAATGAATGAATGAATAAAATTATTAAAAAATCAGGAGTCCACAGCATCTAGTTGTCATTTAAAACTGTGAGATGCACGAGGTCATCAAGGGAGTAGAAAGGGAAAGAAGATGAGGAAGGACCAGTAAAGAAAATCAGGATGAGTGGCCAGGGGAGCACCAGAAAGCCGAATGAACACAAGCAGGAGGGTGCCAAGTGAATCTGTACCAAATGCTTGTGATAGGCCCAGTAATTTGAAGCCAAAGCATCATACTCCTTTGGCAAGAGGGAATCCACTGGTGATCCTGACCAGACCCAAGTCAGTACAGTGATGGGGATGAAATCCCAACTAGAGTTCAAGGGAAAATGGGAAGAGAGAAAGTGGGGAAAGGAGAGTATGATTAACTCTGTTAAGGAACTTTGCTGTAAAGGGAAAAGGGGACAACTGTTGTGGGTCAAGATGAGAGACACTACAGCATGTTTATATGTTCATATACTGGTGGGAACGATCTGGGGTACAGGGCAGATGTGACAACACAAGAGAGGGAGAGAGGCCAAGTGCTGTGGTGGTGCTTCAAAGGCAGGGATGGATACACAAGTAGAGGCCAGACTTGAAAGGAGTCTTCTCATTCATCAGTAACTGGCGGGACAGAAGCAAGTTATCTTCTGATGACTTCTATTTTCTCAAGTGAAATAGGAAGCAGTGATAGCAGCTTAAAGTTGGAAAGGAGGTGTTAAAATTGAGGGCCAAGTAGAGTGATGGAACTAGGGAAGCGTAAGAACTGCAGGGCAGCATTAGGAACTCACCTGAGTTTAGCAGTCACAAACCAAACAAAACGGTTTGTCAGCCCACATGTTTTTATCCAGCCAGGCAAACGTGGAGAAGGCAGAGGGTAGAATTTAGCATGGGGACTTGGGAGTTCAGTCGCTAAGTTGTGTCCAACTCTCCACAACCCCATGGCCCGCAGGGTTAGCAAATACAAACTACTATATATATATACACACATATATATATGCAGCTGAATCACCTTGTATACACTTGCAACTGTTTAATAACACAGCATTGTAAATCAACTATCAGTTCGGTTCAGTCGCTCAGTGTCCTACTCTTTGTGACCCCATGGACTGCAGCATGCCAGGCTTCCCTGTCCATCACCAACTCCCAGAGCTTGCTCAAACTCGTGTCCATTGAGTTGGTAATGCCATCCAACCATCTCATCCTCTGTCGTCCCCTTCTCCTCCTGCCCTCAATCTTTCCCAGCATCAGGGTCTTCCCCTGAGTCAGTTCTTCGCATCAGGTGGCCAAAGTATTGGAGCTTCAGCTTCAGCATCAGTCCTTCCAATGAATATTCAGGGTTGATTTCCTTTAAGGTTGACTGGCTTGATTTCCTTGCTGTCCAAGGGACTCGCAAGAGTCTTCTCCAAAGGACCAGAGAATCTCAGTAGGTTAGGAGGAAGGACAGTGAAAAGATAGTAGAGTCAATGCTGGTGGCGTCTTGCAAGTCTGAAGAACTGCAGGAGGGGGCACCAGAGGGAAAGAACTGGAAAGACAGTACACAGTGGTTGATGAATGAGAGGCATGATATTGAGAAGTTTTGGACTAGGATGTGATTCAGAGAAGGCAATGGCACCCCACTCCAGTACTCTTGCCTGGAAAATCCTATGGACGGAGGAGCCTGGAAGGCTGCAGTCCAAGCGGTCGCTGAGGGTCGGACACGACTGAGTGACTTCACTTTCACTTTTCACTTTCATGCATTGGAGAAAGAAATGGCAACCCACTCCAGTGTTCTTGCCTGGAGAATCCCAGGGACAGGGGAGCCTGGTGGGCTGCCATCTATGGGGTCTCACAGAGTCGGACATGACTGAAGCAACTTAGCAGCAGCAGGACATGATTAGTGATGATAACTATGGCTCAAGTGTGAACATGAGAGTAAGCAGTTGGCTGAGACAGTCGAGCAGCAAGGCTCCATGGTACTGGAAGGCTTGTCTATACCAAATCATGACAGTAGTAGTACTGGCATGAGCCAAAAGCTGACCTGAGTTTGCAAGGAGTAAGCGGGACTGGTGCTGGGTCCTGCAACAAGGGGTTGGGTAGGCAGGTGATGTACAGTCTGATGGCAGAAAGCACAAAACTGGGGATCATGTGAGGGAGGAAGAGGCAAAGAGGCAATAATGATGAAATTAAATGAGATTCTTGTTTTTCACTAAGTAGGACTGAACAAAGAAAGGAATGCAGATAATAGTCCTTGATCTTTCTCGCTCTCATTTCCCACTAAGTGAGAAATGGGGGGAAGAAGCCCCTACAATCTTGTCTTTATCACTTGCCTTAGTCCTGTTAAAGAATCAGAGCCTCTACTTACTCATGAACGACAAAAATTGTATTATTTGGGGTGGCATTTTTCCTGTGTATTGGACTTATGAATGAAGCTAAAACCAAAGGCCTGATCTCTAAGGCATTCCCAGCATTCCCCAAACCATATGCCTTCACATATTTCAGGAGTCGTATGACATCACCTGGGACCTGAAATGATTTTCTCCATCCTAAATCTTGCTGCCTATGAATGACATTATTGACTGAATACTTGTGTGAAGAGCCAGAAGCACAGAAGAGTTGAGTCACTGCTCTCTAGAAAACCCACATCATAAGGCAGCATGACACATATCCTATATGTTTTCTTTTAAGTCATTGCACATTATATAATCCTCTCACTGACTAACAATCAAAAAAGAAATGAGTCTCCAAGGGCCATTATCCAAGGTCAGTGTTAGTATTATAACCCAAAATGCACATCTGGGAATGGGAGAACTGGTCTTCGGTCTGATTCATTGAAGAAATACGTCTCCCTTGATGGAGAGAAATGACAAAAGCTATGCTCTTCTCTATCATGCTGGAAGTGCTGAGTGAAAGGTCGATAGTGGCCATGAGCTTCATGCAGGAGGTTCAAAGTGAAAGACGGGTATTTTCCAGGCCCTCAGACACCCAAGCCCCCCCATCATGATGCTGGGGTTCAAAATGTTCACCTCAAACCAAGGAATTAACTATAGACTTGCTTCAGTTACCTTTGCTAACTAACCTGATTAACTATGAGAGTGTTTTAAGAGTAAAAAAAAAAGGAAACTGCCTATAACCAATAATCAGAGCCCCTCCCCTAACACACATGCATGCCCACACAGTGAAGAAAAAATGAACAAGTCCAAATTCTTGGACTTACTTGTCTTACTTGGACTTTTCTGTGTTCTTGAGATGTGGTTCAGCAGCCTCAGACTCCTCTGGCCCCTGCCCCTGCATGCCGGAAGTAAGAAAGCCTCATTTTTCCCTCCCCTCTCCTCCTTAGCAATGAGCAGCAATTTCCCAAGAGGCCCAGGCCAGGCCAGCTCTCTGGGTGTCCCACATAGGCAAGAGCATCACCACCTCTCCTGCATGTATCTAAAACAGGCAGAAAGAGAAGGGAAATAAAACACCTTTGCTGTGTTAAAAAGCCTCAGACACATAAAACTAGGTGTGGTTATTAAGTGGGGCTAGAGCCTGTGTGTTTGTTTGGCACAAGAAGAGGCAGAAAGTTCTCTTCAACTGAGAATGGCCAAAATGCTTGGAGAAGGGGTGACAATCAACAGAAATGGGACACCACCTCTCAGCCCATGGTTGACAACCTTCATATCATGTTTCTCCAAGTGTCCAACACACCTTGTTTTTCAAGAGTGGCAGAACATGGTATCTGAAGCCAGAAGAAACCTGCTCTTTGACCTTCCAGATTTTAGGCCTTGGGCAAGTGGCTTAATACCTGAGTGCATCAGGGTCTGGGGCTTCAAACTGAAGCTGATACGGTTTCACAATTCGTGAGTATCGTAAGACACTCGATGAGCACTTACCCCACACCAGGCCCTGCCTATTGAGTGCCCTGTGGACAGTGTCTCACTTGACACTAAGATCCTGTAAGCTGGGCATCATGACCTCCACTTCACAGATGGAGCTACTCATAGCTCTATCCAACTCGAGGACTTAATATATAAAACACATGCAGTGTCTGGTGCACAGTGATTTTTCAAAAAGAAAATGAGACTTCCAGGACTTCCCTGGTGGTCCAGTGGTTAAGAATCCACCTGCCAATGCAAGGGACACCAGTGTGATCCCTGGTCTGGGAAGATTCCACATGCCTCAAGGCAAGTAGACTCGTGTGCCAGAACTACTGAGCCCCTGAGCCACAATTACTGAGCCCAAGTACTGCAAATACTGAAGCCTGCTCACCCTAGAGTCTGTGCTTCACAAGAGAAGCCACCGCAATGAGAAGCCTGAGAACTACAACTAGAGAGCATTCCACACTTGCTCCAACTAGAGAAAGCCCACACATGGCACGAAGACCCAGCACAGCCAAAAATAAATAAAGGTTTTAAAAAGAAAGAAAATGAGACTTCTATATATATGAGAGTATTTTACAGTATACTAACAAATATATGGAATTTAGAAAGATGGTAACGATAACCCTGTATGCGAGACAGCAAAAGAGACACAGATGTATAGAACAGTCTTTTGGACTCTGTGGGAGAGGGAGGAGGGGGATGATTTGGGAGAATGGCATTGAAACATGTATAATATCATATATGAAACAAATCGCCAGTCCAGGTTCGATGCATGATACTGGATGCTTGGGGCTGGTCCACTGAGATGACCCAGAGGGATGGTACAGGGAGGGAGCGGGGAGGGAGGTTCAGGATGGGAAACACGTGTGCACCCGTGGCGGATTCATGTTGATGTATGGCAAAACCAATACAATATTGTAAAGTAAAAAAAAATAAAAATAAAAATATTTTCAATTAAAAAATAAAATATTCAAATGATAATGTTTTAAAATGCACACTTAAAAACTGATATATGTGCAGAAAAAAAAAAAAAACTTAAGTATGAACACCAAGTCATGCAAAAAGAGACCGCTGAAGGGCATTTTATTTCACCTTAGAGTTGTTTTTAGTTATCTTACTTGGGCTGCGTTGAGTCTCCGCGGCATCTTTGGGGATCTTTCATCACTGTCCACAGACTCCCTAGTTGTGGCACTTGCACGCCATAGTGCACGGGCTCAGTGTCTGCAGCTCACAGGCTTGGTTGCTCCACAGCATGTGAAATTTAAGTTCCTGCACCGGGGATTGAACCCATGCCCCCTGCACTGCAAGGTGGATTCATAACCCCTGAGCCACCAGGAAAGTCCTCTAGAGTTGTTTTTAACAAGCACGTATTACTTGTATAACTCCAAACACATCAAAAAGATCAGAAACATTAAAAAAATACATAGAAAAAATAACCTAGGTGGAATATGCCAAAATATTAATAGCAATTGTCTGATGGGTTCTTTTCCTGCCTCTTTTAATTTCTATACGTGTACTAGTTTTTACTAATTCTTAACACAGATACATTCTCCTTAAATATTACAGATAAAGCCTTTTACCACTTTCATCTCCCAATCCTAGGCCCCTACCACGGGGTAATCAATGTTATCAGTTTGGTGTATGTTCTTTCGTGTATATGTATGTACATATGTGTATACAATGTGTGTATTCATACATACACACGTATATATAACATTATATATATTATCACTTTGTGTCTTTTTAAAACAAATGACATCAGTTTGAGACCCTTTGCAATTTCACCCATCAAGATGTCTCAAAGATTATCAAACATTATTGCTTAGATGTCACTAAGCAATATGAATGGCCCTCATTGTTTTAGATTAAGTAGCAACACACAGTATAGATACACCAAATGTCACTTGCTGCTGCTGCTGCTAAGTTGCTTCAATCGTGTCCGACTCTATGTGACCCCATAGACGGCAGCCCACCAGGCTCCGCCATCCCTGGGATTCTCCAGGCAAGAACACTGGAGTGGGTTGCCATTTCCTTCTCCAATGCATGAAAGTGAAAAGTGAAGTCGCTCAGTCATGTCTGACTCTTCACAACCCCATGGACTGCAGCCCACCAGGCTCCTCCGTCCATGGGATTTTCCAGGCAAGAGTACTGGAGTGGGGTGCCATCGCCTTCTCCAAAATGTCACTTAGCTACTCTCTACTAACAGCATTTAGTGTTTTTCTACTAAAAATAATTCTGCAGTCAATTCTTTTATAAATGCCTTCTTCTGCAGGCTTTAGAGGGTTTCCTTGAGATTCATTTTAAGAAGTGGAACTGCTAGGTCAAGAGAAGACACACATTTGTTATTTTAACAGACAGTCCATCAAATTGCTTGACTAAGTTGACTGCACACAAATTTATACTCCCGGTGTAGGCACACATCACTGTCAATACTTGCTAACAAAACCTTTAACTTTTTGCCAACTTGATGAATAAAAATGACTCTCTACTGTTTTAATTTCCTTGAATCACAGGATGTGTGTCTTTTCAAATTTTTATAAGCCATATGTTTCCTTTTTTACAAATTTCTTCTGTACAAAATGTATCCATTTTTCTCTTGCAGGTTTGTCCTTTTCCCATTGATTTTTATAAGAGTTCTTCATATATTCTGGAAACTAATCCTCTGTCAACCTTATATGTGCAAGTAGCTTTTCCCAGTCTTTGTCTTTCAATCTGTTTATATTGGCAGAGGGTGGGAGAAGAATATAGTTTTTCATACCAATACATCAAATTCAGCAAATGATGGCATTTGCACGTTTTGTGTTTTAAAGCCAGCCTTACCCTGAGGTCATAAAAATACTTTTTTTCTAATAAATTCATTTCTTTTTTATGTTTATTTAGTCCATCTGAAATTTCAGTGAATGGTAGGAAGTAAGGTCCTTAATCATTTTTTTAAGACCTGCTGCTGCTAAGTTGCTTCAGTCGTGTCCGACTCTGTGAGACCCCATAGATGGCAGCCCACCAGGCTCCCCCATCCCTGGGATTCTCCAGGCAAGAACACTGGAGTGGGTTGCCATTTCCTTCTCCAGTGCATGATAGTGAAAAGTGAAAGTGAAGTCACTCAGTCGTGTCTGACTCTAGCGACCCCATGGACTACAGCCTACCAGGCTCCTCCGTCCATGGGATTTTCCAGGCAAAAGTACTGGAGTGTAGGCAGGTGCTAAATATCCATCTTTTTTCCACTGATTATAAACACCTTTATTATATACTAAGTTTCCATAGACATCAGTCAGTTTCTATTCACTGATGTTTTGGTTTGCTGTATCACAATCAAGCTGTTTTAATTACTTCAGTTTTACAAAGTATTTTGACACGGGGTAGGCAATCCTCCCTATGCCTTGTTTTTACAAATTGATCTTGGCTCTTCTTATACATTTGCTTTTCCAAATGAACCTTAAAATCAATTTGTCAAATCCCAATATAATTACCGAGGTTGCACTAAATTACAGATTAGATATAAATCAACATCTTTACTACACACCAAAGTTTCCATCTATGAATGTGTAGTATTTCTCTACTTAGGTCTCTTATATCTTCTAGTTAACAGTTTTATAGCTTTTGTGCACATTTTAAGCTCATTAAGCACTCAAAGTCTCCTGTTAGTTCTTATAACTTGTCAGTTGATTCTCCTGCAATCATATTACCTGCAAATGTTTTGTCTCCTCCTTTCCAACGCCTGTGGTTCTCACTACTTTTCTTATGCACTGGCTGCAGTATGAGGCAGGACCATTCTGAATCGTACTGGTAATAGTGGTCCTCCCCGTCCCGTTCATCTCACAGGTTTGCTAAGCACTTCTCCATTAGTGTGTTTCCTGTGGGTAACCTTCATCAGGTTAGGGAGACTCTGTTCTACTGTTATTCACACATGGCGTTGCACATCATCATATGCTTCTTTCTGGCATCTCTTGAGATAGCACAATTTCCTTCTTCTTTATAGATTTTGCAAACTATGTACAATGGTAAATTTTTATGTTTTAAACCAATCTTTCACTCATGGTAAAAATCCTTCTTAGTCACAATAATATTTTAATTTCTGACTTTTACATCTGTGTTTACAAGTGAGGAAAGGCTATATGCAACTTTCTAATAAGGAAAATAAATATAGGCCAAAACAAAGGATTAGACATACCTACATATTTTTGCATTATTTGTTAAAAAGAAAACATACAGGTAAAGAATGCTTAATTTTTATTAAAAAAGAAAAAAAAGTGTGGGTATACTGAGTGTTTGAAAAATAATCAAACTGAATATGCTTTAACTTATTCTTCTACTTACTTAACTCTCTGTTTGGGTTCAGGCTGTCACCATCAATGCAGTCACTTGCTCCAGCAAGAATCTGGAAGAATTAAAGTCTCCTTTCCTCCTTCTTCTACACCTTCCATAACAGCCATTCAGCAAGTTCCAAAGATTCTACCTCATAGCTCTCCTAGGAGGCCACAGGATAAAATGGGCAAGGTCAAAAATTTAAGACAGACCTGGCTCCACTCACAGTGCACTGTGTTGCCTTGGGTAAGTTACTACCTGTCTGGGCCCTAATTTCTTCATCTATAAATAGATATGATACTATCAAGACTAAAGAGCTGTGCATGCTAAATCATTTCAGTCATGTCTGACTCTTTTCAACCCTATGGACCACAGCCCACACCAGGCTCCTTTGTCCAGGGGATTCTCTAAGCAAGAATACTAGAATGGGTTGCCATGCCCTCCTCCAGGGGATCTTCCCAATCCAGGGATCAAACCTGTGTCTCTTATGTCTCCTGTACTGGCAGGCAGGTTCTTTACCACTAGTGCCACCCTGGGAAGCCCCTTAAAGAATTGTGGTAAAAATTAAATAACACATGTAGCTACCTAACACAATGCCTGCCATCCAATGCATGACCAAAGGTTAGCAATACTTCAGCAAGGTCTCCTCTTCTCCCTCCCCTCTGTTGGGTCCTAGGTTGAGGCCTTGCAACCTTCACCTGGTCTATGACAACTATCTTCTAGTCCTTCTGCCATATGGACACTGCTGCCAAAGCTTAGTTTCTAATATACAAATCTAATCATGTAATTTACCTGTTTAAATCTTTCCATTGGCTCCCAACTACCTACTAGGTAAAGTTCCAACTCCTCAGCATGACATAAGGCCTAGCTACTTTCTGCCCTTACCTTCCTCTACTCCCAGTGCTTTGCCTTTAAACAAAGCAACGTATCTTCTGGCTATGTTAACCAGACTTTCAAGTTTTGTTTTTGTTTGTTTGTTTGTTTGTTTTAGCAGAATAGATTTTCTTATATTAGCCTCACCACAATGAAGCCTTACTAGCAATTTAAGGCTTCATGGAACAATTCTAGAGCCAACTAACCTCTCTCAGAGTTCTGATTAGATACATGCTGGCTGAGAGGGCCCCTTGAATCCACTATTCTTCAGATGCTGGTAGTCAGACATCAAAGTATTATTTTGAAAGAATGTATCATCCATGACTTAGACTTGTTCTCAATGGACAATCTCCTTCCAGAAGTGCAAACTTCCTGCTACCTCCTCTCTCCAAATAAATGAGTTTGATTCTATTATAGTTTGCTCCTGAAGTCAGGAAACATAGCTCAGAAAAACACATTTCGGCAATGTTATTTGTGTGGGCTGTAACATGAAAAGAAAGAAGAAACTCTTATATCAGAAAACCTCCCTAAAATATACCCAGTTTAATTTCATGTGTGGTGGTGTTTATCACAGTGAGTGAAAAGATGGCATTCATGGTCATAAGAATCCCTGCTAGACAAAGATAGTAACAGGGGCTCTAATTAGAAACTTTAGAGAAAACACAAAATAAAAGAGAATGACCTTGGTCTTATAATCTTTTTTAAAGAATCCAACATGCAAGTCACCAAAATGACCTCTAATTTAGAGAAACAAATTCTAACTAAAGAGCCAACACTCCATGGTGATTTTTGAATAATTATTTCTTTCACTTAAAACCAGATGTTTTTCCCATAAATAAACACATTATTTCACAACAAGAAAGAAAGAAATGAGACCTGCACAGAGAGAACACACCACAGATTTTACCTCAAACGGCAGAGGCTTGGATTAATTTTTTTTAAGTTTATTTGTCAATTTCAGAAACTCACTAGTGGAATAAAGAGCTTAATACAAGTATGCAAAAAAGAAAGCTCTGTGAGGTTTTCACCAGGATGAAATGGGATTAGCTTTGTAGTTCTTATAGTCTTCTTCACAGAAGAATGCAATTTCAGTTTCACTGGCTGAAAAAAAAAGAAAAATAGAAAATGGAAAAAAATTTTAATGTAAAACTAGATTTTAAATAAGTATGGAAATCCATATTTCATTGATTCAGTGCTTCCAAGGCCTAAAGTTAGAAAAACAAGTATGGTTTCACATTTCACAAAATCACCAAGAAGTTTTAAGTACGAGAATCTAGAATTCAACCAATTTAAAAGTAAAAAGAAAAATAACCAAAAAAATTAAAAACAAGAGTTAACACATGAATCTGGTTTCCAAGAAATCATAAAATTGTTCATTTATAGTCCTCTTGACAATCCTAGAAATAATAAGCCATTATTTTTTTTTCCAAATGTGTTACTCTGTTCCTGAAGGAGGATGAAAACTCTTTTCTCCCCCCTCTGAAATTAGCCTGTAGGTATAATAATTTAATACTTAGAGGATCAGTAGAATATTTTACAGATCACTTTACATTCTCCCTCATGACCCATCAAAATATGTGTCTGAAGAAGTTAATTTTTTGCCCGCTTATGACTAATTCATGAGGCTTCAACAATATGCAAAGTGAAAGACACAAATTGGCTTCTACCGCAATACCTTCAAATACCTCTAATTATTCACAAGGGATATGGCACAGCTAAAGGACCCACAAAGGTTCAGAGCAGTCACAATTCTTTCAACCTAGCAGGTCAAGGACTCTGTCTTCTAAAACAATAAGTCAGCAACATTATTAATTCAGACTGGAGACAAATCTGATGGAAAGCCTTCCAATTATTAAACATGCAATTCTTTAAGGTGTTGCACCAACAGTTCCACATTTTTTAAATTAAATCAGAAGTTAATACAGCCTGCTTAGCTTTTACAGAAAGAGCAAAAGGGCCTTCAGAATCTTGACAAGAAAACAGACAAGATTATTTGTAATGAATACTGATCACTCAATTAACATATTCTCTAAAAACAGACAAGTGAAACTCTTCAAGCCAAATAAATAGGATAATCAGGAAGGATGCCAAGGATTACCACTGGTCTCCCAGTTTAAAGCTCTCATCTCTTCATTAGAATTTATCACAGAAGAATGAAATTAAAGAGCTTAGCATAACATTTCATTAAAAATGTTTTTGCTGGTTTTAAGTATACCAAATTTAATGTTTCTCAAACCTAAATTCCTGTGGTCTTTACAGAAAATATGGAAATGTTGAAAGAAGAAAATAAAATCACCCAGAGTCTCAGATCCTCATTCCAGCCCTTTTATATATTCAAGATTAAACGAAGGTTAATCTTGATAAAAATCATATTATGAACTCTTGTTACAATAAGCCTGAGTGTGTGTGTGTGTAGGCAAGCAGGGAAAACACAGCAGAAAGAAACTGGGAATTGATGAGAGGGGCTGTATACAAATGCACCCTGGGCAAATAGTAAGTTAATGTACAGTTAAATTTTACAAGAAAATGGCATTTAAATTAACAGCTAAGAGCTCTAGACTAGGAATTAGTAAAAAGTTGAAAAGGGGGCTTCAAAAAATTCAGTATTCAAAGAGAAGATATTCTGAGATCTATCCTTTAAATAAAAAGCTCCTTTTTTGAAGAGAAGCAAGCCCAAAGGTAGACCTACATAATTTGCAAGTGATTCTAATATCCTCCTCCTGATGTTAGGAGAATAAGCAAAAGTCCCCTGTTCTTAATAATCACAATGCAAGATTTCATACACAATGTGCTATTTACATACAGAACTTTACACAGTGCTTTGCCCACACAGCACTTTGCTCAATACACACTAACTGTAATTACCATTTTCACTTAACCGCAGTTGACATTTATCTGTACCCCTTTTGAGAAACTAGTACATCTTACGGCTCTTCAGGATACCAATAATGGGTTTAGAATTAAATGAATGTATAGAAAGAACTGACAAAGCATTTCTGTTTTGACACATAAGTTCTCTTGGGTCTAATTAAGTTATAGATCAATCCATTATTTATATACTACAGGCTTAAAAATGAGGTCATCTAAGGTAAAGATTTTATTTTCAGATGAATGAATTTTTTTCAGGAAAACTAGATTGACAAATGGGTTAAATTCAAATGGTCCAGGTTGATAAAAATGTTCACCCTTAACAAATTGGAGAATAACACACAAATTAGGAGTTAGCTGCTTTGAACATTCAAAAGAAAGACATAAGGTGGATTTTAAATTTTAGTAACATTTCTTAAGCAGAAACAGAATATTATGTTTTTTATTAAATCTACATAACCCTATTGAAAATGTCTGAAACAATGATTTCACGTATTTAGACTGAAAATTTACTTGCCAATTACAGTGAAAACAAATTACAAAAGATTTTCAAGACTTCTACATAATCACCCTTTCCTCCATTATCCCAAATTCTATTTAAAATGGCTCCAGAAGAACCCTCAGGAAGTCTACCACATGCTGGTCCCCTAGGGCACCTGATTTTAAATTAAATGTGCTGCAGGCGGCCATGCACGCAGGTGCATAGTGCCCTGGCATGTGAATGGGAAATGAATGTGCATTCTCAAATCCAATAAATATACCACCAGCTCATCCCTTTGTCTTACTAGCAAGTGAAACCAAGTAAGAACTCTCCAAATACATTTGTGGATCATTTTAATACTGACTTTCAAGTTTAATGAAATGAACACAAGCCAGGACATTCAAATGTTGGATATGAAATTAATTATTAAGAATTTTATAATGTTTCCATTATAAAATGCACATATATACACCTTGAATGGGAAAATAATAACTTCAAATTTTTTTTAAAAAGAAGAAAAACCAATTTTAAATGCAAAAATCTCAGGAAAGTTGAGTATAATATACTTAAACTCCTCAACTAACTTATTTCAATAAACCCATCTATCAACAAGGATTTACTGTATGGCTTCTAAATCCCGAGCCTCATATCAAAGCTGTGTGCAGCACAGCAACTGTCGTCCGAGAAAGAGGCTGAGAAAAGTGTCCTGACTGCAATACAGACAATTAATGATCAGAGCAGGCTGTAATGTGAATAATAACTCCAGATTATTGGCAAAAAAAAAAAAAATCCAGGAAGGGCAAGGTGTGATTTCTGCAGCAATTTGACACCAAAAGGACAAAGTTTCACTGTCTCGCCTGGGTCCAGGACTCATCCTTGCAAGTTTCACAAAAGTCTAATCTACAAATCATTCAAAACCATGCCCACAGCTGTTATATTTCTAACTTTTTGCCAAAGGAGGTCAACAATCCAACAAGTAGTTCCAAACAACCGTGTGTCTTTTATTTCTTATTTGCTTGAGAATCTGTTTTCAAGCTGGTTGAGAAAGATTTCAAACTATAGTTTGGAGAAAACAAATATAGAAATACATCTGACCTTTGATAGACTGGACACTGTGATCTCCACAACAGCATGCAAAGTGAAAGTGTTAGTCGCTCAGTCATGTCCGACTCTTTGTGACGCCATGGACTGTAGCCCTGCAGGTTTCTCGGTCATGGAATTTTCCAGACAAGAATATTAGAGTAGGTTGCCATTCCCTTCTCCAGGGGATATTCCTGACCAAGGGATCAAACCCATGTCTCCTGCATCGGCGGGCAGATTCTTTACATCTGAGCTACCAGGGAAGCCCGAGAGGAGAGCAAAAAGGGACGAATCATGTCTGGAAGGTTCCTTCTCATCTTCTTTCTCTGGGATCCCAAATTCCCAGGGCCTGCCACCTATTTTAGCAAGTACCAGATCATCGCTGCTGTGATGTTAACATGAACAGCCAGTTAAACACGCTGTCAAAGCAGGAAAGCATGTATGCCTCAAGATATGACTACCTAAAAAAGGATGGGAAAGGGACTCAAACCTTCAGGAAACACTAATCATATATGATCCTGATAAAGAAGCGGAGCCAAGGAATCCTACAATTTGAGCTGCCTAGCCAAGATCACCGGGAGGGGCCGGGCACCGAGACTGGGTTTCGGTTGTGGGCAGACAATAGAGGAGTGACGCACAAAGTGAAAACAAGCCACAGGGAACTGGGGAATTATTCCAAGACGTGGCCTGATGCGAACTCTTCCCAGAGGTGAGCACTTAGAGTCTGCCAGACTGTGTCTTGTTTTAAAATATTTCCAGTAAAACACAACTGACTTTAGAAGAGTTACCCTATTTCAGTTTCTTTCCTAAACCGGAGACAATTCAAAAGATAGCAATAGTAGAATGCAGCAAAATCAAAGAGATAAAATATAACCCCAAAAATATTTAACATGAAAATTTATTACTTAGGGGAATTAGTCCATAAAACCACAACTGTTAACAACAAGATCTTTAAATTATAAATAACAATTCTAGGTAAGGCCTTCTTCCACAAAACAAATCTTTTTATTGATGTATTTCAGGACTAAATCCACAAGCAAAAACCTCCCCTGACATCGAGCGTAGAATATACAATTGGGATCTGCAATGTAGATAAAAGGCTAGAGAATTTCTTGGTGAGAAAAGAAATCTTCAAACCAGTTTGTTCCCCTAATTTCCCCCCTCACAGTCTTTCTTTTCCTTTCATGATTTTTACAGAAAAGTCATAATGATACATTTGTTACACTGGCCTTATTCCCATGGCAACTGGCTGTGATGGCAGAGTGACAGCTCTACAGCAAGATCAAGTGGTAAGAAGGGAGAAAGCGATGACTTAGAATTTTTCTCCTAAAACCTCTTAAAAACCTAACCAGGCACAGCAGCAAGGGAGGGAAAATTCCCTAGAAAAATCACACATTTCAAGTACTGCTTTTACAACTCTACTCCCACTTAGAGTTTTTTGTTGCTCTCCAGGGGCCATCACCTCCTTCCCCATGAGTAATAACTGTGGCTTGTTCTCAAGGGTACAGAAACACTGCTCTCAGCAACAAAGGGGAACATGCAGAAGAGGGGGTTGCTCCCAACAGGGATGGAAGACACCCTCATCCAGGGCTACAGACTTGCCAGGGCATGAGAACTGTTTGAAGTAACAACCTGAAACCAGTGGAGAACCCATGAAAATGATCTGATTCTGATCGAAGATCTATATGGCCTTAAAACAAGAACGACCAAAAAAAAAAAAAAAAAAGTGATTTGATTTATACCTTTATAGGTGGTTTGTTATATAAGTCTGAAATTGATGACAATTAAACCAACAACTTGAGATTTTAACAAATTCAAAACATTTGTCAATTGCTTTCTCCAAAATGGTTTCCAAATAAAATGAAGTGTTTTTGAGGGCGTTTACATGCATTGCTCCAGATGCTTTCATATACATTCTTTTACTTCACCCTATGACAACCCTCTGAAATAGGTTTATTATTTCTGTTTCATTTTACAGAAATCGAAGTAGAAGTTCAGAGACTCTAAATGGCTTCCAGAAGGTCACAGATGCAGAGCCATCATTCAAACCAATTTTCCCTAAATTTAGGAGTTGATTCCTTAAAATTGGGCCCTTACTTTATAAGTAATACATGTAAATTATAAAAGAAAGTTTAAATTACAAGAACAACTAGATAAATGGAGAATAAAGAAAAAAACAATTGCTAGCAATGCCACCACCCAGGGAAAGCATTTTTATAATTTTAGTATATGATCTCTTCTTCATATACATATACAGACATGTAAATACATACATTTAAAAATAAAAATGGCATCACACAATACATTTTCTATTTCCATTCAATAAAGCTCTACATCAATGAATCTCAAACCAGGAAGGACCACAACCTTGGAGGAGTCACAGAGTTGAGGAAGCATACTTCTGTTGGCTTGGTAATAGATATGACAGAAAATTACTTAGTAAGTTTGAGAAAGTCTTACTGGTAAAATTGATCAACAAAGTTAGAGATAATACACCTTCCCAACAGTAGTACAAGGGAACATCCATTTTCTAACATTCCTTCAGATACAACCACCATTCTCCGTGTCTGCTAGTCTTAAATTATTGCTTGTCTAAGGTCACCCAGACAGTACGTGGCAGTCAAGCTGCTAACCCAAGCACTCTGACTTCAGCCTCTAATTCTTAATCACTAAAGTAGTAAGCTACATAAAATTTAGTCTCTATTTTCATGTATATTGCTCTCATTACTAACAGGGCTGAAGTATTTTTTATGTTAGCTATTTCTTCTATCAGTAGTTTATTTCTCCTTTTAATACTGATTATAAGACCTCTTTATAAAGTCAGGCTTTCTTTGTCATATATGCTGCAAATATTTTTTCACAATTTATTGCTTCTCCTTTAACTCTGTTTATGTGGTCAAATCTATCATTTCTTCCTGCTTTATGGCTTCTGGCTTCAAGGGCATGCTTAGAAAGCTCTTTTCCCCAAGATTATGAAACTACTGACCTACATTTTATCTAAAAACTTTTTTACATTGCAAACATTTAATCTATATAGAATTTATTTTAGAATAAAGACTAAGAACTTAAGTTTGATTTTCTCAAATGTTTTGGCAATGGGCCCAACAGTTTCTGGCTAATTCATTCTCTTCTCCACTTATTTGAGATGTCAAAATTTTCTCATACCATGAAACTGCTTTTTAGTTGGTTTTTTAATTTTCCAATCTTTTCCATGGAGCTGTCAATTTCTGTATCAATACTGCTGCTGCTGCTAAGTTGCTTCAGTCATGTCCAACTCTGTGAGACCCCATAGACGGCAGCCCACCAGGCTCCCCCGTCCCTGGGATTCTCCAGGCAAGAACACTGGAGTGGGCTGCCATTTCCTTCTCCGAGTCACAATATGGAAAGACATTAAATCTAGCCAAGAGTATAGACTTAGACACAGAAAACAAGTCTGAGATTATATAACATGGCATTCAAAATCCTATCTAAGTTAAAGATGTCAGGAATCCACTTCAACCACATGTGTCATTTTAAAATGAATTCCTGACAGATGTGACAACAATAAAACACCTGTCAAAAAAATGTAAGGATTCCTAACATGGACTTCATGAACCTTAGAGTGTCCCTTGACCAGTGCATATAAAAAATTAGAAAGTAAGTGTGATTTGTGCTGCTTCATTATGTCAGAGGCATAATGCCTTCAACTGCTCACATTTCTCTCGAAACCTTCACTGTACTACCACATCATCTGAGTATACATGTAAGTAGAATTATAGTGACATCTAATGGTCACAACACATGTCACACAGCATTTCTTTAAAATAAAACTGCATGCATATTCCAAATTGAAAGGCTAAATCAGGCAATTTTTCAACTGCATACCATAGGCCCCTATTTGAAATTCCATGACTTGGTCGGCTCGCAATGATTTGGATAACTACCAGAAACCATGCTGCTTGTTATACAAACAACATCTCACTTCATTATTCCACGATATTTCTACCGGGCCCTTTTCTCTTAAACTATCAGCTCAAATGAAGCTGATATGAGTAAGTAGGTTATTAAGTGAGTAATAACCTGTCAATCACTTAAAATAACCCTCAGCAGAATTCTGAGCATACTTTCTGGAAAGAACTATTTGCATGCTGAACGTTGGGAGAGCAGATATCTACTGCCCTCAGTCAAACGATCTGAATGTACATCATTCTTGTCCTTCCCCTCTGAATAATTATCAGGTAGTGTAAAGAGCACCAAGGGTAGCATTTACTTTGCATTAAGTTATCTAAATATAATCAGCCAGACATCACCATCCAGGCCGGGAAAGACAGTGCCCCTCCAGCCCTGCATGCACACACACACACACTTTCTCACCAATTCCAGCTGCTTTCAGGGTGCTATCTTCTTTTAACAGGAGTCTGTCATCATCTTCCAAACTCAACACAAGTTCATTTGTCTAGAAAGAAAAACAAATCCACTTTTTACCAGTACTTTTATTAGTTTCACATTTGGTGAGATTCCTCAAAGACAAATGAATTGTTACTTTGCGTCACAGCAATAATCCAAGTCACATTTTGTTCCCATCGCTGTAGGGAAAGCAGTGAACATGTACATAGTGAGTGCTTACTAAACACACGTTACATAAAGCGCTAGGGAGGCAGGGCTAGAACACAAAGCTTTTGTGCTGGAGCTGGGTTAAAATTCAGGTTCCACAAATATCCAGCTTCGTGGTCTCAATATATTACATAGCCTTAGGAAAAAAAAATGTAGGGGTAGCAATGCATCTTCTTATTGCCATGTGGTGAGGATGAACAGAGATGAAGTATATAAAACCCCCAGTGCAATGTCAGTCACATAGGGAGTAGTGTTAGCTGTCAGTGTTCTGTTTCATCATCATCTCATCCTCACAATAACCCAGGAGGATTCAGAGAGGTTAGGACACAGGCTCAGAGGATGTGGTCGGGGGACTAAGGTTCTGTTAGTGGAAACACTGACTGAAACCGCCCACCCTGGTCAGGCACGACAGTAACCATTTGCATGATTTTACAACAGAAGATCCTAGTAAGGAAAACAGAACTAACAAGCCACCACCAACTGGAAAAACTTGGGAAAGGTCAAAAGGAGATGCCACATGTCCTACTAATCTCCCAGAATCCTTCTCACTGGAATCCATCTTGGCTGAACAATGCTTGCTCCACCAGGAAGGACCCTGAGTCAGAACGACTGGCCAGAGACAACCCAGAAGCCTATCTCATCACCATAAAACCTGAGACTGCAGGCCACGTGGCAGAGCAGTCCCCCTGGGTTCCCTTACCCTCCTGCTCTTCACCCGGGAGCCCCTTGCCAGTAAAGCCTCTTGCTTTGTCAGCATGGGTGTCTCCTCGGACAATTCATTTCCCAGTCTTAGACAAGAGCTCAGTCTTGGGTCCTGGTAGGTGTCCCTCTTCCTGCAACAGATCCAGTTTTGACCAGTCTGACTTCTTAGAGAAGTGAGCTTGCCTTTCCTTAAAAGCTCACGTATTTAAAAACCCTGCTCCAGCTAACAAACACTTGGTCCCAAGTCCTGTTAACTAACATTTCTCTTTGTGATTTAGGGAGAGTTTGCTCTCCAATGCTACTCACAAATCCACTTAAACATAAATGTTGATCCTGCCTCTAAACAGCAGCTGGTAGTGAGCACTTGCTGGGCAGACAGTACCACCTGTCAACCAGAACGCAGTTGTTTAGTACCAGATTATCTTTCCAGAATATGGCTGAGAGAGAGACTCAAAAGAAAGGCCTCTCAGCAGTCAAAAGAGCTGCCCCAGGAGCCACGCTCCACAGCTTTTCTCACTAGAAAGAGCACAGGGGCTTAAACGTGCACAGATTAAAAGAGGGGGGGGGAACTTTACTGAAAAAATCATTTTAGAATAGGTAATACATGCTCACAAGACAAAATGCTCCAAGTACATAGGGACAGAATGAGAAGTAGGCTTCTCCCTCCTCCACCCAGCAACCCAGCTCTCCACCAGAGAATTTGTACTAATTCTTATGCATCCTTCCAGAGACTGTCCTTGTACCTTCCAGAGACTGTTGTTGTACATGTACATGCAGGCAGAGATGTGCCTATAAACTTTTCCACACAAACAATGGCATGGTATATGCTGTATTCTAACTTCTCTTAAAATATCTTAAAGTCATTCGGATACAACTGAACCTACAAAACAAAAAGAGACTCACAGAGAACAGACTTATGGTTGCTGGGGGAAAGGATGAGGGAAAAGGACAGTTAGGGAGTTTGGGATGGACACGTATACACTGCTATATTTAAAGTGGATAACCAACAAGGACCTACTGTATAGCACATGCAGCTCTGCTCAATGTTATGTGGCAGCCTAGATTGGGAGCAGGGTTTGGGAGAGAATGGATACATGTATATATATGGCTGAGTCCCTTAGCTCTTCACTTGAAACTCTCACAACACTGATTATCAGCTATACCCCAATACAAAAAAAAAAAAAAAAATCTTAAAATCATTCAAAATCAGTTTAAGAGCTGCATCATAATTTATCAAGGCTTCAGTATATTCCAATGGAAGGATTAACACTCTCTCTATCCCTACTGATGGACATTCAGGTTGTTTCCTATCTCTTCCTATCCTACTCAGTCCTGCATCAAATATTCTTGTCCATGTATCATTTGGCGTATGTACAAGTTTTGTCTGTAAGATAAATTCCTAGAAGTAGAACTATTCAGTCAGAGAGAAAGTACAATTTTTATTTCGACAGATATTTCTAAATTACTCTCCAAAGAAGCAGTACCCATTTATACCACCACTACCCATCACTGGGATTCCCTGGTGGCTCAGATGGTAAAGCATCTGCCTGCAATGCAGGAGACCCGGGTTCGATCTCTGGGTTGGGAAGATCCCCTGGAGAAGGAAATGGCAACCCACTCCAGTATTCTTGCCTAGAAAATTCCATGGATGGAGGAGCCTGGTGGGCTACAGTCCATGGGATCGCAAAGAGTTGGACACGACTGTGCGACTTCACTTCACTTCACTTCACCCATCACTGAGAGCCCCTGTTTCCCATACCCTCACCAGCACAGTGTATTATCGAAAGATTTTGATATTGCCAATCTAGCAAATGTAGATTAAGAATAGTGTTGTGGTGGCTTAGTCACTAAGTCATGTCCAACTCTTGCGACCCCTGGACTGTAGCCCTCCATGTTCCTCTATCCATAGGATTCTCCAGGCAAGAATACTGAAGTGGGTTGCCATTTCCTTCTCCAGGGCATCTTCCTGACCCAGGGATTGAACCTGGGTCTGCTGCACTGCAGGCATATTCTCTACCTACTGAGCTACCAAGGAAGCCCCCAAGAAGAGTAATTTGTATTTATTTGGGTGTGAATAAAGGTGTGAATAGTTTCTTTCTTTTTTTTTTTTTTTTTAAACTTTACAATATTGTATTAGTTTTGCCAAATATCGAAATGAATCCGCCACAGGTATACCCACATTCCCCATCCTGAACCCTCCTCCCTCCTCCCTCCCCTCCCCTCCCTCTGGGTCTTCCCAGTGCACCAGCCCCAAGCATCCAGTACCGTGCATCGAACCTGGACTGGCGACTTGTTTCATACATGATATTATACATGTTTCAATGCTATTCTCCCAAATCTCCCCACCCTCTCCCTCTCCCACAGAGTCCACAAGACTGAATAAACTTGTTGGATAATTTTTTTAATGGAATTGTGGAATATTGTTACATTCTAAGAAAACCGGGCTTCCCTGAAGGCTCAGATGGTAAAGAATCTACCTGAAATGCAGGAGACCTGGGTTCAATCCCCAGGTCAGGAAGATCCTCTGGAGAAGGGAATGGCTACCCACGCCAGTCACAACGAGTCAGACACAAGTGAGTGACTAACACTCACTTTTCACTAAGAAAATTAGGTCTTTTCTGTAATACAAGTTAGAAAATCTCCCAGTTTTCATTTGTTCCTTCATTTTCCTTCTAGAGCCTTTTTTTAAAGAAGGTGCTTAATGTCTGCTGAATGAATAAAGGAAAATGTATCAATCTTTTATTTATCTATCATACTTAAAAAGACCTTCAGTGTAAGATTACTTTAAAATCCCATGTTTCCTTAAAATATTTTTAATTAACTTCCTCTTTTAAACTTCTAATCATAGAGTATTTCAGACATAAAATGTATGCAGAATAGTACAATGAACCCTTCATGTACCCAAAACCCAACTTGACCAAATTATCCATTCATGTTAATCTAGTTAATCTCTATCCTTACCTATGGGTTTCATCTCAGACTTATTTGAGTATTTATTTTGGCATAAGGAAAAGGATATGGATTCATTTAACTGTTTTCCAGTTGTTCCAATAACATTTACTGAATCCTCCATATTTTCTCCATAAATTTGAAATGCAATATTCACTATATACTAAATTCCCATATATAATTGGGTCTATTTTTGGACTTCTGATTCTGTGTCTTTGAACTAACAGCTCATGTGACAGTACCACACTGTTTTAATTACTATAGTTTTACAATATGTCTTAATGTGCCAGGGTTAGTCACTCTCATTTCTCTTTCTTCTGACTATTCTTCATTATTTATCTTTTGCATGTTAGTTTTATAATCAGTTTCTTTAGCTTTTATATACACACCACATACACACACACACACGCATATATACAAATACATATATACACACAGCTGTTACTAGAATTTTATTTGGGTGGCATTAAATTTGTAAATTAACTATAAGAGAACTGACATCTTCATACTGTTGCCTCTTCCCATCCAAATATCCTTTACATTTCCACTTAAATCTCATCTTATATCTCTCTTTGCATGTTTTTCTTTTTTGTTAAATTAAGGTGGAATTTCATATAAAGATAGCACATAGTTCTTAAGAGAAGTTCAGCTCAATGAGTCTGGACAACTGAATAACCTCTCTGCAATTTTAAAGTTTTCTTCTTAAAGATCTTGCATATTTCTTACAAAGTTTACTACAGGGTGTGACTTCTTCCTTTCATAAACTTTTAACAAGGATAGCTATCTGGTTTCCAAACTCACAAAATATAAGACAGAAATTGGGGTTTTTCTTTCAAATCTTTTTGATAGGAATTACTATGACTTTGGGAGAAGGCAATGGCACCCCACTCCAGTACTCTTGCCTGGAAAATCCCATGGACAGAGGAGCCTGGTAGGCTGCAGTCCATGGGGTCGCAAAGAGTCGGACACGACTGAGCGACTTCACTTTCACTTTTCACTTTCCTGCATTGGAGAAGGAAATGGCAACCCACTCCAGTGTTCTTGCCTGGAGAATCCCAGGGACAGGGGAGCCTGGTGGGCTGCCATCTATGGGGTCGCACAGAGTCGGACACGACTGAAGCAACTTAGCAGCAGCAGCAGCATTATGACTTTACAAGTAGCCTACTGATTATACTCCATACTACACACATAGACACACAAGTACATTTTCTTACCAAAATAAACCATACTATAGTAATTACTTGCACTGGACTACTGATTCATTCAACAAACACTGAGCTCATCATGCAGACAGGAGGCTTGGTGGGAAGGTATCCAGTCACTTTTTTATTGTGGTGATGGCACCAAATTTCTGTGGACACCTGGTAATTTCAATTAAGAAAGTCTAAACCTAGAAATTTGGGGAAATGGGGAACATGCCTTGTGAACAAGTTCATTAAGATACAGGAGTTAGTTGGAAGTTTTTCCCTTTGGCTAAGGAAGAAGACTAAAATTACAGCAGAGTTGGAAAACTGACCGGCTGGGCCAGCGATGTCTATAGGCCTTGTAAATGGGCGCATGCAAAAATGAGAAAAACGGTTGGCAGTTGGAAAAGGCACAAATGAGGAACATGTGGGTAAAAGTTTTAAGTCTTAAAACTGTATCTGTAAAAATATATTGACTTCTTCCTTACAAAAGTTAAAGAAGAAATCTGAAGAACTATCTCTTTACTGGGTTTCCCTGGTGGCTTTGGGGTAAACAACCCACCTGCCAATGCAGGAGACAGGGGTTCCATTCCTGGGTCTGGAAGATCCCCTAGAGAAGGAAATGGCAACCTACTCCAGAATTCTTGCCTGGGAAATCCCATGGACAGAGGAGCCTGGCAGGGCTACAGTCCATGGGGTTGCAAAAGAGTTGGACACAACTTAGCAACTAAATAACAACAATCTCAACTAGAATCTCTATGATTTAGATGAGAAGTTTATAAAGCCAGATTCCAGAAACATCCTCAGTGACTCAATTTGTTTGGAGAATCTTTAAGTAAATACATTGCTCAACTGAAAAATGGGCTCTAATTTCACAACTCTAATGTGCCAAGATGGAACATATGTTTTAAATATAAGAAACAATTCTAAGATATTTCCAACTATAGCAGGAAAACTTTCTGATTTTTTTAAAAATATCATAATACTGATTAATTTGAATATTATGAATTAGGTCTTCATTAGGATAAAGGAATACTCTACTTATTATTTCCTTTTAGGAAACATGAGCATATGAGCAAGCTATGATATAAATGCAACACTAAATGGAGGATGACAACCTTTTTAAAGAGCCTTTTGTTTCATTTTAACTTTATTTATTTTCTTTCTACAATAAAATCAAGATTCCTACTCTCCACATTTTAGGGACAAGCCTAAAAACAGTCCTGGCTTGGACAAGAGAAAATGGATGGAGTCTGTGGCCAGATACAATTCTAGCATCCATACAAAGTAAAGATTCCATACCATAGTCCCAGACATACACAAGCACCAAATTTCAAAGCATTTGACAATTGGATGCTGTCAAATTTGTATACATAGTCCTTGGTATAGAAAAATAAAGTTACTGGAAAGAACCAGCTTGATTTTAGCCCAGGGAAACTGATTTCAGATTTCTGACCTCCAGAACTATAAGACAGTAAATGTGTGTTGTTTTAAGCCACAGGGGAAAAAAAAAATTTGAGTTACTAATCCACAGTCAACAGACATATCCTTATACCATCTTCTTTATGATCTCTTGTTATACATTTATTTGAAAGCTGACTGTGTTTGTGGGGGGCATCATCTATGACTAGCAAAGAGAATAAAATTAAATGAATCCATAAATAAATACTTCCTTCAAAAATTGTTATGGAAACATTCCTTTGAATGAGGCATTGTGCTAGGTATTGGAGATATGAGGAATAAAATACAGTCCCTTGTCCTTGAGTAGTTTCTATAATAGAGGAGATTATTGTTTTAATGAGAAGTCTATACGAGGTCACTGAGATTCAAGAAAAAAGATCACTCTGGTCTATCTACATGAGATGCAAACATAAAAACATTGTTCTGAAAAAGTATGAAGACGGAAATGTAAACATACTATAAACACATAACTAAGCAGTCCTCTCTGGGGTGGCCCATGTCCTCTGTGCAACTAGCAGGCCTGTTTCCGAGAGCCACAGTATGGGGCCTTAACACACAGAGAGAGTCAAATGAGAGAAAACACGTTATTTTCTTAATGCCCTCTTCTGGTATAGAACTAAGAAAATCAAAGAAATTGGACTAGATATAAAATTTGATTTCCTTTATTTGTAAGCTGAATTTATTTCAACAAGTTTTATGCTTGTTAAACATTTGCTTGATATACTGGGTTGACCAAAAAGTTCATTCAAGTTTTTCTGCACCAGAAAAACCTGAACAAACTTTTTGGTCAACTCAATATATTAACAACATTTTTTTTTTTAATTAACACTTTTTAAAAAAAGAATCCATTACCAACAGGAATACAATTTAGAGGGTTTTTTTTTTTTTTTCTTTTAATGGATAAAAGGCTATTTAAAGGGTAAATTCAAAATGAAAAATGCTACTATAATGAAAAATATCTTAGAAGTACACATGTTCATTCATTTATTCACTAAGTCAACCAAAATTGATTACCTGCTATGTGCCAGATACTGTACATATGAAACATACCTTTGATTTATGTGCTTGATGAACAATCTTCAGTTTATCTGAAAGAAAAAAAGTCTTTTTACTAAAATTATTCTAAAGCTTCATTTCAAACTTATTGAAGTGAGATTAAAAGGCTTCCCTGGTGGCGCTAGTGGTAAAGGATCTACCAATGAAGGAGACACAAAGAGATGAGGGTTCGATCCCTGGGTCAGGAAGATCCCCTGGAGAAGGAAATGACACCCCCTCCAGTATTCTCGCCTGGAAAATCCCACGGACAGAGGGGCCTGGTGGGCTGTAACCCATGGGGTCACAAAGTCAGACACAAGTGAGTGCACACATACACAAAGTGAGATGAGGTGTGTGGTGAGCTGGGGAGTGTGGCAGCTAGGAAAGTGAGGAATCTGGGTCCCTGCCTTATGATCAGGTTCACTTAAAAATCTAATACGCAGTAAAAGAAATATTACATTTGCATATCATTAAAATTAAAGATCACTGTATAAAATATTTTAAAGCCCTTTGACACAGAGAGCTGTGTTTATACCATAACCTGTAGTCAACTCAGCCCTTTTTCCCTTAGAAAACAGCTGAATGATATAACTCTATCTTGTTTGTTAGAGTCCCTAAATACTAAGATTAGCAAATAAGGTTTTTTAAAAAGTCTGTCTTTGTTAATGTCTACTACTACTATTTTTCTACTAATCTCTCAGAAGAGATTCAGTGACAGGAGGTCAAATGATCATAGCAACAAGTTGCTACCACTCTCAGAATTTAAACACCATCAAGGATGCACTGGTAATCTGATCAAGGCTGCTAATACTCAAAGACTACCAATGTCTGTCTCCTGGTTTTCAAATACTGCACAGGCTCACACTATCTAATCTGCTTTATTCAATCTCTCCTTCACTCCTTAATCTGCTTATCTTGAAATCAGGCTACACTGTGTTTTTCCAGTAAGTAGTTTCTCTACATTGGGTACTTCTAACTGGGCAATAATCAGTTCTTAATTATTTAACAGACATAGCATTCAACAGGTTTAAATTCAGAAAGTTACTAATTCTCCACTCAGTTTTACCTAGCCATTTAATTAATTTACTGTGAAAGTGAAGTCACTCAGTCGTGTCCGACTCTTTGTGACCCCACAGACTGTAGCCTACCAGGCTCCTCCATCCATGGGATTTTCCAGGTAAGAATACTGGGGTGGGTTGCCATTTCCTTCTCCAGGGGATCTTCCCAACTCAGGGCTCAAACCCGGGTCTCCCGCATTGTAGATAGACGCTTTACCCTCTGAGCCATCAGGGAAGTCTAATTTACTATAGTTATACATATAGTTATAGTTTATATACATATATATATATAGTTATAGTTTACATATATTATTATATCTGAATAAACTCTTAACCTTAAGCTAAAATTCATTTCTATCAATCATGCTATTTGATTCAACAAGGAATTTCAGTGAAATGAAAGACTCTGTTAAAGAAAAAAAAAACCTTGATTTAACTATGTTCTAATAATAAAGAAGAATTAGGGTACCTATTTAGTTAAGAACAGGCACTCTGAAATGCTCATTATTTTAAATAGTAAACTTTCAATTGCCTATTACAATTTTTAATATAAGGTAGCCTTATAAAAATCAATCTTACCTAAGTGAAATATACACATTTAGAATATAAAATAGGTCACAATGGCTAAAAATAAGCTTACAATGTACACAAGAAAACAAACAAATGTGACTTTTGAATTATCTATTATACTGAGTTACCTATTATACTCTTTTTCTCACTATAAATATATATTGTTTGTTACTAGAGATAAGTTAGAGAAGCCAATAGTAGTTGCTTTTTTCTTTTTAAACAAAAGGACCTTGATTAAAGTCTGTTATAATCGACCTGCAAAATTGCATACTGACCTCTCCAAGTGTCATCATGTTCTATATATTTTGCTAATAACCTTTAAGTTAGAAATATCTTTGCTCCGATATGCTCTGCAACCCCACAATAAGGAGGCAACGTTTTATTAGAAAAAGAAATGCTTTGAACATAAATTTTCACCAGATTTTTCTCTCCAACAGAAATTGGTAAGAATTGGGAAGAAAAGAAATGCCCCGCAAAACTAATACAATTATGTAAAGTTTAAAAATAAAATAAAATTAAAAAAAAAAAGAAATGCCCCTTTCTTTGTTAAATCATCTTTTTCACTTGTTTTTACTTCTTAAAAAAAACAATGTTAATTATTAACAGAAACAACTTCTGCTGGTATTGTTTCCTTAGTGAAGATTTCTTGAGGAAAACAACCTCATAAAGATAAAAACAAGATTTACGTTTGCAGAGTATTTAATGTGTTCACATTGTTTAATGTAATCTCACAAGCCTTAGAAACAAACAGAATTAGCAGCCTCACACTGTACAACAACAAACATTCACTGCACACATACACCATGCCTAAACAAAAAGAATTTAAAAATAAGACAACATCCCCTGTGCTTTAAGAACACACTATCTGGCCAGGGTAAATCAGTAATAGACACAGATGCCAATTAAATGGGAGGCAGGGCTCTGAGAAATCTCTGACTCTTGGCAGCCTGGCAGAGAGACTGGACCTTTGTCCAAGGGCACAGAGATGGCAACCAACAAAAATGAAATCTGACTCTGTGCCCTTTCCACTCCCCAACACCTACTGTGTTCAGTCCCTCAGAGAGTGTAGCAATACTGCAGGACGAGGACAGGTGAGCAAGGAACACTTCAGCGTTTCTTGTCAAAGACAAAGTGGCAGATTGTTAAAGAGCCAAACACAGTCACTTGAATTCTACCAAAACCATGGTGGTTCTCTAATTTCCTCACAGGTAAATGTGTTAGTTTTTCCTGCCAATTCATCTGAGTAGTATAGAAATAATAGGACAAGTGGATGTTAATAAGGTGGACTAATAAGAAAGATATGTTATCTACCACCATGGTAAAAGAAAAAGGAACAAGGAAAAAGTACAAAATCAACTGCAAAACAAGGTTTAAATGGCAATAAAAACACATCTGGCAATAATTACCTTAATTATCAATTAACTAAATGCTCCAATCAAAAGACTTAGAGTGACAGACTGGATAATAAAACACGCTTACAATATGTTGCCTACCAGAGACCCACTTTAGAGTGAAGGACACACATACATTGAGAGTGACGGGATAGGAAAGACTCACGTACAGAGCTATAAAAGACCACAGCTGCCAGAGCACTCCTGAGGGAAAAACAAAACAGGAGGCAAACTCTCCCAAACTTCAGGAAGAAGTCGATTGATACTATAATACTAACAATACTGCAAAGCTACAGTAATCAAAATAGTGTGGTTTGGGGCAAAAACAGACATACAGATCAATGGAACATAACAGAGAGCCCAGAAATAAAGCCACACGTACAGTCAATTAATCTTTGACAAAGTGGCAACAGTATACAAGGGGAAGTCTCTTTAGCAAGTGATTCTGCCACATGTAAATCAGTAAAGTCAGAACACATCCATACAACACACACAAAAATAAACTCAAAATGGCCTAAAGATGTAAACATAAGACAAGACACCACAATACTCCTAGAAGAGAACACAGACAAAACATTTTCTGACACAAATTGTACCAATATTTTCTTAGGTCAGTCTCCCAAGTTCAGTTCAGTCACTCAGTCATGTCTGACTCTTGGCAACCCCATGGACTGCAGCATGCCAGGCTTCCCTGCCCATCACCAACTCCCAGAGCTTGCTCAAACTCATGTCCATTGAGTTGGTGATGCCATCCAACCATCTCATCCTCTGTCGTCACCTTCTCCTCCTACCTTCAATCTTTCCCAGTATCAGGGTCTTTTTCAATGAGTCAGTCCTTCATTTCAGGTGGCCAAAGTATTGGAGTTTCAGCTTCAACACCAGTCCTTCCAATGAACATTCAGGACTGATTTCCTTTAGGATTGACTGGTTGGATCTCCTTGCAGTCCAAGGGACTCTCAAGAGTCTTCTCCAACACCACAGTTCAAAAGCATCAATTCTTCGGCACTCAGCTTTCTTTATAGTCCAACTCTCACATCCATACATGACTACTGGAGAAACCATAGCTTTGACTAGACAGATCTTTGTCAGCAAAGTAATGTCTCTGCTTTTTAATATGCTGTCTAGGTTTGTCATAGCTTTTCTTTGAAGGAGAAAGAATCTTTTAATTTCATGGCTGCAGCCACCATCTGCAGTGATTTTGGGGCTCAAGAAAATAAAGTCTCTCACTGTTTCCATTGTTTCCCCATCTATTTGCCATGAAGTGATGGGACCAGATGCCATGATCTTTGTTTTCTGATGTTTAGTTTTAAGCTAGATTTTTCCCTCTCCTCTTTCACCATCATCAAGAGGCTCTTTACTTTCTCTTCACTTTCTGCCATAAGGGTGGTGTCATCTGCATATCTGAGGTTATTGACATTTCTCCCGGCAGTCTTGGGTTTTGTAGATGCAAAAATTACATATAGAATGGATGGATAACAAGGTCCTATTGTATAGCACAGGAAATTATATTCAATGTCCTGGGATACATCATAATGAAAAAGAATACACACACACACACACACATACATACATACATATATATGAGTCACTTTGTTGTATAACAGAAATCATAAATTAAGTATAATTCAATTAATAAAAAAAGATTTTAAAAGATATTTTATGCAAACAAAAAGGATAAGAAAGCAGGGGTGGCAAAATACTCAAGTCAGACAAAACAGACTTTTTAACAAAGGCCATAAAAGAAAGAAAGACACTATAAAATGATAAAAGAATCAATGCAAGAAGATACTCCACCCATTAACAAACTAATATACATACCCAACATCACACCTAAATATACAAATACCAACAAAGGGAAAAATTGAAGGAATACATTATTTACCATCATGATGATTAGTAGCCAGATATTTTGATAACTTCATTATCTAAAACTTATCTTTCAAAATAATTTACATGGAACACAAGTTTGAATACACATCTACAGCATGTAAAAAAGGGAACCCATATGTAACTATGCCAATCTGAAGTGGCATCTGTAGACAGATTCAAGTTTAAGGTTGTATTTCAAGGCTTGACACTTTGAAAGCTGTGAAAGACAGAACTGAAAAGTTTCATATTTACTTAATCATGCTTTTTATTCCTTTCTCTTATTCAATATTTAGTATGTAAATTCTTGAAGTCCAATAAATCAAAGTACTTTCGACTCAGTGCCTTTAACTTCTGCTTGACTACCCCTTGTGACCTCACAATTAATCTCTGAATATTAAAATGCACACACACGGTGAAGATTGTGATTTCAAAGTATTTTATGTCATAAGTTGCTCTACCAAATGGCAGCAGAATTAAAAACCACTCCAGAAATGATCTAGGGTAATTAAAAATTTATGCTTTAAAATGTCTGTGCCAATTAACAGAAATATTTATTAGGTGCATCGTAATTCTCAAGTGAAGTCTCAAATCCAAAGTTTGGTGAGTGTCAATATCCTGAAGGTTAATAACTGTACATCTTTATAATGAATAATGAAACCTAGCTTCTTGACTTATTACTACATTTTAAAGTCAGTAACTGCAACGTATAAAATTTCTGTGTAACATGCTCAAGTTGTTGCTGTTGTTGTTTAGTCAGCTAAGTAGAGTCCGACTCTTTTGCTAAAAGCCCTATGGACTATTGCCCACCAGGCTCCTCTGTCCATGGGATTTCCCAGGCAAGAATACTGGAGTGGGTTGCCATTTCCTTCTCCGGGGGATCTTCCTGACCCAAGGATTGAACCTGCCTCTCCTGTGTTGGCTGGAGAAGGCAATGGCAACCCACTTTAGTACTCTTGCCTGGAAAATTCCATGGACAAAGGAGTCTGGTAGGCTGCAGTCCATGGAGTCTCAAAGAGTTGGACACGACTGAGTGACTTCACTTTCACTTTTCACTTTCATGCATTGGAGAAGGAAATGGCAACCCACTCCAGTGTTCTTGCCTGGAGAATCCCAGGGACAGAGGAGCCTGGTGGGCTGCCGTCTCTGGGGTTGCACAGAGTCAGACATGACTGAAACGACTTAGCAGCAGCAGCAGCAGCTCCTACGTTGGCAGATGAATTCTTTACCACTGAGGCACCAGGGAAGCCAACATACTCAAGTTATTGACATCTAAAATGTTAAATCTCTTCTTTTAATTCCCAGTCTTTAATCACTTCTCCTTTTCTGATTACCTGACAAAGAAATTCATTTCAAATCATTTTCTAAACATGCTATTCCTCATAAATACGCCACTTGATGACACAAGTAGTATTTACTTTAACAATATACTAGAATTCCTATATTTTAAATAACTTCCATATTGGTTTGTATATACAGATTGCAAACTCATTTTTGAAAACCAAATTTAAATTCACTTCAAAATAAAACTAATGTGAAATTATATGTTTTAAAAGAATAAGAAAAATTGGTTACCATATTTATAATTTCTGAATGGTGGTGGGAGGCTGGCCCTCAAAGGGATATCTGTAAGATAAAGAGTATTTTTATTATAAAATATTCAAATAGTCATAGTATTAAGAGAATTGGCATTTTATTATACAATAGCATCTACATACACTTGAAATATATAGTAAGTATGTGTGAAACATTATTATATAGTTGATGTTCATTTAGCACATGAATCTGAGAATCCCTTGGGGTCAGTAGTAGAAACCAAAGATCTGGAACAATCTTATCACTCTTACCAAAATTCATACAACCTATAATGTAACTACTCTAACTCAGCAAAGAAACTATAAATTTTCTTAAAACAGTGTTTTCAAACACTAGTATTAGTGTTCATTTATAATTAATTAAACTACAACCCTTACAGAGGGAATTAAGTAACATATATCTAAATTACATATGCATATATCCTTTGACCTAACAATTCCACTTGGAGAATTTACCATAGAAATATACTTTGCACACTCGTGTGTGTGTGTGTGTGTGTGTGTGTGTGTGTGTATGAAATGACTTAAACAAAGGTACTAACTGTAGCACTGTTCGCAATAGCAAATGCCTGGGAAAATCCAAGTATCTTTCAATGAGGGGACTTCCTAAATAAACTATAATATGTCCAAACAACTAAACATATTTTTCAACAACCAGTAAAACAACCAAAAAAGAAGGAGAAGGAAGCTCTTTACTAACATTGTAAGATCTTCAAGATATGTCAAGAGTAAAGAACGCAGATTTTCCTGGTAGTCCAGGTGGTTAAGAATCTGCCTGCCAGCGCAGAGAACATGGGTTCAATCCCTGGTCCAGAAGATCCCACATGCCACAGAGCAACCAAGCCTATGCGCCACAACTACTGAACCCACGCTCTAGAGCCTGGTGCTCCTTAACAAGAGAAGCCACCACAATGGAAGTCTGTGCACAGCAATTAGAGAGTAGCCCCCGCGTGCCGCAACTAGAGAAAGCCTGTGCGCAGCAACAAAGATCTAATGCAGCCAAAAATTAAATAAAAATTTTTTTAAGAGCAAAGCAGGTATAAGGCAGAGCATTATTTTTAGTATGCTACCTTTTGAATAAAAGAGAGGAAAAATAAGAATATGTATTTGCTTTTGTTTATACTTCCATGGGAGAGAGCATGATGCACTGGTCTGATAAAGAACAGAAGTGGGAAGGAGATTTTTCACTGTATTCCTTTTTACATATTCATCCTTAAAAACCATAGGAATGTGTTACGAAAGAAAACTTTTTTAAAAACCTACACATCTGAATTAGGAAAAGTGTTCAAGTACATTTAACCTTTTAAAGGTCAGTGAAAGTGAAAAAGTGTTATTTACTAAGTTACGTCCGACTCTTTTGCAACCCCATGGACTGTAGCCTACCAAGCTGCTCTGTCCATGGAATTTTCCAGGCAACAATACTGGAGTGGGTAGCCATTCCCTTCTTCAGGGTATCTTCCTGACCCAAGGATTAAACCCACATCTCTTGCACTGCAGGAAGATTCTTTTACCACTGAGTCACCAGGAAAGCCCAAATTTTAAAGGTCAAATAAATACCAAAATTAAAATATAATTTATTCATTTACGTTACAAACATTTAAAGTACCCACTACCAAGTATTCCAGGGACAGGGAAAATAAGAAGTTACTGAGACAACTCCCCACTCTTGAGAGGGCACGCTCCCTGTGAATCTTGTAACAAAGGTGTGTTCACAGCTAGGGCTATGATCTCACCTGCCACATGCTAGAATCACCCAGCCCCACACCTGTAAATCAGACTCACAGCCGGCCAGTCCCAAGCATATTTAGACTCAAAATGAAAACCTGCTGAGATGATTCTTAGACAAACACAATCACAGGAGGCCAACTAGATGATAGGAATGAGTGAGGCTGGGCAAACAGGAGGGCCATGAGGTAAGAGCAAGCATCCCATAAAAGGAGGTGCAGTCCCTTCATTCTAATTGGTCACCTAAAGATTTAAATGGAAACACTAAGTCTAGGGTGAGTGGGGAGGGAGGTTAGGTGAATTGTATTGACTTTTAAAATACTGTAGGCAGGGACTTCCCTGGTTATCCAGTGGTTGAATTCACCTTCCAAAGCAGGGGACACAGGTTCGATTCCTGATTGGGGAACTAAGATCCCCACATTGTTTAGTCCCTCAGTCATATCCTACTCTTGTGAACCCATGGACTGTATCCCACCAGGCTCCTCTGTCCATGGGATTTCCCAGGCAAGACATGCCACAGGGCAACAAGCCCACTTGCCACAATGAAGATCCCATGTGCAGCAACTACGACTCAATGCAGCCAGAAAAGAAAAAAAGAAAAAAAAAATGCTGTAGGCCAAAGGAAACCTGTCTGTGGAGTCCACATTCGCCTGCCCAACCTCCATCTGAAACCTCTGTTTTAGCCTTAGCGGAGCACAGAACTTCATTTTATCTTTTGTTTCTCACTTTTGAATTATAAGCCAAAGAAGTGTTGACTAAATATCAGAAAGAAGAATTAAATCTGTTTAATTTATTGCCATTGGTATTTCCTAAACTAGACAGCAAAACTCCCTGAAGAAAGGACTAAGGTACAGAAGAAACAGTGCCATGAAACTATTTTCATTTAGAGATGTCTATAGTCAGGACACCAAATCACCCCCTTAGACCTCACAAGTCTAGGCTTCTGAGAGAAGAGACTATGACAGAGATGAAAGGAGTAGTTTTTTTCCATCTGTGGATCTCAGCTCAGCTGTCACCTCCACAAAGAGGCCTTTCAGGACAGCCCTACTAAAATAGGGGTCTCCTCTCATGCCAGGAGCCGGCATATTGCATATTGAGTGCATAGTGCATATTGAGTGCATATTGCATATTGAGTGCAGCACTTTCCACAGCATCATCTTTCAGGATCTGGAATAGCTCAACTGGAATTCTATCACTGCTGGGAGCCAGTGAGGAACTCCGCCCATGACAAAGGTCATGAGGAAGGAGGCTCTGCACACGCAAAGGCGGGATCGAGCCTCAGGAGTCCCCATGGAAATTCTCGAGCATTTACACCCAAAACCAGAGTCTGCCTACTTTCTGCTTTGTGCTTTCACCTACACCTCTGACTTTACGGGGGGCTGTCCCCCACTACCTCTCTGAAAAAAGTTAGCTTACAGCTCCAGTTAATAATTCCTGGGTGTGACAGTGTTTAACCTACAAACTCCTTTGGAAATCCTCTAGCCTGCCTGAATAGGTTTTTCCGGCCACATGTGATTGCTCAGAGCCTCCCAACTGTAAGAGGCAGGAGATGTTCTAAACTGTCTAAACACAGATTCTTTTGAGTAGTTAAAAGATTGATTAGAAATTGTATTGGTGAGGGATTTTCACTTGTTGGGCCAATGTTTGCTGCTAAGTTTCCATATCCCTTACCTGCTGTGTCCCTGGCAGTGTATTGATTAATATAATTGGTGTAAGTAGTAGCTTTAATGTTTGTAACCTGTTAATTCTTTTTCTTGTTATAGCCCACCACACCTTTGATCTTTAGGAATGCAACTTTATCGAATGCAACTTTATCTAATGCTTTTGGAGGGTGGCTCCTGACCAAACACCTTTAGAGAAAAATAAGTTTTCTGAAGAAAGGGTCTTAAAATGTTAACAGGCCTCCGGGCCAGAAGATGATGCAAATCACCTAAGCTTTTGCATATGATAAGCTTGCAGGAAGAAAGCCTGGCTTGCTTCAAGACTCTACCCTTTCCCCCATTATCCTCTATGCATAACTTAAGGTATAAAAACTACTTTGGAAAATAAAGTGCGGGGCCTTGTTCACCGAAACTTGGTCTCACCATGTCATTCTTTCTCTTACCTTCTGGCTGAATTATTCAGCCTCTTTTCTCCACTGAATTTCCTCACTGAGCTATCCTCATTCTATTACTCTTTATATCCTTAATTAACATTTAATTAAGCAATTGTTTCCTGATCTTTGCCTACGCCGTCTCTCCTTCGAATACCCTGGATCAGCCGGGGCTGGTCCCCGGCAGGCTCCTCTCATATTCCTTCATTCATAGCATTTTTTACAATTAGAGCTTTGTTTACTTAGTTTGGTCTCTCTTCTCTACTAATTCATAAATTCCTAGAGATTAAGACACAATGGCCCGTCTTCCCAAAACCTAGGACAGTGCCTGGCACATCATATGTTAATAAATACTGGTTCCAGCGAGGGCGAGGGCTACAGCCTATTTCCTTCATCATGTTGCCAAAGCCTAACAGAGTGCCTGGCACACGGCAGGTGCTCAAAAACAGACATGAGTAAAAATGCATCATTTAATCCCTTTAATCAGCAGGTTAGGGCACTGAGGTCCCAAGAAGGCAGTCGATCAGCCCAAAGTGTCAAGAGCCAGGACTAGAAACCAGCCCTCCCAACTTCCATCTGCCACACTAAGAAGGGTAGGACTAAAGCTGGTATCTTCTGCGGTGGCAAAAGAAAAGAAAGATTAGATGTTAAACACATTCTGGTGAGGTGAACTTTACATATAAAAATGCTTGAAGAGGAAGAGGAAAAGAACAAACACTTCCTTATGAAAAAGGTTGTTTCCCATTTTATACCGCTATGAATATGGCCATGAGCATTCATATGTAGACATATACTTTCATTACATCTACAGGTGGAATGGCTGGGTTGTACAGTAGGTTCGTATGTTTAACTTGTCAAGAATTTGCCAAATCATCTTCCAAAGTGGTACCTTTTTAACACTCCCACTAGCAACAGATAAGAAGATCCAGTTCTTTCACATCCTAGCCAAAAACTTGGTTTTTAACTTCTAAAGCTTTCTTATTTCAGTCTTGTTAAGTGGGTGTGTTATGCTCTCATTGTGGTTTTAACTTGCATTTCACTAAAGACTGATGATGAGTATCACCGAATGTGCTTATTCGTCGTCCATACATTTTCTTTGATGAAGTGCATGTTCAAATATTTTGCCCATTTTTTTAATTGGGTTATATGTCATATAACTTGAGTGGTAAGAGTTTGGTTTCTTTCTTTAGTTACTATTATTCTAGACACAAATTCCTTGTTGAATATATGTTTTACAAGTATTTTCTCCAAAGTCTGTGGTTTGCCTCTTCATTTTCTTAACAGTGTATTTTAAAAAGCAAAAGTTTTTAATTTTGATGAACCCTAGCTAAATTTTTTTTGGAGGGGGGGGCTCATTGTACTTTAATAAATTTTGCAAAATCAGTCTTTAAGATTTTCTCTTATGTTTTCTTTCAGAAGTTTTTATAGTTTCAGATTTTAAATTTAGGCCTTGACCAATCTCAAATCATTTTTTGTGTATGGCAACAGGTGAGAGTTCAAGTTCATTTATTTGCATGTGAATATCCAATTGTTTCAGCTCCTTTTTAGAAAGATGACAGCTTCCCCCTAAAATGCTGTGATCAAAAACCAATTAAACATACGTATAAGACTATCTCTGGACTATTTTTCATCGATATACATGTCATCTGTATAACAATACCACTGAATCCTGCCTGACATAGTTTTACAGTAATAAGTCATGAAATCAGATAGTGTAACTCTTTCAACTTATTTCTTTCTGTGATTTATTTATATCATTATTTATTTATATATTATGTCTTTTTTACTTTCCTTATAATTTTTGAACATGTTAGAGTAACTTATTCATAGACTTTAGAATAAGTAGACATTATCTGAAGGAAAAAAGAAAGCTTGCTGAGATTCTGATTGGGATTGGAATCCATACATTATTTTGAGGAGTCATGACGTCTTAACCATATTGAGGTTTCTGATCTATGAACATAGTGTATCTCCATTTATCTAGGTCTTTTTAAACTTCTCAGTGATGTTTTAGAGTTTTCAGTGCAAAAGTCTTACAACTCTTATCGAATATACCCTATTTCAATTTTTTGGATGCTATTATTCTTTTTTAGTTTCCAACTGTATATTGCATAATTAGTTTTTATATATTCATTTATATCCTACAACCTTGCTAAAAGCTCAAGTTACTAGTTCCAGTAGTGTTTTTATAAACTCCATAGGATTTTCAACAAAGATAATCAACTCACCAGTGAATAATGACAATTTTACCTCTTTCTAACTTGGATCCATTTATTTCTCTATCTTGTCTTACTGAACTGGCTAGAACTTCCAGCACAGTGTTTAATAGAAGCAATTTCTAAGAAAATATCTTGCCTAGTTCCTTATATTAGGAGGAAAATCCTCAGTCTTTCACCATTAAATATGATGAAAGGTATCATTTTTTTCACAATTATCTTTAATCAGGTAGAGAGTTCCCTTCTATTCCAACTTTACTGAAAAAGTTTCTAACAGAAGTGGATGCTGTAGAAGCATATACACTACCAATATGTAAAACAGACAGCCAATGGACATTTGCTGTACGACTCGGGGAACTCAAACCAGGGCTCCGTGACAACCTAGAAGGCTGGGAAAGGGTGGGATGTGGGAGGGAGGCTCTGGAGGAAGGGGACATAAGTACTCCTATGGCTGATTCATTTTGATGTTTGGCAGGAATCAAAGATTTCTTTCCTTAGTACCATCGACCTCCCTTCCCAGAAGTAACCACCAACTATCCTTAAGTTAGCATTACTTTCTTCATTGCTTATATTTTCATTCTGTTAAGTCATAGCCATAGAAGATAAAGTATTATTTCACGTTTTAAATTTATGGAATATTTAAACTAAGGAATCTATAGTACATTTGTAATACAAACAAGAGAGTATTACCCTAACACTGTATTGAAGGAATGGTCCCTTTCTGATAAGGTGATAATGTGCTATGATTTTGCTACTATAAAACTATCCTGTTCCTTTCTAAGTAGGAGGGGCACCAGGGGAGTGCCTCTTTACAGAAAAAAGTGCTAGATAATAAACATGGAAGGAGTCACAGAGTTAGAAAAAAAATCCCAGTTACTGCAACTACCAGAGATTTGGGTAAAGATCATCAATGGATACTAAAACTGGGACTTCCCTGGCAGTCCTGAAGTTAAAACTCCAGGCTTCAATACAGGGGACACAAGTTCGATCTCTGGTTGAGGAACTGTTTTGGTGCAGCCAAAAAATTTAAAAATTAATTTAAAAACAAAATAGATACTAAAACTATTGGAAACAACATACACATATGGTCTCAACTATTTATTAGTTGAAAAGATACCTTTACAACAGAGAAATCTAGTAGACAGCATCTTAACCAAATGATTTAAACATCTATCACGAGAGCTTCCAGGCTGCTGAACACATGGTGATACCAGGGAGAATGGTGCACTCCAAGAGGGCACGGAAGTTCCACCCCCCTTCCCCATGCTTTGTCCTATGCATATTTTTCATCTGGCCATTCCTCAGTTTAATTCTTCTCTAATAAACGGCTGATCCGGTAAGTTCATAAATACTACCAATAACCAAGTGCTTCCTGATATGATGCAGTGAGGAGGAATCACCAATGTTAGGGATCAGCAAACTATTTCTGTAAAGATCAGTAAAAAATATTTTAGTTTTTGTGAGCCACGTGGTTTCTGTCACAACTATTTAAGTGCCACTGAAATACAAAAGCAGTACATATAATATGTAAATAAATGGGTGTGGCTGTGTTTCAATAAACTTTATAAAAACAGTGGGAAGGTCAGACTGACCCATAGCTCGTGATTTTGTCAACCTGCAACCTACATGGTAATCCTGTCAAAAATGTCTAATCTGAATCTAATCATATGAAAACAATCTGACAAATTCAAATTGTGGGGCATTCTATAAAAACTCAGATTTGGATTTTTTCTCAAAAATAAAAAAAATCAATAAAATGACAGATAACTGAAGGTGAGACCTGTTCCAGGTTAAAGGAGGTTAAGAAGATAGGACTTGCAATGAAAACATACAGAAGATCCTTAAATGCATGTTTCTAAGTGAAAGAAGCCAGTCTGAAAAGACTGCATACTGTATGATTCCAAGTACATGATATTCCGGAAAAAGCAAAACTAGAGACAATAAAAAGATCGGTGGATACCAGGGGCTTGCAAAGAGGATGAAAAGAAGAAGCATGGGCGATTTTTAGAGCAATTAAACTATTCTGTATGATACTATAATGGTGGCTACAAAACCCATAGAACTTTACAGCACAAAGAGTGAACTTTAATGTATGCAAAACAAAACAACTACAAAAAAAAACAAGACAGAGGGTCCCAGGAAAGAACACAGAGGGTAAGAAGAGAATATAAATGTATTGCAAATATATGAAACAATCTTACTGAAGAGAGAGAAAAAAGGTGCTGACCTAAATAACTCTGGCAATGAACAGATTTTGTAAGACTAAGGCAAAAGGATGGAGAAGGCGATGGCACCCCACTCCAGTACTCTTGCCTGGAAAATCCCATGGACGGAGGAGCCTGGAGGGCTGCAGTCCATGGGGTCGCTAAGAGTCGGACCCGACTGAGCCACTTCACTTTCACTTTCATGCATTGGAGAAGGAAATGGCAACCCACTCCAGTGTTCTTGCCTAGAGAATCCCAGGGACGGGGGAGCCTGGTGGGCTGCCATCTATGGGGTCGCATAGAGTCGGACACAACTGAAGCGACTTAGCAGCAGCAGTAGCAGCAGCAAGGCAAAAGGAAATCACAAAAGCACTGTATTCTAGTTAATATCAAGTTGTTTCCCACAGAGTACCAAATAACAACTCTAATACAGCTATACCTGTATGTTAAGTTTAAGTTGCTCAGTCGTGTCTGACTCTTTGCAACCCCAGGGACTGTAGCCTGCCAGGCTCCCCAGTCCATGGAATTTTCCAGGCAAGGATGTTGGAATGGGTTGCCATTTCCTTCTCCAGGGAAAGTGAAAGTTTCTCAGTTGTGTCCAACTCTTTGTAACCCCATGAAATATATAGTCCATGGAATTCTCCAGGCCAAAATATTGGAGTGGGTAGCCTTTCCCTTCTCCAGGGGATCTTCCCAACCCAGGGATCAAACCAGGGTCTCCTGCATCACAGGCGGATTCTTTACCAGCTGAGCCACAAGGGAAGTCCAAAAATACTGGAGTGGGTAGCCTTTCCCTTCTCCAGGGGATCTTCCCAACCCAGGAATCAAACCAGGGTCTCCTGCACTGCAGGCAGATTCTTTACCAACTGAGCTATCAGGAAAGCCCATACGTGTATACTGGAATTAAACAGGTAAATAAATGGATGGCAGATGATGGGAGCCAGGTTTCTCACAATTGGGAGTGAGGATGTACAGATAAGCAAACAGAGAAGGCTGAAATGATCCACGTGATAATGGATTAGAGTTGGAAACATCAGTAAGAACTCACATTTAACATACAGATTCAGGTGGTAAATATGAAAATATTTATACATATGTGTAAATACACAGGTTGACATATTTCCTTGCTCTGTCAAGAAAGCCTAAGAAATTAAAGTAGTGAAGAGCATACCTAGCACCCAGATTTTGGTCTAAAACCATACTCCAATAAAAGCAACCAAGGCTCCTGGAGAAATGGCTGGTTCTAGGACTGGCATGGGAAATACACAAAATTAGCCTGGACCATCTTAAAAACCACACACAGACGGCATACATCAAAGGGGCACAGAAGACAACTGAAAGTTTTCAGTGACCAAATCTATAACAATCTGAGCAACAAATATCTCCCATGCAAAAGAATTTCAAGTAAATTATGTAGCTATTGTACACTAAAGGAAGGAGAACATAATTCCCCACTCCTTAACTGTGCGCTGTGCATAGTGACTTCCTTCCAGAGTACCTTATGAACAGGGAGATAACAGAGTAACCAGTGATACAGTGGAGAAACCTGTACTACTTCAGCCAAGTGGTCAAAGTCAACATCAACAACCATAAATCATTTAGAAAATATGTACCCTTGATATGATGTGATATGATAAAAGTGACACTATCTGTGTGATCTTCCTCTCGAAAACCCATAACTCCAGTCTAATCATGAGAAAAATCATCAGGCACATTCCAATAGAGGGATATCCTACAGTAAGCTTGATCAGTACTCCCCAAAACTGTGGAAGTCCTCAAACAAGGAAAATCTGAGAAATTTCCACAGTTCACAGAGCCTAGAGAGACATGACAACTACGCGTCATGTAGTATCCCGGCTGGGATCCTGGAGCAGAAAAAGGACATCAGTAAAAACTAAGGAAACCTGAATCAACTATGGACTGTACTTAATACGACATCAACATTGGTTCATTAATTGCAACAAATGCAGCATACTAATATGTTAATAATAGGGGAAACTGTGGAGGGGAGAATTAAATATAAACAAATAAAGATTTAAAAGATAAGGAAAATTTTTCTAACTATTCTAGTAGTCACCCATCAGAACAGACTGCTCTACAAAGTAACAGTTCACTGGGAGTAACGGGGTATAAAGAATTGAGTTCTGAGTTGGACGTTTGGATAAAATCTCCACAGCTTTTCTTTATTTAATAGATGAAATGATTTTACATTCAGAACCCAAATCTAAAGTATTGCAAAGTATTAAAATGCCAGATCAAGAAATAATTAAAATGTCATATAGTCTAGATAATTGGTTTGTATATTATTCTGAAAATTTGTCATCTAAATAAGGTAATACATGATATCTCTATGATCAAAATATCTGATCAATATCCATTTCCCCTATGTTAATAATAGATTTGTTTTACTATATTTATATGCTTATATATGGATACAATCTTAGGTATTATTATATTTACACTTATTTATAAATGCTAGTTTATATCCACTACACTTATTTGTTCTATTTACACAACTTTAGATTTTAATGGGATGGTATAGTGGTTCAATGATTCTCAAGGCAGAATGGATCCAATTTAACCAAAGTTTCTTGGTTGAGGGAGAAAAAGACAATTATGGGAAGAGACCATGTTAAACTATGGATGGCAAAAGTGATTTATCAAAAGGACAGCTGGAAAGGCAAGAAGGCATCTAAAATAACCCCAATGAACATTCGGTTTGTATACAAGATTCTCTGTGCCATGATGTCAAGCATCCTTCCAGCTTTCAGTGTTCAAAACATTAAAGCAAGGCCAACAGGCACATGAAAAGATGCTCAACATTGCTAATTATTAGATAAATGCAAATCAAAACTATAATGAGATCAGACCAGACCTCAGACCAGTCAGAATGGCCACCCTCAAAGTCTACAAATAGGCGACTCCCCTGGTGTCCAGTGGTCAAGACTCTGTGTGCCCAGCACAGGGCGCCTGGCTTCAATCCCTGGTTAGGGAACTAGATCCTACGTGCCCAGAGACTAAGACCTGGTGCAGCCAAATAAATATATAAATGAAAATATTTTTAAAAGTCTACAAATAATAAACGCTGGAGAGTGTGTGGAGAAAACAGGACCCTCCTACACTGTTGGTGGGAATATAAATTGGTGCAGTCACTATGGAGAGCAGGATGGAAGCTCCTTAAAAAACTAAAACTAGAGTTACCATATGATCTGGGAACCCCACTCCTGGGCACATATCCAAAATAGACAAAAACTCTTAACGGAAATGTTCACAGCAGCACTATTTACAAAACCAAGACATGGAAGCAACCTAAATGTCCATCATCAGAGGAATGGATAGAGAAGATGTGGTATACAAATAAAATGGGATATTACTCAGCCATATAAAAGAACAGAGTAGTGCCATTTGCAACAACATGGATGAACCTAGATATTATCATACTAAATGAAGTTAAGTCAGACACAGAAAGACAAATATTATATACTTATCTGTGGAATCTAAAATAATAATACAAATGAACTTTTTTACAAGACAAAAATAGACTCACAGACATAGAAAATAAAATTATGGTTATCAAAGGGAAAGGGTGGGAAGGATAAATTAGAAATTTGAAATTAACAGATACACACTACTATGTATAAAATTTAAACAAGGACTACTGTAAAGCACAGGGAGCTAACTATATTCAATATAATAACCTATAATGGAAAAGAATCTGAAAAAGAATATGTATGTGTGTGAATCTGTTTGTTATATACCTGAAACATGGTAAATCAACTATACTTCAACTAAAAATAAAACAGTAGAGCATGATGAACTAAATTCAAAGACTCTTTTGAATCTAAGCAAATCCATTTATTTCAGAGATTCTATTTAAGCAAGTAAGGTAATAGAGAAGAATAAAGAGGCAACTGAGTGTACTGCTTAGGCGTACATGGTTGTATAGCTAAACTGCAAGGTTGGACTGCAGCTTTGCCTTGTTTTTGCCATGTAATCTCAGGCAAGCTTCTCAACTTCTCTCTCTGCTCTTTAGTTTCTTCATCTGCAAAATGGAGATAATACCAGTTCCTAATTTAGAAGGATGCTGTGAGGATGAAATGAGAAAATCTACATAAAGCTCTTAGCACAAATTAGTTCAAAAATTCCTCAGTAATAAGCTATTTGGTCTTTGTTATGTACACAATTCATAAAAGGTAAATTCACTAACTTTGCAGAGTTCCACTGTACCTCAAATTAGAGGACAAAGGTAGGCACAGAGCACACAGCTCAGAAAGGCCTGAAGCCCAAAGTTTATCTTTTAATCAGTGGAACACATTTCCCACATGTACAATATTAATAGAAACAGGTAACAGATGAAAGATGTGAGTAGGCTGTGCTGAGCATTTGCAGTGATCCACACCACTGCTCTAATGGGGAGCAATTCTATGGTACTTGGGAAGGAAAAGAACACAGTGACCCTGGGGAGAATATATCTTCCCTTGGCACTAGAGCAGCCTGATGATTACATCTTGTTCTCAAGGGCTTCAGAGAATCTATTCTGCACTGTACCAAGCAGAGCACTTACTGTACTAACACTAAGAAACACTGTAACCCATAATACACACAAAGATTTTAAAATAAGAAAAGTAGGGATTTGTTTTTATTTCAAAATCTGAGTATACTTTTGGTGATAGCCTTTCAAAAACAGGACACTCTGTAATTGGCAATATCTTAGCACCAACTCTCAATCTCCCCCTAACAAGTAGAGTGACTAGCCTGTCTTCTCTATGAGTTAAAACACCATGCTTTCTTCTTAGGCAAGTAACACCGAGCAGTAAAGCCACTTGAATTAGATGAAAAAAGAAAAAAAAAGGAAGGGAGAAGAGTTTAGAAATTTTACAAAGTCAATCAGGAAGCAAAATGTCAAGAATTCACTACATTTTTAAAAGTTAACTATGTACACTTACATTGCACACATATAAACCAAGTTTGTGGTTTCCCAATAACATTCCCCAGTAATGGAATCACAGCTCCTCAGAGAAATGACTGATCCCAGGGCTGGGGTAGGAAAAGAACAGGACACATCTGCAACATCTTAGATCAAAAAGTAAGGAAGTGCTCAAAGAAGGATGTGGACATGTTAAAAGGACATGGAGCCTTGTCCTTTCTTTCTGTAACAAAAGAAAATCCAAGGACATATGTTAGTTCAGTTCCTTTAATCTGAATTAATTTCTTCATTCAGGAGTTTTTTATTGTCTTTCATTGGCAATTTTGAATAGTGTTTTTGGCTACCCCCAGCCAAAATGAGGATGATTAGACCATCAGAGTATAATAAAAATAAAGAATTATAATCCTCTGAATAAAGTAAGTATCCGTGAGTGCACAATGATATAAACCAAAGATTAAATACATGGGGCAGGAGTAGGAATGGGGGGGTAGGATAAAAAGCTCTTCCTTACTGTAGAAAAACAACTAATATATGTAAAAGGAATGATGGAATAAGAAGAATCATTGTTTGCCGAATATCATAACTGATTCAGGCAAGAATCATCAAATAATGCTAAACTAGTGGATGAAAGATTGGGAAGTAACAGGACATTCACATAGTCTCAGAATGTATCCCTAACAAGTTACTTTTCAAGTACAATCAAAATTTACAGTAGAGAAACTTGGCAGCTATCACCTTCAGTTCAGTTCAGTATAGTCGCTCAGTCGTGTCCGACTCTGCGACCCCATGAATTGCAGCACGCCAGGCCTCCCTGCCCATCACCAGCTCCCAGAATTTACTCAAACTCATGTCCATTGAGTCGGTGATGCCATCCAACCATCTCATCCTCTGTCGTTCCCTTCTCCTGCCCTCAATCTTTCCCAGCATCAGGGTCTTTTCGAATAAGTCAGCTATTCGCATCAGGTGGCCAAAGTTTCAGCTTCAACATCAGTTCTTCCAATGAACACCCAGGATTGATCTCCTTTAGGATGGACTGGTTGCATCTCTTTGCAGTCCAAAGGACTCTCAAGAGTCTTCTCCAACACCACAGTGCAAAAGCATCAATTCTTTGGTGCTCGGCTTTCTTTATAGTCCAACTCTCACATCCATACATGACTACTGGAAAAACAATAGCCTTGACTAGATGGACCTTTGTTGACAAAGTAATGTCTCTGCTTTTTAATATGCTGTCTAGGTTGGCCATAACTTTCCCTTCTAAGGAGTAAGCATCTTTTAATTTCATGGCTGCGGTCACCATCTGCAGTGATTTTGGAACCCAAAAAAATAAAGTCAGCCACTGTTTCCACTGTTTCCCCATCTATTTCCCATGAAGTGATGGCCATGATCTTAGTTTTCTGAATGTTGAGCTTTAAGTCAACTTTTTCACTCTCTTCTTTCACTTTCATCAAGAGGTTCTTTAGTTCTTCACTTTCTGCCATAAGGGCGGTGTCATCTGCATATCTGAGGTTATTGATATTTTTCACGGCAATCTTGATTCAAGCTTGTGCTTCCTCCAGCCCAGCGTTTCTCACGATGTACTCTGCATATAAGTTAAATAAGCAGGGTGACAATATACAGCCTTGATGTACTCCTTTTCCTATTTGGAACCAGTCTGTTCCATGTCCAGTTCTAACTGTTGCTTCCTGACCTGCATATAAATTTCTCAAGAGGCAGGTCGGGTGGTCTGGTATTCCCAGCTCTTTCAGAATTTTCCACAGTTTATTGTGATCCACACAGTCAAAGGTTTTAGCATAGTCAATAAAGCAGAAGTAGATGTTTTTCTGGAACTCTCTTGCTTTTTCAATGATTCAGCGGATGTTGACAATTTGGTTCCCCTGCCTTTTCTAAATCCAATTTGAACATCTGGAAGTTCACAGTTCACATAGTGCTGAAGCCTGGCTTGGAGAATTTTGAGCATTACTTTGCTAGCATGTGAGATGAGTGCAATTGTGCGGTAGTTTGAGCATTATTTGACATGGCCTTTCTTTGGGACTGGAATGAAAATTGACCTTTTCTAGTCCTGTGGCCACTGTTGAGTTTTCCAAATTTGCTGGCATATTGAGTGCAGCACTTTCATAGCATCTTCTTCAGGATTTGAAATTGCTCAACTGGAATTCCATCACGTCCACTAGCTTTTTTCCTAGTGATGCTTCCTAAGGCCCACCTGACTTCACATTCCAGGATGTCTGGCTCTAGGTCAGTGATCACACCATCGTGATTATCTTGGTCATGAAGATCTTTTTTATGCAGTTCTTCTGTGTATTCTTGCCACCTCGTCTTAATATCTTCTGCTTCTATTAGGTCCATACCATTTCTGTCCTTTACTGAGCCCATCTTTGCATGAAATGTACCCTTCGTATCTCTAATTTTCTTGAAGAGATCTCTAGTCTTTCCCATTCTATTGTTTTCCTCTATTTCTTTGCACTGATCACTGAGGAAGGCTTTCTTATCTCTCCTTGCTATTCTTTGGAACTCTGCATTCAAATGTGTATATCTTTCCTTTTCTCCTTTGCTTTTTGCCTCTCTTCTTTTCATAGCTATTTGTAAGGCCTCCTCAGACAGCAGCCATTTTGCTTTTTCGCATTTCTTTTTCTTGGGGATGGTCTTACTCCCTGTCTCCTGTACAATGTCCTGAACCTCCATCCATAGTTCATCAGGCACTCTATTATATCTAGTCCCTTAAATCTATTTCTGACTTCCACTGTATAATCATAAAGGATTTGATTTAGGTCATACCTGAATGGTCTAATGGTTTTCCCTACATTCTTCAATTTAAGTCTAAATTCAGCAATAAGGAGTTCATGATCTGAGCCACAGTCAGCTCCTGGTCTTGTTTTTGCTGACTGTATAGAGCTTTTCCATCTTTGGCTGCAAAGAATATAATCAATCTGATTTTGCCTTAACCAACTGATTGAAGTCACCATTGTCAGCAATGTGGCCATTCGACAGCATGTGTGACTTGGTGTAAATGCACTGAAGGTCAGCATCATTTCAATGATTTCTCTGCCAAAAGCATAACCTAAATCTAATAGAGAAAACACTGGAAAAACCCACCTGAGGGAAGCATTCTACAAAAAAACTAGCCTGTACTATTCAAAATTGCCAATGTGATGAAACACAATAAAAGACTCCCAAATGGGTTTATTTCTGGGTTTTCTATATTGTTCCATTGGTCTATATCTCTGTTTTTGTGCCAGTACTATACTGTCCTGATGACTGTAGCTTTGTAGAATAATCTGAAGTCAAGAAGGTTGATTCCTCCAGCTCCATTCTTCTTAAGACTGGTTTGGCTATTCAGGGTCTTTTGTGTTTCCATAGGAATTGTGAAATTTTCTGTTCTAGTTCTGTGAAAAATACCATTGGTATTTGTTAGGGATCACACTGAATCTGTAGATTGCATTTGGTAGTATAGTCATTTTCACAATATTGATTCTTCCTACCCAGGAACATGGAATATCTCTCCATATGTTTATGTCATCTTTGATTTCTTTCATTAGTGTCTTATAATTTTCTATGTATAGTTCTTTTGTTTCCTTAGGTAGTTTATTCCTAGGTATTTCATTCTTTTTGTTGCAATGGTGAGTGGGACTGATTCCTTAATTTCTCTTTCTGACTTTTCATTGTTAGTATATAGAAATACAAGTGATTTCTGTGTATTGATTTTGTATCCTGCAACTTTGCTAAATTCACTGACTAGCTCTAGTATTTTTCTGATATTATCTTTAGGGTTTTCTATGTACAATATCATGTCATCTGCAAACAAGGAGAGCTTTACTTCTTTTCCGATCTGGATTCCTTTTATTTCTTTTTCTTTGATGACTGCTGTAGCTAGGACTTCCAGAACTATGTTGAATAATAGTGGTGAAAGTGGACACCCTTGTCTTGTTCCTGATCTCAGGGTTAATGCTTTCAGTTTTTCCCCATTGAGAATAATGTTTGCTATAGGCTTATCATATATAGCCTTTACTATGTTGAGGCAGGGTACTTCTATGCCCATTTTTTGAAGAGTTTTCATCATAAATAGGTGCTGAATTTTGTCAAAGGCTTTTTCTGCATCTAATGAGATCATCATATGGTTTTTATCTTTCAATTTATTAATATGGTGTATCACATTGATTGATTTGCATATATTGAAGAATCCTTGCATTCCTGGAATAAACCCAACTTGATCATGGTGTATGAGATTTTTGATGTGTTGCTGAATTCTGTCTGCTAAAATTTTGTTGAGGATTTTTGCATCCGTGTTCATCAGTGATATTGGCCTGTAGTTTTCCTTTTGTGTGTTGTCTTTGTCTGGTTTTGGCATCAGAGTGATGGTGGCCTCATAGAATGAGTAATGGAACAAGATTCAAAGCCCAGAAATAAACCCATGCACCTATGGGTACCTTATTTTTGACAAAAGAGGCGAATATACAATGGGGCAAAGACAGCCTCTTCAATAAATGGTGCTGGGAAAACTGGACAGCTGTATGTAAAAGAATGAAATTAGAACACTTCCTAATACCACACACAAAGATAAACTCAAAATGGATTAAAGACGTAAATGTAAGACAGAAATTATAAAACTCTAAGAGGAAAACATAGGCAGAACACTTGATGACATAAATCAAAGCAAGATCCTCTATGACCCACCTCCTAGAGTAACAGAAATAAAAACAAAAGTAAACAAGTGGGACCTCATTAAACTTAAAAGCTTTTGCACAACAAAGGAAACTATAAGTAAGGTGAAAAGACAACCCTCAGAATGGGAGGAAGTAATAACAAATGAAACAACTGACAAAGGATTAATTTCCAAAATACACAAGCAGCTCACACAACTCAATGCCAGAAAAACAAACAACCCAATCAAAAAGTGGGGAGAAGATCTAAACAGACATTTCTCCAAAGAAGACATACAGATGGCTAACAAACACATGAAAAGATGCTCAACATCGCTCAGTATTAGAGAAATGTAAATCAAAACTACAATGAGATATCACCTCACACCGGTCAGAATGGCCATCATCAAAAAGTCTACAAGCAATAAATGCTGGAGTGGGTGTGGAGAAAAGGGAATGCTCTTGCATTGCTGGTGGGAATGTAAATTGATCCAGCCGCTATGGAAGACGGTATGGAGAGTCCTTAAAAAACTAGGAATAAAACCACCATATGAACCAGCAATCCCACGCCTAGGCATATATCCTGAGGAAATCAAAATTGAAGAAGATACGTGTATCCCATTGTTCATTGTAGCACTATTTACAATAGCTAGAACATGAAAGCAACCTAGATGTCCATCAACAGATGAATGGATAAAGAAGTTTTGGTACATATACATAATGGAATATTACTCAGCCATAAAGAAGAATGCATTTAAGTCAGTTCTGATGAGGTGGATGAACCTAGAACCTATCATACAGACTGAAGTGAGTCAGAAAGGGAAAGTTAAATATTGTATTCTAATGCATATATATGGAATCTAGAAAAATGGTACTGAAGAATTTATTTACAGGCAGTGGAGAAACAGACACAGAGAATAGACTTATGGACATAGGGAGAGGGGAGGAGAGGATGAGATGTATGGAAAGAGCAACATGGAAATTTACATTACCATATGTAAAATATATAGCCAACCATCTATTTGCTGTATGGCTCAGGAAACTCAAATAGGGGCTCTGTATCAATCTAGAGAGGTGGGATGGGGTGAGAGATGGGAGAGAGGTTTAAAAGGGAGGGGATATATGTATACCTGTGGCTGATTCATGTTGAGGTTTGACAGAAAACAACAAAATTCTGTAAAGCAATTATCCTTCAAAAAAAATAATTAAAATCAACAACAACAAAAAAGACTCCTGGATGAAGAAATTAATTCAGATTAAAGAAACTGAACTAACATATATCTTTGGATTTTCTTTTGTTCAGAAAGACCTTACTGGGACAGGTAAAATCTCAGTAAGGTCTGTAAATTAGTTGATAGCATTGTTTCAATGTTAAGTTTCTGATTTTCATTACATTAACTATATATAGTTAATATATAATATAAGCAAATTCCCTGTTTTTGGAAAATACACCCTGAAATATTCAGAGGTAAAAGGGAATAATGTCTGCAACATACTTCTAAATGGTTCAGAGAGGAAAATGAAGTGGAAAAGTAAGAAAGGAACTGGGGAGGAGGAGGAGAGAGAAAAACAAATGTAACAAAATGGTGACATTTGGGGAACCTGTGTGAAGAGCTTTCAGGAGTTTCCACAACTTCTCTATCTCAAATTATGTCAGTTGAAAAAACTTAAGTTGGATATAAAGTGCTACATCTGCCAAAATTCATAGAAATGTACACTAAGATCTGTAAATTATACCATATATAAATCGCAATTCAATTAAAGCAATAAAAGCTTATTCTAGATGTTTCATCAAATGTTGATGACCGGAACACTTCTGTAATTAAGACCAGAGGATAGAAACCCACCAAGGACCTATCTAAATGAAGACTACATTCACACCTGCTGTATGCTGAGCTTGGAATGATACACTACACCAGTGAGGCTGGTCATCACTCTGTGCCCACAATGACCAGGTGCTCTCGTGATCTCCTAGCTGGACAGATAGAGGCCTGCTACCTTCCTGTCATGCTCCCCAGCATGCCCTCTGTGTGCTCAGCCAGGTAACACTACCTTCTCTTGTTAACTAGCCTCCAAATACATAAAGCCATTTTTCATGAGGAATCATAGATCTTAAATTTTTTTAATTAAAAAAAAAAAAAAGGAGAAGTCAAACATGATAGTGACAATCCCTGAGGAAGGCACACGTTGCTAAATAAGCCTTGGAGAGATACTGCTGCTGATACCAAGGCCCAGAGCAGGAGCAAGCCTCACACCTGGCTTAGAACACAGATTGATATCTTTCAAAGTGCTTTTAAAAGATTACTATCACTCTAATACTCAACTATTCTTTTTTGAAACACTAATAAAACAAAGTGGCTGAGACATCTCATACCTTGCTTTAGAAATACTATAAAATCCTTTACAGTTTGGTCCAAATGAACTCCATGATATACTACAGGTCTGAAATTGCGATGCTCAAATGAACGAATGAGGCGAACTGTAATGGTCACATCTTCGGAAGCCATGTGCAGAAATTCCTGTGGCAAGGGATAATAACATCAGCTCATTATTATCCACCAGCCTGCATTTCCTCCATCAGCTCTCAGGCACCCAGCCCATCTCTCCCACACTGCACAGTTAACGACAGAATTCCCAGAACCAGACCAGATTCCGAGACAACCAAAGGGTCCCAAGGTCACTCCCACCTACCCACTGTGATCCTGGACAGCTTTACCACAGTTCCTGATGTTCTGACAGGTAGAAAACTGACAAGGTACAGAAGATGAACACCGACTCAGAAGTGTGGGTGTATGTGGAGACGTGGGGCTGCACACGTTACTGCTCTGGTGTGCTATACCACCAATCTCATTTGGCCCTGAGAGGAAGTTCACTTATATTAGCATCAAATATCAGGCTGCATTTTCATTTCACAAATGCTGCCAGATTTCAGAACTGATTTAATCATGTGTCACAGTATTACCCAGGCTTCCCAGGTGGTGCTAGTGGTAAAGAATCCACCTGACAATGCAAGAGACGAAAGAAACTCAGGGTTCCATCCATGGGTTGGGAAGATCCCCTGGAGGAGGGCATGGTAACCCACTCCAGTATCCTTACCTAGAAAATGCCATGGACAGAGAAGCCTGGTAGGCTAGAATCCATAGGATTGCAAAGAGCTGGACACAACCGAAGCAACTTAGCATGCATAGTATCACCCATTGTCCACACTATTGTTTAATTTGAATATGTTTATTTCACCCTAAACTATGTAATAGTCCTACATGCCAGTGTTAATATTATCAGATTTAATTCTATTACCAAACCATACTTTAATTTTATTACCAAATCATACTTATTTTAAGATGAGGAAAAATTCATTGCACTAAATGCCCAAGGTCATAAAACATGGAGCCAGGATTCAAGCACCAACTTAATTCCAAATTTCATGATCTAATATATAATATACTGTTAAAAAAAAAAATCACCCCAAATAATTTCCTCCAAAAAATCTGCAAAGTTGACAATGTTTTAAAAATAAAATTATGGTACATTTCTAATTAGTAGCAACTACTTCATGCTTTCAACTTTGCATATAACTTTCAGCCATAATACACAAGTATTAAAAACAAAATACCTGTAATGCTAATAAGATAAAAGAAGATGTCCAACCTCACCAGTAATCAGAGAAATTCAAAATAACAATGAGCTATATATTACTCATCAAACTGACAAACGAAAAAGCCTGACAATACCTACTGTTGGCAACAGTGCAGAACAATGAGAGTTTAATCAGTTAAGATGGGCATCCAAGTGGATTCTACTTCTGGAGACAACTGGGCAATATTTAGTAAAGCTGAAGATTCATATACCTTTCAATCCAGCAACGTCATTCATATGTAGGTACTCTTGGGAATCTCTCACATGTGTGCACAAGGAGAACTGTAAAAAAACATCAGTACTAACATTGTTAATTACAAAAACTGGAACCAACTAAATGTCCATCAGCAGGAGAATAGATAATTATGGAACTTTCATTCAACAAAATACTTCAAGCAGTGAAAATGAATGAACTTGAACTATGCACATCAACACAGATGAAATCTCAGAAATAGTATGGTGAATGCAAAAAAAGCAAGTCACAAAAGCATCAGAATAACACATCATTTACACAAAATTAAAAAACATAGGTTTCATTATGTTGAAAAAGAGATGATTCTTGGAGCAAAGAAAGGATATGCAATTAGGGAGAAGTAAAACAGGTGTTTCCGTCATACTGGTTGCATTTTATATCTTAAGCAGGATGTTAAGTATAGGGACAGTATAGCTACTATTCTTTAAGCCTTTTAGTATGTCTGGAATATTTCATAATATACACAAAGAAGCCACACTAATTTGATCTGGAAAGTTTCTCTGAATCACAAAATGCTTATACAAATATCTCACTAAGTTTGAGAGAATATACAGCACATTACGTGTGAAAAGCAAAGGTTCAAGCTGTTTTAATGCATAAAATAATCTTTGATTATAGTGTACTGTTTATAATTAAACAAATGGTTTTAATTGAATGGTCTTGAATTAAAAATAGTATTTTTCCTTTAAAATAAAGGATTCATTGTATAATCTTATTTTGTGGCTTGAGAGCTTAAATTAAATCTTTTGGAAATTCCATTATTAGCTGCTACACTATTTGTTATTAAATCCGGTTTTACAGGGCTTCCCCAAAATTCTGACCCTAAAATTTACCAAATAATGGCAGTTTAGCAAGACATCTACAAAATTACAATTTAAAATTTACTGAGATACCTAATAAAGAATCTCTCTCAAGAAAGGGATAGCATAAAAGACTCTAGGAACTTCCCCTGTGGTCTAGTGATTAAGAATCCATTGCAAGAATCCCTTGCAATGCAGGGGACGCAGGTGTGATCCCTGGTGGGGGAACTATGATTCCACATGCCGAGGAGCAACTAAATGCTGCAGTTACTGAGCCCACTCACTCTGGAGCCTGCAAGCCACAACTGGAGAGCCCCCACCACAACGAAGATCCTGCATGCTACAACTAGGACCTGAAGCAACCAAATAAATACATAAATACATTTAAAAAAGAAAGAAAAAAACGACTCCCTATTTTAGAGGCAGGGTTAACAGGTTTGTGAAAATTATGCCCAATTTCTTCCTTCTCTCACTTAGCCCCCAAAACAACAAAGAAGCTCTCCAAAACACACTACACACACACACACACACACACGGAAGCCCTATAATTCAGTACACACATACACACACACAGACAGAAGCCCTACAATGAAGTCCAAATTCCTAAAGAGTTCAGAGCCGGACAAATCAAACTTAATTATTGACTCTACTTCTCAGCCCTAACATATAGTTGGATCTCAATAAATAGTAGCTGCTTTTATCAAGGGTCTACTTGGGATTAAACAGGTTTGGGCATAAAGACAGCTCATGTAGGCAGCAAACAAAGATACAAGATTCCCAGGTGCAATGAAATAAATTATGTAAATGGACTAACGAAAGAGGCCAAGCAAGCTAGCACATGTATGCCTTATGAAACTTTTATAACTGTAGGCTTTTTTTTCCACTTTAAAAAAAGCTGCCCCATATGCTGTACTTAAATAGCTGAAGTTTTCAATTTAAAACTCCAAATGTGCATTACTGTCTAATTTGATTAACAATGTATTGTCATCTTCATCAGAAATTTGTAGTAATTTATACTCAGTAACTAAGCCATATTAGCTACTATTAGAATGAGGCCATTATTTAATTTGTCTCAAGGACTGCGGGAAATCTATGTTGTTAGTTTAGGGAGCCAGACATACTGAAGAGACAGCTTGGAATGCAAGTATTACAAATTATAAGTGTGATGTTTTCCCAGAAGGTTTGACCTACTTTTAAAAAATGAATCTGATCAAGTTTAAAAGGTATCCTTCAAATGAAGGGACAGAGAAAGCAAAAGCAAAAATTTAGAGGTAAATTAACAAAACATATTCAAAAACAAGAAAAAAGGTGTGAATAAATGAAATGATAGACCATGTTCTTAACTATGAAAGCTCAGAGTTGTAAAGAAATAATTCTCCCTAAATTAATCTATAAATTAAATAAAATCCCCATCAAAATGTAACAGGGTGGTCTGGACTTAAAACAAGTATTTCTAATCTAGAAGAAAATGCTTGTGAACTTAGCAAAGTCATAAAAGAAAAAAAAAAGAAAAGAGAGAGACAGAGAGACCAGCAGTACCATAAATTAGGTGACACTGCTGCTGCTGCTGTTGCTAAGTCGCTTCAGTCGCGTCCGACTCTGTGCGACCCCAGAGACAGCAGCCCACCAGGCTCCCCTGACCCTGGGATTCTCCAGGCAAGAACACTGGAGTGGGTTGCCATTTCCTTCTCCAATGCATGAAAGTGAAAAGTGAAAGTGAATTCGCTCAGTCGTGTCCGACTCTTAGCGACCCCATGGACTGCAGCCCACCAGGCTCCTCCGTCCATGGGATTTTCCAGGCAAGAGTACTGGAGTGGGGTGCCATTACCTTCTCCGTATGTGACACTGAAGACTGACAAATCAGTAGAAGAGAATAGAAAACTCCGAAAAGACTCAAGATTCAAGAATTTAGTATAAAAATGGCATTTCACATTTGTGGGGAAAAGACACCTTAATCAATGGCATTAGGAAAACTGGTCAGACATTTAGAAAAAGGTAATTCTGGATCCTTACTTCATGTCTTATACAAAATAAACTATATGTAGAACAAATATTTAAACTAAACTGTAAAATCACAGGAAGGCATCAAAAAATAGGTATAAACTTTTATAATCTTAAGGTAGAAAAGACCTTTCTAAGCAAATAAAAATCAGCAACCACCAAGGAAAAGGCTGACAGATATAGCAAAAAAAAAAAAATTATAAGAAAAGACAAATGTCTTTATAGAAACATGGATAAAGGTAATCAATGAGCAATAGGCTAAATCTTTAAGTCAATATTACTGGTAACTATAAAACTGAAAAATAGAAATAGTAAGATACTGATTAGCCAAAGATTGGTAAATATATTTCAATTAAAAACTGGCCACACCAGTGTTGGCAAGGATATAGAAAAATAAATATTTTACATACTCTTGTCAAGAACATTAAATGATAGACTTTCTGGAGAGGAGTGGGATAACCAATATCAAAATTTTTAATTTGCCTACCTTTTGACATGACAATTTTCATTCTACTAATTTACCCGGAGAAGACAATCACATCAAATATTTAAAAATCCATGAGATAATAATGATTTTTTTTAAGTCGATTAGTCACTTGGGAAGCTAAAGGAGCACTTATTTGTTTTCCTGAAAACTGGCTTACCAAGGTAGGGAACAGGGCATTGAAAATGAGAAAAATAATCAGATTCTTATACAGTTTGTATTTTAAGATTACCAAATAGCTGATGAAAAGTTTTTTCTTTAAAGAAGAATGACAGCTAAAAAGCCCTGAAGGAATGACAGAATTTAAAAATTATGATTTACATAAATATCAAAATGGCTAAAATAAAAACAATGATAACACCAAATACTGGTGAGGGTATAGAGAAACTAATCTTTCACTCACTACTGATGGAAATGCAAAATGGTACAGCCACTCTAGAAAAAAATACGATAATTTCTTACAAAACACATGCTTATCATAGACCTAGCAAATGCACTCTTGAGCATTTATGGCAGAGAAATGAAAACTTATGTTCACACAAAAAACCTATATATAAATGCTCATAGTATATCCATGTTTAATACCCCCAAACTGGAAACAACCCAAACATCCTTCAACATGTGAGTGGTTAAACCAAGTGTGGTACATTCATATCATGAAACACTGGGGAATAAAAAAGAAAAAACTACTGATACACATAACAATTTTGATAGATCTTAAGGGAATTAAATTGAAAAGAAAAATCAATCTCAGAAGGTTACATACTGCATAGTTCCATTATACATCATTCTTTTTTAACAGTAGACTTTTACTTGTTTGTGTATTTTCGGCTGTTCTGGATCTTCACTGCTGCACATGGGCCTTCCCTAGCTGTGGCAAGCAGGGGCTACTCTCTAGTAGCAGTGCACAGCTACTCACTGCAGTGGTGTCTCTTGTTGCAGAGCATGGGCGGTAGGGCACCTGGGCTTAGTTGCCCTATGGCATGTGAAATCTTCCCAGACCAGGGATCAAATCCATGCCCTCTGCATCAGAAGATGGATTCTTAACCATTAGACAACCAGGGGAGTCCTGTATGTCATTCTTGTAATGACAAAAGTATAGAAACGGAGAATAATTAGTGTCCCTGGGGTTAGCAAGGAGGGAAGGAGGTGGCTCTGGCTATAAAAGGGTAACAAAAGAGATCCTTGTGATGGCAAGTTTCTAATTCTTGACCATGATGTTATCCACACTTATCTACACATGTGATAAAATTGCCTAAAACCAAATACACGTGCACATGCACACAAGCCTACAGAAGAAGATGTAAAACTAGTGACATGTGAATATGGTCCATGGATTGTATCAACATCAATTCCCTAGATGTGATTAATATAAGACCACCATGACACAGGATGTCACCCTTGGGGAAAGCTGGATGAGGGGCAGAAAGGATCACTGGTATTATTTCTTATAACTGCATGTGACTCTGCAATTAGCTTAAAATAAAAAGTTGCTAAAGGCCATCATTTTGGAAACCCTAATGAAGTAATGAAAGTAGGCATTGGAGAAGGCAATGGCACCCCACTCCAGTACTCTTGCCTGGAAAATCCCATGGATGGAGGAGCCTGGTAGGCTGCAGTCCATGGGGTCGCTAAGAGTCAGACACGACTTAGTGACTTCACTTTCACTTTTCACTTTCATGCATTGGAGAAGGAATTGGCAACCCACTCCAGTGTTCTTGCCTGGAGAATCCCAGGGACGGGGGAGCCTGGTGGGCTGCCGTCTATGGGGTCGCACAGAGTCAGACACACTGGAGTGACTTAGCAGCAGCAGTAACTTCTCCCCTGGAGAAGGAAATAGCAACCCACTCCAGTATCCTTACCTGGAGAATCCCATGGACGGAGGAGCCTGATAGGCTATAGTCCGAGGGGTCGCAAAGAGTTGGACATGACTGAGTGACTTTTTACTTTTACTTTTTACTTAGTAGCTACATAACATCCAGCTAAAGATTGGCAGGCAGGTATTTAGAATAGGGCAGAATGGTGGGATGTGACTTGTGAGATTACATTATAAAAAGATTATGGCACTGTCTTGGTGTCGTTCTCTCACTGTCTCTAGGGTAACTCATGCAGGGGGTGAGGGTGAGGTACCAGGTGGGAACAGCAGTCCCCAAGGAGCCAGGCCCTCAGTCCATCATCAACCTGCTTGAAGAGCTGAAGCCTCCCCCAGCAACCACATACAGAAGCTTGTAAGGGGAGCCCTTCCAATCAGGGCTTCATATTAAACCGCCTTCTCCAACCACCAGCTTGACTGCAACTCTGTGAAAGGCCTCGAACCAGAGGCATCCAGCTAGGGCAAGCCTGAATTCCTGACCCACAGGAGTGAGATAATAAATGTTTGATGTCTTCAAAAAAAAAAAAAAGAAAGTAGGCAGTGATCATAAAGGGGTGACAAAACCATTAGGTAAAAGATTGATGGGAAACTTTAGAATGGATACTTCAGGGGCTAAACTTAGTAATCCAACTTAACAAATGAATCCAACTTAACAAATGAATTAAGCCTCTGGATCTAACTCCCAGTTTAGGGGTTATGACAGTGTCTGCAAGAACAAGTTAAATGACACCATAAGGAGGTCATCAGTAGACTGTGGAAACTCTACTGAATAAATGACTTGTTTTCTTCAACAAATAATTAGCATGCAATACATAGAAGGGGAGGAAGGTTATAAACTAAGAGACTTAAAAGAGATACATCAGCTAATGTTTAGATCATGCATGGATCTTAATCTGCGTAATACTAGAAGATATTAGGAATCAATATCAATTCTGTTTATTTAATATTATTATGCTCGTGAGTCTAACTTAAAAGACTGAGGTATATAGGTAAAATGATACTATGACTGGTACTTGCTTTCAATTATTCTTGACGGAGGAAAAAGAATTATGGATGTGTAGATTGAAAAAAAAAGTAGAACACTGGTAACTGCTGAAGTTGAATGTACATGGGACCTTATCATACTACACAGTTCTTAGATGCTTGAAGTTTTTTAATAATAAAATCATTTTAAGAAAAGATAAATGTACAAAAATGTACATTCAAGGAAGATTTTTTCCACTGATGTGCTTCTAATAGTTTATAAAAATTAGAATTCAATGAAGTAACTGAATTCATCAATTGAATCAATTGAGTTCATCAATGAAGTAAATTATGTCATGCCATAAAATGAAATCCCTTGCAGCCATTAAAGGGTGAAATGAATCCACAGATATTAACTTTAAAAGATGGCTATTCCAATCCCAAAGAAAGGCAATGCCAAAGAATGCTCAAACTACCGCACAATTGCACTCATCTCACACGTTAGTAAAGTAATGCTTAAAATTCTCCAAGCCAGGCTTCAGCAATATATGAACCGTGAACTTCGTGATGTGCAAGCTGGTTTCAGAAAAGGCAGAGGAACCAGAGATCAAATTGCCAACATCTGCTGAATCATGGAAAAAGCAAGAGAGTTCCAGAGAAACATCTATTTCTGCTTTATTGACTATGCCAAAGCCTTTGACTGTGTGGATCACAACAAACTGTGGAAAATTCTGAAAGAGATGGGAATACCAGACCACCTGATCTGCCTCTTGAGAAATCTGTATGCAGGTCAGGAAGCAACAGTTAGAACTGGACATGGAACAATAGATTGGTTCCAAATAGGAAAAGGAGTACGTCAAGGCTGTATATTGTCACCCTGTTTATTTAACTTATATGCAGAGTACATCATGAGAAACGCTGGACTGGAAGAAACACAAGCTGGAATCAAGATTGCCGGGAGAAATATCAATAACCTCAGATATGCAGATGCCACCACCCTTATGGCAGAAAGTGAAGAGGAACTCAAAAGCCTCTTGATGAAGGTGAAAGTGGAGAGTGAAAAAGTTGGCTTAAAGCTCAACATTCAGAAAACAAAGATCATGGCATCCGGTCCCACCACTTCATGGGAAATAGATGGGGAAACAGTGGAAACAGTGGCAGACTTTATTTTTCTGGGCTCCAAAATCACTGCAGATGGTGACTGCAGCCATCAAATTAAAAAACGCTTACTCCTTGGAAGGACAGTTATGATCAACCTAGATAACATATTCAAAAGCAGAGACATTACTTTGCCAACAAAGGTTCGTCTAGTCAAGGCTATGGTTTTTCCTGTGGTCATGTATGGATGTGAGAGTTGGACTGGGAAGAAGGCTGAGCGCCAAAGAATTGATGCTTTTGAACTGTGGTGTTGGAGAAGACTCTTGAGAGTCCCTTGGACTGCAAGGAGATCCAACCAGTCCATTCTGAAGGAGATCAGCCCTGGGATTTCTTTGGAAGGAATGATGCTAAAGCTGAAACTCCAGTACTTTGGCCACCTCATGTGAAGAGTTGACTCATTGGAAAAGACTCTGATGCTGGGAGGGATTGGGGGCAAGAGGAGAAGGGGACGCCAGAGGATGAGATGGCTGGATGGCATCACTGACTTGATGGACATGAGTCTGAGTGAACTCCGGGAATTGGTGATGGACAGGGAGGCCTGGCGTGCTATAATTCATGGGGTCACAAAGAGTCAGATACAACTGAGTGACTGATCTGATCTGATCTGATCTGATGAAATACTAGTGAATGAAAAAATAAGTTAGAAAACCATGGGTGTATGGTGTCTGCATAAGATCAGAGACAGGTTCAGAGCAGCATTGACCAAAATGTTCACAGTAGCTATGAATGGTAGAAATCCCAGAGACTGTTACTTGTTTTATAAATTTTTAATATTTCTTGATGTTTTAAGAATGAGTATGTGTTTTGAAATTAGGCTAATTTCTCTGTATACTTACATTTTCACTTTTCTGAGGTATGTGGTATACATCAACAAAAAGTTATTTTTAAACTAAGGTATTTCTATTTCCTTTAAGAAAAAAGAGCTTACTGAGCAAAGGCAAACAAAACAGAACTTAGCAAATACTGGAAAGGACAGAGAGGGTCAGAAACTTAGTTATATTACTGATATGTATTGAAGGATACCAACTATTGATAAATCCAGAAAGTATTACTCAGCAGTCAAGAAGCACTAGAAACAGGTCACATGCCCAAGATGAGTTTACACTTGTCTAAGAAGCACAAAAGGCCTTCCATACTCAGCCCCTCCCTGCTCCTCTGATGGTATTTGTCACCACCACAACCCACTTTGTACATATTACACCAGCAGTAATGTCAGCCCATAATTTTCCACACACATCAGGCCGTTCCCAAGCCCCTGCCACACCTTTCCACCCCCAGCTTTTCTCCAAACTCCCTTTGTCTCTCCACTCTTCACCTTACTACAAAGGCAAGCCTCCAAAACCCAGCCTGGCACCATGCTCCAGGACAGCATCACAATACTTTCTCCTCTGCCCCAACTCAGCTAAAGGCCCTCTGTCCACCCACAGCACCTGACCACGTCATACTGCAGTCATCTGTTATGGCTTGTTTTTGTACCAAAGCAACATATGTGTCATGAGGCATGTCCAAGCCCCCATCAGTGTCTGGATAACTGCAATGCTGAGGAACACCTGAATTCCTGACACAGTCCAGCACTACAGACATGGTTATTGTTGTTTAGTCGCTCAGTTGTGTCTGACTCTTTGCAGCCCCATGGACTGTAGCCTACCAAGCTCCTCTGTCCATGGGATTCTCCAGGCAAGACTCCTGGAGCGGGTTGCCATTTCCTCCTCCAGGGGATCTTCCTGACCCAGGGATCAAACCCACATCTCCTGCACTACAGGAGGATTCTCTACCGCAGAGCCACTAGAGAAGCACTCAGGTACCTATGAGTTTTTTCCAGGGTCTATGAAAATGCTTGAGATCTGAAGAAAAAACTTTCTGCTCTAGAACATGAAATTTTAAAAAAATCAAATTTAACATTTAAGTAACTACAACACAAGTAACATTTCAACAGCAATTCAACTCTACTTATAAATCTTAGATTTAATACAGGATACAAGACCATTTTCTACAATGTAGGGAGGGGATTTGAAAAGTAACAGTGCCTAGGGCTTAGGAAGGCTTCCCTGGTGGCTGAGACGCTAAAGCGTCTGTCTGCAATGCAGGAGACCGGGTTCGATCCCTGGGTTGGGAAAATCCCCTGGAGAAGGAAATGGCAGCCCACTCCAGTATTCTTGCCTGGAAAATCCCACGGACGGCGGAGCCTAGTAGGCTACTGTCCATGGGGTCGCAAAGAGTCGGACATGACTGAGCGACTTCACTTCACTTCAGGGCGTAGGAAGGTCTTTAAACTTCCCTGCCTTAGAAACCTGTTCTGGCTGGTACCTTACCTAGCTGGTTTGGGATAATGAAGAAAAACCCATGACCATAGCCAAGCAAAACTCTTAAAAAACAAAGAAACAAACAAAGCAAGCACAAAACCCACAGAGGAAGGCCCTCACGAGGAGCTCCCACATCCCACGTCCCTGCACCATCAGAGCCAAGAACGGATGCAGTCCAATATCCTCCCCTCCTGGACCAGTGTCATAGGTCAGGTCGGAGCTGCGTTTCATGGCCCAGACTGCAGCAGCACAAAAAGGGAAGGTGGAAAGTCAGGATGGAGTGGTCAGGGAAAGCCAAGCCAAGCTGCCAGCCAGGTTCCCTAACCATCCAATGGCTCTCATGCCAGAGCTGATGCCTCTCCCTGAGGCAAAGCTCTGAGCTGATAAGTTGTAAACTAGCTAGGGCGCTGAGCTGAGATGAAAGTGCACAGCCCAGCATTAACATAAACACCAAACACACATATGCCTAAAATACTTGACTGATGATCTCTATCAGTTCAACAAAATAAAATAAAATAACTACAGCTGATTCTAGTTACTTGCAGTGGATGCTGTCTGTAAAGTGGTCTCAAACACTGAACTCATGAATACTAGACCAGTGCTCCAGGGGAAATACAGAGTCAGGTTCTGGGACACCTGTTTCCTCTAGTCACAATGTTCATTAACTGGTAAATACATAACCTTGTTTTATGTGCATTTCTGTTTAAAGACACCTTATTTGATATATACTGTACACTGCTGATTCATAGATTTTAAACTCACAGCCAGGAGTATTAGAAGATGCCTGAACAAAGTTTGCAAAACACACATGTTTTCTAAGGCACACACAGACAGCAAGATATTTGGGGGCCATTTTAAAGTGACATCACCAACAAACAACCATGAAAATGTGAAAAGCATGGCATTAAACGAAGCACAATGTGGACACCTGTTTACAATATGAACTGAAACAAGAAGGCAGCAAGTTGCCTCATTTCACCTCAGGTGGCAATGTGAATTTTGTTGATTCAAATGTGTCACAGCCCTGCAGACTGGAGAATGACCAAGAAAGTACCTGGGTATTGCTTTGGGGGTTACAAGTAAATTTTAGTGAGTAGGCAAATCACAAATACACAGTCTGTGAATAACAAGGATTGACTGCATTACAATTAAAAAAAAAAAGTATATGTGTTTTCCGGGTTTCCCTGATAACTCAATTGGTAAAGAATCCATCTGCAATGCAGGAGACCCCGGTTCGATTCCTGGGTGGAGAAGATCCACTGGAGAAAGGATAGGCTACTCACTCCAGTATTCTTGGCCTTTACTCGTGGCTCAGCTGGTAAAGAATCCACCTGCAATGAGGGAGACCTGGGTTCGATCCCTGGGTTGGGAAGATCCCCTGGAGAAGGGAAAGGCTACCCACTCCAGTATTCTGGCCTGGAGAATTCCATGGACTATACAGTCCACGGTGTCGCAAAGAGCTGGACACGACTGAGCAACTTTCACTTTCACGTGCTTTGCAGTATATGAAGAAAGCACACTCTTCACTTTTTGTCAGAGAATGGAAGAGAATCCAAATGTCCTTGAGAGTTAAAAGCTTTTTTTAAAAAACTTTTTATTCTGTACTGGCGTATAGCCGATTAACAATGTTGTGATAATTTCAGGTGAAGGGACTCAGCCATACACATACATGTAAAGAATCAGAAGTTTTAAGTGTAGAAAAGCACTCACCATTCAGGCAGTTAGCATTCAGATTTTATAATCACCAGGAAGGAGAAAGGGTGTACATAACTTGAAATTTAACAGATTCCTAAGGTGAATCACTTTGAAAAACTAAAATATTTTGTAGTTATATCTACCCCCTAAATTTAAGTACTGTAAAAACAAAATTGTCATAATACCAAGTTTGCTTTAAAACTTGTCTTACCCATATGAAAAAGGTACAGCTTTCAAAAAACTAATGTTCTAAGCACATACAAAAAACATGTATTACACTAAATGCTTAATTTTCCTCTAGATTTAGGAACTAATAAAACACAGCAAAGAGTTAATCTGCCTTCCTTTTGAAACAAATCAATAAAAAGAAGAAATACAGTTTATTGTTCTTTTATATGAGGAAACTAAACTGGCATAAAAGTAGGAAAAAGAAGAGTACTACTAAGATGAAAATTACTCAATATGCAAGCGAGTTTGACAATGATTCTGAAGAAAATAAACACATGTACTATTAAATATCACCCAAATATGTGATTTTACCCCTAGAAAAAGTTGTTTGAGGCCAAAGAGAGGGGAGAAAACCTACATTCTTTTTTCCTTTAATGTTTTTGCCTTTTTTTAATTGGAGAATAACTGCTTTACAATGTTGTGTTGGTTTCTTCTAAACAACTTGAATCAGTCATAATTATATACACACACCCTCCCTCCAGTGTTCCCCTCCCCGGTTCCATCGCACCCCTCCAGGAGGTCACAGAGCTCTCGGCTGGACTCCCTGTGTTATATAATGGCTTCCCACTAGTTATCTATTTTACACATGATAGTGTATATATGGTACGTGTAAGAATTGATGCTTTCAAATTGTGGTGCTGGAAAAGACTCCTGAGAGTCCCCTGGACTTCTAAGAGATCAAACCAGTCAATCCTAAAGGAAATCAGTCCTGAATATTCATTGGAAGGACTGATGCTGAAGCTGAAACTCCAATACTTTGGCCACCTGATGGGAAGAGCCGACTCATTGAAAAAGACCCTGATGCTGGGAAAGACTAAAGGCAAAAGGAAAAGGGGGCAGCAGAGGAAGAGATGGTTAGACAGCATCACTGACTCAATAGCCATGAATTGGAGCAAACTCTGGGAGACAGCCAAGGACAGAGACTGGCGTGCTGCAGTCCATGGGGTCACAATGAGTCAGACACAACTTAGTGACTGAACAACAACAAAGTGTATACATGTAAATGCTATTTTCTCCATTCATCCTATACTCTCCTTCCTCTGCTATGCCCCTATGTCCGTTCTCTACATTTGCATCTCCATTCCTTCCCTGTAAGTAGGTTCATGAGTATATGCTTTAATATATGATATTTGCTTTTTACTTTCTGACTTAACCTCACTGTGTTTAACAGGCTCTGGGTTCATTCACCTCACTACAACTGACCTACATTCTTTATACTATTCTTAAAAATACTGAACACCTAGCACACTGCTAAATAGGTGAATGAGAAATGTTCACCTTTTAAAGAGAACATAACCTTGGCAAATTAGTAAGTTTATATAAAATTCCAATTTAACTGAAGTTGATAAGAATGACAAATTATAATCAAGGCAATTATTTTAGACTATGCCTAAAATGTTAATTCCATTCTAATCTATTCCAGCCTACTTTAAAAGTGTAATTATTTTTAAACTCATAAATAAAGAACAAAATTTTATTCTAAAAATAGACCTTGGTAAAAATGAAATACCAAAAACTAGTCATTATAATAAAAAGAAAAAAGTTAACAGAAATTTGCTTTAAATATTTTCAAAAGTATAATTTTTAAGATCATAAGCGAAAACTTTTTAGAATAGGTCCATGAGAGAATCAAATAAACATGTGAAAACCTCCTAGCCTTTTTCTTCCAAATGTTTAGTTGTATAATTCAAATCAAAACATTACTATATTAGAAAAATCAGTTCATTCATCTTTCAGTGACAGAAAACTTTTGAAAAAGAGATTTTCAATGTATTAACTTATGAAAGACTTTAAAGTCTTTGACCTCAGCCATTTTTTAGATAGGTCAGAAAAATAAAATCTCCAGATGTTTAAGATAACACAAAAGGTGTAAGACAAATAATTAGCTAAATTAAGGCTTCCCTTATGGCTCAGTGGTAAAGAATCTGCCTGCCAATACAGGAGACATGGGTTCAATCCTTGGGAGGCGAAGATCCCCTGGAGAAAGAAATGGTAACCCATTCCACTATTTTTGCCTGGGAAATCCCATGAACAGAAGAGCCTGGCAGGCTACAGTCCATGGGGTCGATAAAATCAGACATAGTTTAGTTTAGAGACTAAACAACAAATATTAGCTAAATCAGATGATTATGCAAATAATTCTCATACTGTAACTGCTTCACTGTAAGATGACATTAGCAGCTAGCCTTTTCAGAGAAAGAGTCATGGTCAATTCTAATAAGTAAACTCTTGCTGTTTACCCTGAGTGTATCACTCACTGACAAATCAACACCTACAATTCCACAGACCTGCCTTTATGACCTTCGATTTGGGGCAAATACACAAAATCATAATCTGGTTTCTCTGCTCAAGGACGAAAACAAAACTCTCAGAGAACTATCTATTCTGGACAGTTGAGTTTTCCAAAGGGTTTAAGAGTTAACCATTTGGTAAAAATATTTCATGCCGTCCTTCCTGTTTGTAACAAGGTACATGGAATACCAATTCGATTTTTCTTGATACACAATCATCAGTGAGAATGTCAATCCTTACACAGTGTGTTGGAGATACTTCATGGTGCTCTCACACTTCTGCACACCTTGTGAGCAGAGGCACTGGCTGCTCTAGCTCTCAAATACTCTTTTCAAGGATGTGTACAGAGCAAACAGTCCAGGAAGACAGATTTCTCCCCCTCCAGAATAGAGGGCGGTTGTGTTTCCTGTCTGCCACTGCTGCTGCTGCATCACTTCAGTCGTGTCCAACTCTGTGCGACCCCAGAGACAGCAGCCAACCAGGCTCCGCCGTCCCTGGGATTCTCCAGGCAAGAACACTGGAGTGGGTTGCCATTTCCTTCTCCAATGCATGAAAGTGAAAAGGGAAAGTGAAGTCACTCAGTCGTGTCTGACTCCAGCAATCCCATGGACTGCAGCCTACCAGGCTCCTCTGTCCATGGGATTTTCCAGGCAAAAGTACTGGAGTGGGGTGCCATTGCCCTCTCCGTGTTTCCTGTCTAGTATAACAAAAACAATGATTCCCTCTGGGCTAAGGTTGGGTAGGCTCGCTATAGTTCTTTAAAAATATTGCAATATTTGGATTACCTAAATTCAGGGTTCTACAGCTGTGGACTCATGGGACTAAAAAATATTGCAATATTTGGATTACCTAAATTCAGGGTTCTACAGCTGTGGACTCATGGGACAAAAGGAAATGACACAGACAGGGAGCTCATGCTGTTGACTGTGCTGATATACAGTCCCTTGTCTCAGAACCAGGAGTCCCATGTCTTCTGCCAGCATCCAGGAAACTGACAGGCTGACTTGCTAGCTTCCAAGTTGGGTAAAATCTCAAGACTCTTCACAGTTAGGTGACAAGGATGGGATGCTGGCAGAAACATGGCTTTCTGGAACAGAAAAGACAAGGGTCCCATGGGTTTAGGGTACACAAGAAGATTCCCTGGGATCCAGTAACAAAGGTTCTTCTCCAAGTGATGGGTGTGGGGGTGTTAGGGCTAATTAACCTTAGAGGACAAGCAGCAAAAGGTAGGACTGAAACAACCTGCCCACCTTTTGTTGTTGCTCACTCTCCCTTGAGTGGGAGGAGGAAGGGATATTACTGAGGCAGTGAAGCACAATCCCCTGACTCCAGATGAGAAGCAATGTGGCTGCAGCTATTGAGTAGAGTCCTCAGAGCTGAAACAGATTATGTCATCAGTGAGGATGCAGAGCTTTTGGATAACTGAAAAATTCATTAAGTTGAGCCATGTTTAGTCACCAAGCCATATGAAACTAAAGATAAGTGGGGCTTCCCAGGTGGCGCTAGTGGTAAAGAACTTGCCTGCCAGTGCAGAAGACGTAAGAGAAACAGGTTCAGTCCCTGGGTCGGGAAGATCCCCTGGAGGAGGGCATGGCAACCCACTCCAGTATTCTTGCCTGGAGAATCCCATGGACAGAGAAGCCTGGTAGGACAGAGAAGCCTGTGTCCATGAGGTCACAGAGAGTTGGACACGACTGAAGCGACTTAGCGCGCACACACACACACACACACACACACGCACACACACACACGCTTACTGGCACAAAGCTCCTCTATCCCTTTGTAACCCTGATCCTGCCCTGTGCCTTCTACCCTGACCTCTGCTTTTAGGAGAATCATCAGGGGTGGCCTGAGGCCTCTCTGCTCCCAAGAGAGACTGAAGACCTGACATACCCAAGCATACTGGAGAACTCCAAGGAAAGGAGGGACTCAAATATCTGTGGCTCTGTGGATACAGGCACCCACGTCACTGTGCTACTTGGCCCTGTGCAGGAAGAGGTACTCAGATTCAGCTAACAGAATCTGGACAAGATTTACAATGGGAGAGGAAAACTAACACAATGTAGCAGATGGGTGCTTCAGGCCAATTCAAAGTACTGCTGTTGTTTCTACATCTGATTGTACAAATGATGCTTGTATATCCTTAATACTTCCCCATCCACAGTGCCAGAGGAGATTCTTCCCCATGAGGAAGAGCTATAGATAAATGCTAGTGAGAGAAGCTCCCCTGCTGTGTATCATCAGTGAGTGGGTCAAGACAACATGTAATTGCCCTACCCATTGATGTTCAAAGTTTTCAATATATAAAAGATGTCCTGTTGGCTGGCAAATCAGACACCTCAGTCTCCATGGTCCTGCCTGTGCTGTTACCACACCTCTGCCAGCCAAATCCAGGGCCCTACTCAACAAGTAAAGTTTCCTGGGATTATGTGGGTGGATTCACAATGCCCAAGCCCTTTGGTGATCAAGGAACAACAGCTGCCTCCTCAGCCTCCCACCACCAAAGAGAAAGCCTAGCACCTTGCTACACTCTTTGGGTACTAGAGACAGTATATGCCTGGGGTGGCTCATCGTGACCAGGCTGAGCTACAGTCCCCAGAATGCACAAGGGATATTCTCTCCAGAATGTCAGAGGAAGAAGGGGGCAGTGATCATTTTGTAGCATATTCATTTTGTAGACATAATTAAAGTCCATAATCAGCTGGCCTTAAATTAATCAAAAGGGAGATTTTCCTGGGCGGGCCTGACTTAATCAGTTAGAAGCCCTTTAGGAGGACTTCCCTGGTGGCTCAGGCAGTAAAGAATCTGCCTGCAATGCAGGAGACCTGGGTTGGATCCATGAGTTGGGAAGATCCCCTGGAGGAGGGCGTGGCAACCCATTCCAGTATTCTTGCCTGAAGAATCCCATGGACTGAGAAGCCTGGTGGGTTACGGTCCATGGAGTTGCAAAGAGTTGGACACAACTGAGCAACTAAGCACAGCACAGGACATAGGTATCCCTGAGCTCAAAGAGTCCAAACTACAGTGAGGCCTGCGCTTGTTCTCCCTCCCCCTGGGTCCTCCCTCCTGACCGCTGCCTGGGACCACGAGCCTTGGTTGGTGTCTGTGGGGTCCAGTCTGCTCCTCATGGGCCCTTCCTGACTGCTGGCCTCTGGATTTCCAACCTGCTTATCCAGTCCCCACCATGGAGTAAGTCAATTCCGTGTGTATGTGTGTGTGTCTGTGTATTTTGTCCCTACTGGTTCTGCTGCTTCTCCAGTTGAACCCTGATTGATACAGTCCTCACATGGACACTCTACATGGTCTTTTAACCTACAAGGCAGCATCCTGAGTGGTGCCCAAATCAATTGGCTGCATCAAAAGTGGTCCAACAAGCTGCCCTACATGTCTAACTTTGGTTCCCACAACCCAACGACCTCGTTGAGGTACCAGTCTCTGTGGCTGATGATTTTGCAAACTACAGCCTCTAGCAAAGGGAGACAGCCTCCATTCGGAGGCACTCCTTTGTGTTTGGGGCTCCTCACCTCCTTGACACAGCTACTGACTCAGCAGGACACTCTGTTCACCGAGGTTGCCCTAAATGCCTGGACTTAGTTCACGGATGGTTTGGCTAAGCTCAAACCCAGCAGTGTCCACGGGCTTGGAATGTGACACACAGATTTTTGTGGAGGTGAAGGGAGGGAATTAACCTCATCATTGAAGAACAGAACAACTTGTACCCCAGGAGATACGAGTGGGAACGATCATTCCCTAACAATCTTTCATCTTTCCAAACTGCCCCGGAGCAGTTCACGTAAAGCAAAACACCCTGACAAGCTTCCCCAAAATTGGTATAAGCACTTCAAATTTAATTGACTCCTGAATTTGCCACCCCTGACAGATGGCTCTGACCCCAATGTGATCACTGTTACCAAGAAAACAAGTGTCTTAGAACATCTGTCCCAGCTCCTGTACTTCTCATACAAGACATCTGTCCACACCTCCAGACATCTTCTCCACCCCATTTCCACAGCCACTGCTCAGCATATCATGTAACAGACAATGACACTCAGCAAGCAACCTAAACAAACAAGACAGACTGACTGCCGGCCCTCATGCAGTGCCTCCAAAAACAAGGCCTAAATGCAATAATGTGAACCCAAGTGATACATTTGGGTTGAGCAGGTCAAGGGTCATACTGGAGGCCCTGATAACCTATGTGTTCCGAACCACGTGAGTACCAGTTGCAAACTGTAAAGAAATTTTTTTCCAGGGATACCAAATGCACCTCCAGGCCTGTGACTGGTTGTATGCGTGAATGTGTATGTGTGTATGCGTGCACATGCACACCACTTGCCTCTCTCCCAAAAAACAGGTCTAAGAACACACATGAGTAAGATCTCAGATGACCAGCAACTAGATTAGAGGTAGCAATCTCTCCAAAAGAGCTCTAGGGAACTCAGGAAAGCTTCTAGGAGGGTTAACTATCTTAAGTAGACCCTATGGACAGTTTCCCCCACAGTGAGCCATCCAATCAGAAAGGGTGGTTTGAAATCCATCCCCAGCTTAAGCTAAAGCGATAAGTAACACCACGTCATCCTGCAGGTTAGCAAGGGTCACTCACTGGCCAGAGTGGCTATGGGTGGCAGACTCTAGACTCCTGCCTTTTGCCCAGGATAAAGTCTCTGCCAAGGCTAATACAAGCTGCTGCACCTGGATTGATGTCTTGTACCCAGAGGGAAGATCAATACAGAAACTTAAAGAGAAAGGGCCCTGGTTTTTCAAGGCCCATGGTTGGTTTCTGGGATTTGCTCAGGACCCTGGTGGTATGGTGGAGGTCGATACAGCAGGTTCCCCTAATCCTGCTGCTTGGAGTCTTACTGACAGTAGTCCTAATGAAATGCTGTCTGAGATGAACAGAACTGATTTAGTCCCAGCCTGTCAGTAGATTAACCAGACTGGCTGAGAGAGTGGCATACTCAGAGGAAAATTCACTGGAATATGCTATAGAAATGAGGAGTGGCTCTTGCCATGTGTGCTAAGTCACTTCAGTCATGTCTGACTTTTTGTGACCCCATGGACTGTAGCTACTAGGCTCCTCTGTCCATGGGATTCTCCAGGCAAGAATACTGGAGTGGGTTGCCCCTTCTTCAGGGGATCTTCCCAATCCAGGGATCAAACCGCATTCCTTAGATCTTCTGCACTGGCAAGCGGGTTCTTTACCACCAGTGCCACTTGGGAGTGGCTCCTAGCCAGAGACAATTTTCCATGAGTCTGAGTTTCTGCATATCTTACTGAGCAGAAGCACTGGCGGCCTTTGTTCTCAGCTATCTTTTCTCAGGATATCTATATAGTCTATGGCCTTGGAAGATAGTATCTGCCCCCAGCATAGGGCTGGTATGTTTACTCTGCTGATCCAATTCCCCACCTCCCATTCTCTCTTCAATCTATTCTAAAGAAGACTTTAGAATAAAGGTTCCTAATATTGTACAGGAGTCGGTGATCAAAACCATCCCCAAGAAAAAGAAATGCAAAAAGGCAAAATGGTTGTCTGAGGAGGCCTTACAAATAGCTTAGAAAGAAGTGAAAGGCAAAAGAGAAAAGGAAATTTATATGTTCATCTGAATGCAGAGTTCCAAAGAATTGCAAGGAGACATAAGAAAGCCTTGCTCAGTGATCAATGCAAATAAAGGAAAACAATAGAATGGGAAAGACTAGAGATCTCTTCAAGCAAATAAGAGCTACCAATGGAACACTTCATGCAAAGATGGGGACAGAAATGGTAGGGACCTAACAGAAGCAGAAGATATTAAGCAAGAATATAGGATATTAGGAAGAATATACAGAACAACTACACAAAAAAAGATCTTAATGACCCAGATAACCATGATGGTGTGATCACTCACCTAGAGCCAGACATCCTGGAATGCAAAGTCAAGTGGGCATTAGGAAGCATCATTACCAACAAAGTTAGTGGAGGTGATGGAATTCCAGTTGAGCAATTTCAAATCCTAAAAGATGATGCTGTGAAACTGCTGCACTCAATATGCCAGCAAATTTGGAAAACTCAGCAGTGGCCACAGGACTGGAAAAGATCAGTTTTCATTCCAATCCCAAAGAAAGGCAATGCCAAAGAATGTTCAAACTGTTACAAAATTGTACTCATCTCACACACTAGCAAAGATATGCTCAAAATTCTCCAAGCTAGGCTTCAACAGTACACAAACTGAGAACTTCCAGATTTAGAAAAGGCAGAGGAACCAGATATCAAATTGTCAACATTCGTTCCATCATTGGAAAAGCAAGAGAGTTCCAGAAAAACATCTACTTCTGCTTTATTGACTATGCCAAAGCCTTTGATTGTGTGGATCACAGTAAACTGTGGAAAATTCTTCAAGAGATGGGAATACCAGATCACCTTACCTCCCTCCTGAGAAATCTGTATGCAGATCAAGAAGCAACAGTTAGAACCAGACATGGAACAATGGACTGGTTCCAAATTGGGAAAGGAATACGTCAAGGCTGTATATTGTCACCTTGCTTATTTAACTTATATGTAGAGTACATCATGAGAAATGCTGGGCTGGAGGAAGCACAAGCTGGAATCAAGATTGCCAGGAGAAATAGTAATAACCTCAGATATGCAGATGACACTACCCTTTTGGCAGAAAGTGAACAGGAACTAAACAGCCTCTGATGAAAGTGAAAGAGGAGAGTAAAAAATCTGGCTTAAAACTCAACATTCAAAAAATGAAGATCATGGCATCAGTCTCAGCATTTCATGGCAAATAGATGGGAAAACAATGGAAATAGTGACAGACTTTATTTTCTTGGGCTCCAAAATCACTGCAGATGATGTCCACAGCCATGAAATTAAAAGACACTTGCTCCTTGGAAGAAAAGGTATGACCAACCTAGATAGCATATTCAAAAGCAGAGACATTACTTTGCCAACAGAGGTCCGTCTAGTCAAAGCTATGGTTTTTCCAGTAGTCATGTATGGATGTGAGAGTTGGACCATAAAGAAGGCTGAGTGCCAAAGAATTGATGCTTTTGAACTGTGATGTGGGAGAAGACTCTTGAGAGTCCCTTGGACTGCAAGGAGATCCAACCAACCAATCCTAAAGGAAATCAGTCTTGAATATCATTGGAAAGACTGATGCTGAAGCTCCAATACTTTGGCCATCTGATGTGAAGAACTGACTCATTGGAAAAGACCCTGATGCTCAGAGAGACTGAAGACAGGAAGAGAAGGGGGCAACAGAGGATGAGGTGGTTGGATGGCATCACCGACTTGATAGACATGAGTTTGAGCAAGCTCTGGAAGTTGGTGATGGACTGGGAAGCATGGCACGCTGCAGTCCATGGGGTCGCAAAGAGTCAGACATGACTGAGTGACTGAACTGAATAGAACTGAAAGACTTTGCACTCACCCCTCAGTTAAAATAGCAGAGGTCAGATCCACTGAATACATTTCTCTCCTTTTCTTCATATCCCTTTGATCACACTCAACTTCTTAGAAGCACTCAACAGAGCTGAAGAACCTGCTCATCCTCGTCTGCCTCTCTCCAGCTGTCTATTACTGCACTTTTCCTTTCCTAGATCTTCTCCAGGCTCCTCTCCTCTCTGAGACCTTGAAATGTTACTGCTCCTCTGACCATTCTCTCAAATACATTTCCAGACCTAAGTTCAAAACTCAGACATCAGTGGGCTACTTAAATCCTCTAGTTAGTTATCACCCCAGGCATTTAACATATCCCAAACTGAACCTGGCAGTTAAATCTGACCTCAACTCCTAGTCCTAAATTCCCCATCTCAGTCAATTACACTGAGTTACTCAAGCCATCAGCAGAGCATTCCTCCTTCCCTACTCTTTAGCTAATCCAGCAAATCTTCTCAGCTCTTTCCCCAAAACTTATCTTGAATTTCCCCATTTCTCTCCACCTCCATTACACTAGTCTAAGCCTCCACTCTCACTGTCTCTACTGAAATAATAGAAACTGGTCTTGGTCCCAATACCAGTCCAGTTCTCTCAATCCATGTGACATATAGCAGCAGGAGTGATCTCCATAATATGTAAATCTGAATATGTCTCCCCTGCTTAAAATTCTTCACAGGCTCCCCAGAGCCCCTAAAGGAAAGAAGTGAACTCATCATTACGCCAGCTAGTCCCTGCATGGTTTGGCCCTAGACACCATCTCCCCCTATGCCACTGCTCAACAATTACACTGGTCCTCCTTTGGTTCTTCCAATACATCCAGCTTTCTGAATTATTCCAGAAACTAGACAACAGGTTGTTCTCTAGCTTGAAACATTCTTGCTTTTTCTAAAACTGGATCCTCCCTATCAGGAGGACCTTTTCTGACTGACTCAGCTCCACTTATTATTCCTTTGCTCTGTTTTCCCCTACTATAGAACAATAATGCTTGAAGAAGAGCACTTGTTTTTAATACCAATTCATTTATTTCTGATTTTTAGGTGAATGTTCTTGTGGGTATTACTGTGTTCTCCCTAAAAAGACAAGTTGACAACCTAATACCTACCCCTTCCTCAGAATGTGACCTTACTTGTAAATGCAGTTGCTGAAGATGCAACTCATTAAGGTGAGATCATACTGGGATAGGCTGGGCCTCATATCCAATACAACTAGCGTCCTTATGAAAGCAGAGGGCCTTGTAAAGACAAGCACACAAGAAGACCACCATGTGAAGATGGGGGACTGAAGTGATGCCTCTACGAGCCAAGGAATGCTTGGGGCTACCAGAAAATAAGAGAGAGACAAGGAACAGATTCTCTCTCACAATCTTCACAAGGAATCAGGCTTGCTCATTGATTTTGGACTTCTGGCCCCCAGAACTATGGGACAATAAATATCTGTTATTTGAAGTCTCCCAGCTTACGATACTTTGCTATAGCAACCCTAAGAGACTAACACAAATGCCAAATTGCAAAGACATATATAGAAGTGAAAGGTGTTCTTACAGAGGGAGGCAGTGGATAAAGGGGCATGAATGACAGTTTTAACATTTGTCTGCTTCAACTAAAACTTTCATTTTTGAAAGTAACCTAATTATTAAAATATGAACAACAGGAGTTCCCTGGTGGTCCAGGAGTTATGAATCAGCACTTGCACTGCAGGGGGCATGATTTGGATCCCTGGTCCAGGGAACTAAGATCCTCCATGCTGCATGGTGCAGAAAAAAAAAAAATACATATGAGCCACAGTGACAGTGAAGCCTCACTACACAGAAATGTCATGACTTATAGGAAATACATATATATTTGGTCCTCATCCACAGTTCCTGCTCACAGTTTCCAAATCTCTTAGAATCTCCTGAACAATGGAATGGAATTTGGTCTCTCACCCTCAGTTTCTGAAAACCACTCCAGGGAAGATGACTCTTGGGGTCTATACAAAGGTGGGGGCTGTGTTAGGAAAACTAACTTTCAGTCCCACCCTGTGCTGGAAGTTGAATCGATCACCACTGGCCAGTGATTTAGTTAATCATAACCATGTAATGAAGCCTCCATAAACAACTCCAAAGGACAGCTTTTTGGATCTTTTTCAGAGATCTTCCATGTTGGGGAACCAGAACACTTCCACATGCCCCCATGCTCAGCTTCATCAGCCATGACAACAGAAGTCCCTTTGTAGGACCTCAACCCATGTATCTTGTCTGACTGTTGATGTATATCCTTTAATATCCTTTTATAATAAGTTGGTAATCTAGTGAGTAAACAGGTTTTCCTGAGTTCTGTGAGCTCTTCTAACAAGCTAATTGAACCCCAAGAGGGAGTTGTGGGAACCTCTGATTTACAGCCAATTGATCAGAAGTATGGGCTGCAACCTAGACTTGCAGCTGGCATCCTGAATTGGAGGGGTCAACAGAACCTCCAGTCTGTAGCTGGTCAAAAGCACAGATAACAACTTGTGTGACTGGCCTCTGAAGTGGAGAGCAAACTTGTGCAACTGAGCCCTTTGTCTATGGAATCTGATTCTATCTGGACAGGTACTGTCAGAACTGAGTTGAATTTGTGGATACCCTCCTAGCATCAAGAACTGCTTGTTGATGTGGGGAAGGCTCCATATATGTACACTGGAATTGAGTCTAGGAACCCAATTCAACAAGCCCCCCCCCCCACCAAAAAAAATCTCTATTATTACACCAATCCGTATTAAATGGCACTGCAAACAGTTCCTGAAAAACTACAATGGAGTCAATGAAGAAAAGTCACAGATTCCTCAATCTCAACTCTATGATCATTTATAACAAGGACTGGGGCAAGTTATCCCTAATTTTGTTATGAATATGCTTCAAGGTTTTTGCTTTAACAAAGTGCATTAAGGATGATAATAATAGCTACTCGGAATGTGCTAAACGCTTTAGAAATATCATTAGGTTCAGATCAGTCGTTTAGTCATGTCTGACTCTTTACGACCCCATGAACCGCAGTACGTCAGTCAGGCTTCCCTGTCTATCACCAACTCCCGGAGACCACCCAAACCCATGTCCATTGTGTTGGTGATGCCATCCAACCATCTCATCCTCTGTCATCCCCTTCCACTCCTGCCCTCAATCTTTCCCAGCATCAGGGTCTTTTCAAATGAGTCAGCTATTTGCATCAGGTGGCCAAAGTACTGGAGTTTCAGCTTCAACATCAGTCCTTCCAATAAACAATGATCTTTAGGATGGACTGGTTGGATCTCCTTGCAGTCCAAGGGACTCTCAAGAGTCTTCTCCAACACTACAGTTCAAAAGCATCAATTCTTCGGCACTCAGCTTTCTTTATAGTCCAACTCTCACATCCATAAGACTACCAGAAAAACCACAGCCTTAACTAGACGGACCTTTGTTGGCAAAGTAATGTCTCTGCTTTTGAATATGCTGTCTAGGTTGGTCATAACTTTCCTTCCAAGGAGCAAACATCTTTTAATTTCATGGCTGCAGTCACTATCTGCAGTGATTTTGGAGCCCAAAAAAATAGTCAGCCACTGTTTCCCCATCTATTTCCCATGAAGTGATGGGACCAGATGCCATGATCTTCGTTTTCTGAATGTTGAGCTTTAAGTCAACTGTCTCACTCTCCTCTTTCACTTTCATCAAGAGGCTCTTTAGTTCTTCAATTTCTGCCATAAGGGTGGTGTAATCTGGATATCTGAGGGTATCGCTATTTCTCCTGGAAATCTTGATTCCAGCTTGTCCTTCATCCAGCCCAGCATTTCTCATGATGAACTCTGTATAGAAGTTAAATAAGCAGGGTGACAATATTCAGCCTTGACGTACTCCTTTTCCTATTTGGAAACAGTGTGCTGTTCCATGTCCAGTTCTAACTGTTGCTTCCTGATCTGCATATAGGTTTCTCAAGAGGCAGGTCAGGTGGTCTGGTATTCCCAGCTCTTTCAGAATTTTCCACAGTTTATTGTGATCCACACAGTCAAAGGCTTTGGCATAGTCAATAAAGCAGAAAGAAATGTTTTTCTGGAACTCTCTTGCTTTTTCAACGATCCAGCGGGTGTTGGCAATTTGATCTCTGGTTCCTCTGCCTTTTCTAAAACCAGCTTGAACATCTGTAAGTTCACGGTTCATGAACTGCTGAAGCCTGGCTTGGAGAATTTTGAGCATTACTTTACTAGCGTGTGAGATGAGTGCAATTGTGCGGTAGTTTGAATATTCTTTGGCATTGCCTTTGGGGCTGGGATGAAAACTGACCTTTTCCAGTCCTGTGGCCACTGGTGAGTTTTCCAAATTTGCTGGCATATTGAGCACAGCAGTTTCACAGCATCATCTTCCAGGATTTGAAATAGCTCAATTGGAATTCCATCACCTCCACTAGCTTTGTTCGTAGTGATGATTCCTAAGGCCCACCTGACTTCACATTCCAGGATGTCTGGCTCTAGGTGAGTGTGAGTGATCACACCATCATGATTATCTTGGTCGTGAAGTGCAGTAAGCCAGGCTTTCTTCCTGCTACAAGATTTAATGCGATCACGACGGTTTGTGGGCTTGCTTATCCTATCACGACGGTTTGTGGGCTTGCTTATCCTGGAAATAGCAGCTTTAATAACCACAATTACTTCTGTTACTGTGGCAGCAATATCATTGACTCAACAAGTGCATACTGCCCAATATGTTGATACCATGTCTAAAAATGTTTCTCTAACTCTAGCAACACAGGAAGCTATAGATAGAAAGTTGGAGATGAGGGTAGATGCCTTGGAAGAGGCAATAATGCATATTGGGACTGAGTTACAGGCTTTAAAAGTGAAAATGGTTCTGTCTTGCCACACTGATTACCGGTGGATATGCGTGACATGTTTGAAGGTGAATGAGACAGATTATGAATGGGAAAAAATCAAAAATCATATCTCAGGTGTTTGGAACAGCTCTGACATTGGCCTGGACTTAGGGAAACTTCATAATCAAATACAGACCCTGGAACACTCTCAACTGGATTTTACCGCTGCTGGAGCAGCTAATGACTTTTTTCACACTTTCTCTAACTTCATTTCAGGAAAAAACATTCTGTCTAATCTGTTGGTGCTTTAATTTTGCTTCTCATAATCATTCTTCCTTGTATTGTCAGGATTCTTCAGCAGAACATTCAGAAACTCGCGACTGAGCTGCATCTGGCTGTTTTAAGAAATAAAAAAGGGGGAGATGCCGGGAGCCATCTCCCGGCATATTGCATATTGAGTGCAACACTTTCACAGCATCATCTTTCAGGATCTGGAATAGCTCAACTGGAATTCTATCACTGCCAGGAGCCAGCGTGAGGAACTCCGCCCGTGGCAAAGGTCATGAGGAAGGAGGCTTGGCATACGCAAAGGCGGGATCAAGCCTCAGGAGTCCCCCTGGAAATTCTCGAGCATCTACCCCCAAAACCAGAGTCTGCCTACTTTCTGCTTTGTGCTCTCACCTATACCTCTGACTTTACAGGGGGCTGTCCCCCACTACCTCTCTCTGAAAAAAGAGTTAACTTACAGCTCCAGTTAATAAAGTTCCTGGGTGTGATAGTGTTTCAACCTACAAACTCCTTTGGAAGTCCTCTAGCCTGCCTGAATAGGTTTTTCCGGCCATGTGATTGTTCAGAGCTTCCCAACTGTGAGAGGCATGAGATGTTCTAAACTGTCTAAATACAGATTCCTTTGAGCAGTTGAAAGATTGATTAGAAATTGTATTGGTGAAGGGTTTTTCACTTGTTGGGCCAATGTTTGCTGCTAAATCTCCATATCCCTTACCTGCTGTGTCCCTGGCAGTGTATTGATTAATATAATTGGTGTAAGTAGTAGCTTTAATGTTTGTAACCTTGGACCCTTGAGTTAATTCTTTTTCTTGTTATAGCCCACCACACCTTTGCCCTGTAGGAATGCAACTTTATCTAATGCTTTTGGAGGGTGGCACCTGACTAATCACCTTTAGAGAAAAATAAGTTTTCTGAAGAAAGGGTCTTAAAATGTTAACAGGCCTCCGGGCCAGAAGATGATGCAAATCACCTAAACTTTTGCATATGATAAGTCTGCAGGAAGAAAGCCTGGCTTACTTCATGACTCTACCCCTTCCCCCATTATCCTCTATGCATAACTTAAGGCATAAAAACTACTTTGGAAAATAAAGTGCGGGCCTTGTTCACTGAAGCTTGGTTTCCCCATGTCGTTCTTTCTCTCACCTTCTGGCTGAATTATTCAGCCTCTTTTCTTCACTAAATTTTCTCACTGAGCTATCCTTATTTAACCACTCTTTATATCTTTAATTCTATCATATCCTGATCGCCAAAGCCGTCTCCCCTTCGAATTCCCTGGATCCACCGGGGCTGGACCCCGGCAGTGAAGATCTTTTTTGTACACTTCTTCTGTGTATTCTTGCCACCTCTTCTTAATATCTTCTGCTTCTGTTAGGTCCATACAATTTCTGTCCTTTATTGAGCCAATCTTTGCATGAAATATTCCCTTGGTATCTCTAATTTTCTTGAAGAGATCTCTAGTCTTTCCCATTCTGTTGTTTTCCTCTATTTCTTTGCATTGATCACTGAGGAAGGCTTTCTTATCTCTCCTTGCTATTCTTTGGACCTCTGCATTTAAATAGGTGTATCTTTCCTTTTCTCCTTTGCCTTTCACTTCTCTTCTTTTCACAGCTATTTGTAAGGCCTCCTCAGACAGTCATTTTGCTTTTTTTGCATTTCTTTTTCTTGGGAATGGTCTTGTTCCCTGTCCCCTGTACAATGTCACTAATAATCCTCAATTACCTATCAGCAAAGCAGGTGCAACTGCCCCTATTTTGCCGATGAGGAAACAAAGGATATGTGAGTCTAGAATAACACAGCTAATTCAGTAGCAGAGACAAGACTAGAACACATGCCTTCCATCAAGAGCTACCTACACACAAATAATGTATTTGGCAGACTCTACTAAAGAACAATCAGTGTCACTGCAGCAACATTTCAGGTACTGTTACACATAATCAGAAAATACTGTCATGTGCTAAGTCACTGTAGTTGTGTCTGACTGTGTGACCCTATGGACTAAGGGACCCTTCGGACTCCAGGCTCCTCTAAAGCCAGGGATTCTCCAGTCAAGAATACTGGAGTGGGTTGCCATGCCCTCCTCTAGGGGATCTTTCTGACCAAGGGATCAAACCCATGTCTCTTCTACCTGCATTGACAGATGAGTTCTTTACCACTAGGGCCACCTGGGAAGCCCGAAAATACTGTTAAGATAAATTCAAAACTTACTTTTTGTATCACCCATCCCAGGAAGGATGCTTTTTAAAATAAATTGTTTCTAAGTTAATATTTTAAAACATACATTATATTAAGCACTAGCTAAAGTTGGATTTGGCCTTACCGAAACTCACTTTTTGGGCTTCCCAGGTGGGGCTAGTGGTACAGAACCCACCTGCAATGTGGGAGACACAGGTTCGATCCCTGGGTCAGGAAGATCCCCTGGAGGAGGAAATGGCAACCCACTCCAGTATTCTTGCCTGGAGAATCCCATGGACAGAGGAGCCTGGTGGGCTACAGTCCATAGGGTTGCACAGAGTCGGACATGACTGAAGCCACTTAGCATAGCACAGCACAAACTCACTTTTAATGGCAAACCACTTGGCTTGTATTTGACCACTTGGCTTCTTTTTTTTTTTAATTGAAGAAGTTGCTATAGAATACTATATAAGTTATAAGAGAACAACATTTTTTAAAGGTTATACTCCACTTATTACAAAATATTGGCTATATTCCCCTACCACTTGGCTTCTTAAGAAGAAAATAATCCTGCTATTGAATTTGGGAGGTTGTAAGCTTCAACCACATGAAACAACCTTCAAATAGCCAAAAGAGAACTAATGCTCTTCTGAAAAGAATGGAGAACACTGAGTTTTTATTCAACTTTAAAAGCCACAACTTGGGTTATGAATTCAGAATCTAGTCTAACTCACGGAGAAACTAATGATGAATTTTAAGTGGCACTATTCTTCATTTCTGTGTCTAGGAAGATGGAGTAGATGTATCTTTCCCTATATGTCCTGATTAAAATACAACTAAAAATCCTGAACATTATCTATAAAACAAATGTAAGAGGATCAGAAAGGTGGAGGGAGGGCAACAATTAGCTAGGGATCTACAGACCTAAGGAACATGGTGGAGAGGTCCCTGGGTTTTCATATATCTCAGACACAGAGCTGAAGAAGTCAGCAACCCAGAATCACAAACAGGTGCAGGAAAAGGAAAAAAAAAAGCTTGAACAAGTCTTCTCTATCTAGCCAAAGGACCAGGAAAGGGGCAGCCTAGCCAAGAAAGAAAACTTTTAGACAAAGGAGCCCTCTAATCCAGCCAGAAATCACATAAGAAACTGCTGCCCAACCCCCACTAGCAAAGGTAGAGCTGGAGCCTAGACTTCTACCCTCCCCAGGCCTTAATGAGGAGCCCCAACCCCCCCGCCAGGGTCACATTAGAGAAGGCTGAGTAGGGAGCTGGATAATCACCAGCTTGACTCCTCGGCATCCTGGAGTCAGTAAAGAGCTCAGACTCCCACCTCCACAGTAATAAAAGGCCCCCGCCTTCCCCACGGGGGCGCTGTGGAGAGTTTAGCTAAGCTACTACGTGATACTGCTGCCCCAGCAAACATTTTGTTTGGCTGTGTAGCCCCACGAGGACCTTAAACTGAAACTTGCCCCCTCACGGAAGAATGTGCCCTAGATAACAGCCCTGAATCACAAAGAAATACAAGCTCCTGATAAGACTTCCCCCACAGCCCTTGTGATCACCAGTTTCCCCTGCCTCCAGGGCCTGCCCTTTGACACTCCTTAGATAAAACCTCCACAGAGCTTACTGGAACCCTGCATATTTGGTTTGAACTGATCAATCCAGTGTTAGCCGGGGAACCCCAGGGATTCCACCCATAGACCACGTGTTCCAGGTCTTACAGCTCACTCTCTCCCTGTACTCAGTCTTGACCTCCTCCCCATGTGGGTCCTCGAGTAGTGCCATGTACTTCCTTCAGGACGGGTGAGTAATAACGATCTCTATTTCAACTTCTCTGTGGTCCTCCGTTGACCACAGCTCGCCATCCAGCAACCTGTGCTCCACTTCACAAATGTTAATATTAGTGTCACAGGGGGCCTGGTGAAGAGTCAGAAGCTTTCATCTCAGGAACCTAGAAAAATAAAAGCAAAACAACCCAAAATAGGCAGAAGGAAAGAAATAATAGAGGACAGAAATCAATAAAGTTGAAAACAGAAAGACAATAAAGAAAAAATCAATGAAAAAAGGGCTAGTTCTTTGGAAAGACCAAAAAAATTGACAAATCTTGTGCAAGACTGGCCAAAAAAAGAGAGAAGATATAAATGATCAATATCAGAAATGAAACAAATATTCGCTAAGACTCTGTACATTTCATAAGGGAATACTATGAACAAATCTACATACACACATTTCACAACATAGGTTAAAGGGGCCAATTTCTTGAAAAACACCAACTACCACCATTAATCCAATAAGAAATAGATAATCTGAATGGAACTTTTAAGGAAACTATTAAGGAAAATCCATAATTTTGATACTCCCAAAAGAGAAATCTCTAGGCCCAGAAGGTTTCACTGAAGAATTCTACACATTCTCTTCTAGAAAACAGAATAGGAGGGCACATTTCCTAATTCATTTTATGAAGTTAATAGTTACAGGATAACCAACCAAAGGCACTATAAAAACAAAAGCCACAGACCAATATTCTCTACAAATCCAAGGCAAGTATATATACACTCTCATCACTCTTATTCAATATAGTTATGGTTCTAGAACATAGTTCTGGAAGTTCTAGACATAGACAAGTTTATTCTAAAATTTATATGGAATGAGAAAGGAACTAAAATAACTAAACAATTCTGCAAAAGGAGAATAAAGTAGAAAGAATTAGTTTACCCAATTTCAAAATTTATTATACAGCTACAATAATCAAGACTGTGTAGTATTGGTGGAGGAACAGATGCACAGATCAACAGAAGACAGGACCCAGAAAAGACCACATAAATATGCCCAAGAGGTTACAGACAAAGGTGCAAAAAGCAATTCATTAAAGGAAAGATATCTTTTCAACAAATGGTGCTGGAACAATTAGACATCCAAGGTAGGGGAGGGGAGGAGAACCTCAATCTAAATCTTATACTTTATACAAAAATTAACTCAAAATAAATTATGTGAATTTTAAAATGCAAAACTATAAAACTTTTACTAAAAAAAAGAGAAAATTCTCAGAATCTAGGGCTAGGTCAAAATTTATTATACATGACACCAAAAGTGTAATCCATAAAAGAAAAAACTGGAAAAACTGGATTTCACCAGAATTAAAATTTTATGGTTTGTGAAAGACTCTGTTAAGATTAAAAAAAAAAAAAAACTAAAAATTGGAAGAAAATATTTGTAAACCACATATCCAACAAAGGAATAGTATCTGGAATATATTAAGAACTCCCAAAACTCAACATCTAAAAAAATCCAATTTAAACACAACCAAAAGATACAGAAAATTCAGAGAAGAGATTATACATGTGGCACAAATACACACACACAAAGATGCTCAACATCATTAATAATTAGGGAATGCAAACCTAAAACCACAATGAGATACCACTACACACATATAAGAATGCCTAAAATAAAAAATAGTGATAACACCAAATTCTGGCAAGGATGTGGAGAAACTGGATCTCTCCTTTATTACTGGTAGGAATGTAAAATGGTACAGACACAAAGGCAATTTCTTACAAAACCAAATATGGAATGGCCATATGGCCCAGAACTGCACTCCTGGGCTTTCATTCCAGAAAAATGAAAACATTCACAGAAAAATCTGTACATGAGTGACTAGCAGCAGCTTTATTGGTAACAATTAAAATGTGGAAACAGTGCAGATGTCCTTCAACAGGTGAACAGTTAAACAAACTGGTTCATCTATATGATGGAATACACTCAGCAATAGGAATTACTGGTACATACAACAATCTGGATGAATCACTAGAGAATTATGATGAGTAAAGAAGCCAATCCCAAAAGGTTACAAACTACATGATTTCACTTATATAACATTCTTGAAATGACAAAATTATAGAACTAGAATAAATTGCTGGTTGCCAGGAGCAGAGGAAGAGTCAGGACAGGAGGGAAGTGGTTGTGGCTATCACAGGGCAATAAAAGGACGATGATGAAAATGTTCTGTATCTTCAACCTATTATTGCCAATATACTATTTGTGGTATGTACAATAGTTGTGCAAGCTGTTACCATCAGGACAAAACAGGTAAAGAGCACAGAAGGACGTCCCTGCTGTCCAGTGGTTAAGAAACTCCACACTTCCACTGCAGGGGGCACAGGTTTAAACTCTGGTTCAGACCATGAACTCCTTATTGCCAAATTCAGACTTAAATTGAAGAAAGTAGGGAAAACCACTACACCATTTAGGTATGACCTAAATCAAATCCCTTATGATTATACAGTGGAAGTGAGAAATAGATTTAAGGGCCTAGATCTGATAGATAGAGTGCCTGATGAACTATGGAATGAGGTTCGTGACATTGTACAGGAGACAGGGATCAAGACCATTCCCATGGAAAAGAAATGCAAAAAACCAAAATGGCTGCCTGGGGAGGCCTTACAAATAGCTGTGAAAAGAAGACAAGCGAAAAGCAAAGGAGAAAAGGAAAGATATAAACATCTGAATGCAGAGTTCCAAAGAATAGCAAGAAGAGATAAGAAAGCCTTCTTCAGCGATCAATGCAAAGAAATAGAGGAAAACAACAGAATGGGAAAGACTAGGGATCTCTTCAAGAAAATCAGAGATACCAAAGGAACATTTCATGCAAAGATGGGCTCGATAAAGGACAGAAATGGTACGGACCTAACAGAAGCAGAAGATATTAAGAAGAGATGGCAAGAATACACAGAAGAACTGTACAAAAAAGATCTTCATGACCCAGATAATCATGATGGTGTGATCACTGACCTAGAGCCAGACATCCTGGAGTGTGAAGTCAAGTGGGCCTTAGAAAGCATCACTACGAACAAAGCTAGTGGAGGTGATGGAATTCCAATTGAGCTATTCCAAATCCTGAAAGATGATGCTGTGAAAGTGCTGCACTCAATGTGCCAGCAAATTTGGAAAACTCAGCAGTGGCCACAGGACTGGAAAAGGTCAGTTTTCATTCCAATCCCAAAGAAAGGCAATGCCAAAGAATGCTCAAACTACCACACAATTGCACTCATCTCACACGTTAGTAAAGTAATGCTCAAAATTCTCCAAGCCAGGCTTCAGCAATATGTGAACCGTGAACTTCCTGATGTTCAAGCTGGTTTTAGAAAAGGCAGAGGAACCAGAGATCAAATTGCTAACATCCGCTGGATCACGGAAAAAGCAAGAGAGTTCCAGAAAAACACCTATTTCTGCTTTCTTGACTATGCCAAAGCCTTTGACCGTGTGGATCACAATAAACTGTGGAAAATTCTGAAACAGATGGGAATACCAGACCACCTGATCTGCCTCTTGAGAAATCTGTATGCAGGTCAGAAAGCAACAGTTAGAACTGGACATGGAATAACAGACTGGTTCCAAATAGGAAAAGGAGTTCGTCAAGGCTGTATATTGTCACCCTGCTTATTTAACTTATATGCAGAGTACATCAGAAGAAACGCTGGACTGGAAGAAACACAAGTTGGAATCAAGATTGCAGGGAGAAATATCAATAACCTCAGATATGCAGATGCCACCACCCTTATGGCAGAAAGTGAAGAGGAACTAAAAAGCCTCTTGATGAAAGTGAGAGTGGAGAGTGAAAAAGTTGGCTTAAAGCTCAACATTCAGAAAACGAAGATCATGGCATCTGGTCCCATCACTTCATGGGAAATAGATGGGGAAACAGTGGCTGACTTTATTTTTCTGGGCTCCAAAATCACTGCAGATGGTGATTGCAGCCATGAAATTAAAAGACGCTTATTCCTTGGAAGGAAAGTTATGTCCAACCTAGACAGCATATTCAAAAGCAGAGACATTACTTTGCCAACAAAGGTTCGTCTAGTCAAGGCTATGGTTTTTCCTGTGGTCATGTATGGATATGAGAGTTAGACTGTGAAGAAGGCTGAGCGCCGAAGAATTGATGCTTGTGAACTGTGGTGTTGGAGAAGACTCTTGAGAGTCCCTTGGACTGCAAGGAGATCCAACCAGTCCATTCTGAAGGAGATCAGCCCTGGGACTTCTTTGGAAGGAATGATGCTAAAGCTGAAACTCCAGTACTTTGGCCACCTCATGTGAAGAGTTGACTCATTGGAAAAGACTCTGATGCTGGGAAGGATTGGGGGCAAGAGGAGAAGGGGACGACAGAGGATGAGATGGCTGGATGGCATCACTGACTCGATGGACGTGAGTCTCAGTGAACTCCGGGAGTTGGTGATGGACAGGGAGGCCTGGTGCGCTGTGATTCATGGGGTCGCAAAGAGTTGGACACGACTGAGTGACTGATCTGATCTGATCTGAGAAGCTAAAGGTTCCACATGCCTGGTGGCCAAAAAAATGAAAAACATAAAACAGAAGCAATATTGTAACAAAAGCAATACAGATTTTAAAAATGGTCCACATCCAAAAAAAAAAATCAAAAATAAGCAAATAAATAAAACTGTATTATCTCGCTAAGAGTCGGACACGACTGAGGGACTTCACTTTCACTTTTCACTTTCATGCATTGGAGAAGGAAATGGCAACCCACTCCAGTGTTCTTGCCTAGAGAATCCCAGGGACAGGGGAGCCTGGTGGGCTGCCGTCTGTGTGGTCGCACAGAGTCAGACACGACTGAAGTAACTTAGCAACAGCAGCATTATCTCCAAAGGAATTATCAGCCACATCATTTGTCATCAAATATTAATATTTCTATTTTTTTGTTGTTGTTGACAGGCAATAGGAAAGCGCACTAGAAAATTCATCTGTAACAACCTAGTTTCAAAGCATTTACCAAGCACTTGTCACATGCAACTAGGAGCTAGGGAAACAGGCAAAGTGAGGAAGACAAAGTAGATTTAGAAGAGAGTTCATACTTCTAGTGAAGTTGAACAGGAACTACAGTACTGAACTTAAGTTATCTTTGTAGAGCACTTCATTATGCCTGCCCACATTCGTAAGTATTTCTAAACAGAACACAGGTAGCAGCTCACCAGTGCATGACCAACTTATAAGTAACTTTCCTTACTTCTTAACTCCCAGCCAGTGAAGGTCACTTCCTGCCAGGAATACCTCCACCTCTACCCAAGCCCTGGTCTTCATGTCTCAGCTAAGCCCAAACCACGCCCCCACCCCATGTTGGCTGGGCAGAAACAGGACAGGGGAAAGGTGAGACTCACACACTCATGTGTCTTACACCCATGCCCATTCTTCTCTCACCCAATTGCTCCAAATATAAATACCCAAAGGAAGAAAAGAATGGCAAAGGGGAAGGGCTGGTTAAGATCTCTGGTAACCAGGCCTCCTCTTACCAGTTTTTTCATCAGAAAAGGAAAAGAGACAAAGGAGGAGAAATGGCAGGGGGGTGGGGGGCAGGCAGGAGAAGAAAAGCTATGGTACATTTTCACCTCAGCTGGCAGTTCCCCCCACCTTCACAAAATAAAAGCCACAACTCTATCCAGCTCTCCCCACTCCTATCCCAGCAGCAGTTCCCAAGTGCCTCTGAACCCAAGCCTCCCTAAAATCAAGTTCCCTTACCAAGTTTATGGTTAATCTCTCTATCCAAAATTTTATTCCCTGTTTTATCCCCTCTGACCTCAATTGGGTGCTGAGCACTAAGAAACCAGAGTCAGATGGCTACAATCACTGTTACTGATAACATCTTTCTAAAATTACTATTATAGGTATCATCATTAATGAAGAAACTCAGGTTGTTTCTCCAGGACAACATGAGCTAATAGACCCCCAGGCCATGGACTACCTGGCCAGAGAACGGTAAACCAGAGCACCCTGACTCCTGAAAATAGAAACTACAATTTTAAAATGTCACAGAAATGATTAACCCCAGTCTCTTATGCCAAGAAACCAGAAAATACAAAATGAATATAATTCATCATTTGTGAATACACTAACTCTTGCCTTCTAGTAAAGCTTTACCGTAACGCTTTTGGTAATGATTTTCACATTTTAATGACTAGGTTACTCTTAGAAATTAGAGATTTAGTTTATACCAAGAAACATAATATTAAACTACTATTCACACCCACTGGGCAAGAACTGCTTTCACCTCTTAATATAACTTGCCTGGCTGGCTTTACACCGACACCCAGCAAGTGAAGCCTGTGAGCAGCCAAAACTGGAAAGACAAGGATGTGGGGGAAACTGCAGTAATGGTAATGGCCCCTCCACTAACTAGGAGGGTCAAGTGGGCGACACGTCGTCAGGTTCTCATCTTCCCTTAACATTTCAAGTGTTCTATTTCCAAGACTGAGGGCAGAACATAGAGATGACATAGCCCTTCCACCAGAGTTCATCTACTTTACTCTAGCTCATAGTTTCACATTTAGTTCTAATAAACTTGGTTGGTTTCTAAGTTCATGGCTAATCAGAAGGAAAATGTTTCATAGAGAGAAAAGCACTCTGTTCATTCACCCACCATTTAAGTGCCAGATACTTGGAGACAGAGCACTAACTGATACTCAGTAATCCCTATCCTCCCTGACTTAGGTAGGGCAGGGGTTCAGACAGTAGAGGAGTAAATTAAAATAAAAGTAATTGTAAATAAAATAATTACAAAAAATAATTACTAACTGTGATAGCTGCTAACAAGAATATGAACAGAGCTAACAACCTTGTTCTTTCTTGGGATATGAAGACCCTTCCAGTAGTGTCAAATGTAGAATCAAAAAATTCGGGGCTTCCCTGGTGGGTCAGTGGTAAAGAATCCACCTACCAGTGCAGGAGACATGGTCCCCTGGTGCAGGAAGATGCCACAGAGCCAACTAAGCCCGTGCACCACAACTATTGAGCCCATGCTCTAGAGCCTGGGAGCTGAAACTACTGAGCCCATGTACCAAAACGACTGAAGCCTGCACGTGCCCTGGAGCATGTGCTCCACAAGGGAAGCCACTGCAATGAGAAGCTCTTACTCCACAACTAGAGAGTAGCACCTGCTAGCCACAACAAGAGAAAAGCCTGCCTGACGACAAAGACTCAGCATAGCCAAAAACAAATTATTTTTTTAAATTCATATCATCTACTGACCCCAAATATACTCTAAAATTTACTTTTAAAAGTTAAATACCAGCTGCTGACTTGTTACCCTCTCTTTATGTTAAAAGCTGAATGACATTCCAATTCCCTAGAGCAGAGATGGTTCAGTTCAGTTCAGTCACTCAGTCGTGTCCGACTCTTTGTAACCCCATGAATTGCAGCACGCCAGGCCTCCCTGTTCATCAACAACTCCCAGAGTTCACCCAAACTCATGTCCATCGAGTCGGCGATGCCATCCAGCCATCTCATCCTCTGTCGTCCCCTTCTCCTCCTGCCCCCAATCCCTCCCAGCATCAGGGTCTTTTCCAATGAGTCAACTCTTCACATGAGGTGGCCAAAGTATTGGAGTTTCTTCAGCTTTAGCATCATTCCTTCCAATGAACACCCAGGACTGATTTCCAGGGCATAAAGCAGTATTTGCATAGGTGAGGGAAGGAAGCACAAAGTAAGCATGCCTTCAGCTATTTCGAAACTTGGCCTAGGCTGGATCCCCTAACAAGGAAAAACATTCTTCCTTCTTCTCAAGATCACATAGCACCCGGTTCCCTGGGATCTGCAATCACTACTAGTTCTGAGGCAGGAGGCAGATGCCACAGCTCCCCTCCCACCCACCACCCCAGGGTAAAGCAATTGAAGATTCATTCTCTGTGGACCAGAACTCCACGTGGAGAAAAGCAGGACAATTGAGAGAGGAGGCTGTTCCCTGCCCAGACCACATATTTCCCATTCTTGAAGTCAGGAGGCTCCCCAGCTACATACGTTGTATGTAGGTTCTGTGGAGGTCAAAAGGGGAGTGATGATAAGAGATGTTCTACCTTTAGGCCTTTTCGGTAGAAACTATCTTGGCTAAGAGATACATATACACATGTGGGAGGATCCTGAGATGTATCTGAACCAGGCAATTCAAAATGACTGGCCAACAGAAACTTGGAAGAAATGCCCCATAAAAGTAATTCAAATTACCACGAAGGCACAACTCAGGGACTCTCTCTGTCCACTCGTGTCTCTATCCACATATAATGTACTCTTTTTCCTCTTAATAAATATTCCACATGCTTCACTACTTTCTGACTTCATTGGAAATTCTTTTCTGCAAAGCTGAAGGGCTGGGGCCCTTGTCACTGACCACTGGCCTAGTGGCTAGGATTTGGGGCTCTTACCACAGCGACCTGGCCTCAATCTCTGGTTAAGGAACTGAAGCCCCACTTCAAGCTGCTGCAGACTCAGGCTCCCTGAGATTAGCTCCATACTTCTGTCACTTTAAGCAACCTGGGCACAAAACCACCATGTGGAAGGTCGGTTTTTTCAAGAAATGTGGCATATATTCCAAAGAAGCAACCAAAAAATCAACCCCACTTAAGCTGGAGATTACCAAGTTAATTTAAAACACTAGCTTTGCTTTCTGCAATGTTGAACTTCAGTCAAAATTCAATCACACTAGCCAACCTTGGAGGAATAAAAAGAAAATTCCATTTTCAGAGGTACCTAATCTTTTCAAATGTGCCAAACACAACACAAACACAATAACTTTGTGTTTACCCATGTCTCCTGAGGCTCCGCACTGCAGGCAGAATCATTGCCATTGAGCCACCAGGAAGCACAAAACCTACCTACTAGAAAATATATTTGACTGCAAATATGATCCACACAGGGAATAATCTGAATTTCATCAAGGAAGCTGTAAGCACCAAATGATGGAGACAAAAGTGAATCCAAGTTTCATATGGGGCTAAGGGCAAAAAGACAGTTCTGAATTGTCATTTTGGAAGACACTCACATCTCTTACAATTCAAATGTAATTTTCCCCAAAGTTAGCTCCAAAATTTGTTAATTCGTTTGGCTTTGCTTTCTCAAACAAAATTACACATAGGCTGAAGACTCAAGATGTGCTCCCTGCTATTGCATCTCCATTTTTCCCCTTTTTATAAACCCTGATCTCCATTAAGTTAGTAAGTTATATCTGAAAGCATCTACCTGGCCTTTCTTTAAACACCTACAGCTATAAATTAATGTGGGAAGGATCTGGAGGTTGATCTGCAGTCCACTCCTCCTTACAAATTAGGAATTGGAGAGGAATGGTCTCTCTTTATCAAAAGATTACAGGAGACTTATTTTCCATCAATTCCCTCCTTTCACCTAGCTCCTTTGTAGCTGCAGCCAGAAAATTCTCCCTTTGGTCTCTTAGGTATCACCTTCAAACTCCCCCACCCACCTCTCTCCCATGGAGACTATCAGCCTCTGCAACAACTTTGCAAAACTGCCCTAGTCTTCTTATCCTCTGCTCAAAAGCCTCTAATTCACTCAGAATAAAATTCAAGGTTCTGCATCATCCAGCCAGCCTGTCACCTCCTTAAACTTCCAGCCTCATCTCCTATCCTCCCCTCACTCCCTGCTCAGACATTTACACTCATTTCCTGCCTGGAATGCTTCCTCTTGAGGGGCTTTCTCAAAAGTTATTTTCCCTTAATCCTTCACCCTACGGTCTGGAGTGTGTAAGTAACCTGACAAGACTTCAGTACACACTCGTGAACGAAGGAAAGTCATAACAGATGTCTGCTGAGCACCTAGTCCGGGCCAAGTCTGTTAACGTGAAAGTGTTACTCGCTCGGTTGTGTCCTGCTCTTTGCGACCCCGTGGTCTGTAGCCCCTCCAGGCTCCTCTGTGCATGGGATTCTCCAGGCAAGAATACTGGAAGGTGTTGCCGTGCCCTCCTCCTGGGGATCTCCCCGATCCAGGGATCCAACCTGGGTCTCCCACACTACTGGGCAGATTCTTTACCGTCTGAGCCACCAGGGAGGTCAAGACAACTAAGACACTATCCCTGACTTAAGTGCACCAGACGGATTACTGCACACGAAACAGTACTGCAAATCACGGCCAACGGCAAGTCACAGAACGTGTCAAAAATTCAGAGGAAGAGGCCTCGGCTTCGACCCTCTGGGAACCAATCCAGCTTCCCTCCCTCGCGCAGTTCTCCAGGGACCACGCCCAGAAAGTCTCTTCTAGTCCCAACAGAAGGACCGGGCCCCTCGCCCTCCCCAAGCGTGAGCGTTTACTCGTCCAGCGGCGCGACTTCCGGCATTTCACGCAGGACACAAGATTTAATGAAACAAATTTTAAAACCTCCGCTCTTCAACGTCCACCCCCTGTCTTCTGCCTCGCTGGTCAGTCCCCACGGTGACCCAAGAACCCAATTCCCGCTCTGACCAACTGGCAGTCACTACCGAGAACGCTCTACTTCCGCGATCCTCACCTGCTCCCGGCGTCCCCTTCGACTCCTCCTCGCTGCGCTTGCGCAAGGAAACCCCCGCAGGTTCAAGCGAGGTTGGCAGAGAGTTTGGCAGCTTGGGGGCAGCTTGGGGCGGTTGGGCACGCCCCCATCGTACATCTAGCTTCTGATTGGCTGTCTCTCCTGGTCCGAGCACTGGTGGAGAGGCCTAAGGTTGCGCTTCTAAAATCGCTGCCAGTTGAGTCTCTTGTGCTGCTGCTACCTTCTCTTCGCCGCCTCCGCGGGCTTCCTGGAATCTTTGCAACACCGCCGGCATGTCTCAGGTAATACGCGTGCCCAGCCTTGGCTGCGAAGGTGCCACGAGGCGGGAAGCTGGTGCGGGGTTATCCCGCAGACACAACCCCGCAGGGTCTTTCCCTTCCGTGCTCTGCTGTTATTTCTGGACCCTTGCCCAGCCCAGACTGAACAGAATCCTGTAAGCGGAACTTTCAGGTTTTGGGCTCCTAACATCTTTACTGAGTCCTCAACGGCTGGCAAGTTGCCCATAGGGAAGACTTCGTTCGCAGTGAAGCAGGAATTGAGGTCGGAGGCTAGCGTCCAACATGGACAGATGGGATGTAATGGTTTTTATAGATTGAAAGACTAAGGGGACGGAGTGCCCCATCCGGAAGGACACGGCAGGAGTAGGGGTGCCATATAGAGTGGAGAAGCCAGGAGGCCGCGGTTGAGAGCTTGGAGGTCAGGGGAAGCAGGGGCCGAGTGTCCAGCGCGAGGCCAGGGGAGGGTCACAGCCTGAGGAGGGGTGACCTCTTCTTTGACTGTAGACGATTTTCCGGGACCTAGCAGTGAGGGGGCGGGGGGTGGTGATCTTTGGCCCCTCCCCCGTCTTCAGTACGGACACCGGAACAGGGATCGGCGCCGGATCCCCTGGCCTCAGAGGGAGGGGACCAGCGGGCTCTGGCCGCTGACACCGCTGCGCTCATGCAGTTTTCTCCGCAGTTTCAGTCACCCAGTGCCAGCCCTATCGCAAGTCAGGGCTATCCTGAGACCTCTGTCTGGCCAGCCAGTTGGCCGTGCTGCTTTTTCTGTGAAGTGTGTGTCCACTGCAGCCAGTCTCAGCCTGCCTCCTTCACCACTGTTTCCAGCTCGTGATACCTGGTTTAGTGAGAGCCCCGTACATAGTTGTCCAAGTGAGTGAAGGGATGTGCTTACCCTCCTGGTTTTGCTGAATCTCTCTAGCTGCCCTGTTGAGATGAGGAAGACTGCTTTTCCTCACCAGCAGGGCAAGAGAGTGCTTCCTTTCCAACCCCTCCATCCTAATTACCGAACTCGTCAGGCCTCTTCTCTCACTCATATTTAGGCTGAGTTTGACAAAGCTGCTGAGGAAGTTAAGCATCTTAAGACCAAGCCAGCAGATGAGGAGATGCTGTTCATCTACAGCCACTACAAACAAGCAACTGTGGGTGACATAAATACAGGTATGTTGAGGTGGAGTTGGGAGGGCCCAGATTCATCAAAGTAGGCTTGGCAGCCTTGGTTGGTGCTGAAACTGTTAATCTCTGGGAACCTCATTCTCAAAACCACCCACAGCCCTACTCTTAAGGTGGTTCCTGGGGTTTAAACTGGGAGAGGTTGCCCAAAGATCATGTTCCTGAATGGGGTTTACAGACCCTGCACTGTTCTTGGTTTCTTGGTGGCTCAGATAGCAGAATTCAAATCCCAGTTTGAGGACTTGTCTCGTTATCACCAGCATTTTCCATCTGTTTGGGAGGAACAAAGATCCCAGCTTTGAAGAGCCTTGCTCCAAGCTCTCAGCTAGTAGTAATTTTGTTGAACCACACTATTTCCACCCCAGTCGGACAGGATCAAAGTCGGAGAGCTTGGCAGCTGGGCCAAGCCCAATGTCAGCTCCTACGGCCAGAGTAGCTGCTGGCTTTCTGCAGCAGGTCAGAAGCATTTTTGCTGACAGCAATTCCACCATTTGTTCCCTGTCAAAAAATCTAGGTACAGATTTGAAGCCTTAGTTTGGACCACCATATTCTAGAATGTCTTTTCTCCCTTGGACAGTTTTCATTCTGCCCCTAAGTTCTTCAAACTCCAGAGTATATGGCAATAGCATGATGCATTGTACACAGGGACTCAGAGATGGTGGCCACAGAAGCATAGAGGAGGTCACCCCTCGCTCCTGTTTAGGAGGGTGAGCATAGCCCCTAATTCCATTGCAGTTAGGGTAGAGGGTAGAGCAGGTGGGCTGGCTGCTTAAGGATCCTGGGCAGTGCCAAATCAAACATCACAGGGAGTGGGACTTCCCTGATGGTCCAGTGGCTAAGATTCCATACTCCCACTGCAGGGGGCCCAGGTTCTATCCCTGGTCAGGGAACTAGATCCCCTGGTCGGGGAACAGTTAAAGATCCTATATGCAACAACTAAGACCCAGCACAGCCAAATAAATAAAATATTTTAAAATAAAAATCACAGGGAGGGCTTAGTTAAGAAAGGTCTTGTGGTGAAGGTGAGTTTTACCCTGGGTTTATAAACTCTGCCTCTTCCCAGGGAGGCAGGGGAAATGAAGTAGGGGTGACCAGAGTGACTGAGACACTTTTCTGACAAACGTGATTGTCACAGAGACTGTCCTCTGCCCTGCTTTCGCATTAGTGTAGGTAGACTGGCTTGGGATTCTTATCACTTCCTTATCAGCTCCCTCTAGGGCTGTTCGGTCCAATACAGCAGCCACTAGGCACATGCAGCTATCTAAATTTAAACTGAGAATAGTTAAAATGAAATAAAGTCAACAGTTAACTCCCCAGTCACACTTCAGGTGCTCAGCTGCCACCAGTGGCATGTGGCCCCTGAGTTTGACAGTGTAAATGTTGTATCACCTTTCCATCATCATGAGAGGGCTATTGGGATGTGCCAATCTCAGATCCTGATGATTCTGGGGCACGGTTTCCCTCAGGTGTCCCTGGGAATGCTTCCCAGCAAGCACTTCGGGGGAGACTTTTATGTTTCTCAGACACTGTGGTCCTGGTGCGGGCACTGCGATTGCTCCCCTGGGCTTTCTTCTTAGCATGGCAGTGAACTAGGTCAGCAGGGAGGTGTAAGTGTGTTCCCCAAGTGCAACTGATAACATGTCTACAGGTATAAAACCATGGTGTACCTTAAAGGAAGCTTGCCTTCGGGGTGAGGGGGGTGGAATAAAATTCCCATAAAACAATAAGAAATAGACTAACAATTTGATAGCAAAATGGGGCAAGGATATGAACAGACAGTTCACAGAAAAGGACACCTACAAAACTGATAACAATAACATGGGAGAGAGACCTTGGGTGGGAAGAGTGGAAGGAAACTTTATAGTAATCCCTTTGTGGTGGTTGAATTTTAAGCCAGGTGAATGGATTGTGGTACTTGTTTAAAAAAAATAAAGTATGGTTTTTAAAAGAAATTTTGGAGTTAATTTATAAGAAAGGGGCTATCTGGTAATGAAAACGGTTTTCCTCCTATTTTCTCTAGATTTTAAGTTTGAATTTCTGTACATGTAAGTTTCTGAAGGCAGAACCCACTATACTAGACCCATTTAACTCCACAGCAGAGCCTGGAAAAAGAAGATAAAATATGGCTATCATGGCAAGAAAATGGATAACGTTCCCCATTAGAACTTGCAGCAGGTCTAATGTCTTTCCTTCCCTTGTTTAAGAACGTCCTGGAATGTTGGACTTCAAAGGCAAGGCCAAGTGGGATGCCTGGAATGAGCTGAAAGGTAATTGTTTTAATACGCTTCCCTCATTTGGGAACCCCAGTCATGAAATACTGTTAAGGAGTGTAAGGGGTAAGGACAGAGAACAGAATGGATGAGGCACGTGCTGGGAACCAGTTTGACCTAGACCAGAATGGAAAAAAAAAAACAAAACTAGACCACTTATGATACCATGTGTGCCATTTCCAAAAACACCATCTCTGAGTCATAATATCATCTGGAGAGTGGAGGGGCAGGGGACCAGGCCACTGACAAACAGACTGGGAGGTGATGAGTTGCCTTGGGCTTTATGATATTCAGAATAGGGATGGTTTCCTGTCCACACCTTCCCTTCCCTCACAAGGCCAGCCAGTGACCCCCTGGCCCAAGTAGCACTCCCTAGTTCCCTTCCAGCCAGAAAGGCACCTAAAAACAGAAATGAATTAATGCATGGCAGGCTGCTGGCACATCATAGCCTCGGTGAATGGAGCTATTATATGCTAAGAACAGAGGCCAAGAAGTATCCCGGCTGTGACTTAATCACATGCCACCTGCGGCAGCAAGACCCAGAAGTTGGCACTGAAGTGCTTGCCAGCTTTTGTGTCCTAGCTTGCTCATTTCTGAATAAGCCCTCTGTCTTCCTGCAAATGAGAAACCCTTGAATTCAGAAGGGGCCAGAATACAATAAATACACTCCTAGGATCTGCAAGTAAGTGAAACAGGAATGCCCCTCTGACTGTCCATTCCCATTGGGCATTTCCATACCATTCTGAGGCCCCATGTACTCACCCTTGCTCCAGAACACACACTAATTCCCACTGAGTATCTCTCCTTCAGCATAGAATCCAGGACACCAGGCATCACTATCTCTGAGGGATATCTCCAGTGTCCTCTGTCTTCCCCTCCAAGGGCCAGCTGCTTGTCTTCAGAGTTCCCAAAGCTGCTCTCTGGGGAGAAGAGGGTATCTGGCTTTGTTTCTTCCCTGGCAGCTTAACAGCTCTGAGAGATAAGAGCCCAACAGAGAAATACTTGATAGATCAAAGCCAATCGTGAAAGTCAGTGGGACACAACAGTGGGATACTCACCTGGCCAGCAAGCCAGTGACAGGCCTCAGGCTGCTGCACACACATTATGAGCTCAGTGCTTTATGGAGCCTTCCCTGTGGGCCAAGCTCCTTAAGGACTTCAAAAGTCACATCCTGGCCAGGTCTGTGAGGTGTAGGTAGTGGAACCCCCATCCCCATCACAGATGAGAAACAGCCTCGCAGCATTAACCTGGGGCTCTAAAGTTTGCTGCCTTTCTACAGTACTGCCTCTCTGACAAATAATCTTGTTGATACCTTGCAGGGACTTCTAAAGAAGATGCCATGAAAGCTTACATTGACAAAGTAGAAGAACTAAAGAAAAAATATGGAATATAAGAGACTGAGTTTGGCTGCCAGCCATTCATTTCACCTAAACTGATTTAATGCCTTGTTTTTCTAATACTGGGGATGAAGTTCATAAATAACTAGCTAAGCCAGAAGCTCAAGACAGCCCAGGATATGACTAACAGATTAGGAGCTGAAACGGTTACTAATCCTTGCTGAGTAATTTTTATCAGTAGATGAATTAAAAGTATCTTTGTTACTTTACTTCGATAACTTGGGTTCTTGAAATAATGTCCTCTATTCCAATCTCTCTTCCTCACTTTTTCCAAAGATTTCATCTAGAAGTGTTTGAACTTACCTATCTCCCCCTGTACACTTTGTTGGAGGGTGAGCAGGCGCACCCACCTGTTCAGACCTGGCCTGTGTTCACCTTGGTGCAGAGGAGTTATTATAGCAGTGGCCTTCCCTGTCTCCATCTTCCCCAGCTTCAACTACACCAGTCAGGTGGGCTGAAACGTCAATCTGCAGGGACTGCCAACTCTCTGTCAAGAACATTGCTGGCCTCATACTCTGAGGAAGGCAGGGTTAATGAGCATTTGAGTTTTGGCTGAGGTCCAACCAGTCTGTGGTTGCAGGGTAAACAAGCAAGGAGGGAAACCCCAGTCAGGGTGAAACATGCATTTTCAGGAAGCATCCCCAGTGTCCTCTGGGGAAGCTTGGCCACATGCACCTGGGCAGGCAAAAAGCCAGTAGGGGAAGTGAGGGCTCAGCAGGGAGAAGGGCAGTCAGGACCTCAGAAGGGCAAGGGGTTAAGGCTGCAAAGAAAACAGGCTGAAGCTTGACTTTGCAGGTGGTTGAATAGTAAGAATTAAAGGAGACAGCAATCAGACCCTCTGTGCCTCATGTTCCCCTTCAGTCACTTCCACAGTCCTGCAAGGGAGGCAGTCATATTTCCATTTTGCAGGTGAGGATGCTGAGGCCAAAAGGAATTAAAGAGAGGCTCTCTGAGGCCAGGCAGCTCTTAGATCTCCCCTCTAGAGCCAGTGCCCTGTTCCTAGACATAGTTCAGCCTTGCTCCAGAACAGTGAGACCTGAGCACTACAGTAACTTGCCTAAGGTCACTCAGCTGCTAAAGAAACCCAGGACCAGCATTCAGGTGCAGGTCTTCTTGGTTCAGACACCTGTACCAGCCAAGGCGGCCTCAAAGGAGTGAGTAGCACTGGTGGGAAAAACAGGAGCAAGCAGGGAGGGCATCTGGTATGGCTGGATACAGCGTGCCTTCAATGTGGAAGGAGACTAGGTACTGGGAAGTTGACAACCAAGTTGAAAAGTACAGAATTTGACCATAGGTGATGGGGAGATGCAGGGGAGGCAACATGGTCAAGGCATTCAGACGGTCAGTCTGACCATCTCAGTGATTACTGAGAATAGTGTGAGTCATCCAGTTCCAGCCCAGGCTGCCTATGGAAAATGAAGCCCCACAGCTCAGATGTGCAGTGTAGGGGAGGTGATGTCCTGAGTAGCAGTGTCATTTGTGCAGCACCAGTTCCTAGGTGCTGATGTGATTAAGGGCATCTGAGGCAGGGAACCTGGCCTCCCACCTGGCTCCACTCCACCCAGGCTGCCAAGACCACCCAACTCAGGGGGCACCTCAACCCTAAGGGAGGCAGTAAGGAGCCATAGCCACCCACCTGGACCCATATTTAGATCATCTTTGCTCAGTTATTGGCTGTTTTGGGGAGTAAGCCAAAGGAAAAACAATCTTAGAGTCCAGGGTATGGCGCTTGTCTTAAATAGACCTGGCTCCAGGGTCAGGCCTAGTGTAGCCTCCAGGGGGTGTGAGAAGGTCCTGCCGTAAAGGAGGTACCACAGTGTGTAGCACTTTATCAGGAATTTCTCTCTCACCCTCCTTCAAACCAGTTTTTGTCCCTGGCAGCATCCCTTGCAGTATCTATCAGTCAGGGACCTACCCCAAGAGCCTAACACTGGATATAGTGTGGGTAAGAAAATCAACTACCTGGTACCCTGCCCTATTTCTAGCTTGGAAAGGCAGCGCAGACCTGTGCTCAGACGTCATTGCCTCCTTGCCAGCCAGGATCCCAGAAGAGTGGACCTGAGCTTAGGGAAGCCCTGACAAAGAGCACAGTATGGCCCTCTGCAGTTACACTCTGCTTAGATTGTACTATGATGACTCGTATCTCTTCTCCAGTGGATGCCAATGGGAGAGACACTGGAGTGAAAAAACAGACCCAAGGCCCCTCTGCCAACCAAGGGCATGGCCTCTGATGAATGGCCATTATTTGCAAAGGACCTGCAGGGTCAGGCTCTTTGCTTCAGTTCTGAAATTTATCCACGGTGCCTTGAGGTAGGAACAGTACCTCCTTGCTGTGTTACCATGCCCATTATTCAAATGAAGAAAAGAAGGCTCAGGTGATGAGTTGATCCAAACCCAGGGCTCTCTGACCAGAAAGGCCTTGCTTGTCCACTTCTGTCACATCCCCTCTGGTCTCCACTCATTACCTGGTGACCCCTGTCTCGCCAGGCTAACATAAAGTCAAAGTCACTCAGTCATGTCCAACTCTTTGCAGCCCCCATGGACTGCAACTCACCCCCAGGCTCCTCTGTCCATGGAGTTCTTCAGGCAACAATATAGAGTGGGTCACCATGCCTTCCTCCAGGGGATCTTCCCGACCCAGGAATTGAACCCAGGTCTCCTACATTGCAGGTGATTGACAGACTTACATGTGAATCCCACTCCAGCCTCTCTCAGGTGCTGAATCACCTATCTTCTTTGAGCCACACTTTCTTCCATCTGGAAAATGAGCCTATAAAATGGGGAAAGTGCTTGGCACAATGCCCAGCAAATAGTGACTGCTAGCAGCTTGGAGGCCTTCCCTAGCCAGCATCCTCACCCTCAGTACTTCCCTGCCCAACTGTTTGGACAAGCCTTGGTCTGAGGGCACAAGCTGCGGCTCCCCACTTTGTTGCTCTTTAGTTGCTGTTGTCCAACTCTTTGCGACCCCACGGACTACAGCCCCTGTCCATGGGATTCTCCAGACAAGAATACTGGAGTGAGTTGCTATTTCCTTTTCCAGGGGATCTTCCCAACCCAGGGAATGAACCCAGGTCTCCTGCATTGGCAGGCAGATTCTTTACCACTGAGCCACCTGGGAAGCACCCCCTCCTTAGTAGTGCTTCAATAATAAGGTTGGCGGGGATGGGGGGGCGGTCACCATGTTTCCCCTACACTAAAGTAGTTCCAAGATCCAAAAGCCTGGGAACTGCTGCTAGAAACCAGGCATCTTAGGGGACACAGAAAGGCCCCTGGATTGCAACTGGACAAGCACTTCTCAAGTTACATAGACATAGGGCAAGTTGTGTCACCTCTGTAACCCTCAGCTTCTTCATCAGTAAAATGGGGTCCAGTACAGAAAAGAAGGAGAGCAGAACAGGGGAATGAGAAGGCCCCAAGGGTTCCTGGCTTGCAGGAATCAGGCTGGAAAGTTTTGAGGGGGCAGTTTAAGCAGCATAAAGGTGTGTAAAGTAAAATTATAGGTATTCAGAGTTGAGGATGAACCAAAAGAAATAACCAGCGGAGGCAAGCTTTAAGGAGCTGAGGCTTTGGACTGGCTCAGGGCAGGACAATGCCTCTGCCCTCAGCAGCTCCCAGGAAAGAAAGGGGCAGAATGGTTCTTCCCTTTTATTTATTTGTGTGACCACACACAACCTGTCTTTTGAAAGGACTTGGGGTAGCTAAGAACAGACCCCCCAAATGAGCAAAGCCCCACCAGGATCCTAGGGTTTAAAGATCAGTCAGATGCCCTCCTTGTTCTGAAAGAGCCATAAACCAGGAAGTGCACCAGAAGGGCTCAGGAATGCCCTCTGTGCACACCTCCAAGCAGAGAATCCCCCTTGCTTCACAACACCCTCCTGCCTTGGATACAACTCGATCCTTGGAGGACCAGGAATTAGTCGACCTACACCTTTTTTGTTTTATGATTTTTTGATAAGTATCCTTGCTCGGGAATGAACGAACTAATATAAGTCTAGCCTGCAAACATTTAGATACCCCTACAAAGCCTTTCCAGAGTAATCAGTGAGATATCAAAGACAGTAAAGGACTCTGCACTTGGTGGGGGGGTAATCTCAAGTAGCTTCAGTGTGTAACTTTTGGGGCTTCCAAATACTCTGCTATATCCTGTACCCTCAGGATATAGGTCCAAGTCCTAAGCACCACCACCCCCAAATACACACACCGCACCTCAGGATGTGACCTATTTGGAAAGAGGATCTTTGCAGTTGCAATTGAGATAAGGATCTCAAGACAAGATCATTAAGGTTGGGCCCTAATCCAATAACTGTTGTTCTTATAAGATGAAAGAAAGTGAAATTTGAGACACAGATATGCACAGAGAGAAAGACAATGTAAACATGGGGGCAGAGACTGGAATTAGGCAAGGAATGCCCAGGGCTACCAGCAACCCCAGAAGTTAAGAGAGAGGCATGGGACAGAGCTTCTCTAGGTCTCCAGAAGGAACCAGGCCTGCCGACACCCTGAATCTGGATTTCTAGCATCTAGAGCTGTGGTAAAATAAATCTCTGTTGTTTTACACTATCCAGCTTATGTGATTTGTCAGAGGAGCCCCAGGAAACTAATATGCCTGCTAATAATCCTCATATGGCTGTCTGTGGGCTGGTCTTGTCCACCAGCGGCCCTTCTTCAGAAGACCCTCAAGGTCTTTGTCAAGTACAAATGAGACACCATTACCCAGAGGGCTCTCTAACGAATACCTGATTGGGCTCACCTCAGTTAAAAATCCAGAGAAGGCAATGGCACCCCACTCCGGTACTCTTGCCTGGAAAATCCCATGGATGGAGGAGCCTGGTAGGCTGCAGTCCATGGGGTAGCTAAGAGTCAAACACGACTGAGCGACTTCAACTTTCACTTTCATGCATAGGAGAAGGAAATGGCAACCCACTCCACTGTTCTTGCCTGGAGAATCCCAGGGATGGAGGAGTCTGGTGGGCTGCCGTCTATGGGGTCGCACAGAGTTGGACACGACTGAAGCGACTTAGCAGCAGTAGCAGTTAAAAATCACCAGCCTTAAGGTATGGGAGTTAGCACAGTTTTGGTGGAAATCATGAAAAAGCCAAAGCTCAGGTTGCTGCTAAGGTGACCATACTTAGAAATCACCCATGGGCACCAGGGCATGAGACTTACAAAAGAGAGTGGAGACTGCAAAGTGGGAGGGTGTTGGAAAGAATGATTACCTCAGCCATTCACACAGCTTTGCCTAAGTGTGGCCCTGAGGGACACTGTTCACCAGAAGATATGTAGTGGTGGAAATAGCGTGGGCTTCCCAGATCGATTTAAATTTGAACCACAAAGTGGCTACTTTTGCTCTTTCTGACCTTGAGCCAGCTTATTTTCTCTGAGCCTTGGATTTTTTTTTTTTTTTTGTCTATAACATAGGGATAATCTCTATGGTGCAGAATTGAGTGGAGATTTTAATAAATGCCTAACACAAAAAAAGAAAAATGAATACATGCTTATCAACAAAAGCATTTAGGATGCCTAAAGAATGAATTCATCTATTTAGAATTTTAAAATTTGAGAGGTTCTGGTTGAGATAGCCCAGACTCTTCCCTGATCTTAAATTGTATCTTTTGTGCTCGTGTGTGCTTGGACCGGCATCCCTGCTTTTGAGGAATGACGCCTCCTCCCCTATTCCAGGGCAATTAGTCCACCAGAGTCCTGGAGTATAAGAGGGGTCATTTTTCCTGAAGGTCCCAGCATGAAAATCCTAGGGAAGAAATGTCTGGGTCACTTGACTGTCTTTGAACCAACTTCATGGCCAGGGGCATAGAACACCTTAAAGTGGCCAGGCCTTATTGGAAAGGTCTCCCATCCTCCACAATCTCTAACTGTAGGGACTTTATAAGAGAGAGCTGCTTGCTGCCATCTTTCCCAGAAGCACGGAAGAAGCTGTTTGGCATAGCAAAGAATGATTTCGGTAAAATCTCTTACCTGAGATTCTATTTGGATACCAGAAGAAAAAAGATATCTGTTGCTATAAAAGTCACCCCCAAGGTTAGTGACTTAACAATGATTTCATTATCATTCTCACGGTTCTGGACTTAACTAGGCTCAGCTGAGTGGCTCTTGTTCAGTCAGGATGGCTCATATGGTTGAGGCTAGATGATGGTGGGGATAGGGGTCACCTCAGAGCTTCCTCACTCGCATGTCTAGTGGTTAATGCTGGCTGTTAGCCAGGACACCGACCCACAATTCTCCACATGGCTTGGACTTCCTCACAGCATGGTGGCTGAGTTCCCAGAGTGAGTGTCCCAAGAGACTCAGAGTGAATCCGTACTGCCTTTTATAACCTAGCCTGGAAAGTCACATGGCATGACCTCTACCATAGTCACAAGCCTACCCAAATTCAAGGAGAAAGAACATGGACCCCATTCTTGATGGAAAGTCTCATGATCACAATGTAGGAAAGGCTGGTGAGATGGGAGACACTGTTGCTGCTCTTTTGGGAAAATATTAGTATAACCTGCCAGAGATTTATGACCATATAGCATGTGGCCACCATCAAACTGTCCTTTCCAGATAACTGAACCCCTACACTCCCATTCTGCTTCAGCTGGCTTAACATAGGTTTCTGTCACTTCCTGGTTACAACACTATATCAATATCTCACAGGGCTACTCTAAGGATTAGATGATTGCTAATGCTTGCAAAACACACAGCACAGTGCAAACTGTAGGAGCTCCATAATCAGAAGTTCCCTTACCCCTGCTCCTTTCCTTCCAATAACTCATTTCCCCTGTGGTTAGTGAGAATCCGCAACTAATGCCATCTATGTTGCAAAACAGCAGTAGCAGCAACCTTTATCATCATGGACAGTTCATACCCTATGCTTACAAGTACACTCAGGAAATTTGTAGTACATGGCTCCAGCCCAGTACAGACAGAGCTCTGCTCTTAAGCACCAATCTTTGTTCCTTCTACTTACCAACTCAACATTTACATCAATATGATCCAAAAGTGGGACCGGCACTGACTTTATATTATAAACAAAAGATTTTGCAAATTGATTAAGTTTTTAAACAAGTCTTTTAAGATACAGTTTTTTTTACAACATATCCCAAATCCTTTTGCAGATATCGCTCTCATATCCCAGTCCCAGACTGTGCAGCATTAAAAAAAATTTTTTTTTCTGGACATCCCTGGTGGCATAGTGGACAGGAGTCTGCCTGCCAATCCAGGAGGCACAGGTTTAATCCATGGTCCAGGAGGATTTCATATGCTCGGAGCAACTAAGCCCGTGCTCCACAACTACTTAGCCCACATGCTGCAACTGCTGAAGTCCGAGCTTCCCAGAGCCTATGCTCTACAACAAGAGAAGCCACCGCGTTAAGCCGGCGCACCACAATTGCGAGTAGCCCCCGCTCTCAGAAACCAGAGAGAGCCCATGCAAAGCAGTGAAGACCCAGCACAGCCAAAAATGAAATAAATACTAAAAAATTAAACAAATTCTTTTCTGATTTGAAAAACAATGTGCATGCATTGCAGAAAACTTGGGAAATGCCAGAAATGTGAAAAAGAGAACAACTCTGAGAGTCTTATAGCATATAATGGGAATCACATTGTATATGAAATTCTGTAACCTGATTCTCTTTTCCTAAAATCATTTCATGAAAAATGTCTGCATAATAGTTGCATCACTTTGTTGGACTATAATTAGTACCCTGATAGACAATATCTACTTTTTGCTATTATTATGATAATTTGTTAAACATCTTTATATACAGATCTTTGAAAACATTTTGATTTTCACTTAGAATGTAATTTATTGATTCAAAATTTATCATCTTTTATACATATTTTTAAATCATTTCCATGAAAAGTTCTTACTGCTAATGTACAATAGTGCCTTTTCACTATCACCTCCTTGCCAGCATTGAATATTATCACTTAAAATTTCTTTTGTTTTTACAATCTGGCAGGTAAAAAGTGGTGTCTTGCAGTTTGAAACTCCCTTGAAAGTAAGAGTGTTTGAGGGCTGTCTTTTCCAGGTTCTTTAGTAACCTCTGCTCCTACAGATTCTTTCTCCCTCTCTCTCTCTCTCAACCTCCCAGCCATCTTTCACCATCTTGCACAGTTTCTGCTCATTTATTTGGAACAGACGTTTCTTTCTCAGTTTCACCTCTGCTCTCCAAAGTATTCTGCCAGGGAGCACGAGGCCAGATGTTTTCCATTAATCAAGGCCATGTATATTAAATGGTCAGCTAGGAAGCCCCTGGAGATGGCAGGAGTGCAGAGTTGGACTGCACCCAGGAAAGCGGCATGGGGCAGAGATGCCTCCCCCAGGCAGGCTGGGCAGGCTGGATGACACAGGCTGGGAGAAGAAGGCTAAGTGCCTAGCCTTTCCTGGAGTCACCGCAGGCAGTAGGTGAGGACTCAGTCCTCCTACACCAGGCCAACCAGTCAAGACACAGAAGCCTGCTCGGGAACACGAGCTCCTGGCTAGGAGGGAGGAAGCCGCTCTCCTGCATGGGCAGCCGCAGGACAGGAAGACACAGATTGAGAAAGGATCTGCAGAAACAGGTGGCTGCAGAGCAAGAGGGGCGTCTCTGGTGGCTCAGCTGGTAAAGAATCCGCCTGCAATACAGGAGACCCCAGTTTGATTCCTGGGTCGGGAAGATCCTCTGGAGAAGGGATAGGCTACCCACTCTAGTATTCTTGGGCTTCCCTAGTGACTCAGACAGTAAAGAATCGCCTGCAACGCAGGAGACTTGGGTTCAATTCCTGGGTTGGGAAGGTCCCCTGGAGGAGGGCATGGCAACCCACTCCAGTATTCTTGCCTGGAGAATCCCCTGGATCAAGGAGCCTGGCGAGTTACAGTCCATGGGGTTGCAGTCCTATGCGACTAAGCACAGCACAGCAGAGCAAGAGAAGCTAGCCTTCTTTTAGCCTCGCCGAACTTTAAAGGACTTTTCAAGGACTTTCAACTTATTTCTGCCCATTTTTAATGAAACTGAAAACATAAGGTGAAAATACTATTTTTTACAGTGAGCTCTCGAGTACTCCCTACCTAGATTTTTACCACAGCATTTTACTCTAGACATTTTATCACAGAGCTAGCTCTCCTTCCACTACTCTATCCATCAACCTGAATGATTTTTGGATGCCGTTCAAAGTAAGTTGCAGGCATTCATATGCTTCTCACTGAATATTTCAGAGTATATATTGGATTGGCCAAAAAGTTCATTCTGGTGTTTCTGTAAGATGTTATGGAATATTATTAAGTACAGTTCAACATTTGCTTACAGTTTTATTATTTCTTTGGAATAAAATTTATTTATAATAAAATGCAAAATCTTAAATATACCAACTGTAAGTTTCAACAAGTACATGTACCTGTACAACCCAGATCCCTATCTTAGGGGAAACACTGACTGAAACCACTCACCCTGGGCCAGGCACCATAGTAATCATCTGCACCAGTTACTTTTACATCAGGAGGTCCTGGTAAGGAACATGGAACTAACAAGCCACCACCAACCACAGGAGTTCGGGAAAGGTCAACCAGAGATGCCAAAAGCCCTACCAATCTCCCACAATCCTCCTTGCTGGAATCCATCTTGGCTAAGCAATGTGTATACCACAGGAAGGACCTTGAGCCAGAATGATTGATCAGAGAGAATCTGGACAGTACATCACCTAAAACCAGAGACTGCAAGCCACATGGTAGACATGTCTCCTGGGTTCATTTACCCTCCTGCTCTCCACTGGGGTGCCCCTTCACAATAGTCTCTTGCTTTGTCAGCACTGTGTTTCTTGTTAGACAATCCATTTCTGAGTGTTAGACAAGAGCTCAGTCTAGGGCCCAGGAAGGGGTCCCCCTTCCTGCAACAAAAATATAGAACACTATCATTGATCCAGAAAGTTCCTTCACGTTCCTCTCCGGTCACTGTCTGTCATCATGCTCCCAGAGGCAAACATCACTCTCATTTTTTTTCTACCATAAATTAGTTTTGCCTGTTCTACGACTTATGTGAGTGAAATCATACCTGTGTATCCTTTCTGTAAGGCTTATTTCACTTCATCTAAGTACACTTTATTATGTGAGAGGAAAGTATCAAACTATAGGGCCCACCAGCAAGTGTTCATTTGAGACGAAGGAAAACTGTTCATTACCTAGAATTTCATTTAAAACCACAATGGGAAATACCATTAAGAGAGTACGAAGATGCTTTCTAAGGTCCACTTGACTTCGCATTCCAGGATGTCTGGCTCTGGGTGACTATTCACACCATCATGGTTATCTGGGTCATAAAGATCTTTTTTGTATAGTTCTTCTGTGTATTTTTGCCATCTCTTATGCTTCTGTTAGGTCCATACTATTTCTGTCCTTTATTGAGCTTATTTTTGCATGAAATGTTCCTTTGGTATCACTAATTTTCTTGAAGCGATCTCTAGTCTTTCCCATTCTATTGTTTTCCTCTATTTCTTTGCATTGATCGCTGAGGAAGGCTTTCTTATCTTTCCTTGCTATTCTTTGGAGCTCTGCATTCAGATGGGTATATCTTTCCTTTTCTCCTTTGCCTCTAGCTTCTCTACTTTTCTCAGTTATTTGTAAGGCCTCTTCAGACATCCATTTTACCTTTTTGCATTTCTTTTTCTTGGGGATGGTCTTGATCACTGCCTCCTGTACAATGTCACAAACCTCCGCCCTGGTTCTTCAAGCACTCTGTCTATAAGATCTAATCCCTTGAATCTATTTGTCACTTCCACTGTATAATCATAAGGGATTTGATTTAGGTCATACCTGAATGGTTTAGAGGTTTTCCCTAGTTTCCTCAATTTAAGTCTGAATTTTGCAATAAAGAATTAATGATCTGAGCCACAGTCAGCTCCCATTCTTATTTTTGCTGACTGTATAGAGCTTTTCCATCTTTGGCTGCAAAGAATACAATCAATCTGATTTCGGGATTGACCAACTGGTGATGTCCATGCGTAAAATCTTCTCTTGTGTTGTTGGAAGAAGGTGTTTGCTATGGCCAGTGCATTCTCTTGGCAAAACTCTGTTAGCCTTTGCCCTGCTTCATTTTGTACTCCAAGGCCAAATTTGCCTGTTGGTATTTGACTAGACAAATATACCTGACGAATATCAGTTCAGTTCAGTCACTAGGTCATGTCCGACTCTTTGTGACTCCATGAACCACAGCAGGACAGGCCTCCCTCTCCATCACCAACTCCTAGAGTCAACCTAAACCCAAATCTATTGAGTCAGTGATGCCATCCAACCATCTCATCCTCTATTGTCCCCTTCCCCTCCTGCCTTCAATCTTTCCCAGCATAGGGTTTTTTCAAATGAGTCAGCTCTTCGCATCAGGTGGCCAAAGTATTGAGTTTCAGCTTCAACATCAGTCCTTCCAATGAACACCCAGGACTGATCTCCTTTAGGATGGACTGGTTGGATCTCCTTGCAGTCCAAGGGACTCTCAAGACTCTTATCCAATACCATAGTTCAAAAGCATCAATTCTTCAGTGCTCAGCTTTCGTTATAGTCCAACTCTCACATCCATACATGACTACTGGAAAAACCACAGCCTTGACTAGATGGACCTTTGTTGACAAAGTAATGTCTCTGCTTTTTAATATGCTGTCTAGGTTGGCCATAATTTTCCTTCAAAGGAGTAAGCATCTTTTAATTTCATGGCTGCAATCACCATCTGCAGCAATTTTGGAGCCCCTCAAAATAAAGTCAGCCACTGTTTCCACTGTTTCCCATCTATTTGCCATGAAGTGATGGGACCAGATGCCATGATCTTAGTTTTCTGAAAGTTGAGCTTTAAGCCAACTTTTTCACTCTCTTCTTTCACTTTCATCAAGAGACTCTTTAGTTCTTCTTAACTTTCTGTCATAAGGGTGGCGTCATCTGCATATCTGAGGTTATTGAGATTTCTCCCAGCAATCTTGATTCCAGTTGTGCTTCCTCCAGTACAGCGTTTCTCATGATGAACTCTGCATATAAGTTAAATAAGCAGGGTGACAATATACAGCCTTGACGTACTCCTTTTCCTATTTGGAACCAGTCTGTTGTTCCATGTCCAGTTCTAACTGTTGCTTCCTGATCTGCATACAGGTTTCTCAAGAGGCAGGTCAGGTGGTCTGGTATTCCCATCTCCTTCAGAATTTTCCACAGTTTATTGTGATCCACACAGTCAAAGGCTTTGGCATAGTCAAGAAAGCAGAAATAGATGTTTTTCTGGAACTCTCTTGCTTTTTCGATGATCCAGCAGATGTTGGCAATTTGATCTCTGGTTCCTCTGCCTTTTCTAAAACCAGCTTGAACATCAGGAAGTTCACAGTTCACGAACTGCTGAAGTCTGGCTTGGAGAATTGTGAGCATTACTTTAATGAGTGCAATTATGTGGTAGTTTGAGCATTCTTTGGCATTGCCTTTCTTTGGGATTGGAATGAAAACTGACCTTTTCCAGTCCTGTGGCCACTGCTGAGTTTTCCAAATTTGTTGACATATTGAGTGCAGCATTTTCACAGCATCATCTTTTAGGATTTGAAATAGCTCAACTGGAATTCCATCACTTCCACTAGCTTTGTTCGTAGTGATGCTTTCTAAGGCCCACTGACTTCACATTCAGGATATCCAGCTCTAGGTGAGTGTGAGTGATCACACCATTGTGATTATCTGGGTCGTGAAGATCTTTTTTATACAGTTCTTCTGTGTATTCTTGCCACCTCTTCTTAATATCTTCTGCTTCTGTTAGGTCCATACAATTTCTGTCCTTTATTGAGCCCATCTTTGCATGAAATGTTCCTTTGGTATCACTAATTTTCTTGAAGAGATCTCTAGTCTTTCCCATTCTATCGTTTTCCTCTATTTCTTTGCATTGATCGCTGAGGAAGGCTTTCTTATCTCTCCTTGCTATTCTTTGGAACTCTGCATTCAAATGGGTATCTTTCCTTTTCCCCTTTGCTTTTCACTTCTCTTCTTTTCACAGCCATTTGTAAGGCCTCCTCAGAGAGCCATTTTGCTTTTTTGCATTTCTTTTTCTTGGGGATGGTCTTGATCCCTGTCTCCTGTATAATGTCAAAAACCTCCATCCATAGTTCATCAGACACTCTGTCTATCAGATCTAGGCCCTTAAATCTATTTCTTACTTCCACTGTATAGTCATAAGGGATTTGATTTAGGTCATACCTGAATGGTCTAGTGGTTTCCCCCACTTTCTTCAAGTTAAGTCTGAATTAGGCAATAAGGAGTTCATGATCTGAGCCACAGTCAGCTCCCGGTCTTGTTTTTGCTGACTGTATAGAGCTTCTCCATCTTTGGCTGCAAAGAATATAATCAATCTGATTTCAGTGTTGACTATCTGGTGATGTCCACGTGTAGAGTCTCTTGTGTTGTTGGAAGAGGGTGTTTGCTATGACCAGTGTGTTCTGTTGGCAGCACTCTATTAGCCTTTGCCCTGCTTCATTCTGTACTCCAAGGCCAAATTTGCGTGTTGCTCCAGGTGTTTCTGACTTCCTACTTTTGCATTCCAGTCCCCTATAATGAAAAGGACATCTTTTGGGGGTGTTAGTTCTGGAAGGTCTTGTAGGTTTTCATAGAACCATTCAACTTCAATTTTTTCAGCATTACTGGTCAGGCCATAGACTTGGATTACTGTGATATTGAATGGTTTGCCTTGGAAACAAACAAAGATCATTGTGTCGTTTTTGAAATTGTACTGCATTATGGACTCTTTTGTTGACCATGATGGCTACTCCATTTCTTCTGAGGGATTCTTGACCACAGTAGTAGATATAATGGTCATCTGAGTTAAATTCACCCATTCCAGTCCATTTTAGTTCACTGATTCCTAGAATGTCAATGTTCACTCTTGCCATATCCTGTTTGACCACTTCCAATTTGCCTTGATTCATGGACCTAACATTCCAGGTTCCTATGCAATACTGCTCTTTACAGCATCGGACCTTGCTTCCATCACCAGTCCTATCCACAACTGGGCGTTGTTTTTGCTTTGGCTCCATCCCTTCATTCTTTCTGGAGTTATTTCTCCACTGATCTCCAGTAGCATATTGGGCACCTATTGACCTGGGGCATTCATCTTTCAGTGTCCTATCTTTTTGCCTTTTCATACTGTTCATGGGGTTCTCAAGGCAAGAATACTGAAGTGGTTTGCCATTCCTTTCTCCAGTGGACCACATTCTGTCAGACCTCCCCACCATGACCTGTCCGTCTTGAGTGGGCCTACATGTCATGGCTCATAGTTTCATTGAGTTAGACATGGCTGTGATCCATGTGATCAGGTTGATTAGTTTTCTGTGACTGTGATTTTCATTCTGTCTGTCCTCTGACAGATAAGGATAAGAGGCTAATGGAAGCTTCCTGATGGGAGATATTTTCGTATCTGTTCTAAAAAGTACTTTAAACACTAATAAGAATGCCCAATGGGCATCAAGATGAAATGCAATCAGCCACCATCTCATGCAAATTAACTACATTTAGTAAATATTAATATGTATCCTCTTAAAGCATATATTAGTATATGATACAAAACAAAGTAAAAAATACTGTATTATTAGATTAATATTTTAAATAAAATCATTATTTGAAATCTAGATAAATGGTATAGATGATCTTATTTGCAAAGTAGAAATAGAGACACAGATGTAGAGAAGAAATATATGGACACTAAGGGGGTAAATGGGGTGGGATGAATTGTGAGATTGGGATTGACATATATACACCGCATGCATGCGAAGTTGCTTCAGTAATGTCTGATTCTCTGCAACCCTATGGACTGTAGCCCATCAGGCTCCTCTGTCCATGGGATTCTCCAGGCAAGAATACTGGAGTGGGTTGCCATGCCCTCCTCCAGGGGACCTTCCCGACCCAGGTATCGAACCCACATCTCTTGTGTCTGCACTGCAGGCAATTCTTTACCACTAGTACCACCCAGGAAGCCCTAGATATATGCTACTATGTATAAAATAGGTAACTAAGAAGAAGAACCTAGTGCATAGCACAGGGAACTCTACTTGGTGCCCTGTAGTAACCTAGATGGGAAGGAAATTCAAAAACAGGAGTATATAGGGCGATGCTGCTGCTAAGTTGCTTCAGTCGTGCCCGACTCTGTGCGACCCCATAGATGGCAGCCCACCAGGCTCCTCTGTCCCTGGGATTCTCCAGGCAAGAATACTGGAGTGGGTTGCAGCAGAAACTGACACAGCAGTGTACGACAACTATACTCCAATAAAAAAAAATAAAATGACATGAAAAAATAAGATAAAATAAAGTCATATTAGGAAATATACCATGGTGAAATCAGAAGCACATTGGTAAAAGGACATTATTGTACAAATATTTGTGCAGGATTCAAGACAAGATGATACTGTAAGCCAAGTGGAAACTGTTAAGTGCTCCTTGGAAAATTCCTGATCATATATATAATGCATGCTTATTAGAAGGGCTCTCTCCTTGTTTACAGGAAGAGAATGTACCTCCTGAAATACGTTAGAAGAATGAAAAGGTTTAACAAGACACAGACATACATTTTCTGATATAAAAAATAAAAAAAGGAAAAGGAAAGAAATGGGGAATGAAGAACTACATATAAAAATATCAATTCTTTTGGGAAAGGAGCTTATTAAAAAATAAAATTATAGACATTCTAATTTTCCATTTGAATAGAGATATACAAAATTAACCTAAATGCTTTCAGATATTTAAGTTATTAGGAGAAAGTTTATAATTTACAAAAGTTTCTAATTTGCAACAAAATGTCTAATTTACAAAAAGCAGCCATTGTCTCGGCTCTTAAATATGCTAAAGTTTTGAGTTTTACTATATTTCATCTTAAATTGTCTTAATAGGCAAGGCTAGTATTTTTTTTTTAATCACAACTGTCTTTGGATCTTCTAAAAGTGATTTGCAGTATTTTCACTATATTCTTATAAAAACTTGGTAGTGACCTGGATATTATTATTTTAACATGTCTAGTTGCATTGTAATCCTGCAAAAGATGTTTCAGTGATCTAATATTTATACATATCTAAGATGGTCACTGTGTTAAAAGAAACTGTCAAGCATGGCTAGTATTTTTTTAAATACTTTTGTAAATTATAAACTTTCTCCTAATAACTTCAATATCTGAAGGCATTTAGATTAATTTTGTATATCTCTATTTGAATGGTAAATTAGAATGTCTATAATCTTATTTTTCAATAAGCTCCTTTCCCAAGCATCTTAATCTGGAAATGAGGTTAAGAAGTATATTAAGTATATTTTAGATAATTTGCATTCCTTTAAAGTCAGGAAATTAAAGTTATAGAAAATTCTGGGTTTTGCATACTTAAAATATTAAAATAATGTAACACACTTCCTCTTTACTTTTTCAGTATTTTTTCAACTACTATTCCATTCTATCCGTATTGTCCGCACATACCAGGAATTTAGTAAACATCTTTGCACCAGTGACTGAATAGTTCAGTGCCCTATGGACAAGAGGAGGCAAACACTCTCAGTGACTAAGGAAAACAGATATTTTTATAACATTTTGAGGGCAAGTGAACAAACAGTAACGGAAGAACGGGGATAACTGTAAACTCTCCCTTCTGCCCAGGGATCCTGCGTCTCCCCAGGCCGGTCCCTAGTCCCGCTCATCCCTCTCCCGAGGCTGCGGGATCCCCAGCACCACATCTCCCTCCGCGACGACACATCTGTGCTGCTGCTGCTAAGTCGCTTCGGTCGTGTCCGACTCTGTGCGACCCCATAGACGGCGGCCCACCAGGCTCCCTCGTCCCAGGGATTCTCCAGGCAAGAATACTGGAGTGGGTTGCCATCCCGCACAAACCACCCTGCCCATGACAGACATCTCGGCAGCAAGACCTCCGTCCCAGCTCTCGCACCGGCTCCCGCTGCACAACCAGCCCCTTCACATGATCACCTCCTCAGACGCGCGGCGTAGCCGGAAGCGCTTTGCCGCCTCGGACGCCACCACCCCAGGCACTGCCCCAGAGCCACCATGGCTGGCCCTCGGTCTTCCTGAGGGAAAAAGCCGCTCCGTTGCCAAGGACGCCGGAGAGGTGCGCATGCGCCCGTGCAGAGACCAAGAAGGTTCTGGCGCCACCTGCCGGCCACTGAGGGCCGAACAGGACGCTCGGGGTCAATAGGCGGAGGACATGCGCCTGCGCCCCCTCCTGGCCGGGATGCAAAGCCGTTCAATGTACTAGTGCCTCAGCCTCTCTGCTGATGAAGCTGGTGATGCCTTGCTCCGGCCATGCCTGCTTACTTGCCTGGAACATGCCTCATTCTTTGGAGCCACCGCCTGAAGAACAAGAGAGTCATCAGTCTTTTCAGTTCAGTTCAGTCGCTCAATCGTGTCCGACTCTTTGCGACCCCATGAATCACAGCACGCCAGGCCTCCCTGTCCATCACAAACTCCCGGAGTTCACTCAGACTCAAGTCCATCGAGTCAGTGATGCCATCCAGCCATCTCATCCTCTGTCGTCCCCTTCTCCTCCTGCCCCCAATCCCTCCCAGCATCAGAGTCTTTTCCAATGAGTCAACTCTTCGCATGAGGTGGCCAAAGTACTGGAGTTTCAGCTTTAGCATCATTCATTCCAAAGAACTCCCAGGACTGATCTCCTTCAGAATGGACTGGTTGGATCTCCTTGTAATCCAAGGGACTCTCAAGAGTCTTCTCCAACACCACAATTCAAAAGATCAATTCTTCGGCGCTCAGCCTTCTTCACAGTCCAACTCTCACATCCATACATGACCACAGGAAAAACCATAGCCATGACTAGACGGACCTTTGTTGGCAAAGTAACGTCGCTGCTTTTGAATATGCTATCTAGGTTGGACATAACCTTCCTTCCAAGGAGTAAGCGTCTTTTAATTTCATGGCTGCAGTCACCATCTGTAGTGATTTTGGAGTCCAGAAAAATAAAGTCTGCCACTGTTTCCACTGTTTCCCCATCTATTTGCCGTGAAGTGGTGGGACCGGATGCCATGATCTTCGTTTTCTGAACGTTGAGCTTTAAGCCCACTTTTTCACTCTCCACTTTCACTTTCATCAAGAGGCTTTTTAGTTCCTCTTCACTTTCTGCCATAAGGGTGGTGGCATCTGCATATCTGAGGTTATTGAGATTTCTCCTGGCAATCTTGATTCCAGCTTGTGTTTCTTCCAGCCCAGCGTTTCTCATGATGTACTCTGCGTATAAGTTAAATAAGCAGGGTGACAATATACAGCCTTGACGTACTCCTTTTCCTATTTGGAACCAGTCTGTTGTTCCATGTCCAGTTCTAACTGTTGCTTCCTGACCTGCATTCAAATTTCTCAAGAGGTAGGTCAGGTGGTCTGGTATTCCCATCTGTTTCAGAATTTTCCACAGTTTATTGTGATCCACACAGTCAAAGGCTTTGGCATAGTCAATAAAGTAGAAATAGATGTTTTTCTGGAACTCTCTTGCTTTTTCCGTGATCCAGTGGATGTTGGCAATTTGATCTCTGGTTCCTCTGCCTTTTCTAAAACCAGCTTGAACATCTGGAAGTTCACGGTTCACATATTGCTGAAGCCTGACTTGGAGAATTTTGAGCATTACTTTACTAGCATGTGAGATGAGTGCAATTATGTGGTAGTTTGAGCATTCTTTGGCATTGCCTTTCTTTGGGATTGGAATGAAAACTGACCTTTTCCAGTCCTGTGGCCACTGCTGAGTTTTCCAAATCTGCTGGCACATTGAGTGCACCACTTTCACAGCATCATCTTTCAGGATTTGAAATAGCTCCACTGGAATTCCATCACCTCCACTAGCTTTGTTCGTAGTGATGTTTTCTAAGGCCCACTTGACTTCACATTCCAGGATGTCTGGCTCTAGATGAGTGATCACACCATCATGATTATCTGGGTCGTGAAGATCTTTTTTGTACAGTTCTTCTGTGTATTCTTGCCACCTCTTCTTAATATCTTCTGCTTCTGTTAGGTTCATACCATTTCTGTCCTTTATTGAGCCCATCTTTGCAAGAAATATCCCCTTGGTATCTCTCATTTTCTTGAAGAGATCTCTAGTCTTTCCCATTCTGTTGTTTTCCTCTGTTTCTTTGCATTGATCTCCAAGGAAGGCTTTCTTATCTCTTCTTGCTATTCTTTGGAATTCTGCATTCAGATGCTTATATCTTTCCTTTTCTCCTCTGCTTTTCACTTCTCTTCTTTTCACAGCTATTTGTAAGGCCTCCCCAGTCAGCCATTTTGCTTTTTTGCATTTCTTTTCCATGGGGATGGTCTTGATCCCTGTCTCCTGTACAATGTCAAAGTTACAGGAAAATTTGGCCTTGGAATATGGAATGAAGCAGGGCAAAGACTAATAGAGTTTTGCCAAGAAAATGCACTGGTCAAAGCAAACACCCTCTTCCAACAACACAAGAGAAAACTCTACACATGGACATCACCAGATGGTCAACCCCGAAATCAGATTGATTGTATTCTTTGCAGCCAAAGATGGAGAAGCTCTATACAGTCAACAAAAACAAGACCAGGAGCTGACTGTGGCTCAGATCATGAATTCCTTATTACCAAATTCAGACTTAACTTGAAGAAAGTGGGGAAAACCACTAGACCATTCAGGTATGACCTAAATCAAATCCCTTATGACTATACAGTGGAAGTGAGAAATAGATTTAAGGGGCTAGATCTGATAGATAGAGTGCCTGATGAACTATGGACTGAGGTTAATGACATTGTACAGGAGACAGGGATCAAGACCATCCCCATGGAAAAGAAATCCAAAAAAGCAAAATGGCTGTCTGGGGAGGGCTTACAAATAGCTGTGAAAAGAAGAGAAGCGAAAAGAAAAGAGAAAAGGAAAGATATAAACATCAGTCTTTTAGGCCACTGAAAAGTAAAACCTATTCTCTCCCTAGAAAAGAGATGCCCATTTCCACCATCACATTCTTTGCTGGATCGTCAGCCTATTAAGATACATAGTACTGCAACTCTGATTGGAATAAAATCCTCCGTGATTAACTACAATGCAGTCTTGATCATAATCACAAATAACTGAAGCAGAAGATAAAAGTGGAAAACTCTGGACTTGTCTCAATTTGGAAACTGAGAGCCAGAGGTGACTCCAAGAAAGCGATAACTGTCTGAAGCACTGGGACACAGCTGTCATGCCTTGGAGCTTGCCAGGAAGGGGCTCAAACTGTGTTTTTCTCTCATTTCACAATTTCTCTCAAAATACAAAGAAATAAGGAAGAACATTATGCTCATGACCCTCTCTATTCAATTGTATTATTACGTATAAGAAAGTAATCTGCATTCATACCAGCTATAAAATATCTGGAAACAAAATAATAATCATAGATTTTAAATATGATACATCTTGGGAATTCCCTGGCTGTCCAGTGGTTAGGATTTGTCTCTTTCACTGTCGAGGGGCCAAGTTCAATCCCTGGTCAGGGAACTAAGATCCTGCCAGCCAAAAAATATATGTTCACATATAATACATCTTGAATAGCCAAAAAATAGGATGGAAAGTGACCACCCCTCTAGGGAGCCCCCAGCTTCCTCCTTGGGGGTCTTTTCCTCCAGGTGTTTTAACTCCCACAGCAAACCTTGCTCTCAAGAAAGGAACTGGGCAGCCCACTCAGACTGGATCCAGAAGCTGTGATGCTCTGCTATGGAAAATAGACATTGGCCTGCTTCCCTCCTGCTGTGGATGGGTTACCTTATGCCAGGAGAAGGGCTGAGGCCACACGCAGCCCAAGCTGATGACCCGCCTGAGAGACCCAGAGCAAGGGGATGAAAGGTTGTTGTTGAATCACGCAAAGACGCCGGGATTCTTGGCCCCCAGAGGAGAAGAATTTAATCCGGGGCCAGAGACAAGGCTTGATCGCTCAGAGCTTTTGTGTAATAAAGTTTTATTAAAGTATAAAGGAGATAGAGAAAGCTTCTGACATAGGCATCAGAAGGGGGCAGAAAGAGTACCCCCCTGCTAGTCTTCAGCTGGATGTTATATAGTCATTGCTGGTGCTGCTGCTAAGTCACTTCAGTCGTGTCCAACTCTGTGCGACCCCATAGACGGCAGCCCACCAGGCTCCCCCGTCCCTAGGGTTCTCCAGGCAAGAACACTGGAGTGGGTTGCCATTTCCTTCTCCAATGCAGAAAAGTGAAAAGTGAAAGTGAAGTCGCTCAGTCATGTCCGACTCTTAGCGACCCCATGGACTGCAGTCCACCAGGCTCCTCCATCCATGAGATTTTCCAGTCACTGCTGCTGCTGCTGCTGCTGCTGCTGCGAAGTCGCTTCAGTCGTGTCCGACTCTGTGCGACCCCATATACGGCAGCCCAACGGGCTCCCATCCCCGGGATTCTCCAGGCAAGAATACTGGAGTGGGTTGCCATTTCCTTCTCCAATGCATGAAAGTGAAAAGGGAAAGTGAAGTCGCTCAGGTGTGTCCGACTCTTAGCGACCCCACGGACTGCAGCCCACCAGGCTCCTCCATCCATGGGATTTTCCAGTCACTGCTGCTGCTGCTGCTGCTGTGAAGTTGCTCAGTTGTGTCCAACTCTTTGTGACCCCATGGACTGCAGCCCACCACGCTCCTCAGTCCATGGGATTTTCCAGGCAAGAGTACTGGAGTGGGGTGCCATTGCCTTCTCCAGTCACTGCTGCTGCTAAGTCGCTTCAGTAGTGTCCAACTCTGTGCGACCCCATAGACAGCAGCCCACCAGGCTCCTCCATCCCTGGGATTCTCCAGGCAAGAACACTGGAGTGGGTTGCCATTTCCTTCTCCAATGCATGAAAGTGAAAAGTGAAAGTGAAGTCGCTCAGTCGTGTCCAACTCTTTGCGACCCCATGGACTGCAGCCCACCACGCTCCTCCATCCATGGGATTTTCCAGTCACTAGCAGTCTGTTAATGAAAAAAAGGAATGTCTTAAAACTCAGAATGGCACCAGGCCCCTCACCCATAAGATGCATTTTAGGATAATCTTGACACCAAATGGTTCATCCTGGGCCATAAAATGATTAACTTGAATCTTGAAGAAGGGCAGACCACCATACAAATAGTTTTGTTTACATAGATTAGGGGAACAATATCTGAGTATAACATACTGGTTTGTCAAGTATGAGCCAAGTTCCTCTTCTGAGCCAAGAGCAACCGACTTGAAGACAGAGTTTGGGGTAAATGCATAGTACATTAGCATAGCTTAAGACAAGCATTTCCATAAGAGAAAGGCATTGGTTGTCTCTAGGTTTGAGAATAGTTAACTTCAGGTGAAACCAGGTGTCATTAAGGCAACACAGTATTTTAAGAGAAACCTCCTTTTAAATTTGTATAGAGAAGGAAAAAATATCTCTACTTTGTTTCCTCCTGCCGCTTAAGAGAGACAAAAATGTCTGACACTTGCAGGCTATTTCCTCCCTTTGGAGACCCCTGGCCTTCCTGCCTGTTACCCTCTCAGAGACTAGCACAGGGTACCTATATGAAGCCCGGGACTGGCCTGTCTGGGTTATGTGTCTACCCATCAGGCCATCACTGTTGCTGCCCCGGACCGTGTACCTATTGTCACAGCCAGATTCTGAGATCCTGGCTTCAGTGGGATGGAGTGACATGGACAAGATGACAAGACTTCACGGGGGAGAGGACAAGACTCCACCCACAACACCCACAGCCATACCTTGTCCAGGAGAACTGGGCGGCATCAGCAGAGGTGTGTGTTGAAAGGAGGCAACGGGGTGCCAGGCTTTGGGGGACTTACAAGTGGATTCTTTGCCTGCAGTGCTGAGACGGAGCAGGACCGTAGGCCCCCCCACCCCACCCCACGTCCTCTGCCTGCCTTTGCCTGTGGAAAACTTCAGTCAAAGGATAAGTTTAATCAGAGACGTGAGAAATGCGGACACAAAGGAAAACAGTCAAAGGAGACTAAATAATAATAATGTAGTCATTAGACATAGTCAAGGACCTTTAGTTCTTTCTCAAGGGCTGTAGATAATATTCTGAGCCATATCCTGTGACCCATCTTATAGATACCAAAACACCAGATGGAGGAATTAGCTACATGATGACCAGACTGTACCCAGGACATGAGCTGCCACAATTCTTAGAATGGACCACGAAGAAATCGGAACAAGTGCACCCCGGAACTGCAGATTAACTGTACCTAAAACAATCAAGATGATGCTGGTCAGACCGCTGACGACCAATTTGAAGATGACTGTTAAAGATGACTGTGCTGTTCCTGCCTGTAACACGCCCCCCACCCCCCAACCCCCGCCCCGGCAACTCTGTCTGTAAAGCCTGTTTGTCAGGGGCAGAGAGCGGGCCTTTGGACAGATGTCTGCCACCCTTGCCCAGGGCTGTTGCTCTGAAATAAAACAAACTTTCCTTTCCACCAACCTGACCTGTTTATTGCCTTTTGAGTGGTGAGCAACCAGACCCACGAATTCCTTTCAGTAACAATACAAGACAGAGGCCAGCAGAGGGAGGTGTAGTGATTGGCTTGGATTTTATGGCATCCTGCCCAAGTAGACAAGACTTGGGAAGCCCCATGTCTTCCCAGCTGGGACCAGTTCTGTGGGTGGCAACCTGGGGTGAGTGGCAAGGGAGGGAAGAGTGACAGAAGGTGTCTTCCCTTGTCTCTAGCACTGCTTAGCCGGGCCAGACTGCCTGGGGCAATTGGGTGGGTAGGCTGAGAGCCCCAGATCCCACAGTTCTCCCACTCTGTCCGATCCCCACTGATACTTTCCCCAGAGAGAGGCATTTTCTGGTTCCCTGCTCACCATCTCAGTGGCTTGGCATTCTGCAAAGTCTCTAGGAAATATCTGAGATAGATTTGTGAAACCCTTTAAAAAGAGCACCCAGGATACCAAGCAGTGAGATTATGAAGTTACGTACCCATCACAATATTTTATACCCATCAAAATAGCAAATGTCAAGAGGAGGAGAAAATCACGTTTGGCTAGGATGTTGGGAAATGAAAACTCTGCTGCTTTGCGTGCTCGTGTCCAGAGGGGTCATTCTATGCAGCCACGGGCATGTGTAACAAATCTAAGTGTGTACATGTGCCCCTGACCTGGCATCTAGGGAGCAGGTAATGTGCATCGGCCAGGTTGCTGGAGAACATTCAGTTCCGTCAGGCAAATGGGAAGGGTGAAACTCAGAAGGTTTGTGAAGTATAGGTAGATAAGACATATGAGACAGATCCAGAGAACGCACTGAATATAGATGAAAAGGGATGGAGGGCCCAGAAGATGCTCAGTACCCCTGCCCCACTCAGTTTTCATGAGGCACAGACCGTAAAACATTAGGCACATAATAGTCATGATCTGGATACAGCTCTTATTCGGTGACAACCATTCTGCCCTAAGGGTCCTCTGCTGCAGAAAGCCCAGGGCTATTGATCAGACTAAATGTTGAGTTACACCTGTAGCCAGACCTACTCATCCTTTGTCCTTTGACTCTCAAAGTGTGAGTGTTTGCCCTCAGTCACCTTCTGTCTGCTGGGACCCTGGCTCAAACCTCAACTGTTGTGCTAATAATTCACCTTCGTTGGAAAAGGCTAATATCAGAGAGAGTAAGAAGGAAAAGACAGGTGAGGACCACATACCAAGATTCAGGTGGTACATACCTCCCAGCCTCTTGTATGGCATCCTAGGTCTGCATGTGAACCCACTGCATCTCTCCCACCCACCTGGCCTTCTCGCTGAGTGCTGATTGACTTATTAGTCTGTGTGATTCAGGCATCTAATTTGGCCTCTGAGCCTTTCTATTTTGTGAACGCTGGCTCAGCCTGTTCGGTGCTGTGCTTGGAGGCATCCAAGACATAAAGGCTCACATGACGGACATGGATTAAGATATTCACCAGTGTGGTTGGTTGTAGGGTGAGGGTTCTGGAGTGACCTATTGTTCATCACTAAGGTGAACAGATAAAATGCAGTGGATGAGTAACAGCAATCAAAAGCAATAAGCAGCAATGAACTTGACTGTTTAGTTTTCCTACTGGGACCCTCAGTAAAGAATACTTTTTACAATGCAACCTACATCTGTCGATCTATTTTTTATTAGTATTTTTTAACACTTTATTTATTATTTTTGGCTGCACTGGGTCTTTAATGCTGCATTCAGGCCTTCTCTAGTTGCAGCAAGCAGGAGTGACTCTTCAGTTGCGGTGTGAGGGCTTCTTGTCTCGGTGGCTTCTCTGGTTTCAGAGCACTGGCTCTAGGCAGCAGCGGGCTTCAGTAGTTGTTGTGCATGGGCTTAGTTGCCCGGTGGCTTGTGAAGTCTTCCTGGACTAAGAATTGAACTCATGCCCCCTGCATTGGCAGGTGGATTCTTAACCATTGGACCATCAGGGAAGTCTAATCAAACTATTTTTGGAAAAAAATTCATGAATAATGTGTATGTGCTCAGTCACTAAGTCGTGTCTGACTCTGTGATCCCATGGACCATACCATGCCAGGCTCCTCTGTCCATGAGATTTCCCAGGCAAGAATACTACAGTGGGTTGCCGTGCCCTCCTCCAGGGGATCTTCCGCACCCAGGGATTGAACCTGGGTCTCCTGTGGCTCCCGCAATAGTACGTAGATTCTTTACAACTGAACCACCTGGGAAGCTCCCATGAAACAATATTTACTCTGATGATGTTTGAGGCACACTGATATTGTCTTATATATTGCATTCATTTCCTGTATATGGTGATTATGCCCTGGCAGAATTGATCTCACCAGCTACTACTGGGACCCAACCTATTATGTATAAAACATTGAGTCCAATTTTTACATATTATCAATAAGGATGGCCTCTCATCATGCCTTTGGGTGAGAACAGTGGGAAACAGAACAAGATTTATAGCATAATGCCACTTAGGAAAGCAAAAATCACACACATACACACACACACACACACACACAAGGATACACAATGGTTAAGGATATAAATCAAACACATAAAGGCAGTCCCATTGGGGAAATGAAAAAAGGAAACTCCTGAAGGATCTGGATGTTCAAGTGTTATGGTCTAAGAATGATGGGCTAGGCTCTGAATCTCAGTTCAACAAAATGAAAAGATGAGGGTGCATCATTTACAGGAGAAGTTTGAGAATCACATGAATAGCCAGGAAATATATCAGAGTTTGAAAATGCTGCATTTAGATTCTTGAAATGTAAATAAACGATCAGTTCATGAGGTCAGAGACGAAATATCACCCAGAATAAAGCTTGAAGAGAGAAGGAAGGGTCCCCTCACCATGCACGAGTTGATACCAGGTGGAAAGGAGATAGTCAGCTTGGAGGCTGGCAAAGAGGAGCGTCTGAGAGGCCTGGCTGGACAGCGTACCCTCGGCACACTTCAGGGGAGGGGCCCAGGATGGGGGGATACCATTATTCCAGGGAGGGGTTCTCTGTTGAGTGTACAGCCCTTGCCTCATTGCTTTCTTGCCCAGAGCCTCTGCTGCTCAGGAGGATGCCCTGCCCCCAGCTCTTGGTTACAGCTCTTTTGGACAAGGTTGGACCCCTAGCCCCAGAATGACCTACTCAGGCCATCTGCTTCCTTTACATCAAGCAACCTCACTTTTCTGGACTAAGGAGATTCTCTCTCAGGAGCCTGAACTAGGAAGGGGGCAATCACTGCCATGGGGGTGAAACTGCAGCAGAAGGTCTCAAATCTGAACAAGAGAGATGGCTGGGTCTCAAGCAAGCAGTTACAGAGAACAAAATCTGGGGCCTGTCAGGGAAGAAGTGGTGGAAACAGATCCTAAAGGTGTGGCTGGGTTATTTACCAGGACAACACAGGGCTGGGATTATCAACTTAAATCCTACAAGGGCCAGGCAGGCAACATGGTGGAGTGAACAGAGCTGATGGTAAGATTGGGGGCCCCAGAAAGAACAGTCCACCCAAAGGCGTTTGCATGCTCATTTGATAAGTTGTGCCCAACTCCTTTGCAATCCCATGGACTGTAACCTGCCAGGCTCCTCTGTCCATGGGATTCTCCAGGCAAGAATACTGGAGTGGGTTGCCATGCCCTCCTCCAGGGCATCTTCCTGACCCAGAAACCAAACCTGCATCTCTTATGTTTCCTGCATTGGCAAGCGAGTTCTTTACCACTAGCACCTCCTGGGAAGGCCATCCATCCAAAGGGCAGTCATCCAAAGTGGCCACTGTTCACACAGTAAAAGGACCTTTGGGGGTCCAAATCATCTTTTCTTTTTGGCTGCACTGCACAGCATATAGGATCTTAGTTCACCAGCCAGGGACTGAAACCATGCCCCCTGCAGTGGGAGCAAGGAGTCCAAACCATCAGGGAAGTCCCTGATCTTTAGGGATGTTCCAAACCTCCCCCCCGCCCCCACCTTTTTTTTTTATTTATGGCTGCACTGGGTCTTCCTTGTTACGCACACATGGGCTTTCTCTAGTTGTGGCAAGCAGGAGCTAGTCTCTAGTTGCGGTACTTCTCACTGGTGGTGGCTTCTCTTGTTTCTGAGCTCGGGCTCTACAGCTCGGCTCAGTAGTTGTGAGGCACCGGCTTAGTTGTTCCAAGGCATGTAGGATCTTCCCAGACCAGGGACTGAACCTGTGTGCCCTTCATTAGCAGGAAGACTCTTAACCCCTGGTCCACCGGGGAAGTCCCCCAAACCTCCCAAGTTTTGAATTGACAATTTTTTTTGCTTTTAACATGTCTACAGACTGAGGTGGTAAGTGGCCAGACTCCCAGACCATGCTGGCTCAAAGTCTGGAAGCTACCTCCCACTCCATCCCTCTACTCCCCCAGGGAGACCATACCTCTCTCCTTTACCACTCCTCTGGACCTTCTGAGGGAAGGGAAGTCTACCTTCCTTGTAAACATCAAATCTTATAAAGTGGGTGGTAGGATATTGCCTGGGCTTCCCCAGGATTTAGGTGAAGCCCTGTCCAAACCATTTGAATTCTTTTGTCACCATTCGTGCTCATGATCAATTCCTGGCATCTAATTTTGCTTTTTGGACACTTTAATGTGACAGGTGAGGTACACTAATTAGGAAAGAGCACCAGTGCATTTTGGGAAGGGACGGGCCAGCAGTCTGCTCTATATAAGCACCTGGATACGTCTAGTGTGTCTGGTTAGTGGAGACCATCCCCTAGAGACTAGTGTCTCAGCGTGTGTGCTGAGAAGTCCAAGGTCCAAGCCTGCAAAGAAGATGCTAGAGGGACTTCTCTGGTGGTCCTGTGGTTAAGACTCTACGCTTCCACTTCAGGGAAACGGGTTCAATCCCTGGTCTGGGAACTTAAGATCCCCCAGGCCCTGCGGTATAGCCAAAAAAAAAAAAAGAGAGACAGAAGGTGCTCGAAGTCTCTCTCACTCTGCCTGGAAATATGCAGGTACTGGTGCCCTGAAGGGGTACCCATTTTTAAGGGCAGACTTGAATTTAGAAAGGGGAGACCCTACAGAAAGACCATCCTCCGAGCCCACCTACATCACTCCCTTTCACCTTCGGACAACATGGCAGAGAGGTGGTTCTGATATACAGGGATGCTCAGGTAAGATGTCTGGTTCCTGCTTCATTCATTCATCCCTTCCACTGGTCAGTTCTGTCCCCTCGCCCACCTCCCGTCACCATCACTGATGCCCTGGGCCTCTCACACCTGCTGCCCTCCTGGCCATGGGGGACGTGCTATAGAGTAAAACCCCAGGGCAGGCAGAGAAGCCCCTGGGCCACTAGAATGCAGTAAACAAAGTCTGTGTTGCAATCAGGCACCCTGGATGAGGCCAGAATGTGGGGCTGGAGCTTGAGGAAGAGAAGGCAAAGTGCAGGGGAGGTCTGGCATGGAGGGGATGAGGAGGGGGCTAGGAGAAGAGGAAGACCCGGTGAGTGAGGGCAGAGTCGTGGGGAGATGATGGGGAGGGCAGGGGTCAGGCAAGGGGGCTGACCCTTAAGGCAGGTGAGAGTTGGAGGGACCCGACATCCAGGCTTAAAGCAGGCAGAAGTAGTCATCAGCTTTGACACTGTCCAGTGAACTAGGCAACTCCTAACAGACTCCCCAGTATTGCCTCTGGGTCTCCCTGGGTATCTGCCCCACCTCATCTTGTAGACCCTGTGCCCCAGCTCCTCAAAGGAGAAAATCCCAGGGCAGGGGCCTACTAAATGTCAAAGTGGAGCCGCCTGTCCCATCTAAGCTTCCTTGGGGTCAGGGATCATTCCACACTCTGTGCCAGGCAGTTGGCTGGACTCTACACACCCACTGCTCCCGTCCACTCCCACGACCCTCACAACACCAAGAAGGATGTGTTTTCCCATTTGACAGAAAGCTGAGGCTCACAGAAGAGAAGTGATTTGCCCACAGTGCATCTGAGGCTGCTTCATCAAATAGCAAGCTGTATGGACCAGTCCCTGCTCTTGCAATGGGCATGCAGGGGTGAGAGACCTAGTGCTAAGGTTGTGTGTTGTGTTTTAGAGAGGGAAACAGACAAGTAGGGAAGTTTAGCTAATGATCAAGAGAATATGAAGGTCTACAGCATCGTAAATCAACAGTACTTCAATAAAAAAAATTTTTTTTAAAGAGAGAGATAATATATACAAAAGAAAAGAAAAAAATACAAAAGTAACAGGCTCAAGTGTTGGGGGTTGGTCCTTCTTGGTGTTGCGAGGGTCATGGGAGTGGACGGGAGCAGTGGGTGTGTAGAGTCCAGCCAACTGCCTGGCACAGAGTGTGGAATGACCCCTGACCCCAAGGAAGCTTAGATGGGGCAGGCGGCTCCACTTTGACATTTAGTAGGCCCCTGCCCTGAGGTTTTCTCCTTTGAGGAGCTGGGGCACAGGGTCTACAAGATGAGGTGGGGCAGATACCCAGGGAGACCCAGAGGCAATAGTGGGGAATCTGCTACTCTGGCTGGTGAAGTCAAAGGAAGTCCTTGAAGAGGTGACAGCCTGTCCAGCTGTCACCAGGGAAGGCCTGTTACACCAGGGGACCATGAACATAGGAAGCCTAAGACTGGACAGAGCTCCCCACTCAGGGTGCCGGTGGGCACATGCACCTGGAGCCAGCCAGGAGCATGAGGCTCCGAGGGTAGAGCAGCCAGCAGCCTCATGGGCCTTGGGAAGGAGGGAATGGGAAGCTGCATGTAGGGACAGAGGAGGTTGAGAGGGGAGGCAGGGAGGTCGAGAGTGGAGGCAGGGAGGTCCAGCTGGAGGCTGTTAAACATCATCCACATTAGAAGTGCTGGAGCCTAGAGCTGGAGACATAAGAGGATGGTAGGGACCAGGATATGAGGGAACAGACAGGAGAAGGATGTGGGCCTGAACTGGGGAGGCTGGGGAGGAAGCAGAAATGAAGGGGAGGCAGATTTTGACCCTAAAACCCAAGCATCTTACCCCAACAGGAACTTTGTCTTTTTCTTCTTTGTCTCTGATTAGCCAGGACAGTGGAAACACAATAGGTATACAGTTAACTCATCCATATATTCAATATTTATTGAGCTCCTACTAGGTGCCTGTTGCTAAAGTTGAAGCTCCAGTACTTTGGCCACCTGATGTGAAGAACTGACTCATTGGAAAAGACCTTGATGCTAGGAAAGATTGAAGGCAAAAGGAGAAGGGGGCGGCAGAGGATGAGATGGTTAGCATCACAGACTCAATGGACACAAATTTGAGAAAACTCTGGGAGATAGTGGAGGACAGAGGAGCCTGGCATGCTATAGTCCACAGGGTCACAAAGAGACAAGATTTAGCAACTAAACAACAACACATGTGCCTGGCTCTGTCCTAGGCACCAGGGATACAATAGTGAACACGGCAGAGTCCTTGGCCTCTTGGAGTTTACACAGTGGAGGGAGAGGAGACATGTGTGGGGGGTAGGGGGTGGGAAGGGGGAAGCGAAAAGAGGACAAAGGAGCTCTGTTTCAGACTAGGTGATCACGGCAGGGGGTGAGGTGGTAGGTCTTAGATGTGAGGATTTTGAGGAAGTACGTTTCCGGCAGAGGAAGCAGCCTAGAGTAAGATGGTCTGGAGGTGGGCGGTACTTGCTGACTGAACCGGTTGAGTCATTAAATGATACCTGTGCCCTTGCCTTGGAATGTTCTGTTATAAGACAAGTGCCTGAGTCTTTCTCATCAGACAAGAGTGGTCAGAGGGGCAAGTGGGGGCCACATCCTTGCTTTCTTTATACTAGTCCTCTTTCCCTGACACTGGCCAGGCCTAGAAGTAGGACAGGTGGAGAAAAGGCAGAGAGAGCCAAGCAAGAAGGTAGCTTCTCTGCTCTCCCACCACTCACGCCAGGCTGTTCTGGATTTCACCCCTGAAGGGCCCACCCTCTCATTCCCCCGCACCTCTGCCCCTGCCAACTCCCTCCTTCCACCCCGCACTGGGAAACACTGCCCCTCCAGACAGTCACCTCCTGCTGAGTGGATTGTCAGCCTCTCACTGTCTCACCTGGGAATGCAGTGGGCACTGCCAAGCTGCTCTGCTCAGACCTGGTGAAACCATGCAACTCAGGTTGGGACTTGAACCCACGTGGCCAGGACTCGAACCCAGTCAAAACCCAGTCTCCCAACTAAGGTCACACACCTGGTTTCAGGATTTGATGAAAGTTCTTCATGTCTCATCACAGAAAGAATTTGGTGAGAGACAAAGTTATAGGAAAGAAGTGGATTAATTTCTTCTTTCTTAATATATATTCTTTATTGAAGTATAACTGACTTACAATGTTTCAGGTGTACAGCAAGGTGATTCAGTTATACATATACACATATATTTTTTTTCTGCTTATTTTCCATTATAGGTATTGACTATAGTTCCCCATGCTATACAGTAAATGTTTGTCGCTTGCTGCATATCTATTTTTTTAATTAGAAATCTAGCATTCTATTGGAGAAGGCACTGGCGACCCACTTCAGTACTCTTGCCTGGAAACTTCCATGGATAGAGGAACCTGGTAGGCAGCAGTCCATGGGATCGCTAAGAGTCGGACACGACTGAGCGACTTCACTTTCACTTTTCACTTTCATGCATTGGAGAAGGAAATGGCAACCCATTCCAGTGTTCTTGCCTGGAGAATCCCAGGGACGGGGGAGCCCGGTGGGCTGCCATCTATGGGGTCGCACAGAGTCGGACATGACTGATTTGACTTAGCAGCAGCAGCAGCAGCATTCTATTCATACTGTCCAACAAGTGGAATCAAAATGACATAATTTTTTAGTCAGGCAAAAATTCATAAGCTTTCTAAAATATGTATTATATATACTACTTACATATATGTATATAAAAGCTTTTATACTATGCTTGATAAAGTCTTGAGAAAGAACATCAAAAAGAGAGAGAGAGAGAAAGAGATGGAGAAGCTAGAAAACATAAACTAAACAAAATGGGAGCACTGAATATGAAATAGAAAAAGTGAAAGAAACTAGATAAAAGTAAAAAAGTGTCATATAGTCCAGTCCTTGGCTGCTCATTAGAAACATATCTGGAGCTCTGGAGAGAAAAAGCAATACCTGGGCTTTTTCTTTTTTTCTGGCTTTTTTTTTTTTAATTCCAAGATAATTCTGATATGCATCTGAATTTTAAAAAGTGATTACAGGTTTTTCTATTAAATGATAGTTTATATAGGGTTCTACTATTTTTCTGTTGACCAATCATGAAACAATGGTATTAAGTGACTAATAGTTACATAATCACAATAGTAAAAGACCTTTATCAATTTTCACAATCAGTGTGCTCTGCTTAGTCACTCAGTCGTGTCCAATTCTTTGCAACCCCATGAACTGTAGCCCACCAGACTCCCTTCTCTGTTCACAGGGATTCTCCAGGCAAGAATAGTGGAGTGGGTTGCCACGACCTCCTCCAGGAGATCTTCCCCAACCCAGGGATCAAGCCCAGGTCTCCTGCATTGCAGACACATTCTTTACCACCTGAGCCACCAGGGAAGCTCTCACAATCAACAGCCAGACAAAAACATAAAAGATAATTACAATTGCAAGCCATAATGGGAACATGATTAACTTAACAATATAAAATAATTACCTACAATTTGGGGGGTCAAGCAGAGTAATGTGGTAAGTGGAAGTGTATACATGCACGTGTTTTCATCCACTTAGCCAGGCTATGTCTTTTGGTTGGTGCATTTAATCCATTTACATTTAAGGTAATTATCAATATGTATGATCCTATTACCATTTTCTTAATTGGGGTTTACTTTCTGTAGGTCTTTTCCTTCTCTTGTGTTTCCTGCCAGAGGAGTTCCTTTAGCCTTTGTTGTAAAGCTGGTTTGGTGGTGCTGAATTCTCTTAACTTTTACTTGTCTGGAAAGCTTTTGGTTTCTCCATCAAATCTGAACTAGAGTCTTGCTGGGTAGAGTGTTCTTGGTTGTAGATTCTTCCCTTTCACCACTTTAAATATATCATGCCATTCCCTTCTGGCTTGTAGAGTTTCTGTTGAGAAATCAGTTGATAGCCTGATGGAAGTTCTCTTGTATGTTATTTGTCATTTTTCCTTTGTTGTTTTTAATCTTTTATCTTTGTCTTTAATTTTTGCCAGTTTTATTACTATGTGTCTTGGTGTGTTCCTCCTTGGGTTTATCCTGTCTGGGACTCTCTGTGCTTTCTGGACGTGGTTGACTATTTCTTTTCCCATGTTAGGGAAGTTTTCAGCTATTATCCCTTCAAATATTTTCTCAGGCTCTTTCTGTCTTTATTTTCCTTCTAGGGCCCCTATAATGCAAATGTTGGTGTGTTTATTGTTGTCTGAGAGGTCTCTTAGGCTGTCTTCATTTCTTTTCATTCGTTTTTCTATATTCTGTTCCGCAGCAATGATTTCCATCATTCTGTCCTCTGGGCCATTTATCTGCTCTTCTGCCCCAGTCACTCTGCTATCAATTCCTTCTAGTGTATTATTCATCTCTGTTCTTTAGTTCTTCTAGGTCTTGGGTAAACATTTCTTGTATATTCTCCATTGTTTTCCTGAGATCCTGGATCATCTTCACTATCATTATTCTGATTTCTTTTTCTAGAACATGGCCTATCTCCACTTCATTTGGTTGTTTTTCTGGGGGTTTACTTTGTCCCTTCATCTGGGACAGAACTTTCTTTTTCATGCTGACTTACTTTCTGTAATGTGGCTTTTGTTCTAGCCTCTGTGGGACTATGGTTCTTTTTGCTTCTTCTGTCTGCCCTCTGATGGAAGAAGCTAAGAGGTTTGTGTAAGCTTCCTGATGGGAGTGACTGGGTCTTGCTCTGGTGGGCAGGGATTTGCTCAGTAAAGCTGTAATCCAATTATCTGCTAATGAGTGGGGTTGCACTCCCTCCCTGGTAGTTCTTTGGCCTGAGGTGACCCAGCCCTGGGTTCTATGAGCCCTAAGGTAGACTTAATGGCAAACTCCAAGAGGATTTATGCCAAGGGGGAACCTTCCCAGACTGCTGCTGCCAGTGGTCCCATCCCTGTGGTGAACCTCTGCCGACCCACACCTCCACAGGAGACCCTCCAACACTAGCATGTAGTTTTGCTTTAGTCTCCTGTAGGATCACTGCTCCTTTCTTCTGGGTCTTGGTGCATGCAAGATTTTGTTTGTGTTCTCCCAGTCCTGTGGAAGTCCTATATTCAAATCCCTCTGGCATTCAAGGTCAGATTCCCTTGGATTCCCAGTCCCTATGTTGGTGCCCCAGACCAGGAAGCCTGACATGGGGTTCAAAATCTTCACAACAGTGGGAGAACTTCTTTGGTATTATTGTTCTCCAGTTTGTGGGTCATCCACCTGGTGGGTGTAGGATTTGATTTTATCATAATTGTGCCCCTCCTACCATCTTGCTGCAGCCTCTATTTTGTCCTGGACCTGGGGTATCTTTTCTTGGTGGGTTCCAGCATTCTCCTGTCCTTGGTTGTTCAACAGCTAGTTGCGATTTTGGTGCTCTCGCAGGTGATGAGCACACATCCTTCTATTCCACCATCTTGAACTGGAAGCCTGGAAATTCTTTTCCAGTTTCTAGAGACTGCTCTCATTCCTTGGCTAAGGGCTCCCTTTCATCTTCAGTGCCAGCAATGGTCTCACTCAGACCTCTGCTTCTGTCAAAACATCTCTTCCTCTAGAAATGGATTTATTTAGAGAAAAACACATTCCAAAGACAGAGTGTATGGGCCATCCCAGAAGGTGAGAGCAGCCTCAAAATGTGTGATTAGCTTTAATGGACTGAGTAATTTCACAGGCTAATGAGTGGGAGGATTATTGCAACTACTTTGGAGAAGAGATTTCCAGGAATTAGATTATCATCCACTTTTTGGTCTTTAATGGTTGGCTTTGGAACTGTCATGGCACCTGTGGGTAAGTCATTTAACTAACGTGTTACAGTGAACATATACTAGGCTCAAAATCTAGTGGAAGTTGGACTTGTCCACCATCTTGGAACCATTTGCTTCTAACCAGTTTATGTCATGTTCTCAGGCTGCCCTACCCCCTTCCCTTCTGTTTCACTGGTGCCGTGGAGGGATCTTGGAAACCCTGGTACCCTCTAATTCAAAGGAAGGGCCACCCAGGTGACCAGACTGGATACCTGGTCCTTGGCACAAGCTCCACCTAGACTTTGACTGTGTCTTGGGCCGCATGCAGCATATGGGATCTAGTTCTCCAACCAGGGACTGAACTGGTGCCCCCTGGAGTGGAAGCATGGAGTCTTAATCACTGGACCATCAGTGAAGAACCTGGGCTTTCTTATGACCATAAAATGATTGGAAGGGGACCATCACTTCCTCATTATTATCCTTAAGTCATTTCTGCTTCTCCAGAGATCTTGCTGACAAGACATGTCACTCTAATTTCCACTGATTCAAGACTTTCTATTCTTACCAAAAAAGCATAACAGGCAGCATACACACAAATGTGCCTGATCACACACAGAATCTTAGCAAGCACAAAGTGGGCGATAGGTTAAGGGATTTGACAAGGTGTCTTAGGCAGTACTGGAATCAGACGAACATCCGACAGGGAGAAGGGGGTTGGGAGCATTAAGTGAAAATACCCTTGGGTAAACTCAAGATAGGGGCTTCCCTGGTGGCTCAGATGGTAAAGAATCCACCTGCAATGTAGGAGACCTGGGTTCCATCCCTGGGTTGGGAAGATCCCCTGGAGAAGGGAATGGCTACCCACTCCTGTATTCTTTCCTGGAGAATTCCATGGACAGAGGACCCTGGCAGGCTGCAGCCCATGGAGGTCACAAAGAGATGGACACAACTTAGTGAATGAACAACAACTAAAAACGTGAGTGAAGTCACTGGGGGCTACCTGCCTGTGTGAATGAGCCAAATCATTTAATTCACCGTACTTAGTTAAGGGGCTTCCCTGATGGCTCAGATGGTAAAGCGTCTGCCTGCAATGCAGGAGATCCGGGTTAGATCCCTGGGTCAGGAAGATCCCCTGGAGAAGGAAATGGCAACCCACTCCAGTACTCTTGCCTGGAAAATTCCATGGATGGAAGAGCCTGGTAGGCTACAGTCCATGGGGTCGAAAAGAGTCGGACACAACTGAGCAACTTCACTTCACTCAGTTAAGGAGAAAGGAGATCTTGCCTTACCTTAAGGAGAAACCCCCTCCTTGTTTATCAACACACACCTTCCTACAACTGAGAAGGGAGGGGAAGGTCTTAGTGGGAATTTACCCTTTTGGGGGCAGGGACTTGAGAACTCTAGCCTTGTCAAGAGTCCAGGAAAAACAATGAGTTTTGTTTTGTCCTGTTTGCTGTTTTCTTTTAATACTTTTTTGACCACCATCTGGCATGCGGGATCTTAATTCCCCAACCAGGGATCCATGCCCACTGCAATGGAAGTGCAGAGTCTTAACCACTGCACCACCAGGGAAATCCTTGTCATTTGCCTTTTCGATGGTCTCTGAGGCAGCAAGGTGACTTCCCAGATGGTGCTAGTGGTAAATAACCCACCTGCCAATGCAGGAGACAAAAGAAGTGCAGGTTCCATCCCTGGGTCAGGAAGATCCCTGGGTCAGGAAGATCCCTCGGAGGAAGGCATGGCAACCCACTCCAGTATTCTTGCCTGGAGAATCCCATGCAGAGGAGCCTGGCGGGCTACAGTCCATAGGGTCACAAAGAGTCAGACATGACTAAAGCAATTTAGCATGCATGCAGGAGGTGGCAAGGAAGCAGGCAGGGTTGTACATTCTCCCTTTGGAAGGGAGGGGATATTAGGGTTAGGGTTGTACAAACCCCTTTGGGGGAGACAAAAGTGACACAGGAAAGACTGCCCTGAAGATTCCACTATTTTCACACTTAACTGAGGGCCTGGCAAGACTCTGATCTTTCATGAATATTATCTCATTTATTAACCGTGGCTCAGAGATTCTTGCTCCTTGGAAGAAAAGCTATGAAAAACATAGACAGCATATTAAAAATCAGAGACATCATTTTACCAACAACAGTCTGTTGTCAAAGCTATGGTTTTTCCAATAGTCACGTTCAGGTGTGAGAGTTGGACCATGAAGAAGGCTGAGTGCCAAAGAATTGATGCTTTCAGATTGTGGTGCTGGAGAAAACTCTTGAGAGTTCCTTGGACACCAAAGAGATCAAACCAGTCAATCCTAAAGGAAAGAAAAGTGAAAGTGAAGTCGTTCAGTCCTGTCCAACTCTTTGTGACCCCATGAACCATATCCCACCAGACTACTCTGTCCATGGGATTTTCCAGGCAAGAATACTGGAGTGGGTTGCCATTTTCTTCCCCAGGGCATCTTCCCGACCCAGGGATGGAACCCACGTCTCCTGCATTGTAGGCAGACGCTTTACCGTCTGAGCCACCAGGGAAGTCCAAATACTAAAGGAAATCAATCCTAAATATTCATTAGAAGGACTGATGAGGAAGCTCCAATGCTTTGACCATCTGATGAGAAAAGCCGACTCACTGGAAAAGACCCTGATGCTAAGAAAGATTGAAGGTAGAAGGAGGCGGCGACAGAGGATGAGATGGTTGGATGGAGTCATCGACTCAATGGACATGAGTTTGAGCAAACTCTGGGAGATGGTGATGGACAGGGAAGCCTGCCGTGCTGCAGTCCGTCCAGTCGCAAAGAATCAAACACAACTTAGCGACTGAATAACAGAGACAAAAACAAGAGCCCGGGATCACACAGTACAAGGTGCTGGAAGCCGCAAAGCCCAGGCGGGCGCTGCGGTCTAGACGCCTCTGCCTCCCCTGACGCTCAGGTGGACACGCTGGGGCTGAATCCGGTCCTGGGTCTCTGGCCTTCCGCCTGCGCTGTCCTGGCCGTTGGGAAATCGGTGGCGGGCGCACAGCAATCCTCAGAGCGAGGGAATAACTCCAGGCCTGGACTTCGCGGGTCCGCAGCCCCAGCCTACGCTTCTAGGCCGTGTCCTGGCCTCCCACACCTCCCCGGTGGCTCCTTCCCGCGGCCCTGCTGATTCAGCGTCCACCCAGGGGCCCCGGCGGGGGGGAGCAGCCCCGCCAGCAGCCCGGCCAGCAGCTTGCTGATACCCAGGGCCCCTCCCCGCCCCTCCCTCTCCTCCCCATCCACCGTCTCCTCGCCGCCCCTCCCTCTCCTCGCCGCCCCTCCCTCTCCTCCCCGTCCCCAGTCTCCTCCCCGTCCCCAGTCTCCTCCCCGTCCCCAGTCTCCTCGCCGCCCCTCCCTCTCCTCCCCGTCCCCCGTCTCCTCCCCGTCTCCCTTCTCCTCGCCGCCCCTCCCTCTCCTCGCCGCCCCTCCCTCTCCTCCCCGTCCCGGGTCTCCTCGCCGCCCCTCCCTCTCCTCGCCGCCCCTCCCCTCCCTTCCCTTCCCCGCTCCGCCCTTCTCCCGCCCCGCCCTCCGACCCACCCTGCGCCCCGGCGCCGCCCCCTGAGAAGAAAATTCCCAAGCCGCGAGGGTCTGCCTCAGCAGATCTGCGCTAGGGATCGTGGAGGCAGCTGGCGGGAGTTCGCGAAGAGCCCGGGTGCGGGATGACAGCCCTCGGCGTTCAGGTGAGCGAGCGGCCGCGGTGAGAGCGGTAGGAGTGCCCTGCCAGGGTCCGAGGGATAGTCAGGAAGCCACCTCGGACCACTCTTCCACCCCAGCACTGTTCTGTGGCTCGGTCTTGTCGCTTGGGTCCTTCGCACACCCGAGGCTCCCAAAAGTCTCGGGGTCGGGGGGTTGTCTTACTTCTCTTTGGGGTTCTCTGTTTCCATCGGTTAGGTTTAACAGAAGGGTCCCTCTTAAAAGGGGGCGCTTTGGGGGCAGAGAATGGACGGAATCCACTTGTAGAGTGAGGTTCGCTCCTCAGAGGAGAAGGCATGTCTCAGGAAGCCAGAACTTTCCTGAACCCAGGCCAAAAATACCATCTCCCCTCCGCAAAGTTGACTTTTGGGGGGACGGGGACGGGGGTGGATTCGCTGGGACGCGCGGAAACCTGGAAACAGACTGTAGTGAGGTGAGGGGCCGGCATTGCAGAGATGAGGTTTCCCAGTGATGCGAGGCGTTTGCTGGAGAACCTGCCCGTCTCCCTCCGCCCCTCGGGAGTACAATTCTCCTACCCGGCAGCCGAGCCTCCATAGCAGACGCGTCCCGCCCACGCGTGTCCCGACCTGATGGTCCTGGCGGTCAGAGCCCAGCAAACTCAGCCCGCGAGCGCTCAGAGCGCCACAGCACTGACCCCAGAGCTCCGCCCAGTTTACAGGTGCGGAGACTGAGGCTCAGGTGAAGTGACCTGGAGGTGGCGGCCAGCTCAGCCCCAGAAGCGAGTGAGAGCCAGACTTGGCCCGAACAGGAGAAACTCCACCCACAAGCCGCCCGCAAACCTCCTGCGGCTGGGATTCAGCAGCCCGAGAGCGGGATGCAGCGAGTTACTCCCTACTGTTCTGGGCATAATCTGAAGTCCCGACCGGTCTGCCTCCGGACCTTCTGCGTGGAGGGTGGGATCTGGTGTGGTCCCGCCTCGAAGAGCCGGCGGCCCAGCTGGGGAGAGAACTTGCAAACAGGATTTAGATGGGTCCCGGGAAGTGAGTGCTAGATTAGAAACTGCGACAGGATTAAGGGCTGGGGGAGAGCTTCTTGCCGGGCTGGGAGGGGCAGGAAGACTGGTAGCCAGGTTGAAGGACTTGATTTTTAGCGAAGGATGGAGAAGGGGGTTGGGGGTGGGCGGAAAAGATGAAGTTAAAACCCTGGAGCGCTACTGTCGGCTGGCAGGGCGGGGTTGGGGGCGCGGGCTGTGTTTGAAGACAGTCGCTGACACTTAGGAGCACTTAACACTGAACCACAGGCTTGGGACTGTTCTATGCAGTTGCGGTGTTCAGAACTCGGTTCAGCTCCACCATGAGGGCAGAAGCAGGACTAGTTATCTCCAGGGATAAATAACTTGTCAAAGAGCTAAAAACCAAGCAGACTGGCTCCTGTACCTCTCTGACCAGTGTCCTGGGGTCATGCTGGCGTGAATGGGCTTACTGTTTAGGAAGCTGTAGAAGGGATTTTCTGTGTGGCTCAGTGGTAAAAAAAAAAAAAAATCCACCTGCCCATCAGGAGACCCAGGTTGATCCCGGGTGGGGGAAGCTCATTCCAGTACTGAAATGGCAACCCATTCCAGTACTCTTGCCTAGAGAATCACAGGGACAGAGGAGCCTGGCTACAATCAGTGAGGTCCCAAAGAGTGGGACGCGACTCAGTGGCTGAGCACAGATGGATTTCCAGCTGATGAGGAGAAGGGCCTGACCTGGCCTTGGGCTAAGTGAGCAGTCGGGGGTTGGGGCAAATAAGGAGGGAGGGGTAATGTGAAGAATGAGTAGTGAGCAGCCCAGAGTGTCTACTTAGGGGTGGATGGAATCAGATGGGGTCCTGAGTTGTAGAGGAAGACAGGATCTTGGCAGTGGACTCAGCAGCCCAAGAGTGTCAAGTGACACTGTTCTACAGGTCACATTCAGGGAGCTGGATGAAAAGGGAAAATGCCTCTTCCTTTTTTTTTTTTTTTAGTGGAGCAAGTCCAGGCCCTGAGACTAAAGTGACTTGCCCAAGGTCACAGAGCTGGGCAGGGCAGTATCAGGGACAGGGCTCAACTGCCCTCATCCTGGGTGGTCCACAAACCTTCCACTGACCATGGTGAGGCTCAACTGCCCTCCAGGAGATTTCAGGCCTTAGATGGCTCAAAGCTCAGGTGTGGGGGGCAGTGGTAGGGAATGAGGACTCAAGATACCTTATTATTCCTAATATTAGGACTAGGCTGTGGTAAATCAGGACTGCTCATGTGCCAAGCATCTTTATATACATAATCTCATTTAATCCTTGGGAGTTTTATTGGTGTCAGAGTTTGAATGATGCCCTACTTTGGGATGGGAGGGGGAAAATGACCTGATGTCAGCTGTCTTTCTGAATGTCTGAGAGCCTAAAGATTAAAGTCCAATCTGTGCCCAGGACAGGTGGGGCTGAGCACAGGACGGCATGTGCTTTTTCTCCAGACAGTATGATGTCCAAGGTCAAAAGGCCTCTGGGTGCTGTATTCTTGTGACTTGTTGCCTGCGTCTGGGGTTTTCCCATCCTACAAACTTAACAACCTCTAGGGGTGTTATAACCTCGCGAGGTGCCTTCATGGCTATGCTTTCCTGCAGCGGTCACTAACCCCTACAGAATGTAGATGAGAAACAAGAGTCAAGGGGGCTAATAAACCTTGTTGCAAAGACAAACACCTTTGTGGTTTGTAATCAGAGGTTTCAAAGCTCCCTTGGTTTTCCTAGCAGTAGAGCTAAATTTTCTATTGAAATCCAGTACAGACTCAGATTCCCAGTGGCTCTGGCAGGAAAAAGAGATCTGATGGGTTGAAGTGAGGGGCCCCCTCCCCCTGCTAAGAGACAAGGAGACATGGTTTGAGAACCACAGCCTAGATTCCCTCCTGAATGCTCTTTACAGCACACCAGGCTGCCTTTATGTCTGGATCTGCATCAGTGTCCTTGGGTGTCCCTCAGTCCCCCCCACTCCTTTTCCTCACCATCATGCTGAGCCCCTCACACGATGGCCCAAGTCAGTATTTATTGGTAGCATGCATCCCCACCCCAACCCCCGCACATGATACAGCTGTTGAGCCGCTATGCCAGGCTTTACTGTGACATAGGTCAATGCTCTTGGGCAGGTCCCTTGGCCTCTGTGACAGTTGCCATCTTTGCATACCCCCCATGAAGTTTCCTACTCCACCAGACTAGTTTGTTCCTTTTTTTTTTTTTTTTTAATGAAAAAGCAGCTATTCCTTCTTTTTTTTAAGTGGTGGCGAGCCTAGAGGCTACTCTTGATCGCGGTGCCCAGGCATCTCATTGCAGTAACTTCTCTTGTGGAGCACAGGCTCTAGGCTTAATTGTGGCACTCGGGCTTAGTTCTTCTGGCATGTGGAACTGTCCAAGACCAGGGATTGAATGCTTGTCCCCTGCATTGGCAAGCAGATTCTTATCCACTGTACCACCAGGGAAGTCCAGACTTGGGTTTAAGGGTGAAATGGGATCCTAACTTAGGCAAAAGTGCTGAAAGCAAACAGGATTCTTTCCTGTACCCCTGGGGCTGCTAAGGTGGGCAGGTTAGCAGGCAGCCTGATGTTCCTGCTGGGGCTCTGACCACAGGGTCTCCCAGGAGCGTGGCCTTGTTTTCTGCCCCTCACTGAGGGGGTGGCCCAGGCCTGCCTCTGGAAGCCTCCGTTTGCACGTGGGTAGGGCTGACCCTAGAGTCCCCTTTTGGTTGGTTTCCCTAGCAGTGATCATCACGCTAGTTTTGAGTTTTCTGCTTTGCTTACCTCCCAAACCAAGGTGTAACCTGGGCTGCTTCCACACTCACTGTAAAGGACATAATTTAGGACTGGGCAGGGGATGGTTTAAAGGGAGCTTCGGGTGAAAGTGGCAGTGGTTGCAAACTTGACGTTCATTTATCTCATGGCTCTTGAGCACAGTGCCAGGTGCTAGGGAAAGGCCCTGGCCTCCTGGAGACCTCAGTCTCCGAGTGAGACAGTCAATAATACACAACCACTATTCAGACAGAAATAGGTAACTTGCCAGAACGGTTCCTCTGAGAGTGACCAGAGGGAGTCCCTTCTGCGTTGGGTGGTTACAGAGCTGTTTCAGTCGAGATATGAAGAATGGAGAAAGGGGGGCAGCCAGAAGAGCCTTTCAAGTAGAAGAGCCAGTAGGTGAGGAAGAAAGTTCTAGGTTTGTCCTCAGCATGGGAAGAGGGCCCTGTGCCTGAACAGGGTGGTGGGGAGGATGCTCTGGGAGGGCTTGTGGGCCATCTAAGGCCTGCTACTCTTTGAAGCATTCCTTTTGCTTCTGGGTTGGGGGACTGTGACTGGAGGGTGCCTCGGGGTTGTAACAAGAGACACCTCACTGGGCGCTTGGCCCAGGTTGCCAGGAGAGAGGACAGTGCACTTTTCAGGGCTGAAACCAGAGACTGAAGGGGAGCCCCAGGGACTCCCCTTCCAACCCCAGAAGCTGCTGGAATACTTAGTGGTGGCATGTTCTGGGTGGGGTACAGGCTAAGCCAGACTAAAGGGTAAAGTGCAAACATCACTGAGCACCTGGGTCCTGGCAAGTTCAGAAGGTACAGATTTGGATGAAACTAGGGGAGACCAGGAGCCAGGGGAGGAAACCATCACTGATGTGCTAATAACTCTGTGTAGTGTTCTTGTTTTGCATATAAAGAAACCAAGGCTGCCTGCTGGCTCAAGGTCACAACAGCCAGGTCAAACAGGTTTTCTGACTTCAGGACAGGCTAAAGAGTATAGACAGGCAAATGGAATTTGGGCTTTTTATTCATTATAAAATCATTAAAGAAAGGGCAGGGAACTCTTTACCTGATAAATAACTGGATCCACAGACAATGCTTATAGGTCTTGAATGGAGGGTGGGCCGGGAGCAGGCTGGATGGGAGAAGGGTTCCAGTGGCAGTGGGAATCTGAACCGCATGTTGTGGGTCCTCCCTGAAGAGGCTGGTGGGGTGTGGCAGGGGGCCCTCCCTGACATGTTGCCCCATGCTGTCTTCCAGGCACAGAGGCTGCTGGGCCAAAGGGGGCCCCACCGGTCCTTCTTTGAGTCCTTCACCCGAGCCCTCATCACCCTGTGTACGTCCCTGGCTGTGGTCCTCTCCTCCATCTCCATCTGCGATGGCGAATGGCTCCTGGCAGGTGACCACCTCTTCGGACTGTGGCGCTTCTGCACTGCCTCCAACCAGACGGAGTTGCACTGCCTCCGAGACCTGAGTCAGACCCAGGTGCCCTGGCTGGCCTCGGGCCTGGTTGTGGCCCGCATCGTGGCCACCTTGGCTGTGGTGGTCGCCATCTTTGGCCTGGAGTTTCTCATAGTGTCCCAGGTGTGCGAGGACTCCCTCGCTTGGCGGAAGTGGGCTATGGGCTCCACCCTCCTACTCATCTCATTCATTCTCTCCTTTGGGGGCCTCCTGAGCTTCCTGGTCCTTCTCAGGAGCCAGGTCACGCTCTTGGGCCTCACCCTGATGTTCTGGAGCGACTTCACAGCTTCCTTCCTTCTCTTCCTGAATGGTATCAGTGGCCTGCACATCAACAGCATCACCCACATCAACAACAGCATGCATCCCTGGGGCCTGCCTACAAAAGTTTAGGACCTCCTCCAAGGACATCAAGTTACGGGAAAGCCTGCCTATGAAGGGACTTTTCCAGACTTCCCTGGTGATCCAGTGGTTAAGACTCTCTGGGCTTCCAACGCAGGGGACACGGGTTAGATCCCTGGTTGGGGAACTGAGTCTCACATGCTGTGCAGTGCGAGGGGTGGAAAAGATGAGACTTTTCTAATTCCAGCATGTGACATTCAAATTGATGCCTCTTGGCCTTGGTATGTTTGGGCCAGTGGTCCAGGGGTCTTTGCAGCTGGTCTGCAGCCCAGAGGTCAGGTGGGAGCCTCCATGCCACCAGCTGCACCAGTTTATCCACAGCCATGTTATATAGGATGTTGATTTTACAAGAATAAACATATTTGAAAACCTTTACTTGAACCCTTCCTGGGATGGGAATAGACCAGGAAGCAGCTCAGGTCACTGCAGGTCACTGCAGCCCAGGCCGGCTGCACAGGGAAGCACAGTTCACACCTGTTTTATTGACCTGCTGGGATGTGGGCTGTAGGGTCCCTGGGCCTCCTGGGACACTAAGAGTGAATCATCCTTCCAGCAAAGGGTGTCCACTTAGTGCCTAAGACTTTCTACCACCAGCTCAAAGGGCCTTTGCATTTTCCCTGCTTTAGCTTTGGTCATGCCAGGGAAGCAGAGTTCAGGATTGCTTGCATATAGTAGGCTTTCAAACCATTTGACTTTATTTGAACCCTGCCCTTTAGGGGTGCCTCAAAATCCCAGGATAACCCCCTGCTTCCAGCAGCTGGCTGTCCCTCTGAGGACTCTCCTTGTGAGTACTGCCTGAAGCCCTTCCAGGAGAGCTGCCTAACTTATAATATGTCCTCTTGATGTAGGGACTTCCCCGATGGCTCAAGCAGTAAAGAATCCACCTGCCAATGCAGGAGACTTGATCCTTGGGTTGGGAAGATCTCCCGAAGGAGGAAATGGTAAACCACTCCAGTATTCTTGCCTGGAAAATCCTCATGGACAGAGGAGCCTGGCAGCTACAGTCCATGGTGTTGCAAAGAGTTGGACACAACTGAGCACGTGATGAATGGATCTCTGACATAGCATGTGCATCCATCTTTGGTCAGGGCCAGATAGCCTCAGAGTACCATTTTTGATCCTAGAACACACTCCAGAGAGCACGTATCTGGACTCCACGGGGTACAGGGAACTGGCCAAACCTTGGATAATGATTAACAACCAGCCTAGATACAGGGGCCTGCAGATGAAGGAGACAGGAACCAATGAAGATTTCCACCCTTGCTGGCTGCTTTATACTTTTGTGCATTAAATTGCCCCCTTTTCAGTCCCTTTTCTGCCCAGTAGGTGGGGTTTTTTTTCCCCACCCTCAGCCTATTTCATTCTATACTAGCCCCGAGCCCCTCCCTGACCTGATGAGCTCAGGCCTTCCCTGGTTCATTCTGGCCTCATGAGGTTTGGGTTTCTGCCTGCCAGGTCCTCTTTCTGGGTGCCTATACCTCGTGATTTTTTTTTCTTGATTCGAAGATGCAGAGTTCATAGGGGTCTCTGGAGAAAGTTATATCAACCATACAGGCTGACATGTATTCTTAGCCCTGGAAAATGGGCAAGCTGGCCTTTTCACCCCAGGGGTGGTCTATGAGGTGAGAGAGGGTGACCTCCTTGTCTGCAGGGGTGAGATGCAGAAGTTGGGGGCCAGGGCCACTTGTCCAGGTCACCCAAAGCCAGGACTAGAGCTGGGCCCACCCACCAGCAAGATGCCCTTCCCTCTACTCTGGGGGGAGGGGTCACCTCTGCTTCTGTCCCGAATGCTTTCCCTGAGCACTGCTTTCCCTGAGCATGTAGGCAGTGCTTTGTAAAAAGGTTCAAATATTCAGTCCTTTAATCTTCACATGTCCAGCAGAGAAGGAATGCTGATATGCGAGGGAACTGAGATCCAGAGAGTTAAGGATAAGATGAAAATTCCCAGTAGGACAGGGAGACAGGCCCCCATTCATCCCGACCTGGGAGCAGGGAAGACAGACAGCCTTGGAGCGAGCCTGGGGATTTAAAATCAAAAGTCCTGCACTGAGCTGCCACTTCCAGCTGGGTATCTTGGTCAAGTCACAGGACCTTGGTGAACCAGTTTCTCTTCTGCCCCATTTGCTGCAGTACTACAGATAACTGAGGGCTTCCCTCATAGCTAAGTCGGTAAAGAATCTTCCTGCAATGCAGGAGACCTGGGTTCGATCCCTGGGTCGGGAAGATCCTCGAGAAGGAAATGGCAACCCACTTCAGTATTCTTGCCTGGAGAATCCCATGGACAGAGGAGCCTGATGGGCTACCGTCCATGGGGTCACAAGAGTCAGACATGACTTAGTGTCTAAACCACCATTACCAAAGATAACTGAAAGCAGGAATAACAGGGTGCCTCATCCCTTGTTAGGGTCATTAAAAGGTTCCCTGCAACTTCATCGAGTTGTCTTGAAGGCCCCGGGGTAAGAGCTGGATGGGTGAGTTGCAATGAGGGCTGGGGAGGCCAAGGGCAAGGCCAATTTCTCTGGTTCACTGGTTATTGTTGAGTTGCTAAGTCATGTCTGATTCTTTATGACCCCATGGACTGCAGCACACCAGGCTTCATTATTCCTCACTATCTTCCGGTTCACTGGGCTTCTAAGCTTATTCCTGAAAACTGGAGCAGGGAGGTCAGGGAAGCCCCCTTCTCCAGAAAGTAGCAAGGGACATCATCCTCCACCTTGCGTCTCAAGGACAAGAAGACTGACAAATACCAAGTCTCATCCCAGTTACCATTTATTTCCCTGCCCTCTCCTGGGACCCCTGAACTACTCTTTCCAGGAAACTCAACAGATCTGAATCCCAGGCCCTTTTGCTGTCCCAGGCCCAATCAGTTCTGAGGAATCATCACCACAACCCCACCCCAAGGCCAGGAGGAGGGGTGTAATAGTCACTGGAGAGACCACACGGCATCCGGCAGAAAGGCAGGCTCTCCTACTGCAGTGGTCAGCCCTCAGGACCTAGGGTGACCAGCCTCAGATGACACTGGTCCTATGGGTGGCCCGACTCTGCTCCGAGGTGCTGGCCTTGATGCCGTTGCTGAAGGAGGAGCTGGGGGCCACGGGCCGCAATGGGAGCTCACGGAGGTGCCACTGCCGCCACTTCTTCTGAACTTCCAGCTGCACCTGCCCCCGGAGACCAGGAGTCAGTCAGGAGGGAAGGGCGATCTTTGTCCGAGTCCTGCTTTTTCCACTGGGGCCTCAGCACAGGCTCTGCCACTCCTGCCCGGAGGGCATGCTTTCCCCTCCACTCAGATTTACCATTTTCAGCCCTGACATCCATAGATACTGAGGGGCCCCTTTCCCTTGGGACCTTTCTCCAGCAACCTCAGCAAACCTATCCTGCAGAAGGGGCCTGTGATCGTTCCACAATCTCCAGATGGTCACCTGGGACAATTGGACACGTCCACATGAAGCCACTGTAGCTCAGAACTCATCTAGGGACCAGGGGGCTACTCTTTGGAATTCCCTTTACAACCCCCAGCTGCAGCAGCAAAGCATTTGGGGCTAGGTTTGATGCTTGACTTTTGGAAAAAAATCAGAGGCTACTCCCATTCAAGTGGGGTGAACCAGATGATTGACAGCCACAGGAAGGGTTTGTTTGCATGCAGTACCATGTTCAACTAATGTCAACTGCACGGCCTCTGTGCCAGGAGCCTCCTGATCCGACCCAGATGCTCTGGGCAAGCGCAGAGACTGAAAGTTAAGTGTGCAGCTCCCCCAACCCTGCTCAGCAGTCACACTCTTTGGAGGTCTCTGAGGACGGAGGGGCAGACATTTCACCAGAGTTACTCTCTTTACAGATGGGAAGCCTGAGGCCCAGATCAGGGCAGTGACAGAGGTCACTTATCAGGCAACCAGCAGTCAGCAGCCTCTGTTAGGGTTGGGGTGCCTGCACTTTCCATTTCCTGAATTTGCTGGAGGGTTAGAATCACCTGGAGTGCCTGTTAAAACATTCTCAGCCTCCAGCCCAGACCTAAGGGATGCATTTTTGCCTGTTTAGAAACAAGGTAGGACCCAGCAGTTGTTTTAACGAGGCCTCTGGGTGATTCTGTTGCTCCCGTTAAGTGAGCTCAGACTCCTGGAAGACAGATTTTGAGCCAGGAGGCCCTGGTCTCCCCCACCCACACCATACCCCGCTCCCTGCCACCCTTTCCAGGTGGCCCTTCTGAACCACAATCCAATGACAAGGGAGCTCCCCAGGCAGCAGAGCAACCCTAGAACACTCACCTCCCCATTGAGGAAGCAGTAGAGGACGGCCACCACCAGGCCCTGCGGAGGAAGCAGGGGCAACGGGATTGGTGCGGGGCTCCAGCATTCGGCCTCCTAGTCCCCTGGGGTCCTTTCATCACCAGCCCCAGGCTCACTTCTCCCCATGACTATTCCAGAGCCTTCCCACATTTCTGCTACCCCAGAGGGAATAGGGGCTTCCTCTTCTGGCCTTGCAGTGCACCCAGCTGTGCTGGCATCACCCACACAGACTGAGACTCTTGGGGGCAAAAATGACCCCAGGTCCAGGGAGTTGCCCTGCGCCAGGGTGGTGTCAGTTACATTAAATGCTGCTGCTGCTAAGTTGCTTCAGTCGTGTCCGACTCTGTGCAACCCCATAGACAGCAGCAGCCCACCAGGCTCTGCCATCCCTGGGATTCTCCAGGCAAGAACACTGGAGTGGGTTGCCATTTCCTTCTCCAAGGCAGGAAAGTGAAAAGTGAAGTAGCTCAGTCGTGTCCGACTCTTAGTGACCCTATGGACTGCAGCCTACCAGGCTCCTCCGTCCATGGGATTTTCCAGGCAAGAGTACTGGAGTGGGTTGCAATTGCCTTCTCCGTTACACTGAATAGAGGCTGCTAACTCAACCTCGGTGACCAGGCAGGTCATGGGAATTAGTAAGGTGGGCCATCTGGGAGAAGCAGGGAGCGGTGGAATGTGAGACTTGTCCATCCCGCCCAGAGCTCTGCTCTGACCACACAGTCACAGATTTGTCTTTCTATCTGAGTAGCTATCCCTGTTTAAACCTCTCCAGATTTCCAGCTGGTCCTGCAAACGAGCCCACCCAGGCCCAGGGGTTCACATGGCTGCTCCACCTACTCAGCTCCAGGCAGGATGGGCGTGCCTCAGGTGTCACCAAGCCCTGCTTCTCCTGGAAGGCCTCCCTTATTAAGTCCAGTGACCTGCCTGGTCCCTGCGGCTGAGTTAGCAACTTCTGCTTAATGCAACTGAAGTCTGACAGAGCTCAAGTGCAGGTCTCAGCCAGCGAACAGGAGGCCTGACTCCCCACTCACATCTCCAAGGTCAGAGGCCTCAGGGCTACGTTTGCTTTTAAGTTCCCTGGTGGGGTGGGCATCGTGCCTATCAGGACCCTCCCTCTCCAGCATCCAGACTCCTCTTTTCCCAATGGGATCCCCAGAATCCTGGTATGGAGCCCCCCAGGCAGGGACTCCAGGCTGAGATGCGGGATTTGAGGCCTAAGTCTTGTATGGAACAATGAGCTTTGAACAGGGTCTAGCAGTCTGGATGTCCAGCTCACCTAAGGACCCTCGAAGGCCAGCCTGCCCTTCCTAATAGGCTCTGCCCTCAGGCCTCCTCGGCTGGTGAGCACCCTGCCCCACAGAGGCCTGGGTACCACAGCCCTGACTGCAGGTAGCCCAACCCCTCCTCCCAGTGCCAACCAGGCCTGCTCCTGGCTACTTAAGACATGGACGGGACTCCAAAGAGGGATGAACCAGCCCCTTTATAGTGGGTTTCATACACGGAACTGCTCTGGGATCCCGGCATTCTAACAAGAGTTTTAGAGACAAATTGGAAGGATCTGCTCTGTTGTCTCAGACATGGATGATGTCACACAAAACGGGGACTATGGGGGTGGGGCAGGAACATGTACTCAGGGCAGTGGTTTCCGTTTGGCTGCACACGAGGATCACTGGGGAGTTCTGGCCCAGGTGCACTGTGTGCCCCAAATCCGAATGTCTGGGGTGGGGCCAGCAGCAGCTCTGAAAGAGCCCCAGATGGTTCAAATGGGCATCAATGACTAGGAGTTGCTGTCAGAGAGTGTGAAAGGCAGGCTTTGCAATAAACCAGAGCTGGATTTGGGCCACAGCTTAGCCTATGTAATCATGGCTTCTGGGTTCCAGGTGCTTCACTTAATTCTTGCCAGATCTCTGGAAGGTAGGCAGGGAGGATCCCTGCTTCCAGGTGAGGGACTTGAGTCACAGGTTTTGGTGGGCCTGGAGCTGGAGGTCAGGCTGCTGCCCCTCACTGGACCGGGGTTGCCCAGCATCAGAGATGCTGAGACACAGTCTCTCTGCTCAAGTGAGGGCCGGAGCCCTGGGTGAGGGCAGGTTAGATGTGCCCCAGGTAAGTAGAGGGTGGCCTCCCACAGCCAACAAGTTTAGGAAATACCAGTTTTATACAGTCATTACAAATGCAGTCTCTGAAGAATTTTAGTGAGCTGGAAAAATCTTCATGATGGAATGATAGAGAATTAAATATAACAAGGAGGGTTAAAAAACCATACATCATGATCTCAATTACATGTGTGTAAGTGTGTGTACATGTATATGTCTTCTTGGATAGAAAGGAGACTTAGAAATAAACACACCATTTTAACAGAGGTTATTACATTGGGTTGTAAGAGTTTGGATGAATTTGCCTTTCTATTTTAACTTCTCCTTACTTCCAAATTTTCCTCAGTAAGCAAGTATTTCTATAATTAGGAGGAACTGACTCTGCAACCCCGTGGACTGTAGCCTGTCGGGCTCCTCTGTCCATGGGGTTCTCCAGGCAACACTGTTAGAGTGGGTAGCCATTCCCTTCTTCAGAAGATTGTCTCAACTCAGGGAACGAACCCAGATCTACTGTACTACAGGCGGATTTTTTACTGTCAGCCACCAGGGAAGCCCCTAATAAACTTCAGTCTTTAGAAATATATGACGGTGATAATGGTATTGTGGTTCTGCGTGTGTCCTTTAAGTTCTTGTCTTTCAGAAAGTATATACTAAAATGTTTACGTTTGAAATAACATGATGGCTTGAGTTTGCTTAAAATGATGAGAGATGGGGAGTGGATGGAGGTGAAATAGGACAGGTCACAGAAGGGTAAGGGCTATATGCAGGTTCATTATATTGCTCATTTGACTTTTGTATGTGGAAAAAATTTCCATAATACAGAATTTAAAAAATATTTATTATATCACTATATATGTATAAAATATAATAAAATGATATATATGTTTGTATTTGAACAGTGGTTCTTTTTTTTTTTTAAAAAAACACCCTTAAAGATCTTTTTTTTCTTTGTAAACATTCCTATGGGCTGGAATAAAGCACAAGCTGGAATCAAGATTTCTGGGAAAAACATCAATAACCTCAGATATGCAGATGACACCACCCTTTTGGCAGAAAGCGAAGAAGAACTAAACAGCCTCTTGATGAAAGTGAAAGCGGAGAGTTTAAAAGCTGGCTTAAAACTCAATATTCAGAAAACTGAAATCATGGCATCCTGTCCCATCATTTCATGGCAAATAGATGGGGAAACAATGGAAACAGTGACAGACTTTATTTTGGGGGGATCCAAAATCACTGCAGGTGGTAACTGCAGCCATGAAATTAAAAGATGCTTGCTCCTTGGAAAAAAAGCTATGACCAACCTAGACAGCATATTAAAAAGCATAGACATTACTTTTCCAACAAAGGTCCATCTAGTCAAAGCTATGGTTTTTCCAGTAGTCATGTATGGATGTGAGAGTTGGACTATGAAGAAAGCTGAGCGCCGAAGAATTGATGCTTTTGAACTGTGGTATTGGAGAAGACTCTTGAGAGTCCCTTGGACTGCAAGGAGATCCAACCAGTCAATCCTAAAGGAAATCAGTCCTGAATTTTCATTGGAAGGACTGATGCTGAAGCTGAAATTCTAAGACATTGGCCACCTGATGCGAAGAACTGACTCATCTGAAAAGACCCTGATGCTGGAAAAGGTTGAAGCAGGAGGAGAAGGGGATGACAGAGGATGAGATGGTTGGATGGCATCACCGACTCAATAGACATGAGTCTGAGTAAGCTCTGGGAGTTGGTGATGGACAGGGAAGCCTGGCATGCTGCAGTCCGTAGGGTCACAAATAGTCAGACATGACTGAGCGACTGAACTGAACTGAACTAAAACATTCCTATGGGAACATTTAGGAAAGTACTTTTGGTTTTCTGTTAATAAGCACGTCCCCAGAGAGGAGCCAAATGGCCTTCCATTGGGTGTAGTCTGCAGCCCTAGCCACAAGCCTAGTTCCAGAGACAGGAAGTCCTCATCTATGCAGTCCTGGGTCTCCAGGTTCTCATTGGGGTCACTACCCAATTCTGTCAGCTGGGTCAAGACCTTCCACCCATCTTTGGACAGCCCCGCCCACCTGATAAAAAGGGCCATAGTGAGCCCAACCTTCCCCCATGTTACACGGAAACTTCCTGATCCAGAGAAAAAGCTCATGGATTATACACAGAGACTAGGTCTCCAGGGGTCTGGGGTGCCGGCAAGAGTCTTTGGGCAGAGAAGAGGCTCAGAAGAGTGCAGCGGGACAGCCCTGGGGTGGGGTCTGCAGGCAGGGGTTAGGGCCAGACTGCACTCAGGAATGCGTTCCCAGTGATGTGTCTTCCCTGGAACCTGAGCAAGACAGGGGGAGATGACCCTGGGCACACCCTGTCCTGAACAGAACTCCAGGAATGAGGGAGGCACCCAGCCTCACCCTGAGGTCAAGGCCTTCCCAGGTGAGGAAGTCTCTGTGGATGGTCTGTGTGTTGATGACAAGCTGGCTTCTTCAGGAAAACCCACTGGGAGAGATTTCTCTCAGGCCCCAAAACTATAATTCTAGGTTTTCCCTGGGAACCAGGCTGCTTACATCTAAGTCTTGAAACAGAAACAGAGTGTGTTTCTGCCTCTGCTTTGGCTACTGGGAAGCTCCAGACCAAAATTTATGACACACTTCTCCCCTCTTTAGAGAACTTCATCAAATTTGTTTCTGTGTATGAACTCAATTTTGGCTTTACTTCCTTTATTCACTGATCCCTCATCTGCTTATTTTTTGTCCTTTGTATGTTTTCTCTGAAAGCTACATCATATTATTTTTGGAAGGAGATAGTTATGAGTAAATAAACAACATTGTGAAGTTTGGGATTCATGTTAAAAGTCCCTTCTGACCAAATAGGTTTACTATATTTTTTAACTACACCATCTTGTTGAATTAGTAGGTATGTCGTTTCTCCTCTCCCCTTTTTCCCCTTTTTTTAAAGTTGGTTTTTATTTTTAGTAAATTGTGTATGTAATTTGTTTCAGAGAGTCAAATGTCTCTTGTCGCCAAAACAAAAAGAAAAGAAAAAAAAACTAGCCTCCTGACCTCCTTGCCCCTGTTTCCTGTTCCTCAGACTTGGAACTCTCCTGACTGATTCGGCATAATGTGCTGATGTGGTTACTTCTGGATTTTTCAGCTTGGGGCTTTTTATGGACTTCCCAGTGTGCAGATGAGGATATTCTTCTACACCGCCTTCCACCCCACCCTCCTCTTCCGCTATGCTCATCTTCTTGCCCCCTCCACTCCGTGATGGCTCAGCTCAAGCCCTCAGTGCTTGCATTGTCTCTAACTACCGAGAGCTGTGTGAGCTAGTGCACCAGGGTTACATTCCCTTCTATCCTCCCTGGAGTCAGCCTCTCTCTCCTGAGTTGCATCTCCCACCCCCATATGACACGTGACTGGTGGGGAACTTGGGACCCACTGAGGGTCACACAGCACAGTGAGGTCCTGCCCCTGCCTCTCTTGGGTCTCTGCCAGATGAGGCACTCCTCTGCCTTCGGGAAGATCTGGGTTTTGGCCTCTCTAAGGAGAAAGAATGCCTCCTTTCACCTTAAAGTTGCCGTCCCTGGAGCTTACCTGGAATGAGCCAAGGGCCAATTCAAAAAACAGCTGGATCTCCATGGCATCCTCGGGGGAGAAGGCGAAGATGATGTAGTGGATTCCAAAGAGGGGGATCAGCAGGAGGGTGGACTTGGCCAGACGCCTGGGGACACAGAGGCACTGCAGTCTCGGGCAACCCCACACCCACAAGCACCCCCATCTTGCCTGACTGCAGGAGGCTCTGCCACGGTGTCCCCACTGCTTGTTTAACTTTCATTATGGAAAATCTTCAGCTCCCACATACCCTGTACCTGGATTCAATACTTATCAGTCCATGGCCACTCTCCAAACTCTTGGATTATGCAACCTTATCAGTAAAATGCTTTGAACCCATAGCCACAGGAATAACGCTATAACATATGTGCATATGTTACTATTAAGATATCACACACTGTCTAACATATTATTAGCAAAGCCACCATTCTCATTTGTTGGATAATGAATATCTGTAAGGAGAAGCTCTTTTATTTTCTTCCCAGGGTAGGTTGCCAAATTTAGCAAACAAAAATACAGGATGCCCAGTTCAATTTGAATTTCAGATAAGCAACAGATAGTTGTTGGTTTTTTTTTTTTTTTTTTTTTTGGTGTAGGTACCAAAAAAAACTATTAGCTATTTATCCAAGCCTCGGATTAAACTGGGCATCCTGTATTTTATCTGGCAACTTTATTCTTGATCCCCAGCATGACCCTACTTCAGAGCCACTGCTCTAAAGATACCATAGGAAAATCTGTCACCAAGTCATCCATGCCTCTGCCAGATTCTGAGAACCCAGAACATCACAGAGAAAGCCTCTGGTGGACACTGATTTATCTTTAACATTTGTCATGGGCTGAACTGTATCCCCCTCCCCACAAAAAAAATTTTAAGTTGAAGCTCTAACTAACCCCTATTACCTCAGAATGTGACTGTATATGCAGATAGGGACTATGAAGAGGTGATGAAGTTTAAATGAGGCCATCAGGGTGGGACTGTAGTCTAATCAACTGGTGTCCTTTTAAGAAGAGATATGGGGATTGCACATGTATAGAGAAAAGGTCATGTGAGGACTCATCAAGAAAGTGGCTGTATACAAGCCAAGGAGTGAGGCCTCCAGAGAATTCAAATCTGCCAACACCTTATTCCTAGGCTTCTAGCCTCCAGAATAGTGAGGAATTAAGTTTCTCTTATTTAAGTCAGCCACTTAAGTCACCACTTTAGTGGTGTCTTGCTATGGTAGCCTGAGTAGACTAATACATCATCTTTCTTGACCATCTCAAAGGTTTTAAAGTATTTTTGAATCACATTATCTTGAAAATCTGGTGAAGGTATAGTGAAAGCTGGAAAATACACAGTCGACCCTTGGCACCCATGGGGATTGGCTCCAGACCCTCTGCAGACAATGAAATCCTTGGATGCTCAAGTCGCTTATATGAAATGGGGTATTTGCTTAAATCTATGCACATGCCCCATATATTTAAATAATCTCTGCTGCTGCTGCTGCTGCTAAGTCGCTTCAGTGGTGTCCGACTCTGTGCGACCCCAGAGACGGCAGCCCACCAGGCTCCCCCATCCCTGGGATTCTCCAGGCAAGAACACTGGAGTGGGTAGATTACTTATAATACCTCATACAATGAAAATGTTTTGATTCGGATTTTTTTCCCCAAATATTTGCAATCTGCAATCCAAGGTTGGTTGAATCCTTGGATGCAAAACGCACAGATAAGGAGAGCCACCGTCCCCATAAAAACTTGAATTTGGGCCCCTGACTCCCTAGCCTTGTGCCAAGGATGAGATATTTGCCTACAGGGGTCCTGCTTAGATTTCTTTTCTCCCCATCTCCAGGGCAGTTCTATGCAGAGGAAAGGACCCACCCCTCCTTCCCTCCACCCCACTGTAAACTCCCCAGGATGAGGTCCCAGTTCTTCCTCCTCCTCTACCTCTATAATGTCGAGCACCAGCTGGGTAAACAGTAGGTGTTCCATAAATGCCTGCTGACTGAGTGCCTGTCTTTGCCTTCCACTTACTTATAATGGTTCACTTCATTTCCTCTTGTTTCTTGAGTTCTAAGTTTTCTCATCAGGATTCTTAGAATGTTTATAAAAAGGATGAAATTAATCTGTAAAACACAAGACAGAGGTGAGGCTAAAGATGATCTGCTTTCCGGCCACCTCTCCTGGCTCCAGCCCCAGGCAGGGAAGGCAGTGTAGCCACAGCAAGACGGCATGTCACGCCCTCCAGCACACCCAGTCCTGGAGAAACACACTGTCTTCCATGGCTCAGCCTCCACTCCTGGGCTGCAGGAGCTCTGAGGTCTGCTCAGTCGCAGGGTGGATCACTCACAATTGGAATGGTTTGGAATCTTATTAAAATGCAGGCCTGAGATCCAGCATTTCTACCAAGCTCCAGGGAATGAATGCCAAAGCTGGGCCTTGGACTATGCCCAAGTAGCAAAGGCTTTACAAGCAGAGGTTCTCAAAGTTTAAGGTGCAGATTGCTGGGCTCCGCCCCCAACAGTTATGGTTTAATTTGCTTTTTTTTCTTTCTTTCTTTCTTTTATCTGCAGCTTGCAGAATCTTGGTTTCCCCACCAGGGACCAGGCCCTCGGCAGTGAAGGCCCAGAGTCCTAACCACTGGACCACAGGGGAATTTGCATTCTTAACAAGGTCCCCAGTGAAGCTGCCAGTTTAGAGACCACATTTTGAGAACCACTGCTTCAGAGACTTACAGTCGTTCTGCAGCTCAATCACCAGCTCCAGGAAGCCTTCTTGATCACCTCCTTTTCCTGATTTATTGTAGTTAGGGATGATGCTACTTGTAAGGGCACTTGAAATACTTGCAAGGGGCCAAGTGCAAGCATCTGTATGTGTCCATTAACTGCCAATTCAATCCTGCCTTTCTAAAGGACAGGGACCAGAGTCTGTTGCTTTTGGCATCATTTGCCCCACTCCAGTAGTGCCCAGTGCCAGCCACACTACGAGGTTGCCCATATAGCACCCTCTGTCCTCCCCTCACCCACCAGCTCCAGAATCATTTTGCAGAAGCAGGGATCAGTGGAACTGACTGGGCGGGCACCCTCATTGTTCAGACGAGTAGCCTGGGGGCCTACGGCCACTTGCCAGAAGACACAGGATTAGTGGCATGTCTAGGACCCCAGCTCAGCATCCCTGGTCAGGACACTTCTCAGCTCACTCTTTGTGGATCTTGCTGTAAGCTGTACATGGTATAAACTAACAAAGGCTCTTTTATTTTTTGCCTTTGAGTTGTATTTAATAGGAAGCATTTGAAAGCAAAAGGGAAAATTTTAACTATCCCAAGAATGAACCTTAAATAGTGGAATTCTGGGCCCCGTGACAGGCTGGGAGAGAGATACTTGGCATCAGGAATGCCCCCACCCCCACCAATATCCTCAATCACTAGAGAGACCACAGTCTCATGAAATCAGCCTGGGCCCTGGGGCTCTCCTGGGCTGGCCTGTCAAAGTCCCAGAATTATAGCAAGGAAACTGGCTCAGTATTTAGCAGCTATAGCACAGCAGTTGATCATATAATTTCAAGTGACATTGGAAAGTTTACATCTACTGCTAAGGGAAAAAAAACAAACCAGGACACAAAACTATAATAAGCATTTTGAAAAAGTACATGCACTCAAAGAAAATTACAGGACAGAAAAGCACAGCATCATAATGTCCATCTAGGTGCTACAAATATGGGTGATTTTAGTCCTTTTTTAAAAATACATTTTGTATTTTTGCACTTTTATATGAATTCTATTACTATTATTTTAGAAGCGAGAATATATTTTGATTTAACATAAAACAAGCACATTCTTTGTATAACATAATTAGTGATAGAATAGTCAATATTTTTATGCCATATTATTATGCTAATAAAAAATGTTCAGACATTATTTACATGTGACAAGCTGACAAAAAACAACTTTTGATAAATAATAGCAGATTTCAGTATACAGTTTTCAGTGTATTAAGACTGTATATAGGAAATGAAAGCCTAGTATCTTTCACTATCCCTTAAAGTTTAATTTAGTCAGATTAGAAAACACTATGCTAAAGTTGGCCTAATCAAAATTATAATCAAATTATTTATTTATTAACATAAAGTGATTTTGGGTAGCAATGTATCAGGGCAGCAAAAATAAAGTTGTGTTTAAAGCACTAGACACCCTCTGTACTGGTGATAACTGTGCATTACAACCGTATCAGACACTACGTTTCTAACCCTAACTCCTACCCTGAGTGGTTCCAAATTAATGAATGACCTTCATACCCTCTAAGAGAAGCAGAAGTAGGGATAAGTCATTATGCTCTCCTGAGCTACTCAGTGGCCTATCATGGCTGCTACTCAGATTTCTCTACAATTTCTAGCTCTCCTGTTGTGAGTTGAGATAATAGGGAGGATGGTGTAAAATTCTACTCTTTTTCGTTTGTTTGGTTTTTGGCCACACCATGCAGCATGCAGGATATTCGGTTCCTCGACCAGGGATTGAACCCATGACCCCTGCATTTGGAGCGCCAAGTCTTAACCACTGGACCATGAGGGAAGTCCCAAATTTTACTATTTTTTCCCCCCCAATTCTACTATTTTTGAAAAAAAAAAAGGAAAGTGGTTATGGGATGGCCCCTTCAACCAGCCACACAAGGAAAGCCAGCGAGCTAGTGGAAGAGGGGGCTGTTGCCCAGTCTAACCCTCCTGTGAGCCTAGTAAGGGCACTTTCTGTCACCTGGTTCTGTAGTCTTGGCATCCCTCTGAGACTGTGCACATTACTTAGGAAAAGGGCTGCCCCAGGGCGCGCCCCCATGGATCTTCCTTATCCTTAGCCACACCCACAGGCTCAGCTACAGGGCTCTGGACTGCAGAGCAGAATCACCTTGGAACGTAAAACCAAGCCTAGTGCCCAGGCCCCTCCCCAGGACAAGGAGAGCCTGAATCTCTGCTACTGGTATTTTTAAAAGGCTCCCAGGTTGACAGGAGAGCAAAGGTGGAGACACCCTGAACTGCTCTGTCTAAGAGTCACTCCTGAATCTCGCCCCTGGGGCCAACTCTTCAGGCCTGCCCTCCCGCCCTGTCATATCACCACACCACAGAGGCCAAGACCACAGCAGCCTTGGCTTTCCCCAGGTGCTACCCGCTCTATGATCCTGGCTCAGTGAGTCTGCCCAGTTCAACCACAGAATGCTTTAAAAATGATCAAGATCCAACCATCTGAAACAGTGGAGGCAGAATCTCAAGAGACCTGAGCTAGCCACTCTGAGTAAGGAGCTCTACTTGGTACACTGAAGCTGCTCCCAGCAGACAAGGCCAAGGCAAGCTTTTGCTCTGGACTCGCTCTCCTCCCCTCTGGCAGTCTCTGGGGGCAGGGCTCCTAGACTCTCCTGCTGCTGCCCAGACTCTGGAAACTCTGGTTTATTCCTCCATACACCTGGAGGCAGCAATGCTGGCTTTGCCAAGGCCCTCCACCCTGCAAGCCTGTCACTGTTCTGGTCTCTCCCATTGGAGCCAGATTAGGGGGGCTAGCTACTTACCAGGATGGAGAGGATCACAGGCCCTCGGATGACCCACCAGATAGACGCGTTGGCATTGATGTCCCAGCACCTAGGGAGGGACAGCCAGGTATGACTAGGAGTGGGGAGCTGGGCTGACTAGAAGAGACCTGTTCTCAGAGGTGCCCTTTGCAGGAAGGAGGACGTTGTGGTCCTGCCCCCTGTAGACAGTGGGCTTAACACCCTTAGGACTGACCATCTTCTGCTGCCAAGAGCACCGCCAGGGCTGGGGAGCGTCCAGGCTCCAGGCAAGCCCAGTGAGTGTCTAGGGAGCAAAAGCACACAGATCTGAGATGGAAGATTCTGGACCCCAGAGCCAAGTGCATGGTCAAGATCACTGGGGAGCGTGGTGGCCAACAGCAGCCAGGCAGGTGAAGTGTCAGGAAGTGAAGCGCCTGGGTGAGTGTCATGTGACCTCAGCCCTGGGGACATCAGGCACAGGGCTGGGAGCATGGGGGACTTGGCAAATAGACAGACTGCGCTTGGTCTAAGGTGGCCACAACTCTGTCCAGCTCATTTTTGCCACAAGGGACCTAGGGAATGTTGACAGAACTTTCCATTTGTTCTAGAAAAATTAAAAATCCAGATTTTTCTTAGAGAGAATTAATTCATTTTAAAGGATTATTTTAGACTGAATTTGGACAGCAAGACACTTTTACACCTCGTCCGTCATGGCCTGGCTGTGTCATTACATGATGAAACATGGCCTCCCATGTGGCCATGCTGTCTCACCACCTCCCCAGCTTCCTTCAAGCTTTCCTTCCGTGAGCCCACTCACAGTAGCCCTCAGGCTCATCCTGAGCCAAATCTTTAGAGAATGAGACTAGATCTCTTTGTACCCATCAGGGATTTGAAAGCTGCTTCTACTCTCCTGTTCTCCTGAGTCTGCAGGACTCAGACATCCCATGTCGGGAGGACAGGAGGAGGGAGCTGCCAGGAAGAGAAAAGCTAGGTCGGTCCTTAGAGCTTCCTCCCTGAGCAGCACAGCTCTTGTCAGGCACAGAGCTGATCGGGCAGCAGAAGGGTGGCTCAGCATATCTGAAAACACATATCCAGGAGAGCTGGGTACTCAGCAGCCTGCACGGCAGAGAACCCGCCTGCGGCTCCAGGTCTGAGACATAGGCCTCTCCTAGATAACAGCTTCAGAGAAGGGTCCATCCTATTGAAAGAACTGGACAATATAAAATATACTCTGTTACCTCTCCATCCGATAGCTTACCCAACATCTTCCAGAAAGTGCCTGGTGACAGCCCATGAAGCAACAAAGATGGCTGGGGAACCTGAGGGTTAAAAATAAAGGTGGGGGGGTGGGTAGGCAGAAGGGAGATGACTCAATTTTCCACACCCTTATGAGAAACAGGACAATCGGTGACTCTAGGCCAGATAGTGAGCAGATGCTGAGGTCCAGTTGCCATGGAAACCTCCTTGCCATCCTGTGTAAATAAGCAGCTTCATGCTTCAAGGGTGCCATGGAATCCTTGGGAACTGACGCAGGATCAGATAGATCGGGAAGGCCACTTCGGGGCAGGGGTATCCTGGAAGCTTGGGCCACACTCTGAAGGACTGCTGCAGGGCAGAAGGGAGGGGACCACGAGCTTGTGGAGGCCACTGGTGGAGCCCCTTTATCAAACTGAGATATTTGGTGAGGGGATACAAGACCAAAGGAGAACAATCAGTTCTATTCAAATATTGATTTGTAAGAACTTTAGCCATTTGACTGATAATGTAATCTATCGGCATCATTTAAACAAAAACAGATTTTAGACTAGAGACTTGTAATACACAAGGATTTTAAAGACAAAATACAAGAACATTTCCTGACTTCTAGTTGAACATGTTAAGTTGAAGTTACACATTTATCTGTTTCTCACTGACACCCCTTCAAAATGACAGTAAAAAATTAAAATGCTACAAGCCTATAAGCCCAAAGAATGGAAAAGGAGGGTACAGCAGATGAGAGATGTCAATACACTTAGGAAGCTGGCAGCTGGCAGAGGAGCAGTAACTGACTGATGTCCCAGAGCAGAGAAAGCTGAAGCATGAGTGCTGCATGGGCGTGCCTCTGAGAAGGCACTTGTTCTGTGCCTGGGGGTGGGCAGCGGGATGGTTTGGAAGTCTGGACAGGAGGCAGGTAACCACTCCAGGTGGTCAGAACCACCCTCCCACAGCCAAATAGTCAGCTGTTCATCTCTAACAGAAATGAATCCTCAGGGGCAACTGAGCCAAGGAGGACTGGGGCTCTGGCCCAGCAGAGGGTGGGAGGGGTTCTCAGCTGAGCTGGTCTACGCCTGTGCTGCCCAGTACTGCTGTCTCTCACCACGTGTGGCTTCTGAGCCCTTGCTACGTGGCTGCTCTCAGATGAGATGTGCTAAAAGCACAAGATAGCAGATTTGGAAGATCTGGCATGAATAAAAGAATGTAAAATATGTTATTAACAATTTAAAAAATTATACATTAAAAGGTTGATATTTTGGTTATATTGGGTTACATAACATACACTACTGAATTTCACTAATTAGTGAAACTAGATTTTTTTTACTGTGGTTACTAGAAAATTTTTAGTTATATAAAATATAACTCAGATTCTATTTCTAACGGACATGCCTATCTATCCCCTAACTGAGAAGAGTCCCATCCCCAGGCTGCTCAGTTTTCAGACCTCCAGCAGCCAGGATTCTACACTACTCCAGCCCTCCAACCTCCACCCCAGGTGGGAGATGAAAGGATTCCTCCCGGAGGAAGCAAACGGCCTTAGAAAAAGGGCCTGTAGATAGCCATGCTGAGGACCCCCAACACAGTGGCCATTTCCAGCCCAGTCTCCCACGAGAGATGTGACCCAACCCCCAAGCACCACCACCACCCCACACAGACACACACACACACACACACACACACAGACAGCCTTCAGTCAACACTGAAGTGACTCATTCTTAATTATGAATGGTCAAGGTCACCAACATCTGAGGAAGGCTGGTTACATAAAAGACAAAGACCAAAACAAGCAGAGAAAAGGAACTCAGAGGAAATAGACCATACAGGCTGTAGGAGGAACTTGAACAAAACAATTCTAAGGAATATCATCAGAGAGATTAGAGGGAAGATTACCTCTACAAGACACAAACAGGATGTTGAAAACAGGGAGCATTCAGAGAACAAGGAAGAGGGCTTGGAAACTAAATATATGATGATCAAGACTTTAAAAAATTCCATAGATTGTCTGGAAGATAAAGACCAGGAATTGCCCAGAACACAAAGTGTGGAATGAAAAGTATTAATAAGAGGAGAGAAAGGAGAAAATTAGAAGTCAATTCCAGGATGTGAACCATCTGATTAAAAGTTTCAGAAAGAGAGGATAAAAACCAAAGGGAAAAAAAAGATCAAAGGGACAGTGTAAGAAGACTGTCCAAGAAATGACAGATGCGATCTCCAGATCAAAGGACCGCCACTCACCAGCAAAAAGGATGAAAACAGACTTGCATGGGGGCACATTCCTATGACATTTCAAAATGCAAGGGACAGGGACTTCCCTGACAGTCCAGCGATTAAGACCCCATGCTTCTGGACTTTCCTGGTGGTGCAGTGGATAAGAATCCACCTGCCAATGCAGGGGGCCTGGGTTTGATCCCTGGTCCAGAAAGATTCCACCTGCAGAGGAGCAGCTAAGCCTGAGAGCTGCAGACTGAGCCTGCGCTCTAGACCCCGAGAGCCACAGCTGCTGAAGCCTGCACTCTCGAGGGCCCTCAAGCCTAGAACTAATGAAACTACTGAAGCTCGTGTGCTTAGAACCCCTGCTCCACAACGAGAGACGCCACCACAATGAGAAGCCTGCAGAGGGCAACTAGAGAGTAGCCCCAGTTCTCCACAACTAGAGAAAGCCTGTGGCAGCAAAGACCCAGCACGGCCAAAGATAAATAAAGCAGTGTGTACATGTCGATTTCAGGCAAGGGTTTTAAAAAAAAGACTCTGCACTTACACTGCAAGGGGTACAGGTTCCATTCCTGGTTGAGGAACTAAGATTCCACATCCTGCATGGCACAATCAAAGAGTAAGAAAAAAAGAAAACAAATCACAGGGGACAGAGGGAAGATTCTGCAGCTTATACAGAGAGGTGAGTAAAACCTTGGGAAACAGAATGACATGGCAAGTCCCAAAACACCAGATGCCAAAATAGAAGACCTTCAAAATTCTGGGGAAACAATTTTCAACCTAATTTCTATGCCCAGGAAAACTGTAAGTTAGGTGTGAAAGCTGAACAAAGATATGTTTAGGGACTTCGCTGGTGGTCCAGGGGCTAAGACTCTCCCTCCCCATGCAGCGGGCCAGGCTTCAATCCCTGGTCAGGGAACTGGATCCCACATGCCGCAACTAAGACCTGACAGCCAAATAAGTAAATATACTTAAAATAAAAAAGGTATGTTTAGATATGGAGTGCAAAAGAATGTAGCTTCCATGCATTCTCTGTTAGACAGATACCAGAGGATGAACTCCAACACAACCAAAGAGTAAACCAAAGATAGGGAAACAAGAAGTCAAGGTATAGGATTTGTGGAGGAGATGAAGAAAAACTCAGTGTGAAGGTTAAGGGAGTGAGTGAGTCTACAGAACGACCAGAGGGCAGAGCAAGAGGGCAGAAAGCTCCTTTAGAAAGAACACGGGATAGTAGATTATGTTAAATGGCATATCCCCCTCCACCCCAAAGGTTCATATCCTTAGAACCTTAGGTGTGAGCTTACCCTTTCCTGGAAACAAGGTCTTTTAAGGTGTCGTTAGTTAAGATGAGGTCATATCTATAGGGGCCTTAATCCAATATGACTGTTATTTTTTTAAGAAGGCACTGAGACCCAGACAAAGAGAAGAGACACAAGGGAAGAAGACCATGTCGAGATGGAGGCAGAAATTGGAGTGACGCTCCTACCAGGTAAATAAGACCAAGGACTGCCAGAAACTGGGGCAAAGGCATAGAGCATGTTGCCCCTCAGAGACCTTAGAAGGAATTGGCCCTGGCAAAGCCTGACTTTGAACTTCTGGTCCCCACAGTGGGAAAGAATAAATTTCTGTTGTTTTAAGCCAGCGGCAACTTGTTATAGCAGCCCTAGGACACTGATAGAGCAGGAATAAACCAAACAAATAGGACTGATAGATTACATGTTGTTGCCTTTGATGATAGGAAACCTGGCACTGGATGGTTTTCCAGTTCTGTTGAGAATTTGGGAGAATTAATGACAACAACATAAAATGAGTCAGTTAAAAATGACTCCATAATTTTGGGATTAACATATACATACCACTATATATTGTCACCCTACTTATTTAACTTATTTGCAGAGTATATCTTGCAAATGCTGGGTTAGATGAAGCACAAGCTGGAATCAAGATTGCAGGAAGAAATATCAATAACCTGATATGCAGATGATACCACCCTTATGGCAGAAAACAAAGAGGAATTAAAGAGCCTCTTAATGAAGGTGAAAGAGGAGAATGAAAAAGCTGGCTTAAAACTCAACATTTAAAAAACTAAGATCGTGGCATCTAGTCCCATCACTTCATGGCAAATAGATGGGGAAACAATGGAAACAGTGACAGACTTTATTTTCTTGGGCTCCAAAATCACTGCAGATGGTGTCTGCAGCTATGAAATTAAAAGACACTTGCTCCTTGGAAGAAAAGCTATGACCAACCTAGACAGCATATTAAAATGCAGAGACATTACTTTGCTGTCTGTCTTTCCAGTAGTCATGTATGGATGTGAGAATTGGACCATAAAGAAGGCTGAGCGCCACACAATTGATGCTTTCAAACTGTGGTGTTGGAGAAGACTCTTGAGAGTTCCTTAGACTGCAAGGAGATCCAACCAGTTCATCCTAAAGGAAATCAGTCCTGAATATTCATTTGAAGGACTGATGCTGAAGCTGAAACTCCAATACTTTGGCCACCTAATGCGAAGAGTTGACTCATTTGAAAAGACCCTGATGCTGGAAAAGATAGAAGATAGGAGAAGGGGGTGACAGAGGACCAGATGCTTGGATGGCATCACCGACTCAATGGATATGAGTTTGAGCAAGCTCTTGGAGATGGTGAAGGACAGGGAAGCCTGGCATGCTACAGTCCATGGGGTTGCAAAGAGTCAGATATGACTGAGAGACTGAACAATGACATTATATAAAGCAATCAACAAGGACCGGCTGTATAGCACAGGGAACTCTATTCAATACTGTGTAATAACCTATATGGGAAAAGAATCTGAAAAAAAGTAGATACATGTGTATGTACAGCTGATCCACTTTGCTGTACACCTGAAACTAATGCGACACTGTAAATCAACTATACTCCAATACAAAATAAAAATTAAATTTAAAAAATGACTCCATAAAACATAAAAAATCAAATATTGGAAGTAAAATGATTTTACACCACTTGGCTTGGTAGTGAACAGTATTTATATAGACATAATGATGTATACCAGTCCATACTAAAGGAAATCAGTCCTGAATAGTCATTTGAAGGACTGATGCTGAAGCTGAAATTCTAATACTTTGGCCACCTGATGCAAAGAACTGACTCATTTGAAAAGACCCTGATGCTGGGAAAGACAAGCAGGAGGAGAAGGGGACGACAGAGGATGAGATGGCTGAATGGCATCACTGACTCGATGGACATGAGTCTGAGTGAATTCCAGGAGTTGGTGATGGACAGGGAGGCCTGGCATGCTGCAATTCATGGGGTTGCAAAGAGTCAGACACGACTGAGCGACTGAACTGAACTGAATGATGTATATATTGAATATGATTTGTGTGTGTGTTAGTCGCTCAGTCGTGTTTCACGCTTTGTGACCCTATGGACTGTAGCCCACCAGGCTCCTCTGTCCATGGGATTTCCCAAGCAAGAATACTGGAGTGGGTTGCCATTTCCTTCTCCAGGGGGTCTTCCCAACCCAGGGACTGAACCTGGGTCTCCTACATTACAGGCAGTTGCTCTATCATCTGAGCTATGAGGAATATTTATATAGACATAATGATGTATACATTGAATATGATTTAGCCCCAAAATGTGAACAACTCTAATGGGAAGATGGAGGTGGTAGATGAAGAATTTTATATCCTTCCCTTCCATCACAAGGAGTCAACCAATAATATCTCAGATGGACAAATCAAGAAATAGTAGAATATCATTTAGAAATATGAGAGTAAATAATAGGAGGAAGAACTGAAAAATGGGAAGGTATTACCTCTGAGAGGCAGAAGTGAGAGCCTTTTCAGGGAACTTTTTTTCTTTTTCATTTTAGGCTGACATTTTATTTTTTAAGGAAGTTTATCCTCTTTTTAAAAATTTTAATTTATTTTTTAAATTTTTGGCTGTGCTGGGTCTTTGTTGCTTTGTGCAGACCGTCTCAAGTTGCAGAGAGCTGGGGCTACTCTTCGTAGTGGTGCAGGGCTTCTCACGGTGGTGCCTTCTCTTGTTCCAGGCGCATGGCCTTCAGTAGTTGCAGCACATAGGCTCCGTAGTTGCGGCTTGGGGGCTCCAGAGCTTGGACTCAGAGGTTGTGGCACACAGGCTTAACTGCTCCATGGTGTATGGAATCTTCCCAGACCAGGGATCAAACCCATGTCCCCTACATTGGCAGGCAGATTCTTATCCCTGTGCCACCAGGGAAGTCCTAGACTTGTACTTCTATTTAATTCTCTAAACCAAGTGCATGTATGACATTGATAAAAAATTTCTTTACCTAAATTCTGGGTCAGGTCAGTTCAGTTCAGTTCAGTCTCAGTTGTGTCCGACTCTTTGCGACCCCATGAATCGCAGCACGCCAGGCCTCTCTGTCCATCACCAACTCCCAGAGTTCACTCAAACTCAAGTCCATCAAATCGGTGATGCCATCCAGCCATCTCATCCTCTGTCATCCCCTTTCCCTCCTGCCCCCAATCCCTCCCAGCATCAGAGTCTTTTCCAATGAGTCAACTCTTCGCATGGGTGGCCAAAGTACTGGAGTTTCAGCTTTAGCATCATTCCTTCCAAAGAACACCCAGGACTGATCTCTTTTAGAATGGACTGGTTGGATCTCCTTGCAGTCCAAGGGACTCTCAAGAGCTGGGTACTTTTGGCAAATAGGGACTCTGAGGGCCACTTGTTTATTATTATTTGTTTTACATCTTTAATAGTGAGTCAGTGGAAAATAACTGCTTAAATTATGGTTTTAAGTGTGGCCCTTGGGACAGTGGTGTCAGCATCACCTGGGGCCCAGTGAGAAATGCAGAATCTCAGGCTCCACCCCTGCCCACCAGACCAAGACTCTGGCCAGGGGAGGGGCCCAGGGCCGGGTGGGAGGACATGCCCTCTGCATGATTCCAATGCAGCTCCAGCTGGAGGAGCACTGGTTTGAGTTCCCTATGTGAGTGGGAGGGAGCTTGATTCATCTACGAAAGCCTGAGGTGTCACACTTTTCTGGGCACAGACTGACACTCCAGCCACCTTGAAAAAGTAAAAGTTCTGGATAAGTATTAAAAATTTTAGATGCCTATGCCTTCTGACTCAGGGGCCCCAATTCCAGGATTTTCTATTACATATGGAATAAGCTTTGCCCATAAAAGCGCTCCTCACTGTGTTATTCGTCACAGTAAAAAATGAGAAACAATCTTAACATCAAAAAAATAGATATTTGGTTATATACATCCACAGAGTATTAAAAATGTTTATTGAAGATTTGAAAGAATATAGAGCATGCTTCTGTGTTCAAGGAAAGAGGCAAGATTCAAAATTCTACATACAGGATAATTGTAACCAAGTGGGAAAAACTAGGAGTATAAAAAAGTCTGAAAAGAAACCCCAGAAAATGTTCAATAGATGAGACTATGGCAATTTTTTTTTTCTAATTTGAAAAAAAAATTTTTCTTGCGAAGTTTTATGGTTGACCACATACTCATTTAAGCAACTTATCTCAGGGCCTGGGGCAGGGAATAAGTACAAACTGAGGCAGGGGCTGCTGCTTTTGCAAGAGAAAAGCCTTTCACAGTTGGAAAGCTTTAGACCTTCCTGAGTCCCTTCATGTCCCCTTGGGGTTGTGCAGGCAAAAAGGCCGGGAGAGAAGGAACTGGTGCTGTTTTATGTGCGGCTCTAAGCCCAGGGCCTGGTATATAGTAGATGCTCAATAAATATTTGAGAAAGAAAAGAAGGTTCTCATCTCATTAAACCTCCTAAGAATCTGTGATGGAGATATTATCACAGTGTAATTTTGTCTCCTTGCTAGACTACAAACCCCTTGAGTGATGGAACCGTTTTTATTTTTGGAATCTCTGTAAGCCCTTCTGAGCACAAAGAAGTGCTCAAAGAAAGCTGAATAAATTACAGTCCTGATATTATAGATGATGAAACCGTCCATGTTCATTCAGGAAAATCCTGCCAGATCTGGGAGTCAAGGCTCAGGGAGCTGGCTCCATATTGGGGATGTTTGGGGCAGAGTTGGCTGTATAAGGCAAGTCCCTTGTCCCAGGCCCTCTGGGACTACTGGCCAGTGTGGAAATCCAGATCAGCAGGGCCCTACAGCTTCCGCTAGCCAAGGGTCATGTGTTAATCAGACTGTCAAGAGTTCAGAAGCAGGAGGGCTTGGCAAACTCTGGCAGTTCAGGCAAGTTCCCTGATGGTCTGATAGAGGCAGAACCCTTGCACATGATTTAGACAAGCAGAAAAGACAGTGGAGGGCATTCCTGGCAGGGGCACTTCTTAATTAAAGGCACCAAGAGGAGAGTAAATGAAGCTAATGGCTGGTACACATGACTACCTCTGTAAGCCTGTGAGTCACTCACAGAAATCTGACTCCGTCTAGAACCCAGTGGGTAGTTTACATATGTTTATCAAATGAACAGTTGAAGGATGGATGGATGGGTGGTAGGTGGACAGATTGATGGACGTGTGTATGCCTGGAAGGATGGATAGATGTTTGTTTGTGGCACAGTAAGAGTTACGGGGCTTTGCAAAGAGACAGGCCCTGGTTTGAATCTTGACTCTGTTCTTGTCCACAGTGTGAGCTGAGCATGTTATGTCACGTCTCTGAGCCAAGGTTCCTAAGAGGCCTCTGGAGGTTGTTGTGATGATTAAAGTGCTCAGCTCAATGCCTGGCATACAGTAGGTGCTCAAGAAATCGGAATTGTTATCACCTTCACTGGCCAGAAAGGAAAGGGGGAAGAGAAGCAACGGGACCTGCAGTTGACTGCCTTGCTACCATTTCCTCTCCTGCCTGGACTGAATCCTGAATATTTCCTTTGAGAAGCTCTGTGGTTTGAGTAGCTGAAGCCAATCAGAGGATTCCACTCCCTCAGGCCCCTGTGACTGGTTCAAGGATGTGTATGACACAATCAAAGTGAATCTGAGTATTTGCTGGAATGCTGGGACACAGCCTCTTTCTTTCATTAGATGTAGCAATGAAGCCAGGAGGAAGCCCAGAAGCTGCGGACAGTTACACTGGGAACACCAGCCTAATGATAACACTGATGTTACAGGAGGTGAAGTAGAAAAACAAAAAGAAATGATGTTGCGCTGCTGGATTCAGCCTTGCCTGAATGGTGATCCCTGGACTTGTCAGTTATATGAACCAATGAATTCCTCTTAAGTTTAAAGCCTATCTAAGTCAGGTTTTCTTTTTTTTTTTTTCTTTTTTTAAATTTTATTTTATTTTTAAACTTTACATAATTGTATTAGTTTTGCCAAATATCAAAATGAATCCATCACAAAGTCAGGTTTTCTGATAGCTACAGTTAAAGCACCCTACCTGATACAGAAAGGAGGTGAGAATGAGGACATATGAATGGAAAGTCTAGGGAAGATAAGGCAACAGGTGTTGGGGGTATCAAATCATAAAAGGCTTTGGATGCCAGAAATCAGACCTAGGTTTTAGCTATTATCTCCAATTTGACAGACAAACTGAGGCCAGAGAGTTAACCATCAAGAAGCTTGTCTAAGAGCACACAAGTTCACTAATTTAACTAAGTGTGGAGCTGAAACTGGAACCCAAGCCCTTATTGCCTCAGTGCCCTTTCCCACCTGTCACACAGTCACCATACCCTGGAGAACATACCCCATCCGAGGGCCACAAATCCCTGGAGCCACTTCCGTTCTGAGAAGAAGGAGATGACAAGGAGCGTGTGAAGATAGAGGCCTTCCACCAGCAGCCAGGAGTAGTTGGCCATGATGCAGTACTGGAAGAAGACCATGACCAGCTTACAGCCCACCTACAAAGACAGGCAGCTGAGTCACAGGCCAGCCATCCTGGGCTTCCCTCCAGGAGAAGGAGGGAAGGAGGTTGACTTCCCTCCAGGAGTCGGCAGCCAGGCCACAGACAGCATCTTTCAGGCTCACGGCCATCCCCTCTGGCCTTCCACTATCAGAAGATCAGGTTCATAGATGTCTCTAGAATGCAAGTCCAGAGGCCAGCAGGCTCTGTCAGCATAGCCAATGGGTGTGTGACATTCAAATTCTGGAACTGGCCACCAGTTATCAAACTGTGTCAGATATTGCCCAATTCCCAACAGCAAATGAGGGCATTTTTCAGAGGAGGAACCTGAGGCCTAAAGAGGGAAATGGATTTCTGAGCAAAAGGTTAATAAATTTCTTTCCTGGTTAAGTTTCCTAGAAATAGATGGAGAAGGGACAGGTACTGATGAGAGAACACAGGACCCCCGCCTGCACTGCATCTGGAATCCAGACCTTGAAACATTCAAGGGGGTGCCATAGGGTGGCCTTGCCTGCCGCCATGACTTAGATGACAGCCATGTCCCCTGTCGGGGTCCCAGGAAGCCATGCCTGCAGGACTGTGGGGCACAAGGCTTCCATGCCCTCACGGCTTCCACTTGCAACCTATGAGGGTCTGCCTTCCTTTCATCTTCTCTTCCTACTCTTTCCCTGAGGACAGCTCAGGGATGACGGCTCCTGGGATGGCCAGAGGGCTGCTGACAAAGTGCAGGAGGGTCACGGCCACAGAGGGGCGCCCAGGGCCACCCTGCTGGCTAGGTGTGCTTCCTGCCTGTGGTCTCCTAGAGACTCTTATTCCAGGCATGGCCCACGGCTGGCTGGTGAGTCTACAGTTTAGAAGAACCTGAAAAGGTTCCCTGCTGGGCATTGCTGGACTTCACTGGTCAGTGATGAGGTGGGGTTAGAATCTTCTAACTCCAAGCTGGTGCTCTTCTTTCATCCTGGAACTCTCCCTGACACACAGCTTGAGGGACCTCTCAGTTTGAGTCAGAAAACACACACACATACATATGCGTGTGAAAAACTACAGCAGTATACAAACTTAACAGAACTACAAGCAATTACAGATGTGAATGGTGGGAAGCGACAGGCGGGCTGATTAAACCAATCTCAATTTCCAGTCCCCTCTACCCTTGCTTGCCTCCACTATGGAGACTATGATAGTAAAAAACTGAACTTCCCAGCTTCTTCTGCAGTTAGATATAGTCACATGACACAGTTCTAGCCAGTGAGATGTGAACACAGTCTTGGGAAGCACATTCTTTTCCAAATGAAAAGCCAAAGCCTCCCAAACAGAAAAACGTTTAACCTTGACTTCCCTCCTTTTAGCCTGAAACATAGATGTGACGTGTGGGGTTGCAGCAGTCATATTGCTAACACACAGTATAAAGCATGGGATCAAAACTGGCAGAGCAGACAGGGAAAAGGACTGTGTTCATTGTGGCAAGGAGCCACTGTGCCAGCTCTGGGTTGCCCATCTGTGGACTGCTTCTGTGGGGCACAACCCCCAGCTGTTTAAGCCACTGATGTATAGTTTTATGTTACGTACAGCAGAAGAGATTCTCAACTGATACACAGAGTGACATTGCAATGAATGAAGACTCCTCTGCGTGTTCAGGAGGAGGAAGAGGGTGAGATTATGTTCTGCTGCACATCTGGGCATGCAGATGCAGACCTGTCCACCTTTTTCTTTCTACAATCCCAACCATCTCTAGACTTCTGTCATCTGTCTACATTTGGGACTTGGCAGGAGTAGAGGAAGGAGGAGCCTTGCTATGTGTCTAATACCCAGAGAGGCTGATCCACTCCGGGACACTGGAAGTTGAACAGTAGCCCCATTGGCTTCTCAGCAAACTGCCTTCATAGGAGTCCCCGGCTGCACGTGTGGGGACATGGGACTCCTTGAACCTCCTATTCCAGCCCCAGTGCTGGCCCCTTTGATTCTAGGCATTAAATCCAGCCTCAATGAATGGGGCTGGGGGGAAGCAGGCAGGCCTGGCCACACCATGGGCCATGTGGGCATGTTACCCTGTGGGCATCGCAGTGGGTGGCATCGTCAGAAGAGAAGAGCACAGCATCCTTGATGAAGTTGGACAGGGCGCGCAGGATGAAGGACACAAAGAGGTGCATGTGGATGTAGTTGCGGGTGCAGTGGAGCCTCCTGGAGAAAGAGAATGCAGGGCCATAGGTGGCAGAGCCGGAGGGTTCAGCTCAGCACCCCCACCCCCTACCCCATGCACCAGGGAAACCCAGGTACTGGACGTGGCATCTCTATGAATTTCCCTGTTGGCAGAACTGAATGAGAGCCCAGACCCCCAGTGGCCAGCCTACTCTGTTTCATGCTGCAATTGAAAAAAAAAAAAAAAAAAGCTGAGATTATAAGAGTGAGATTCGATTCTGCCTCGACCACCTCCTGCAGCTCCCAGAATTGTTAGAAGGGAGGGTGGGGAAGGGGGCATGTGGCACAGAAAGTACACAGGCTGTGGGGAGAAATCAGATCCAGGCTCCGCCTCTTTCCAGCTACACGACCTAGTTCAGCAAGGCTTTCACCAACCAAAGCCTAGGTGTCCCCTTGTGGTAGGGGCAGAAGGCTGTCACCTGTTCCCCTCCTTCCCTACAGGAACCAGGCTCTCATATGGGGTACCCATTCCAGCTCTGGGTACAGACAACTGCACTCCCACCCTCATGAGAGACCTGACTAATCAGAGCACTCCTCACCTGGCTGTGGTGATTGGCCCAGGGCTGGGCACGTGACCCAAGCCTGCTCTCCCAGGACTTTCATTGCAACTAGTGGAGAAAGGGGTCTCCCTGCCCTGGTGTTGCTGAGCTAGTAGAATGTGCCTCTGCAGCTGCTGGTGGTTGTCTCTACTGTCCCTGCATAAAGCCTGCCTGAAGCCAATGCAGGGCAAAGCAATGGTAGGAGACAGACCTAGTTCTGCTCATACCTTTGAGCACCTAGACACACCTGAAGCCAGATGCCCCTGAAATTGTCAGTTAAATGCTTCAGGTCACCTTTGCTTTTCTTAAGATGTTTTAAGATGGATTTCTGTTTCTTGCAAACATGAGTCTGGCTAGTATATCTGTAAAATGAGGGTGATACCTATCTCTTACATTGTGTGAACATTAGAAATAATACATTTAAAGCAACCAGCACCGTAAGTTCTTAGTGACGTTCAGTAAATGTCAAATGAATGAAGGGATGAAGGAGGTCACAGAAACTTCAGTGTTTTGCCACAGGCAAGCTTTAGATCTAGAGAAGACAAAGTGGCCCACCAGACCTTCCCTTCTCTGGTCTGAGCAAATAAAAGAGACCCAAAGTGCTGTGCCTGGGGAAGGCTAGGGAGATGGGGAGCTGGTACCTGTTCTTACCGAAAGGCACAGAGGATGCTTAGGGCAACCAGGAGCATCACCAGGGAGGAGCTGTAGCCCACGGTGTACATGATCTTCAGCTTCAGCAGGTACTCGTACTGCAGAGAGAGGCCTGTGTCAGCACCTACCACCGGCTGAATCTGCCCTTTCACCTGCTCCAAGCGGCTGGAACCCCTTCAACTCTGACTGCTATTCTGTTCATACCCCAAGGACACAAATTCATAGATGCATGATATCTTGGCTTGGGAAAAGACTTTGGGCATTACCTGATGCTAGTTCAAACTTCTACCCCACACACAAGGCCTCTGATTGCCACCCTGAATTCAAGTCTTTGCTTGAATACCTCCAGGGATGGTGTCTTTACTGGGTATACAACAGTGCAAAGTATTAGATGTTTTTTCTCAAATGAATCTAAAATCCATTACTTTTAAATTGTACCTATTGGTCCCTTTTCTGCTTTGGATGGTGTCTTCACTGGTTCTTGAGGAATTCACTGGGTATACAATAGTGCAAAGTATTAGATTTTTTTTCTCAAATGAATCTAAAATCTATTACTTTTAAATTGTACCTGTTGGTCACTTTTCTGCTTCTGGAGTCACTGCAAATAAAATGAATCTGTCTTATACCTAAAGCCTATCATTATTTTATTTTTTTCATCATTTTTTTAAGTATCTATTTAATTTATTTAGATCGTACTGTGCGGCATGTGGAATCTTAGTTCCCAGATCAGGGGTCAAACCTGTGCCCCCTGCAGTGGAAGCACAGAGTCTTAACCATTGAGCCACCAGGGAAATCCCATTTTTTTCATCATTATTTTAAAAATAACTTTTTCACGGTAGAATAGCTTTAGACTTATAGGAGAGTGACAAAGATGCTACAGAGAGGTTTGTCCTTTCAGAATACAGCTCTTCTGCCCAACTGTTCCCCGCTTACTCAGCATTCAGTATTCCCTGTCTTTAATCTCTTTCCATTACCCACCACCATTTCCCCCAATTAATACGCTACAGTTTGTGAATGTCCTTCTTAAACAAGACACCCTGAACCAGACACTTGAAAAGCTACAGATGTACTGTCTGACCAGGGAGAAGTAGAGTGGGACCCGGTTTATACACGGCAATCCCTGTTCTACACACTGCACTCCTGTTAATGCAGCCAGGCAGTCGTTGGCTTATTCAGCAGCCACTATACTCTACTGGCTCAGCTTTGACTCAACATCTCAATGGAGTGGAATGATGTACATAGGAATAAATGTAAAGACCTATATTTTTTAGGTTCAAAAAATAAATTGTACAACAGTCTCTAAAAGAACCAAACAAATAAAGAGTAAAGCAATAATGCCATACCATTTTTTTCTTCTTACCAACCAAATTAACTAATATTCAAAAGTACTAATATTCTATGTAGGTGAACTTACATGGTGGTGGTGGTTTAGTTGCTAAGTCATGTCTGACTCTTGTGACCCCATGGACTGTAGCCCACCAGGCTCCTCTGCCCATTGAGTTTCCCAGGCAGGAATACTGGAGTGGACTGCTATTTCCTCCTCCAGGGGATCTTCCTGATCCAGGGATCGAACCCATGTCTTCTGCATTGCAGTTGGTCTCCTGCATTGCAGGCAGATTCTTTACTACTGAGCCACCAGGGAAGCCTCAGATGAGGGTACAGTGGGAGTGAAAATTGGCTCAGTCTCTCTGGAAAGTAGCACAGATCAAAAACCACAAGCATTCCTTCTGATTTCCCTTCTACCTCTCGGAATTAATTCTAAGAATTATCAGAAATATAAGAACATATTTATATAGAGAGATGTTTATCACAGAACTATTTTTAATGAAAAGCATGCAAATGCCCAACAACAGAATAGTTAACTAAATTCTTTTAAATTCAAATTATTTCAAAATTAGGCTATATTAAAATGCTACTTATCAAGAGTTTCAAAAGATGTCAGGACATAACATAATGCTAAGTGAAAAGGCAGAATACACATTTTACAGGTACAGTGTGATTTCTGCTTTATGCAAAGAAAAGTGTTGTTGAATTGTATGACTCTTCCCTTTTTTGAAGACCAAAAAAGATTGAATATTGGTCATCTCAGGTGGTTCAATCTCACACATTCACAGAAACAAGATTGTAAGGAGTTGTGTTAGATATTATTAGTGATTAACTTTGGATTACAAACTGGTGGATACAGTCATTATTTTCATTTGTATTTTTTTCTGTACTTCTCACTTTTCTTCAGTGTTAAGTATTGTTTTGTAACTAGAAGGAAAGGGTAACAAGAAAACACCATCACACAGATACTATTGAGGAAATCTGACAGGTGTTTATACAAAAATGACCTTGAGGTTTGAGTGGCCCACACTCCATGGTGTTAAAGAAGTGTATGCAGAGGGAACACAGAAAGACTTCAGAGTCAAGAGACAAGGGTTCCAAACCTAGGACTGCTACTACTCACCAGTCCTGGGCAAATCACTTGAGTTCTGTGTGACCCTAGGCAAATCACTAAACTTCTCTGGGAGCTTCAGATTCCTCATCTGTAAAATGGAGATAATATCCACCGTGCAGGCTTTTTGGAAGAGCAGATGTGGTATCAGGTAGAGTATCTAGACAATGCCTGGCCCTTAGAAGACACTCAGTCCTTGTTAATTTTCTCCGTCTTCACCCTCTACCCCACTATCCACTGTTCAGCCTGAGTCAGCAGTCTGAGACTGTTCCATACTATGAAGTATGAGGCATGAGGTAGCTGCTAGAACAATTAGGCCTCTTCTCGGTTTCATTAATGGAGTGCTGTGGAACAGCAAGCCACATTGGAATGTCTGGAGTGTTCCAGGCCTGGGTATGTTATTTGAAGAGGAACATTAATGAACTGGAGCATTTCCGGAGGGGGGTGGCCATGTCATCTGAAGAGTGCATTAAAATACTTGAGTGCACCACATCCTGAAGGAAACAAACTTAGGGAAGAAGGGTATTAAAATGATTGATGTATAAAAGAGTAAGACTGAATCGTAAGCTCCAGAAAGGGCAGAAGTTATCAGAAAGTAGATTTGACTCAGAGGGACCAAAATTCTTCTGACAGCAAAGGGGACTTTTTACAGGTTAGCTACCATGTGACACTGCCCTTCCCCACTGAGGTGACTGCAATTCCAGAAGCCAGGAGCCACCTCTCAGGAATGAGTGCGGGGAAGCAAGAGGGCAGCAGGTTGCATTGGGTTAATGGTTCCTAGCCTTTAGGATTTCAAAGAGTAGTGAAATGTCAAAAATCTGGAGACTGATGTGCCATCCCTAGGATCTTGCCATGTGCGGGACACACCTCAGAGCTGAGGGTATCAGCTCACTCAGGAGACACCTGGTTTTGCAGTCCTGGGTCAGGAGCAGTGGGTCACCCTGTGGCAGCGCGAGGAGGCATGGATGACAAGTGTGGAGGGTCCAAGTTGAGTATCCCATGCTGTCCTGTGGCTGGGTTACTGTCTGCCAGGTGACCCTCCGGACATCCCAGCCAGCTCTGCCTTTGTCTTCAAGATCTGACCCCAAAAGAGCCCTGTTCCCCCGAAGCCAGACATGACCTCAGTGCCCTCAACCTCTGTAACACCTGCCCCCAGAGGGCTAGGGGTCCAGAAGGAAGCCTTGCTGCCATCAGTCCTGGATGAGGCTACCTGTCTCTTTGCTGTGTGTCCTGACTGGGTCCTGTCCTTCTCCATCCTCTACATTAGGAGACAGCAGACATTTTCCATAAAGGGACACACAGCAAACATGTAAGCTTAAACATTCCATCTCTTTTGCAACTATTCAATTCAGCCCCTGCAATGCAAATGGATGTGGCTGTGTTTCAATAAAACTTTACTTGCAAAAGCAGGTGGTAGGCTGGATTTGGCCCAAGGGCCGTAGTTTTCGAACCTCTGCTCCGGGTAAAGAAAGTCAGCTTTATGTACCCACGTGGCAGCTTTGCCTGGTCTTTCTGCTAATCTGAGTCCACTGTTCGCAACTGGTGCATGCCAAGTCAGGAAGTTGCAAAAAGACAATCAGTAAATACATACTTTCACAATCATTTGATTAAAAGATAAAAAGACATTTTCACACTCAGAAAGGATGATTCAATTCTCAGCATAAAAGACTAAGTTTGTGGGGAACTCCTTGGCAGGGCAGTGGTTAGGACTCCACACTTTCACTGCCAAGGGCCCAGGTTCAATTTCTGGTTGAGGAACTAAGATCCCACAAGCCACACAGCCAAAAAGAAAAAAGACAAAGCCTGTGCTTGTCTGTGGTCTGGCATCAGGGACCAGTATATCCCATGGTCTGGAAAAACTTATACCAATCTTAGGGATTCTAATATTTTTTTACATGAGCTAAAGTTATAGTAGGTCTTTTTTTTTTTTTTTTTTACTATTTTTGGGCAATTAATTTTCTCAGTTAAGTCCAGAACTTTGCATTTATCTTGGTTAAATCTCTGCGCCTTCTCTGGCATTTTAGAGTTTCAACCCAGCCATGAATATCATAGTTCTGGCCCTGGCCTTTGTTTTTATCCAGCTGACTAATGTTAGCCAACAGTTCTTAAGTGTGGCTTCAACAGAGAAAACTCACAAATCCAAAAGCTCTTTAGGGTTCTCAGTAATTCCTAAGGGTATAAAAGGGTTCTGAGGCCAAAAAATTTGAGAACTGCTGGTTCAAGCCATGCATGTGTCCCATCCCTCTGCCAGGAAAGGTGCAGAGGTGGACAGGCTCAAGTCACATTGGGTCAGTGAGATGTGAGAACGGGCTTACGGGCTGTTTGCATATGAAGCTTTTTTGAAGTTAGCCAGAGAGGTCAGGCTGTCCCTCCTCCTGGACAAGCAGGCCTGGGAATCTGTGGCTGCCGTCATCGGCACACACATGACAACAGGATCCCAGCCCCGGGATAAGTCACCAGGCTAGCAGGAAGAGAGATAGAAAAATCCTCGTCCTGAGTGGCTTTGGGGTGCTGCTTCATTACAAGCGCCCAATGCCCATCCCCTGCATCCTAGTTATATGAGCCACATTAGCTTATGAAGCCCCTTGGAAGTTTCTGTCACTTGCAGCCTACGCATCCTTCTGAACCTCCATCCTGCCATCCATTATACATGTGATCCTTCTGAATCTTATGGACTTTACAAATGTGATCCACATAAGCCTCCTGTCTTCACATAGGTCAGAGACAGAGACGGAAGTCTACAAAGGTCTGGGCCCATCCACTGGCCCTCTAAGACCATGCGTAATCCCTATTAAATTATTCCACCTGGATCTGAAGACCTCGCATATCTTCCCTAATTGGATGATAAGCCCTGGGAGAGAAGGAACTCCATCCCCCACTACCATCCCCCATCCAATCTCCTTCAGGAAGGACTCTGAACCGAATGGCCTCTTCAGGGCGCCCACACGCCAGCCTCCTCTCTTAAACCAGGTCTGCCTGCAGCTGCATGCTCCTGCCTCCTGGAGCCTGAGTCTCCTCTGAGAAGGGACCTTTGTGAGCAGGTGCTGTGGCTTCTCACCCTTCCCAGCACTTCCAGGGCTCACTCTGCTCCTCCTGACGAGCTCAGGACTATTACTCACCCCATTTTCCAGATGAAGAAACTGACCCACAGAGAGGCTACATCCTCCCCACCCCCACCAAGGCCACAGGGCAAGTTCAGACTCATTACTGGCCCAAGCAGTTAGCCCCAGTCACTGCGTTTTGGGTTTCATGCCAACCTGGCCGCGGCGTCCCCACGGTACATGGCAGTTCTCACTGTGCCACGGTCCTCAGGGACATCCCCTCGAGGCTGGTGGGCCAGGACAGAGAGCTGGGAGGGTGTGGGGCTAAGAAGGGCAGCCCCGGGTCACCTGACCTAGCCCTGGGCCAGCTTCACTCTATCTCCCCAGGCACCTCCACCCCACAGGGAGGCATGGCAGGCTTACCCGCTTCTCGTTGGAGGAGTCATTCACATTGACCCCACAGGCCAGGTCAGGTCTGGGGAAGGTTTCTGACCAGCCGCCCTGTGTGCAGTTCCGGAACATGGAACCTGTGGGGACCAAGCATCCTGTGGTGAGCGGAGGGACGGACTGATGGCCAGGTTTCTGGGTGCCTTGCCCACCTTAGTTACAGGTGGAGGGAGCTTCCTTCTGTCACTCTGTCCGTTTCTCCGAACCACACAGGGCAGCTCCAGTTGCTCAGTTCACCCTTGAAGGCTTTGAAAGAGTCAGTCCGGAAAAGTGGCAGGAAAGGTGTAGGCAGACAGCCCGAGTGGGGATGCACGTGTGCACGCGAGACACAGAGCCGCGGTTCTGAATCACTTGACCTGCAAACCTGGTGGGCCCTGAACCGTTAGCCCCCCTGCCTCTGAGCACTGCTTATCTCCCCCGGGGTCCCCACTGCCTCACCCACACCCCGCGCCCCACACGCCCTGTGCCAGGCACCAGGCTCCACAACAAGGGAGGTGACTGACACATGTCCCAGGCCCCAGGCCCAGCACAACTTCCAGGGTCACTGCTCAGCTACCTGGGTGCCCCTCAGAGAATAATAAAACCTTCCTCTGGCAGGCATGGCAATGCCTCCAATGATGAGAGAGGCCGTATGCAGTGCTTAAGAACAGCAGGTTACACACCCCAAACCAAACAACACTGACCTCACACTAATGACCGTGTGTTTATTCAGTTATAAAACCTCATGTTCTACTATAACAATACACAGTTGTTGCTATATGCCAGGCACTGCTCTAAGCATGTGAGCGGTATTAACTCATTCAATCCTAACAAGACTATGAGGTCGGCACTGTTACTTTTATAGTAAAAGGTATTGTGACATGAAAATCCTACACCTGTTTTATAGCTAGGAGAACTGAGGCACGCGGTGGTTAAAGAACTTGCTCAAGACCACACTCCCATTAACGTAGAACACAGGATTTGACCCCCGGGGCTCAGGCCTATATTCTTAGCTGCAGGCTTTGTGCTAATCCCTTTCTTACTCTGCTCTTCTGCTCCCAGGCCCTGAAAAGTGAAAGTCACTCAGTCTTTGCAGCTGACTCTTTGCAACCCCATGGGTTGGAATTCTCCAGGACAGAATACTGGAGTGGGTAGCCTTTCCCTTCTCCAGGGGATCTTCCCAACCCAGGGATCAAACCCAGGTCTCCTGCATTGCAGGCGGATTCTTTACTAACTGAGCTATCAGGGACAGCCATCTAATGGGTGAGTGCGCCAGAGAAATCTGCCCGGTTGGTAACTTTTTACAGGCTCCTGGTTCTACTCCTGCGCTAAGAAGTTCTATTTATTTATTTATTTGGCCGTGCAGCATGCAGGATCTTCGTTTCCTAACCAGGGATCAAACCCGTTCCAGGGAAGTCCCAGAAGTTCTACTTTATATATAACTTCACACCCTGCTCCCCAGTGTCTGAAAATCAGCAGAGCTAACACACATAACCTCCCAGGGAGCCTCTCTTCGGTGCTTCTCTGTACTATAAACCACAAGATCACTGCAGCCCTCTCTGTCTCTCAAGCCTGCAGTGTGCACCTCTCACACGGAAGTGACCGTGGCTCCCCTGCCTCCCCTCCCAGAGATTCCAGGGGCTCCCTAGAGCCTGCCTCCCCAGAGCCCTTGCTCATCAAACATCTGTAGGCTGGCTGGCTAGGAGAACAAATGAGGGAGGAGGAAGAGCCCGCTCTAAACGTTTTCACAAGGGAAGAGGGAAGAGCTTACCCAGGAGGAGCTTTTTAGAGCAAGAGCCTGAAGACTGGGGTAGAAGAGCTGCCAAGCCAAGACAGAAGTCTGGGGAAGCTGTGCGGGGAGCTTCCCTGCCTGCAGTGACTGGCTCGGCTGCATCCTCCACGTTGGGCTACCAAGGGGGGCCAAGTTCCAGTCCCCAGGTCTGGCCGCTGCAGGGGGCTGACCCCAGCTCTGAACAAAGGAGTCCTGCCGCTCCTTTTGCGCCAGTCAATATCCTGTCAGGCTCCCCAGCCACCCGAGCTGGGCCTGGTGTGTTTCTCTCTGACTGGCCCCATGGTCTAGGCCACTGTCTCTCAGGGTTTAGGACCAAACAGATTCCACTCAGCTGGAGAAACATGGTGGCCATTTCTAGAACTAGCCACTATGTTAAACTGCTGATCCTAATGGCACTCCTCTGAGGGAGGTTTTGCTGGCCTATCTCACAGATAAGAAAACCAAGGCCCAGAATTGGGCAACAGAGCCCAGCCACAATGTGGGCCGTCATTGTCCCACCCTCCTTCCTGCCCCCTCCCTGAAATCCCAGAGGCAACTCTAGCAGGAGACCGTGGCATTTGGGCTCTAGGCATGCCAGGTCTATGACAGCTCAGGAGACCTGGAGCACGGGTCAAGAATCTGAGTTTGAAACCCAGCACTGGCTCTTGGTTGCTGCATGCCCTTATGTGTGTCACTTTTCTGTACCAAATAGGAATAACCACCTACACTGCAGGACGGGGCAGGAAACCCAGGCTGGTGCTGGACACAGAGAGGGCGCCATAGGGCTACTTCCCTTCTGCCTCTGGCCTTTCTAAATTAGACCAGAAATGGTGGGGCCTGGAGTCTTGGAATTCAGGAGATGAGTGGAAGCTTTCTGTTATTAAATCAAGCAAGCTAGGTTGTCAGAGAGAAAAAAATGGTGGTCAAAGGGCGGCTGGTTGGACAAGAAACTGAAATAAAAGCACACTTACTCCCTGGAATCCAGAAGTGGTTATCAGACAGTTTATCCCTGGAGGCTGGACTGTCTGTCTGGACGCCTCTCCTCATTGACCCAGCAGGATTCCCACGACAACACTGCATGAGATGCAGGCCAGGTGCCCTCTGCTGACATGGCTCTTAGTAGAACCACAGAGGAGACAAGGGGTGGGCTCCCATGGGCTCCCATCCACTCCCCCTGAGTTTAATTCCTAATATGTCAGGGGTTCTGACCCAGGTTCAGGTCAGTAAACACTTCAAGGGTCCCCAAAAGTACAGTCAGTATTTTTGTGCAAATGTGTGTTTGTGTGTGCATGCACACGCTAGCAGTCCAGGGAAGAGCCAGGTCAAAGCTTTTATCTGACTCTCAAAAGCCTCATCAGGTTAGGAATCTCTGCTGCTATAAGGCTCCCATCCCCCATCAAGACAGAAGGGAAAGAAAGCCAAGGCCTGACCCCACTCAGGAAGTGTGCTTTTAAAGAAGAAATACTGGAAGATCAGGGCCCTCTTAAGAATCAAAGGAATGCATCCTAGATGGAATATTCTAGGCTCCAGCACAGACACACAAGTATCTGGGTACATAATCTAGCCTGTGGTTTCCCAGCCACACAGACACCCATTCTGCCTGGGCCCATGTATTAGGTGCCCTGAGAAACAGTTGTTTATTCTACTTTTTTTCTTCTTTCAAAAGGAAGAGTCTGAAGCACCAGCTTGTTCTCACTGGACACCTTCCTTTCTTGGGGTGGGGTGCCCTGGAACCCTCGAGACACTATTGAAGAGACTTTCTTCAGACTCCAGACCCAAGGTGGATTTATGGGCAGAGAGCAGGTAGAGGACAAAATGTTCTCGGTAACTTGAGGCTGGACTGGTCCTGACCTATGGTTCTGGGCTGGCCAATTCCCTAGGCCCGCAGCTGGGTACGAGCACAGTAGGCCCCAGGCTGAGATGATCCCTGCCGACCCTCATCCCCCAACCGTGCCCTGGCTCCCTAGCATGGAACTCAGGGGGCAGCGCTTCTGTGAGACCGTGCAGGTGGGAGGATCCTGCAGCCCCACAGCGACACTGGGTGGCCAAGAGAAGAAACTGCAGCCCCTGTCTCTCCGCCTCCCAGCTGTGAACCTGAAGCCAAGGCTAAACTGCTCTCAGACCTTGTTATTTTCACTCTTTAAGCCAAGTGGAGAGAAAAGGTCTGTGGTTTGCAGGGGTTTTGTGACAACTGAAGTTTAAATCTGTAAAAATGCCTAGTACATGACAGGGTTTTGTCCAGCGTTAGTCCCTGTTAGTCCCTAAGTGTTCCCTATCTGAGACAACTTCCTCACTTCCTCGTCTGAAATTAAGGAAATCCTTATAAACTACAGCTTTGCTCGGGTGAGAGATCCCCCAGGAGACCAGAAGCTTCCAGAGAGGGCAGAGTTCATCAGCAGAGCCTAGTAGAGAGGGCACAGAGGAAGTAAGTGTCCTGGAAGGCTAGCCCAGGCTAAGTGGGACCCAGACACGAGGGCTGGAGCGAAGGCCCTGGGTGCTAAGGGACCAGAAATGTGCAAGGAAGGAGGGTAGCCCCTCAATGGGAACATAGGGCAGAGAGGAACAGGCCTGGCCCCCTTTACCCCTTCCCTGGTACTTGGCCCCCTGGACCCTTGCTTGGCACTGACAACTCAGCCCACCCCACACACCCCCAAGCAAGGCTTCCAGTCGCCAGCAAGGACCACTCCCATCCTTCCTTTCACTCTCGTCCCCAGAGATGTCTTGGCCTGGTGCCTCCAGGCCAAGGCCCACCCGGAGGGCTGCCCCACAGCTGCCCAGTTGGGCCCCCAGGCTGAGTTGTTACCATTCCTGCCCACGAGCATCCAGAGGAACCGCGGGCATGCCACTTCCACTGTCTGTCCCAGTGCAGAGGATGGCCAGCAGCTGGTGTTGTCCCATAGCCCCCTGCAGCCTGCCGAGAAGAGCAGCAGCATCAGACAGTGTCTCAACGTGGACACAGCCCCCCCACCCCCACAGCCTGGCACATCCCCAGCACCTGTGCCTGGTGTCGCCCCCCCAACATCCCTCCCAAGGATAATCTGGTCTCAATGCAACACAAAGCTGAACTTATGGTGAACAGCTAGTATATATCTGTCCTTATAGACACTGAATTTGAGGTTGTTTCCTCTTTGTTTTGTTTGGCTGCTAGGAAGCTCAGAGCCAGATCAGTGGCCCACTTCCGGTAACTGAAAGACTCTGACGTGAAAAAAATTACTGGATGTCTATAATGCAAAACTAGGCGCTGTCTTAAGCATGGCCTTCTGGTTTACCTGATTCTGAGGTTCTCTGGCCTTTTGTGTCTTTGAGCTATTTCACAACTCTATAAATTGTAGCTAACTGATGGCCATGCTAATGAGTCCTGTCCAAAGGCATTTGGGATCCACATTTCTGTCATTTTCTTTGCATTTGCATGACTATCAATTCTCTAAAATTTAAATGAAATTGTTTTCAGCCAGTTTTGCATCTATTTGCCTTATATATACAGTACTTTGAATTCTCCTGTGAACCAGTGGTTAATGTATTACTGGTTCTCTCATTACTTAAGTACAATGCTTGGCAGGTATACTCTGTTAAAAATTATCATTTAACATAACAATTCTTCCACAGTAGATCCCAGGGGAAGAAAATCAGAGAAACTGCTCCTGTGACAGACTTCTGGGGGCCCATGCCACCTGGGAGGATATCACCCAGGAAGGTCTGGAGCACACTGGAAAGAGAGGTGAACCGTGAGGTCCGCAGTCACCTTGCATCCAGTTTGGGGAACACAAAGCAGAACACACCACCCTGGAGCCCACAACCTTCAGAAAGAACTCAAGATTCTTAAGTCCCAGAGACCTGGGTTCCAATCCTCCTCACCACACCTCGCTGCCCAAGCCCTCAGCTCTTTTGGGGAAACAGATGGCTTCCTTTTGAGGTTGTCCAGGGGAAGAGATAATCTCCACGTGGAAAGCCTGGCACTCACTGGTGCCAGGGAATGGCAGCTCCCTCCCGCCATCCTCCCCAATCCTCTTCCTCACCAAGTCCTTTTCTGTTTCATCCTGGCATTGGGAGGGGGGGACCCAGCTGGGTCCTCTGAACTGCAGGGCAATTTTTAGCTCCAGGGACTGGTGGATAGGTGCAGTCTGAAGGGGTCCCTGGATTACCCAGCTGGCTAATTCCCAGTTTTTATAAAGAGCAAGAGTCTCTTTTCAGGCATGAATAAAACCAGGCTCAAAGTTCCAGCATCCTCCTGGACACTTTTGTTCCCTCCACGTGAAGCCCCCCTGGCGATCTGCCCCACTTTAGAGGTACTGATCCTGCAGTGGACATCTGTGTCACTGCGGAGGTTCTGATAGTCCTGAGTCCCGGGAATCTGCAGGCTAAGACCTCCCTACAGGTGTTCTGTACGTGGTCATTAGGCTTTGCTTTGAGAATCTTCATACTGCATCCCTCCCTTCCTGCTGCAGAAGCCCCTTCTTCTGGGCTCACACCAGCCTTGGGCTCCGGGAACCCATCCAAGATGATTGTGAGAGGCCAGGGGAGGTCATGGCTGGAGGGGGCAGGGCTCCTCCTGGTGCCTGGGTGCAAATGGCTCCCAACTCCGGGCAGTTGATATAAAGAGCAGGAACCAGTCTGATTCATGACCGCCAGAGGCCTGTGCCCACAAGGACGGCGCAAGGCACAGGCACTCAACAAGTGTCTAAGGAAAGGATGAATGCCCAAGTCTCTGGCCCCTGTTCCCCTCCTCGTCACCCACTCCTTGTAAATGGGCTTTCACTGTGATGCCACACATGATTTCTGAATCCCACATCCTCTGCTTGCCAGCTCTGCTTGATGCCAGCAGGAGTCGCTCTGTGCTGTACACACAGGAGAGCATTCAACCCACAACAGTGCTGCAAGGCACCCAAATCTGCCCTCATTTACAACTGAAGCAATAAAGCAAGGAGGTGGGTACCTGGAGTCACCCAGCCAGGAAACGGAAGGGCTGTGAGGTAACTGTTCAGCCAGGCTCCCAGGTGCCACCTCATGGGTTCTGCCTACCTGCTTGTCTCCAGAGGCACCAGCCCCAGTATCTTAGGGAAAGATGCCTGGCTGAGGCAGAGCAGCCCTGGGAGGTTGTGGCCCTGAGCAAGAGGGGAGAGGACAGAGGAGGAGAATGCCACGGGAACTGAGTGGGGCTTAATGGAGCTCCCACAGTGACAGTGGAAGCTTCCAGGGGGCCAAGCACCAGTGTCTGAGTTCTTTGAGGAAAGTGGGCCATATGAACGCCCCCTGGATGTTCCAGAGCCTTCATCCCAACTCTCACAGTGTGCACTGAAAGAGGGTGGGCTGGACCTTCTTTCTTCTTGAACCTCCCCAGGGTACACAGGAAGGTTCTGCACTGTCTGGGCACCGGTCCTCCAGGTTCCCACCATGGACGTGGCTCACCAGGCCCCTGAGTGACTCTCACCTCCCCAGATGCCCTTGGGACAGTGACATGGTCCTGAGAGGCCCTGGACAGAGGGGCATGGTGTGCCTCCACTCCGGCACAGCACCTGGAGGCTGGAGGGTGAGCCCCGCCCAAATTCTGACTTCTGCAGAATTACAACGCAGCCGCCCTTCCTCCTAGAAGCACTGGGGGCGCTGCCCGCTGCGGGAACACGAAGGAGCCTCTTCCTTCACTTTGGGAGAAGTGGCTTCAGGACTGAGGCTGATCAGGTCAGCCAGGGCACTGGCCCGAGTCCCTGAGGCCGGACAACCCAACCCACGTCCGGCTAGCCAGACAGATGGGAAGGGTGCCAGGGCATCTGGCAGGCTTCCTGAGCTGGGTCATGTCAGGTCTGGCCCACAGGGACAATGGCCTGGTGCTGACAGAAAGCAAGGGAGGAGCAGCTGGTGGGGGGGAGGGTGGAGCGAGAGGGACACAGGTCCCCCCACAGCTGGCTTATGCCCATATCCTTCCTATTGGCCAGGGGGAAGAAAAGGCTGGGAAGGGGCTGTCCAGGCTGGCGCTGTACAATGCAGGGGTCAAGTAGGGTCACTGCCCCAAAGCAGAGATGAGGAACCCAGGCCCCAAGAGGCAAAGTGACAGACAGGGTGACAGCAGCTAGGATCCCACCTCCAGGCTGACCGTTGGTGGCAGCAGGCCTGGACGCTAACTCCACATGGTACTGCTCATGTCCCAAGCCCTGTGACATGGCCATCCTCTCCCAGCCTTGGCCTTGCTGTCAGGACAGGTTCAGCACTGGAACAGACCTGGTCCCACATGTGAGGAGCCTGTCTCACTGGTAGGCTCTGGTGGCTGGTACATGGTTGAACACTTTTAATTTTAATAGTTACACCTTTTAAAAAACAAGTTAATATGCATTAAAAGGTTATACAACAAGTATATCACAGCCATGATTTTGTAGTTATTGCTGTTTAGGATGAGGCTAAGTTCAGTCCTGGGTGTTCATTGAAAGGACTGATGCTAAAGCTGATACTCCAATACTTTGGCCACCTCATGCGAAGAGTTGACTCATTGGAAAAGACTCTGATGCTGGGAGGGATTGGGGGCAGGAGGAGAAGGGGACGCCAGGGATGAGATGGCTGGATGGCATCACCGACTCAATGGACGTGAGTTTGAGTGAACTCCGGGAGTTGGTGATGGACAGGGAGGCCTGGCACGCTGCGATTCATGGGGTCGCAAAGAGTCGGACACGACTGAGTGACTGAACTGAACTGACTGAAGTTAAAAAAAAAAGTCAGTTTAAAAAAGAGAACCCTCATGCACTGTTGGTGGGAATGTAAGTTGGTATAGCCACTGGGGAAAACAGTGGAGCTTCCTCAAAAAAATTAAAATAGAGCCACCAAATGATCCAGCAATCTCACTACTGGATACACATCCGAAGGAAATGAAATTCCTGTCTCAAGAGCTATCTGCAGCCCATGTTCACTGCAGCACTGTTGCCACAGCCCAAGCATGGAAGCAACCTTAGTGCCCATCAAAGGATGAATCGGATAAAGAAAATCACGATGAAATATCATTCAGCCGAAATATTTTAAATTCTTTAAAAAGGAAATCCTGCCACGTGTGAAAACACAGATGAACTTAGAAGACATTGTGCTCAGTGAAAAAAGCTAGACACAGAAAGACAAATACTGTTATCATCTCACTGGTATGCGGAATCCAAAAAAGTTAACCTCATAGAAGCAGAGAATAGAACCGGTGGTTACCAGGGGCGGGTGCTGGGGGGAAGACGGAGAGGTTGGTCAAAGATTACAGAGTTGGAGTTATATATGATGGTGGTGGTTTAGTTGCTAAGTCGTGTCTGACTCTTGCAACCCCCATGGACCGTAGCCTACCAGGCTCTTCTATCCATGGAGTTCTCCAAGCAAGAACACTGGAGTGGGTTGCCATTTCCTTCTCCAGGGGATCTTCCTGACCCAGGGATTGAACTCAGGTCTCCTGCATTGCAGGCAGATTCTTTACTGACTGAGACACCAGGGAAGCCATATATGATGAGTAAGTCTAAGATCTAATGCACAGCATGATGAAAAAAAAGAGTCAACCCATTGATATAAAGGAAAAAAATACTATGGAGACCACAGTACAGATGGTGCCTGGTGCAGGTGGGCTGGAAGGCCTATGGCCGGGGGAGCAGGGAACAGAGTGGCCTCCTGGCTGCTTGCAGGGACCCCGTTTGCACTGCTCCAGGGTGTGAATGGAGGGCCTTGGACCCCACACCCTACAGGCTCCTGCTCCGAGTGAGGGATGGCTGCACAGGTGGAGCATGAAAGAGAGGTGGCATGGCATCCTGGTCTGGCCTCCCCTGGGCTCTAGCACAAAACTGGGGTCACCGGGTTAGGGGAGGGCTAGGAGTTTTAGACCCAGAGCTGCAAAGCTCAGTGCCTGAGTCGGGGTTGAGGGAGACCCATGAGGTAAGAGATGGAGGAGTTTTGTAAGTAGATCTACTGTCACTGAGCCACTAGGGAGGGCAGGGCTGCTGTGAGGCAAGCAGGGCCCAGGGACTCCCCTGACCCTCTACCATCTCTGAGGTCACCTGTCAACACTGACCACCTGGCTGGAGGGGATGGGAGGGAAGACTGGGGAAAGTTCAAGTAGGGAAACAAAGCATCAGGCCACTAACGCCATGTGGGCAGCAGGGGGTGCCTGCCCAGTGCCCGCGGCAGAGCGTGGGGTCCTGGGCTGAGGTGAAGTGTGGTGGGGATAGAGTGAGCTCTGAACACACCACTTACATGTATGATCCCCACCTTCGTCATCTATAAAATTGGTCTCATTTATAAAATAATGCCCCCTTAGAATTTTGGTGGGAAGTAAATGATGTGTGTGTGCAGTGGATCTTTTTTTCCTCCTGGCATTTTTTTCCCTTTTTTCTCTCCTTCCTTCTCAGACTACTGGTTCACAGCCTCCCAGAAGGAGGAAAACTTACAATCTCCCTGACCTGTTTCCAAAGGTCCCCCAGGGCAGGAGGATAAAGAGGAATTCTGGTGCAATCATAATTCTTGAGAAAATCATAATTTTGATTTTCTTGATTGCAAGAAAACCTTGCAATCATAATTCTGAAAAAACAGAAACAGAGCAAGACTTCACTCAGACTAGGGAGACAAGAGTGATGTGATGAGAAGGGAACAGAAGGTTCCTGAAAGAAGCTCAAGGGCCCTGCTGCCCATTTGCCCCAGACAGTGGGAAAACCCAGAGGGGAAATGGCTATGGGGACACATCCAGACAAGCACAACCAACAGCCGGTTTCCTGGCTTCATCAAGCCCCCTCTGCCTTCCTCAGCCCACTCCAAGGGCACCCTAAGGAGGTCTCTTCGGCCGTGCAAATGACCTGACCTACAGTATTTAGGTCGGGAACTGTTTTGCCCTGTGTGTGATGGCTGGACCACACACAGAGGTGGTCAGGGTGGGGTCAGAGGAACTGGAGGCCCAGGAGGCAAAGGCATTAAAAAGCACAGCACAGGAGGCAGGCACAACAGAGTGTCTGGGGTGCTTCTCTTTAAACCGAGAAGCACAAGCTATTTGTTCCTTGGGATGAACTATCTTGGGGAGTAGTGAGCTCTCCACTACTGCAGAATCCAAGCAGAGAGGGTCATGCAGTTAGGAGGCTGCACTGGATGAGATACAGACCCTCTGAGTGGGAGGCTGGGTGCTGCTTCCCTGGGGCAGGTTGGTTCTTCTCCCTCCAAGAGGCTTGCCCAAGCAAGTGCTTCTGAGCTTGTGAGCACGGATCCTGAGCCTCCTCCTCCCCAGACTGTACAGACTGCCCTGGCCCCACAGAGCCCTCCTCAACCACCCACAAGCTCTTCCTCCTCCAGCTGAAACGCTTCCTTTCACGCTATCTCTCACTCAAATTAGACATTAATTGGCACCAACAGTCTCTCTCTTCCTCTATTTTTTTTTTTCTCAAATGCAAATCTTCTTGGGGAGAGTGAGAATATCAGTCACTCACAGTTCAGTCTGGATCGCAAAATAAACAATCCTCAGGATTTGCAGTCAAAAGATGTGGGCTGAGAGTCCTCTTTCAGCACTGGGTGATCCTGTGCCTCTAAGAGCCTCAACTTCCTCATCTGTGAAGTGGGATGGTAATCATACTTAACTGCATGGGTTGCTTTAAGAACTAAAAAAAAAAAAATGTCTAAAGTGCTACATAAATGTAAGTTTCTTGTTTCTGAAAAATGAGCCAAGGTCAGCTGTGGCAAAGAAAGGATAGGGAGAGGTGAGCTCTGGGTAGGGTGAGGGTTGTCCCAGGGTGTTTGTCTGCCAGAGGCCATCAGGGGCCAGGAGAATCCAGAAAAGGACCTGGAACGTTTGTTAGAGAAACTGCATTAAAGGCCAGCATGTAAGACACACTGATACATGCCACTACATGAATGAACCTTGGAAACATTAGTGAAAGGAGATAGACTCAAAGGTCACGGACTCCATTCGTACACAATGAACAGAGTCAGTGAATGCACAGAGACAGGGAGTGGATGTACAGTTGCCAGGGGTAGGGCAGAGGGAGGAGGGAGATGAGGAGCGATGGGTACAGTTTTTATTTTGGGGTGATGAGATGAGAATGCTCGGGGCTATATAGAGGTGGTGGTTGCCCTGTGAATGCACCAAATGCTATTGAACTGTTCAATAAGACGGTTAATATCATGTGAATTTCACCTCAATAAAAAGGCACACTGACCCCCTAACCCTTTAGAAGGCAGCCCATGTTCTTTGGGAGTGGGGAGCCCACTGGCAAAGAGAAGAGGAAAAGGGGATGGTGAGTCCCCACTCTGAAGGCAAGGACATGAAGACCCAGAGAGGATCGGGGTCTTGCCCAAGGTCACACAGCCCCTAAGTGACAGAGCAGTGCACCTGCCCAGGTCTGTCCAACCACTAAGCCCACACCTTTCCTGCCACCTCTCTGTCTCTAGAACATTCCTCCCTAGGGTGAGGCAGAGCCCTGCCACCAGCCAGCTCTGAGGGGGTATCAGCTTCTGAAAACAGAGTAATAAATAGCCCAGTAAGGCAGGCCATGCAGCTATTAGGGTGACCCTGAAATGCTCCCAGGAAATGCTGGGAAGGCCTTGGTCACCTAGCCCAGAATAGCTGAGGAGTTAATTTTTTATCTGTGATAAGTGTGCCGAGTTTGGTGACAGCTTGGTGAGTGGCGTTTCCTGTGCCTCTCTTAGCATTCAAACATTAACCTCCTCCCCAGGGAAGACCAGTCAGCTTAACCATTAACCCTGTACCCCCAGCAGAGAATCTGCCAGCCCCCTCTGGCCTCAGGCATCAGACAGATCCTTCCTGGGGATGGAAGGGCCTTCAGGAGTCATGCTCCTGAGCAGAGTTACAGGGTTGGACCCACATCCAGGCAGCCTCAGCCCAGCCCCTCCACCCACCAGGTTCTGATGGGGATACTGGGGCTGAGCCTACCCAAGGGCTCCATGGCTTTGCTGTTTCTCCTGTTTTCTTTCTTTGAGGGAATCTTCCCCTGCAGCCACCACATCCATTCTATATTCCATGATGGCTTTTCTGGCTCAGCTTTCTCAACCTCTGAGCAGAAAAGGCCTGAAAACTTTCCCAGGAGGCTGGGTCCTCACACATCTTCTGGCTTAGGGGCTTTTAAACCAGGTTTTCAGAGCAACAGACACTTTTTCCTAAATAAAAGTTGCAGAAGGCCAAAATGCAAAAGAGATCGAAGAGGTCTGAGCCTTTGTGCTAGGGTGGGGTCAGCCTGGGCCCTTCGCTCACCAGCCTGGCAGGACATAGTGGCAAACACTGCGAGTAAAGGACGGCCTCACTGCATGGAGAGAGCAAGGTCTCCCCAAGAGCTCACAGCAGAACCTGGCGGGAGTCCCTAATGAGCCCTCTCAGCCCTGGATGCCCAAGTAGGACTCTGGGAACAGAAGACAGTCAGACCTGCTGCAAGTCAGTCAACCTGGGTATATTCACAGCCTCCCCGGTCCTGCAATCTGAGGTCAGCGCCCACAGGGTGATGGGCCAGGTCAGGCTCTGGGAAGCACCTGCCATGGGCAACGTGGCCACACCACTCACCTCGGCTGGTCTGTGATGAGCTGGGGAAGCTGGGAGCAACCACATCCTCTACCACAAAGGCTCTGCCTCATGTCCCTCTGTCTCCTTCAGGTCTCCTCTGTCTACTCTCAGTCAAGGGTCTGCACTCATTCACCTTGTAAGTCAGTCAACAAACACACACCAAGTGCTAGGTCTTAGAGGAAAGTGACACAGTCTGTCCCAGTCCAGCAAACACATCTCCACGATGCAGTGCAGATGTGCCAGGAGGGAAAGAAATGTTGGGGGTGGAGGTGGGGTGGTCCTGCAGAAGTCAGGGTGGCCAGCTATGCCAGCAGAAATCATCTCCTGGAGGAGTGGCTGACAGGACTGGAGAAGAGGAAATGGAGCCGAAGCAGAGGGATCAGTACGTGCAAACGCCCGGAAGCATGAGAGAACTGACATGGTCAGAAAGTTGTAAGCAATTTGGTTGAGCCAAGTGGAAATATTTGGAGTGGATGCATGAAAAAGGGCCAAGTCAGGAGCTGAACCTCATCCTGGAGCCCTGGGGAACAATGGCATATTTAAACACTTCAGATGCTAATTTTTAAAATAACCATCTGTAACTTCTTGATGTGAGCTGAAGTTTACCATCATCTCTCCCAGGGGCCTGACATTCTGGGCTTTATCCCTAAGGCCTGAATATAAGTCCCACACTCTGTCACTAGAATTTTAGACATTTTCCTTGTGGACATGCAGGCAGCTGCTGTTCCTGGGGTGGCAGAGGGTGCCCCGGAATTCAGGAGGCTGTGACTCAATGGTGGGCCCCCTCTGAGCCATAAGGTCCCAGTTTGGTTCCCCCAAAGCACCTTCCATAGCCAGCATAGGGGAAGGAAGTTCTCATCCTGCCCATCCCTCATGCAGAGGCTAGTAACTTGGCCAGAGCACATCACAGCATCCACACTGCTTGACCTCTGCTTCCCATGGCACCATCTTCCTCCTGCCTCCACTGCACCTGGTGGGTAAGTGCAGGGATCTCAAGGCCACTCTTCCTACAACCTCAGTCTCAGTTGCCACCCAAAGAAAAGTGTTCCCCAGCCCAATCCTCCTCTGAAGTCTCCATTATGTGTGTCTTGATCTGAACTCATGATTTTCATCTCTCTTCGCCCAAAATACTCTCCCCTCCTCCTAAGGTGCTGCAGCCACCTTACAACCTGGCGGTGCATGTCACACAGTGAGCAGAAAGAGAGGAGGAATATGGGATCTGATAACACCCAGGAACTCTGCATGAGCTCTTGATCTTTTGTGATGTGTGAAAAAGCAACCCCTATATGATGAAGCTTGCATATCAAGTCTCTGCCAAGTGTACAAAAACATATTCCTAAGCCATAAGAGAGGAGTCTACATGCCATCAATCTTACCATTTTCATCTCAAAACAAGAAGTGTTAAATATTTTTGAATGACATAGTTTTGGAAGTTTTGGCCACAGCAATCAGAGCAGAAAAAGAAATAAAAGGAATCCAAATTGGAAAAGAAGAAATAAAACTCTCACTATTTGCAGATGACATGATCCTCTACATAGAAAACCCTAAAGACTCCACCAGAAAATTACTAGAACTAATCAATGACTATAGTAAAGTTGCAGGATATAAAATCAACACACAGAAATCCCTTGCATTCCTATACACTAATAATGAGAAAACAGAAAGAGAAATTAAGGAAACAATTCCATTCACCATTGCAACAGAAAGAATAAAATACTTAGGAATATATCCACCTAAAGAAACTAAAGACCTATATATAGAAAACTATAAAACACTGGTGAAAGAAATCAAAGAGGACACTAATAGATGGAGAAATATACCACGTTCATGGATTGGAAGAATCAATATAGTGAAAATGAGTATACTACCCAAAGCAATTTATAGATTCAATGCAATCCCTATCAAGCTACCAACCGTATTCTTCACAGAGCTAGAACAAATAATTTCACAATTTGTATGGAAATACAAAAAACCTCGAATAGCCAAAGCGATCTTGAGAAAGAAGAATGGAACTGGAGGAATCAACCTACCTGACTTCAGGCTCTACTACAAAGCCACAGTTATCAAGACAGTATGGTACTGGCACAAAGACAGAAATATAGATCAATGGAACAAAATAGAAAGCCCAGAGATAAATCCACGCACATATGGACACCTTATCTTTGACAAAGGAGGCAAGAATATACAATGGATTAAAGACAATCTCTTTAACAAGTGGTGCTGGGAAAACTGGTCAACCACTTGTAAAAGAATGAAACTAGAACACTTTCTAACACCATACACAAAAATAAACTCAAAACGGATTAAAGATCTAAACATAAGACCAGAAACTATAAAACTCCTAGAGGAGAACATAGGCAAAACATTCTCTGACATACATCACAGCAGGATCCTCTATGACCCACCTCCCAGAATATCGGAAATAAAAGCAAAAATAAACAAATGGGACCTAATTAACCTTAAAAGCGTCTGCACATCAAAGGAAACTATAAGCAAGGTGAAAAGACAGCCTTCAGAATGGGAGAAAATAATAGCAAATGAAGCAACTGACAAACAACTAATCTCAAAAATACACAAGCAACTCCTACAGCTCAACTCCAGAAAAATAAATGACCCAATCAAAAAATGGGCCAAAGAACTAAATAGACATTTCTCCAAAGAAGACATACAGATGGCTAACAAACACATGAAAAGATGCTCAACATCACTCATTATCAGAGAAATGCAAATCAAGACCACTATGAGGTACCACTTCACACCAGTCAGAATGGCTGTGATCCAAAAGTCTACAAGCAATAAATGTTGGAGAGGGTGTGGAGAAAAGGGAACCCTCTTACACTATTGGTGGGAATGCAAACTAGTACAGCCACTATGGAGAACAGTGTGGAGATTCCTTAAAAAACTGGAAATAGAACTGCCTTATGATCCAGCAATCCCACTGCTGGGCATACACACTGAGGAAACCAGAAGGGAAAGAGACATGTGTACCCCAATGTTCATCGCAGCACTGTTTATAATAGCCAGGACATGGAAGCAACCTAGATGTCCATCAGCAGATGAATGGATAAGAAAGCTGTGGTACATATACACAATGGAGTATTACTCAGCCATTAAAAAGAATTCATTTGAATCAGTTCTAATGAGGTGGATGAAACTGGAGCCTATTATACAGAGTGAAGTAAGCCAGAAGGAAAAACACCAATACAGTATACTAACGCATATATATGGAATTTAGAAAGATGATAACAATAACCCTGTGTACGAGACAGCAAAAGAGACACTGATGTATAGAACAGTCTTATGGACTCTGTGGGAGAAGGAGAGGGAGGGAAGATTTGGGAGAATGGCATTGAAACATGTAAAATATCATGTATGAAATGAGATGCCAGTCCAGGTTCAATGCACGATACTGGATGCTTGGGGCTAGTGCACTGGGACGACCCAGAGGGATGGTATGGGGAGGGAGGAGGGAGGAGGGATCAGGATGGGGAGCACATGTATACCTGTGATGGATTCATTTTGATATTTGGCAAAACTAATACAATTATGTAAATTTTAAAAATAAAATAAAATTAAAAAAAATATTTTTGAATGAATGTTTTTATTTTCACACAAATCCCATAAAACAGATGTGGAAATTGAGGTCCAGAGACATTAAGGACTTGTTTAAGATCACACAGTCTAATTTAAAAGCCTGGGCCTCTCCTTTCCCCTCTCCTCACCTCCACTCCTCTTCCTTTTTCTTTCCTTTCAAAAATTGAAATGAAATTCACATACAGAGATGGGATTGCCTCCACCTTACAGCCACCATCACAAATAGACTAGATGTCAAACAGTTGTCTTCCCTGGAGCAAGGAAGCAGACAGGAAGGGAGAAGAGAGGGGAGCATCACAGACACAGCTAAGAGGACAAGGAGGCTACGACACAGCAGGAACAGCAGCTCGGGTGGTGGCTGGTTCCTGGGAGTGTGTGGGGTTGGGTGGGAAAGGAGTCACGGGCCTGGCCACGGGGGACAACAAGAAAGCAGATAACCAACAGCTCAAGAAGTTCCTGAACAAAGACCGTGACCTGGAGAGAAGAGTACTACAAAAGAATATGCCTGGTGAATAAGTTAGATGAAAAGGATCATTTTCCAGAAACACTCAAACTACTAAGACGGAGGCAGGAGCAAACAAAAATCAGAACAGACCTCTAACTAGTCAGGAGACTTAATCTGTAACAAAAAATCTCCCAACAAAGGAAAGGCCAGATGGCCACACTCATGAAGTCTAACAAACATTTAAAGAATAATTAACACCAAGCCTCATCAAATACTCCCAAGATACTGAAAAGGAGGAAACACTTGTAAAATCATTCTATGAGGCCAGGATTATCTGATACCAAACACACATAAAGACTCTACAAGAAAAGAAAACTACAGACAAATATCCCTGATGAACAACGATACAAAAATTCTCAACAAAATACTAGCAACTGAATTGAACAGCACATTAAAAGAATTACACACGATAACCAAGTGGGATCTATCTTTGGGATGCAAGGATGGTTCAACATATGAAGATTGCTTTGTGTGATGCACCACATTAACAGAAGAACAAAAAACACATTATCATCTCAACCGGTGAAGAATCAACATCCTTTCATGATAGAAACACTTAAACTAGAAATAGGAGGAACCTATCTCAATAAAATAAAGGTCATATATGTAAAGGCCACAGTGAACATCACATTCAGTGATGAAGCCCGAAAGCTTTTCCTGTAAGATCAGGAACAAGACAAGGATACCCACTTTTGCCACTTATATTCAGCGTAGTACTGGAAGCCCTGTACTGCGCTGTGCTTAACTGCTCAGTCATGTCCGACTCCTTGCAACCCCATGGACTATAGCCCGCCAGGATCTTCTGTCCATGGGGATTCTCCAGGCAAGAATACTGGAGTGGGTTGCCATGCCCTCCAGGAGATCTTCCAAACCCAGGGATTGAACCCAGGTCTCCCACATTGCAGTTGGATTCTTTACCATCTGAGCCACCAGGGAAGCCCAAGAATCTGGAGTGGGAAGTCTGTGCCTTCTCCAGGGGATCTTCCTGAACCCAGGAATTGAACCAGGGTCTCCTGTATTGCAGGCGGATTTTTTACCAGCTAAGCTACCAGGGAAGCCCACTGGAAGCTCTAGTCTACAACAGTTAGGCAAGAAAAATAAATAAAAGAAGGAAGGAAAAAAGTAAAATTATCTGTTTTTAGACAATGTGATCTTACATGTAGAAAGCCCTAATGATTTCTGAAGTGGATTCAGCAAAGTGACAGGGCAGATATAAAAGCAATATACAAACATTACTAATTATCAGAGAAATGCAAATCAAAACTATAATGAGGCATCATCTCACACCAGTCAGAATGGCCATCATCAAAAAATCTGCAAACAATAAATGCTGGAGAGGGTGTGAGGAAAAGGGGACCGTCCTACACTGCTAGTAGGAATATAAACTGATACAGCCATTATGGAGAACAGTACGGAGAGTCCTTAAAAAACTAGGAATAACTCTACTATATGATCCAGCAAACCCACTACTGGGCATATACCCTGAGAAAACCACAATTCTAAAATACACGTGTACCCCTGTGTTTACTGCAGCACTATTTACAACAGCCAAGACAATGGAAGCAACCTAGATGTCCATCAACAGATGAATGGATAAAGAAGATGTGGTACATATATATAGTGGAATATTACTCAGCCATAAAAAGAATGAATTTAAGTCAGTTCTGAGGTGGGTGAACCTAGAGCCTGTTATATAGAATGAAGTAAAACAAATATTGTATATTAATACACACATATGGAACCTAGAAAAGTGGTACTGATGAACCTATTTGCAGGGAAGGAATGGAGATGCAGATGTAGAGAATGGACTTGTGGCCACAGTGGGGGAAGGAGAGAGGGGGATGAATGCAGAAACTAGCATCAACATATGTACACTATCATGTGTAAAATGGATAGCTGGTGAGAAGTTCCTGTATAACACAGGGAGTTCAGTCTGGTGCTCTGTGATGATCTAGAGAGGTAGGGTGGGGTTGGGAGGCTCAAGAGAGAGGGGATATGTGTGTAGTTGTAGCTGATTGCATTGTTGTGAGGTGGAAGTGAACACAAGATTGTAAAAATTTTTTTAAAAATCAACACACAAAAATTAGTTGCATTCCTATGAACTAATGAGAAACAACCTACAAAGGAAATTAAGAATCAAATCCATTTATAATAGCATTAAAAAGAATAAAATACTTAGGAATAAACCTAACCAACAAGATGAAAGACTTACACACTGAAAACTACCAAATGTTGCTGAAAGAAACTAAAAACACAAATAAATGGAAAGACATTCTGTGTTCATGGATTGGATGACTTAATATTTTTAAGATGTCAATACTACCCTAAGTGATCTACAGATTTAATACAATCTGTATTAAAATTCCAATGACAAGGAGTTCCCTGGTGGCCCAGTGGTAAGGACCCACTGCTTTCACTTCAGGGGCCCAGGTCAGGGAACTGAGATCCTACAAGCCACATAGCATGGCCATAAAAAAAGAAAAATCCAAATGACAGAAATATTTTAATATTTATTTATTTAGAATTTATTTAAAATTATCAGTCTTCCCTGGTGGCTCAGACAGTAAAGAATCTGCCTGCAATGCAGGAGTCTGGGTTCCATCCCTGCATTGGGAAGATCCCCTGGAGAAGGGAATGGTTACCCACTCTAGCATTCTTGCCTGGAGAATTCCATGGACAGAGGAGCCTGGCAGGCTACAGTCCATGAGGTTGCAAAGAACTGGACATGACTGAGTGACACTTTCCTTTTCAGAAATAGAAATATTCATCCTAAAATTCCTAATGGAATATCCAAGGATCTTGGAATAGTTAAAACCATCTTGAGAAACAACAAAGTTGAGGATCTCATAATTCCTGATTTCAAAACCTATTTGAAAGCTACAGTAATCAAAACAGTGTGGTACTGGCATAAAGACAGACGTATAGAATATAGACAATGGAATATAGACAGACATATAGAATAGGCCAATGGAATAGGATAAACATCCCCCAGATAAACCTTCACATGTATGGTCAAGTGATTTTTTTTACCAAGATGCCAAGACCATTCAATGAGAAAAAGACTATCCTTCCACAAATGGTGCTGGGAAAACTGAATGTCTAAATGCAAAAGAACGATTCAGTTGAGTTCAGTCACTCGGTCCTGTCCGACTCTTCGCGACCCCACCAATCGCAGCACGTCAGGCCTCCCTGTCCATCACCAAGTCCCGGAGTGGACCAAGAACCTAAATGTAAGAGCTAAAATTTTAAAATTCTTAGGAGAAAGTTCTATGGGATTGGATTTGGCAATGCTTTCTTGGCTATGATACCAAAAGATCTGATAACACAAGTAAAATTAGGTAGATTATAGTAAGTCAAACTTTAAAACTTTTGTGCATCAAAGGACTCTTGCCTGGCAAATCCCATGGACGGAGCAGCCTGGTAGGCTGCAGTCCATGGGGTCGCAAAGAGTCGGACACGACTGAGCGGCTTCACTTTCACTTTTCACTTTCACTTTTCACTTTCACTTTTCACTTTCACTTTTCACTTTCATGCATTGGAGAAGGAAATGGCAACCCACTCCAGTATTCTTGCCTGGAGAATCCCAGGGATGGGGGAGCCTGGTGGGCTGCTATCTATGGGGTTGCACAGAGTCGGACACAACTGAAGCGACTTAGCAGCAGCAGCAGCAGCATCAAAGGATACAATCAAGAGAATGAAAAGGTAAACTACAGAATGACAGAAATTATTTTCAAATCATATACTGATAAGGGGCTAATATCCAGAATATATAAAGAACTCCTGTAACTCAATAATTAAAAACTAAACAACCCTACTTAAAAATGGTCAAAGGACTTGAGAGAACATTTCTTTAAATAAGACATACAAATAGCCAAGAAACACAGGAAAACATGCTTAACATCACTAATCATCATGAAATGAAGATCAAAACCACAATGAGATACCATAAGGCAATCACAAAAAGACAAAAACTGTATGATTCCAGTTATTTGAAGTACCTAGAACCATTTCATTCATAGAAATATAAAGTAGAATGATGGTTCCCAGTGGATAATGGAAGAGGGAAAAGCAGTTTCTGTTTAATGGGTACAGAGCTCCAGTTCTGCAATATAAAAGGTTTTTAGAGATTCGGTGCTCAATAATGTGAATTTAACACAACTGCACATTGAGAAATGGTTAAGATGATGAAATTTATGTATTTTTTTAGATTATATTTCTTTCAAGTAAACATACAGATGGCCAACAGGCACATGAAAAGATGCTCAGCATCACTAATCATCAGCCAAATGCAAATCAAAACCACAATGAGATGTAATCTCACACCTCTCAGAATGACAATTATCAAAAAGACAAGAAATAACAAGTGTTGACAAAGATGTGGAGAAAATGGAACCCTCATGCACTGTTGGTGGGAATGTAGATTGGTACAGCCACTCTGGAAAAACTATGGAAAGTCCTCAAAAAGTTAAAAATATAATTACCATGTGATCCAGCAATTCCACTCCCGGGTATTTATCCAAAGAAAACAAAAACACTAATTAGAAAAGATAATGTTCATTGGAGCATTATTTACAATAGTCAGGATATGGAAGCAACTCAAGTACACATCAGTAGATGAATGGATAAAGCAGATGTGGTATATATACACAATGGAATATTAGTCATATAAAAGAATGAAATCTTAACAGTTGTGGCAACATGCATGGACCTAGAGGGTATTATGATAAGTGAAATAAGTCAGATAAAGATAAATACTGTATGACTTCACTTATATGTGAAATCTCTAAAACAAAACATATGAATAAACAAAACTAAACAGAAACAGAGTTACAGATACAGAGAACAAACAGGTAGTTGCCAGAGGGAAGTTGGGTGGAGGAGGAAAGAAATAGATGAGGGACATTAAGAGATACAAATGTTCCAGTTGCAAAAATATATGAGCTACAGGTATGAAAAGAGGTGGCAAGAATACACAGAACTGTACAAAAAAGATCTTCACGACCAAGATAATAACGATGGTGTGATCACTCACCTAGAGGCAGACATTCTGGAATGTGAAGTCAAATGGACCTTAGCATCACTACGAACAAAGCTAGTGGAGGTGATGGAATTCCAGTTGAGCTATTTCAAATCCTGAAAGATGATGCTGTGAAAGTGCTGCACTCAATATGCCAGCAAATTTGGAAAACTCAGCAGTGGCCACAGGACTGGAAAACGTCAGTTTTCATTCCAATCCCAAAGAAAGGCAATGCCAAAGCATGCCCAAACTACCACACAATTGCACTCATCTCACATGCTAGTAAAGTAATGCTCAAAATTCTCCAAGCCAGGCTTCATCAATATGTGAACCGTGAACTTCCTCATGTTCAAGCTGGTTTTAGAAAAGGCAGAGGAACCAGAGATCAAATTGCCAACACCCGCTGGATCGTTGAAAAAGCAAGAGAGTTCCAGAAAAACATTTCTTTCTGCTTTATTGACTATGCCAAAGCCTTTGACTGTGTGGATCACAACAAACTGTGGAAAATTCTGAAAGAGATGGGAATACCAGACCACCTGACCTGCCTCTTGAGAAACCTGTATGCAGGTCAGGAAGCAACAGTTAGAACTGGACATGGAACAACAGACTGGTTCCAAATAGGAAAAGGAGTACGTCAAGGCTGAATATTGTCACCCTGCTTATTTAACTTATATGCAGAGTACATCATGAGAAACACTGGACTGGAAGAAGCACAAGCTGGAATCAAGATTGCCGGGAGAAATATCAATAACCTCAGACATGCAGATGACACCACCCTTATGGCAGAAAGTGAAGAGGAACTAAAAAGCCTCTTGATGAAAGTGAAAGTGGAGAGTGAAAAAGTGGGCTTAAAGCTCAACATTCAGAAAACGAAGATCATGGCATCTGGCCCCATCACTCCATGGGAAATAGGGAAACAGTGGAAACAGTGTCAGACTTTATTTTTGGGGGGCTCCAAAATCACTGCAGATGGTGACTGCAACCATGAAATTAAAAGACACTTACTCCTTGGAAGGAAAGTTATGACCAACCTAGACAGCATATTGAAAAGCAGAGACATTACTTTGCCAACAAAGGTCCGTCTAGTCAAGGCTATGGTTTTTCCAGTAGTCATGTATGGATGTGAGAGTTGGACTGTGAAGAACGCTGAGCGCTGAAGAATTGATGCTTTTGAACTGTGGTGTTGGAGAAGACTCTTGAGAGTCCCTTGGACTGCAAGGAGATCCAACCAGTCCATTCTGAAGGAGATCAGCCCTGGGATTTCTTTGGAAGGAATGATGCTAAAGCTGAAACACCAGTACTTTGGCCACCTCATGCAAAGAGTTGACTCATTGGAAAAGACTCGGATGCTGGGAGGGATTGGAGGCAAGAGGAGAAGGGGACGACGGAGGATGAGATGGCTGGGTGGCATCACTGACTCGACGGACATGAGTTTGGGTGAACTCTGGGAGTTGGTGATGGACAGGGAGCCCTAGCGTGCTGTGATTCATGGGGTCACAAAGAGTCAGACACAACTGAGCGACTGAACTGACTGAACTGAACAGGTATGAAATGTACAGAGAGGGGAATATAGTTAATAACTATGTAGTATCATAGTTAATAACTATGTAGTATCTTTGTATGGTCACATATCATAACTAGATTCATCAATGGTGATCATTCTGAAATGTATAGAATATTAAATTACTAATTGTGTAACAGAAATTAAATAGTTTTATAGGTCAATTGTACATCAAAAACAAATTCATAGAAAAAGAGATCAGATTTGTGGTTACCAGAGGCAGGGTTAGGGAGAATTGGATGAACGTGGTCAAAAGGTACAAACTTCCAGTTATAAGTACTAGGGATGTAATGTATACCATGATAAAGACAATTAACACTGCTGTATGGTATGTATGAAAATTGTTAGAATAATCCGAAGAGTTTGCATCATACAATTTTTTTCCATTTCTTAACTTTGTACCTATATAAGATGACAGATGTTCACTTAACTTATGGTGATAATACTTTCATTATGTATGTAAGTCAAATCATTATGCTATATACCTTAAACTTTTGCAATGCTGTATGTCAACTATATCTCAATAAAACTGGAAGAAAAATAAATAGATGAAAATGGTTAAAATAGTAAAATTTGTTGCAGGTATTTTACTACAATTAAAAAAACAAAACACTGACAACATCAAATGCTGGCGAGGATACACAACAACAGGAATGATCATTCATCGCTGGTAGAAATTTAAATGGTGCAGACACTTGGAAGAGACTTTTCAATAAAGTCTATTGAAAAGAAATTCATATAACATAAAATTAACCACTGCTGCTGCTGCTGCTAAGTTGCTTCAGTCATGTCTGACTCTGTGCGACCTCATAGACAGCAGCCCACCAGGCTCCCCCGTCCCTGGGATTCTCCAGGCAAGAACACTGGAGTGGGTTGCCATTTCCTTCTCCAGTGCAGGAAAGTGAAAGCATTTTAAAATGTAGTCAGTGGCATTTAGGACAGTCGTGTGTGGCCAGCACCTCTACCTAGTTCTACACATTTCACCGCCACCAAGAGGCAGTGCCTGCACAGGTGCTCCGCGTGCCCTTTCCCCTGGGCCCCTGACAGCCACTGATCTAACTTTTGTCTCTGTGAATTTGTCTGATCTAGACGTTTCCTATAAGTAGAATCATATCACGTGCGTGTGTGCTTGGTCACTCAGTCGTGTCTGACTCTTTGGAGCCCCATGGACTGTAGCCCACCAGGTTCCTCTGTACATGGAATTTCCCAGGCAAGGATACTGGAGTTGGTTGCCATTTCCTACTCCAAGGGATCTTCCAACTCGGGGTCAAACCCCTTGTCTCTCGCCTCTCCTATACTGGCAGGCAGATTCTTTACCAATAGCACCACCTAAGATTTATCCACATTGCTGCATGTACCAGTACTTCACTCCTTTTTAAGGCTGAACACTATTCTATTGTATGTACAGACCACATCTTCATCTTTCATCAGCTGACAGACACTTGGGTTGTTTCTACCTGTCGGTAACTGTAGCCAGTACAGTGAAGACCTCGTCTGTACAAATCTTTGTTTGACTATTTGTGAAGGATTCTTTTCTTAATGCCACATCCTCCGCTACCTTTAGATGAGTAAAAGCTAAGAAGATAAGTGAAGGAAGGGAGTAGAAATAAAATTAATATGTAAAGAGCAAATTAATAATATTGACTGTCTTGACTAATAATAATAATTAATATTTAAATTAATAATCTTTAAGAAGCACCTATATTTAACATCTTTATCTTACATATATTTATAATTCTAATATACTTTATCACCTCTGTTTTATAGATCAGGACAGTGAGGCTCAGAACATTAAATAATTTGTTCACATTCACACAGCCAGTGAGGGTCAGCCAGCAATGGACCCTGAGTTTCCCAGACCCCACACTGCCTTTCTGTTACCTCCCCCGTCATACTAGCAATGGAGGTGACAGAATGGATAAGAGGTACACCACCAAGACAAGTAACTCTCACCAAAACACTCACCTGGGTGAAGTCATCATGCAGAAGCTAATGATTCAAAAACCCTGGTTGTACCCATAAACTCAGAGAAACAAAGAGGGGTGATGATGTGGTTTTCAGCACGTGTAGACAGCTCACCAGGGTCACTCTAGACCCTTCCCCTCTGCTTATTCTCTGAAAAAATACAGCTGGCCCAGCCCCTACCTCCCACCAACCCACTGGACCTGGACATGAGCATATCCCAGAGTGGATGCAGGTAGGCACGTACCTGGGGCTGGATGCTCCACGCTCTCCCGGGAGAGCTCCTGCAGGCACTGGTCCCTCTCCACCCGCAGCACCCGCAGCACATCACACAGTCGAGGGGGGGTACCAACCTGAAAAGCCAAAGCCAAGAGCACTAGTCAGCATCACAAAGCTGATTCTAGCACATAAGGCCTCTCTGTGGCAAGACTGGGGCCAGACAGCAGAGATTCAAAAGGAGGAAGACAGAATAGCGAAAGTAATAAAAAAGAAGCGGACTTCTATCCCTTCTCCAGGGGATCTTCCTGACCCAGGAATCGAACCCGGGTGTCCTGCATTGCAGGTGGGTTCTTTACCAACTGAGCTATCAAGGAAGTCCCACAGATACAGAAACAAACTAGTAGTTACCAGTGGGAAGAGGGAATGGGAGATGGACAAAATAGGGGCAGGGGAGTAAGAGCACAAGTTGTTAGGTATAAATAAGCCACAAGGATACATTGTACAACACAGGGAATATAGCCCATATTTTATAATAACTGTAAGTGGAGCATAACCTTTAAAAATTGTGACTCACTAATTGTATACATCTGTAACCTATATAATATTATACATCAACCATACTTCAATAACAATAGACTTGAAAGAAAAAGTAATTTAAGCTATAGACTTTAGTTAATGTATCAATATTGGTACAGCAACTGTAATCAATGTGCCACTTTAATTAATGCAAAACATTAATAACAAGAGACACTGGGGAGGAGGGATTGAGAGGGCTATGTGGTCATTCTTTGTTTCTGCACAATTTTTCTATAAACTTAAGTCCTCTCAACAAAATAAGTTCTATTAATTAAAAAAATAACTGGGAGAAATCAGTTCACCTAATTTAAAGACTTGATGCATAGCTATAGTAGTCAAAAGAACTTGGTATTAGCAGAAGAATAGGCAACAGTGTTATAATAATTGGACATCTATAGATAACAAAATAAACCTAAGACTCATACCTAATATAAAAATTACCTCAAAATAATGATGGACTTGAGTGCAAAAAATTCAACTAAAACTTTTAGAAAAAACACAGGAGAACACCTTCAAAATGCAGAGCAAGATAAAGATTCTTTATACTTGACACCAAAAGCAAGATCCATAAAAAGAAAAACTGATAAACTGGACTTTATCAAAACTAAAAACTTTTGCTCCATGAAAAACCATGTTAAGAGGATGAAAAGACAAGCTATAGACTAGGAGAAAATATCTGCAATTAACAAATTAGGATTAACATCTAGAATATATAAAGAATATTCAAAACCTAATAGTAAACAAATTTTAAAAATCTAACTAGAAGATAGGAAAAATGCATGAAGAGACATTTCACAGAAGAAGATATACAGATGGCAAACAAGAACATGAAAAGCTGTTCAACATTATTAGCTATTCAGTTCAGTTCAGTTCAGTCGCTCAGTCATGTCCACCTCTTTGCGACCCCATGAATCACAGCACGCCAGGCCTCCCTGTCCAGCACCAACTTCCGGAGTTCACTCAGACTCAAGTCCATCGAGTCAGTGATGCCATCCAGCCATCTCATCCTCTGGCGTCCCCTTCTCCTCCTGCCCCCAATCCCTCTCAGCATCAGAGTCTTTTCCAATGAGTCAACTCTTTGCATGAGGTGGCCAAAGTACTGGAGTTTCAGCTTCAGCATCATTCCCTCCAAAGAAATCCCAGGGCTGATCTCCTTCAGAATGGACTGGTTGGATCTCCTTGCAGTCCAAGGGACTCTCAAGAGTCTTCTCCAACACCACAGTTCAAAAGCATCAATTCTTCGGCACTCAGCCTTCTTCACAGTCCAACTCTCACATCCATACATGACCACAGGAAAAACCATAGCCTTGACTAGACGAATCTTTGTTGGCAAAGTAATGTCTCTGCTTTTGAATATGCTATCTAGGTTGGTCATAACTTTCCTTCCAAGGAGTAAGCGTCTTTTAATTTCATAGCTGCAATCACTGTCTGCAGTGATTTTGGAGTCCAAAAAAATAAAGTCTGACACTGTTTCTGCTGTTTCCCTATCTATTTCCCATGAAGTGATGGGACCGGATGCCATGATCTTCGTTTTCTGAATGTTGAGCTTTAAGCCCACTTTTTCACTCTCCACTTTCACTTTCATCAAGAGGCTTTTGAGTTCCTCTTCACTTTCTGCCATAAGGGTGGTGTCATCTGCATGTCTAAGGTTATTGATATTTCTCCTGGCAATCTTGATTCCAGCTTGTGTTTCTTCCAGTCCAGCGTTTCCCATGATGTACTCTGCATATAAGTTAAATAAGCAGGATGACAATACACAGCCTTGACGTACTCCTTTTCCTATTTGGAACCAGTCTGTTGTTCCATGTCCAGTTCTAACTGTTGCTTCCTAACCTGCATACAGATTTCTCAAGAGGCAGATCAGGTGGTCTGGTATTCCCATCTCTTTCAGAATTTTCCACAGTTGATTGTAAATGCAAACTGAAATCGCAATGTGATATCATTACATGCTTATTAGAAGATCTAAAATAAAAAATCACAACAACAATGGCAAGGCTGTGGTGAAACTAGGTCACTCACATATTGCTGGTGGGATTGTAAAATGAGACAACCATTCTGGAAAACAAGTTGGCAGGGTCTTAAGAAAAGCTAAACATGCAACTATTAGTATTACGTGACCCAACCATTGCACTCCTGGGCATTTATCCTGGAGAAGTGAAAGCTTATGTTCACACACACACAAATATCTGTATACTAATATTTACAGTAGCTTTATTCCTAATACCTCAAAACTAAAACAATCCAGATGCCTTTCAATGTGTAAGTGGTGAGCTATTTCATCCATACCATGAAATTCTGTGCTTAGTCTCTCAGTCAGGTCCGACTCTTTGTGACCCCATGGACTGTAGCCTGCCAGGCTCCTCTGTCCCTGAGGATTCTCTAAGCAAGAATACTGGAGTGGGTTGCCATGCCCTCCTCCAAGGGAACCCAGGGATCAAACCCAGGTCTCCCACATTGCAGGAGGATTCTTTTACCATCTGAGCCAGCAGGGAAGCCCTCAGCAATAAAAAGGAACAAAGTGGTGATAAATGGACCAGCCTATATGAATCTCCAGAGAAGTATGCTCAGTGAAAAAAAGCCCATCCCAAACAGTTACAGTATGATTTCCTTTATATAATGTTCTTTTTAAATTTAATTTTTATTTTATATTGGAGTATAGCTGATTTACAATGTTGTGTTAGTTTCAGGTATACAGCAAAGTGATTCCATTATCCATATACCTGTATCCATTATTTTTCTGATTCTTTTCCCATATGGTTACTACAACACAGTATTAAGTACAGTTCCCTGTGCTACACAGTAGGTCCTCATTGATTATCTATTTTATATATGGTAGTGTGTATATTTTAATCCCAAATTCTTAATTATCACCCCCACCACTACCAACATTTCCCCTTTGGTAACCATAAGTTTGTTTTCTATGTCTGTGAGTCTGTTTCTGTCCTGTAAATACATTCACTTGCATGATTTTTTAGATTCCACATCATTTACATAACATTCTTGCAGTGGTAAAATTGTAGAGCTTGAGACATTAATGTGTCAGCTGAGAAGGAAAGCTGAGGGTGGGAGGGAGAAAGGTATGACTGTAACAGTGCACCATGATGGGTCTTCAGGGTCGCAGACTTGTTCCGCACAGTGTCTGGATCAATGTCAGTATCATAGTCGGTCAGTCAAGCCCTAGCTCACTTGCAAACACCAAGAAAGGAAGAAACATGCATTGCTACATGCCACTGAGTTCTTGTGATTGTTACACAGCATAGATGACTGGGTGGGGGTGGCATTTCCTGAAAGTGGGTGGTGATGTGCATTCTTAGAGGTTGAAGAAAGCAGCACTCTAGCACAGAGGGCTCTTGTAAGCGATGGAGCAAGATGAGGAATGGGGGAACACCTACAGTGGGAATCCTCTCCAAGAAAGGTTCAACTTCCTTCATGGTTTTCCCTAGGACTATGGGAAAATATGCACTCATTTCACATGCTAGCAAGGTTGTTATGCTCAAACTCCTTCAAGCTAGGCTTCAGCAGTACATGAACCAAGAACTTCCAGATGCACAAGCTAGATTTAGAAAAGGCAGGGGAACCACAGATCAAATTGCCAACATTCACTGGATCGAAAAAGCAAGGGAATTCCAGAAAAACATCTATTTCTGTTTCACTGGCTACAATAAAGCCTTTGACTGTGTGGATCACAACAAACTGGAAAATTCTTAGAGATGGGAATACCAGACCACCTTACCTGTTTCCTGAGAAATCTATATGCAGGTCAAGAAGCAACTGTTAGAACTGGACATTCGGGAACAATAGACTGGTTCCAAATTGGGAAAGGAGTACATCAAGGCTGTATATTGTCACCCTGCTTATTTTTAACTTCTATGCAGAGTATATCACTCACAATGCTGGGCTGAATGAATCACAAGCTGGAATCAAGATTGCAGGGAGAAATATCAACAATCTCAGATATGCAGATGATAACAATCTAATGACAGAAAGTAAAGAGGAACTAAAGAGCTTCTTGATGAGGGTGAAAGAGGAGAGTGAAAATGCTGGCTTAAAACTTAACATTCAAAAAACTAAGATTATGGCACCCAGTTCCATCACTTCATGGCAAATAGATGGGAAAAAAGCAGAAGCAGTGACAGATTTTGTTTTTTCTTGGGCTCCAAAATCATTGTAGATGGTAACTGCAGCCATGAAGTTAAAAGATGCTTGCTCCTTAAAAGGAAAGCTATGGCAAACCTAGACAGTGTATTAAAAAGCAGAGACATCACTTTGCCAACAAAAGTCTGTCTAGTCAAAGCTATGGTTTTTGACTAGATGTGAGATGTGAGAATTGGACCATAAAGAATGCTGAGCGCCAAAGGCTGGTGCCTCAAATTGTGGTACTGGAGAAGATTCTTGAGAGTCCCTTGGACAGCAAAGAGATCAAATCAGTCAACCTTAAAGGAAATCAACCCTGAATATTCATCAGAAGGACTGATGATGAAGCTCCAATGCTTTGGCCATCTGATTGGAAGAGCCGACTCACAGGAAAAGACCCTGAGGCTGTGAAAGATTGAGGGAAGGAGGAGAAGGGGGTGACAGAAGATAAGATGGTTGAATAGCATCATTGACTCAATGGATATAAGCTTGAGCAAACTCCAGGAGATAGTGAAGGACAGGGAAGCCTAGGACGCTGCAGTCCATGGGGTCACAAAGAGTCAGATGTGACTTAGCAACTAAACAACAATGGAAAAATAATCATTAGAGGATAGTTTGCTGCTAAGTCGCTTCAGTCATGTCCAACTCTGTGAGACCCCATAGACGGCAGCCCACCAGGCTCCCCCATCCCTCGGATTCTCCAGGCAAGAACACTGGAGTGGGTTGCCATTTCCTTCTCCAATGCATAAAAGTGAAAAGTGAAAGTGAAGTCCTGCCCGACTGTTAGTGACCCCATGGACTGCAGCCTACCAGGCTCCTCCGTCCATGGGATTTTCCAGGCAAGAGTACTGGAGTGGGGTGCCATTGCCTTCTCCGAGAGGATAGTTTAGCTTCTTTTAATTCTAAATTTCTTAAGTTGTAGCAAAATATACATACCATTTGCCATTTCAATCATGTTTAAGTGTACAATTCAGAGGTATTAAATGAAAAGTTGTACAGTGATCACTCCTATCCATTTCCAGGACTTCTACATCCCAACAGAAACTCTGTACCAATTAAACAGCAACCTCTGTCCTACTTCCTGACTCTGTGAATATGTCTGTTCTAGATACTTCAGGTAAGTGCCATCATACAATATTTGCTCTTCTCTGTCTCATTTCACATCCATGTTGTAGCATCTATTGGAATTTCATTCCTTTATATGGATGAATACTATTCCATTGTATGGACAGATCACACTTTGTTCATCTACTCATCACTTGGATGTTTCCACCTCTTGGCTTTTGTGAATAATGCAGCCAAGAACAGAGGTGTACAAGTATCTCTTCGAGTCCCTACTTTCAATTCTTCTAGGTACATATCCCAGAGAAGGCAATAGCACCCCACTCCAGTACTCTTGCCTGGAGAATCCCAGGGACAGGGGAGCCTGGTGGGCTGCCGTCTCTGGAGTTGGACAGAGTCGGACACGACTGAAGTGACTTAGCAGCAGCAGGTACATATCCAGAAGGGAAAAGGTGGATCATATGGTAATTCTATGTTTACTTTTTTAAGGGATCACCACACTGTTTTCCACATCAGCTGTACCATTTTACCTTCCTGCCAACAATGCACAGAGTTCTAATTTCTCTACGTCCTCATCCTCAACCCTTATTCTTCTGTTTTAATAATATCTGTGCCATGCAGTGCTAAGTCATTTTAGTCATGTCTGACTCTCTGCAACCCTATGGACTGTAGCCTGACAGGCTCCTCTGTCCATGGGATTTTCCAGGCAAGAATACTGGAATGGGTTGCCTTTTCCTCCTCCGGGGGATCTTACCATCCCGGGGATCAAACCTTCATCTTTTCCATCTCCTGCATTGGCAGGCAGGTTCTTTACCACTAGCGTAACCTGGCAAGTTCCAATATCTTTCTTAGTGGGTGTGAAGTAGATCATTCCACATTTCTTTCACCCTTAATTCTTTCATTAAAACTGAATAAACCAAGATCATTTTGTGTGGTGGCATGTCAATTGCAGGAACGTATGCATCCACTGTTTGTATGACAGCAACAGTATTCTGTTGAAAGGGCTGAGTCTGTGGATGAGTCTGCAGCCTGCAGACAGTGGTCTCAGTGACAGAGTGGGGCCATTAGGGTAGCTGGGAGTGGCTGGGAAGATTGTGTTCATGGAGCAACAGTTTGTTAGATGCTTCAGAGGGAGAATGAAGGGGAAAAAAGCCCCCTTATCATCTAAGTTTTCCTAGAGGAAAAAAGAGGCTGATATTTAGAAGTCAAATGTATGTATGCTTGTGCATGTTTCCATATAATCAATAAATTTAGAAATATTGGGAATTTCCTGGCAATCCAGTGCTTAGGACTCTGTGTTTTCACTGCCAAGGGCATGGGCAGGTTCAATCCTAGTCAGAGATTGAACAAGCTGGACAGCACAGCCAAAAAAATCTTTTTAAGACAAAGATGGACTATGCTCTATCAGATCAGATCAGATCAGTCGCTCGGTCGTGTCCAACTCTTTGCAACCCCATGAATCGCAGCACGCCAGGCCTCCCTGTCCATCACCAACTTCCGGAGTTCACTCAGACTCACATCCATCGAGTCAGCGATGCCATCCAGCCATCTCATCCTCTGTCGTCCCCTTTTCCTCCTGCCCCCAATCCCTCCCAGCATCAGGGTCTTTTCCAATGAGTCAACTCTTCGCATGAGGTGGCCAAAGTACTGGAGTTTCAGCTTTAGCATCATTCCTTCCAAAGAAATCCCAGGGCTGATCTCCTTCAGAATGGACTGGTTGGATCTCCTTGCAGTCCAAGGGACTCTCAAGAGTCTTCTCCAATACCACAGTTCAAAAGCATCAATTCTTCAGCGCTCAGCCTTCTTCACAGTCCAACTCTCACATCCATACATGACCACAGAAAAAACCATAGCCTTGACTAGACGAACCTTTGTTGGCAAAGTAATGTCTCTGCTTTTGAATATGCTATCTAGGTTGGTCATAACTTTCCTTCCAAGGAGTAAGCGTCTTTTAATTTCTTGGCTGCAGTCACCATCTGTAGTGATTTTGGAGCCCAGAAAAATAAAGTCTGACACTGTTTCCACTGTTTCCCCATCTATTTCCCATGAAGTGGTGGGACCGGATGCCATGATCTTCGTTTTCTGAATGTTGAGCTTTAAGCCCACTTTTTCACTCTCCACTTTCACTTTCATCAAGAGGCTTTTTAGTTCCTCTTCACTTTCTGCCATAAGGGTGGTGTCATATAGTGCACCCCTTTAAAATTTTCCTCTAAATTCACAGGAGAAACAAGTGAAGGTGAAAGTATTGCTAAAATTTATATAAAATACTCCTTAAAGCAAGAGCTATTAGTCTTGAAAAGGTCCCTTTTAATAGTTTTTAAAAATCAAGTTTGGATAGGTAATTTTTTTTTCTTTTACTTATCCTAGTACTAAAGTGCTTATAGCAAAAAAACAGCAGTTCCCTTACTTAACCTTTCCTGCTCTCCAGAGAAAACCACTTTCCTTTTCTTTAGATGTATATTTTCATTTTATCTCTGTCTTTCAAAAGTATCTCATATTGTTATTTCTTGGTTTATCTAATTGAGACATTATCCAAAGCTCTTTATTATGGAAGAGAAAGATTTAGAAGTTTTTAAACCTCCCTACATTTACTTCCCTCCCCCCATATAATATATTGACACAGCCTTCTCTTAATTTTTAGTTAAATGAATGGTCTGTATATATAATGACTTACTTTGACTATGAAATATTGTTCACTGCTGAGTTTAGCCATGTAAAACGATTATGTCTCTTCTTGTACATTTTGTTTTTCCTGTGGTCAACAATTTACTTTGCGTTTTCATTTGATTAGTTTGTCTAGGTAGATAGGATTAATTTATCCAAATGCTCCAACAGCCCTGATAGATATTTATCAAGCAGTCTATTCTTTCAATCCTTGGAGCCCTCTCTCCCACAGACCTCTGCCAATGGGGCCTGACACCTGGCTGTGCTTTTAGGGGGCCTCTCCCCAGCTCCCCCAGTCACAGTTCCATTTCCTATATTCCCTGTTTTTTCTTGGCTTTGCTTTCTTGTTCTTCAGAAGCACATTCTACAGTAACTTCCTGGGAAAGCATATATAATGAGGTCAACTTTTGAATCTTTTCAGGTGAAAAAGCTTTTATTCACCTGCTGCTGCTGCTAAGTCGCTTCAGTCGTGGCCGACTGTGTGCAACCCCATAGATGGCAGCCCACCAGGCTCCCCTGTCCCTGGGATTCTCCAGGCAAGAACACTGGAGTGGGTTGCCATTTCCTTCCCCAATGCATGAAAGTGAAAAGTGAAAGGGAAGTCGCTCAGTCATGTCCGACTCTAAGCGACCCCATGGACTGCAGCCTACCAGGCTCCTCTGTCCATGGGATTTTCCAGGCAAGAGTACTGGAGTGGGTTCTCCAGTGAAAAACTACTGAATTCCAAAGGAGGGGAAGAAACTCAACACACTTTGCTCATCAACTGCCAACCTGAGACTGGAAAAGAATAGTTTCACAGGGGAAAAAAGAGAGATATTAGTCTAGTTTATACAGTGAGAAATAAAGAGGGAACTCGATCTTACAACCAGTTCCAAACCCAAAATGTCATCTAACACTTACTGGGTCCCTAGGATGCCCAGCAATCGAAGGTGAGCAGACACAGATCTTATTGCCGTAGCTCACAGGCTCCAAGGGGTCCAGAGGCGCCTGTGGCAGGAGCATGTGGGGAAGGTAGTGGCCAGGTCACCATAGACCACAAGCAGTGGCAGGAAACCCCTGGGAGGCACTGCACTGCGTAGGCGAGAAGTCATCCCCATAGCAGAGGGGATGTGCACAGATGTGACAGGGGCCAGCAGGGGCTGAGGGCCAGTTGAGGACAGGGCCAGCGTGGTTCCTATGTCTCTGCTTTGAGTACCTCAATAACTCCAACAGCAGGGAAAACAAGGACAAAAGATGTGAGTTTGGCAGCAGCTGAAGTGAGATAAGCATTGTTAAGGCTGGACTTATGTCACCTTAAGATGGCCAAGGAAACTCACATAGTAAGAGAGAGCAGCAAGCATAAGGAGAGCAAGGGCCAGAGACAGTGCCTGAGACCGTGACCCTCACAGGCTGGGAAGATGAGCAAAAGGAGGGACCACGCGAGAGGAGGGATCACACAAGAGGAAGGAACTATGTGACACGGGGAAACCTCAAAAGAGTGAAAACCTCATCTGAGGTGCAATGGGAACCACGAGCCTGTGAAAGGGAGGCTCCAAGGTGAGGAAGAGGGGGAGGGACAGAGTGTCCCAGCATCAAATGTCTCTAAAAGGCTGGAGTCCCGTGGGTGCCCTGCCCATCTTGCCCAGAACAGTCAGGGTGTGTGCTCACTGCCTTGATGTCATTAGTCATAACGTCCAAACTCTCATCAGCCATGTGTTCCCCTTGGGTGGGACAGAGACCACGCCGTGTCTAGGGAAAGTGGGATAATGCAGGGCCTGGTGAGACTGATTCGAGTGGGGAACGGGTGGGAGCCAGGGTGCTGCAGGCTGAGGAACAGACAGAGGTGGAGGCAGGGATTATAGATGCATCTGCCAAAATGCTGGCCATGAGCAGTAGCAGAGGAACCACGGCCAGAGCTGTAGAGTTCCTTTGCCACTTGGCTGGATGGGCTTGGGCAGGTTGACTAGCTGATGGAAAATCCAGTCAAGAGGAGCAGGATGAAGGCTACCTCTGTGTCATCTCAGGACAAAAGTCACTGAGCATGGTGGGGGGAAGAGATCAGGAGCATGGGGCTGGAGCAAAGCCTCTATTCCACTCAGGTGTGATGCAGACTGAATGTCTGTGTCCCTCAAAGAATACATTGACTCCCTAACCCCAGGTGTGGCTCTGTTAGGAGACAGGGCCCAGAAGGAGTTCATTAAGGTCAAATAAGGTCATAGGGGGCCCAAATCTGATAGGATTAACGTCCTTACAAGAGATATCAGTGAACTCACTCTCTCAGAAGTCAGAGGAAAGGTTACATGAGGACCAGGCAGCCAACAGCAAGCCAGGGATGGAGGTCTTCCCAGAATCCAACCATGATCTGGGATATCCAGCCTCCAGGCCTACGAGAAGATAAATTTCCACGGTTCAAGCCCAGCATGATGTTCAAGGGAGGGCAGGAGGACAGGAACAGGAGGGTACAACTTAGATTCATCTATGAGGGCAAGATGCTGCTCAAAGGATGTTCATTCTCCGACTCTCAGGATACAGGAGGTAAACCCATCTATTGAAAATGAAAGGCAGTGGTAAGGTCAGAAATCTCAGAAAACACCAAGGGGAGCCTCGGGGAGCCAAGAGAGAGGGAAGTGATGTGGGGCATGCAGTGATTCTGGAGAAATCTGGAAAACTCGGGAATCCTGGAAGCACAACCACCAGGAGATGACCCACCAGGGAGGTCCCTTTCCCAGACGCCACTTGGACTCTCTCAGACATGGAATATTGAAGCTGGGTGGGCCCCAAGAGATCCCTGCTTTCTCATATCCTCATGAATACTTACATACTCTGTCATGTAAGCAAGTAGATAGAATCTGAGTGTTGTGGGTCTTATCTGGGGCTGCAGGTTGTTCCAGAGCCCGAGCAAAGGTCAATGGTGACCTCAGCTTGCTAAGGGCAGGGATGCAGGGGCCAAACCAGAGGCCACTCTGGGGGCAGAGCTCTAATCCTGGTTGTGGAATCTGGGCTTTCAACAAGGGGTGCCAGGAAGAGACCTGTGCCCTCCAGTGTCAAGGGAGGGGATTTGGGGGATGGGACAGGAAGGGAGCTCTGTAGCAATTCCTAAAGGGGGTGCCAAAGTTGAAAGGACTCCCCTAAACAGTGTAGGAAGCATCTCTCCTGTTTTTTTGAATTTGTGGCCCCAAGCTCATCTCTGGCCACCCTCAATAAAATGCTGTGTGTAATTCCATATTTGGTTTGTCTTTTATAAAGTGATTAGATTAAACTGTAGTTATTGTCATTTTGTGGTTTGAGAAAGATTTCATGACAGCGCCTTGGGAGCCAGAAACCAGAGCGGCCTCTCTTTGGAAACAGATGCACGTGCTGGCTAAGAACAGCTGGGTTTGGGTCCTTATACCATCATGCCCAGCTGGGTGACTTGACCAATGGTTTCACCTCTTTCTGAGTCAGTTTCTTCACATGCACAGTGAGGATAATGATTGTTGGTGGGAGAAGTCACGTAGTGCCAGGCACAGTTTAGCAGAGTATCTGGTGTGAAGTAGGCACTCGGTGAGGGAAGCCTTCACCATCATCATTATCATGGTCATCAGTCACATGAATTTTAGGAACAGCAAAAACTCAAAAAGAAATCTACAATACTACCTCGGAATATTGTTCAAGGAAACAAAGTTCCCAGTGACTTTTCTCTAAGAGGCATCAGTAGTCAGATCCTCTGGTGACCTTGCAGGCCTTCCTAAAATTCTGCTCACCCAGCTTGTCAACCTCTGGGTCCAGATGCAGTCCAGAAAGGGGTGGGGACCACCACATGCCAGACCCCCGCCTTAGAGTTTTTGTGTTTCTGAGCCGAGAAGAAATGAAGAGAGACATGGGGGAGTGGGAAGGGAGGGTGGAGAAGCCAAAGGAACCCATGCTCTATAGAGGTCTTTTCATCCAGAGATGGGTTTTCACTGGTATACCTTCTTCTGTCTCCAGCTCAGATTCCCTGTCACCAACCCCACTACCCTGAATCCAACATCCAGTGACACCTATTACGAATCTTGTTCACAGATTTCCCCTGAGACATAATAACTTTTAAGGCAGTAGTTCTCAACCAGGGCAGTTTTGCCCTGCCTGCTCCCAGAGGACAGTTGGTAATGTCTGGAGACACTTTCTGTTGGCACAACTTGGAGAGACGATACTAGCTTCTGGTAGGCAGAGTACAGGGACGCTGCTGACAGCATACAATGCACAGGACACCCCCCACCCCCTGCTCCCCTCTCTCTAACCATTATCTCCACCCTCTCGTTCCCTCCCATGCCAGGGGAGGGCCTAGCTCTTGTCCCAGCATCCCATGTGGAAAGCTCAGATTTAATATCCAGAATTACAGTGTCAAAGTTAAGAAACCCTGCTTGAAGGAAAAGGTAGCCCCTTGTACCCCACTTAACTCACTCAGGTTCTCAGGTGGGCAGTTGGCCAGATGCCCTGGATTTAAAAGCCCTCCCCTGAGAGACTACACCTTTGCCTGGCAGATTTATGCACAATTTTGTAAGCAATGATTGCTTGTAAGATGTCATTCTTCACTACCTGTTGTTATATGAAAGTGTCCCACATGAGGGCAGCCACTATGGATAGCACCATCACTTCATTCATTCATTCAGCCCACACACAGTCATTGACTCTTTCTTCTGATATGACAGGCTCTAAGGATAAAGAATGAGTGTGACTAAGTCTCAAGGTTCAAGCTCTAAGTGAACGTATTGGGGAGGACAGGAAGGTCAGGTGTGCTGGTAAATAATGACAATACTGTTCCAGGTAAAAATCCTCATGAGAGACATGGGTGGGGACAGTAAGGGGAGGTGAAGCCAGAGTTTCTTATGGGGGGTCTCAAAAAACTGCCCCACAAGCCACCGGCACTTTTCAGTCCACTTGCAAGGGACCCTCCCTACATCTCTGTATGAAAAGGTGGGGAGTTGAGGGGAGTAGTAATAAGCAATTTAGCCTTAGTAATCCCCCACCACCACCAATTAGGAAGATGCCTATGATTTCCCTCAAGACAAAGCATGAAATGAATAAGGAATTGTTTGAATGCCCTTCAGTTTCAAAATCAAATGTCTGACCACTCAAACAGAAAAAAAGCAGGGTTCCATAGGCTGGGAAATCCTCCAACTGAAGCCAGGCAATTCCATCCCTTGTTGAAGGAGTTCTCTGCCAAGAAGTGTGAACCTCAGATCTGGATAAGCCCATAAAACCACCAGAGAGCCAAGACTTGCACACAGGAAACCACCCGGCAGGAACATAAAGTGTGTGAGGAGATGAAGATGCGAGCAAAGACAAGCGACAAGCCAGACAGAGCCCTGGGCAGTTGAGAAAGGTGAGATCTGGGCTCCAGTCCCAGAGCTGCCACAAACTTACTGATAAGGAGCAGGTCCCTGCTCTCTGTGGGTATCAGTTTGCTCCCCTGTAAAAGGAGGAAAGTGGACCAGAGCATAATAAAGCATCCTTCCAAGGCACACAGAAGACCTGAACCAAGGGAAGGTTCTCATTTTCCCCTGGGCTTATTCCTAAAATGACGCTGGAGATTAAAAATGTATGTTGAACCTTAGTCCTGAAGACCCAGCCACTTGTTGATTTCTTCTGACAACAGTAGTGTTCCTGCAGGTACTTAAAAAGGAGGCTGGCGGCGGGCGGGGGATGGGGCGAGGTCACCAAAAGGGCTGCCTCCCAGCTCTAGGCACCAAATAACAACACACTTGGAGGCTGAATTTGGCTTTGAACTGTCCCCATGTCTCAGATGGCATTTCCCCAAAGCGGGAGCTCAGAATTGCAAGCAGGTGCTGTTGCCCTAGCCCCTTCCAACTGCAGCGCTGAGGACAGGAGGCTCCAAGTTATTAACAGGAGGGAGCTGCACAGGAGAGCCGAAAACCCCACTCTGGATACCACAGGAGCTGTGCCTCCTGCGTGTCAACACTCCCAACCAGCTCCAGAAGCAGGTCTTTCTTATAGCCAACCAGGAGAGGACCACCGGAGGGCCACTGATGGGTCTGCAGGAAGGGTTTGCCCAGGGCGGAGACTTCAGGCTCAGAATTGAGTTCCCAAGTGCTTTCCCTGGGGAGTTTCTTGGGACAGAGGCGGTGGGGGGCCTGTTTGGAATGATGGTGGAAAGGGGAAGTTCTGGAATCTGTGCGCCCCTTCCTTACCGCTCCTTCTCCCCACGGGGCGCAGCCACCCTCTTTCACAAACCCCACAGACAGAGGCCAGGACTCCCTGGAGTTTGTGAGAAAACAACATAAGCCACTCACTCTGCTGCCTTCCCTTTTCTCTGCCAGTTCCTCCCTGGACCTGGTTTGGGGAGACCAGCTGCTCCCAGAAGTCCCCAGACCCACCGACATTGCGGAGCCAAACCCACTAGACCAAGGAGGAAGCTGCAAACGCTGGCATTACAGCTTCGGCAGTTACGGCCAAAGCTTTCGGAGGTCTCCCCATCCGCAGCCGCTGTCTGTGCAAATGGCAAGGCTCTGGGGCAGGCAGGCTGGGTTCCAGCTGTCTTTTCTCGGGGCAAGTTTTTTTGATCTTTACAAGTCTCGCTTTCCTTGTCCGCAAAGTGAGGGTGAAAATAGCAACTTCGAAAGTCGATGATGAGGTTTCAAGGAAATACTGCAGGAAAAGTGCCCGCACACAAAAGGCACGGCCAGGGGCGGCTCCCCAATTTCCGCCCAGGAGCGCCCGGGTTGGGCGAAGGGCAAGGTGGGTTATCTCAGCGCTGCCTGCGCCCGGGCACATACAGACTTTATTTCGGAGGAGAGGACCCTCCGGAGAGGAGCAGACAAAAATCATAATTGCGGGGAAAGGATGGTGAGAAACGCCTCCCACTGCCCAGCAGAAGATCTTGTGGGGCCCCTCCACCCCTCACCCCTAGAGGGACCCGCGGAAGGGCGCGTACTCACCGCGTGCACGGCGCAGGCTAGCAGCAGCAGCCCGGGCAGTGGCGGCAGGCGGGGGCGCATGGTACCGCGTGCGCTCCCCTGGCGCCCCGACGGCCGCCTGCCCGCGCGCACCGCGGCTCAGCACTCAGCGCTCCCTGCCGCCTCTCGGACCCCGGCTGGCCGCCGCGCCCAGGGGAGCCATGGCCCCACCCGCGGCGGCCCAGGGACTGCGCCTCCCCTGACAGGGTGGCCCCGTACCACGCCGCCCCGCCGGTTGATAAGGACGCGGCGCGGCGTGCGCTCCTCCACCCACCCCTGCTGCCTGGCCGGCTGGCGGGGGCCAGCGCGGGGGCCAGCGCGGAGACCAGCTGCGGAGGAGGTGGAGGGAGGACGCGAGGCCTAGAGAGGCTCCCGCAGGCTACGGTCTGCAGGCCCCGCTGCCACACCCCCACGGACTAAAAGAGCCCTCCCCAAGGTCCGGGTCAGTGCCGACACCGCCGCGCTGCGTGAGGGTGGGCAGGAGGCCACCTTTTGGAGCCTCAGCGTTCTCATCCGAACAGTACATCTAAAAATACCTGCCTTCTTTCAGCTATTCCATTTCCACTTTTTTTTTTCTTTCTTATTAGATATTTAATGCTCCTTCCAGAAAGTTGCACACACATGAGTTCCATCACACTGAGAAGCCTTTGATGATCAGGTGAGACCAAGGAGGACCATCGAGGCACCCCAGCGTTTGGGGCTGTGCTGGAGCGTTTGAGCTTTCTGGTTCCCCCGGGAGCTATTTCAGTATTAGGCAGGTGTGCCCAGCAGCTGCTCATCCTGAGTCTGAGGGCTTAGATCTCCTTGTTGTTTAGTCACTCAGTCGTGTACAACTCCTTGTGACGCCATGGACTGTAGCCCACCAGGCTCCTCAGTTCATGGGATTCTCCAGGCAAGAATACTGGCAAGGGTTGCCATTTCCATCTTCATCGGCTCTCCTGAAGGTTGGCTTTTGGCCTCTCAGTACAGTACAAGGCACCCTCAGAGGGTTTTTGTAGACCCAGTTTTTTCTTTTTCTTCTCTGGTGCACATCCCCTTTCCTTTTGTGTCTCCTTCTATCTAGATCTTTTTCTCAGGGACTTGGAGTCCGTCAGCTCATTGACTTCTCCTCTCGCTCACCCTCTTCCCCACACATGAAAGTGAGCTGAGCTCTACCTGATTGCTGTCTTTGGCGGTAAGGACTGGCATGAGATTCTGAGCACATGTATATGTGCATGCATGTGCGTGTGTGTGCGCACACGCACACACACACACACACACACACACACACACCCCCTTTCCTTTCATAGCATCCCCACCAGCCGAGAGCCAGTAACTGGATTGCCCTGGCCCAGGCTGTCCTTGGAAGTCAAGGTATTGACTGCCTTGATCAAGTGTGGTCAGTGGCAGGTGGTGGTTTCTCCCCTCTGGTCCACAAGTATAAATCACATTCTTTGAGACCATTATCACCAACAAAAGTGATATTGGGTCCCATTGTCTTCCTTGTATTTCTCAATTGGTTCAAGATTCAGGCTGGAAAAATGTTATGAACTGGTTTCTCTGACATCATAAATGTGCCTTAGAAAAAGTGCATGCGGTAAGGATATGCCGTTTTTACTATATAGACTTTTGTGTTGCATGAATAGTTTCTGTAATGACTGGATGTATTGCTTTTTTGATGGAAAGACAAAAAAAGAAAATAATCCAAAATGCAATCTGTGGTCTATACTAGAGCCTCGTGATCACCAGTGAAAAAGCAAAATGACATTTGTTCTGGGCAATTCAATCAATTTCTGGCCTGTGGAAAGCCATTGTTCCTTAAATAGGAGGCTCTGTCTCTCAGAATATTGAGGAAAGGATCTGAAATGCTCTGTGGAAAGCCATGGATGCCGTCAATGGCTTTGTAGAACCTGCCTGAGAACACAGTTTCAGAATAGGGTGGAAGGGAGCATGTGGGGAACTAACCATGTATTTAATACCCACCATGTGCTGGGGAGTTTTTTAATAATTGGATGTATCATCATAGACAATCCTCCAAAGACTGTCTGAGAGACACTGACTTTCCTTGATGAATCAGATGGGAACTTGAAGCTTGGGAAAGGTAACCATTTGCCTCAACAAGGGGCAGGGCCTGGATTGAACCCAGGACTGAGTCCAAAGCCCAGGCCCATGTCCTTTGCATGCACTAGAACTTCTCTCAATCCTGAAGATGACGTTCTTACTCTCAGTCTTTCCAAAGCTCTTTTGCATGCAGCATTTCATTTGATCCTTGAAACAGCTCCATGGGGTCTGTAGGACTGGCGATCAGGGGCTGCAGGAGAGGGAGACTCCATTGCTCACATGGTTTCATTGAAAGTTTAATGAGAAGATACCATGCAGAGGTGTGGGTGGGGCTCAGGGAACCAGCAGAGGACATGCAGGTGCCCGGGTCAGCAGCGATAGGCCTGGTCAGACTCCCCTGTGCCTCTTCTGCTTTGACCTTGGCCCCACCTGTCTTTGGCCTGCCTCAGCAAGACTCCTGCCATGGGTTAGTGAGAATCTTCCCCCTTGATATCTCATCAAGTTCCTTGTCTCTCCCACCTTTGATGTCTAATCCTGTCCTGCCTTCAGCAAGAAGGATGTTAAGTCAGTTTAGCAGAAATCTCCCTGTCTTGATGTCTCCTCTTAGTAATCGTCCATCCATGGCCGCCCTCACTGTGCTCCATAGCTATGAATCCCCTTTGTTTCTTGTTATATTCTGAGTTGAGCCCTGGGTCTCTCCTCTATTGCAACACCCCTGTTGTAACAGTCTTGAATGAAGGCTTCTTTACCATTTTAATAAGTGTTAGGATAATTTTCCTTTAACAAGGAGCAAAGAGAGAAAGCAGTGTCTCCCGAAGCAGGCAAGAGCTATCCTTGGGAGTGGAGCCACCCACAGGATCTTAACAAGAGGGGAATGCAGCCTCTGTCAAAACCACAGTCTGGGACTTCCCTGGTGGTCCAGTGGTTAAGACTCTGTGTTTTCGCTGCAGAGGGTGCAGGTTCCATCCCTGGTTTAGGAACCAAGATCCCACATGCTACATAGTACAACCAAAACCAAACAAATGAAAAAACTGTCAGGTTTTGGGATAAATACCCTGACCTCTCTTCTGCCCTCTGAATCTCCTGGCTATGTCTTCCATTGGCTGAACCCAACCCAAAGCCAGAGACAAGACAGACCGATTGGGGAGAAACTGTCCATAGCATTTCTCTACGTCCATAGAGTTTAACCTCCCTCCTGGGTGGAGAAGGCAGAAAAGAGATTTGAGAGGGATGAGGCAAAAGGAGAATAACCCCACTAGGATATATCATTCTACCCATTTAACAGATGAAGAAACCTGAACAGATGAAGATGGGTGGGGCCTGAACTGCAGATCACACAGGACTGTTTGCACTGAAACTCTGGTTTTTTGATTCCCAGCCTGAGTTCTCCATCATGCTTATGACTGTTACACCTGAAACTAGTCCTGGAAAATCAGAGCAGTGATTTACTATCACTTCACAGTCCTGGGGGCTGGCTGGGCTCGGCCAACAGCTCCTGGTTTAGCACATCTCACGTGGTGGCCGTCAGAGTCCCCCGGAGACATGCTCTCTTGGATGACTGGGGCTGGGCTTGCTCCACATGGCCCTAGCTCCAGGGAGCTTCAGGGTGCCTGGGCTTCTTAAACTGTGATCCCAAAGGTGCTTATCCTGAGAGAGAGCAGGTGGAAGGCGCACTGTGATTTATGACCCAGCCTCGTCTGCTTCTACTGCTTTTTGTTGTCCAGATAATCATAAAAGAGTCCCGGCTCTAAGGGAGGCAACATAGACTCTGCCTCTTGACAGAGAGTAGGAAGATCCGGAGGAGCTCGTGAGGCCCCTAGTACTAGTAGTACTAGTACTAATACCAGTACTGTTAGTGGGGCTGTGGGGAAATACTTTATGTCCACCCTCTAAATTCATTATAACTCCCAGGAGCAACAGAGAGGGGTGTCTCTTTGATTTTGATGCTTTTCCAGATCTTGAGCCTCATTCCTTTCTCCAAGTTACCCTGGAGAGGTAGGTGTAGTGGGGCATAGGAACCTAAGTCATGACCATCCCCAAACACTAAGTCATGTCCTCACAACAGTAACTTAAAAGTTACCCTGAAACTTTAATTCAAAAAGATAATGCACCCTAATGCTCACAGCAACACTATTCACAATAGCAAAGATGTGAAAGCATCCTAAATGTCCATCGACAAAGGATTGGATAAAGACGATATGGTACATATACATAATGGGATGTTACTCAACCATAAGAAGAATGAAATAATGCCATTTGCAGCAACATGGATGGACCTAGACATTATCATGCCAAGTGAAATAAGTCAAACAGAGAAAGACAAATATCATATGATATCACTATATGTGGCATCTAAAAAAATGAAACAAATGAACTTATTTACAAAATAGAAACAAGGCTCACATACACAGAGAACAAATTTAAGATTACTAAAAGGAAAGAGCGGTAGGGGAGGGATAAATTAGGAGTTCGGGGTTAGCAAATACAAACTACTATATATATATATATACACACATATATATATGCAGCTGAATCACCTTGTATACACTTGCAACTGTTTAATAACACAGCATTGTAAATCAACTATCAGTTCGGTTCAGTCGCTCAGTGTCTGACTCTTTGTGACCCCATGGACTGCAGCATGCCAGGCTTCCCTGTCCATCACCAACTCCCAGAGCTTGCTCAAACTCGTGTCCATTGAGTTGGTAATGCCATCCAACCATCTCATCCTCTGTCGTCCCCTTCTCCTCCTGCCCTCAATCTTTCCCAGCATCAGGGTCTTCCCCTGAGTCAGTTCTTCGCATCAGGTGGCCAAAGTATTGGAGCTTCAGCTTCAGCATCAGCCCTTCCAATGAATATTCAGGACTATACTTCAATAAAAAACTTTAAGTTACCTTAAGGATGAGAGATCATGTATTTGGTTCCAGGGTAACTTGTTCTCTACTGCTTCATACAGATAGTCTTTATCACCCCAGAGAGGCAGAATATATGGCTAAATACTGAATGTTAGCCAAAAGATGCCACTTTGGCATAAGTATTGTTTTGAGCCAAAGGCAACTGAGAACCAGCAGATACAGGAAAAGCTCTTCACCTCCCCAGAGATGCCAAAATGTAAAGTACAAAAGTGCCCCTTTGTAAAGGAGACTTTTAAGAAATGAAAATTTCCTTTACAAAAGGACTCATTTGTACAGGAGAGGAGAGGAAGAGAACTGCTCTTTATACCTTCGAGAGTCTAACCTGCACAGCAGGACACAAGGGGAGCCCTTTTACCACCCAGCTCCCCCATCTCCTTTCCAGCTCGCCTCCCCCACCCAGAAGCCCCCAAACCACTTCTCCTTTGTTAGCCTAAAACAGTGTAGAAACCTCAGTCATTTGCTGCTTCCTGGGCTCTGTGAAATTTCCATGTGAAATTTTGTGTCTATCTGGGCAATTAAAACTTTTTCTCTTGTTAATCTGTCTTGTCAGATTGATTTCAGGCTTCAGCCATTGAACCTGGAAGAGGAGAAAGAATAAGATTTTTCCCCCACCCCACATCAAAATGAAATATAAAAATCTCCCTAGTGTCAAAAGAGAAAGAAAGCATTTCTTCTCTCCCTTTTCCTTCAGCTTTTCCCTTAGAAAACTTGTAAATCCCCTCTGTCTCTGAAATGTATGTAAATCTTTATAAAACCTAAATAAGCCTCTTGCCAGTTTTGCATCCCAGGACCGTCTTTCTTGAAGATCTTGAAACCTCTTTGAAACATGATTGTCCAGGAGAATGGTGCCCTGTCTTCCTAATACTGTGGGAGTTCAGCCAATATGCTTGACTCCAAGTTGTAATTTTCCAGCTTGTCAAAAAGATCAGAGAAGTTTTGTTTTTCCTTTGGTAAAGACAATTAGCATGTGTGTGAATGATTGTGTGTGCTTCTGGCTGAAAGGGTAAAATTTCTACTTGTCTTTGCCATCGGAAGCCAGTGATGTGTATCAGAGTCTGGTTTCATGCACACTCAATAAAAACACTGATTATTAGTTTTTTCATTTTGTGGAGAGGGGTTACCTGGTTGGCTGGAGACATTGTTTACTACTTCAACAAGAAATTAGGATACATATATATATATAATCACCTGCATGTTGCCAATAGCAATAAACACTTGTTGGAGAAAGTAATTAAGCACATCCATTCAGTGCTTATTTATTGAGCACCTGCTCTGTTTCAGGTGCTATGCCGGACCCATACAGGCCTGTGGAAATTGCTTGCATGAAGCCCTGTGATTGCACCCCTCCCAGGAGGCCCAGAAAGACAACTGAGGTGGTCAAGACTTCAGAAGTTCGCCCAAGCACACATTTAACAAACCTACTGGTTGACTGAAGTAAGCGACCATAGACTGCATGGTTGTTGTTACTCAGTCACTCAGTTGTGTCCGTATGTATGGTAGGTTTGGTCTATTGGGGTAATTCTATGGGAGCCTATACTCAGGGACTAGAGTAAGCCTTGAGGGTTAATGTATTAGGCCGAGTCCTTCGGTCATCATTTTTGTAGGTAAATTATCAATACATTTGGATATTGATGATTTTACAAGGTTCACCCTATGGTTATATATGGTCAGCCACCATTACCTCTTCTTCTGAGACAAAGAGCTCCCTTATCTATCCCCACTCAGACCATGTGGTTTGGGTGGGGCTTTCACCACCAACAGCTCAGGTGTGAGCACATGACCCAGACCCAGGCCAGAGAGTCACCCCCACCAATTAACCACAGTGAATGGTTGGCGGATGGGCACACAACTGAAGAGGGGCCACTAGGAGTGGCACCAGCAAAACTTACATGACGGCAGAAGATGCTGAAGCTCATGGCATGATGGCAGACTTTCAAATGTTGTGAAGAGATCCAAGGAAAAAGAAACCATCCTGTTGTGCATGCATGCAGCCATGATGGGAGCCTCAATGGATAGATAGACATGCAGATAGATAAATAGATACATAGATAGATAGGCAGACAGATAAATATTACAGATAGGTAACTAGAGAGAGAGAGATGAGCAGATAGGCAGATAGAGAGCTACATAGATAATTTTCATTAATTTTTAAAATTTTATTGAAATACAGTTGACTTATATTGTGTTAATCTCTGCTATACAACAAAGTGACTCAGTTTCTTTTTCATATTCTTTTCCATTTTGGTTTGTCACAGGGTATTGAGTGTAGTTCTCTTAGATGGATAATTTTTTAAAATCTTTCTTTAACCTTTAAATTATTTTCTGTCACTTGTAACAAAAAGAGCCCTGCATGGACTTATGGCAGCTTCCCAGGGATGTGATGCATGAGTTGCAAGGACTGCTTTGGGGGCGGGGGTGAGGGTGGGATGAGAGGGTGAGGAGTTGACTACGCCTGGGGGTCCAGGTTTAAGCCTTCCCTAATGACTACACCAATGAAACTAACTTGCTCTGCCCCTTCAGCTGCTCAATAAACCAAACAAAAAGGTCTGTTCTCTTCTGCGTGTGAGCTCTTCTGAGAGTCAAGCTAATGCATTATTGATGAGCCATAAATAATGGGGCCAGCATGATTTCCTATTCAGTGCTGAAGTACAAAGGTATAACACTGACTTTTTAATGAGGTTTTTATGACTCAGGTTCATTGTTTACTCTGGAAATGGGGGCTGGCTTTTTCAAGAAAGCTGTTTTTACTTTACTTTTGTTTTCCTCCTCCATTTGTCAGCATCCTTTTAAATATTTGTATGAAATATTAGCATTAAAACAGATCAAATAAAAGAGAACAAATAAAACCGCATCTGAAAGACAGTGTTGCTAGTGCTCTTCAAGCCTTATCTTCACTGGATGGAATAAAGGTCAGGTACACCTGGCCTCCCAGAGGCTTCCCCACTTTTCTGCCTACTAAGGCAATTTGGCTTGGCACACAGAAAAAAAATGTTGGCAACAGACAAACTTGGATTCAAATCCTGACTTAGTCATCAATTAGCTGGGTGACCTTGGGCAAGTTACTTGAGCACTTTAAGCCTCAATTTCCTCATTTGTATCATGGAAAAAATAATACCAATCTTTCAGCATTGCCATGAGGTTGAAAATAGTTCAGCACAATTAAATTGTCTAGATGTACCAACCAATTAAGATGCATGTGGCTGCAGATAATAGTCAAACCAGGTCAAAGGGGCTAAAGCAGCAATAAGACTGGGTATTGGCTCCCATGACTGAGTTCAGAGACAGGGCCTGCTTCAGGGTGGACCAAATCTTGCTCAGGTTCTGTTTGCCTGTGGTTCTCTTGGCTTTGCCCTCTTCTAATCTGGAAAACCTCAAGCTGGTAGCAAGCCAGCTGCAGTAGTTCTATAGGCTAATATTCACATTTGCGGCCAGAGGAACAGAGAATGATCTTAAGATGCTGGTCCATCTCCATGGAAAGGGGGGACCTATGTTCCCTCTTCTTACCTGAATGCACCTTGGTAATGGACTCAACAGAATAAGGAGGTGATGCTGAACAACTTTCAAGGCTGGGTCATAAAAGGAAATACAATGTGGCTAATTGTTGGAGAAATGCAAATCAAAACTACAGTGAAGTACCACCTCATACCAGTCAGAATAGCCATCATTAAAACATCTATTAATAAAAAATGTTAGAGAGGGTGTGGAGAAAAGGGAACCCTCCTACATGGTTGATGGGAATGTAAATTGATGCAGCTACTGTGGAGAACAGCATGAAGGTTCCTTTAAAAGCTAAAAATAGGAGAAGGAAATGGCAACCCACTCCAGTATTCTTGGCTGGTAAATCCCATGGACAGAGGAGCCTGGCGGGCTACAGTCCATGGGGTTGCAAAGAGTTGGACACAACTTATCGACTAAACAATGACAACAACAAATATATAAAAGATAACTAGCAAGAACCTATTGTATAGCACAGGGAATTCTATTTAGTGCTCTGTAGTGACCTATATACCCACTCCAGTACTCTTGCCTGGAGAATCCCATGGACAGAGAGAGGAGCCTGGTAGGCTGCAGTCCATGGGGTCGCTAAGAGTCAGACACGACTGAGCGACTTCACTTTCACTTTTCACTTGCATGCATTGGAGAAGGAAATGGCAACCCACTCCAGTGTTCTTGCCTGGAGAATCCCAGGGACGGGGGAGCCTGGTGGGCTGCTGTCTATAGTGCTGCACAGAGTCAGACACGACTGAAGCGACTTAGCAGCAGCAGTGACCTATATGGGAATGGAGTCTAGAAGAGAGTGGCTGTATGTATATGAATGGCTGACTCACTTTGCTGTGTAGCAGGAGCTAACACAACATTGTAAATCACCTAAACTCTAATAAACAATTGATTAAAAAAAGAAGACCATTGAAGATGATGAGCTAACATCTGCAGCTATAGGTGGTGCTTCTACACATCACTCTGCCAATCATGACTTATCATTTAGATCAAATACCTATTATTCTAAATGAATTTTGCTCATTTTCAATTTCAAATTTTCTTCTTTATTTATGGATAGTGAAATAATAGCTGTTGATATCTTCGGCCAGTATTGGAGGAAATTCATAAACAGTTAAGTAAAGATGGATTCATATTAATGGCATGAGAGTCCTCAAACAAGTCACTTCCAATAGTGTGTGTGTTTTTTCATCTGCTCCATGGTATTAAAATGAAGCTTTTAGAAGTTCATTCTGTTGAAGGGAACATGATTGTTAATGCTATTATAAATTCAGATGTATGTTTAACATTAGAGAAAAATGCTTTATTTTTATGGTGTTAATGACAAATACAAATTGTGGTGGGGCCAAGTAATGTAAGAACAATGCTTTTAGTAAATTAAGATGCTTATGGAGCATAAACATATTTGTGATTGATTGTGATGCACATATATCTTATAATTTCATCCAAATAAGCTGTAATATCTTACTAATCAAAACAGAAGACGTAGCTGTCAAAATTTACAAATATTTATACATTATCAGAGTTGTTGTAATTGAGTGACAAAATTTTTGTGGTAAAGTATTTTCGTGTGTGTGTTCATCAAAAAATGATGCATTTGATGAATATGAAACAATATTTTAGATGATCAAACATGCTTTCTCTCTCGGCTGCCAGCTATAAGCCATAGTTCATGTTTGCTCGAACCTTTGAAAATCAACCTGTGTGTTGTACAATGGTATTGAACTTTCTGCAAAAGATTTTGATAAATTTTGTTTGTACTTTGTTCAAAATAAAGTTGAAGGTTTTAAATTACTGTAAAAAAAAAAAAAAAAGCTAAAAATAGAGTTGCCATATGATCCAGAAATTTCACTGCTGGGCATATATCTGGACAAAATTAAAATGAAAATATACATGCTCCCCTATGTTCATTGCAGGACTGTTTATGATAGCCAAGACATGGAAGCAATCTAAATATCCATTGACAGATGAATGAAGAAAGAAGATGTGAAATATACACACACATATACACATAGAGGAATATTATTTAGCCATAAAAAATGAAATAATGCCATTTACAGCAATATGGATAGACCTAGAGATAATCATGCTAAATGAAGTAAGTCAGAGAAAAGCAAATATCATATGATATCACTTATATGCAGAACATGAAAAAATGATACAAATGAACATATTTACAAAAGAGAAACAAACCCACATAGAAAACAAACATAGTAACCAAAAAGGCTAGTGAGTGGGGGATAGATAAATGAGGAATTTGAGATTAAAGTAAATATGATACTAAATATAAAACAGATAACCAACAAGAACCTACTGTATAGTACAGAGAAGTATACTCAATATATTGTAATAACCTATAAGGAAAAAAAATCTAAAAAAGTATGTATATATGTATATTCTTTATATGGGAGAAGGCGATGGCACCCCACTCCGGTACTCTTGCCTGGAAAATCCCATGGGTGGAGGAGCCTGGTAGGCTGCAGTCCATGGGGTCGCAAAGAGTTGGACACGACTGAGCGACTTCACTTTCACTTTTCACGTTCGTGCATTGGAGAAGGAAACGGCAACCCACTCCAGTGTTCTTGCCTGGAGAATCCCAGGGACAGGGGAGCCTGGTGGGCTGCTGTCTATGGGGTCACACAGACTCGGACACGACTTAAGTGACTTAGCATCAGCAGCAGCATTCTTTATATATGTATGCTAAGTCACTTCAGTCATGTCTGACTCTTTGCAACCCAATGGACTATAGCCTGCCAGGTTCCTGTCCATTGGATTCTCCAGAAAAGAGTACTGGAGTGGGCTGTCATGTCCTCCTCCAGGGATCTTACTGACCCAGGGATCGAAACTGTGTCTCTTACATCTCCTACACTGGCAGGTGGTTCTTTACCACTAGCGCCACCTGGGAAGCCTATACTGTGCTGTGCATAGTTGCTCAGTCGTGTCCAACTCTTTGCAACCAGGTGGACTGTAGCCCCTCAGGCCCCTCTGTCCATGGGGATACTCCAGGCAAGAATACTAGAGTGGGTTGCCCTCCTCCAAGGGATCCTCCCAACCCAGGGACTGAATCCAGGTCTTTCGCATTGCAGGTGGATTTTTTACTGTCTGAGCCACCAAGGAAGCCCAAGAATACTGGAGTGGGTAGCCCTTCCCTTCTCCTGGGGATCTTCCCAACCCAGGAATTGAACTGGGGTCTCCTGCATTGCAAGTGGATTCTTTACCAGCTGAGCTACCAGGGAAACCTGGGAAGCCTGTATGTATATAATATATACACATATATATCTGAGTTGCTGTGCTATACACTTGAATTAACACATTGTAAATTAACTATACTTCAATTTTTAAAGTTTTTAAAAGGAAATACAGCTTAAACCTGGCTTTCTCTTGGGATACATGCCCTTGGAATCCAGAGACCGTATCATGAGGAAGTTAAGGCCACTTGTGGGTATAATGGCCAAGATCCTCATCTACCCTTGCAGCTGGCAGCTGTAGCATCAACTGCCAGCTGATGCCTTCCAACTGTTCCACCTCCCCAATTTCGGGGTCTTCCAGCTGAGGTCCCAGACTTTATGGAGCAGAAAACAAGTCATCTCTGCTATGCCCTGTCTAAACTCCCATCCCACAGAAATCATGAGAGATTGTAAGTGATTGTAGTTATTTTAAGTCACTAAGTTTGGGGGTAATTTGTTATGGAGCAATATCTAATGGCGGGCTTCCCAAGTGGTGCTAGTGGTAAAAACCCTCCAGCCAATACAGGACCTGTAGGAGACACAGGTTCAATCCCTGAGTTGGGAAGATCCCCTGCAGGAGGGCATGGCAACCCACTCCAGTATTCTTGCCTGGAGAATCCCATGGACAGGGGAACCTGGCAGGCTACAGTCCATGGGGTCGCACAGAGCTGGACACAACTTAAGTGACTACCACATCTAACACTTCTGAGGTGACTTAGCACTCATGCACAATACATAATGAATACAAGATAAAAAAAATTTTTTTTTAATTCTTCAAACCAAAAACCATTAACAGCAAAGTCAAATGACAAGTGGCTGAAATTTTTTGCAACACTTATTAAGAAACAAAAGGCCATTCATAGGACATCTGCACAGGCCCAGTTTTAGGATCAGTGGTCCCAAGCAGCCCCAGCTGGCTCACACAGGACAGGAGCTGACTCCAAGGTCTTGTACAGTAACTGCGGCAGTGACACTGAGAATGCAGGTGATTAAAGAGAGGAAGGAAGGAAGGGAGGAAGGAAGAGGAGGCAAGGGAGGGAAGAAGGGAAGGAAGGAAGAAAGAGGAGGAGGAAGAAAAAAAGAAACTAAAGCAAACAGAAACAATGAAGGCTGATTATAACGAAGGCAGAAGCAAAGTGTTTTAACAGACTGTTCCCTTATCTGTTGTTCTGTAAGACAAGTTCAAGGATTTCTGTTACTTATCAACTTCTGCGAACTCTGTGGCATACAGTTTCATGATCACTCAGATTTATTTGTAAATGGGGAAAAAAGGAAACAGAAGAATGAGTAATTTGGCTTCTCAATAGGGAATGAACTGCTTACAAATACAAGCATACATATAACTGGTTGTGTATGCATAGCATGGGCTTCCCAGGTGGCTCAGTAGAACAGAATCTGCCTGCTAATGCAGGAGACTCAGGAGACGCGTGTTCGATCCCTGGATCAAGAAGATCCCCTGGTGTAGGCAATGGCAACCTGTGCCAGTATTCTTGCCTGGAAAATTCCATGGATGGAGGAGCCTGGCAGATTACAGTCCATAGGGTAGCAAAAGGTCAGACACAACGGAGTGACTGAGCATGCATGCGTGCATAGCATGTGCCTTGACAGATAAATAAGAATCTGGCAATATGGATTACCTCTAGAAAAGGGAAACTGGTAGCTTAAGGACAGGAGTAAGAGGGACATTTTTTATTTTTTGAATTTTGAACCATAAGAATATATTGCCTATATTCCGAACATATATGTATGCTCTAAATGAATATTATATATAAGTTTAGAACTCTCTTGGCATAACTCATTAATTACTTAATTCTCTGAATATTGTGGAGGTCCCACCATATACCAGGTAGTGTGCAAAGTGATGAGTATACAGTCGTGAACAAGTCAAACTTCACTGAACTTATCGTCTAGGAAGACAGATGTCAGAAATGGAAAGTCATCAGTCTAGAATCACACACTATGAAAAACACTGAAGGGAGGCCCTGAGCTGATAGACAGGATGGTGGGGTGGGACCTGATTAAGTGAGGGAAGCCAGGAAAAGCTGGCTTAGCTCCCTCTAAGGAAGGGATTCTCAGGCTGAGCAGGACTGAGCAAGTTTTTGACTATTTATTGCTGCACCTTGATCCATTCCAGAGCTTGCAGGCTTGAAACAACAACCATTTTATTCTGTTTTTATGAACTTTGAGGTCAGAAATTCAGGCAGGACTGGACTGAGCAGTTAGGGCCTGCAGAACCTCGAAGTTTGTGTTAAGGATTTTGAGTTTTATTTTCTGTACAATGTGAAGCCACCAAGGAGTTTCAGGAAAGGAAATTCATGGCTCCCCTGTGCAAAATCTTCCGTGCCTCCTGTCATACCTATTCCATTGCATGAGTTTAAGCAAGCTCCAGGAGATTGTGAAGGACAGGGAGGCTTGGTGTGTCGCAGTCCATGGGGTCACAGAGTCAGACACAGCTAAACGACTGAACGACTGAACAAGTTTGGCAGAGGCTGGGATACCTTTGTATTCTGCTCATTGCAAATGCTAAGTGAAATAAATGTGAAACACATAAATGAATTGACTATATAATTGATGATCTAGAAAAGCCAGCATTGTAGGGCATCAGTTCAGTGATTCTCAGACTTGAATGTGTCCATGAATCTCTTGGCACGGGGTGGGTGGGGGGGTCTTATTACAATGCAGATTCTGATTTGGAAGGTCTGAGGTGACCTGAAAGTCTGCATTTCTAGGAAGTTTCTGTGCTATTGCTTACACTTTTGAATAGTGAGTGTTTAGAAATCATTGTGTCAGAATGTTTTTAGCTGAAAGAGGTAATGGGGACCTCCCTGGTGGTCCAGTGGTTATCTGCCTGCCTATGCAGGAAACGCCGGTTTGATCCCTGGTCCAGGAAGCTTCAACATGCTGCAAGGCAACTAAGCCCATGCCTCACAACTACTGAGCCCACACTGTGCTGCAAAAGAAGCTGCCACCATGAGAAGCCTGCGCAACTACAACTGAAGAGTAGCCCGGCTCACCACAGCTAGAGAAAGCCTGCGTGCAGCAAGGAAGATCCAGCGTGGCCAAAAATAAATGAATGAATTAACTTTTTTAAAAAAAGGAAAGAAAGTAGTGTGATTTGGTTGCCAAATGGTCAAGAGATGAGATGATGTCCTCCACATGGTGTCTTACTCTCTTCTTCCGATTCCGCTGTCTTCCTCGCCACCTTCACTGTCACCCTCATGTGCGGGTTCCATATGGCCCCAAAGCTGCTGCACTTCTAAGGACTCACTTCTGGACACCACACTGTCCAGAAAGAGAAAGGTGCTGTATGTCTCTTTTCTTAGGAGAAACGATGTCTTCTTCCAAAGTCCCCCAGAAGCCCTCCCCTGATGTCTCTGTGGCCAGAATTGAGTTACATTTTCAACCGTAAATCAATCGTGGGCAAGAGGACTGGGAATTCCATGATTGGTGTAGACTAATCAGAATCTAAGTGGGACAGCAAAAGAGACACAGATGTATAGAACAGTCTTTTGGACTCTGTGGGAGAGGGAAGGGGGGACGATTTGGGATAATGGCATTAAAAGATGTATAATATCATATAAGAAATGAATCATCAGTCCAGGTTCAATGTAGGATACAGGAAGCTTGGGGCTGGTGCACTGGGATGACCCAGAGGGATGGTATGGGGAGGGAGGTGGGAGGGGGGTTCAGGATGGAGAACACGTGTACACCCGTGGCGGATGCATGTTGATGTATGGCAAAACCAATACAATATTGTAAAGTAAAAAAATTATAATAATAATAAATTTATTACAAAATAAAATAAAAGAATCTAAGTGGGATCTAGGGAAGTAGGGATTAAGGAGAAGCCTTAGCAAAGCTGGGGTTCTGATTTTAAGACAGTGGAGGCAGATGACCAGTAGTAAATACTACACAATAATATGCAGTTTGGCTAATTGACTGTAGAGAGAATATATGTTATATCTACATCTGCATCTAGCTATCTTAACATAAAAAATAGAGAATTTGGCAAATTTATTTAAAAACAAGGGGAAATTTAAAAAATGTTATCCAATACTCATTAAAAAGTATATAGAGGGAGTTTGCTGGTGGCTCAGTGGTTAAGAATCTGCCTTCCAATGCAAGGGATGAGGGTACAATCCCTGGTGGGGGAACTAAGATCCCACATACCACAGGGCAACTAAGGCTGTGCGCCACAACGGGAGAGAAGCCCACCTGCTAAAATGAAAGATGCCATGTGCCACAACTAAAACCCGACACAGCCAAAAAAATAAATATATATTTTTAAAAGTGTATGAAGATAAGCATTTGATGAACTCAGGTGGAAAAGTTAAGGATATGGGAAACAATACTTGTTCTGAAACTGACAACCTTTTGGGGGCAACAAAACAGAAAGAACTAAAGCAATCTACAACATAAGCAAGTGAATTTTTTTTTACCCACTTAGCCAACAGTTACTGGGTAATCACTATGAACAAAGGCCTGCTCTAAGGGCTGTGGGAGATGCAAAGATAAGGCATGGTCTTCTCCTCTTAAGAATTTTGGAGCTTAAAACACATATATAATGATGGGTTTAGCATATAAAAAATGCGACAAGAATGACAGAACAAACTGAATGGGAGCCCAGAGAAAGGAAACAGCCCTTCTGGTCTGGAGGGTTAAGGGGCCAATAGCAGATACACCATCTCTAGTGAGAGCCCTGAAAGATGGGTAGATTTTTTTATTTTTAATCAGGGATGATGGAAGGTAGAAGGGAGGAGTTGGAGAATGGGAAGATGGGAAAGGTGAATATTGGAGGTTGGGACAAAAGCACATGCAGCACGGTGATGAAGGTGTGGGAAAGGCAGGTATCCTTATTGGATTCGTATGACAATCTCGTATCACCATGAAGCAACAAATAACATCGAGCAAGTGACACCTCATACATGGAGGGAGCAAGACAAGGACCGATCCTAGGAAGAGAAACCTGAGCTATCAGTGTAAGGAATAATGTCCGTGGGTGAGCAGAGCGAAGTAAACAGAGCAGGAGGTCTGGGGAGCTGGTCCAGTTTCATGGTTTATCATCCCTAAGTATCATTATCAGGACAGAAACAGTTTCTTCAATGAATAAATTGCAACAACAATAAAAAGATATGGAGGGAGAATCTACTGATAAAAAGAGACCTAAAGGACACATCAGTTTATTATAATGTGTGGATTTTATTTGAACTGTGATTCAAACTCAAAAAATACGTTTATGAAAATTGAGTACCAAGTATTTGAAGTTACTAAGAAATTACATAATGTTTTAGGTACTGATTGCTGTTATATTTTTTAAAGGGCTCCTTATCTTTTGGAGGTATATTCTGAAATACTTATGACTGATACTGGGATTGGTGTCTGGGATGACTTTATAATGTCTGGGATTTCCTTCAAAAAAAAAATACAGGGAGTAGAGGAAATGTTGTTAAGTTGATTAATTATAAGTTGTTAATTATAAGTTGATAATTGTTGTGGGTTGGTGTTGAAGATTCACCATACTATTCTGCTTGGCTTTGTATATGTTTGAAATTTGAAACTTATCATAATATTAACTGTAAAATGAACTGTATCACAGTACGGAATCGAGGATTGAATTGCCCTCGGGGAAGCTCCACCCACTGAGAGTGGTAAGCCCCACCCCTTCAGCCACGCTAGGCCACCAACTCCTCTCAAGGTGCCTAGATGTTTGTGTCTCCCTTTGGGAATTCCTTGGGAATTCGCACGCTATAAGTCGCTCTCTCTGTTCTTACTCAGACTCCAGAGACTGCTCTAAGTCCCCAGAACTAACCCACCACTTTCAGACCTCGACCGGCGGCTGCCCGGGTTCCTCCCCCACGTCCCAGCGGAGTTTGGTCGCGTCCGGCCGCGACCCCGGGAGCGTCCGCGTCGTCATGGCGACGCTCGAAGACGGTGGCTGCGCCCGCGGATTCCCTCCCGGGAACCCGCTCTGGGGTGAGCGGCCTGGGACCTAAGGCTGGGGCGGGGCGGGGTCGGGGGCGAGCGAATTGGACCCCGGGAGGGTGTCCAGCCGCAAGTCAACTTGGGCGGGGGCGAAGGAGAGGTAGGGCCCAAGGGGTGAAATAAGGATGAGGGTGGCGCCTGGGTCAGGGGTAGACCGTGCTCCGGGCAGGGGCTGGAGTAAAGGGGCGCTGAGGGGAGCAGGCCTTTGGCAGGGGTGAAAGGGACTGCTCCGCAGAGCTTGGGGCCCGAAACCAAGGTTGCCTGGGGAGGGGGTGGGGAGGAGGGACGAAGGGGGACAGTTCACCTTGGAGGTGAGTGACCTGGGATAGGAGTCGGGTGACAACCGTTTGGCTATTGTGCCGCCCTGAAGTAGAGGCAGGGAATTTGAAGGAAGAGGGCTGGAGAGTGAACCGGGGTAGATGTTGAACGGTTGGAGGGGAAGGAAGGCTGGAGCAAGGTTGGAGGAAGGCTGAAGGAGCGATTGGCGGGAGAGATGGAGGCTGTTCTGAGGAGTGAATACCCTCAGCCATGCCAGTGAAGGGGGATGGGCCGTGAGGGGAAAGGAGAAACTTGTTTCAGAAAGTGATTATTAAGCATTTCTTCGCTATGGGCAGTGTATTTTGCTTGATATTGTAGTCTTTAAGGAATCTAAAACCATGAGCCTTCACACACACACAAAAAGGCACATAAAAATCCACATATGATTTTACATCCAATTCCAGGGGCTTCACTGAGCAGCCCCCAAGTTTAGAGACTTAGCTGTGGAAGATATAGACATGTGGGATTTGTAAAGTGTCATCACAAGGCAAAACGTGATTAACACCAGAGGAGCAGTAAAGGCAGCAATTGCTAAAGAACGTCGAAGGGCAGGATCAGACTCCCAAGGCAAGTCTGCCAAAATGTGTGGCATGAGCTGGGACCCGGTGTCCTAGAACAGAGCTCCTAGGAAGGTGCCCAGTGGCGGGGGAGGAGGTCTGTGGCTTTCCACATCCTCTCCCCACAGAGGGGCCCAGGAAGATGACTCATTTTGCCAGTATCTCCCAGTGTTAAAGGGTTTCATGGTCACATTCATCTAAGAAACTGAATCAAAGAAATCTCATAAAGAAGAGACCTGTTTGGGACTTCCCTGGTGATCCAGAGCTTAAGAGTCTGCTTTCCAAGGCAGGGGATTTGGGTTTGATCTCTTATCAGGGAACTAAGACCCCATATGCCACAGGGCAACCAGCCCGGGTGCAGTAACTGGAGAAGCCTTCGAGCCACAATGAAGACCCAGCACAAGCAAATTTGGAAAAAAAAAAAAAAAAGAGTCCTGTTTAACTGCTGACTTCAACATTTTGCAAACTTCACTGGCCACGAGAGCCTCAGAAAGCATCAACACTACATTTTGAGAAAAGCTTTTAAGGAGAATTAAGGACCACAGAAGAGTTTTGAGCTGTGACTCTGAAACAGAGCAGGACCGTATATCCTTCCTTCCATATCCTCAGTCTGCCTTTTGTCTATGGGAAAACTTAGCCAAAGAATAAGTTCAATCAGAGAAGTGAGAAAATGCAAAAGTAGAGAAAAGCAGTTAAATTGGACAAAATAATAATGGTTTAGTCCATAAGCAAAGTCAAGGACCTTTAGTTCCTTCTCACGGGCTATAGGTAATCTGAGCCATATCCTCGGCGCTGTCTTATAGAGACTGAAACCACCACCGGGGAGAAGAAGTTAACTACATGATGACCAGGCTGTAGCTATGACATTTGTTGTTCAGTTGCTAAGTCATGTCCAGCTCTTTGTGACCCCGTGGACTGTAGCATACCAGGCTTCCCTGTCTTTCACTATCTCCCAGAGTTTCCTCAAACTCGTATCCATTGAGTCGATGATGCCATCCAACCATCTCATCCTCTATCACCCTCTTCTCTTCCTGCCCTCAATCTTTCCCAGCATCAGGATCTTTTCCAGTGAGTCTGCTCTTTGCATCAGGTGGCCAAAGTATTGGAGCTTCAGCTTCGGCATCAGTCCTTCCAATGAATATTCAGGCTTGATTTCCTTTGGGATTCATTGGTTTGATCTCTTTGCTGTCCAGGGGACTCTCAAGAGTCTTCTCCAGCACCACAATTCGAAAGCATCAATTCTTCAGCGCTCAGCCTTCTTTATGATTCAACTTTCACATCCGTACATGACTATGACATAAGCTGCCACCTCCAAAGAAGTGGCCTCAAAGAAAGTGGACAAGTCGACTAGAACTAAAGATTAACTGTTACTTAAGACAATCAAGATGACACTGGTCAGATCACTGCATGACCGATTTCAAGATGACTGTTAGAGCTATGTTTCTGTATGTAGCCCCCTTCCTTGGTCTATAAAAGCTCTTGTCCATTGGTTGTCATTTGTGGGGGGTGGTAAGTCATCCTTTCGACAGAAGTCCACCGCCCCATGCTTGCTGGCATCCAAAATAAAGCAAACTTTCTTTTCCACCAGCCTTGCCTCTTTATTGGCTTTTGAATAGTGAACAGCTGGACCCGACTTTTGGTTACAACATGGCATTGGGGTTGCTGTGTGACGCAAGATGAACAGGACAACCTGTGTGGGCACAGAGTGAGAGGTGGGGAAGGCCTGAGCCACAGCAAACCACACAGTGACAAGAGGTACATTTGTCAATGGTGTGTGGTTTTCTGTGGATGATTATACTACTCCTGTTTTCTTCCCAGGAAAGGACCTTTGGCTTTAAAAAGAAGACTCCATTTTTCACGATAAAATGGCAGCAGTGAAAACCCCCAGCAGAGAAGTAAAGAATGCTGAAGAACCATTTCAAAATGTGTCACCCCTCCTTTTAAGGAAACTAGTGGAGGAACCCAAGAGACCAAAAGAAGTACCCAATCATCTCCTAGAGTCAAGTAAGTGGTTAGAAAACAGGTTTGCTTTACAACTCAGGTCTTCCCAGAGGATCCAAAGTCCAGAAAGCATAATGGAATTTTGGGTGCTGATTGATCTATATTGTTTTACAGGCTTGTGATAGTTTTTATTATTATGAACAATGATTCTATTTAGATCCATTTGCTTAACTGGTAGACTTTTGTGGTGAAAATTAATCACCAAGTTCTGTTCCTTCACATCCTCAAGTGTCTTTGCCCTCTGTCCATACTTTGTCCTTAGGAGGCCACCAGGACTACTGTAGGCCTGGCTCTCCTCCCTAGCCACACTCTCCTCCCATCCACCCTTCACCCCCCGGCATTTTCTGTCCTAGAATCCAGGCTGGCTCCTATCCCCACCCTGTTTGAATGTTCTCAGGGGATCCTCTCGTGTAAAGAATAAAGTTTCGGTTCCTTTGCTCATCGTTTGGCCCCCTTTGCCTGGAAACTGTCCACTCTCACTCCTCCCATCCCCCACTTCCAGCCACACCTGTTACTCCTGTTCCTTCAAGACCACTTGGGTTTATACCTTCTTGCCTTTTTCTGTGCACATCCTTAGCCTAGAAAGCCTGGTAAATCCCATAGCTATTGTGTAGAAGGATAATCGTTTTGCCTGTATTCTCACTGAATCCATCTTAACATCACAATACTGTTTCCATTTTACTCTTGGGCAAGCTGAGACTCCAGAAGCTCAAGTGAATTCACCAGGGTGACTCAGCTGAGTGGGGGGTTGGTGCTCGGCTGTAGCCACCCAGTGTCCAGATCTCCATGTCTCAAGCAGCTTGGTTCCTGCTCACCATTCAAGGCCCATCGAAATGAGGGACCTGCAGCGTTTGGTGTGGCTCTGTTGTTACTTTAGAACACACTGAATTCAAGTCAGTATACTTGACTGTTTCTGGGTATTAACAGGGCAATGCCCATTTTACATCTGTATTGTGGCCCTAAAAACAAAACTCTCAGCATTAAAAAGAATTACCAAGTAATGTTCATTTTAATACTTAAAAATTGGACTTCCCTGGTGGTCCAGTTGTTAAGACTCAACGCTCTCAGTGCAGGTAGCCCAGGTTTGATCCCTGGTCAAGGAGCTAGATCCCACATGCTGCAACTAAGCCCTTGCACAGCCAAATAAATAAAAATAAATATTTAAAAAAATACTTAAAAATTTACCAGACAACCCTGTCACAGTCCCCCTGAGACACCATCCTCACCCTAGTCTAGCCCTTCAGTTTGGCCCAAAGCTGACGACAATGACTGCTCATCACTGGAGGAACAAAAACACCAAACATTTCACACCCACTTTAGTGGAATACAAAGTCACAGAGAGTGGAGGCTGGGGTCAGGGTATCTGTGACTCATGAGGTTTGGGTACAGCCGAAGGGGAAAGGCTGTCATTTGTGAGAAACCAGACAGTGCATTCACTTCAAAGGAGGCAGTTTGCTGGTCAGAATCAGGCCTGGGCTTGATTTTTATAAAATGGAAACAACAGAGGGTTATAAACAAATGCCAGGCATGAAGCACGGCAGAGCTGGGGCATGAAGCACAGCAGAGCTGGGGCAAGTTTTGAAGACACGCACATGTCAAGAGCAAATTGAGTCATTACCATCCAGAGTGATAATTATTCAGAACCTTAGGATTACTCTGTATCACACTATAATTCAGTTCAGAGGAAAGCAAATAGTAACAGTTGAATACACAGCAATAAAATGAAACACTTGGTATTTGCATTCTTTGAAGTGGATGTGCGTTACATAACAATCATAGTATTATATACAGTGTGTGTCCTTTACAGGCTTGTTTTATTATGAAGACTTGTACAAAATGTGTACAGAGCAAGTTATTTTAATAGATAATAAAGAACAAATGTGAATTTGTCTCATGATGGTAATATCTCCCAAGCAAAATGTTAAAACAGTGGGAGAAGCAGTCCAGTTCATGTGGAACATCATTAATTGTTGACAGCTGTATCCTCTGTCTGAAACTTCATGTGCATAAAATATCCTAAGTTAAAGGGCGTCCTTGTTGATAGGATCTTCTTTCACTTAATATTTTTTTTTTGTCTCATCTCATGGTATACTTATCTGCATTGTTTTTACAGAGGTTTATGCGAATCTTCTGAATAATAAGGTCATACAGGCAAAACCTGGCATATTACATTTTGGAGGCTATCAAGTAGAAAAACAACACCAGCAGATATTGGTAGGTACCTTTTTTTTAATTAAAAAATTTCACTGAAGTATAGTTGATTAACAGTATTGTGTTAGTTTTAAGTATATAGCAAAGTGTTTCAATTATACCTATATATGTGCGTCCTTAGTCACTCAGTCATGTCCGACTCTTTACAACCCCATGGACTGTAGCCTGCCAGGCTTCTCTGGTCATGGGGTTCTCCAGGCAAGAATACTGGAATGGGTAGCCATTTCCTTCTCAAAGGGATCTTCCCAACCCAGGGATCAAATCCAGATCTCCTACGTCGCAGGTGGATTCTTTATCATCTGAGCCACCAGGGAAGCCCCATACATACATATATACATTCTTTTTATATTCTTTTCCATTATGGTTTGTCACAGAATATTGAATATAGTTCTTTGTGTTCTATAGTAGGACCTTGTTGTGTATCCATTTTATGTGTAATAGTTTGTATCTGCTAATCCCAAATTCCCAATCCTTCCCTCCCCAACCCCTGTGTAGATAGTGGGATAATTAGCCCTCTTTAAGTGGGATAATTATAATAATGAAATGACATGAATGTTCTCATTTTATTACTCATTCATCTAAAGAGCAGCACAATCAACAGAAGGGAAGATATAAATTTGACCAGGAAAGGCAGTAGTTCTAGGATGAGAAATTTTAAAGTTGCATCAGTTTCCTTGGACAGGTTTCCTCCCTCTGCCAAAGGCACCTCCCAACACTCTTTCCAAACTGGTGCTGTTTCTGAGGGATCCTTGAGGGCCAGAAACTATGCTTTGTGTCCCACATGTTTCAGTTTAGTCCTTAGACCAGCTTTGTGGCGGTTGTATCATGACTCTGTAGAGATGAGGAAACCGTGATTCAGTAAGGTTAAAGACTCACCTCAAGAACACAGGGATGGGACAGACTCACTCTCAGGCTGCCTTCCTCCCAACCAGTGCACTCTTGCTCCAGCCAACAGCACCAGCGGGAGAGCTGTCCCTTTCTTAGGAGGGTCCAGCGAGGGTTCTGTTCCACCTTCTTGGGTCAGATGGCCAGGCCTAAATCAGTCATTGTGGCCAGAGCCTCCAGCTAGAGCTGGGACGGCAGCTCCACTAACTTCCACAGAAGGGACAGGTGAAGGCTGCCCTGCAGAGTGGCTGCAGCTGTGGGGACAGCAGTCTACCACAGAGGTCCCGGCCTTGCTGGGTCCCCTTTTTTGAGATACCCCAACTGGGGAGGGCTCGTTGACCACAGGACTCCTAACCCACCACTAAAAGGAACCTGACCATTTAAACCTGCTCCACAATCTCGGTGACCCCCACTGTGATCCCCCAAAGTCACACTGAATAGGATGTTAGAACTACTCCAGCTGGTCGAGGGACTGAGCCAGGCCAGCCTCTGGGCATGTGTTGGAGTGGAGTTGATGGATGTGGGGTGTCTCACACAGGCCCTGAGACCCTGGCTTGTGTGTGATGTACCCTTCCACTATAAGACTCTGCATTTAGATACAGTGCATTCTTCTTCAGATTCTTTTCCTATATAGGTTATTATAGAATATTGAGTACAGCTCCCTGTGCTATACAGTAGGTCTTTTTGGTAATCTGTTTCATATATAGTGATGAGTTGGAAAACTCAGCAGTGGCCACAGGACTGAAAAGGTCAGTTTTCATTCCAATCCCAAAGAAAGGCAATGCCAAAGAATGCTCAAACTACTGCACAGTTGCACTCATCTCACACGCTAGTAAAGTAATGCTCAAAATTCTCCAAGCCAGGCTTCAGCAATATGTGAACCGTGAACTTCCTGATGTTCAAGCTGGTTTTAGAAAAGGCAGAGGAACCAGAGATCAAATTGCCAACATCCGCTGGATCATCGAAAAAGCAAGAGAGTTCCATAAAAACATCTATTTCTGCTTTGTTGACTATGCCAAAGCCTTTGACTGTGTGGATCACAACAAACTGTGGAAAATTCTGAAAGAGATGGGAATACCAGACCACCTGACCTGCCTCTTGAGAAATCTATATGCAGGTCAGGAAGCAACAGTTAGAACTGGACATGGAACAACAGATTGGTTCCAAATAAGAAAAGGAGTACGTCAAGGCTGTGTATTGTCACCCTGCTTATTTAACTTATATGCACAGTACATCATGAGAAACGCTGGACTGGAAGAAACACAAGCTGGAATCAAGATTGCCTGGAGAAATATCAATAACCTCAGATATGCAGATGATACCACCCTTATGGCAGAAAGTGAAGAGGAACTGAAAAGCCTCTTGATGAAAGTGAAAGTTGAGAGTGAAAAAGTTGGCTTAAAGCTCAACATTCAGAAAACGAAGATCATGGCATCCAGTCCCATCACTTCATGGGAAATAGATGGGGAAACAGTGGAAACAGTGTCAGACTTTATTTTTCTGGGCTCCAAAATCACTGCAGATGGTGACTGCAGCCATGAAATTAAAAGACACTTACTCCTTGGAAGGAAAGTTATGACCAACCTAGATAACATATTCAAAAGCAGAGACATTACTTTGCCAACAAAGGTTCGTCTAGTCAAGGCTATGGTTTTTCCAGTGGTCATGTATGGATGTGAGAGTTGGACTGTGAAGAAGGCTGAGTGCCGAAGAATTGATGCTTTTGAAGTGTGGTGTTGGAGAAGACTCTTGAGAGTCCCTTGGACTGCAAGGAGATCCAACCAGTCCATTCTGAAGGAGATCAGCCCTGGGATTTCTTTGGAAGGAATGATGCTAAAGCTGAAACTCCAGTACTTTGGCCACCTCATGCGAAGAATTGTCTCATTGGAAAAGACTCTGATGCTGGGAGGGATTGGGGGCAGGAGGAGAAGGGGACGACAGAGGATGAGAATGGCTGGATGGCATCACTGACTCGATGGACGTGAGTCTGAGTGAACTCCCGGAGTTGGTGCTGGACAGGGAGGCCTGGCGTGCTGCGTTTCACTGGGTCGCAAAGAGTCGGACAGGACTAAGCAACTGAACTGAACTGATATGTTAATCCCAAACACCTTATTTATCCCAGCCCCCGAAACTGTGTCTTAAAGTGGATCATTTCAAGACAGAATTCCGACTATCATATTAGACTCATTCTCTGAGTGGGGAGACTCGCTGCAGGAAACTGACAGGTGGTAAAACTGTCAGAAAGCAAAGCGGCCAACAGACAATGCAGCTTCCTTGAGTCCTTACACATTGAAGAGGGAGGAGAGAGAAGGGATCAGCAGAGGAAGCTGTTAGGGGCCGAGTACTTCCTCTTAGGAAAAGGGTCAGGATTTAAAACTGTGATTAGGAACTTTACCCCTCAGTCTGCAAGGACACATTTCTTAGAACACAGCATCAAAGACCAAGGTTAATCATTCATTTTGGAACTTGCATTTCCTGGTTATTAGGTTTGCTATCTAGACGCTGGTGGTGGTTTAGTCGTGTTAACTCTTGCGACCCCCTGGTCAGTAGCCCACCAGGTTCCTCCCCTGGAGGAGTCCATGGGATGTTCCAGGCAAGAATACTGGAGTGGGTAGCCATTTTTTTCTCCAGGGGAAATACTCGAACCCAGGATCGAACCCATATCTCCTGCATTGGCAGGCAGGTTCTTTACCACTGAGCCACCAGGGAAGCCCCTAGATGTTGATAGAATGGATCTAAAATAATTATTGTTTGCAATGAGTGAACAATGAACTTCCTGTTCCCAACCCTCTTCACTCTCCTCATTGCTTTACTCACCCCACCTCCACCCTAAGCAGCCAGATCCTCATTCTGTTGTTATAGATTTGCCTGTTTGAACATTTCACATAAATAGAATCACACAACATGTGGTCTTTTGCAACTGGCTTCTTTGATTCAGCATGTTTCCCAGGCTCGTTGAATTTGTAGCATGAATAGGTACCTTATTCCTTTTTATGGGCAAATAATGTTCTGTTGTATGGTTATATCACTTAAAAGAATTTTTTTTTAATTTTTATTGACATAATTTATTTAAAATGCTATATTAGTTTCAAATGTACAGCAAAGTGATTCAATCATATGTGTATATTTTTATATGTTAATATAAAGATGTATATTCTTCATTTACATTCTCTTCCATTATAGGTTATTACAAGATACTGAGTATACTCCCCTGTGCTATACAGTAGGTCCGTGTTGTTTATCTATGTTATACACAGGGGTGTATAACACTTTTATACACTTTTATGTATATCTTTTAATATATACTTTTATGTATATCTTTTAATCCCAAATGTTTAATTTATCCCTCCCTGCTTTTTCTCTTTGGTATACATGAGTTTGTTTCTGTGTCTGTGAGTCTATTTCTGTTTTGTAAATAAGTTCACTGTGTCATATTTTAGACTCCACATAAAAATGATATCATATGATATTGAGTTGGCCAAAAAGTTCATTTGAATTTTTCAGAATTCATTATGGAAGAACTCGGATGAACTTATGGCCAACCCAATATCTGTCTTTCTTTGTTTGGCTTTCTTCACTCAGTATGATGATTTCTAGGTCCATCCGTGTTGCTGCAAATGGCATTGTTTCATAATGCCGTCTTTTATATGGCATTATGCTTTTTTATATGGCATTTTATATGGCATTATTTATATGGCATTAATGCTCTTTTATAACTGAGAAATACTCCATTGTGTAGATGTACCACATCTTTATCCAGCCCTCTGTCAGTAGACAGATTACTTCCACATCCTTTTTTGTTGTTGTTCAGTCATTCAGTCGTGTCCGACTCTGCGACCCCATGGACGGCAGCACGCCAGGCTTCCCTGTCCTTCACCATCTTCTGGAGCTTTGTCAAACTCATGTCCATTGAGTCACTGATGCCATCCAACCATATCATCCTCTGTTGTCACCTCCTCCTGCCTTCAATCTTTCCCAGCATCAGGGTCTTTTCTAGTGAGTCAGATCTTTGCATCAGGTGGACGAAGTATTGGAGCTTCAGCTTCAGCATTAGTCCTTCCAATGAATATTCAGGACTGATTTCCTTTAGGATTGACTGGTTTGATTTCCTTGCATTCTAAAGGACTCTCAAGAGTCTTCTCCAACACCGCAGTTCAAAAGCATCAATTCTTTGGCACTCAGCCTTCTTTAATGGTCCAACTCTCATATCCATACATGACTACTGGAAAATCCATAGTTTTGGCTAGATGGACCTTTGTTGGCAAAGTAGTGTCTCTGCTTTTTAATATGCTCTCTAGATTGGTCATAGCTTTTCTTCCAAGGAGCAGGCGTCTTTTAATTTCATGGCTGCAGTCACCATCTGCAGTGATTTTGGAGCCCAAGAAAATAAAGTCTCTCAATGTTTCCACTGTTTCCCCATCTATTTGCCATGAAGTGAAGACTCTTGAGAGTCCTTTGGACTGCAAGGAGATCCAGCCAGTCTATTCTGAAGGAGATCAGCCCTGGGTGTTCTTTGGAAGGAATGATGCTAAAGCTGAAACTCCAGTACTTTGGCCATCTCATGCGAAGAGTTGACTCATTGGAAAAGACTCTGATGCTGGGAGGGATTGGGGGCAGGAGGAAAAGGGAACGACAGAGGATGAGATGGCTGGATGGCATCACTGACTTGATGGACTTGAGTTTGAGTGAACTCTGGGAGTTGGTGATGGACAGGGAGGCCTGGCGTGCTGTGATTCATGGGGTCACAAAGAGTTGGACATGACTGAGCGACTGAATTGAACTGAACTGAACTGATGGGATCGGATGCCATGATCTTCATTGTTTGAATGCTGAATTTTAAGCCAGCTTTTTCACTCTCCTCTTTCACTGTCATCAAGAGGCTCTCTAGTCCCTCTTTGCTTTCTGCCATAAGGGTGGTGTCATCTGCATATCTGAGGTTGTTGGTACTTCTCCCAGCAATCTTGATTCCAGCTTGTGCTTCATCCAGCCTGGCATTTTGCATGATGTAATCTGCATATAAGTTAAATAACAAGGATGACAACATACAGCCTTGATGTACTCCTTTCCCAATCTAGAACCAGTCCATTGTTCTATGTCCAGTTCTAACTGATGCTTCTTGACCTGCATACAGATTTCTCAGGAGACAGGTAAGGTGGTCTGGTATTCTCATCTCTTGAAGAATATTCCAGTTTGTTGTAATCCACATAGTCGAAGGCTTTAGCGTAGTCAGTGAAGCAGAAGTAGATGTTTTTCTGGAATTCTCTTTCTTTGATCCAAATTTCTTGCTATGATCTAAATTTCTATGCTCCAGTGGATGTTGGCAATTTGATCTCTGGTTCCTCTGCCTTTTCTAAATCCAGCTTGAACATCTGCAAGTTCTTGGTTCATGTACTGTTGAAGCCTGGCTTAGAGGATTTTGAGCATTACTTTGCTAGCATGTGCTGCTGCTTCTGCTAAGTCACTTCAGTCGTGTCCAACTCTGTGTGACCCCATAGACAACAGCCCACCAGGCTCCGCCATCCCTGGGATTCTCCAGGCAAGAACACTGGAGTGGGTTGCCATTTCCTTCTCCAATGCATGAAAGTGAAAAGTGAAAGTGAAGTCGCTCAGTCGTGTTTGACTCTTAGCCACCCCATGGACTGCAGCCTACCAGGCTCCTCCATCCATGGGATTTTCCAGGCAAGAGTACTGGAGTGGGTTGCCATTGCCTTCTCCGTGCTAGCATGTGAGATGAGTCCAATTGTGTGGTAGTTTGAACATTCTTTGGCATTGCCTTTCTTTGGGATTGGAATGGAAACTGACTTCTTTCAGTCCTCTGGCCACTGCTGAGTATTCCAAATTTGCCAGTATATTGAGTGCAGCACTTTAACAGCATCATCTTTTAGGATTTGAAATAGCTCAGCTGGAATTCCATCACCTCCACGAGCTTTGTTCACCATGATGCTTTCTAAGGCCCACTTGACTTTGCATTCCAGGATGTCTGGCTCTGAGATAGGAGAGTGATCACACCATTATGGTTATCTGGGTCATTAAGATCTTTTTTGTATAGTTCTTGTATTTTTGCCACCTCTTCTTAGTATCTTCTGTTTTTGTTAGATCCATAGCATTTCTCTCCTTTATTGTGCCAGTCTTTGCATGAAATGTTCCCTTGGTATCTCTAATTTTTTTGAAGAGATCTCTAGTCTTTCCCATTCTGTTGTTTTCCTCTATTTTTTGCATTGATCAGTTAGGAAGGCTATCTTACCTCTCCTTGCTATTCTTTGAAACTCTGCATTCAGATGAATATATCTTTCCTTTTCTCCTTTGCCTTTCACTTCTCTTCTTTTCTCAGCTATTTGTAAGGCCTCCTCAGGCACCCATTTTGCCTTTTTTCATTTCTTTTTCTTGGGGATAGTTTTGATCACCACCTTCCATACAGTGTCATGAACCTCCATCCTAGTTTTTCAGGCATTCTGTGTATCAGATGAAATCCCTTGAATCTGTTTGTTACTTCCACTGTATAATCATAAGGGATTTGATTTAGGTCATACCTGAATGGCCTAGAGGTTTTCCCTACTTTCTTCAATTTAAGTCTGAATGTGGCAATAAGGAATTCACGATCTGAGCCACAGTCAGCTCCCAGTCTGGTTTTTGCTGACTGTATAGAGCTTCTCTATTGTAGATAGTGCTGCTGTGAACATTGGGTACATGTATCTTTTGAATTGTGGTTTTCTCTGGGTATATTCACAAGAATGGGATTGCAGGACCATATGGTAGCTCTCTTTTTAGTTTTTTTAAGGAAACTTCACACCATTCACATTTTCCCTGTTCTGTAAGTTGATGGACATTTGGATTTTATCTTTGGGGCTATTAGGAATAATGTCATCATGGACCTTTGTGTACATGTTTTTGTGTGGATATATTTTCATTTCTCTTGGATATGTATTAAGAAGTGGAATTAGGTTGTATGGTATGTTAGTTTTCTGTGGCTGCCTTACAAATCACCACAAATTTAGGGGCTTAGAAAACCAGAAACGCATTCTGGAGGCTAGAGTCCAAAATCAAGGTGTCAGCCGGGCCCTGCTCCTTTCACGGTTCTAGGAGGGGCTCTTTCCTCGCTTCTCCCCGGATGTGATGGCATCAGGTGCTCTTTGCCTTGAGGCTTAATGACCCTAAACCTTGGCCTCCATCTTCGTCTGGCTTCTCCTCTGACTCCCTTTGTCTTCTCTTCTTCTCTCAAAGGAAACTTGTCATTGGACTGAAGGACCAACCAGGTAATCCAGGATGATCTCGTCTCAAGGTCCTTAACTTAATAGCACCTGCAATCACTGTTTTCCCAAATAAAGTCACATTCACATGTTCCAGTTGTTGGGGTGTAGCTAGGTCTTTTTGAGTTCACCACTCACTGTTGTTCTATTTGCATTTCCTTAATGACTGATGACATTAAGCATCTTTTCATGAGCTTACTGGTCACATTACATCAAAGCTTTATGTCGGAGAAGCCATCTGGGATAGCCCAAGCAAAGTGAGAAGTGGGGAGCAGGCACTCGGGGAGTAGGGGAGACACAGAGGCTCAGGGGGGCAAGCATGTGGCATGTTTGGTGTCCAGTGTACAGTCTGCTTTACCTGGATCCTAGGGTTTGGGGAGGGGGTAAAAGCTTCATTCTGCTGAAGAACATCCATCTCTGTCTTATGTACAACACAATACCTATCACACAGAACATACTCAGTAAACACTTGTCAAGATATTAAACTCACTTTATTGGAAGAGAGTGACTTGGCGGCGTCTCACTAGTTCCAAGTAAATACAAGGTAAAGTCTGAATAATCACACTGCTTCTATCAGACATTAAAACAAACAGATAAAAGTACAAAATTATTTCATCTTAATAACATTCTGGGAGACCCAGCCTCCTATTTCTATCAGCAAAGTTAAGCAGAAGCCTAAGGCAGTTACCTTGAGATTCTTGCCAAACAAGGGGGCAAATTCAACCCTGCACTTTATCTTGGTTTTGTTACAGGAAACAGTACAAATTGCCCAAGAATGGAATGATTGAATGTGTGTTTAAAACCACAGTAAATTGTTCATTAACATTTGAGATTGATCCAGATCTGGTTAAAGGCTTTAAAACCTTTTACTTAGATTCATATCAAAATCAATGTTTTGATTTACTTTAAAGGTTGAAATAATGGTTCCCAGTTTTCTCCAAACCAAGACCTCTTAAGTTCTCTTTCCCTCTGAGGAAAGATTTTTTCTGGGAAATTATATTTATTAAGTAAATAATTAATCAATTTTCCCATGAGACAATCAGTGTTACTGTGGCCAGCCCAAAACAAAGTTGTCAGCATACACAGCCTTATCTTATGTAGAGTAACAGTCTTTTCCAGCTTTCTGAAATAATTGTATTAGTTTTCAACTCCTGTTGCAGCCTTCAGAGACCCCTCTGCCCCAGGATCTTGCTTCTCAAACTAGGGCCACATATCTCAATGGCTTCAAGTCAGTGTGTGAGGGTCAGGACCTGAAGCTACAGTGTAAACACAGTTTATCTTTCTGGAGCATCAATTTTTACTCTCCCATTTTGGATAAATGCATTATTGAGCAAAATTTTAGAGTAAAATGCATTATCAATCTGAGGCCACACAAGAAATTCAGGCAAGGCTTTACTGGGCCTCCTGCTGCAGCAGGGTTCCATCCCTGGATCGGGAAGATCCCCTGCAGAAGAGAATGGCTACCCACTCCAGTATTCTTGCCTGGAAAATCCCATGGACAGAGGAGCCTGGTGGGCTACAGTCCATGGGGTCACACAAGAGTTGGACACGACTGAGCACACAAGCATGCATGCTGCAGCAGGGGGAGCGAAGACCAGCAACTGGTTCCCCCACTTGCACTTCCCCCTCAGAGGGCATGCTGGCTCCTTATATGGGGACGAGGGTAGGGGAGAGTCTAGCGGGGTGGGCCTGAGGGACGGCTTGGGTGGTCTGCTCACTCTCCTGGTGGGATGTGTGCAGGGATGTGCTCAGAGCCTGCTTTTGCTCTTGATTCTTCAGAAGTGGTCAGGGGCTTCCCAGGTGGCACTAGAGGTAAAGAACCCACCTACCAATGCGGGTGGGCTGCAGTCCATAGGGTCCCAGAAAGTTGGACACAACTGAAGCGACTTAGCACACAGGACTGCACTTCAGAAGTGGCAGTTGGGTTTGGGGTTGTTGTTGTTGTTGTTTTATCGTTTTGTATCTTTTTGTACAAGTTTGCCCCAGCTACACATGCTCGCAAGCTTCCCATGCTCGCAAGCTTCAGGAGTTGGTGAGGGACAGGGAAGCCTGGCATTCTACAGTCCATGGGGTCGCAAAGAGTCAAACACAACTGAGCGACTGAACTGAACTGAACTGAACACATGCTCACAGCTATTTTTTGTTCCTTATAGTTTCTTTGTATTTTGTTGCTCAAGGAGACATTTGTCCAGGTTCAAGCACTAGAGCAGAGTCCCAAGTCCCAGATCCCAGCCTGTCTCAAACACTTTAAAGAACTTACAGAGCTGCTTGTGTTTTGCCCCCAGATGCCTGTGGTGTTAGGTATTTACCTCTGAGAAGCTGTGTCCCTGAGGGGAAGGATTAAAAGGACCCCAACTTGGGAGGCTGAAATGTGTTTAGAAAATACTGTAAGTGCTTGGGGCTGAAGATTATAGACCCTACCCACCAAAGCCAGCGCTTTACTGGAGGCTGGGTTTGCTCTGCCCTGTGGAGGGAATGGAAGGGAGACTGTGAGGAGCGGTGTGTGCATGGGGGAGCTGTGAGCAGTCCTTGCAAAGTCCCTCTGACCCTGGAGTAAAAGCTCTTTAACCTGTGACTGCCTGGTATCCGGTTGCTGGTTCCTTGTTTGTTTGTCATGGGGGCCCATTCTGAAACACTGAAGCAAGGACTGAGTTTCACCTTAGAGTCAACACGGGCCTAAGAAGACACCGTTATTTCCCTTTTCTTTTTTTAAAACTTTATTTATTTGTTTCATTTTTAGTTGTGCTTTATTTTTTGTTATTTTTGGTTTTATTTTTATTTTTGGATTTCTGTTGCTGTGTATGGGCTTTCTCCAGTTATGGCGAGCAGGGGCTATTCCGTAGTTGCTTTGCTCAGGCTTCTCACTGCGGTGGCTTCTCCTGTTGTGGAGCACAGGCTCTAGGCACCAGGGCTTCAGAAGTGGCAGCACACAGGCTCAGTAGTCGTGGCTTGTGGGCTCTAGGTGCGTAGGCTCAGTAGTTGTAGCACAGAGGCTTAGTTGCTCCAGAGCTTGTAGGATCTTCCTGGACCAGGAAATTGGATTCCGTCCCCTGCGCTGACAGGCAGATTCTTATCCACTATACCACAAAGGACGTCGGTTTTTTTCCCTTTCAGTGATGATTATTTTCCCCTCAGTGTTAGTTATAAGTGAAAAGACAAGAATGCCATTTTATCCCTGAAAGCATTTATTTTTTTGACAAGAAATTAAACTGACCTGCTGACAAACTATAAAAATAAAAAAAGGTAGGAAATGAAGTTTGGGCACTGAAATGTCCCTGTATGTACCTAGAGTCTCCTGGAAGGACCACTCCTGGGGTCAGGAGACTCCAGAGCCCACACCTTCACCAAGACTCCTGTGTGCCAGGCTCCTTGGAGGTCAAGAGAGATCTTGGCAGCTTTATTTTTTCCAGGCTTCTCTTGTATTAAAAAGATATGCCATGTTGCTGCACATGGCAATATATCATTCTTTTTATGGCTAAGTAATATTCCATTGTATATACCACACTTTCTTTATCCATTCATCTGTTGATGGACACTTAGGTTTGCTGCAACATAGATGGACCAGAGATCATCATACTAAGTGAAGTCAGTCAGACAGAGAAAAACAGACATTATATGATATCACTTATATGTGGAATCAAAAAAAAATACTACAAATGAACTTATTTACAAAACAGAAACAGATTCACAGACCAAGAAAGCAAACTTATACTTACCAAAGGGGAAAGAGGCGAGGGATAAATTAGGAACTTGGGATTAACAGACAGACACCATTATATATAAAACAGATAAACAACAGCACTTACTGTATAGCATAGGGAACTATATCTAGTATCTTGTAATAACCTATACTGGGAAAGAATCTGAAACTTGAGTTTGACACTTGAAACTAACACAGTGTTGTAAATCAACTATAGTAAAAAAAAAATGCCAACGGAGTCACTTTAAGAATATTCATAGATGACCAATGAGAACTTTTAACCGATGCAAGCTTTGCTGTCCTCTCATCAAGAGATTATATCTTAAGTCTAACTTAGAGACTCAGTGGACTTGAGGCCTTGGACAGTGGGCCATGCGGCACATCCAGCCTCTGGTCTGGACATCGAAAACCAAGGGCCTCTTAACTGTCCTGTTGACCAGGTGAAGGCCAGATCCCAGAACCCAGAGTCCTTGCTCCCCTTTCATGTAGAGAAAGGAAAAACATCTCTACTCAGACACCCACTTAACTTACCAAGCAGGTTGTTCTGTCTCAAAGGAGGGCCTGCTCCTGACTCCAGGAAAGAACTCCTGACTTTGTGTTCTGTTTTGTTAGCCCCAGGGATGGATTGAGGGCTGTCCTCTCCATACTCCTTTTCCTGATTTTTTGACTGCCTAAGTGTCACCAGATCCCCAGGACAAGTGGCATGTAATTAGAGAAACTGAGGGTGAGCAGGTGACTGGCTTCTTAGCTTAGCTGAATCACAGGAGTAAGCTGAGTTCAACAAAACGGTACACAAGTGACTGGTCAGGATGGGAAGAGGGGAGTGTGCCAGCTCACACAGAGGGGCACCTGGGGTTGCAGCTCTGGAAAAGTCTTAGGCTGGGCTGATTCACATGGGCATATTTCATCATTCTTTCAGTGGTATTTGTTGTATCTATTTCATGATTCTTTAAGTGGTATACGATAGATTTTGAATCACTTAAAAAGTTAAAAAGTGTGCCATAGCCAAAACAATCTTCAGTTCAGTTCAGTTCAGTTCAGTCGCTCAGTCATGTCTGACTCTTTGCAACCCCATGAATTGCAGCACACCAGGCCTCCCTGTCCAGCACCAATTCCCAGAGTTCACTCAAACTCATGTCCATCAAGTCGGTGATGCCATCCAGCCATCTCGTCCTCTGTCATCCCCTTCTTGTGCCCCCAATCCCTCCCAGCATCAGAGTCTTTTCCAGTGAGTCAGCTCTTCACATCAGATGGCCAAAGTACTGGAGTTTCAGCTTTAGCATCATTCCTTCCAAAGAACACCCAGGACTGATCTCCTTTAGAATGGACTGGTTGGATCTCCTTGCAGTCCAAGGGACTCTCAAGAGTCTTCTCCAACACCACAGTTCAAAAGCATCAATTTTTCGGCGCTCAGCTTTCTTCACAGTCCAACTCTCACATCCATACATGACCACAGGAAAAACCATAGCCTTGACTAGATGGACCTTTGTTGGCAGAGTAATGTCTCTGCTTTGCAATATGCTATCTAGGTTGGTCATAACTTTCCTTCCAAGGAGTAAGCGTCTTTTAATTTCATGGCTACAATCACCATCTGCAGTGATTTTGGAGCCCAAAAAAATAAAGTCTGACACTGTTTCCACTGTTTCCCCATCTATTTGCCATGAAGTGATGGGACCAGATGCCGTGATCTTCATTTTCTGAATGTTGAGCTTTAAGCCAACTTTTTCACTCTCCTCTTTCACTTTCATCAAGAGGCTTTTAGTTCCTCTTCACTTTCTTCCATGAAGGTGGTGTCATCTGCATATCTGAGGTTATTGATATTTCTCCCAGCAATCTTGATTCCAGCTTGTGCTTCTTCCAGCCCAGCGTTTCTCATGATGTACTCTGCATATAAGTTAAATAAGCAGGGTGACAATATACAGGCTTGACGTACTCCTTTTCCTATTTGGAACCAGTCTGTTGTTCCATGTCCAGTTCTAATTGTTGCCTTCTGACCTGCATATAGGTTTCTCAAGAGGCAGGCCAGGTGGTCTGGTATTCCCATCTCTTTCAGAATTTTCCACAGTTTATTGTGATCCTCACAGTCAAAGGCTTTGGCCTAGTCAATAAAGCAGAAATAGATGTTTTTTCTGGAACTCTCTTGCATTTTCGATGATCCAGCAGATGTTGGCTATCTTAAGAAAGGAAAAACAGAATGGGAAAAATCGGGTTTCCTGACTTCAGACTAAACTACAAAGCTACAGGAATCAAGGCAGTATAGTACTGACACTAAAACAGACACACAAATCAGTGAAACAGGAGAGAAAGCCCAGAAATAAACCTACACACTTATGGTCAATTAATCTATGACAGAAGAGGCAAGAATACACAACAGAGGAAAAGACAGTCTCTTCAATAAGTGGTGCTAGGAAAACTGGAGAGCTACACTGAAAAGAATGAAAGCAGAACATATACCATATGCAGAAAATACACTCAAAATGGGCTAAAGATCTAAATGTAAGACTGGATAGTATAAAAACTCTTAGAGGAAAACATAGGCAGAACATTCTTTGACATAAGTCCCAGCAAGATCTTTCTGGACTCACCTCCTAGAGTAATAATAAAATAATGCCATTTGCGGCAACATGGATGAACTTAGAGAGTATCATGCTAAGTGAAGTAAGACAGACAGAGAGACAAATACCATATGATACCATTTATATATGGACTCTTAAAAAATGATACAAATGAACTTATTTACAAAACAGAAACAGACTCTGAAAACAAATTTATACGGTTATCAAAGGGGAAAGTTTGAGGGGAAGGGACAAATTAGGAGTTTGAGATGGACATATATACACTCCTATAAAATATATAATCAACAGAGACTTACTGTAGAGCACAGGAAACGCTTCTCAATGTTTTGTAATAACTTAAATGGAAAAGAAGTCTGAAAAAATGGGTATATGTATAACTCAATAACTTTGTTGTATATGTGAAACTAATAGAACATTATAAATCAACTATTTCAATGTAAAATTTAAAAAAAATTTAAACAATAAAAATAAATGCACATCATATCTCCACCTCCCTTTAGAGCAAGATGAGGTGTAAATATCTATGCAGATAGATAAAGCAATGTGTTCATGTTAATGCTTCTTTTTCTCTCCAGCATCTGGTCAATATTTGTGATGAAGACATACATGTTCATATTTTACCCCCGCAAACCAAATACTTTCAGATCAAGTATGTTAAAAAGGTAAGTGTCACTGGTGACCTGTTCTCCCTCGACGTTCACTGTTGGACGTGGCTTTCCGTGTGGTGGGTCTGTCTGGGACGGTATGTAGTGTGTTGTCCCTGCGGTCCTGCTCGCAGTCTCTGGGGTCTCCTGACAAGTGCCCCCTTGTCTTCCAGGAGCACCGCCTTGTCCCTGGCTTGTCTCTCAGGATCACCATTACATTTTCTCCAGATGAGTGGCGATACTATTATGATTGCATCCGTGTTCACTGTAAGGTCAGCTCCTTAAAATTAAATTTTGGGGGAGTGGGATGGTATCAAAACTTATATCTTCAAGAGCAGAAGAAAGAGATGGAATTACAAGTATAAAGTTTTTCAGCCCAATGACTTAGGCAGCGACCTGAGTGGCTTGAGGGTCTTTGTCCAGCGATGTGGGTCCCAGCTGGGGAAGCCTCAGGTTGCTGAGCACTGGGGCAGAGCCAGAGACACTGCTTGTTCTCACCTTTCCTGGCCTAAAAACCTAATTTATCTTGTGGTCCTGGGAGTTACTGAATGCTTTTCAAATAATTTAAGCATCCTCTTTTAAGTGCTAGTTGAGAAAATCAGCAACAACTTTGAGCTGTGATTATGAACACCTAGGACTAATGGCTGACGTCCTCCGAGGTGGTCCTTGGGGGTCTGCAGAGAGAAGGGGGCCTGTGTGGCCCGACCCTAGAGGCTGTGCTCTGTGAGCCTCTTCCAGGTCACCTAATTCATCCTTGGCCCCCAGACCCCAGATCCACATGCTGCCAGCCCCTCCCTCAAAACTGGCACTCCCCCCACCTCCTGCCCCTGCTCTGACTTTCATGCCTGGCCCTTACAAGTTGAGAAGCCTCAAGGGTAATGAAGTTTAACTTTGCAAAACTAAAGTGGAAGAGTATGCTTTAGCAATAAAGAAATTTCAGCTTTTAAAAGGGGAGAGGGAACTAAAGATGAGACCAGAATATTGCTTTCAGAAAGAATATTCTGTACCAAGAACAAAAGTCCCTAGTGACAGGCACTGTATAGCACCCCAGGGCAGGTGTCCTGCTACTGGGTAGCAGTGGTAGTAGTGCCTCTTATTGCTATGGCTCTTTAAACTTTTTCTCTGAGCCAGTGGTGGCTCAGAGGTTAAAGCATCTGCCTGCAATGTGGGAGACCTGGGTTCAATCCCTGGGTTGGGAAGATCCTCTGGAGAAGGAAATGGCAACCCACTCCAGTATTCTTGCCTGGAGAACCCCATGAACGGAGGAGTCTGGTGGGCTATAGTCCATGGGGTCGCAAAGAGTCGGACACGACTGAGCGACTTCCCTTTCACTTTGAACTTTTTAAGGCCATCATCTACTTTTATTCTCAAAAATACCTTTGAAGAAAGGTGGAATTATCCCCAGGTGAAAGCAAAGGAAGACATGAGCTGTGGGGAGGTCAGAAGTCTTACTCGAGGTCGTGCACTGGCCAGGTCTAGAAGCAGGGCTCTGTGCCTCTGGCTGGTCCAGCGTTGGCTGTTCAGTGCTGTCTGGATCAGCTGATTCTGTGCTGGTTTTTCTTTATCTCAGGCCATGCAAGACTGTTTTCTCTATAATATTTTGAAATAGAAACAGATTACTGTCTTCATCTCTACATGAAGTCATCATATGATTATCTTTAGCTTTCCTGAATAATATTGAATGTAATTTCAATGAAATATACTTAAAATTTTCTCTACTTTGTTTATAGCTAAGAAAAGTCAATATTTCAAATGTTATATTTAAGCGCTCAGGTTTTTTTTTAAGGAAATGTTTTCCTTTTTTATCTGGAAATATTTTTTAATGATAGAAAACAAGACAAGAAATAAAGGATCTACAAATTCATCTTTGAAAATTATAGTCTTGTATAATATCATATAAGAAATGAATCGCCAGTCCAGGTTTGATGCAGGATACAGGATGCTTGGGGCTGGTGCACTGGGATGACCCAGAGGGATGGTATGGGGAGGGAGGTGGGAGGGGGGTTCAGGATTGGGAACACGTGTACACCTGTGGCAGATTCATGTTGCTGTATGGAAAAACCAATACAATATTGTAAAGTAATTGGCCTCCAATTAAAATAAATAAATTTAAATTAAAAAAAAAGAAAATTATAGTCTCAAGCATGGTTAACTTGACTTTTTTCTTTTTAATTTTAGGGAGACGAGACTTTGCTTATTCCCATTCATGCCTATCCTGTCGTGAACACACTGGACTTTCCCTCATTTATAAATCTATCAAATGTTCTACTTGGTGAAAGGTAAGTTATCAAAATGAATTACCAAAGTGTCATGGGATGTGAAAAGAGAGACTCTTATATGTAAAAACTTAGATTTCTATTTTACCTAATGGAAAGTTTTCCTCCTAGCTGAATTAGACTGGACTTGTAGTTGCAAAGACAAACAAAAAACAAAAACACTCACAAACCAAAAAACCAAAATTAAAAAAAGGAAACAAACAAACCCAGTCAAGTCAAAATATCATAAGCAGGAAAGGAGTGTATTAGGTCATCAACCTGAAAGGAACAAGGTGGATCTTCAGGCATGGCTGGGTCTAGAGTTTTGACAAAGGTTGGAGAAACCTGACCCTTTCCATGTCTTGGTTTTGCTGCCCTGTGCAGGCTTCTTTCTCAACAGGCTCCCCTGCATGGGGCAAGACAGCTGCCAGAAGGTCCAAACAATATTGACAACAGGGGTGGTTGGAGGGGCTGTGAGGCTGGGAGTATTCACATAGAAGTCTCGGGATTGGATTGAATGCTGTTGGACCAGCGTGCATCTCATGCCCAGACATTAACCTGTTTTTACATAGATTGGCGGCAGAGAAGGCAAAGACAGTAGACGGTCTCAATGGAAGCCAAATCTCAAGTCCTTTCTCCTTGCTGGGAAAACAGTTGATGACTTAGGTGTACTTTAAGATGTTACTTGTTTTTCCAGTAAATATTTATTGAATACCTACTACCAGGCACAGTGCCATGTGTCTCTAGGGACATAAAGAAGATGAATGTTGAGCAGTTAGACATCGAGATATAATGGCAACACCAGTTGTTAAAGTTTGTTAAATGTTGAAATATTTCTGTACTGGTTGAGAAATACACACTGTCCTGTCCCTGTCCCCCCAGCTCATCTGCCTGGCCCCCCTTCTGCCACCCCTCACCTCCAATGATGCAGTAACCAAGTTGTTAATACTAGCAGTCTGGGCACGGGGGGACCTGCAGCACCTGGCTCCAGCTTTGTATCCATGCTGGCTGTGTACTGCCGGTGAAGTCCTGCTTGGGTGATGTTTTGAGTATCACCTATGTAAAAAGACCAGTAGACAAAAGCTGTCCTTCTGAAGATCTTAAAGTCTAACGGGGACAGAACCATGTCATTAAGAAATTACACCACTTGCTAAGTGTTGCCATCAAGACACATGAGGGGTTCTGTGTGGGTCCAGAAGAGGGAGTACAGAACTGACTGGGGGGATGGGGAAAGTCCTCCCACATAAGGGGGGGCATCCAGTTATCCTCAGAGGACACTGTGGGGTAGGCTGTGAGGATGGCGTCCAGGCAGGGAAACAGGGTGTACAAAAGCATGGTGGCAGCAGAGCGTGGATCATGCCTTGCAAGTGATGAATCCAGCCCGTAGCCAGCAGATGCTAGACGCCTCTTTTCTTTCTTTTTTGGCTGCACCTGGTCTTATTTGTGGTATGTGGGATCTTTGGTCTTTGTTGCAGCATGCAGGATCTCTAGTTGAGACCTGTGAACTCCTAGTAGCAGCATGCATGTGGAATCTAGTTCTCCTACGAAGGACTGAACCTGGGCTCCCTGCATTGGGAGTGAGGAATCCCAGCCACTGAACCACCAGGGACATCCCTGGAGGCCTCTTGATCTAAGGACAGAGAGTAAGCAAAAACTGTGGGCTTCAGCCTGTGTCAGGGGGTCAGAGCATGTTCAAGGGCCTATAGGTGGCACTGAGAAGGGGGATACAAGTTGCTAAAGACCCAGTAGCAGAGGAAGAGAGGCAGCAACTGAGGCTTTTTGGTGATGGGAGGAGGTGACCAGGGTGTATGAGCTTCAGGGCCTCTGAGTGAAACCCACCATTTAGATCTGGAACAGTTGCCTTGGTTCAGCTGATGTGAGACCCTGCCCCTGCCCAGAGGCTTCCTATGGGCTTCTGACTCACCATCTCTCTTATTTTTTTGAAAACAATTCTTTAAGAAGTATCAATAAATAGCACATACAAAAGAATATATAAAACTGAAATATAAATATTTCAATGTATTATCATTCTTTAAACTGTGCGTATAATAATATGCACAGTTTATAAAGAATGATAATACATTGAAAACTGATTTTAAGACATTAAGACATAAAGCACTACCAGTAACTGTACAACCACTGTTCTGAATTTTGTGGCAATCATTTTTTGATTTATTTTAATAGTTTCGACGCATACATGGGCACCCCTAAATAACACATGGTCTAGCTCTGCCAGTGTTTGATCTTTTTTCTTTTTGGCTGTGCCGGGTTTTTATTGTGGCATACAGCATCTTTTCAATCTTCCTTGCGGCATATGGGATCTAGTTCCCAGACCGGGGATCAAACCCGGGCCCCCTGCAATGGGAGCACCAAGTCTTAGCCACTGGACCACCGGGGAAGTCCCTGATCTTTATATAAATGAAATCATACTCTGCATCAGTTCTTTTGTAACTTGCTTTTTTGATCCAACGTTATGTTCTCGTGGTCTAACCACATTAACCCAGAGCCATCATAGTGCACTGTGTGTGTTTATGGCAGTGTTAAAAATCTCACTGCTAACAGACCTATGGATTATTGCCACTATTATTTTTTGCTGTGACCAGCACTGCCGCTGTATATCCTTGTGCATGGTCTGGGGTGTGTGTTCCAGAGTTTTCTACATTGTGTACCTAGAGGTGGAATTGCCAGTCCACATAGCTTCAGTGTCACCTTTTAATGCCAAATTGTTCTCCGATATGGGTGTGCCAATCGCATACACTCCCTTTTCTCCTGCATCATTGCCCATGGTGGGTGTTATCAAACCTTTACATTTTGGATGATGTATATTCTTGGCCCCTGGCTCTTCTTGTCTCTATTTTCCCCCAAAATACTCAGCCAGAACTCTTTCCCAGCACCTCTTCCCTCCCCTCATCCACCTTGTCTTCACTAGCCCCTCCTCAGCACTAAGTGGTCTATGTAGGGACCTAAGGAGCTAACAGAAGTGAATTCCTCATGGCAAGACTACTCACCCCCACTCACTCTATGCATTTTGATGCCAAACAGCTATTTACTTTAAATGGATGAATAGCAATTTTCAACCAAAACCAAAGTGGTGGAAACAATTGACTTCCTAGTTCATCTGCCTGCCTCCCTCTCTCTCTCCCTCTCCCTCCACACATCACTCCTTGTTTGGACCATAAGCCAGGCTGTCCAGGTTGAGAGCACTGGTGCATAGACAGAAGGAAAGGATGCAGACATCAGCCCTGGTTCTTTTTTTTTTTACCACACCACACTGCATGTGGAACTTCCTGGACCAGGGATTGAGCCTGTACCCCGTGCAGTGGAAGTGTAGAGTCTTAACCCCTGGACTACCAGGGAAGCCCAGCCTTGGTTCTAAACACACAGATCTGCTTACTTCCCTGGAGGCTTCTCTCAAGGTGTTTTATGCATCATGCCCTTCATTTGTAATCACAACGAAAATTTCAGCTAAATTTATAAGACTTGAGTTACTGTGTGTAACACCTTGATAATTTCAAAAATATTTCAAAACTTAAGAGTGCTATTTTGTTTCTAGCCTACAACACCTTTCCCAGACTTGATGCTTTTGACTTAATGGCTTTTCCCCAACTTTTAAGGACACAAGCTACCCACACTGCATTCAATCCATAATGTCTGGTAGCAGCCCAGCGTAGGATAGGGTGAGTATTTGGAAGGATTTTCTCCTGAAATGTCCTCTGTTAATTGTAGGCTGTCCCAGGGGTTGAAGGTATTATTTGGGTAGGTTCTTTATTCAACATTCGTTCATTCATTCAACAAACCTTTATAGAATGACTACTATGTGCCAGGCACAATGGTATTACTGAGGATACATGAATCTCATCTCACAAATAGACAATTATTTTATTGAAGTATAGTTGTGTTATAATGCTGTGTTAACTTCTGCTGCATAGCAAAGTGATTCAGAAATATATACATACGCATACACAGAGGAGGGCACAGCAACCCACTTCAGTGTTCTTGCCTAGAGAATCCCATGGACAGGGGAGCCTGGCAGGCTATAGTCCAGTGGGTAGCAAAGAGTCGGACATGGCTGAGCAACTTAGCCCACACTCTTGCATACATATACACACATACTTTTTCATATTCTTTTCCACTATGGTTTATCACAGGGTATTTAATATAATTCCCTGTGCTATACAGTAGGACCTTTTTGTTTATCCATTCTGTATACAGTAGTTTGCATCTGCTAATCCCAAACTCCCAATTCATCTCTCCCTCAACCCCCTCCCCCTTGGCAACCACAAGTCTGTTCTTTATGTTTGTGAATCTGTTTCTATTTTGTAGATAAGTTCTTTTGTGTCACGTTTTATATGTGTGTGTGCATGCTAAGTCGCTTCAGTCTTGTTCAACTCTGCCAGGCTTCTCTGTCCATCGGATTCTCCAGGTAAGAATACTGGAGTGGGTTGCCATGCCCTCCTCCAAAGGATCTTCCCAACCCAGGGATCAGATCTGTGTCCCTTATGTCTCCTGCATTGGCAGGCAGTTTTTTTACCATCAGCACCACCTGGGAAGCCCCAGATTACACAAAGAAATGAAATATGAGATTTGTCTTTCTCTTTCTGACTTCATTTAGTATGATAATCTCTAGGTCAATCCATGTTGCTACAAATGGCATTGTTTCATTCTTTTAAGGCCGAGTAATATTCCATTGTGTTTATGTGCCACATCTTCTGTATTCATTCCTCTGTTGATGGATGTTTAGGTTGTTTCCAGTTTTGGCTACTGCTGCTATGAACATAGGGGTGTATGTATCTTTTTGAATTATACTTTTGTCTGGATGTATGTCCAGAAGTGAGATTGCTGGATCATATGGCAGCTCTGTTTTTGGTTTTTTAAGGAACCTCCATACTTTTTTCCACAATCGTTACACCAATTTACATTCCCACCAACAGTGTAGGAAGGTTCCCTTTTCTTCACACTGTCTCCAGTACTTATTGTTTGTAGGTATTTTAATGATGGCCTTTCTGAAAATGAGGTGGTACTTCACTGTAGTTTTAATTTGCATTTCTCTAATAATTAGCAATGATGAGCATCGTTTCATGTGCCTATTGGCCATCTGTATGTCTTCTTTGCAGAAATATCTGTTTAGGTCTTCTGCCTGTTTTTCAATTTGTTTGTTTTAAAGGCATGGGGTATTCCAATACTTGGGGTATTGATCTTTTTTAATATAAATTTTTGACTGCGCTGGGTCTGTGTTGCTGTGCGTGGGCTCTCTCTAGTTGCGGTGCACAGGCTTAGCTGCTCCGAGGCACGTGGGATCATCCTGGACCAGGGATCTAACCTGTGTCCCTCTGCATTGCCGGGCAGGTTCTCAATTACTAGACCACCAGCGAAGTCCTGGTTGTTTGTTTTGTTGTTGTTGTTGAGTTGTATGAGCTGTTTGTTAAGTGGATGATTCTAATTTCTAACTCAGAGTGTTCTGAGGAGGCACACCTAACCCAGCTCAGTGTGAAGTAAGTTGGTGGCAGGTGGGACAGGGAAGCTCAGACGAGACTTCCCAGAGGAGAACGTGCTTGCCCTGAGCTTTCGAATCAGCCTATGGAAGGGAGCAGAGCAAGAGGAAAAAGGGGTATTTTAGATAGCACAGAGACTTGGGCAGAGTCAGAGGTGTGGAAGGTGCAGCAGATTTGGGCCTGTCTGGAACATTCATTAGCCTGGGGCAGGGAGCAGGTAAAGGGCTGAGAAAGAAAGGCCTCAGAGGCTGGGCTGGGGAGCGTGGGTTTTAATGATACTGCCAGTGAACAGTGGAAGCAGAGAAACACACAGTCTAGTCTACCTGATAGAAGCCTCACCTGAGTGGCCTGTGCGGGAACCAGAGGAGGCATGGCCAGCACTGCTGTGCACAGCCAGGCTCAAGACAGGAGGGGCCCAGTACACCTCGGATCAGGCACTGCTTGTCCTGTTGCCTTGTTCAGTCGCTCAGTCATGTCCGACTCTTTGCGACCCCACGGTCTTTCACTATCTCCCGGAGTTTGCTCAGACTCACGTCCATTGAGCTGGTGATGCCATCCAACCATCTCATCCTCTGTCGCCTTCTTCTCTTTCTCTCCATCTTTCGCAGCATCAGGGTCTTTTCTAATGAGTTGGATCTTCGCATCAGGTAGCCCAAGTATTGCAGCTTCAGCTTCAGCATCAGTCCTTCTAATGAATATTCAGGGTTGATTTCCTTTAGGATTGACCGTTTTGATCTCTTTACTGCCCAAGGGACTCTCCAAAGTCTTCTCCAGCACCACAGTTTGAAGGCATCAATTCTTCAGCACTCAGCCTTCTTTATGGTCCAACTCTCACATCCATACATGACTGCTGGAAAAACCATATCCTTGACTAGATGGACCTTTGTCGGCAAAGTGATGTCTCTGCTTTTTAATGTGCTGTCTAGGTTTGTCATAGCTTTTTTTCCAAGGAGCAAGCATCTTTTAATTTCAGGGCTGCAGTCACCATCCATAGTGATTTTGGAGCCCAAGAAAATAAAGTCATTCACTGTTTCCACTTTTTCCCCATCTATTTGCCATGAAGTGATGGGACCAGATGCCATGATCTTCATTTTTCAAATGTTGAGCTTTAAGCCAGCTTTTTCAGTCTTCTCTTTCACCCTTATTAAGAGGTCCTTTAGTTTCTCTTCGATTTCTCCCATTAGGGTGGTACTCTGCATATCTGATGTTGATGTTTCCCCCAGCAGTCTTGAGTCCAGCTTGTGATTCATCCAGCCTGGCATTTCGCATGATGTACTCTGCATGTAAGTTAAACAAGCAGGGTGACAGTATGTAACCTTGACGTACTCCTTTTCCAGTTTTGAGCCCGTCCCTTGTTCCATGTCCAGTTCTAACTGTTGCTCCTTGACCTGCATACAGGTTTCTCAGGAAACACATAAGTTGGTCTGGTATTCCCATCTCTTTAAGAGTTTTCCATAGTTTGTTGTATTCCATCAGTCAAAGGTTTTGCATAGTCAATGAAACAGAGGTAGATGTTTCTCTGGAATTCCCTTGCTCTTTCTATGATCCAACGGATGTTGGCAATTTGGTCTCTGGTTCCTCTGCCTTTTCTAAACCACTTTGTGCCTCTGGAAGGTCTTGGTTCACATACTGCTGAAGTCTAGCTTGAAGAATTTTGAGCATTACCTTGCTAGCATGTGAAATGAACAGAATATTACAGTAGTTTGAACATTCTTTGGCATTGCCCTTATTTGGGACTGCAATGAAAAGTGACCTTTTCCAGTCTTGTGGCCACTGCTGAATTTTCCAAATTCTCTGACTACTGAGTGCAGCACTCTCACAGGCACTGATTGCAAATATTTAAATGTAGCAGTGGGGCCTTAGGTTCCTTAGAAGCAGAAATAAGGATTCATTGCCCATGATTTATTAAGGCAGAACCCATAAAGGAGTGCAGGGCAGGGCTGAGGGTGCCCAGCCCCTCAGCTGAAGGTACTTCTCTGGAGAAGGTCATGGGAAGAGTCCTCAGCCACAGCACCCCCAGGAGTCTAGCACTGGGAGCTCCAGCTGGTAAAGAAGAGGAGCCGTAGCATCGCCACAAGGCACAGCAAGCAGACGCCCTTGGGTCACACACCGGCTTGTCAGCTCTGTCCAGCTTTATCTGACTCTGGAATCGCCCTTCTCTGGAATGACGATGCAGATTCCGTGTGAGGTTGAGGTGATGTGATCTGCTGCCTGGCAGGGTGATTATCTCCTCATGGGTGGTGTCACGATGGAGAGTATAGGACTGGCTACTCCTGGTGCTCCCTCCTGGGGACAGAGGGGCTCTTCAGTGTGACCTTGCACTGTTCACGGTTCACTTATTGTTCTAGTTGCTATAAGATTTGGATAGTTGGTGGCATTAATTACGTAGATTTTTCTTTTTTACATTACATGGCTATGTACATTATTCTGATACATATAGTTCATAAATTAAGGTTCTTTAGAAAAGTTATGTGTAAGACATGCAATACTGGATTTATATTAATACAGTGGATCCCAGGAGGTGATTAATTGGAGTAAAAAAAGTTGGATTAGGCATTTTGGCTAAAAGAAGGAGAAGTTATAACACAGAGTACACACACTTCTGGTTTGAAAGGCAACTGCAGCATGGGCGCTTGGCTCGACATGATCTGTGATAAAATATTAATGCTCCTCCCTACATTAGTGGACTTGCTGCAGCCACTGCTCGGTGAGTAAGAAGCAGTGATCCCTCACCTGTGACCTCCAGTCTTACCTCTCACCTGGGAGCCCATCAGGCCACCGCCTGCCCTCGAGGCTGATTTGCAGTCACGTGTGCTCGGTCACTCAGTGGTGTCTGACTCTGCGACCCCATGGACTGTAAAGCACCAGGCTCTTCTGTCCATGGGATTCTCCAGGCGAGAATACTGAAGTGGGTTGCCATTTCCTCCTCCAGGGGATCGTCCCAACCCAGGGATTGAATGCATGTCCCCTGTGGCTCCTGCATTGGGAGGTGGATTTTCTACCACCAAGCCACCTGGGAAGCCCCAGTTTGCAGCTCAGCTCCTACTGTTTGCCTGCCTCTGCCCTCAGCCCCCAGCCCTCAGTGAAAACAAATTCCCCCACCTCTGCTCCATCACTTCTCCGGGGGCTGCTTGTGAGGCCCAGCTCTGGGGCCAGAAATGATGCCCATGAAGATGCTGCCTCTGCAGCCAACCTCACCCAGTAGCCCTGCTCCACACCCAGAGAGCCAGCACCTCCTCCGGCTGCACCGACCACCTGTTAATGTGTCTCACAGGATAGGCACGGGCTTCTGGCACCTATGCCTCTGGCTCCTTCTTAGCCCTCTTCCTTCTCAGCCCCTCAAACTCGGTCTCTCCCTTCTTAGCTCCTTGTGAAGCACTAAAGCCCAGGATGGTTTTCTGAGGATCATCTTGCTGCAGAGAGTGGGGCGTGTCCCTCCAACAATCCTATCTTGTCTGGCACAAATGGTTTATCCCTCAGCGTGTCATCCATCTGCCCATTCCAAATTTGTGCTTCTGATTTTATTAAACTGACCTGCTCCGTTTAGTCCACATAGTGGGGGTTCCCATGATTTATTATTTTGTAAACATTTCAGGCTTATGGTTGCCAAGGGGGAGGAGGATGGGAGGGGATGGACTAGGAGTTTGGGGTTAGCAGATGCAAACTATTTATAGGGAATGGATAAGCAACAAGGTCCTACTGTAGAGCACAGGGAGCTATATTCAATGTCTTGTGATAAACCATAGTAGAAAAGAAAATGAAAAAAATGTGTGTGCATAACACATTTATATATATGTATAACTGGGGGCTTCCCTGGTGGCTCAGACGGTAAAGAATCCGCCTGCAATGCAGGACACCCGGGTTCTATCCCTGGGTCCAGAAGATCCGCTGGAGAAGAGAACAGTAACCCACTGTAGTATTCTTGCCTGGAGAATTCCGTGGACTGAGGAGCCTGGCAGGCTACAGTCCATGGGGTCACAAAGAGTCAGATACAACTGAGTGACTTTCACTTTCATGTTTGAGTCAGTTTGCTGTAGAGCAGAAATTAGCACAACATAGTAAATCAACTATACTTCTTTAAAATAAATTTTAAAAATTTCAGTTAGTTGCCAGCATTGAAAAATCAGAAGATTTCACATGAAATTTAGATTTCCACATTTTGGGTTTTTTTTTTTTTTTTTAAAGGAAGCTCCGGAAGTACCAGGCCCAGATTCCTTTCTGATCACAATCAGCTCAGCAGGGATGGCATGGACACTGCCCCTTCAGAGGGTCGTGCCTCTGCCAGGCGCCACCGTCCCCACCTCTCCCTGCTGCCTCACAGGCCAGCCTCTCTGCTCAGTGTTACCTGCCTGGCCTGTGAGGACCCTCAGTAAAGAAACTGAAAAGGAGACAACACTGTGCAGGGTCTAGATTCCCATCCAGGCTCTGCTTGGTGATAGCTGCATAGCCCTGAAAGTTGACAGCCATCGTCATTGTCGTCACCAAGGAGATTTTTGCCTGAATGATGCGCAGATGAGACCAGACAGTTTGGCTCACACTTTAACAAAGGTGGACAACTTACAGAGAAATTGCTATGAGAAGCTTGGGGTGGGGAGGCTGGCGGCCAAGCTGAAGGTGGGTTTCCAAGGCTCGGGGACCAGGCTGATGTCAGAGGGATTGTGTGAAGCCCCCTAAACAACCTGTGAGGAACTCTGCACGAGCTGGGGAGAGGGGCCAGGGTGAGGCAGGCAGGGAGGAGTCAGGGTATAGCTGTAGGTTCTAGGCCTAAGAGCTTCTTTCTCATGGCATGTTTGTATCTGTGTGTGTGTGTGTGTATTTTAAATTGTTTTCTTTTTTATCAGATTATAGTTGATTTACAATGTTGTGTTAGTTTCAGATATACAGGAAAGTGATTCAGTTATACATATATATATATATATTTATATATTCTTCCCCCATATGGGTTATTATAAAATACTGAGTATAGTTCCCTATGCTATACGGTAGATCTTTGTCATTTATCTATTTTATATATAGTAGTGTGTATCTCTTACCCCCAAATTCCTAATGTATCCTCCCCACCCTCTCTTGGTGTATATATTTTTTAAAAAGTTTTGTTGAGATATAATTTGCATATCATAAATGTACTAATTTATCATCATAAAATGTACTAATTTACAGCGTACAGTTCAGTGGTTTTTAGTATGTATCAACCATCACCACAGTTCTAGGCTATTTTTATCGCCCAAGAAGAACCTTCCACCTTCTCATTTCTCCCTCAAACTTCACAGCCTTAAGTAAACTCTAGTTTACTTTGTGTGTCTATAAATGTGCTTATTCTGGACATTTCCTAAAAATGGAATCGTATGTCTTATGGTCCTTGGTGATTGACTTGTTTTACTTAGCGTAATGTTTTCAGTTTGCATCCAGCTTGTAGCACGTATCAGTACTTCATTCCTTTTTAGTGCCAAATAATATTCTACTATATGGAAAAACTGTATCTTATTATCTGTTCATCAGTTGATGGACATTGAGTTGTTTCCACTTTTTGGCTACTTTAAATAGTGCTGCTGTAAACATGTATTTGTTTTTATGCAGATAAGTGTTTTCGTTTCTGTTGGCTACACACCTGGAAACAGAATTGCTAGGCTACAGTAGTAACTCCGTGTTTAACATTTTGAGAAGCTGCCACACTATTTTTCAAACGACCGCACCATTTTTCATTCTTATGAAAATGTCTGAGGGTTCCAATGTCATTTATATGTTTATTTATTTTTATTTAAAAAATTTATTGGAGTGTAGTTGATTTACATTATTGTGTTAGTTTCAGGTGTACAGTGAAGTGAATCAGTTATAGGTATACATATATCCACTTTTAGATTCTTTTCCCATATGGGCCATTACAGAGTATTGAGTAGTTTCCTGTGCTATACAGTAGGTCCATATTGGTTATCTATTTTATATATAGGGCTTCCCTGGCTCAGATGGTAGAGAATCTGACTGCAGTGTGGGGTGCTGCTGCTGCTGCTGCTGCTGCTGCTGCTGCTGCTGCTGCTGCTAAATCGCTTCAGTCGTGTCCAACTCTGTGCGACCCCATAATGGCAGCCCACCAGGCTCCCCCATCCATGGGATACTCCAGGCAAGAACACTGGAGTGGGCTGCCATTTCCTTCTCCAATGCACGAAAGTGAAAAGTGAAAAGTGAAAGTGAAGTCGCTCAGTCGTGTCCAACTCTTAGCGACCCCATGGACTGCAGCCTACCAGGCTTCTCCATCCATGGAATTCTCCAGGCAAGAGTACTGGAGTGGGGTGCCATTGCAGTGTGGGGCACCTGGGTTCAATTCGTGGGTCAGGAAGATTTCCTGGAGAAAGGAATGGCTACCCACTCCAGTATTCTTGCCTGGAGAATTCCATGGACAGAGCAGCCTGTATTCCAATGACATTTATGTGTTTAAATGTCAGAGTAAAGCAATTCTTTATATAGCTAAAGAAAAAAAAAATACTGCACATTATGAGGAAGGACAAAGGTGATGGGAAAACATAAATTTAGCAGAAGGTAGATTCAGAAGAATATATGTTCTCTTTATATATATATAAAATCAATTTAGACTAAATTGCCAGAAGTTATAGAATTTTCATGTAATATCCCAGGTTTGCTCTCTTTGAGGTTGCTTCTGGGGAGAAGCAGGTGTGGTCTGGGTCGAGCCTTTCTGAGGATTGGGTGGCACCTCAGTCACTGTCCAAAAGGTCAGGAGACAGACTTGTATCTGTTCATCAACTACGTTCTCATGGGCTGGATTTGATAGTTGTAAATTTTCCCCGCTGAGATAAAATCCCACATGGATATTTGCCAACTACCTATAAACAACTGTGGTGGTTTAAAGTCTGGTGAACTGTGTTTTGACAGCTTCTGTAAATAACAAAAAGTAGCATTCCAGTTTCTATCCAACATCTATCCAACATCCAACCATGGGATGCAGAGGCCTTTCAGCTGTCTTTCGCCTACAGATGTTGAAACTGCTCTATAACTGGGTAAGCCCAGCCATCACTTCGTTTCTTAGAGAGTGTTGTGGATCGGATACAGTGCTACTCTTCCTGCACACATAAGTAAATGAAAGCATGCTTATGAGAGGTACTGAAATGTTACATCTTCCTGTTTCCATGACTCTAGAAAGATTCATCTTAAATCATCTTACTCTGCAATTTCCCTGGCAGTGTCTATCTCATACTGAATAACTGGCTGAAATCTGGAGCAAATCCAGTTGATTGGCTAGTTGTCCTCTCCATGTGGATCACCTGACTCTCCTAGCATCAAACTGATTTGGTTGACCAGTTGATTGGAGCGCTATAGACAAGCTTACCTGAAAGTCTCCTAGGGTCCTCTCTAGTTGTGGTACATGGCTTCTCATTGCAGTGGCTTCTCTCGTTGCAGAGCACAGGCTGTAGGCTGTCAGGCTTCAGTAGTCATAGTGCATGGGCTTAGTTGCCCTGAAGTATGTGTGATCTTAGTTCCTGGACCAGGGATTGAACCCATGTCCCCTACATTGGAAGGTGGATTCTTAACCACTGGATCACCAGGGAAGTCCCAAAGAGAGCTTTCAATGGAAGGCCTAAATTTGTTTCGTTTCGTTTTCAAGTTTTTCTCACAAAATGTTGAATCCCAGACTTTTGACTACTGGAGAAAGTCATCAAAAGGCTGAAAAACAAAATTTAGGAAAGCAGTATTGACCTTACTAGAGCTTAGCTTGAAAACTGTAATACTCTACTTTTCTCCCTTGGATTTTGTGCAAATATGATTTGGAAAATTGCCCTTGGTTTGCATGGAACTAAGGATTGGAGCAACACTAACGGACGGTCAGTTTAGGAATGTGTGTATCAGGGGCCATGGTAAAAGGTGGAGTACTTTTTTTTATTTAGGGCTTTCTAGTTTTTGTATGGCACCCCACTGCAGTACTCTTGCCTGGAAAATCCCATGGATGGAGGAGCCTGGTAGGCTGCAGTCCATGGGGTCGCTAAGAGTCGGACATAACTGAGCGACTTCACTTTCACTTTTCACTTTCATGCAATGGAGAAGGAAATGGCAACCCACTCCAGTATTCTTGCCTGGAGAATCCCAGGGACGGGGGAGCCTGGTGGGCTGCCGTCTATGGGGTCACACAGAGTCGGACACGACTGAAGCGACTTAGCAGCAGCAGTTTTTGTATAAATTCTTGGAATGATACATTAAATGTAATAGATACATTATATGGCTTATATAAAACTACCAACCTAGTATCATGAACTAAACGGTAAGAAACTTTAAAATATTGTTATGAAAACTATTCATGGATTAGCTCCCAGCTCTAGTATTTAAGAATACAGCATAAGGAGTTTCAGTGTCTACTCCTGAAGAAGCGAAGGTAAATATTGGGGATGGCATGGTTTCTAGAGTGTGATTTTTTTTTTTTCGTCATGCCATGTGTCTTATGAGAGCACCGAGTCGTAAGCACTAGACCACCAGAGAATTCCCTAGAATGTGATTATTTAATGCTTGTCAAAATATTTAGAGTAGCTAGCAACCAGGGACCTGTCCTGACTAAAGATTAGCAGCCCTGAATTTCGTTCCTTACCCCACATTATCTGTACCTCTAGTGAGTTGTAGATGCTATTTTCTATACAATGTATTATTTCTATTACTGTTTTCATGTTTAAGTGAAGTTATCCTTTACTTTTTAAAAGGTCTTTTGAACTGTGTGATTCCACTCAGAGCAGGTACTCAGACTCATCATGTTTAGAGACAGAGAGCAGAAGGGTGGGTACCAGAGGCTAGGGGATGGGATTACAGTTTAATGGGGACAGAGTCCCAATTTTGCAAGTGATAGAAGTTCTGGAGAAAGACAGTGGTGATGGTTGTACAACAGTGTGAATGTCCCCAGTTCCACTCAACTGTGCCCTTGCTGCTGCTGCTTAATCTCCTCAGCCATGTCCAGCTCTGTGCGACCCCATGGACTGTAGCCCGGCATGCTCCTCTGTCCATGAAATTTTCCAGGCAAGAGTACTGGAGTGGGTTGCCATGCTGTCCTTGGGAACTTCCCAACCCAGGGATCAAACCTGAGTCTTCTACATTGCAGGCAGATTCTTGGAAGCCCAAACTGTACCCTTCAGTTCAGTTCAGTCGCTCAGTCACGTCGGACTCTTTGTGACCCCATGAATCGCAGCACGCCAGGCCTCCCTGTCCATCACAAACTCCCGGAGTTCACTCAGACTCACGTCCATCGAGTCAGTGATGCCATCCAGCCATTTCATGCTCTGTCGTCCCCTTCTCCTCCTGCCCCCAATCCCTCCCGGCATCAGAGTCTTTTCCAATGAGTCAACTCTTTGCATGAGGTGGCCAAAGTACTGGAGTTTCAGCTTTAGCATCATTCCTTCCAAAGAACACCCAGGGCTGATCTCCTTCACAATGGACTGGTTGGATCTCCTTGCAGTCCAAGGGACTCTCAAGAGTCTTCTCCAACACCACACTTCAAAAGCATCAATTCTTCGGTGCTCAGCCTTCTCCACAGTCCAACTCTCACATCCATACATGACCACAGGAAAAACCATAGCCTTGACTAGACGGACCTTTGTTGGCAAAGTAATGTCTCTGCTTTTGAATATGCTATCTAGGTTGGTCATAACTTTCCTTCCAAGGAGTAAGCATCTTTTAATTTCATGATGCAGTCACCATCTGCAGTGATTTTGGAGCCCAAAAAAGTAAAGTCTGACACTGTTTCCACTGTTTCCCCATCTATTTCCCATGAAGTGATGGGACCAGATGCCATGATCTTCGTTTTCTGAATGTTGAGCTTTAAGCCCACTTTTTCACTCTCCACTTTCACTTTCATCAAGAGGCTTTTTAGTTCCTCTTCACTTTCTGCCAAAGGGTGGGAATGGGTAAATTTTATGGTATATACATTTTCTAAAAAAGGTATTTAGAAATATGAATTGGGTACATATTGTCTCTGTGAACGACAGGTAACATGTCACTAGGTCACCTCTAACTTCTTTGAAATTCAGTTCCCTTCCCCACCCTACCGCCAGAGAAATATCTTAACTTCCTTAACCAAGTATGCAAGGGGACCTCATTTAATAATACTTCTGGTTGTTCCCTAGTGTTTTCACAATTCCATCTTTTCCTAAACTACTGGGATGTGTGTAAAATTTTACCAGTGGGGAGAACTAAGTAGGGTTGGGGAAGAAATTGAATTAAGGGCAAGAAGGGAACTTGACAGTCACACCAGCAAGAGAAAAAACATCAAACCTCCCTGACTCCTTGCCTCCTTCTTGGTCTTTGCCTCTAACATTGGTCTGTGTGTGTGTGTGCTTAGTCACTTCAGTCATGTCCAACTCTTTGCAACCCCATGGACTGTAATCCACCAGCCTCCTCTGTCCATGGGATTCTCCAGGCAAGAATACTGGAGTGGGTTGCCATTCCCTCCTCCAGGGGATCTTCCCCACCCAGGGTTTGAACCCATGTCTCTTATGTCTCCTGCCTTGGCAAGTGGATCCTTTACCACCAGCACCACCTGGGAAGCCCAATATTGGTCTAAGCTGAGTCTAAAGTAAGGATGGTGTGTAATTCTGTAAAGGCAAAAAAAAAAAAAAAAAAATTAGATGCCTGTTAAGTGACCATTTCTTTATGTAAATTTGTGTTTGTCCTTATTTGACTATGTCATTAAAAATCCTGGGTCCACTGTGCTTCTGGTTTGAGGCCCCAGTCCCAGTTAACTGTGTCTTTGAAAGTGAGATAAGCAGCATATGGAAGTTCACAGGAACATAAATTATCTGAGATTGCAAGGGCATACTTTGAAATCGGAAACATAATTTACTCTGCATTCTTCATATCTTTTCAAATTTTGGCACATTCATCTGGGGATCTGGCTTATCGAGAAACTAATCATTTTGTCTGATTTCTTTCTATTTTTGTTGGTCATCTTCTGAATACAGCAGTTTACACCTCAGGCTTGAAGGAAACTAACTGGCCAGTCCCCAGACACCCCCACCCCTTTCTCTCTACACGCATGCCAGGACTTGAGGGGAGGTTGGTAATATTTGAGAAAAAGTCCTGGGACTTTAGAAGCCTTTCTTGATGATGGACTAATTGAAGAACTTGCCTTTCAAAAAGCTCAGCAAATAAAGCCCAAAGGGATCAGTTTTGAAGAGAAAATCAATGGGGAAGAAGCTGTAGGTGTGAACAGTGAGATGTCTTAGTTTTTTGTGGTTGTTAGAGACCGAGGAGAGGGACATAGCATGACAGTTAAGAGCTCGGGGTCCTGGGGTCCTGGCTTTCACTCCCACCTTAGTCAGTTAGTCGTGACCCCATGGACTGCAGCATGCCAGGCTTCTCTGTCCACCACCAACTCCAGGAGCTTGCTGAAACTCATGTCCACTGCGTCAGTGATGCCATCCAACCATCTCATCCTCTGTCGTCACCTTCTCCTCCTACCTTCAATCTTTCCCAGCATCAGGGTCTTTCCCAATGAGTCAGTTCTTCACATCAGGTGGCCAAAGTATTGGAGTTTCAGCTTCAGCATCAGTCCTTCCAATGAATATTCAGGACTGATTTCCTTTAGGATGGACTGGTTGGATCTCCTTGCAGTCCAAGGGACACTCAAGAGTCTTCTCCAACACCACAGTTCAAAAGCATCAATTCTTTGGTGCTCAGCTTTCTTTATAGTCCAACTCTCACATTCATACATAGCTACTGGAAAAACATAGCTTTGACTAGACAGACCTTTGTTGGCAAAGCGATGTCTCTGCTTTTGAATATTCTGTCTAGGTTGATCATAGCTTTTCTTCCAAGGAGCAAGTGTCTTTTCATTTCATGGCTGCAGTCACCATCTACAGTGATTTTGGAGCCCAAGAAAATAAAGACTGTCACTGTTTCTATTGTTTCCCCATTTATTTGCCATGAAGTGATGGGACTGGATTCCATGATCTTAGTTTTCTGAATGTTGAGTTTTAATCCGATTTTTTCACTCTCCTCATTCACTTTCATCAAGAGGCTCTTTAGTTCTTCTTCATTTTCTGCCACTGGTGGTGTTATCTGCATATCTGAGGTTATTACTATTTCTTCCAGCAATGTACTCTGCATGTAAGTTAAATAAGCAGGGTGACAATATACAGCCTTGAGGTACTCCTTTCCCAATTTGGAACCAGTCTGTTGTTCCATGTCCCATTCTAACTGATGCTTCTTGACCTACATACAGATTTCTCAGGAGGCAGGTAAGGTGGTCTGGTATTCTGATCTCTTTAAGAATTGTCCACAGTTTGTTGTGATCCACACAGCCAAAGGCTTTGGCATAGTAAATAAAGCAGAAGTAGATGTTTTTTGGAACTCTTTTGCTTTTTCGATTATCCAACAGATGTTGGCAATTTGATCTCTGTTTCCTCTGTCTTTTCTAAATCTAGCTTGAACATCTGGAAGTTCATGGTTCACATACTGTTGAAGCCTGGCTTAGAGAATTTTGAGCATTACTTTACTAGTGTGTGAGATGAGTGCAATTGTGTGGTAGTTTGAAGATTCTTTAGCATTGCCTTTCTTTGGGACTGGAATGAAAACTGACCTTTTCCAGTCCTGTGGCCACTGCTGAATTTTCCAAATTTGCTGGTATATTGTGTGCAGCACTTTAACAGCATCATCTTTTAGGATTTGAAATAGCTCAGCTGAAATTCCATCACCTCCACCAGCTTTGTTCACCATGATGCTTTCTAAGGCCCACTTGACTTCTCATTCCAGGATGTCTGGCTCTAGGTGAGTGATCACACCATCACGGTTATCTGTGTCATGAAGATCTTTTTTGTACAGTTCTTCCGTGTATTCTTGCCACCTCTTCTTAATATCTTCTGGTACTGTTAGGTCCATACTGTTTATGTCCTTTATTATGCCCATCTTTGCATGAAATGTTCCCTTGATATCTCTAATTTTCTTGAAGAGATCTCTTGTCTTTCCCATTCTATTGTTTTCCTCTGTTTCTTTGCATTGATCACTGAGGAAGGCTTTCTTATGTCTCCTTGCTATTCTTTGGAACTCTGCATTCAAATGGGTATATCTTTCCTTTTCTCAGCTATTTGTAAGTCCTCCTCAGACAACCATTTTGCATTTTTGCATTTCTTTTTCTTGGGGATGGTCTTGATCACTGCCTCCTATACAATGTTACAAACCTCCGTCCATATTTCTTCAGGCACTGTATCTATCAGATCTAATCCCTTGAATCTATTTCTCACTTCCACTGTATAATCGTAAGGGATTTGATTTAGGTCATATCTGAATGGTCTAGTGGTTTTCCCTACTTTCTTCAATTTAAGTCTGAATTAGGCAATAAGGAGTTCATGATCTTAGCCCTAGTCAGTTCCCAGTCTTCTTTTTGCTGACTGCTTAGAGCTTCTCCATCTTTGGTTGCAAAGAATATAATGAATCTGATTTCATTGTTGGCCATCTGATGATGTCCATTTGCAGAGTCTTCTCTTGTGTTGTTGGAAGAGGGTGTTTGCTATGACCAGTGCGTTCTCTTGGCAAAACTCTATTAGCCTTTGCTCTGCTTCATTCTGTACTCCAAGGCCAAACTTGCCTGTTACTCCAGGTATCTCTTGACTTCCTACTTTTGCAATCCAGTCCCCTATAATGAAAAGGACATCTTTTTTGGATGTTAATTCTATAAGGTCTTGTAGGTCTTCATAGAACCGTTCAACTTCCACTTCTTCAGCATTAGTGGTTGGGGCTGCTGCTGCTGCTAAGTCGCTTCAGTCGTGTCCGACTCTGTGTGACTCCATAGACGGCAGCCTACCAGGCTCCCCCATCCCAGGGATTCTCCAGGCAAGAATACTGGAGTGGGTTGCCATTTCCTTCTCCAGTGCATGAAAGTGAAAAGTGAAAGTGAAGTCGCTCAGTCGTGTCCGACTCTTAGCAACCTCATGGACTGCAGCCTACCAGGCTCCTCCATCCATGGGATTTTCCAGGCAAGAGTACTGGAGTGGGGTGCCATTGCCTTCTCCAGTGGTTGGGGCATAGACTTGGATTACTGTGATATTGACTGGTTTGCCTTGGAAATAAACAGAGATCATTCTGTTGTTTTTGAGATTGTACCCAAGTACTGCATTTCGGACTCTTTGGTTGACTATGAAGGCCACTCCATTTCTTCTAAGGGAGTCTTGCCCACGGTAGTAGATATAATGGTCATCTGAGTTAAATTCATCCATTCCAGTCCATTTTAGTTCACTGATTCCTAAAATGTCAGTGTTCATTCTTGCCATCTCCTATTTGCCCACTTCCAATTTGCCTTGATTCTTGGACCTAACATTCCAGGTTCCTATGCAATATTGTTCTTTACAGCATTGGACTTTTCTTCCATCACCAGTCACATCCACAACTGGGCATTGTTTTTGCTTTGGCTCCATCTCTTCATTTTTTCTGGAGTTGTTTCTCCACTCTTCTCCAGTAGCATATTGGGCACCTACCGACCTGGGGAGTTCATCTTTCAGTGTCATATCTTTTTGCCTTTTCATACTGTTCACAGGGTTCTCAAGGCAAGAGTGCTGAAATGGTTTGCCATTCCCTTCTCCAGTGGACCACATTTTGTCAGAACTCTCCACCATGACCCATCTGTCTTGGGTGGCCCTACACTGCAAGGAGATCCAACCAGTCCATCCTAAAGGAGATCAGTCCTGGGTGTTCATTGGAAGGACTGATGTTAAAGCTGAAACTCCAATACTTTGGGCCACCTGTTGCGAAGAGCTGACTCATTTAAAAAGACCCTGATGCTGGGAAAGATTGAGGGCAGGAGGAGAAGGGGATGACAGAGGATAAGATGGTTGGATGGCATCACCGACTCGATGGACATGGATTTGGGTGGACTCCAGGAGTTGGTGATGGACAGGGAGACCTAGTGCTGTGGTTCACGGGGTGGCAAAGAGTCGGACACGACAGAGCGACTGAACTGAACTGAACTGACGTGGCATGGCTTATAGTTTCCTTGAGTTAGACAAGGCTGTGGTCCATGTGATCAGTTTTCTGTGATTGTGATTTTCATTCTGTCTGCCCTCTGAGGTGTAAGGATAAGAGGCTTACGGAAGCTTCCTGACGGGAGAGACTGACTGTGGGGGAAACTGGTTCTTGGTTCTGATGGGTGGAGCCATGCTCAGTAAATTTTAATCCAATTTTCTGTTGATGGGCGGGACTATGTTCCCTCCCTGTTGTTTGACTTGAGATCAAACTATGGCGGAAGTAATGAAGATAATGGCAACCTCCTTGAAAAGGTCCTGTGCACTGCTACACTCGGTGCCTCTGACCCTGCAGCAGGCCACTGCCGAGGCATGCCTCTGCCGGAGACTTCTGGACACTCAACAGGCAAGTCTGGGTCAGTCTTTTGTGGGTCTGACTGCTCCTTTCTTCTGGGTCCTGGTGCACACAAGGTTTTGTTTCAGCCCTCCAAGAGTCTGTTTCCCTAGTCCTGGATAAGTTCTGGCGGCTCCATGGTGGCGTTAATAGTGACCTCCTCTAAGAGGGCTTATGCCACACTCAGGTCTGCTGTACCCAGAGCCCCTGCACCTGTGACAGGCCACTGCTGACCTGTCCTCCACAGGGGACACTCAAACACTCAAAGGCAGGTCTGGCTCAGTCTCTTTGGGGTCTCCTGGTGTGCACCAGGTTTTGTTTGAGCCCTCCAAGTGTCTCTGGCAGGTATGAGGTTTGATTCTAAATGCAATTTTGCCCCTCCTACTGTCTTGCTGGGGTTTCTCCTTTGCCCTTGGACATGGGGTATCTTTTTTTGGTGTGATCCAACATCCTCCTGTCAATGGTTGTTCAGCAGCGAGTTGTAATTTTGGAGTTCTCAGAGGAGAACATGAGTGCATGTCCTTCTACTCTGCCACCTTGTGACCCTCACCATTCCAACCTCATCTCTTATTAACTGTATGTCCTTGGACAGCCCCACACTGGTCAGTTTGTTTATCTATGAAATGGGCAGAATAATAGTGCTTACCTTCTCGGTTGGCTGAGGCACAAGCACATGGCTGGGACATGTGAAGAGCGACTACTGAAAAGAGAAAACGACCTTAAAATGTCCAAGTTAAGATTCCCACCAGAAATGGGGTAAAGGCAGTCATTCACTAAGGGAGAAATGAGGTGAGGAAGAGAGAATGCTGTCTGGGTCTGGTTTTTCCTTACTGCTGTGTAACAAACCACCCTAGAAGCAGTGGCTTAAAGTAACAGCAGTCATTTATTTTGCTCCTGGATCTACGTTTTGAAGGCTCCTTGATGGAGAAAGTTGCCCTGCTTTGTGCAGAGTCAGCTGAGGCTGCTTAGCCAAGCCAAGGGATCCACTTCCCAGATTGGTCCACTCGCACGCTGCTATTTCCTGGGCTGAGCTGGGTGCAGGGCTGGTAGCCTTGGTTCTCTCCACATGGGTCTCTCCAAAGGCTGCTTGTGCTTCCTGCCAACCTGGCAACAAGGTAAGCACCCAGGAGGATCGAGGGATGCCAGTCTCCTGGGTATGGCCTTAGGAAAGCAGTGCAGCATCGTTATTTCTGCTGCTCTCCAGGAGCTGAGTGGCCAGAGAGCCCAGATCCCAGGGAAGGAGACTGGGGATCCACCTCTCAGTAGACAAAAAATGGGTTTGTTTTCATATTTATGTATTTATTTTTGCCTGCTTCGGCTCTTGGTTGAGATACTCAGGCTCTCAGTTGCAGCACAGAGTCTTCTCTCTAGTTATGGTGCAGGGACCCCAGAGTGCATGGGCTCTGTAGGTGAGGCCCACAGGCTCAGTTGTAGCACATGGGCTTAGCTGCCCCCCAGCATGTGGGATCTGAGTTCCCCGACCAGGGATCAAACCCATGTCTACTGCATTGTAAGGCAGATTCTGGTCCAGATTAACCACTGGACCACCAGGGAAGTCCCAATATAGATGAGCTCACTCAGATTCGATTTTCTCATGAGTCTTCTGTACATTTGAAAAGGAGTGGGTCTCATGCAAATACATCATTGCTGTCCACAGCTTTGGATCTCTAAGTGATTCCTGTATCAGTGAGTAATTGACAAGGGAAAAGTCCGGCTAAATTGACATGTTTACATAGTCTACATTATGGTTTAAATTTTATGTATGTCTCTGTGAAGAGGCTTCCCTTTATCTTGATGGTTACAAGTAACATGTAATAGCTGTTGATTAATTTACTGTCGCCTCTGAATCGAGCATCTTGTAATAAGTTAGCATCTGTCATGCTGTTTACTGTTACTGACTCATGCTTGGGTCTGCTTGCCCATGTGCAGCAAAGCCATCCTAGTGACAGCAGGTCGTGGTGAAGGAAAGTGCAGTGTTAATTACAGGCACCCAAGAAGGAGTCTAGACACCTAGTGCTTAAAAGGCCTGAACTCCTTGAAAGGTTTCAGGGAAAAGTTTTTAAAGACAGAGTGAGGAAAGAGGGTAGTGGGGTGTGTAGTCAGCTCATGGACATTCTTCTGATTGGATTATGGTGAGGTTATCAGGAGTCAGCATCATCAACCTTCTGGTTCCAACTGGTCTGGAGTCTACATGCTTGTGGGTAGCATACCAGTAACTTCTCCCACCTGGTGGGAATCTCAGTATCTACAAGACAGCTCAAAGGATGTGGCCCAGGATATTATCTATAGCCCTTGAGGAGGAACTGAAGATCCTTGACTTTGTCTAATGGCTAAAGTGTTATAATTTTGTCTTGCCTGATGGTTTTCCTTTATTTCTCCATTTTCTCATTCTCTGATTAACTCTTCTGAACTCAGGAAAGGTCTAGGAGGCCACAGTTTTTCCACAGTGAAGAGGCAGGTAGAGGACATGGGGGGCAGGGCAGGGAGTCTGTTCCAGGAAGGCCCCATACAGTCCCTCTCAGTGACATTATCAGTCAACCTTCACTCTCCAAAAAGGAGTCCAGTACTATTTATGTCAAGATGGCTCACTCAGTCCACTCTCTAAACATGGAGGTTTTTTAATTAGAGAGGAAATTTGCTTTTATGTTATCCCCAATAAGTTCACAAGATTATACATTCTCTCAAGAAATCGTTGATTACTCCTAACTAACACAATGTTAGATTTTAGGGTAAATGATGAAAATAACATCAGAGTAAAGTAGAAACAAATGTTATATAATTTACTGGAAATTAATGCTGTGTCTGGCCCTCTTCTAGCATTTATTTAGAAAAGGGACAAGAAAGAAATTTGCGTTTATATTATTTTATAATATTTACTTTCTGTGAGGGAAATTGGTACTCTTTTCTTCTAATAGGCACAGAGTTTGTACATGGTCATAAGACTGGTATTTAAAAAGTTTGAGTTGGATTTTATTAAAAATAAGTCATAAGTCTTTTCAAATGCTTAATATATTTTTATACATAGCCTTAATGTAATTGATTAAATGTTTAAATAATAAAGTAGCAGGGATAAAAGTTGTCTTTACTTGAAGAGTATTAACTTCTATCTGCTTTAATTTTTTTAATATTATTTATTTATTTTTATTTTGGTTGTGCTGGGCCCTCGCCACTGCATGCAGGGCCCCTGCTAATTGCAGAGAGCAGGGATGGGTGGTAGGGATGGGGAGGGCAGTCTCTTTTGTGGTATATGAGCTCTTGGACACGAGGGCCTCAGCACCCACAGCATACAGACCCAGCTGCCCCATGGCATATGGAATCCTCCTGGACCAGGGATCAAACCTATGTCTCCTGCAGTGGCAGGAGAACTCCCAACCACTGGTCCACCAGGAAGGTTCTGCTTTAATATTTTAATTGGCTACTTTCTATAAATCATAGAAGAACTCTAATTCAGGCTCCTATCTGCATCTGAGGATTAATAGGCGTAGAATATGTATATTTATTCATGTTTCTTCACTGCCAGTCACTTTTTATTGTATTTTAGCAATGGAATTTAGTTGAGAATTTTTAAGGCCCCCAGAATCTAATGGGATTGTTTCTTCACATATGGAAAACTTCTAAATAACCTAAGCTTCCTATCTGCCAGAATTTCTCTTGACCCAAATTAATGTAGATCGCCCTTGATTTATGATGAAGGAAACCAGTCACATAATTTGATATTTGTAGTGTGAACTGCAACGATGAAAACCAAGTTCAGTTTTTACACTGCCTATGTATTCCTGGCACTGCTGTGTCTCCTGAATCAAGCCACTTGGAATTTTGTGCCCTTAAGGAATTGTTTGTTTTTCCGACTGATTAATGCATCAGGAACTTGGCTTCATGTAATCATCATTAAACAAATACTCTGACACCTTTTCTATGGGAATTATCAGAGCTTTGAAGTTAGCTACAGATTGGGTAAATATAAAAAGCACTACCAGTTTTTGTTTGTGTTTTAGTTCAGGAAAATGTAAACATTCAACTTTTAGCAGAGGATCCCTGAGCAGCTGCTGGGGTAGCTCTGAGCAGACCCCTGGGGATACTGACTGGAGGCCCATACAGCCCAGGTGGCTTGTGAGTCACGGACCTAATCTTCAGGGACCAGGTTCGGGCAGTGTCATTCATCATCTTGAGAGACATGTAATTTATAATGTTAGTTTTATCTACCCAGTGCTATAAAATACCTGAAGCTCAGTGGGGCCTAAGTGTCTGTTAGGTTGAATTGCCTCGAAAAATGTAATGACTTTTAGGTACCCTGTATTTCAGAATTAGAAAGCATCTCATACAGTTAAGATGGATGAACTGATACTTCTAATAGAGCCTGATTTAGGACAGAATTTATGAGTTGGTTAAAAAAATAAAAAAGCTATGAAGTATTCATCTCATTGTTGGCTGAAGTGATTACTCTGTATAATGACCCTTATCTTGAATATATCAATGGATGTAATTAAAAACATTAATATCTAAAAGTTACAAGTTAATAAGAGAATAGAATAATCCAGTAGAAAAATGGGCAAAGAATACACACAGGCAATTCATAGAAGAGGAAATGCAATGGGTAAAATGAGTAGTAGGGTCAACCTCAAAGAAATGAAAATAAAGTGACATACTATTTCACCCTCATCAAGTTGGAAGAAGTTACAATGTCTGAGAATCCTGTGTTGGTAATCAGATGCTGCTTATGGGAGGATAAATTGGTTCAAGTGCTTCAGAGGGTACGTAGGCCATACCTAGCAAAGCTGATAATTTCACTTTACCGCTAACCAGTAATTCCATTTCTCTAGTCACAGCTAGAGCAGCTCTGGTCCACATGCATAAGGAGTCCCCCAAAGGACTGTCATCACCACCCTGAAGTAGTGAAAAGGCACAGACAACCTATACACCTTTCAGCACGAGAGCAGAGAGAGAAAGATGATGTCGACAAACAACAAACTACTTATCGCTGGTTAAAACAAATGAACAGAACTTCACATGTCATCATGGATCAATCTCAAAGCATAACGCTGGGCAAAACTAACACATTTTAGAACAGTATAATGGAAAACAAGTGATAAATAGGATACATTTTATGGGTACATACGTATGTGGTGATATTTCTAAAATCCATGGGAATGATGGTGAATACACCCCTGGGGAGGCAAGAAGGAGCAGAGGACCAGGGAGAGGTAGTCAGGGAGCTTCAACTGTTCTGCATGTTTTATATCTGTTAAAATAAGACATTGGTTTACCCAAAGCAGAAGATTTTATAGAGCTTGGTAGTGGATAAAGGGATCTTTCTTTTATTATTTTCAGTATTTTCTTTATATTTGGAGTATTTCCAAATAATGAATTTAAGGCCAAGTAAAAATACTCCTGGCATCATTTTTCAAACCGTATTTGAAATCTACTATATCCCCAAAGACGCTTACTCCTTGGAAGAAAAGTTATGACCAACCTAGATAGCATATTCAAAAGCAGAGACATTACTTTGCCAACAAAGGTTTGTCTAGTCAAGGCTATGGTTTTTCCTGTGGTCATGTATGGATGTGAGAGTTGGACTGTGGAGAAGGCTGAGCACCGAAAAATGGATGCTTTTGAAGTGTGGTGTTGGAGAAGACTCTTGAGAGTCCCTTGGACTGCAAGGAGATCCAACCAGTCCATTGTGAAGGAGATCAGCCCTGGGTGTTCTTTGGAAGGAATGATGCTAAAGCTGAAACTCCAGTACTTTGGCCACCTCATGCAAAGAGTTGACTCATTGGAAAAGACTCTGATGCTGGGAGGGATTGGGGGCAGGAGGAGAAGGGGACGACAGAGGATGAGATGGCTGGATGGCATCACTGACTCGATGGACGTGAGTCTGAGTGAACTCCGGGAGTTTGTGATGGACAGGGAGGCCTGGCGTGCTGCGATTCATGGGGTCGCAAAGAGTCGGACACAACTGAGCGACTGATCTGATATCCCCAAAACTACTACTGCAAAAGGGTCATTTCACTTTGCCATCAGGATAGGCTCAGGGCTCTCTGAGACATGCCCCTGCCACAGCACCCAGAATGTGCTATAGGCTAGCTATCACCCAGGAATGAGTGTGTGAGGGTTGACTCTCCTCGTGGTTGTGGCTGTTTATTACATAACTTGAGTATTCTTTGATACCAAAACAGCTAGTTACAAAGAAATAATATTTTACAGTTTTCTTCTTCTTTTTTTGCAGCAAAAGCTACGTGATTCCTTTGTGGTGCAGTTGCCCTGTGGATTTTGAGTTTCATGTCACTGTGGTTCATCCTCATCAGGCCTTTACTGTGGAGCCAACATCAGGTAAGGAGAATTAATTCTCAAGTTGCCAATTTCCTGACGGTTCTCGGATTGAAGATGACTTGGAAAGTAGGTCCCAAGTTATGAAAGAGAATAAGCCACATTTGAATGTGTTATTTTCAAATGTGTAACAGTAACAGACTTTACATATCTGATAATGTAAATCAGAACCGGAAACTTGGGAGTAAACACAGTTTGGGATAATCTATATCATGCAGATAATTTATACTTTATATTCAGGTCAGTTGCACCCCAGAGTCAAAACTTGAAATCAGGAGTTAATCCATTCTAATTCTAGTTTTAACTCCTGGTACTTACATGGTTTCATAGTCACCTTTAATACAGGTTCAAATAAAATGGGAATATTATATCTATTCAAGCCTTCAGAATCTTAGTGAAGGGTCTAAGGAATTTGTCTCACATGTGGCACGGACCATCTGTCTTTGCATGCCCCAAAGGATGTAGATCCCAAAGATACTCAGGACCTCTGAGAATGAAATCTCCACCTGAACTGACTTCTGCTTCCCAGTTTCTCTCTTGATGTTTAGGTTTGGGATTTAAATATCCACCCATTGTGGCCTGCTGTGAATCCTAAAATAGTTTTGTTTTTGTTTTGTTTTTTTTTCAGATTTATTGAGGTATAATGACATGTATATGATATGGATATAATTTTATACATAAAATTATAAGCTTTTTAAGTATATAATGTGATGATTTGACGTGTGTACGCATCATGAAAGGATTCTGTCATTGAGTTAATGAATATCCATCACCTCACAGACCTGCCTTTTTTATTGGTGAAACATTTAAGTTCTATTCTCTCAGCAAATTTCAAGTATAGTCACCTTGTTTTATGTTAAAGCCTCAGACCTCATTCATTCTATAATTGAAAGTTTGTACCCTTTTACCAAATTCTCCTTACCACCACCTCCCCACCCCCAGCCCCTAGTAACATTTTTCAACTCTCTATTTCTCTGAATTAGACTTTTTTTCTTCTGAATGTGTGTGTAAATGATACCTTACAGTATCTGTCTTTGGCTTATTTTACTTGCCGTAATGCCACCCAAATTCATACATGTTGTCACAAATGGCAGGTTTACCTTCTTCTTTAACACTGAATAATATTGCATTTTATATATATATATATATATATGTATGTATATGCCACATCTTCTTTATCCTTTCATCTGTCAATGGACACAGAGTATTTTCATTCCCCTGGATATTGTGAATAATGCTGCAGTGAATGTGGGAGTACATCTACCTCTTCAAAATAATGATTTCATTCCCTTTGCATATATACCCAGATGTGAGATTGCTGGATCATATGATAATTCCTTAGGTTTCGAGGAAACCTCCGTACTGTTTTCCATAGTGACTGCACCAGTTTGCATTTCCAGCACTGCACAAGTGTTCCCTTTTTCCTACCTTCTTGCCAGGATTTGTTATTTCTTTGATAATAGCCATTCTAACAGGTGTGAAACAATAATCTCACTTTATTTGCATTTTCCTGATGATTAGTGATGTTGAACATGTACCTGTTGGACATTGGTTTATCTTCTTTGGAAAAGTGTCTGTTTGGGTCCTTTGCTCATTTGAAAAAGTTGGGTTATCTTGGTGTTTTGTTATTGAGTTATATGATATCCCTGTGTATCTTGGGTATTCATGCCCTATTGGATATGTGGTTTACAATATTCCCTTCCCTTCCATAGGTTGTCTTTTCATTTTGTTGATGTCTTCTTTGGTTGCGCAGAAGCTTTTGAACTTGGTGTAGTTTCATGTGTTTTTGCTTTTGTAGCCTTTGCTTTTGATATCAAATTCCCAAAATCATTGTCAAGACCAATGTCAAGGAGCTTTTTTCTTTTTTTCTCCTGGGAATTATATTGTCAGTTCTTACATTCAAGTCTTTAATCCATTTTGAAATCATTTTTTAACCTTTAAATTTTTTATTGAAATATAGTTGATTTACAGTGTTGTGTTACTTTTAGGTATACAGCAAAGTGATTCAGTTATATATATACAAAATATAGTCACTTTTTAGATTATTTTCCCTGAAAGATTGTTATTCCAAGATATTGAGTAAAGTTCCCTGTGCTATACAGTAGGTCTTTGTTGCTTATCCATTTTATGTAGAGTATCTGTTGATCCCAAACTCCAAATTAATCCTCCCTCCTGAATTTTACTTTTGTATGTGGTGTAAGATAGTGGTTCAGTTTTATTCTTTAGCATGTGGCTGTTCAGTCCTCCCAACACTTTACTGAAGAGATTATCCTTGCCCTTTCGTGTATTCTAGGATCCTTTGTTGCCAATTAATTGACCATATATGCATGAGTTTATTCCTGGGCTTTCTTTTTATTGTGTCTATTTAGAATGATGGATGTTAATTAAACCCACTGTGGTGATTATTTCACAAATACAGAAGTCAAACCATCATGCTTCATACCTTAAATTTATACAGAGATGTATGTTGATTATTTCTCAATAAAACTGGAAAAAATTTATTTCAAGGCATTTTATTCTTTTTGTTGCAATTGTAAATGGAATTGTTTTTTCATTTCATTTTCTTATAGTTTGTTGTTGGTGTATAGAAACACAACTGATTTTTCTGTACTGATTTTGTATCCTGCAACTTTACTTTCATTAATTCTATTAATAGTGGGTGTTTTGGTGGAGTCTTTAGGGTTTTATGTATTTTTCTGAAGCACAGCGCTTAGGATCTGAGAAGATAAAAGAGCTCTGGGACTGGGTATCTGCCTTAGGGGCTTGCAGACTAGTTGGGAGACTGGTAAATTTGCAGAGTGACAGTTCGGGTGGTACCTGAGGACCGCAGGGTATCGGTGAGGGAAGGTGGTGGAGGCTTCTGCAGATGGAGCATCAGGAGGAGTTTTCTGTAACATGTGGGCTGACATAGGCTTTGAAGTTTTATTTATGGAGCTGGGAACACAGTAACAAGCAGGCATCTGCTTTTGTGAGACTTAACTAGGGGAGGCAGATGACAGAGAGGTAATCCAGAAGATTGGAAGCTAAAGGAAGATCTGGAGGAAGGGCTTCCAGTCTGGGGAACAGCAAGTACCAAGGCATGGGGTCCAGAGTGCCAGTGTCTGGGGACTGGAGCAGCAGCCCCACGCCTCATCCAGGCCTCTGCTTCAGCATCTCCTCACCTGAGACCTGATGTTCACCATGTCTCAAATAGCTCCTTGTGTGTCGCTTGCTTCCCCATGGCCTACTCTGTGTTCATGACATGACTTGAGAGTTTATATTCACTGGCTTATTTCTTTTTATTTGCCATCCTGGCCAGCATGTAAACTCCGTGAGCTCTGGGGCTTTGTGTGTGTGTGTGTGTGTGTGTGTGTGTGTGTGTGTGTGTGTTTGGGCTGCGCCATACAGCATGTGTGATCTTAGTCCCTGACTAGGGATAGATCCTGCACCCCTTGCATTGGCAGGCAGAGCCTTAATCACTGGATCACCAGGCAAGTCCCCTGGGACTTTTCTTTGTTTACTGCTGTGTTTCAAGTGCCTAAAACAGTGCCTGTCACATAGTAGGTGCTCAGTGAATGTCTAATGGCTGAATGAAAGGGCTGTGGGGTTGGCATAGAGAGCAAGGCAGAGGGTGGTCCAAGATTCAGAGGGACCCTAGATGGGAAGGAGGGGGGTTGCCAGGCAAGGCCTCTGTGGGGACCAGAGGAGTCCACCTAGAGAGCAAACCAGAGAGCCTTCAGTGGAAGTCAGAAATGGTAGCCCTTCTCACACCTAGCATATCAATTCTTCTTTCCTCCTTGCCTTTTATTTTCCTTTCCATGTTTGTTGAGAACTTAATTGCATTCCAAGCCCTGTTGGCACCAGAGACACAAAGGAGAAATAAACATCATGTGACATTTGCCTTTTGAGAGAACAGTTGTCTGTCCTGAAGATATAAAGTGAGAGAATCAAATTACACAAAAATATAGGGAACCAAATTATTTGGACACAAACTTTTACATGTGTTCCTTCATTTTCCCTGTGGCTCACAGCATGAACATTGATATCTGGGAATTATTAATAATGGCTTAAAGGTTACAGTTCTGGGAATTCACTTCTGACTCAGTAATGCTGACTCATAGTGTATGTTTATATAACTGGCACAATCAAGTTATGAGTATAAAGGATTAAGGTAGTAGTTGGTAAATAAGATCAATGTGAACATGCAGAAGTTGATTCACATGTATTTAATGAAAAGACTGATACTAGAAATACTTGTGCTTCTCATGGGAAGAATATATATGTGTGTGTGAGTCAGCCTCTTTGCTTGGACTTGGCAGGAAGAAAAAGCATCACGTTTTCTCATGTCTTTCCTCCCAGGAATAATCCCGGCGAATGGGAAGATGAATGTGACAGTGAAGTTTACCCCGTTTCAGTATGGGATGGCACAGATAAAAGTGCAGCTGTGGGTTTCACAGTTCAACTCTCAACCGTATGAGTGTGTCTTCACCGGGACATGCTACCCCAATGTGGCTTTAAAGTACGGCTCACTTCTGTTTTCCTTCAAACCCCAATTCTTCCTTTCATCTATTCCATTGTTTCTTTCTTGTAGCAGAATGCCATCAAAACCTTACTTAATATGCCTGGAACTAATATACAGTTACATGTCAATTCTATCTCAATTTAGAAACTTACTTAAATGGTGAACCTTCATAAAATACCCTTTAAAATATAACAGTGATGCAGAGAATATCTCTGTGCTTGTAGCAGTAGTTGCTTCTGCCAAGAGAGAGAAGAGCCAACCAAGAAAAGAGATTTTGCTGAGGATACTTTCTTTTACTGATTACTATCAGTGTGCTGTTTGAATTGTTGGCCACATGTGTGTATTAGTCTGTTCAAAAATTCAAGTCATAAAGCCAGAACCAAAGAGCTATATTCTAAGTTTCAATATAATATTATAATGAGTGGAGTGCCTGCCCTATGCACTGTCCACTGCAAAGCCCCACGGGAAATGGTCCACACTCTAAAGATGCTGAAGACAGGAGCCGAAATAAGTCAAGTATAACAAGTGCCTTTGACATAAGGCAGAAATGGAAACATGCTGGGTGGGAGCTTTTCTTAAAGCACCCTCAGCATTCAAGTCAGAATAAAGATGTGCAATGGGTTTAAGTTTTAAACCCATGGGTTTAACTATAACCAGTTAGCCCTGAACTTCCATTTCCAGTGAATGTGAGCTTGTATTTTTATATCCAAATATATCTAGTTAATAAGGTGTTTTCTAACTTGCATGATGTTTATAGAAGTGAAAAGGAAAAAATTTCACAGTATAAATCCTAATCTTGAAAAATCCTTATAAATATTTCGAAAATGATGAAGGCAAAGGTTGATTTTCCTCCTCTCCCCTTCACACATACATTCACATCACATATTAACATCATTAGACATATTAAAAGTGGAATAACAACCCACTATCAAAATAATAACTCCATGATTTATTATATATTTATATTATTATTTTCTTTCTCAGAAGCCAAAGCAGCTTGAGTCAACTGTAGAATGTTAGTGTGACCTGCTGAACCCAAATCTTGCAAGTTCCTGTAGTAAAACTAAAGTAGTTCAGCCAATAAAGAGGTAACATTGGACATAAAAGAAAACCAGTCCTCACTTTCCTGGTGTCAGTTAACTGACTGAGAAGAATGCTGTTTGCAGCTCACAACATGCGCCACAACACACAGACAACCTCCTCAGAGGCGTCACTTGAGTGGGACTTTGACATGTCTGCTGCTGCTGCTGCTGCTGCTAAGTCACCTCAGTCATGTCCGACTCTGTGTGACCGCATAGACGGCAGCCCACCCGGCTGCCCCGTCCCTGGGATTCTCCAGGCAAGAACACTGGAGTGGGTTGCCATTTCCTTCTCCAATGCATGAAAGTGAAAAGTGAAAGTGAAGTCGCTCAGTCGTGTCCGACTCTTAGCGGCCCCATGGACTGCAGCCTACCAGGGTCCTCCAACCATGGGATTTTCCAGGCAAGAGTACTGGAGTGGGGTGCCATTGCCTTCTCCGTTGACATGTCTACCCCTCCATAGACACGTTCTTAAACACAGTGGCGCATTGCATGGCAGAAGCTCCAAGCAGGAACAGATGCACACCTTTTCTAAACTATGTTTTGGTTTCCCATCTGGAGTTTAGTATCTGATCTAGAACACTCTTGACATTTTCAAGGACCATGTCTCAAGACTTGCCTGTCTCCCCAGGCTTCAGGTAGTGCTGGAACACAGATATTCCACCAGGAAGGGGAAAAATGATCCAGCTGCAGTGTTCTCTGAAGATTTCACAGGTGCTTTTTTCTGTTTCAGAGTTGGATGTGTGATGAACTCACATCCAATTGGCACTGCCAATTCCATGTAACTCTTGGTTTCTCGCTTTCTCATATCCCTTCATTTCCATCGTCAACACTAGTAGTTCAGTTCAGTTCAATCACTCAGTTGTGTCTGACTCTTGCAACCACATGAATTGCAGCATGCCAGGCCTCCCTGTCCATCACCAACTCCCGGAGTTCACCCAAACTCATGTCCATTGCGTCAGTGATGTCATCCAGCCATCTCATCCTCTGTCATCCCCTTCTCCTCCTGCCCCCAATCCCTCCCAGCATCAGAGTCTTCCAATGAGTCAAATTTTCGCATGAGGTGGCCAAAGTATTGGAGTTTCAGCTTTAGCATCATTCCTTCCAAAGAACACCCAGGACTGATCACCTTTAGAATGGACTGGCTGGATCTCCTTGCTTTCCAAGGGACTCTCAAGAGTCTTCTCCAACACCATAGTTCAAAAACATCAATTCTTCGGTGCTCAGCCTTCTTCACAGTCCAACTCTCACATCCATACATGACCACTGGAAAAACCAAAGCCTTGACTAGACGGACCTTTGTTGGCAAAGTAACGTCTCTGCTTTTGAATATGCTATCTAGGTCGGTCATAATTTTCCTTCCAAGGAGTAAGCGTCTTTTAATTTCATGGCTGCAATCACCATCTGCAGTGATTTTGGAGCCCCCAAAAAGTAAAGTCTGACACTGTTTCCACTATTTCCCTATTTGCCATGAAGTGATGGGACCAGATGCCATGATCTTCGTTTTCTGAATGTTGAGCTTTAAGCCAACTTTTTCACTCTCCTCTTTCACTTTCATCAAGAGGCTTTTTAGTTCCTCTTCAGTTTCTGCCATAAGGGTGGTGTCATCTGCATATCTGAGATAATTGATATTTCTCCCGGCAATCTTGATTCCAGCTTGTGTTTCTTCCAGCCCAGCATTTCTCACGATGTACTCTGCATATAAGTTAAGTAAGCAGGGTGACAATATACAGGCTTGACGTACTCCTTTTCCTATTTGGAACCAGTCTGTTCCATGTCCAGTTCTAACTGTTGCTTCCTGACCTACATATAGGTTTCTCAAGAGGCAGGTCAGGTGGTCTGGTATTCCCATCTCTTTCAGAATTTTCCACAGTTTATTGTGATCCACACAGTCAAAGGCTTTGGCATAGTCAGTAAAGCAGAAGTAGATATTTTTCTGGAACCCGCTTGCTTTTTCAATGATTCAGTGGATGTTGGCAATTTAATCTCTGGTTCCTCTGCCTTTTCTAAAACCAGCTTGAACATCAGGAAGTTCATAGCTGACGTATTGCTGAAGCCTGGCTTGGAGAATTTTGAGCATTACTTTACTAGCGTGTGAGATGAGCGCAATTGTGCGGTAGTTTGAGCATTCTTTGGCATTGCCTTTCTTTGGGATTGGAATGAAAACTGACCTTTTCCAGTCCTGTGGCCACTGCTGAGTTTTCCAAATTTGCTGGCATATTGAGTGTAGCACTTTCACAGCATCATCTTCCAGGATTTGAAATAGCTTAACTGGAATTCCATCACCTCCACTAGCTATCTGGGGAGGAATTATAAATAGCTGTGAAAAGAAGAGAAATGAAAAGCAAAGGAGAAAAAGAAAGATATAAGCATCTGAGTGCAGAGTTCCAAAGAATAGCAAGAAGAGACAAGAAAGTCTTCCTCAGCGATCAATGCAAAGACATAGAGGAAAACAACAGAATGGGAAAGACTAGAGATCTCTTCAAGAAAATTAGAGATACCAAGGAAACATTTCATGCAAAGATGGGCTCGATAAAGGACAGAAATGGTATGGACCTAACAGAAGCAGAAGATATTAAGAGGTGGCAAAAATACTCAGAAGAACTGTACAAAAAAGATCTTCACGACCAAGATAACCACGATGGTGTGATCAGTCACCTAGAGCCAGACATCCTGGAATGCGAAGTCAAGTGGGCCTTAGAAAGCATCACTACGAACACTAGTAGTTAGACTTCTTAAAGAGACTGTTTTCTTTTTTTCTGATTGAAATGTAATTGACTTAACACCGTTGTGTTAATTTCTGCTGTTCAGCAATGTGACTGTTATATGCATATATACATATACATACATATATATATATTCTTATTCATATTCTTTTCCATATGGTTTATCACAGGATGTTGAATACAGTTCCCTGTGCTCTACAGTAGGACCTTGTTGTTCACCCATCCTGTATATAATAATTTGCATCTGTGAATCCCAAACTCCTAATACTTCCCTCCCCCATCCTTCTCCTCCTTGGCAACCAGAAGTCTGTTCTCTTTGCCTGTGAGTCTATTTTGTAGATAAGTTTGTTTGTGTCATATTTTAGATTCCATATATATAAGTGATATCTTATGGTATTTGTCTTTCTCTTTCTGACTTACTTCACTTAGTATGGTAATCTCTAGGTCCATGCATGTTGTTGGGCATTATTTTGTTCATTTTGTGGCTGAATAGTATTCCATTGTATATATGTACCACATCTTCTTTGTCCATTCATATGTTGATGGACATTTAGGTTGTTTCTGGCTATTGTCCTGGTTATTGTAAATGTGTTGCTATGAACATAGGGGTGCATGTATCTTTTAGAATTACGGTTTTGTCTGGATACATGCCCAGGAAGGGGATTGCAGGATCATATGGTAGCTCTAGTTTTAGTTTTTTAAGGAACCTCCATGCTGTTCTCCATAATAACTGCACCAACTTACATTCCCATTAACAGTGTATAAGGTTCCATCTCAAGGAGACTGGTTTTTTTTAACATCCTCAAATATTCTGGGTTGTTTCCCAAATGTTTATGGCAGAGGTGGTGTCAGAGCTCTGCTCAGTTGAGATGTGAACACCAGGCCACAGCTCATCCCTCACCAAGCATCTCATCCTTGCACCTCACAGCGTGTCCATCAGTATGCATCCCTCCCACCCAGGGACAGGTTCTCCCATGCCTGGGACCTTTCAGGACTCTCACACTGGCCTTACTGAATCTGGGACTGCAGGCCTATAACCTGTGTTATGCAGGGCAGCTGGATCAGTAGGTGCTCAACCAAAGCAAATGGAGTGTCAGAATGCCTAAACGGCAGCAATTTCTCATCTTCTCTCTGAAGTGTCACCGTCAGGTGTCATCCCACAAAACTTGTGCTTGAGGAAATGCTTTCATGGGCGGCATTTATGAACATAGCGTGGTTCTACTACCCCTCATGACAAATAAACAGCTTCTGCAGACATGGAAGCAGCCCTGTCTATACCTATCCATGTTCCAAGTAGTTTTAATTTATAGAAAAGATCTCAAACATTAGCCTGAATCACTTTAATTTCAGGATAATTGCTTTACAATGCTGTGTTGCTTTCTGCTATACAACAGCATGAATCAACCATAAGTATACATATGTCCTGTCCCTCTTGAACCTCCCTGCCATGCCCACATCCCATCCCAACCCTCTAGGTTGTCACAGAGCAGTGTTGAGCTCCCTGTGTTATACAGCAACTTCACACTATTTTACATATGGTATCTATTTTACATATGGTAATGAATATGTTTCAGTGCTACTCTCTCAATTCATCCCACCCTCTCCTTTGCCCACTGTAGCCACAAGTCTCTTCTCTATATCTACGTCTCTATTCCTGCCCTGCAAATAGGTTTATCAGTACCACTTTTCTAGGTTTCATATATATGTGTTAATATTCAATATTTGTTTTTCTCTTCCTTACTTACTTCACTCTGTATCCACCTCCCTAAAACTGACTCAAATTTGCTCCTTTTTATGGCTGAGTAATATTCCATTGTATATATTACCACAACTTATTTATCCATTCATCTGTTGATGGACATCTAGATTGCTGCCATGTCCTGGCTATTGTAAATAGTGCTACAATGAATATTGGGGTACATGTATTTTTTGAATTATGGTTTTCTCAGGGTATATGCCCAGTAGTGGGATTGCTGGGTCATGTGGTAGATTTATTTCTAGCTTTTTTTTTAAGGAATCTCCATACTGTTCTTCAAAGTGGCTGTATCAATTTATATCCCTACCAACAGTGCAAGAGGGATCCCTTTTCTCCACACCCTCTCTAGCGTTAATTGTTTGTCGATTTTTTGATGATGGCCATTCTGACTAGTGTGAGATAATACCTCACTGTAGTTCTGATTCACATTTCTCTAATAATGAGTGATGTTGAGCATTTTTTTCATGTGTTTATTGGCCATCTGTATGTCTTCTTTGGAGCAAAGTCTGTTTAAGTCTTCTGCCCCTTTTTCGATAGAGAGAGAGTTGCATGAGCTGCAACAGGTTGTGTATTTTGGAGACTAATTCTTTATTATTGCAATTATTTTCTCCCATTGTGAGTGTAGTCTTTTCATCTTGTTTGTAGTTTCCTTTGCTGTGCAAAAACTTGTAAGTTTAATTAGGTCTCATTTGTTTATTTTTCTTTTTATTTCCATTACTCTAGGAGGTGGGTCAAAGAGGATCTTGCTGTGATATATGTCAAAGAATGTTCTGCCTATATTTTCCTCTAAGCATTTTATAGTTGCTGGCTTTCATCCATTTTGAGTTTATTTTTGTATATGGTCTTAGGAAGTGTTCTAACTTCATTCTTTTACATGTAGCTGTCCAGTTTTTCCCAGCACCACTTATTGAAGAGCCTGTCTGTTCTCTATTGTATATTCTTGCCTTCTTTGTCAAAGATAAGGTGCTTATAGGTGTGTGGGTTTATCTCTGGGCTTTCTATCTTATTCTATTGTTCTGTAGTTCTGTTTTAATGTCAGTAGCATACTGTTTCGATGACTGTAGCTTTGTAGTATAGTCTGAAGTCAGGGAGTTTAATTCCTCCAACTCCATTTTTCTTTCTTAATATTGCTTTGGCTATTTAGGATCTTTTGTGTTTCCATACAAACTGTGAAATTTTTTGTTTTAGTTCTGTGAAAAATGCCATTGGTAATTTGATAGGGATTGTACTGAATCTGTAGATTGCTTTGCATAGTATAGTCATTTTTACAATATTATGAATCACTTTTTAAAAACATTTTGGTACAAAGAGTAGACATAATTATTCTTTTACACATAAATCAATGTAAAAGTTAAGTGTAGTAAATAAATTTAGCCATAGAAAACCAATAGCTTAGGAATGAATTATGCTGGATGCCAGGAGCATTTTTCAGCATGTCCTATTTTCTACTTACTATGTTCTTTGAGAATGTAAGGACAATAGCCATTGCCCCACTGTTTATTTATGATTATGCTCTGGCATCCTGACCTTGTGTTTATTTTCATAAACCACTGTTTTAGCACCCAAGTTGATTTTGAGTTTTGTTGTCATTTTTCAGTCGCTAAGTTGTCTCCAACTCTTTGTGACCCTATGAACTATAGCAAGCCAGGTTCCTCTATCCTCCACTATCTCCCAGAGTTTGCTCAAATTCATGTCTATTGTATCAGTGATGCTGTCTAACCATCTCATCCTCTGATGCCCCCTTCCCTTGAAATCTTCATCTTTCCCAGCATCAGAGTCTTTTCCAATGAATTGGCTCTTCACATCAGGTGTGTCCAAAGCATTGGAGCTTCAACTTCAGCATCAATCCTTCCAATGAATATTCAGGGTTTATTTCCTTTAGGATTGACTGGTTTGATCTCCTTGCTGTCCAAAGGACTCTCAAGAGTCTTCTCCAACACCACAGATTGAAAGCATCAATTCTTTTGGTGATCAGCCTTCTTTATGGTCCAACTCTCACATCCATACATGACAGCTAAAAAAATCATAGTTTAGATATAGTATTTAATGGACTATAAGTCATGATATTATTGGAAAGAACTAAAACTCAGAGCCTTGAGTTGTTGCATTACATACTAATTTAATATCTGTTTTCAACTCTAGGTTGGAAGAATTTGAAAGAGTAAATAATCTTTCTAAAAAAGTAGTTGTTCCTCCAGAAAAGGCAATGACACGTGTACCTTTTCCCCAATTGCCAGCAAAATCAAAGCCTCCAAAGATTAAGGTAAAGCGGGCATTATGGTTATCACAACAGAAAGAACAACAGAAAGGCCAAATAGTGACTTTTCTCTCCTGATTTGATCTCAGGAAATCGAATATCACAACTTGAGATTTCCAGTAGATTTATTGAATCCATTTGCTGTGGCAACTGTTTTAAACCAAGAACCAGGAAAATTAAAGATTAAAGAATTGAGAGAAGGTAAGCAATGAATCCACCATAAATCAGCTCTGCTGCTACTGCTGCTAAGTCGCTTCAGTCGTGTCCGACTCTGTGCGACCCCATAGACGGCAGCCCAACAGGCTCCCCGTCCCTGGGATTCTCCAGGCAAGAACACTGGAGTGGGTTGCCATTTCCTTCTCCAATGCATGAAAGTGAAAAGTGAAAGTGAAGTCGCTCAGTCATATCCGGCTCTTAGCGACCCCATGGACTGCAGCCCACCAGGCTCCGTCCATGGAATTTGCCAGGCAAGAGTACTGGAGTGGGGTGCCAGTGCCTTCTCCAAATCAGCTCTGGGCAGAATCTAAAGGAGTTATTGCTTCTCATATTTACTGCTTATGAGCAGCAGCAACAAAACTCAGTTAGAGCCCTGTTACATTTTGCCGTTAGAAATGTTTTTCTCCCGGCCAGTGATTCTGATTTGATTACTGGTATAATCATTGTTTGCTCCTGCCCTCAGTTTTGGACCAAGGCACTGAGATTTCAAAAACAAGACAAATGAAAGAAGCGCTCTTTGAACAGAAAGTCAGACAGGACACTTGTGAAGAGATTGAAAATCACCTGAAGTGGTAAGTGTCCCACGATTATTTGCATCAAGTGATGGTGTTTTTGGTAAATGGCTTTTTATCCGTGAGACACAATGAATGAATGAATGTAATAACTTTTTATGCCCTCTGAAACATTTGATTATTTTCTCCCCTTTAATGGACTTTGTTTCAGAGTGAAGTTTCTATCAGGAGTAAATCAATGTGACCACACCATGCTCTTTCCTAAGTGTGACCAGCACAGAACCAAAGTGCACCCCCCTCACGCCAGGACACCCCCTCCCTGGGGTGACTCGGGGACCCTGAATCTTGCCCAACTTTCTCTCACCCCACCCAAGCCCCCTGTGCCCTGGGCTCTGAGCTCCAGGGGCCATCTGGGGAGCCTGGCAGTGCAGGTGGGGTGGGAGAGGCTCCTAGAAAAGGTTTTCAAATTCAGATGCAGGTCTTTACCAGACCATACAAGAGATATCTACATGTACAGACTCAGCTGAAGTAACTGTGGAAACTCAAAAACTGAGTTCAAAAAGAGACTCCTGGAAAGTTTGGTTAGGCGGCCACCCTGTCACAGCCCTGCTTCCTCACCGCCCAGAGAACTCACTGCATGCTCTGGGGCCAGCCCAGGTGTTCGCACCCTGCCACCTCTCATGAGAAACAACCCCTTTTATGAATTCACAGGACCCTGTGAGTCTGTACTCAGGGTCTGGCCTCAGTTGAATGGAGAGTATGCCAGGTTACCCAGGACCATTTGAGAAAAAACTCTTTCCCTATTGTAAAAAAATAAAAGGGCACGTTATCATTGTAAAAAACTTGAAAACGTTTTTTAAGTGTAGAAAAGGAAAAAGAATCACTATAATGCAGTGACCACTGTTAACCCTGGTGTTTTTCCTTCCTTCTGTGCTGCTTTGTAACAGGCTTGCAATCATATCCTAAATTCAATTTTGATCATGTATTATTCACTTAATATTTTCTCCCAACATTTTGTTGAAAGATTTTAAACCGTCCAGTGAGACCCACACCCACTGATGTATGGTCATCAGTTGTTAGCACTGTGCCTCGCACACAAGCGCAAATGCACACTCAACACACACTCCTTTCATCTCCCTGAGCCGTTTGGAAGTGAGTGCAGGTACCGGTAACCATGAGGCCTCGCCTCTAAAGGCTTTAGCTCCTAAGAACAAGGACATTCTCCAGCTTCACCATAACTACTTCTAAGAGTTTAACATTGATACCACGTTAAATCATCAGCCTGTGTGCACGTTTGCCCAGTTGTCCCCAGAGCACTTCTATTCCAGGGATGTTTCGGTTTTTCAAAAGGGGAACCCAAGGTCCAATCAAAGATCATATGGTTTGTATTTAGTTTTTTTTATCTCTTTAGTCTCCTTTAAAACAGTTCTCCAGAACTTTTACTATATCCTTTTTTTCTGGCACTCAGCCTGTGAGAGCTTATTTCCCTGACCAGGGATTGAACTTGGGCCCTTGGCAGTGAAAGTGCCAGGACCTAACCACTGGACCACCAGGGAATTCCACTACTATATACTCTGAATGTGTGTCAGACTCCACAATGGGTACATTACATATGAGAGGTTGTTTTCCTTTAATTAATTGCTTTTTTAATTAGTTTTTTTGGGGGGTCATTGCTACATGCGGGCTTTCTCTAGTTGTGAGGAGCAGGGACCACTCTCTAGTTGTGATGCACTGGCTTCTCACCGCAGTGGCTTCTCTTGCTGCGGAGCACAGGCTCTAGGTGCGTGGGCTCAGTAGTTGTGGTTCATGGGCTCTAGAGTGCTGGCTCAGTAGTTGTGGCGCACGAGCTTTGTTGCTCCACAGCATGTGGAATCCTCCCAGACCAGGGATTGAACTCGTGTCCCCATATTGGCAAGTGGACTACTATCCACTGTAACACCAGGGAAGTCCCCCAGAGTTTTTTTTAAAGTGGGATGAAATTCACATCACATGAAATGAACCATTTTCGTCATTTTAATGTGTACAACCCCAGAAGTTCTTAGTATGTTCACAGTGTTGTACAACCATCAGTACTTAGTTCCAGACCTTTTACATCCCTGCCAAAAAGCATCCTGTAAGCATGAAGCAGTCATCCCCCCATCCTCCTGTTTCCCCTACCCCTGGCAACCACTCAACCACTGTTTGTCTCTGGTATTGCCCCTTCTGGACATTTCATATGAATGTAGTCATATAATATGTGACCTTTAGTAACTGGCTTCTTCACTGGGCTTCCCTGGTGGCTTAAACAGTAAAGAATCTGCCTGTAATGCAGGAAACCCAGATTCAAGACCTCGGTCGGAAAGATTCCCTGGAGGAAAGAGTGGCTACCCACTCCAGTATTCTTTCCTGGAGAATTGCATGGACAGAGGAGCCTGGCAAGCTATAGTCCAAAGGGTCACAAAGAGTTGGACACGACTGAGCCACTAACACTTTCACTTTGTTCACTAAACATGTTTTCAAACTTCATCCATGTCACAGCATCTGTCAGTACTTCATTTATTTTTATGGGGAATAAGGGTTTGTTTTATCAACATTCTACACCGTGTTTATTCATCAGTTGGTGGACATTTGGGAGGTTTCCAGTTTTGGGCTATTTGAAATAATGCTGCTGTGAACATTTGTATACAAGTTTTTGTGTGAACTTACCTTTTCAGTGCTCTTGGGTGTATACATAGGAGAGGAATTACTGGGTCTCAAGATAATTCACCTATAACTTTTTGAGAACAGCCAGTCTGTGTTCTATATGACTACACCATTTTACATTCCAGTTTCTCCACATCCTTGGCAACTCCTGTTATTTTCCTTTGTTATGATTGCTATCATCATCTTTGTCAACGATCGTAGCCATCCAAGTAGGTATGATGTAGTCCATCACTGTGGCTCTGATTTGCATTTTGACCCTTACTCCTTAGGAGGAAAGTTATGACCAACCTAGATAGCATATTAAAAAGCAGAGACATTACTTTGCCAACAAAGGTCCATCTAGTCAAGGCTCTGGATTTTCCAGTGATCATGTGTGGATGTGAGAGTTGGACTGTGAAGAAAGCTGAGCGCCGAAGAATTGATGCTTTTGAAGTGTGGTGTTGGAGAAGACTCTTGAGAGTCCATTGGACTGCAAGGAGATCCAACCAGTCCATCCTAAAGGAGACCAGTCCTGGGTGTTCATTGGAAGGACTGATGCTGAAGCTGAAACTCCAATACTTAGGCCACCTCATGCGAAGAGTTGACTCATTGGAAAATACCCTGATACTGGGAAGGATTGGGGGCAGGAGGGGAAGGGGACAACAGAGGATGAGATGGCTGGATAGCATCACCAACTCGATGGACATGAGTTTGGGTAGGCTCTGGGAGTTGGTGACAGACAGGGAGGCCTGGCGTGCTGCGATTCATGGAGTAGCAAAGAGTTGGACGCGACTGAGCAACTGAACTGAAGTGAATGATGAATAAGATTGAGTGTCCAGGTCTCTTTATTCATAAATATTTTAGCATGTGTCACTGGAAGACAAGCTTCCCTGTGGGGAGCATGTTGTTCACTCTACTTGTGTTGCTGGCATCTGCAACTTCTCTCTTCTTTGGTGTGCTCTCCTGCATCAGCTCTGCAGTTCAGCTGAGACCCTCCATCCTGAAATCGATTGTGGTATTCTGATGGGTTCTGGAAATTGTTTTTGGTTTTTTTTCTCCCCAGGCAGGTGCACCTCGGTAAGGATCATATGTCCTTTAAATTTAAAAAAGACATTTATGAGGAGCGGCAAAGAGTAAACAACAAATACAAGGTCAGAATCACTGCTAATCTGATATCATTTATTTCACCAAATATTTTTAATTCCTGCTATATGCAAGATGTCACAGCCGAAGGAAAAAAAAAATCTTACAGTTAAGTTGGAAGGGGAGGCTGATAACATGCCCACCGTTAGCAGTGAATTGAGGCTGGCCATACCTGTCACTGGAAACATCCTCTAAGTAGTGTAGCGATTCAAGGGACAGCGAGAGAGGACTCATCTAACTAGAAAGCTTCCTAGGAGACACAGTATGGTTTTGAAAAGTAGTAAATAAGAAACAGGCATCCAATTCAGAGTCAGGGAATGGCTCCAATTTGGGCTGGAATGCTGGGCATGATCTACAGTGCATGGAGATAAGAGACACAGAGACAGCAGCCAGGAGCCACACCAGAGCCAGGTCCAAACTAAAGCTGGAGGCCCAGGCCAACAGCAGGAAGCTGAGCAAAGCAAGAGGGATGGAGGATTCAGATTGAGTGGGCATGAGAGCCCAATGGCACAGACACTCAAGGGTGGCAACTTCTTGCTCAAGGGAGATGGTCAGTAATGTTCACTTCTGAGATGTTCATTATAAATAAGTAGAGTCTGAATAAAGATACAAGGAGTCTCTCTCTTTCTTCTAACAACACCTTTGCCAATCCCTTTTTAAAATTGCCTATTTTATTTGACTTGTGGTGGAGGAGAGTTAGGTCTCTCCCTACAAAATCTGTGTTTTGAACCTGAGGTCCACAGTCTCAAACTCCACATGTGTTTGAGATCAGCTGTGTTCATATAAGAGCTGAACTTATATGAGTTCAAATGCTGACAACCATAGATGTCTCTCATTTCTGTTTTGTTTTGTTTATTTTACTGAAGTATAGTTGATTTTGTTGAGGTTCAGTCACTCAGTCGCGTCTGATTCTTTGTGACCCCATGGACTGCAGCATGCCAGCAGGCTTCCCTATCCTTCACTGTCTCCCAGAGTTTGCTCAAGCTGATGTCCATTGAATTGGTGATGCCATCCAACCGTCTCATTCTCTGTCACCCCTTCTCCTCCTGCCTTCAGTCTTTCCCAGCATCAGGGTCTTTTCTAATGAGTCAGCTCTTCACATCTGGTGGCCAAAGTGTTGGCGATTCAGCTTCAGCATTAGTCCTTCCAGTGGGATATGCATACTCCAGTGGCGTGTGCAGGATTGATTTCCTTTAAGATTAACTGGCTTTATCTCCTTGCTGTCCCAGGGACTGTCAAGAGTATTCTCCAACCCCACAGTTCAAAAACATTCATTCTTAAGCACTCAGCCTTTATGGGCCAACTCTCACGTTTGTACATGACTACTGGAAAAACTATGCCTTTGAGTATACAAACCTTTTTGGCCAAGTGATGATTCTGCTTTTTAATACACTGTCTAGGTTTGTATAGCTTTCCTTCCAAGGAGCAAGCATCTTTTAATTTCATTGTCCACAGTGATTTTGGAACCCAAGAAAATAAAGTCTGTCACTGTTTCCATTTTTTCCCCATCTATTTGCCATGAAGTGATAGGACTGGATGGCATGATCTTTGTTTTCTGAATGTTGAGTTCTAAGCCAGCTTTCTTACTCTCCTCTTTCAGCTTCATCAAAAGGCTCCTCTTTGGTTTCTTGCATTAGGGTAGTGTTATCTGCATATTTGAGATTATTGATATTTCTACCTGCAGTCTTAATTCCAGCTTGTGCTTCATCCAGCCTGGCATTTCGCATGATGTACTCTGCATATAAGTTAAATAAACAGGGTGACAATATACAGCCTTGACGTACTGCCTTCCCAATTTTGAACCAGTCCCTTGTTTCACGTCTGGTTCTAACTGTTGCTTCTTGACCTGCATAGAGGTTTCTCAAGAGGCAGCTAAGGTGTTCTGGTATTCCCATCTTTTTAAGAATTTTTCAGTTTTGTGATCCACACAGTCAAAGGCTTTAGCATAGTCAATGAAGCAGAAGTAGATGTTTTTCTGGAATTCTCTTGCTTTTTCTGTGATCCAGTGGATGGTGGCAATTTGATCTCTGGCTCTTCTGCCTTTTCTAAATCCAGCTTGTACATCTGGAAGTTTTCGGTTCCCATATTGTTGAAGCCTCACTAGCATGTGAAATGAGTGCAGTTGTGCACTAGTTTGAACATTCTTTGGCATTTCCCTTCTTTGGGATTGGATTGAGAATCAACACTGAGTGGCCTTAGTCCTGTGGCCACTGCTGAGTTTTCCAAATTTGCTGGTATGTTGAGTACAGCACTTTAACAGCATCATCTTTTAGGATTTGAAATAGCTCAGCTGAAATTTCATCACCTTCACTAGCTTTGTCTGTAGTAATGGTTCCTAAGGCCCACTTGACTTCTTACTCCAGGTTTCAGGATATCTGCTTCTAGATGAGTGACCACACCATCCTGGTTATCCAGGTCATTAAGACCTTTTTTGTACAGTTCTTCTGTGTATTCTTGCCACCTCTTCTTAATATCTTTTGCTTTGGTTAGGTCCATATGTTTCTGTCCTTTATTGTGCCCATCCTAGCATGAAGTATTCCCTTGGTATCTCTAATTTTCTTAAAGAGATCTCGTCTTTCTTATTCTGTTGTTTTCCTCTATTTCTTTGCATTGTTCACTTCAGAAAGCTTTCTTATCTCTCCTTACTATTCTTTGGAACGCTGCATTCAGATGGATATATCTTTCCTTTTCTCCTTTGCCTTCACTTCTCTTCTTTTCTCAGCTATTTGTAAGGCTCATATTAGTTTCAAGTATACAGTACAGTGATTCAGTTATACACACACACACATATATGTATATATATTCTTTTTGAGATTCTTTTCCCTTATACATTATGACAAAATACTCTATAGCTCAAAATACAGTGTAGCTCCCTGTGCCATACAGTAGGTCCTCTTATTTCCAAATAAGGTGTTAATGTGATGGTTGGAATAGATTTCTTGAAGTTCAATCTTTATTTATTAATTTTTAATTTTTATTTTATATTGGAATAGTGCTTCTCTGGTGGCTCAGTGGTAAAGAATCTCCCTGCCGATTCAGGAGATGCAGTTTCCCTCCTTGGGTCAGGAAAATCCTCTGGAAAAGGAAATGGCAACCTACTCCAGTATTCTTGCCTGGGAAATTCCATGGACAGAAGAGCTTGGCAGGCTGTAGTCCACTGGGGTTGCAAAAGAGTCAAACATAACTTATTGACTAAACAACAACATAGTTGATTAACAATGTGTTAGTTTCAGGTGTGTGACACAGAGATTCAGTTATCATTGTTGTTCAGTTGCTAAGTTATTGTTCAGCCACTAAGTTGTGTCCAACTCTTTCGGACTCCATAGACTGCAGCATGCCGGACTCCCTTGTCCTTCGCTAGCTCCTAGAGTTTGCTCAAATTCATGTGCATTGAATCAGTGATGCCATCCAATCATCATGTCCTCTGCTGCCGCCTTCTCCTCCTGCCCTCAGTCTTTCCCAGCATCAGAATCTTTTCCAGTGAGTCAGCTCTTCACATCAGGTGTCCAAAGTATTTGAGCTTCAGCAGCAGTCTTTCCAATGAATATTCAGGGTTGATTTCCTTTACGATTGACTGGTTTGGTCTCCTTGAAGTCTTAAAGTACTCTTAAGAGTCTTCTCCGGCACCACAGTTCAAAAGCATCAATTCTTTAGTGCTCAGCCTTCTTAATGGTCCAACTCTCACATTTGTACATGACTTCTGGAAAAACCATAGCTTTGACTGTATGGACCTTTGTCAGCAAAATAATGTCTCTGGTTTTTAATATGCTGTCTAGGTTTATAATAGCTTTTCTTCCAAGGAGCAAGCATCTTTTAATTTCATGACTGCAGTCACCATCCACAGTGATTTTGGAGCCCAAGAAAATAAAGTCTGTCACTGTTTCCACTTTTTCCTCCTCTATTTGCCATGAAGTGATGGGACCAGATGCCATGATTTTCATTTTTTCAGTGTTGAGTTTTAAGCCAGCTTTTTCACTCTCCTCTTTCACCTTCATCAAAAGGCTCTTTAGTTCCTCTTCACTTTCTGCTATTAGAGTGGTATCATCTGCATTCAGTTATACATATATGTATATCTATTTTTATCAAATACTTTTCCCATTTAAGCTATTATAGAATATTGAGCAGAATTCCCTGATCTATACAGTAGGTCCATGTTGGTTATCCATTTTAAATATAGTAGTGTGTGTATGCCAATCAGTTTAGTCTTAAAAATGACTGTGGACAGTGTAGCTGAGAACCAAGCTAATTTTAGAAGTTAATTAACAAATAATAAAACCCACAGAGAAGCAAAAGCTAACACATTTTTGCAGTGTGTATGGTCCTTTTTACTGTGGAGGCAGGTATGTACAGACACTGACCAAGCCAAGCCAGCCTTCCTGGGAACAACCTGGAAGTGCCCAGTTTGGAACAAGGGAGATTACTCAGGGGCCAGGAGGACACAAGTAATAGGGGAAGGGGGGTGATCTGGGGGAAGGGGGATTAAGGGGGGGACTCTTAATCCAGGGACGAGACAGACCCCCAACCTCCACCAGCCAGGAAAAGGGGAGAGATCACATGCCTGTGTTAAACCTGATACTTGGTTAATTAGCTCTAAGGAGCTTAAAACTTTACTGGGACGTTAAATTTCTTTTAAATGAAATCTCTACACCCCCATGGTGACACAGTTTCCTAGAATCCTCTCTGTGAATTTTAAATGCTTCAAATAATTTCCAGAGACTATCGTAAAGATCCCCTGGAGGAGGAAACAGCAACTCACTCCAGTATTCTTGCCTGGAAAATTCCATGGAGAGAGGAGCCTGGCGGGCTACAGCCCATGGGGTCTCAAAGAGTCAGACACGACCGAGTGTGCGCGTGCATGCACACACACACACACACACACACACACTCTAATTTTAATAAGAAGGTGTTGGGTTTGTGCTTCTAATAAAACTTTCCATATTTAAACAGTAGGCGTACTTGCAATGATCATTTTAACCACCACTCCCAGAGGGAACATCATGGATGGATTAGACCAATTGCTTAATGTGTTTCTACCCATTTTAAAGAGAAATAACAGTTGTAGTTGTGTGCATCTGTATTCAATTTTAATATTTTCAATGATTGAAAACCCCAGCTAGATAGAGGAGATCCTATTTTGTATGAGGAATTCCAGCGACGCAAGACAGAAGTTCACCCCAAACGGATTTTACACGACCTGAAAGAAGTGAGTAACTTTTCTTTATTTGGATTCTAATTGTCAGCAGCTCTTTATATGCTTATTTTTTAAGCATATAAGCAATTTTCTAGAAATCCTCTTACCAAGAGATTTTTAATAATTTTTAACTTGCTTACCTTTTCACAGAGTGTTTTTTTCCCAACATGTCCACAAGTCAGGCATCAATTTGAGATTATCGGCACCCTATACAGGCACCTCCTTCCCACACTCTGCTTTCTCCTCTTGGTCTCCGTTTTTTTTCCCCCTTTGCTGTCCAAGGGCTTCCCTGGTGGCTCAGATGGTAAAGTGTCTGCCAGCAACCCTGGAGGCCCAGGTTCCATCCCTGGGTTGGGAAGATGCCCTAGAGAAGGAAATGGCAACCCACTCCAGTACTCTTGCCTGGAAAATCTCATGAATGGAGGAGCCTGGTAGGCTACAGTTCATGGGGTCGCAAAGAGTAGGACACGCCTGAGTGACTTCACTTTGCTGTCCACGCCCCTGTCTGCATGCTGATCCTCAGGGTGGGTCCCTGGGTGGGTTCCTTGCCCCCTCGCTCCCCTTGTCAAACAAGACAGGAAGTCAGACACCAGAGCACTGGCTCCAGCTCCACCACGGATATGGGATCCGGGAGGAGCTCTTTCAGCCTTGGTGCCGCAGTGTCCTCAACTGCGAAGTGGGGACAGCAGCCCCCGCCAGAGTTTCTTCTGTCATGTGACAGTTTCTGGTTAAAAACCTCAATTTTTAATTTTTGTTTATTCTTTAAGTTTTATTTTATTGAAGTATAATTGATTTAAAAGTATAATTGGTTTTATAAATCAATTTATAATTGATTTCTAATTGATTGTGTTAGTTTCTGCTGTACAGCACAGTGATTCAGTTATGTATGTATATGTGTGTGTGTGTATATATATATATATATTCTTTTTCCATTATGTTTTATCAGAGGATGTTGAATATAGTTCCCTGTGCTATACAGTGGGACCTGTTGTCTATCCCAATTTTTAATTTTAACAATGGAAAGATTCTTCTCCATCTCCCACCTCCATCATTCTCACTTTTCTCTTCTGGATCTGTCAAATCTGAACTATTTTCACCTTTTTCCTTCTCCCCCACATGTCCTCTGGCCCCAAAGTCTTGCCAGTCACTCTTCCATGAGGCCACCCCCAGGTCCACCGTCACACCCCGACGCACCTCAGCCTCGGCTTGTTCAGCAGATCCGCCTTCTCTTCTGTGGCCCACTGCCCGGGCCAATGCGGGGCTGATCCATTTCCAATGACTCTGTCTTCACATTGTTTCTCTGTTCAAGAACCTGCAGCGCCAGAGGCTCTCATGGCCTCTCGACACCCCAGGCACCCTTTCCTTCCCAGCCAGTTACTGGTGTTTATGCACATGTGCACATGGTGTGCGGCTCTAGTGAGGACCACACAGTCTGGCCCCCCCATTCCAAGGCACCCCATCCCCCATCACAAGGGACTGATTTCCATGTGACTTCATTCTTTCCCAGGGCCACATGTGTTTGTTCGATCTTGCCTATCTAGACTATACATTTCTTTCTTTCTCTCTCTCTTTTTTGATGTAATATTCACAATTTTCCAAAAAGAAAACTCAGCAAATGAGGAAAACAGAAACTTTTGTAAACTGATAAATTGCTTTTTTAAAAAAAATTGCAGTAAAAGTCTTTCCAATTGGTGAAAGTTAGAAGTATTATATGTACAAGGAAGCATAAGCTCTTTTATTCAGTATTGTGTTAGAGATTCTATATAGTGTAAGCATGATAAGAAAAAGATATAATAAAAGTCATAAATATTGGAGAGAAAGATCTTTGATTTCATATGATATAATTGACTATGATTATAAAAAATCTAAAAGAATCTATTGCCAGAATAATTCGTCTTACTGAATTTGTGAGAGAGCTTGGCAATTGTATATAAAATCATTGTACAATATGTATGTATTTTCACATACAAGAAAGAAAATGTTAACATATAATTTAATAAACATGTAATTTACAATAGCAAGCAAGTACCTAGAAGCAAATCTAACAATTACAAAGCTTTACACTAGAACAGCAACAAAGATCTAAATAAGTTGAAAGATTTTTACAGACATTTCATGGAAAAGGATAAACATTGCAAAGATGTCACCTCTTTCTAAATTGATCTATAGATTTAATGCAATCCAGTTAATATCTCAATAGACTTTCTCATGGAATTTTATAAACTCTTTAAGTACATATATATGTATATATACACAACATGAACATGAGTATTATCATGTAGATACGTGTGTGTGTATACTTGTAAGCCACCAGCTTACCTGGTGGCTCAGTGGTAAAGAATCGCCTGCAGTGCAGAAGACGCAGGAGATTTGGGTTTGATCCCCAGGTCAGGAAGATCCCCTGGAGAAAAATGTCAACCCACTCAAGTATTCTTGCCTGGAAAATCCCATGGACAGAGGAGCCTAGTGGGCTACAGTCCATAGGGTTGCAGAGTTGGACACGACTGAGTGACTGAGCACTCACGTACACATAGGAAAGAGAAAAGGCTTGAGAATTTTTTTAACTTAAAATGACTAAACTGGGGGAGAGGACTGCCTCTGAAGGAGACAAAGTCTATGAAAAAGTCAGATCATTAAGGCAGTGTGGTGCTGGCATACGGATGAAACCAAAGAGAAAGCCAGAAACAGATCTGCATTATATATATGTGACATTGAGTCACTAGAAAAATGAGACTAGACTACATTTCTTAAAACCCAAATCTTGTCTTGCTTTTGGTTCCTAACCCAAGAAGTAGTTCCTATAATGCTGTGTGCACCAAAGTGCTTAATAAATGCTCATTAAATGGAAGAACAAATAACTTGATTTGAGATCAAACTCTGATTTTTATTAAATAATTATGCATGGAGTTAAAATTTAAATCTAAGATGGACTGATATTTTGTGCTCACAGAAAATCCAAGAATTTCATCCTAATTTTGACCCACTCGTTAATAATACTTGGGTCAACAGATTCCGAGCACAGAGACGGTTTCAACAAGCGGCTCGCAAGGTAAGTCTCAGCACCACGTTGAAGTTTTCCTGTGTTTAACAATGGGAAATTGAGCAATGAGTTTTTTTATAACAACTTTATTGAGATGCAATTCACATGCCATAAAATTCACTCCTATACAGTATACAATTCTCTAGTTTTTTGTATAGTGCAGAGTGGTACAGAGACCTTCCCTAGTGGTTCAGTGATAAAGAATCTGCCTGCAATGCAGGAGCCACAGGAGATGCAGATTCGATCCCTGGATCAGGAAGATCCCTTGGAGAAGGAAATGGCAACCCATGCCGGTATTCTTGCCTGGGAAATCCAATGGACAGAAGAGCCTGGTGGGATCTAGTCCATAGGATCATAAACAGTTGAACACAGCTGAAGTGACTTAGCACACAGAGTGGTGCAGCCATCACCACTATCCAATTTTCAGTTCAGTTCAGTTCAGTCACTCAGTCATGTCCGACTCTTTGCGACCCTGTGGACTGCAGCACAGCAGGCTTCACTGTCCGTCACCAACTCCCGGAGTTTACTCAAACTCATGTCCATTGAGTTGGTGATGCCATCCAACCATCTCATCCTTTGCCATGCCCTTCTCCTCCTGCCTTCAATCTTTCCTAGCATCAGGGTCTTTTCTAAGTCAGTTCTTCACATCAGGTGGCCGAAGTATTGGAGTTTCAGCTTCAGCATCAGTCCTTGCAATGAATAATCAGGACTAATTTCCTTTAGGATGAACTGGTTGGATCTCCTAGCTGTCCAAGGGACTCTCAAGAGTCTTCTCCAACACCACAGTTCAAAAGCATCAGTTCTTTGGCCTTCAGCTTTCTTTATAGTCCAACTCTCACAGCCATACATGACTACTGGAAAAACCATAGCTTTGACTAGATGGACCTTTGTTGGCAAATTAATGTCTCTGCTTTGTAATATGCTGTCTAGGTTGGTCATAACTTTTCTTCCAAGGAGCAAGTGTCTTTTAATTTCATGGCTGCAGTCACCATCGACAGTGATTCTGGAGCCCCCAAAAATAAAGTCTGTCACTGTTTCCATTGTTTCTCCATCTATTTGCCATTAAGGGATGGGCTGGATGCCATGATCTTAGTTTTCTGAATGTCAAGTTTTTTTTTTTTTTTGAATGTCAAGTTTTAAGCCAACTTTTTCACTGTCCTCTTTCACTTTCAAGAGGCTCTTTAGTTCTTCTTTGCTTTCTGCCATAAATGTGGTGTCATCTGCATATCTGAAGCTATTGATATTTCTCCTGGCAATCTTGATTCCAGCTTGTGATTCATCCTGTCCAGCATTTCTCATGATGTACTCTGCATATAAGTTAAATAACCTGGGTGACAATATACAGCCTTGATGTATATTGATGTATCTCCTTTCCTGATTTGAAACCAGTTCTAACTGCTGCTTCTTAACCTGCATACAGATTTCTCAGGAGGCAGGTAAGATGACGTCTGGTGTTCCCATCTCTTTAAGAATTTTCCACAGTTTGTTGTGATCCACACAGTCAAAGGCTTTGGCATAGTCAATAAAGCAGAAGTAGGTGTTTTTCTGGAACTCTCTTGCTTTTTGGATGATCCAGCAGATGTTGGCAGTTTGATCTCTGGTTCTCTGCCTTTTCTATAACCAGCTTGAACATCTGGAAGTTCACGGTTCTTATACTGTTGAAGCCTGGCTTGGAGAATTTTGAGCATTACTTTGCTAGCATGTGAGATGAGTGCAATTGTGCGGTAGTTTGAGCATTCTTTGACATGGCCTTTCTTTGGGATTGGAATGAAAATGGACCTTTTCCAGTCCTGTAGCCACTGCTGAGTTTTCCAAATTTGCTGGAAGATTGAGTGCAGCACTTTCATAGCATTATCTTTTAGGATTTGAAATAGCTCAACTGGCATTCCATCACCTCCACTAGCTTTGTTCCTAGTGATGTTTCCTAAGGCCCACTTGACTTCACATTCCAGGATGTCTGGGTCTAGGTAAGTGATCATACCATCTTGATTATCTGTGTCATGAAGATCTTTTTTGTATAGTTCTTTCGTGTATTCTTGCCACGTCTTCTTATTATCTTCTGCTTCTATTAGGTCCATACCATTTCTTTCCTTTTTTGTGCCCATCTTTGCATGAAAAGTTCCCTTGGTATCTCTAATTTTCTTGAGATCTCTAGTCTTTTCCATCCTATTATTTTCCTCTATGTCTTTGCATTGATCACTGAGGAAGGCTTTATTATCTCTCCTTGCTATTCTTTGGAACTCTGCATTCAAATGTGTATATCTTTCCTTTTCTCCTTTGCCTTTCTCTTCTCTTCTTTTCATAGCTATTTGTAAGGCCTCCTCAGACAACCATTTTGCCTTTTTGCATTTCTTTTTCTCGGGGATGGTCTTGATCACTGCTTCCTATACAATGTCACGAACCTCTGTCCGTAGTTCTTCAGGCACTCTATCAGATCTAATCCCTTGAATCTATTTGTCACTTCTACTGTTAATCGTAAGGGATTTGATTTAGGTCCGATTTTAGGACATTTTTATCACTGGCTAAAGAAACCCTGTTCCCCTCAATAGTCACTCTAGCCCTCCAGTCACTGTCCACTTTCTGTCTATGTGGATTTTCATATTCTGGACATTTCATATGTGTAAAATCATATAGTACACAACCTTTTGTAACTAGCTTCTCTCACTTAACATCTTTTCAAGGTTCATCCGTGGTACAGCAGGTTTCAGTACCTCATTCCTTTTTCAGGATGAATTGTGTTCAGTCATATGGAAATACCACACTCTTTTTTTCTAGTTATTGGTTGAAACATTGCAGCTGTACCTGTTTTTGGCTATTGTGATGGGAATAGGATGTCACAAACATTTATGTACAAGTTTGTGGACATATCTTCAGTTCCTGCGGTGTGTCCATCTAGGAGTTGCATTAATGGGCCATATGGAAACTCTAGAACCATAGGATGCTGGTTAGTTATTCCTAGAGAGCATCATGGGGTGTTCTTGTGGGATATGGGCTCTGACATCCAGGCTGCAGCTCTGCTTTCAAGGTGTGTCCTCTCACCACCTGGCTTCTTCACCCTTACATTCGTCTCCAGCCAGCACATTTCCTGTGATCAGGAACAAATGAAGATCTGTTAGTCTCTAAGGTCAGTAAAGGGTGTGAGTGACCCCTGGTCTGGCTACCTACTCCCCTCCCCAGCTGCCCCATCCTCTGTGTGATCCTAGACCTCATCTGCTTCCTAAACATCAGCTCCTTATCTACTCCTCCTCACTGTTCACTCAGAATGCCAGTCCATCTCACCTCCCTCTGTTCACAGCTGGCCTTCAGGCAGCTTAGCCTACCCCTCCTCCAACAAACTGTCCTGTAAGCCTCAGCACTTAGCCATCTTTGGGGGCCCTCTTGCATCTTGTGCTGCCTGTCGACCTCTGGGGTGTGGCTGCCTGGGGAGCAGAATCCCCCTCCAGGAGGGAAGCAGTGGTTAAGACTTGGGCTCTGGCCTGGGCTGCTTGCCCTCCGTTGCTGGTGCTACTTCTTTTTCTGCATGCATGCCTAGTTGCTTCAGTCTTGTCTGATTCTTTTCAACCCTATGGACTGTAGCCCGCCAAGCTCCTCTGTCCATGGGATTCTCCAGGCAAGAATACTGGAGTGGGTTGCCATGCCCTCCTCCATGGGATCTTCCTGACCCAGGGATCGAACCCACCTCTCTTACATCTCCTGCATTGACAGGCGGTTTCTTTACCACTAGTGCCATCTTTACTCCAGTATAGCTTTTTTAATTTTTTATTTTGCAAACTTTACTTATTTATTTATTATTAATTTTTGAAATTTATTTTTGGCTGGGCTGGGTCTTTGTTGCTTTGTGAGGGTTTTCTCTAGTTGCAGTGAGCAGGGGCTACTCTTTTTTGGAGTACACGAGCTTCTCATTGTGCTGACTTCTTTTGTTGTAGAGCACAGGCTCTAGATCTGGGAATCAGTAGTTGCAGTGTAGGGGCTCTCAGGTATTCAGGCTTCGCAGTTGCAGCACAGGGGCTCAGTAGTTGTGGCTCGTGGGGTCTCTAGCACGGGCTCAGTAGTTGTGGTGCACGGGCTTAGTTGCTCCGTGGCATGTGGAATCTTTCTGAACCAGGGATCGAACCCATCTCTCCTGCACTGACAGGTAGATTCTTATCTACTGCACCACTGGGGAGTTCAAGTACAATTGATTTACAATGTCATGTTGATTTCTGCTGTACAGGAAAGTGATTCAGTTACACATACATATGTATTCTTGCTCATATGCTTTTCCATATGGTTTTTCACAGACTATTGAATATAGTTCCCTATACTATACAGTAGGACCTTGTTGTGTATCCATTCTGTATACAATAGTTTGCATCTGCTAATCCCAAACTCCCAATCACCCCTCCCCCAACCCCCTCCCCCTTGGCAACTACCAGTCTGTTCTCTGTGTCTGAGTCTGTTTCTGTTTCATAGATAAGTTCACTTGTGTCATAATTCAGATTCTACATATAAATGGTATCATACGATATTTGTCTTTCTGTGTCTGACTTACTTCACTTAGTATGATAATCTCTAAATCCATCTGTATTGCTGCAAATGACATTATTTTACTCTTTTTTATGGCTGAGTAGTATTCCATTGTATATATGTACCACATCTTCTTTACCCATTAATCTTTCTGAGGACTTTTAGGTTGTTTCTGTTCAGCTCTTGTAAATAGTGCTGCTGTGAACATAGGGATGCATGTGTCTTTTCAAATTCGAGTTTTCTCCAGGTATCTGCCCAGGAGTGGGATTGCTGGATCATATGATACCTCTATTTATAGAGTTTTGAGGATTTCCATACTGTTCTCCACAGTGGCTGCACCAGTTTCTATTCCCATCTTGGTGCTACTTCTCATGAGCTTTTCAGTCTTGGTAAAGTTCCATGACCTCTGCCCTCTGTCTCCTCATCTGTCACTGAGGACACCAGTGAGAGCTGTCTCAGGGCTGTCAGGAAAGTTAAGTGAGTCAACACGTAGAAGAGACTCCCGCAGTTTACATTGTGGGTATCTTCCAGGCAGCGCTTGCAGCCTAGGCTGAAACTAGTCCTGGTGGATAGAGCAGAGCTCACTGCATCAGTGACCTGCTCCCAGACCTCCCAGGCCCTGTAACCGGTGTCCCTGCTAGGGCTTTGTCTAGGTGGCTCTGTGCCCATGGAGGACAGAGGTGGCCACAAGACACTACCTGCCAGCAGGACTCCCACTGCCACCCCAGCCACTTGCTCTGGACCAGCCCACCTGGCTCAGCAGTGTGTGTCTGGCTTTGAGTGGCATTTCTGTCTTTTCTGCACACTTCCCAGAAGGTATTGTCACTTAGATATGCAAACCTGTCCCCAGCCTCATGGCTCTGCCATCTCCTCGGCTCAGCCACACCCCATCATCTCTCACCTGGACCACCTCAGTCCAGGCCTCCCTAAGCCTGGACAAGATTGGACCTCTCCCCAGGGAAACCCTCTGAAAGCCCCCATTGCAACTGGAATGACATGCATAACTTCTATCACAATGACAAGGCCATCCTGGGTTTCTCTCTGTCCTTTAAGCTTGTCTCCTTTGTTTCTGAGTCAGGATCTTTGCACCTGCTACTTCCTCTGCTTAGAACTTTCTTTCCAGGGCCACTGTCTCCTCATTGTTCAAGTCTTAGATCAAACTTAACCTTGGAGAGGCCATCCTTACATCCCTCACAAGAGGCCAGACACTCCACCCCAGCCCCTCAGTCATGCCCTCATGTGTTCACTCTTTTTTATTTTATTTATGGTATTTATCCTGTCTGTTGTCATCCTGTTATACATACAGACACACGCACAGAACATCAGCTCTGTGTAGGCAAGGCATCCATTTCTCCACACTATGTCTGCAGTTCCTTGAGCAGGACTGTCTGCAGAGTAGCTGTGTCATAATATTCCATAAATGACAAAGTCTGTCCCCAGATGGAAAGGAGCATGATCTGTGACATCAGCAGGCCCCCAACTCGATGTGCAGGGAGCACAGCTCCAGCAGTATCTGCTCTGGATGCAAAGCCTGGGAGCATACAGCCAGCATTGCCCCAACCCACTGCCAGGCTTCTAAAGAATCCTCCACTCAGTTTGTCCTTCAATTCTGATAATAACACAACAGCAGTGTCACTACTCAGATTCACCCTGGAACTTGTCGCTCTTTCCACTCTGGAAATTTGAGAAAACTGAAGCTCGTAAACTGGGTGGGTCAAGGCCCAGTAACAGCCTGGTCTCTGTATCCAGGCGGGTCTGCACTGCCCGGACCTTGGCACCTGCAGCCTTGTCTAAGGCAGCGTGTAACGTCCTGGGAATTCCCAGGTGGGCTCAGCTCCTGGTTGTGGTTGTGGAAAGTGAGCTGAATTGAATGCCAAAGCGAGCACTGATTAATAATGTGAAATCATTATTCTTTCTAATTCCAGGTCCTGATTCATCGCCGCTTGCTTACTATGCTGAATGCCGTCCGTAACATACAGAAAGACATCATTATGAAAAGGTTCACTCAGGAAGGACAGTCCATGGCACAAGGTAGAGCAGCTGCCAACAGCTGTGTTTCATCAGCATACACCCTAAGCAGGGGGCTTCTCTGTGATGAAGTTAGCTTTCATAAATCACATATCCTGGATTTTTTTAAATTATTGAAGTATAATTGACTTACAATGCTGTGTTAATTCTGCTGTACAGCAAAGTGATTCTGTTATACATAAATATACATTTTTTAGAAAATTGTTTCCCATTGTGGTTTATCACAGGATAGTGAATATAGTTCCCTTTGCTATATAATAGGACCTTGTTTATCCATTCTGCACACAATAGTTTGCTTCTGCTAACTCCAAACTCCCATTTCATCTCTCCCCACACCTGCAAGGTCCCCTGCACCTTGACAACCACAGGTCTTTTTTCTTTCTGTTTTGTAGATAAGTTCATGTGTCATATTTTAGATTCAACATATAAGTATATATATGGTATTTGTCTTCCTCTTTCTGACTTACTTAGTGATAATCTCCAAGTACATCCATGTTGCTGCAAGTGGCATTTTTATTCTTTTTTGTGGCTGAGTAATATTCCATTTTATATATATATATATATATATATATATGCCATATTTTTTTATCCATTCATGTGTCAATGGACATTTAGATTGCATCCATGTCTTAACTGTTATAAATGGTGCTGCTATGAACATAGCACATTTTATTACATTTTAATTATTCTTTTTTCCTCCTATATTATTTTATCTCTGATACTGACATTTCTAATAAACTCTTTAAAAAAATCATAAAATTTACCTGTGAGTTAAATGTGGACACCTGTAAAATGAATTTATATGTTTCTTTAATTTAATCTTTCTCTTTGCTGACAAGGACAAAGAATATTCATCAGAGATACTTTCATTAAGAATTACAGTTTTAGGAGAACTTCTGATTCAAGATAGGCAGAGTAGAATGATGTGCACTCATCTCCTTTTGCGAGAACACCAAAATCACAACTAGCTGTTGAACAACCATTGAGAGGAGAACACTGGAACCCACCAAAAAAAGATAACCTGTGTCCAAAGACAAAGAAGAAGCTGCAGCGAGATGGTAGGAGGGGCACAATCATAATAAAATCAAATTCCATACCCACTGGGTGGGCAACCCACAGACTGGAGAAAAATAATACCAAAGAGGCTCTCACTCTCTCTTATGAAGTTTCTGAACCCCATTTCAGGCTTCCAGCCTGGGGATCCTACAAAGGGACTGAATCCCCAGGGAATCTGACCTTGAAGGCCAGTGGGATTTGATTATAGGACTTCCACAAGACTTCGGGGAACAGACTCGAGTCTTTGAGGGCACAAACAAAATTTTGCACACACCAAGACCCAGAGGACAGGAGCAGTGACCCCATAGGAGACTGAACCAAAACTACTTGTTAGTGTTGGAGAGCCTCCTGTGGAGGTGTGGGTAGGCAGGGGCTCACCACAGGGACGGGGCACTGGCAGCAGCAGTCTGGGAAGGCCCCCCGTGGCATAAACCCTCTTGGAGTTCACTACTAACCCTACCACGTAACTCATCTGGTAAAGAATCCACCTGCAATGCAGGAGACCTGGGTTCAATCCCTGGGTTGGGAAGATCCTCTGGAGAAGGAAATGGCTACCCACTCTAGTATTCTGGCCTGAAGAATTCGTCCATGGGATCACAGAGTTGGACAGACTGAGTGACTTTCACTTTCACTTTCAAAAAAAGAGCCTCTAGACCCCAAGGCTGGGTTGCCTCAGGCCAAACAACTAACAGGGAGGGATTGTTAGTTGAATTAAAGTTTTAAAGTTTTACTGAGCAAGGGCCTACCCACCAGAGCAACACTTAGCTTTTCCTGCCCTCTCCTTCCCATCAAAAGCTTACAGAAACCTCTTAGCCTCCTTCATCAAAGGACAAACAGAAGAATCAAGAAGAACCACAATCCCATAGCAGCTAGAACAAAAATCACATTACAGAAAGTTAATCAGGATGAAAAAGCAGAGAGTTATGTCCCAGATGAAGGGACAAAATAGAACTCCAGAAAAACAACTAAATGGAGATAGCAACCTTTCAGAAAAAGAATTCAGAATAATGATAGTAAAGATGATCCAGGATTTTGGAAACAGAATGGAGAAGATGTAAGAAATGTTACCAAAGACCTACAAGAACTAAAGAACAAATAAACAGAGATGAACACTAGAAGGAATCAATGGCAGAATAACTGAGACAGAAGAACAGATAGGTGACCTGGAGGACAGAATGGTGGAAATCACTGACAGAGTAGAATATAGGAAAAAAGAATGAAAAGAAATGAAGACAGTTTAAGAGACCTCTGGGGAAACATTAAATGCACCAGCATTGGGGGAGGAGCTAAGATGGCGGAGGAGTAAGACGGGGAGAACACTTTTTCCCCCGCAAATTCATCAAAAGAACATTTAAACGCCGAGTAAATTCCACAAAACAACTTCTGAATGCCGGCAAAGGACATCAGGCACCCAGAAAAGCAACCCAAGTCTTCAAAAGGAGATTTTTAATTTATGCTTTTTGGTATTTGTTATCAATTTTGTACCTATATTTTCTTTATAATTTTTGCAACTTTGTTTTTGTTTGTTTGTTTGTTTCTCTCTTTCTTTTTCTTCTTTTTTTTAACATTGTATTTTTGAAATTCCAAACTCTACTCTAGATGTTTAACTTTTGCTTTTTGGTATTTGTTATCAATTTTGTACCTATATTTTCTTTATAATTTTGCGACTTTGTTTTTGTTTGTTTTTCCTCTCTTTCTTTTCCTTCTTTTCTTTAACATTGTATTTTTGAAATTCCAAACTCTACTCTAGATTTTTAATTTTTGCTTTTATGTATTTGTTACCAATTTTGTACCTTTAAGAACCCAATCTTCAGTACCCATTTTCCACTAGGGAGCGAGATTACTGGCTTGACTGCTCTGTCTCCCTTTGGACTCTCCTTTTTCTCCACCAGGTCGCCTGTGTCTCCTCCCTAACCCCTCTCTACTCTACCCAACTCTGTGAATTTCTGTGTGTTCCAGACGGTGGAGAACACTTAGGGAACTGATTACTGGCTGGATCTGTCTCCCTCCTTTTCATTTCCCCCTTTTATCCTCCTGGCCACCTCTGTCTCCTTCCTCCTTCTTCTCTTCTCTCTATAACTCCGTGAACATCTCTGAGCGGTCCAGTTGTGGAGTGCACATAAGGAAGTGATTACTGGCTAGCCCACTCTCTCCTCTGTTGATTCCACCTCATCTCATCCGGGTCACCTTAACTCCCTCCTCCCTCTTCTCTTCTCCATGTAACGCTGTGAACCTCTCTGGGTGACCCTCATGGTGGAGAAACTTCTCATCTTTAACATAGATGTTTTATCAATGGTGCTGTATAGAAGGAGAAGTTTTGAAACTACTGTAAAAATAAGACCGATAACTGAAAGCAGGAGGCTTAAGTCCAAGCCCTGACTCCAGGGAACTCCTGACTCCAGGGATCATTAATTGACAGGAGTTCATCAAACACCTCCATACATACACTGAAACCAAGCACCACACAAGAGCCAACAATTTCCAGGGCAAGACATACCAAGCAAATTCTCCAGCAACACAGGAACACAGCCCTGAGCTCCAAGATACAGGCTGCCCAAAGTCACCCCAAAACCATAGACATCTCATAACTCATTACTGGACACTTCATTGCACTCCAGAGAGAAGAAATCCAGCTCCACCCACCAGAACACCGACACAAGCTTCCCTAACCAAGAAACCTTGACAAGCCACCTGTACAAACCCACACACAGCGAGGAAACGCCACAATAAAGAGAACTCCACAAACTGCCAGAATACAGAAAGGATACCCCAAACTCAGCAATTTAAACAAGATGAAGAGACAGAGGAATACCCAGCAGATAAAGGAATAGGATAAATGCCCACCAAACCAAACAAAAGAGGAAGAGATAGGGAATCTACCTGATAAAGAATTCCAAATAATGATAGTGAAATTGATCCAAAATCTTGAAATCAAAATGGAATCACAGATAAATAGCCTGGAGACAAGGATTGAGAAGATGCAAGAAAGGCTTAACAAGGACCCAGAATAAATTTAAAAAAAGAGTCAATATATAATGAATAATGCAATAAATTAAATCAAAAACACTCTGGAGGCAACAAATAGTAGAATAACAGAGGCAGAAGATAGGATTAGTGAATTAGAAGATAGAATGGTAGAAATAAATGAATCAGAGAGGAAAAAAGAAAAACAAATGAAATGAGGACAATCTCAGAGACCTCCAGGACAATATTAAACGCTACAACATTCGAATCATAGGGGTCCCAGAAGAAGAAGACAAAAAGAAAGACCATGAAAAAATACTTGAGGAGATAATAGTTGAAAACTTCCCTAAAATGGGGAAGGAAATAATCACTCAAGTCCAAGAAACCCAGAGAGTCCCAAACAGGATAAACCCAAGGCAAAACAACCCAAGACACATATTAATCAAATTAACAAAGATCAGACACAAAGAACAAATATTAAAAGCAGCAAGGGAAAAACAACAAATAACACACAAGGGAATTCCCATAAGGATAACAGCTGATCTTTCAATAGAAACTCTTCAAGCCAGGAGGGAATGGCAAGACATACTTAAAGTGATGAAAGAAAATAACCTACAGCCCAGATTATTTTGTACCCAGCAAGGATCTCATTCAAATATGAAGGAGAAATCAAAAGCTTTACAGACAAGCAAAAGCTGAGAGAATTCTGCACCACCAAACCAGCTCTCCAACAAATACTAAAGGATATTCTCTAGACAGGAAACACAAAAAACGGTGTATAAATTCAAACCCAAAACAATAAAGTAAATGGCAACGGGATCATACTTATCAGTAATTACCTTAAACGTAAATGGGTTGAATGCCCCAACCAAAGGACAAAGACTGGCTGAATGGATACAAAAATAAGACCCCTACATATGCTGTCTACAAGATACCCACCTCAAAACAGGGGACACATACAGACTGAAAGTGAAGGGCTGGAAAAAGATTTTCTATGCAAATAGGGACCAAAAGAAAGCAGGAGTAGCAATACTCATATCAGATAAAATAGACTTTAAAACAAAGGCTGTGAAAAGAGACAAAGATGGTCACTACATAATGATCAAAGGATCAATCCAAGAAGAAGATATAACAATTATAAATATATATGCACCCAACACGGGAGCACTGCAATATGTAAGACAAATGCTAACAAGTGTGAAAGGAGAAATTAACAATAACACAATAATAGTGGGAGACTTTAATACCCCACTCACACCTATGGATAGATCAACTAAACAGAAAATTAACAAGGAAACACAAACGTTAAACAATACAATAGACCAGTTAGACCTAATTGATATCTATAGGACATTTCATCCCAAAACAATGAATTTCACCTTTTTCTTAAGCGCACATGGAACCTTCTCCAGGATAGATCACATCCTGGGCCATAAATCTAGCCTTGGTAAATTCAAAAAAATTGAAATCATTCCAAGCATCTTTTCTGACCACAATGCAGTAAGATTAGATCTCAATTACAGGAGAAAAACTATTAAAAATTCCAACATATGGAGGCTGAAGAACACGCTGCTGAATAACCAACAAATCACAGAAGAAATCAAAAAAGAAATCAAAATTTGCATAGAAATGAATGAAAATGAAAACACAACAACCCAAAACCTGTGGGACACTGTAAAAGCAGTCCTAAGGGGAAAGTTCATAGCAATACAGGCATACCTCAAGAAACAAGAAAAAAGTCAAATAAATAACCTAACTCTACACCTAAAGCAACTAGAAAAGGAAGAAATGAAGAACCCCAGGGTTAGTAGAAGGAAAGAAATCATAAAAATTAGGGCAGAAATAAATGCAAAAGAAACAAAAGAGACCATAGCAAAAATCAACAAAGCCAAAAGCTGGTTCTTTGAAAGGACAAATAAAATTGACAAACCATTAGCCAGACTCATCAAGAAACAAAGGGAGAAAAATCAAATCAATAAAATTAGAAATGAAAATGGAGAGATCACAACAAACAACACAGAAATACAAAGGATCATAAGAGACTACTATCAACAATTATATGCCAATAAAATGGACAACATGGAAGAAATAGACAAATTCTTAGAAAAGTACAACTTTCCAAAACTGGACCAGGAAGAAATAGAAAATCTTAACCAACCCATCACAAGCACGGAAATTGAAACTGTAATCAAAAATCTTCCAGCAAACAAAAGCTCAGGTCCAGACGGCTTCACAGCTGAAATCTACCAAAGATTTAGAGAAGAGCTAACATCTATCCCACTCAAACTCTTGCAGAAAATTGCAGAGGAAGGTAAACTTCCAAACTCATTCTATGAGGCCACCATCACCCTAATACCAAAACCTGACAAAGATCCCACAAAAAAAGAAAACTACAGGCCAATATCACTGATGAACATAGATGCAAAAATCCTTAACAAAATTTTAGCAATCAGAATCCAACAACACATTAAAAAGATCATACACCATGACCAAGTGGGCTTTATCCCAGGGATGCAAGGATTCTTCAATATCCGCAAATCAGTCAACGTAATACACATTAACAAATTGAAAAATAAAAACCATATGATTATCTCAATAGATGCAGAGAAAGCCTTTGACAAAATTCAACACCCATTTATGGTATAAGCTCTCCAGAAAGCAGGAATAGAAGGAACATACTCAACATAATAAAAGGTATATATGACAGACCCACAGCAAACATTATCCTCAATGGTGAAAAATTGAAAGCATTTCCTCTAAAGTCAGGAACAAGACAAGGGTGCCCACTTTCACCATCACTATTCAACATAGTTTTGGAAGTTTTGGCCACAGCAATCAGAGCAGAAAAAGAAATAAAAGGAATCCAAATTGGAAAAGAAGACGTAAAACTCTCACTGTTTGCAGATGACATGATCCTCTACATAGAAAACCCTAAAGACTCCACCAGAAAATTATTAGAACTAATCAATGATTATAGTTAAGTTGCAGGATATAAAATCAACACACAGAAATCCCTTGCATTCCTATACACTAATAATGAGAAAACAGAAAGAGAAATTAAGGAAACAATTCCATTCACCATTGCAATGGAAAGAATAAAATACTTAGGAATAAATCTACCTAAAGAAACTAAAGACCTATATATAGAAAACTATAAAACACTGGTGAGAGAAATCAAAGAAGACACTAATAGATGGAGAAATATACCATGTTCATGGATTGGAAGAATCAATATAGTGAAAATGAGTATACTACCCAAAGCAATTTATAGATTCAATGCAATCCCTATCAAGCTACCAACAGTATTCTTCACAGAGCTGGAATAAATAATTTCACAATTTGTATGGAAATACAAAAAACCTCGAATAGCCAAAGCGATCTTGAGAAAGAAGAATGGAACTGGAGGAATCAACCTACCTGACTTCAGGCTCTATTACAAAGCCACAGTCATCAAGACAGTATGGTACTGGCACAAAGACAGAAATATAGATCAATGGAACAAAATAGAAAGCCCAGAGATAAATCCACGCATATATGGACACCTTATCTTTGACAAAGGAGGCAAGAATATACAATGGATTAAAGACAATCTCTTTAACAAGTGGTGCTGGGAAAACTGGTCAACCACTTGTAAAAGAATGAAACTAGAGCACTTTCTAACACCATACACAAAAATAAACTCAAAATGGATTAAAGATCTAAATGTAAGACCAGAAACTATAAAACTCCTGGAGGAGAACATAGGCAAAACACTCTCCGACATACATCACAGCAGGATCCTCTATGACCCACCTCCCAGAATATTGGAAATAAAAGCAAAAATAAACAAATTGGACCTAATTAAACTTAAAAGCTTCTGCACATCAAAGGAAACTATAAGCAAGGTGAAAAGACAGCCTTCAGAATGGAAGAAAATAATAGCAAATGAAGCAGCTGACAAACAACTAATCTCAAAAATATATAAGCAACTTCTACAGCTCAATTCCAGAAAAATAAATGACCCAATCAAAAAATGGGCCAAATAACTAAATAGACATTTCCCCAAAGAAGACATACAGATGGCTAACAAACACATGAAAAGATGCTCAACATCACTCATTATCAGAGAAATGCAAATCAAAACCACTATGAGGTACCATTTCACGCCAGTCAGAATGGCTGCGATCCAAAAGTCTATAAGCAATAAATGCTGGAGAGGGTGTGGAGAAAAGGGAACCCTCTTACACTGTTGGTGAGAATGCAAACTAGTACAGCCACTATGGAGAACAGTGTGGAGATTCCTTAAAAAACTGGAAATAGAACTGCCTTATGATCCAGCAATCCCACTGCTGGGCATACATACTGAGGAAACCAGAATTGAAAGAGACACATGTACCCCAATGTTCATCACAGCACTGTTTATAATAGCCAGGACATGGAAGCAACCTAGATGTCCATCAACAGATGAATGGATAAGAAAGCTGTGGTACATATACACAATGGAGTATTACTCAGCCATTAAAAAGAATGCATTTGAATCAGTTCTAATGAGGTGGATGAAACTGGAGCCTATTATACAGAGTGAAGTAAGCCAGAAAGAAAAACACCAATACAGTATACTAACGCATATATATGGAATTTAAAAAGATGGTAACAATAACCCTGTGTACAAGACAGCAAAAGAGACACTGATGTATAGAACAGTCTTTTGGACTCTGTGGGAGAGGGAGAGGGTGGGATGATTTGGGAGAATGGCATTGAAATACATATATCATATATGGAACGAGTTGCCAGTCCAGGTTCGATGCACGATACTGGATGCTTGGGGCTGGTGCACTGGGATGACCCACAGGGATGGTATGGGGAGGGAGGAGGGTTCAGGATGGGGAACACATGTATACCTGTGGTGGATTCATTTCAATATTTGGCAAAACCAATACAATGTTGTAAAGTTTAAAAATAAAATAAAATTTTTTAAAAATGCACCAGCATTCACAGTACAGGGGAGAAGAGAGAAAGAAAGGACCCAAGAAAATATTTGAAGATAATAGATGAAAAGTTCCCTAACATAGGAAATAGTCAACCAAGTCCAGGAAGCAGAGTTCCAAGCAGGATGAACACAAGGAGGAAAAAGATACATAGTAATTAAAGTGACAAAAATTAAAGACAAAAGAATAAAAGCAACAAGGGAAAAAGGACAAATAACATACATATAAGGGAACCCCCATCAGATTATCAGCTGATTTCTCAACAGAGTCTCTATGAGCCAGAAGGAAATGGCATGATATACTTAAAGTGATAAAAGGGAAGAATCTACAACCAAGAATACTCTACCCAGCAAGATTTTCCTTCAGACTTGATGGAGAAGTCAAAAACTTTCCAGACAAGCAAAAGTTAAGAGAATTCAGCACCACCAAACCAGCTTTACAACAAAAGCTAAAGGAACTTCTCTAGGCATGAAACACAAGAGAAGGAAAAGACCTGCAGAAAATAAACCCAAAACAATTAAGAAAATGGTAATAGGATCATTGAAGTGAAGTGAAGTCGCTCAGTCATGTCTGACTCTTTGCAATGCCATGGACTGTAGCCTACAAGGCTCCTCTGTCCATGGAATTTTCCAGGCAAGAGTACTGGAGTGGGTTGCCATTTCCTTCTCCAGGGAATCTTCCCAAGCCAGGGATTGAACCTGGGTTGCCTGCATTGCAGGCAGATGCTTTACCATCTGAGCCACCAGGGAATTGAGAAATATCAGTAACCTCAGATATGCAGATGACACCACCCTTATGGCAGAAAGTGAAGACGAATTAAAGGGCCTCTTGATGAAGGTAAAAAAACTGGCTTAAAACTCAACATTCAAAAAACGAAGATCATGGCATCCAGTCCCATCACTTGATGGCAAATAGATGGGGAAACAACTAGAAACAGTGGTGGATTTTATTTTCTTGGGCTCCAAAATCACTGCAAATGGTGACTGCAGCCATGAAATTAAAAGACGCTTTCTCCTTGGAAGAAAAGCAATGACAAACCTAGACAGCATATTAAAAAGCAGAGACATTGCTTTGCCTATTGCCAGGAGAAATATCAATAACGTCAGATATGCAGATGACACCACCCTTATGGCAGAAAGTGAAGAGGAACTAAAAAGCCTTTTGATGAAAGTGAAAGAGGAGAGTGAAAAAGTTGGCTTAAAGCTCAACATTCAGAAAACGAAGATCATGACATCTGGTCCCATCACTTCATGACAAATAGATGGGGAAACAGTGGAAACAGTGTCAGACTTTTATTTTGGGGGGCTCCAAAATCACTGCAGATCGTGACTGCAGCCATGAAATTAAAAGATGCTTACTCCTTGGAAGGAAAGTTATGACCAACCTAGATAGCATATTCAAAAGCAGAGACATTACTTTGCCAACAAAGGTCTGTCTAGTCAAGGCTATGGTTTTTCCTGTGGTCATGTATGGATGTGAGAGTTAGACTGTGAAGAAGGCTGAACGCCAAAGAATTGATGCTTTTGAACTGTGGTGTTGGAGAAGACTCTTGAGAGTCCCTTGGACTGCAAGGAGATCCAACCAGTCCATTCTAAAGGAGATCAGTCTTGGGTGTTCTTTGGAAGGAATAATGCTAAAGCTGAAACTCCAATACTTTGGCCACCTCATGCGAAGAGTTGACTCATTGGAAAAGACTCTGATGCTGGGAGGGATTGGGGGCAAGAGGAAAAGGGGATGACAGAGGATGAGATGGCTGGATGGCATCACCGACTTGATAGATGTGAGTTTGAGTGACCTCCAGGAGTTGGTGATGGACAGGGAGGCCTGGCATGCTGCAATTCATGGAGTCACAAAGAGTGGGACACGACTGAGCGACTGAACTGAACTGAACTGAACAATGGTTCATATGGTCAAAGCTATGGTTTTTTCCATAAAGAGTTGGACCATAAAGAAGACTGAGCACTGAAGAACTCATGCCTTCAAACTGTGGTGCTGGAGAAGACTCTGCAGAGTCCCTTGGACAACAAGGAGACCAGTCAATCCTGAGGAAAATCAACCCTGAATATTCATTAGAAGGACTGATGCTGAAGCTGAAGCTCTAGTACTTTGACCACATGATGTGAAGAGCTAACTCATTGGAAAAGACCCTGATGCTGGGAAAGATGGAAAGCAGGAGGATACAGGAATGACAGAGGATGAGATGGTTGTATGGCATCTCCAAGTTGGGCATGTCCAAACTCAGTGGACATGAGTTTGAGCAAACTCTGGGAGATGGTGAAGGACAGGGAGCCTGGCATGCTACAGTCCATGGGGTTGCAAGAAGCTGAATACAACTGAGAGACTGAACAACAACAACAATAGGATCATATGTATCCATAATTACCTTCAATGTAAATAGATTAAATTCACCAACCAAAAGACATAGACTGGCTGGGCATATCAAAACATGTGCATGTATGCACTTCTGTTTACCACATCACCCTGGTTGACCCCCCCATACTTTATGTAATGATTTTATATTGTTAGGTTAATCATGTTCCCGTTATGGCTTGTAATTATTTATCTTTTATTTTTGGTTTGGCTATTGATTGTGAAAACTGATAAACATCTATTACCATTATGATTATGTAACTATTACTCACTTAATGCCATTGTATTATGATTAGTCAACAGAAAAATAGAGTTGTATATCACCAAAGCTATCAGCTACCATTTAATAGAAAAACCAGTAATCACTTTTTAAAATTGTCTTGGAATTTTTTGAAAAATACAAATGCCTAGGTATTGCTTTTGTTCTCCAAAGCTCCAGATACATTTCTAATGAGCAGCCATGTTTAAAAACAACTCGCCTATATGATGATCTTTTATCTAGTTTGTTTCACTTTTTCTGTTTCAAATTCAGCACTCCCATTTTGTTTAGTTTATGTGTTCCAGTTTCTCCATCACTTTTTTTTTTTCATCTTCTTTCTCAGCCTTTATCAAGAATAGTAGAAATGCTTTTATATACATATATATAATAGTATGTATAATATATATATTAGCAATCTTATGAATTTTTGCCTAACTTAAAAATTTATGACATTTTGATTCCAGTTGTTTGACTTAATGTTAATAGAATGCTAGATTTCTAATTTAAAAAAATAGATATGCAACAAGCAACAAAGGTTTATTATATAGCACAGGGAACTAGTCAATATCTTGTAATAACCTATAATGGAAAATAATCTCAATGATAATATATGTGCATATGTATAACTGGATCACCTTGCTGGGCACCTGAAATGTAAGTCAATTATACTTCAATATAATATACATATTAAGAAAAAGTTCTATGTAAAACAGCCTCAGAATGCAAAATAACCCATTAAATAAATACCAACAGTAGTATTAAAAAAAAAGAATTATGGTGTTTTGGAAGTAAAAGTAAAATTTTTTTTTAAATTGGAGGAGTTGAGGTAAAGAACAAATGAGAAACAAAGAACAAGACTACACACATACATATGTACGCACATACATGTTGTTTTTTAAATGGCCTGTGGCCAGGCCCCAGTAACTGGTATGTAGCAAATACACAGCTAAAAAGATGGTGGTTTCACAAAAGTGCCTTGAGACTCTCCAGAAGTGCTGTTCTGTTTTTCACCTGCAGACAAGAGCTTCAAATACCACCTGGGGCGAGTCAGTAAGGACGCCAGCCGGTTCTCTGTGTCTCCCCAGGAAGTACTGCCCTTTGCCTTTCCGTCCTACAGCCCTCCCCAGGACTCCAACGAACTGGTGGGTGCATGGAGGCTGCAGGTGGGGCTGGGCGCAGTCGGGGGCGACAGGCTGGTGCCGAGGGGAGCCCCACCTGGTTGGTCTCTGTCCCTCTGCCTTCTCCCAGGAGGCTCCTGAGGGAGACCTGTGCCCAGGTGATTATGATGAATGAGAAACCAGGAAGCACCTGCTGCCACCTACCTGTCCCCTGAGACACCTGTGCAGAGGTTGCTGGCCCCAATCTGCCCAAGCTGGAGACCACTGAGGCCCCCCCGGACTGCCGGGAAATGGGGTCTGAGGGCTGAATAGCAAACAGAGGACCAGGGGACCTAGCCTGGACCTGGGAGGCAGGCCCAGCTCAGCCAAGCCCCCTGCTGTGTGGAAACTGCAGAGGTTGGGGGTGGGTGGCCCCAGCATCTAACAGTCCAACCTCAGACTCACAAGTCCATTCCTCCTTCCCTCTTGGCAAGAAGTTTGACAGTTTATCAAATGATGCATTGTAATTCAGGTGGTGGCTACACCACGAGGCAGGCAGGATTTTCTCAAGTTCTATCAATTTAATTAATCTTCAAATTTAATAGGCAGGTTTCTTCTCTTGCAGCTGAGAAGGAAACTGAGACACAAGGGCACAGAGCCTGTAATAAAATGCTGCCTGAGTTCCCCAAGTTCACAGGTTTAGCAATAAAAAGTGTGTTTAAATCAATGTTGAAAGGGCACAAGCAAAACAATTTTTTAGTTTCAAAGAATGAAGTTGCCATGCACATCCTGTAAAGTGGGTTAAGCATTGCAGGTCAACCTAGTCAAGAGGTACAGGACTGACTTTAGAAATTTCATGTGTTTTCTGGATTAGATAATTCAATGACTTAAAAGCTCAGAATATTTGATTCCTGCACACATGCATGCTAAGTCACTTCAGTTGTGTCTGACTCTTTGCGACCCCATGGACTGCAGCCCACCAGGCTTCTCAGTCCATGGGATTCTCCAGGCAAGAATACTGGAGTGCATTGCCATTCCCTTCTCCAGGGGATCTTCCTGACCCAGGGATTGAACCCTCGTCTCTTATGTCTCCTGCCTTGGCAGGTGGATTCTTTATCACTAGTGCCACCTGTGAAGCCCTATTTAGTTTCTAGAAAATGATAAATCTGTGATTTTCAAGCAATAAGAATTATCTGACAGTCAATAATTAATGGGTGGAGAGGGTGTTAGGGATGAAGAGAGATTATTACTGAGCTGTGGAACCTATATTTTTTTTTAATAATTCAAAGCTTTTTATTTCATTTGGTACTTGAGTTAGTTCTACAGCAACTTCTCTGCTGCTCAGGGTTGATGAAAAACAGAATGCTTGGCATCCCTGTTCATAAAGATTTTTGTAATTCATTCCATACATATGGTATTTCACTATTCTAAGAACAGTATTTTAAATACAGCATCTCTGAAATTGGGAAATGCCTTATAATAATTGGTGTCATATTTACACTGCATCATACCAGTTTAATGACGGTGTCTTAGATTAGGTGAGATATAGTATTTATTGAGTGCCTGTCACAGGCTGGACACTGCTCTGGGTTCTGTGAGTGATGCTGCGCGTCCCCCTGCAGGACATGTATTAGGTGGTGCTTTGGGGATTAGCATCCTTGGAAGGGAAGGGAATGGAATGGGCAGAGGAGAAATAAGACTACAGCCCTTTGATGAAGTCCTCACTGACGTCACAAGGGGCTCTGGGCCTGGCACAGGGCGAGGACCACCTTTGTACCTTTGCTTCAGCCGGTCTTTGGAGGCAGCTGCCCCAGTGAGCACATGGCCTCGAGTGAGATAGCGCCCTTCAGCCACAGCTGCCCCTGAGGGCTGACCCCTGAGGGTTGTTTCTGTCAATAGGACTCAGGACTCACTCCTCAGGTCTGAAGAGGATTCTGGGCAACAAGTGCAGCCTCCACAACAGGGGAAAATAAAAGACACACCCTGAGAGACAAGGGTGTGGGGGTGGGCAGTGGCCACACTGCCTCCATTCCCTGCATGTCAAGTATCAACTGTAGTCAGGTATCAGCCTTGGTTGCAGAAAGAGTTATTTAGAGGGAAGAGCTGTCCACTTAATGTTCAAAATGTAGAGAAACAGAAGTATAGCTGCCTTTGCTCAATGTTGATCATGTGTCACCTTTTTGAATTTTCACATTTTAGGCTCCTGGTGGCCTTGGACCTGTCCCAATTAAATCTTCAGAAATTCAAGTCAAGCAGCCCCATTCCTTCTTCAATCTGCAGGTCAGACCTGTCATATGGTTTCATTAATTGGGTTTTTTATGTCCTAAACAAAATGTTCTTGACTCTGAATTGCTCTAATTCATTAGTTTTGTTCTATTACAGATTATAATGAATAAGATACAGTGTTTATTTCCCTGCTGTTATCTTATGTGATGCGTGAGGTGTAACAGATTCTCTTTTCCTGATGTGGTTTGTGGAAACCAGGATCTTTATTCTGTGGATATACCATATAGGATGCAAACCTGAACTCAGTGAAGCTCTGAGCCATGCCATGCTGGGCCACCCAAGACGGATGGATCATAGTGAAGAGTTCTGACAAAATGTGGTCCACTGGAGGAAGAAATGGCAAACCACACCAGTATTCTTGCTGCAAGAACCCCATGAACAGTATGAAAAGGCAAGATGATATGACACCAGAGGATCAGCCCCCCAGGTTGGAAGATGTCCAGTATGCTACTGGGGAAGAGTAGAGGGCAATCAATAGTGGCTACAGAAAGGACGAAGTGACTGGGCCAAAGCAGAAACAGTGCTCAGTTGTGGATGTGCCTGGTGGTGAAGGTAAAGACCAAAGCTGTAAAGAACAATATTGCCTAGGAACCTGGAATGTTAGGTCCATGAATCAAGGTAAATTGGACGTGGTCAAGCAGGAAGTGGCAAGAGTGAACATTGACATCTTAGGAATCAGTGAACTAAAATGGACGGGAATGGGTGAATTTGATTCAGATGACAATTATATCTACTACTGTGGACAAGAATCCCTTAGAAGATATGGAGTAATCCTCAGAGTCAACAAAAGAGTCCAAAATGTGGTACTTGGGTGCAATCTCAAAAATGATGAAAATGACAGAATGATCTCAGTTCATTTCTGAGGCAAACCACTCAATATCACAGTAATCCAAGTCTGTGCCCCAACCACTGATGCCAAAGAAGCTGAAGTTGAATGGTTCTATGAAGACCGTCTAGAACTAACACCAAAAACAGATGTCCCTTTCATCCTAGAGGGTAGGAATGCCAAAGTAGGAAATCAAGAGATATCTGAAAAAAAAAAAAAAAAAGATACCTGGAGTAACAGGAAAGTTTGGCCTTGGAGTACAAAATGAAGCAGAGCAAAGGCTAACAGAGTTTTGTCAAGAGAACACATTGGTCATTGCAAGCACCGTTTTCCAATAGCACAAGAGATGACTCTACACATGGACATCACCAGATGGTCAATACTGAATTCAGAATGATTATATTCTTTTCAGTAGAAGATGGAGCAGCTTCATACAATCAGCAGAAAAAAGACCTGGAGCTGACTGTGGCTCAGATCATAAACTCATATTGCAAAACTCACAGGCTTAAATTGGAGAAAGCAGGGGAAACCACTAGACCATTAGTTATATTAGTATAACTTAAATCCCTTATGATTATACAGTGGAAGTAATGAATAGATTTAAATGATTAGATGTGGTAGACAGAATGCCTAAAGACCTATGGACAGAGGTTGATAACATTGTACAGGAGGCAGTGACCAAAGCCATCCCATAGAAAAAGAAATGCAAGAGGGCAAAATGGTTGTCTGAGGAGGCTTTACAAATAGCTGAGAAAAGAAGAGAAGTGAAAAGGCAAGGGAAGAAAGGAAAGATATACCCAACTGAATGCAGAGTTCCAGAGAATAGCAAGGAGAGATAAGAAAGCCTTCCTAAGTGAACAATGCAAAGAAACAGGAAAACTATAGGATGGGAAAGACTAGAGATCTCTTTGGGAAAACTGGAGATATCAAGGAAAGAGTTCATGCAAAGATGGGCACAATAAAGGACAGAAATGGCAAGGAATTAACAGAAACAGAAGATATTAAGAAGAGGTGGCAAGAATACACAGAAGAACTGTACAAAAAACGTCTTAATGACCTGGATAATCCCAAGGATGTGGTCACTTACCTAGAGCCAGACATCCTGGAGTGTGAAGTCAAATGGGCCTTAGGAAGCCTTACTACAAACAAAGCTAATTGAGGTGAATTAGCTTTGAGCTATTTCAGCTCAAAGGAATTGAGCTGGAATTGAGCAGGAATTCCAGCTGAGCTATTTCAAATCCTTAACAATGATGCTGTTAAAGTGCTGCACTCAATATGCCAGCAAATTTGGAAAACTCAGCAGTGTCCACAGCACTGGAAAAGGTCAGTTTTCATTCCAGTCCCAAAAAGGGCAATGCCAAAGAATGTTCAAACTACTGTACAATTATGTTCATTTTGCATGCTAGTAAAGTTATGCTCAAAATCCTTCAGGCTCAGCTTCAGCAGTACATGAACTGAGAACTCCCATGTTCAGACTGGGTTTAGAAAAGACAGAGGGGCCAGAGATCAAATTGTCAACATTCACTGGATCCTAGAGAAAGCAAGGAAATTCCAGAAAAACATCTACCTCCGTTTCATCAACCACACTAAAGTCTTTGATTGTGTGGATCATAACAAACCATGGAACTCTCTTAAAGAGCTTACCTGTCTCCTGAGAAATTGTACGTGGGTCAAGAAGCAACAGTTACCAGACCATCTTACCTGTCTCCTGAGAAATTGCATGTGGGTCAAGAAGCAATAAGTTAGAATCCTGTGTGGAGCAACTGATTGAAAAAGGAGTATGACAGGGCTGTCTGCTGTCACCCTGTTTGTTTAACCTATTTTCTGAGCACATCATGAGAAATGCCAGGCTAGATGAGTTACAAGCCGGAATCAAGATAGGCGGGAGAAACATCAACAACCTTAGATATGCGTGTGGATGATACCACTCTAATGGCAGAAAGTGAAGAGGAACTAAAGAGCCTCTTAAAAAAAGAAAAAAAATAAATAAAGAGCCTCTTGATGAAGGTGAAAAAGGAGAGTGGAAAAAGCTGGCTTAAAACTCAACATTCAAAAAACGAAGATCATGGCATCTGGTCCCATCACATAATGGCAAATAGATAGGGGGAAAATGGAGACAGTGACAAACTTTATTTTCTTGGCCTCTAAAATCACTGCAGGTGGTGACTGCAGCCACGAAATTAAAAGATTCTTGCTCTTCGGAAGAAAAGCTGTGACAAACCTAGACAGTGTGTTAAAAATCAGAGACATCATTTTGCTGACAAAGGAGCATATAGTCAAAGCTATTATTTTTCCAGTAGTCATGTACGGATGTGAGAGTTGGACCATAAAGAAGACTGAGCGCCAAAAAATTGATGCCTTTGAACTATGGTGCTGGAGAAGACTCTGGAGAGTCCCTTGGACAGCAAGGAGGTCAAACTAGTCAATCCGAAAGGAAATCAACCCTGAATGTTCTTTGGAAGGACTGATGCTGAAGCTGAAGCTCCAATACTATGGCCACCTGATGGGAAAACCTGACTCATTGGAAAAGACCCTGATGCTGGGAAAGATTGAAGGCAGGAGGAGAAGAGGGTGACAGAGGATGAAATGGTTAAATAGAATCATCGACTTAGGTGCCATGAATTTGAGTAAACACTGGGAGCTAGTGAAGGATAGGGAAGCCTGGTGTGCCGCAGTCCGTGGGGTCGCAAAGAATCGGACACGATTTAGCAACTGAACAACCACCACCACGTGCATACCTGAAGCTACTTGAAATGCATATGTTAGAAATTTGAAGAAAAGGCATAAGTGAACAAAACCCAGTTAGTTTTCGTTGAGTTGTATAACCACTTTTGTTTTTGAAAATATGCGTATTTATTTTTCTCATTTTTTAATTTAAGTATAATTAATTTACAATATCTTGTTAATTTCAGGTGTACAGTTATTCAGTTACATGCATATATATACTTATATTCTTTTTGAGACTCTTCCCTTATGGTAGTGGTGGTTTAGTCAATAAGTCATGTCTGACTCTTGTGATCCCATGGACTATAGCTCACCAGGCTCCTCTGTCCATGGGAATTCCCAGGCAAGAATACTGGCATGGGTTGCCATTTCCTTCTCCAGGGGATCGTCCTGATCCAGGTGTCGAAACCAGGTCTCCTGCATTGCAGGCAGATTCTTTACTGATGGAGCCAGCAAGGAAGCCTGTTTTCTCTTAGAGGTTCTTACAAAATATCGAGTATCGTTCCGTGTCCTGTACCATAGGTCCTTGTAAAATATGCATGTTTTAAATTGACAAACCAGTGTTCAGTGTATCTATAGGTAACTATGAACCCTTCTGTATGTTGGGACCCAGAACAGGGCCAGGACTGTGTTGACAGGGCTGGCCCAAACCGACCAGGGCCCTAGGGCTGGGAAACGCCTCTCAAGGGCTATGAGCTCCTGTCTTCCCTCCCCCAGGTTCCTCAGCTATACAAGATCAAGAGGTACCAGCCAGTCTCTGTGCAGGAGTCTTCAGCCAGCTACAGACCTCAGAAGCTTGCTCGGGCCCTGAGGCAAGGAGCTGAGGTAACGCGTCCCACCTTTGGGAGAGGAACCACCCCCACCTCTTCCTTGCTGCCCAGGCCTCGAGACTAATGTGCTGCCCTTGGTCCTGGCCCAGGACGAAGCCACCACGGTCATCACCCTGCCCAAGCAGGATTCCTCGCCCCAGCTGCCCGGTGAGACCTCCGTCCTGAGCATAAAACTCCCCGAGGCCTTGGCCCACGCTCCAGATTACGACCCGCTTTATATTTTTGTAAGTGCCATCAGCAGAAGTCATGGTTCCCTGTCTCTTTGTTTTAGCAGTTACTTCATAAGAAAACAAAAGCAAATAGAAAACAAGCTTGTTTATGGTTACCAAAGGGGAAAGGGAGGTAGGGTAAACTAGGAGTGTGAGATTAGCAAGTACTTCTAACTGCGCATGAAACAGATAAACAATAAGGTCCTACTGTATCAGGGAACTGTATCCCCTATAACAGAAAAGAATCTGGAATATATATATATATAAAACGATCGCTTTGCAGAACACCTAAAACTGACACAATATTGTAAATCAACTATACTTCATTAAAAAAAAAAAAAAAGACGTTGAAAAAAAGAAGACAGAAGCACCAATTGGGAATATTTTTCTCTCTTTGGAATTTCAGGGATTAAACAACATCTCACTTTTGAAATTGCTGGCCAGACTTTATTGCTTGGAGAATATCAATGTTTCTTTTAACAACTCCAGCATTTATTTTTTAAGACAATAGCTTTATGGCAGTTTCCAATTATCTGTAATATGCTCGTATATATTTTTGTGTTTATTTTAAGCATAGTTTCCATATAACATTATATAAATTTATGTACAGGTATACAATACAGTGATTCACAAGTTTTAAAGGTAAAATATATGTATATATTTTTTAAAAAGAAAACGCAACAGAAAAAAGTAAAGTCACCCCAAACTCCATCCTGAAGCTTTAGTTGATCCCTTAACCCATCTTTCAGCACTATGTCCCTGCCACACCAATCCCTGACTCCCTTTTTTTTTTTTAATGCTTTATTGGCCCAAAGTACACATTTTATTTTTTTTTTTATTTTAATTGGAGGCTAATTACAATATTGTGGTGGTTTTTGCCATACGTTCACATGAATCAGCCATGGGTATACATGTGTTCCCCATCCTGAACCTCTCTCCAACCTCCCTCCTCATACCATCCCTCAGGGTCATCCCAGTACAACAGCCCTGAGCACCCTGTCTCATGCATCAAACCTGGACTGGCAATCTATTTCACATATGATAATATACATGTTTCAATGCTATTCTCTCAAATCATCCCACCCTTGCCTTCTCCCACAGAGTCCAAAAGTCTGTTCTTTATATCTGTGTATCTTTCGCTGTCTCACATATAGGGTCATTGTTACCATCTTTCTAAATTCCATATATATGCGTTAATATATTGTATTGGTGTTTTTCTTTCTGACTTACTTCATTCTGTATAATAGCCTCCAGTTTCATCCACCTCATTAGAACTGATTCAAATGCATTCTTTTTAATGGCTGAGTAATATTCCATTGTGTATATGTACCACAGTTTTCTTATCCATTCATCTGCCAATGGACATCTAGGTTGCTTCCATGTCCTGGCTGTTGTAAACAGTGCTGCAGTGAATATTGGGGTACATGTGTCGCTTTCAATTCTGGTTTCTTCATATATGCCCAGCAGTGGGATTGGTGGGTCGTATGGCAGTTCTATTTCCAGTTTTTTAAGGAATCTCCACACTGTTCTCCATAGTGGCTATATTAGTTTGCATTCCCACCAACAGTGTAAGAGGGTTCCTTTTTCTCCACACCCTCTCTAGCATTTATTGTTTGTAGACTTTTTGATAGCAGCCATTCTGACCAGCATGAGATGGTACCTCATTGTGGTTTTGATTTGCATTTCTCTGATAATGAGTGATGTTGAGCATCTTTTTATGTTTTGTTAGCCATCTGTATGTCTTCTTTGGAGAAATGTCTGTTTAGTTCTTTGGCCCATTTTTTGATTGGGTTGCTTATTTTTCTGGAATTGAGCTGCAGGAGTTGCTTGTATATTTTTGAGATTAATTCTTTGTAAGCTGCTTCATTTGCTATTATTTTCTTCCATTCTGAAGGCTGTCTTTTCACCTTGCTTATAGTTTCCTTTGTTGTGCAGAAGCTTTTAAGTTTAATTAGGTCCCATTTGTTTATTTTTGCTTTTATTTCCATTACTCTGGGAGGTGGGTCATAGAGGATCCTGCTATGATTTATGTCAGAGTGTTTTGTCTATATTTTCCTCTAGGAGTTTTATAGTTTCTGGTCTTACATTTAGATCTTTAATCCATTTTGAGTTTATTTTTGTGTATGGTGTTAGAAAGTGTTCTAGTTTCATTCTTTTACAAGTGGTTGACCAGTTTTCCCAGCACCACTTGTTAAAGAGATTGTCTTTTCTCCATTGTATATCCTTGCCTCCTTTGTTAAAGATAAGGTGTCCATAGGTGCATGGATTTATCTCTGGGCTTTCTATTTTGTTCCACTGATCTATGTTTCTGTCTTTCTGCCAGTACCATACTGTCTTGATAACTGTGGCTTTGTAGTAGAGCCTGAAGTCAGGTAGATTGATTCCTCCAGTTCCATTCTTCTTTCTCAAGATTGCTCTGGCTATTTGAGGTTTTTTGTATTTCTATACAAATTGTGAAATTATTTGTTCTAGTTCTCTGAAAAATACCGTTGGTAGCTTGATAGGGATTGCATTGAATCTATAAATTGCTTTGGGTCGTATACTCATTTTCACTATATTGATTCTTCCAATCCATGAAGATGGTATATTTCTCCATCTATTTGTGTCATCCTTGATTTCTTTCATCAGTGTTTTATAATTTTCTATATATAGGTCTTTTGTTTCTTTAGGTAGATTTATTCCTAAGTATTTTATTCTTTTTGTTGTAATGGTGAATGGAATTGTTTCCTCAATTTCTTTTTCTGTTTTCCATTGTTAGTGTATAGGAATGCAAGGGATTTCTGTGTGTTAATTTTATATCCTGAAGCTTTACTATATTCATTGATTAGCTCTAGTAATTTTCTGGTGGAGTCTTTAGGGTTTTCTATGTAGAGGATCATGTCATCTGCAAACAGTGAGAGTTTTACTTCTTTTCCAATCTGGATTCCTTTCTTTTTCTTCTCTGATTTCTGTGGCTAAAATTTCCAAAACTATGTTGAATAGTAGTGGTGAGTGTGGGCATCTTTGTCTTGTTCCTGACTTTAGGGGAAATGCTTTCAATTTTTCACCATTGAGGATAATGTTTGCTGTGGGTTTATCATATACGGCTTTTACTATGTTGAGGTATGCTCCTTCTATTCCTGCTTTCTGCAGGGTTTTTTTTATCATAAATGGATGTTGAATTTTGTCAAAGGCTTTCTCTGCATCTATTGAGATAATCATATAGTTTTTATCTTTCAGTTTGTTAATGTGGTGTATCACATTGATTGATTTGTGAATACTGAAGAATCCTTGCATCCCTGGGATAAAACCCACTTGGTCATGATGTATGATCTAAAAAGATATTAAAAAATATGTTGTTGGATCCTGTTTACTAGGATTTTGTTAAGGATTTTTGCATCTACGTTCATCAGTGATATTAGCCTGCAGTTTTCTTTTTTGTGGCATCTTTGTCTGGTTTTGGTATTAGGGTGATGTTGGCCTCATACAATGAGTTTGGAAGTTTACCTTCCTCTGCAAGTTTCTGAAAGAGTTTGAGTAGGATAGGTGTTAGCTCTTCTCTAAATTTTTGGTAGAATTCAGCTGTGAAGCCATCTGATCCTGTTGGAAGATTTCTGATTATGGTTTCGATTTCTGTGCTTGTGATGGGTCTGTTAAGATTTTCTAATTCTTCCTGGTTCAGTTTTGGAAAGTCATACTTTTCTAAGAATTTGTCCATTTCTTCCACGTTGTCCATTTTATTGGCATATAGTTGCTGCTAGTTCACTTTTCCCTTTCATGCATTGGAGAAGGAAATGGAAACCCACTCCAGTGTTCTTGCCTGGAGAATCCCAGGGACGGGGGAGCCTGGTAGGCCACCGTCTATGGGGTCGCACAGAGTCGGACACGACTGAAGTGACTTAGCAGCAGCAGCAGCAGTAGTCTCTTACAATCCTTTGTATTTCTGTGTTGTCTGTTGTGATTTCTCCATTTTAATTTCTAATTTTGTGGGTTTGATTCTTCTCCCTTTTTTTCTTGATGAGTCTGGCTGATGGTTTGTCTATTTTATTTATCTTATCAAAGAACCAGCTTTTAGCTTTGTTGATTTTTGCTATGGTCTCCTTTGTTTCTTTTACATTTATTTCTGCTCTAATTTTTATGATTTCTTTCCTTCTACTAACCCTCAGTTCGGTTCAGTTCAGTTCAGGCTCTCAGTCCTGTCTGACTCTTTGTGACCCCATGAATCGCAGCATGCCAGGCCTCCCTGTCCATCACCAACTCCCGGAGTTCACTCAGACTCACGTCCATCAAGTCATGATGCCATCCAGCCATCTCATCCTCTGTCGTCCCCTTCTCCTCCTGCCCCCAATCCCTCTCAGCATCAGAGTCTTTTCCAATGAGTCAACTCTTCACATGAGGTGGACAAAGTACTGGTGTTTCAGCTTTAGCATCATTCCTTCCGAAGAAATCCCAGGGCTGATTTCCTTCAGAATGGATTGGTTGGATCTCCTTGCAGTCCAAGGGACTCTCAAGAGTCTTCTCCAATACCACAGTTCAAAAGCATCAATTCTTCAGCGCTCAGCTTTCTTCACAGTCTAACTCTTGCATCCATACATGACCACTGGAAAAACCATCGCCTTGACTAGACGGACCTTTGTTGGCAAAGTAATGTCTCTGCTTTTCAATATGCTGTCTAGGTTGGTCATAACTTTTTTTCCAAGGAGTAAGCATCTTTTAATTTCATGGCTGCAGTCACCATCTACAGTGATTTTGGAGCCCAAAAAAATACCCTGGGGTGCTTCATTTCTTCTTTTTCTAGTTGCTTTAGGTGTAGAGTTAGGTTATTTATTTGATTTTTCTCCTGTTTCTTGAGGTAGGCTTGTATTGCTATGAACCTTCCCCTTAGCATTGCTTTTACTGAATCCCATAGGTTTTGGGTTGTTGTGTTTTCATTTTCATTGGTTTATACTTATATTTTGATTTCTTTTTTGATTTCTTCTGTGATTTATTGGTTATTCAGAAGTGTGTTGTTTAGCCTCCATATGTTTGTATTTTTAATAGTTTTTTTTTTTTCCTGTAGTTGACATCTAATCTTACTGCATTGTGATAAAAAAAGATGCTTGAGATGATTTCAGTGTTTTTTAATTTACCAAGGCTAGATTTGTGGCCCAGGATGTGATCTGTCCTGGAGAAGTTTCTGTGTGCACTTGAGAAAAAGGTGAAATTCATTGTTTTAGGGTGAAATGTCCTATGGATATCAATTAGGTCTAACTGGTCTAACTGGTCCATTGTATTATTTAAAGTGTGTGTTTCCTCGCTAATTTTCTGTTTAGTTGATCTATCCATAGGTGTGAGTGGGGTATTAAAGTCTCCCACTATTATTGTGTTATTGTTACTTTCCCCTTTCATACTTGTTAGCATTTGCCTTACAAATTGCGGTGCTCCTATGTTGTGTGTATATATATTTATAATTGTTATATCTTCTTCTTGGATTGAGCCTTTGATCATTATGTAGTGTCCTTCTTTGTCTCTTTTCACAGACTTTATTTCAAAGTCTATTTTATCTGATATGAATATTGCTACTCCTGCTTTCTTTTGGTCTCCATTTGCGTGAAATATCCTTTTCCAGCCCTTCACTTTCAGTCTGTATGTGTCCCTTGTTTTGAGGTGGGTCTCTTGTAGACAGCATATATAGGGGTCTTTTTTTTATATCCATTCAGCCAGTGTTTGTCTTTTGGTTGGGGCATTCAACCCATTTGCATTTAAGGTAATTATTGATAAATACGATCCCGTCGCCATTTACTTTGTTGTTTGGGGTTTGAGTTTATAAACCTTTTCTGTGTTTCCTGTCTAGAGAAGATCCTTTAGCATTTGTTGAAAGAGCTGGTTTGGTGGCGCTGAATTCTCCGAGCTTTCGCTTGTCTGTAAAATTTTTGATTTCTCCTTCATATTTGAATGAGATCCTTGCTGGGTCCAGTGATTTGGGTTGTAGGTTTTTCTCTTTCGTCACTTTAAGTATGTCCTGCCATTCCCTTTTGGCTTGAAGAGTTTCTATTGAAAGGTCAGCTGTTATCTTTATGGGGATCCCCTTGTGAGTTATTTGTTGTTTTTCCCTTGCTGCTTTTAATATTTGTTCTTTGTGTTTGATCTTTGTTAATTTGATTAATATATGTCTTGGGGTGTTTTGCCTTGGGTTTATCCTGTTTGGGACTCTCTGGGTTTCTTGGACTTGGGTGGCTATTTCCTTCCCCATTTTAGAGAAGTTTTCAACTATTATCTCCTCAAGTATTTCCTCATGGCCTTTCTTTTTGTCTTCTTCTTCTGGGACAACTATGATTCAAATGTTGGGGCATTTAACATTGTCCCAGAGGTCTCTGAGGTTGTCCTCACTTCTTTTAATTCTTTTTTCCTCTCTGCTTCATTTATTTCCACCATTCTATCTTCCATCTCATTTATCCTATCTTCTGCCTCAAATAGTCTACTGTTGGTTCCCTCCAGAGTGCTATTGATCTCAGTTATTGCATTATTCATTATTGATTCACTCTTTTTTATTTCTTCTAGGTCCTTGTTAAACTTTTCTTGCGTCTTCTGAATCCTTGTCTCCAGACTATTTATCTGTAACTCCATTTTGTTTTCAAGATTTTGGATCATTTTTACTATCATTATTCTGAATTCTTTTTCAGGTAGACTCCCTATCTCCTCCTCTTTTGTTTGGTTTGGTGGGCTTTTATCATATTCGTTTGCCTGCTGAATATTTCTCTGCCTTTTCATCTTATTTAAGTTGCTGTGTTTGGGGTGGTCTTTCTGTATGCTGGAAGTTTGTGGTTCCTCCTTATTGTGGAGGTTCCTCCCTGTGGGTGGGATTGGACAAGTGGTTTGTCAAGGTTTCCTGGTTAGGGAAACTTGCATCTGTGTTCTAGCGGGTGGAGCTGGATCTCTTCTCTTTGGAGTCCAATGAAGTGTCCAGTAGTGAGTTTTGAGGTGTCTGTGGGTTTGGTGTGACTTTTGGCTGCCTGTATTTTTGTGCTCAGGGTTATGTTCCTGCATTGTTGGAGAATTAGCTTGGTATGTCTTGCTCTGAAACTTGTTGGCTCTTGGGTGGAGGTTGGTTTCAATGCAGGTATGGAGGCTTTTGGATGAGCTCTTGTTGATTAATGTTCCCTGGAGCCTGACTCCCTTTTTAATACCGAATTAAGTCCAAGCTCCTGACAATGTGAGGCTGAGCCGATTCTCCCCACTCCACTGCATGTGTCCTGGCCAGCCTGTGTGTTCCCCCATCACCTGCCCTCAGGGGCGTCCCCCTTCCTCCTTATACTTGTAGATATGTAAACAGTTGGAAACGACTGAAGCGACTGAAGTGGCATGCAAACCCCAAGTATAATGAGCAAAGCATTATGGTGGAGTGCTTGAGTGATGTCTGCATTGTCTCCAGGGGCAGAGGAGGCATCCAGGGCAGCGTGGACTCCACATGACAACAGTACAGGTTTCATAAAGGCACATCATTAAAGCAAAATAAAAGGCCATTATGAACTCTGAGTAAAAGTCAGACAGGAAATCTGAGGAGGTTCTGTGTAAGTGCAGAATCATCAGTAAAATGTCGCCATAGTTGCCCTGATTATGGTCTGTTTTTTAAGAACACACACACACATGCAGAATGAAGAAGGACCTTAGATACTGCTGAGAAAGTCTCCCCTGGGAGAATCTGTGTCTCTGATGTGGCAGAGGTGCTGGTGGTCACACCAAGGGCAGATGGGATGCAAACCTGCCTGGTTCCTGGCTGTTGGCCTCAGCGCTCCTCTTCCTAGCTCTGCTGCTTTCATCCAAAGAGCTGTGATACCTGTGTTTTGGCCACTAGGGGACATGTTCCGGTAGTCTCATGGCAGAATGGAGGGGCAGTTCCTCAAAGAGGAACTCAGAGGTATAACCAGTAATGCTGAAGAAGCTGGAGTTGAATGGTCCTGTGAAGACCTACAAAACCTTCTAAAACTAACACCAAAAACAGACGTCCCTTTCATCCTAGAGGGTAGGAATGCCAAAGTAGGAAATCAAGAGATACCTGGAGTAACAGGCAAGTTTGGCCTTGGAGTACAAAATGAAGCAGAGCAAAGGCTAATAGAGTTTTGCCAAGAGAACACACTGGTCATACAAACACACTCTTCCAACAACACAAGAGAAGATTCTACACTTGGACATCACCAAATGGTCAATACCAAAATCAGATTGATTATATTCTTTGCAGCCAAAGATGGAGAAGCTCTATACAGTCAGCAAAAAACAAGACCAGGAGCTGACTGTGGCTCAGATCATAAATTCCTTATTGCAAAATTCAGGCTTAGCATGAAGAAAGTAGGGAAAACCACTAGACCATTCAGATATGACCTAAATCAAATCCCTTACGATTATACAGTGGAAGTGACAAATAGATTCAAGGGATTAGATTTTATAGACAGAGTGCCTGAAGAACTGTGGGGGGAGGTTCATGACATTCTACAGGAGGCAATGATCAAGAACATCCCCAAGAAAAAGAAATGCAAAAAGGCAAAATGGTTGTCTGAGGAGGCCTTACAGATAGCTGAGAAAAGAAGAGAAGCTAAAGGCAAAGGAGAAAAAGAAAGATATACCCATTTGAATGCAGAGTTCCAAAGAATAGCAAGGAGAGATAAGAAAGCCTTCCTCAGTGATCAATGCAAAGAAATAGAGGAAAACAATAGAATGGGAAAGACTAGAGATCTCATCAAGAAAATTAGAGATACCAAGGGCACATTTCATGCAAAGATATGCACAATAAAGGACAGAAACAGTATGGACCTAACAGAAGCAGAAGAGAATAAGAAGAGGTGACAAGAATACACAGAAGAACTATACAAAAAAGATCTTCATGACCCAGATAATAACGGTGGTGTGATCACTCACCTAGAGCCAGACATCCTGGAATGAGAAGTCAAGTGGGCCTTAGAAAGCATCACTACAAACAAAGCTAATGGAGGTGATGGAATACCAGCTGAGCTATTTCAAATCCTAAAAGATGATGCTGTTAAAGTGCTGCACTCAATATGCCAGAGAATTTGGAAAACTCAGTGGTGGCCATAGGACTCAAAAGATGAGTTTTCATTCCAGTCCCAAAGAAAGGCAATGCCAAAGAAGCTTCAAACTACTGCACAATTGTACTCAAAATTCTCCAAACCAGTCTTCAACGGTGCGTGAACCGTGAACTTCCAGATGTTCAAGCTGGATTTAGAAAAGGCAGAGGAACCAGAGATCATATTGCCAACATCCGCTGGATCATCAAAAAAGCAAGAGAGTTCCAGAAAAAACATCTATTTCTGCTTTATTGACTATGCCAAAGCCTTCGACTGTGTGGATCACAACAAACTGTGTAAAATTCTTAAAAAGATGGAAACATCAGACCATCTTGCCTGCACCCTGAGATATCTGTATGCAGGTCAAGAAGCAGCAGTTAGAACTGGGCATGAAACAACAGACTGGTTTCAAATCAGGAAAGGAGTACATCAAGGCTGTATGTCACCCAGGTTATTTAACTTATATGCAGAGTACATCATGCGAAATGTTTTGGGCTGGATGAAGCGCAAGCTGGAATCAAGATTGTAGGGAGAAATATCAATAGCCTCAGATATGCAGATGATTCCATCCTTATGGCAGAGAGCAAAGAACTAAAGAACCTCTTGATGAAAGTGAAAGAGGACAGTGAAAAAGTTGGCTTAAAACTCAGCATTCAGAAAACTAAGATCATAGCATCTGGTTCCATCACTTCATGGCAAATAGATGGGGAAACAGTGACAGACTATTTTCTTCGGCTCCAAAATCACTGCAGATGGTGACTGCAGCCATGAAATAAAAGACACTTGCTCTTTGGAAGAAAAGCTATGACCAATCTATAGAGCGTATTAAAAAGCAGAGACATTACTTTGCTAACAAAGGTCCATCAAGTTAAAGCTATGGTTTATCCAGTAGTCATGTATGGATGTGAGAGTTGGACTATAAAGAAAGCTGAGTGCTGAAGAATTGTTACTTTTGAGCTGTGGTGTTGGAGAAGACTCTTGAGAGTCCCTTGCAAGGAGATCCAACCAGTCCATCCTAAAGGAAATCAGTCCTGAATATTCGTTAGAAGGACTGATTCTAAAGCTGAAACTCCAATACTTTGGCCACCTCATGCGGAGAACTGACTCATTGGGAAAGACCCTGATACTGGGAAAGATTGAAAGCAGGAGGAAAAGGGGACAACAGAGGATGAGATGGTTGGATGGCATCACCAACTGAATGGACATGAGTCTGAGTAAGCTCTGGGAGTTGGTGATGGACAGGGAAGCCTGGAGTGCTGTGGTCCATGGGGTCACAAAGAGTCAGACACGACTGAGCGGCTAAACTGAACTGAACTGAACGTCATAGGACATTTAGCTCAGTGATTTCCAGACTTCATTTGGCACCAGAACCCTCTCATCGGCTGAAGTTCTACATAGAAAGGCTGGGCTGGCAGTGGGAGAGGGGCTTTCCTGAGAAGGGTATCCCAGCAAAACCCCCCTTGATCTCCATGGTAAAGTTTGGACACCACTCTCTTGTCCCCTAGACCCACCCGCTACCACCTCCCTCACCACTCTGCAAGTAGAAAGAGACCAGTTTTGCAGACATAACATATATCAACATATACCAACTTCTATACTTTAAGTGCATGCAGTTTATTGTATATCAATTATACATCAATATGGCTATAAAAGAAAGAATTTGGAAACCCTAAGAAACAAACATAAAAGGCAATGTTGTTGTTCAGTCACTCAGTCATGTCCAACTCTTTGCAACCCCATGGACTGCAGCACACGAGGCTTCCCTGTCCTTCTCCATCTCCTGAAGATTGCTCAAACTCATATCTATTAAGTTGATGATGCCATCCAACCATCTCATCCTCTGTCACCCACTTCCCCTCCTGTCTTTAGTCTTTCTCAGCATCAGGATCTTTTCCGGTGAATTGGCTCTTCACATTGGGTGGCCAAAGTATTGGAGCTTCAGCTTCAGCATCAGTCCTTCCAATGAACATTCAGAGTTTATTTCCTTTAGGATTGACTGGTTTGATCTCCTTGCTGTCCAAGAGACTCTCAAGAGTCTTCTCCAGTACCACAGTTCGAAAGCATCAATTCTTTGGTGCTCAACCTTCTTTATCGTCTAACTCTCACATCCGTACACAACTACTGGAGAAACCATAGCTTTGACTGGATGGACCTTTGTCAGCAATAAATAGTGGTTATAACAAGGAAAGCTCTACAGTAAGTCTTGGGATGATATCTGTGCATTATCTACAGGGGCCAGAGGAGGCATCCAGGACAGGATAGACTCCATGTGCCGACAGTACAGGTTTCATAAAGGCACATCATTAAAGCAAAATAAAAAGCCATTATAAACTCTAAGGGGGAGAGTCAACTAAAAATTGATATGTGTTCCAAATAGGATACCAACTAATATTTGGCATGATTTTTAAGACTTGATGGAAAATTTAAAAATATTAATAGAGTCCATCTTGCTTTGATATTAGAACTTCCCTCTGTCATTGACCCAGAGGTCGTGATAGTGAACCTTCACCCAAAAGCTATAATCCAAGCCTGTGCTTGGCCTGGCAGAGAAACATGACACAGTTAAGACAAAAATAAATGCTCTTTACTATTGGGTTGGCCAAAAAGTTCATCCCATCTGTGGAGTGATTGTTCACAGAGTGCCTAAGTGGTGCAAGCTGGGCTGCTTGCTTTGTCTCCTAACCTTGGCTCCTCCCGTTATGTCCTTGCACCCAGGTGTACTTAAGGGAACCTGCACAGGAATAGGAAACGTCCCCTATCTCCCCACCCCCACCTGCTTTACTCTGCATCCTCGACCTCCCTGGCTTTCTCTCGCCAGGGCCCCCATCTTTCACCTTATTTATTTCCGGCCCTGCAGTTGCTATCTGGGTCAGATTTGGGAGCCAGTATTTGCATTTGCCCCTGTCTCAGCCCCCACCCCATATGGCACATTGAAGAATGGGAAAAAGAGCTGCTCTGTACACATAGGTATCTCCTGCCTCTTCCCTCAGCTGCAGAGCTCATTGAGATGTGGTTGCTGGGGCCCTGCCGACTCCCTCAGGGGGCATCATTGCCTCCCTGCCCTCCTGCTGCCTTTACAGTCATGAGTTCAGGCAAGAGCCCACTTGCTCGGCATCTTTCTCCTCGGCCCTGGCTGTCGGTCAGCCTCCCTGAACTAACAGAGGACTGCCTTCCCAGCATTTGTGGCTGGAACACATTCATCACATCTACCACAACCAAGTGCTGCTGTCACACCTCCCTGGCCTGGCTGCATCATCTTTAAGTTGTGGGGAACGTTTATATCTTGACAGTGAGATTGGGTTTCCATCAGTCATATGGTGATTTGTGTGTGTGTTTTAAAATAATTACTCAGACAAAAAGAACAGAATCTCAGTGGTTCTTAAACATCTGAATTAACCATGAGGGAGCTGAAAGCTATGTTGTTTGGGACAAGAGCAGGGTTTTTATTGGATAAGCCCCAGAAGGAACATTAAAAGGCTCCATGTTTTTGTATATTTTGATATAATTGCTCTGTACCTCCATTAGTCCCACTGGAAAATTAGTAAAAAACAGGATCTCCCTTAAAGCCAGATACTACATCCAAATGGAGACTTCCTGAATTAAAGACATCACCAAAACAACGTTAAACGTTGACATTTCCTGATATATCAAATGCCACCCTCTCCTTTATCTTCTCTTTAAACTAGTTTTAAAAAAGCTGTTTTTCCTTTCCAAAACCAGAAGCTCATTTGCTTTTTAAAACCAGTTTGCTTATTTACAGTTAGGACTGATCAAATTTAGAAACAAATACTTTAAGCTGTGGTTTCATTTGTGCTGGTTTCCACGGGAGCCTAGTAAATCCATGTGATATGTGATGCTCAGCCAGAAAAGTGACATCTGTGAGTGACCATGACCACAGCCCATCTGAAACCACCTCTACTCTCCTGCTTCTCTTTCCCAGACAAGCTGATGCGGAGTCAGAGTGTCCGTACTGGTGGGAGCCATGGGGAAGCTCAGCTGATGTCTGTTCTGTGCCTGAGGTGAAAGCTGGTCAGCAAAAGAGACTCTTTTTTTTTTTCTCTCCCTCTTCTGCAGAATCCCAGCCCGGGATTGTTTGCTGTGAAGCACCCTCTGACTTACGTGGAAACCTTGATCGATTACCACCTGTGCTCCCACCCCAAGTACAAGTTCACCAAGGAGTGCCACTGCGGCTCCAGCATCCCCATCACCCAGAAGCAATTTCTCCATCACACGGTAAAGCCATCCCAGGCTCAGCAGCAGAACTGGCCCTGGGCTGCAGGGACCAGGGGGTGGGGGACAAGGAAGTGAGGGGTCACAGCTGGAACTGGGAATAAGAGAGTTTGCAGCCACAGCTGCAGAACAAGGATAGTAACCATGGCACAGGGGCACTGGCATGCCCCAGCTCAAGAGTAGGGCAGGTGGGTTCGCCACACCACCCCTGTCTGCCTGTGCCCACTTCCCAGGCTTCATGTTGGCCCCTTTCAAAATTCTTATTCTCTTTTCCTTTGAAGGCTATGCCTAATATTCATTTTATTCCCACTGTGACCATGTAAGAGAAGTCACATGGTGGTCACAATCCTGGGGTCTGACGTTCTCTCTCTTTGGTCCCTAACAAGGAGAGAAAGGTCAGAAGGGACAAGGTGGTGATGTGACAAACACACAGTGAGAAAGAGGCTCTCCAGAGTCCCTTCTTCCCTGGATAACCAGCCTGACCTCAGTTTCCAGCAACATCTCCTGCAGGTGACCCTCAGCCCTTCCACACTCGACAAAACCCCACCTTAGGTCATCATCTTGGCCCTACTCCCGCCAGCCCCACTTCACACCTCTTCCCACATCACTTTCCTGCCTCTTGGGTGTACAATTCAAGCAATGACCCATGTGGTCCTCACTCCCTTCCCCTTCATCATCCCTGAGTCCAGCCACCCTGGGTCCCACCAGTCTGCTTTACACACCACGTGACTCGCTCTCTTCCACCTGGGTGCCAACACCACACGACTACCACCCCTTACCCCCTGCAGAAGCCTTCCTGCCATTCAAATCTTACCCAGTCCTTCTCCACTTTGAAAGCCATCCATGGTCCCTGCTGCCCATGGGAGGAGCTCCAAGCTCATGAGCTTGGCCCATGAGACCCTTCACAACCAGCCTGCCTTCCTGGCCACATTTTCTGTCAACCCCCATCACACTCCCTGCACTCAGTGACCCCTGATCACACCCCCCTTGGCATCTCAGTGCACTTGCACATGCTCACCGCCCCCCATCCCCACTGCCTGGAAGAGCCTTTGATGAACTGACCCATGCTCTCTAAATGTTGCATTAGCATCACATTCACAGTAATCAAAACAGATCGAGAGGCCTGACCTGCCCCTCCACACCGGGACCCTTGCTTCTCTGCCTCATAAGTCAGGGCACAAACCTCTCCTTCGTCCTGCTTTAATTCCTGCTGCTTCATTGAACACTATTTACTGGAGTGGTTGTCTTTTTTAGCCTCAGAAAAATTCTATTAAGCTTAAATGATAAATCTTGCAGTTCAACTTTAAACACTGAAAATTAGCCAGCTGAGTGAAATTGAAGTGCTTCCTGGACTTTACCTGTGGTCCCCCTGTGCTGGCTCTATTACAGGACATAATACCTGGAGTGATGACCTGGAAGAGGTTCCAGAGCCTGGTGTTCTTATCCCTGCCCGAAACTTCTAAGACAGAGGTGTTGCCGAGGTAAGCCCAGCTCATGTTGCCTCAGAGGGGTATGTGTGCCCCTCAGATTACAGAGATTGTGACCCCGAAAGTTGCCTACCAATAAAATATCAAATCATACTTTTGGTGCATGAGGGAAGTTCGGTAGTCAGAGGGATATGATGATGTGTAACTGATTTTCATCTCTTTATCTTGAGATAAACTTTATTTTTTTTTAACTTTTATTCACATCTAGTTGATTTACAATGGAGAAGGCAATGGCACCCCACTCCAGTACTCTTGCTTGGAAAATCCCATGGATGGAGGAGCCTGGAAGGCTACAGTCCATGGGATTGCAGAGGGTCGGACACGATTGAGCGACTTCACTTTCACTTTTCACTTTCGTGCATTGGAGAGGAAATGGCAACCCACTCCAGTGTTCTTGCCTGGAGAATCCCAGGGACGGGGGAGCCTGGTGGGCTGCCATCTCTGGGGTCGCACAGAGTCGGACACAACTGAAGCGACTTAGCAGCAGCAGCAGTTGATTTACAATGCTATGTTAGTTTCAGATTTACAGCAAAATGACTCAGATATGCATGTATAGATACGTGTATCTATGTAGATATATATAGGTAAATTCTTTTTTTACATTCTTTTCCATTATTGATTACTACAAGATACTGAGTATAGTTCCTGTGCTATATAGAAGGTCCTTGTTGGTTATTTATTTAATATATACTAGTGTGTATATGTTAATCCTAATCTTCTAATTTATCCCTACCCCCTACTTTTCTCCTTTAGTAACCATAAGTTTGTTTTCTATGTCTGTGAGTCTATTTTTGTTTTATAAATAATTTCATTTATATCATTTTTAGATTTCACATACAGGTAATATCATATGATATTTGTCTTGCACTTAGTATGATCATCTCAAGGTCCATTCATGTTGCTGCAGATGGCATTATTTCATTCTTTTTTATGGCTGAGTAATATTCCATGGTATATATCTACAATATCTTCTTTATCCATTTCTCTGTTGATGGACACTTAGGTGGCTTCCATGTCTTGGCTATTGTAAACAGTGCTACTATGAGCTTTGAAGTACACATATCTTTTCTAATTGTGTTTTTTTTCTAGATATTTGCCCAGTTGTGGGATTGTAGGATCATATCATAGCTCTTGAGATAAACTTTTAAAAAAATTAATGTCACAGGGCTTCCCTGATATTCCAGGGATTAGGAATCCTTCCTACCAATGCAGGGACACAGGTTTGATCCCTGATCTGGGGTGATTGCATCTGCTGAGGGACAGCTGAACCCATGTGCCACAACTACTGAGCCTGAACCCTGGAGCCCGTGCTCTGTCCACAACAAGAGAAACCACTGCAACAAAAAGCCCATGCGCTGCAGCTGGAGAATAACCCCCACTCGCCACAACTGGAGAAAGCCCATGTGCAGCAACAAAGACCTGGCACAGCCAAAAACAAATAAATAAATAAATAACTGGGGTTTTTTAGAAAAAAAATTAATGTCACGGTGGATCATTGACCATACTTCAATAAAAGTAGACAACCAGTCCACATAATTCAACTGAAATAATCATGGTTCATTTTCAGCATTTTAGAATTGCCATGATCTACACCCTCCATATCCACACCAAAGGATCCAGGTCTCTCCATGCCCTAGCCTGGCCATTCACCGGGAGGCCCCACAGCTGTCATCGGAGACAGAGCAGGTAGATGAGAATAGTGTTAGACCAAAGAAGGAGGAAATTTAACTAAGCACATTCTTGCTAATTTGCTTAACTAGCACCTCTTCAAAGCCCTAAGATCAAACAACTAGCTGATGCCTTTTCCTTTAGACGCAGCCTGGTCAGTGACCTGCTCCTGAGACCTGGAATTTACTTATTTGGTCCATTGTCCTTACAAATATAGTAAAATGAGTTGCTGGTGAGCAAGCGTGACTAGTACCCCAAGACAATGACCATCATCAGTGACCTATTGCTCAAATCCTTTGATCTGGAGTGTGGCCCACCCCAAGGGGGCAAAGCCCCACCACGGCCCCAGGAGTAGTCAGCTCTGCCTGGGCCTAAGCACTGCCACCAACCAGGGTCAGTGGGTACTTACACCCTGACTTCTGCCAGCGTGTCCTGGTTCCTCGCCATTATCAGAATTCTCCTAGGTCCTCAGGAGCCGTGCGACCTCAGCCACACTCTCTGATCAGCTCTTTGGGCCAGGTCCTCTCATCCAGAACCCAGGCCCATCAGATCTGCTCAGCCTTGACGTTTTCGTTTTAGTAGAAGTAGGAGAAGACGCCCCTGTTGGTCCAGTGGTTAAGAATCTGCCTTCCAGTGCAGGGGACATGGGTTCGATCCCTGGTCTGGGAGCTTGGATCCCACCTGCCACGGGGCAACTATGCCAGTGACGGGGCAACTGTGCCAGTGACCAGGCAACTATGCCGGTGTGCTGCAACTCTTGAGCCCATGCACCACAAGTGGAGGGTCGGTGCACCACAAGGAAAGATCCTGCATGATACAACTAAGATGCAACACAGCCAAATAACAAGTAAATATATATATATTTTTTAAGTAGGAAAGCTCACCCCAGTGTGCACCAACCCCATATGCACTGTCACCCACATATCCCCAGGGATTCAAGAAGGCAATTGAAATCCAGTTTGTGACCCTGGAACCCTTACCTTTACTTCTTCCTCCACTGCCAGCAGAAAAGCTCTTCCTGAATTAATCGAAATCCAGGCTTTTCCACGTGCTGTTCCTTTTGGGTCATTTTTTTCAGTGTGTCTCTACTGCCCTCCTTTGCCTGGAGATGAGCATGAGAGCAAGCAGAGGATGTGGGCCATGGCAGGGGCTCAGAAATGTTAGTTCCTTTTCTGTGAATTCATATTACTGAACCAAACTTGGGTCCGCTCACGCATGCACAGCAAAGCCAGTCTACTGACACGAGGTTGTGATGGAAGTGAAAGTTGCTCAGTTGTGTCCCCATGGACTGTAGCCCACCAGGCTCCTCTGTCCATGGGATTCTCCAGGCAAAAATACTGGAGTGGGTTGCCATTCCCTTCTCCAGGGAATCTTCCCAACCCAGGGATCGAACCCAGGTCTCCTGCATTGCAGGAGGATTCTTTACTATCTGTGCCACCAGGGAAGCCCCAAGAAAGTATTGCAGGCACCAAGAAGGAGAACAAGGCAGCTAAAGCTCAAAAAGCCCAACTCCCCTTGGCTTTCAGGGAAGCATTTTTAAAGCCCAGGTGAGGGAGGGGGATTGCAGGGTGTGTGATCAGTTCACCATACACAGGTCTCTGATTAGGTGATGGTGAGGTTACAGAATGATGTCATGTTGTCAGTTCTCAGGTTACCATAGGTCTGGGGGCTCAGTGGTCATGGTCATCAAATAGTTAACTTCTTGCATTTGGTCGGGGTTTGGCATCTGTAACTCAGGAATGTGCATCAGATACTGTTATCTGGGCATTTCAGAGTGGAGCTATAGCAGAGGACCTAGATAAGGGTCTGTAGCTCACCACTAGCCAGTCGGAAGAAAGTCACACACTCTGCAGCCCTCACCCCAAGTTTTGCCTTTAAAAACTTCCCCCTGAAAACCTTCAGGCAGTTCTGAAGGTTTGGGCACAAGCCACCCTCTTCTCCTTACTGGATCCTGCAGTAAACCTTCCTCTGCTTCAGACTCTGGCATTTTGGGTTGCTTGGCCTCACTGTGCATTGGGTACATGAACTTGTATTTGGTAATATTAGCATATTTCTAAGACCTGAAATCTCCAGAACCTAGGGCTGGAGGGAACAACCTTACAGAGAGAAGGACACTCTGGTGTCTGAGAGACCCAATAGCCCTGTCACCCACTCTGCATCCTTGGGCGAGTCACCCATCCCTGAAGCCCTTGAGCAATGATTTCCTTGTCTATGAAATGGGGACCTGAAGGAGTCCCTACGGAGCACTTATCAGGACTCACGTGGTGCCTCCAGCACTGTCCTTAATAACTCTTCCCACTCCTGCCGTCCCCCACCCACTAAACCTTGCAGTCACTCTGCTGCCACGAGATGGCGATGACCCTCCATCATCTGGACTCAGATCCTCATTTTGCTGAGGAGTGAAGGCACTTCAGAACAGACCCCAGTCATCAGGGAACCAAGCAAAGCTGCGTGGCACCCTCCCCTAGACAGAACATGTAAAATGAGAAATGGTGGGGAGTGCAGATGGCCAGGGTCCACCAGCTGTCAGCAAGCACGGGTCTCAAGAATTAAGACAAAAACATCCTGTGTTTTTTTTTTTCTCCAAAGCTGTGTCCTTGGAAAAATCTCCTGAGGCTATTCTTTCAAAAGGCACTCAGAGTGCAGTTACTTTGGGCTTGAATTAACCATGAATTAAACATGAATTCCACATGAATTAAAGAAAACTCTCCAACTAGGAGTTGTTACCTCCAGCTTCTGTGCTGAGGTACAGAAGCTTGAGTACTCTCCAGCTTGAGTGCTCTGTTGGGCCAATTTGTTTCAAAATAAAGCATAATTGCATGACAGATTATAAAATCAAGAGAGGATTCTTTATTTCTTCATCATGTATTTCCATAATGTAAGACACTAGCTCATGTTTTTGTTTCTAAAAGACTTACAGAATAATAATGGTATTCCTTTTTAACTTCCCACAGACCCACTAATGATACTTCAATTTGCAGTCATTGTGCTTGAATAGATTACCTGTTTCTTAGCTGGTATTTCTCCTGTATTTTTGCCGCTGAGAGTTATCTGTTTTTTATTAAACCATGCAATATTATTTAATGTTTATTTATTCCAAGTCATTTTTGCATTCATAATAATCAAAACAGCTCACTTGGGTTCTTTGCTCCTTAATAAATTCAGAGAGAATTTATTGAGTCTCTCTGACTCCCATGAAATCTGAGTCAGCATCAATGAAGAAATTACCTATTAATAATCCAGAAGTGCCAGACTTTGGGATTTCATAGATGGGTGAAGAGTCCAGAAGAATCTTAGGAACTGACTCACGGTTGTCAGAGTTTTACTTTTCCAAGAAAGGCATGAAACAAAACAAAGCAAAATATACTACTCAAACACCCACTGTCACCACCCTTTCAATTCCAGAGGAACGCATTAACACGTAGAAAAGTAAGAATTTAAAAATTAGATGAGTTTGGTCTCATGAAAAACCTTTAGTTGCTATTCTGTCTTCCAGACCAGCCTGGCCTTGGAAGAGTGGTCCAGGCTCCCACCTTCTTCCACCCCTTCCTCAGATACATGCACTTGGAGATCTCAGTGGGACTGTCCGTTAGAACCTGCATTCTTTGTCATTAAGTCAGTAAATAAGGTTAATCTCTGGGTGGTGGAGGCCAGGTCCCTTTTGCTGAGAAATGGTATTAGAGACCAAAATCTGGGTTCCTGGTGCACACATTGCCCCTGGGGGTGGAGGGGGGTTGTTTCTTGGCCTCCTCAGCAGACAATCCAGAGTGTGGGGAAGTGCATGTATATACACATACTTTCACACATATGTTCATAGCCATACAAAAATGCATGACCACATACATCTATACACGTATGCACATATACACGTGCACATACACACTGTACACACCTATCCCCATTTTGGAAGTCATGAATCTACGCTGGTGCTTATAATCCCAGCCCACACTCATGGAGTTGCTTAGTTATCTGTCTGTTCTTCCTCTGTGAGAACCCTGGCTTCCTAAGACATTTACTCGCTCATTTTTATAGAGTGTTAAAAATAGTTTCAGAATGACTTCACCTATAACCACTTTAAAAAACAAGCATAGTAAATAGAGCTCAAGATTTATTTGAAGTTTTCTCCCTATCCCCATTCTATCCAGGATGTGGATATATAGTCAAATACTATATTTATGAGTTATTTGGATTACTCCTTTTCTCTTTAAGTATTTTTTAATTGAAGTATAATTGATTGACAAAGTTTTAGGTGTACAGCAAAGTGATATAACTATATATATATATATTCTTTTCCAAATTCTTTTTTCTATTATAGGTTATTACAGGATATTGACTATAAGTCCTTCCTTTTCTTCTTTGTTTTTCTTTCTTTCCCTTCCTCTTTCTCTCTTTTTTCCCCTCCACTGTGCTTATGGAATTCATATGAAATTTTATGTGTTTCAGTTTGCTTTCAGTTTAGGGGCATTTCCTCCCTTTCGTTAGAGAAGGAAAGGGCAACCCACTCCAGTATTCTTGCCTGGAGAATCCCATGGACAGAGGAGCCTGGCAGGCTACAGCCCCTGGGGTCACAAAGAGTCAGACATGGCTGAGCAACTCTCACTCACTCACTCCTCCCTTTCATATTGATTTAATTTTATTTTTTGAATATGTAGAACATTAACACACTAACCAAATTCAAAGCTACACAAAAAGTCAAACTCAGACACGTGTCACTCCATCCCACCTCCCTTCTGCCCTTGCTGGTAGCCAGCTCGGTCTAACACCGTTCCGATGTTTCTCTTCGTAATGCTAAACAGAATATATGTATTTTTCATGTTTCCCCTCTTCCTTATTCAAAAAGTGGCACACTGGATAAGCTCTTCTGTATCTTGCTGTTTTCACTTATAACATCCCCTGAAAATCACTCCATATTAGTTGATAAAGATCCTCCTCACTCTTTTTTACAGCTGTAAAAATCATGGGCTGTAGTTGCATTTAACCAAGCCCTATGCTTGGTGGGCCAGGCACATTTTTGCTTATTAAACAAGAAGAAACTTATCTCCAAGACATATCTGCACACATCAAGGAGGCTTCAATTAATCCCCCTGGTGTCCCATCCGTGCCACCTGCAGGGCCGGTAAGAAGGTAAGAAGGTCAGTTTCCTGCCATGGGTCATTTTTTACTCTTTTTTTATGAGACAGCACTCTTCCCAGCTTCTCAAAGCTTATTCCAGAAAATTATTAAAAATGTATATCCATTTGTGACTCTTTCCCTATTCCCTTTGCTGTTGTGTGTTAGTTTTTATTCCTCTAATAGCATTTGAGAGGTTTGTGAGAAGGACTTGAGACCAAAAAAAGGAAAAATTTTTTAAAGGTGAGTGTTTATTCCACCAACTTGAAACAGAAATATTCTGTCAACTTTAAAATTAACAAACTGTTTTTTCCTCCCCATCTCAGTGCTTTTAATGTCCTCAATACCCAGTAATTTTTATGTAAAAGTCTAAAATTATAATACTAAACAATATATAAGGAGGTGGGGAGGAGGTCTGAACTTGAATAAACAACTAAGGAAGAGTATAAATGTGGGAAAAAGTATTAAGAAGAAAAAGTAAACTATCTAGCTGCCCCAGCCCACCTCCACCCCCAGGAAATAAAGTAAGTTTAGATACTACACATTTGAAAATTCTTTTTCTAAGCTCTTGGAAATATCTTATTTAGCACCATTCTCTTGGATTTGACCGGTACCCGTCACAGCCTGCAATGCAGGAGACCCAGGTTCAATCTCTGGGTCAGGAAGATCCCTTGGAGTAGAAAATGGCAACCCACTCCAGTATTCTTGCCTGGAGAATTCCATGGACAGAGGAGCCTGGCAGGCTACAGGCCATGGGGTCACAAAGAGTCGGACACGACTGAGCGACTAATACTTTCACTTTTTACTTTCATCATCACCACCCACCCCCCCGCCTTTACCTCTAGGGAGACATGGGTGGGTTTCCAGGGGTGAAGAGCATAAATGGTAGCATATGCTCTTGGATGGTAGCATCCATGGTATTTTATGGTAGCATAAAATACCAAAGGTAAAATAAAAGTGCTTTAGAAGATTGTATAAAGACCGTGAGACTACTAATGTGGTCACATATCCTTGGCTGCTCTGTGATTTTTCCACAGCTGTGATTCCTTCAACTTAGTCATGCTGCCTGTCGACGTCCCTGCTGTTCTTGACGCCTTGCCGGAAGAAGACAGGATAGAGACAGTTGAACGGTACTTTTTTACCTGTGGTCTCACTGTCTATGTTCCGGAAACATGCCAGGTGCTCTGAGAGATTTCCAAGGAGCACACAGCACCTGAGCTTGCAGCCCCACCAAGACACGGCTGACACCCAGCCACACCCTCAGCAGATAAGATGCTGGATTTGTGGTGGAGAATAATAGTCTCAGGTCTCAAACTGGCTGACCTTTCAGTGCTGCAGGTGCTCAGGGAGGGGCGAGCAGAGTGGGTGCTAAGTGGGCTTCCAAGGCTGCAGAATCGCATGCACTTGGGTTAGTATTCAGAGGGCAGGTAGGATTTGGAGGGGCAAAAGAAATATAGCCCCCACCCCAAACAAAATATTTTTAAAAGAAAAGTCAAAAACAAAAATTTTAAGGAAAAAGGGGAAAAAAGAAAACCCAGAACCCCCCAAAGTAAATAAAAAAACAAACAAAAAAATTAAGGAAAAAGAAAAATAGCTTCCAAACGAAGGCACTTAAATTTGATTTTATTGATGAGCATCCAACATCCAGTGAGAATGTGTCCTTGAATCTGCTGTGGCCACGCCCGCTATGGCTCTTCCCAGGTGGTGCTAGGGGTAAAGAACACATCTGCCAGTGCAGGAAACTTGAGACGTGGGTTTGATCCCTGGGTCGGGATGATCCCCTGGAGAAGGAAATGGCAACCCACTCCAGTATTCTTACCTGGGGAATTCCATGGACAGAGGAACCTGGCAGGCTACAATTCATGAGGTTGCAAGGGTCAGACACAACTGAAGCGACTTAGCACAGCACGCCCGCTTTAATATTTCTTCCTGTAAATAACCAGTGAGTGAAGTACTAAATATTGGTTTTTGTGAGACCTGCCCACAAGCAGTGGTACTTGGCAATACTTGGACGTCTGAAGCTTAGAACCCAGGTCTGAACAGGGAAGTTGAGTGTCTGCTACTCGAACCCCAGAGCATGAGGGCATTTCCTGAGGATGCTGCAGCCAGGTGGGTGGCCGGGGTGACACACGGTTACTTGACGTTCAGTTTGGGGAGGCAGGTGAGGAGATGCTCTGCAGACCCTTCCCCATTCAGCACTGATATTCAGACTCATGAGTCAATTTCCTCACTAATGTGCAGACTCATGAGTCAGTTTCCTCATCTTTGAAATGAGAATAGTAGTACCTACTTCACAGGGGTTGTCAATTAAGGAAGATGAGGAGGAGGTGGAGGAGGGTAGTTGTAACAGTAACATTTACAGAGCATTAAATATGAAGTCAGGCCCAGCACTTGGCAAGAGTTTCATTCACTCCAACAATGAGGTCTTCTTATTTTCCATACTTTGGAGATGAGGAAACTGCTAACGGGAAGCAGTTTTGCAAATCACTGTCTTGTAAATCACCAGCATCGAGATTGGCACAGAGCTTGACACAGAGCAGCTGCTTAGCAAAGATTAGGCGATCGGAGTGACTTTGTGCAGTTTTCAAGGATGTTTTCCCAAACACAATATGGCTCTGCCCACCTTTGTTTATGTTTTGCTGTGAGGAGAGGGTTCCTGTTTGTAATTCTAAATTTTGAAGCCTCTGTTGATCTTGGAGGCATTTCTCTTTGAGTGTAGCAGAGACAGCCACTCAAAAGAATTGTCTCTTCTACAGAAATAGGATTGTTGAAACCGGAGGCTCAGTGTCACCTGAGTTAGGTCATCCATGTGACTCAGCCTTTACCAAGAGGGCAGGAGAAGATGTGAGATGTCCTCCTGAGGGCAGGACCAGGATGGAGTGGGTTTATCTCCTGCAGACTCTCTCCCTGCTTCCTGGAGCTGGAACTCACACTTGCAGTGACCCAGCTGTAACTATTAAGCAACCAAGCACCAGGCCAGGGGTCCACAAACAGCCAAATCTGGCCTACCACCTATTTTTGCAAAACATCTGCTTGATTGAAACACAGCCACACTCATTCATTGGAATGTTTTCCATGACTCCTTTCATGCTGCAACAGTGTGCGTGCATGCTAAGTCACTCAGCGTGTCCAACTCTTTGTGACCCCACAGACTGTAGCCCACCACACTCCTCTGTCCATGGGATTCTCCAGGCAAGAATACTGGGGTGGGGTGCCATTCTCTCCTCCAGGGGATTTTCCTGACCCAGGGATCAAACCAGTGTCTCTTACGGCTCCTGCATTGGCAGACAGATTATTTATCGCTAGCGCCACCTGGGAAGCTAATTGTAAAAGAGACCCACTGAGGCCTTTACTCAAAAAGTTTCCTGACCCTTGCTGTAAGGGGTAGCAGACCTCAATATAAAAATAACCTCAATCCCTGTAATTTCTTCTCTCACCTGTAGATTATTTAGAAGCATATTGTTTTCTTTTTAAAGCAGTTGTGGATTTTTTGGTTATCTTCTTTGCTATTGATTTCTAATTGAATTCCATTGTGGTCACAGAACATTCTCAGAATGATTTCAACCTTTTGAAATATTCATGCTTTCCTTACAGTCCAAGATACGGTCAGTATTGGTAAATGTTGCATGTACACCTGCAAACAATATGCATTCTGTAACCCCATTTTTCCTTTTCTTGGGGATGGTTTTGATCACCGCCTCCTGTATACTGTTATGAACTTACGTCCATAGTTCTTCAGGCTGTCTATCTACCAGATCTAAGCCTTTGAATCTATTCATCACCTCCACTGTATAATCAAAAGGGATTTGACTTAGGTCTTACCTGAAGGGTCTAGTGGTTTTCCCTACTTTCTTAAAGTTAAGCCTGAATTTTGCAATAAGGAGCTCATGATCTGAGTCTCACAGTCAGTCAGCTCCAGGTCTATAGAGCTTCTGCATCTTCCACTGCAAAGAACGTAATCAATCTGATTTCAGTATTGACCATCCAGAGATGTCCATGTGCAGTCATCTCTTGTGTTATTGGAAAAGGGTATCTGCTATGACCAGCTGAAGAAAGAAGAAAAGCGAGAGGCAGGGGAGAAAGGGAAAGATTACTCAGCTGAATGCAGAGTTCCAGAGAATATCAAGGAAAGAGAAGAGGGCCTTCTTAAATGAACAATGCAAAGAAATAGAGGAAAACAATAGAATGAGAAAGACTAGCGATCTCTTCAAGAAAATTGGAGATATCAGGGAATACTTCATGCAAGGACGGGCACAATAAAGGACAGAAACAGTAAGGACCTAACAAAAGCAGAAGAGATTAAGAAGAGGTGGCAAGAATACACAGAAGAACTATACAAAAAAGTCTTAAAGACCCAGATAACCATGATAGCATAACCATGATGGTGTGGTCACTCACCTAGGACCAGACATCCTGGAGTGTGAAGTCAAGTGGGCTTTAGAAAGCATTATTACAAACAAAGCTTGTGGAGGTGATGGAATTCCAGCTGAGTTATTTAAAATCCTAAAAGATGATGCTGTTAAAGTGTTGCACTCAATATTCCAGCAAATTTGGAAAACTCAGCAGTGGCCACAGGGCTGGAAAAGGTCAGTTTTCATTCCAAAGATGGGCAATGTCAAAGAATGTTCAAACTACCAGACAATTGTGCTCATTTCACATACTAGCAAGGTTATGCTCAAAATCCTTCAAGCTAGGGTTCAACAGCATGTGAGCCAAGAACTTGCACATGTACAAGCTGGGTTTAGAAAAGGCAGAGGAACCAGAGATCAAATTGCCAATATTCATTGGAGAAAGCAAGGGAATGCCGGAAAAATATCTGCTTCATTGACTATGCTAAAGCCTATGACTTTGTGCACCACAGCAGACTGTGGAAAATTCTTAAAGAGATGGGAGTACCAGACCACCTTCCCTATCTCCTGAGAAATCTGTATCTGGGTCAAGAAACAGCAATTAGAACCAGACATGAAACAACTGGTTCAAAATTGGGAAAGGAGTATGACAAGGCTGTATATTGTCACCTTGCTTATTTAACTCCTATTCAGAGAACATCATGCAAAATTCCAGGCTGGATAAATCACAAGCTGAAATCAAGATTACCAGGAGAAATATCAACAACCTCAGATATGTAGATGATACCACTCTAATGGGAGAAAATTAAGAGGAATAAAAGAGCCTCTTGAGGAGGGTGAAAGAGGAAAATGAAAAAATCTGGTTTGAAACGCAGTATTAAAAAAATTGAGATCATGGCATCTGATCCCATCACTTCATGGTAAATAGAAGGGGAAAAACTGGAAGCAGTGACAGGTTTTATTTTCTTGAGCTCCAAAATCGCTGTGGACGGTGACTGTAGCTGTGAAATTAAAAGACGCTTGCTTCTTGGAAGGAAAGCTATGACAAACCTAGACCGTGTATTGAAAAGCAGAGACATCACTTTGCCAACAAAGGTCTGTATAGTCAAAGCTGTGGTTTTTCCCAGTAGTCATGTATGGCTGTGAGAGTTGGACCATAAAGAAGGCTGAGCACCAAAGAATTGATGCTTTCGAACTGTGGTTCTAGAGAACGCTTCAGAGTTCCTTGGACAGGAAATCAGACCAGTCAATCCTAAAGAAAAGCAACCCTGAATATCCATTGGAAGGACTGATGACGAAGCTGAAGCTCCAATACTTTGGCCACCTGATGCAAAGAGCCGACTCATTGGAAAAGACCCTGACGCTGGGAAAGATTGAGGACAGGAGGAGAAGGGGGTGACAGAGGATGAGATGGTTGGATGGCATCATCAACTCAATGGATATGAGTTTGAGCAAACTCCAGGAGATAGTGAAGGTCAGGGAAGCCTGTTCTGCTGCAGTCCATAGGGTCACAAAGAGTCGGACATGACTTAGCCACTGAACAACAACAACTATAACAACAAACCCCATTTTTAAACTTCTTGTTATTCTCTGCTTATAAATAACCATTCCTACTGTTGTTTTTAATAGAAAGCTATTTATCAGTCTTATACTTTCTTTAATGTAGATCCAAGAAGTATAGGTGTGATTAATGTTGAAGGAATCATGTAACTCTTAAATGATTGCAGTACTTTTCTATTTTCTTCCTTTCAGTGAGCTCTGTGAACAGAGTATGGACATTATGCTGACTCCAGAAATGATCGAAGCGGAATTCCCAATGCTGGATTACAGGGACACCAAGAAAGAGAAGTAAGTGAATGCTTTATGCCTTAGGAAGAGGTAGCCCAGGATAAAATTTGTCCTACATGACATACAGAACTGTTTGAATCTAAAAACATGTCCAAAGAGACACGTTTCCAGTGCTTTAGGTATTTAGACATGTATCCTATTTACCACCCATGCCACCTCCAGCCTCGTTGCTTATCTTCAGTCACTGGGCCTCAGTCTCCCCATTCAGAACGTGCAGAAAACAAAACCTCTCTCCCGGGCGGTTGTGAAGATTCCATGAGATGCCAGTGTGAGGACACCTCTCCGGGTGCTTGCTCTACACATGTGAACCCTTTCCTGCATCTCTGAATCAGGGACAGCTAGCTAGGCAGACAACACCATCATCCTTCAGAACTTGGTTTTGAAGAATACTTTGGTAAAGGAAATAACCACTAGAGTTCATATGGTTTGTAAGTTTGAAATTCCAGATATCCTTTTAGAATTATTTAAGTCTTTTTAAATTATTAAAATGTTAGAAAATATAGAAAAATATAAAGAATGAAATAAAACAATAATCCTACCACCCAGGGTCAGTACCTTGTACATTTTGGTATGTGGTCTTCCAAGTATTAATACTTTAATTATTTAAATAACTCACAAACACCTACTGTATTTTGTTAAACTGTATATACAATCGTCCCACAGTATCCATGGGGGATTGGTTCCAGGACACCCCTCAGCCTGGGTACTAAAATCTGTGGATGCTCAAGTCCTTTATGTAAAATGGTGTAGAATTTGCATATAACCTATACACATCCTCCTATACTTTAAATCATCTCTGCATTACTTATAATACCTCATCCAGTGTAAATGATTTTTAAATAATTTTCAGCATGCAGCAAATTCAAGTTTTGCTTTTTGGAACTTTCTCATATTTTTTTCCACCTGGGGGTTGGTTGAGTCTGAAAATGCTGGACCTATGGACACAAAGGGCCAACTGTATGTGTTTAAGTGAATTCTATCATATTGTTCGTATTGTTTTATCTTCTAGACTTTCATTTAGCATATTATCATATGTTTATAAATATAGATATCCGTCTTTATATCTTACTGGTAGATATACCATCATGTGCTAACCGATCTTTCTACTGATGATCATGTCAGCTCTTCAGTGTCTTGCTCTTGCCAGTAGGGCTTCGGCAAATTTCCTAGTGCCATAATTCCTTGCAAACTTATCAAACTGTCTCCTTAGGATAAACTTTGAAACATAAACACTAAATCCATGTTCATTTTAAGGTTTTAATACATAGTGCTTTGCGCCATCCAGGAAAATATCAACAAACATCCTACCAGCAGAGGTCAGGATGCCCACAATCAAATGCCCTGAACAACGTGGATATTATCAGACGTTTTTTTCTTCTTTTCCAATATGATAGGTTTTTAATGACCACATTATTGTTTTAATTTTAACTTCTTCGTTTATGAGTGATGGTAAAAATTTTCCTACACTTACCAAATATTTTTCTTCTTTTATCTGGGGCTCTTTTGCCTATATTGCAGAAAGTCTTTATGTTATTCTTATTTATAAGAATGCCTCATATATTAAGGATAATTACCCTTCCTTGTGTATGCTGTAAATTTTTTAGCTTGTCTTCTTTGTTCAGGGTGTTTGGAGGAGGCCCTGCCTTTTCAGAAAGGAATGCCCACATATCTTAGAGGAGCAAGGGGTTCCTTTGGTTCATTTGTAATAGTAACAGAAACCTATAGCAAACCAGCACTTCTCAGAAAGTAGATTAGCAGCTTCTAAAACAAAATTTAGGGGAAAAAAATTTTAATAGAATTTCAGTGAGCATCTGTTTTAATCAGCTATTTAGCAACAAAATATGCTATACTACATAGTACATCTGACGCCTCAACAAAGAGATGCACTTTGCATTTTGTTTCAGGTTTCAAACATATGGCTAAGAGTTTTAAATAAAACCTTTTTTTTTCAGTTTGAAAAACTGAAAAACTACCCATGGACTTAGAACAGTTTGCCCCATGAGCAGGGTAATACCCAATACCTCATTGTTTACTTGCTGTTTCACCTGGTTTTTTCACCATTTTGACTACAGAAAGTAGTATCAAATGCCATTTGATTATCAAATGAGTATTAAATGAAATAGAACTTATTACTTTATATATCTTCACCCAAAGAAAAAAATTCCCTCTTCTTTTTTAATGTATTTCAGCCACTTTACCAAAAAAAAAAAAAACAGAAAAAACAACAATAACTCTAAGCATTTTCTGCATACCAAGTTATTTTTTTTTCAAAATACACATACATTTCACACATTTTCAATAAATAGATCCATGGCATTTTGAATTCACCTATTTTGCAGTTTAAATTATTTTTGTACATTTTTTCATGTGCCAAAATTATCAATATAATTATCAGTTTATTGGCTGTATAGTATTCCAATGATATCTCACAGATGATTTTTTTCAAAGTTTTATTGGAGTATAGTTGATTTACAATGTTGTATTAGTTTAAGGTGTACAGCACAGTGATGTGTGTATATGTATATATATAAATATGAAATATGGGGAAGGAAATGGCAGCCCACCCCAGTATTCTTACCTGGAAAATCCCATGAACAGAGAAGCCTGGTGGGTTACAGTTCATGGGGTCCAAAGAGTCAGACACAACTTATCAATTCAACCACCACCACTGTGTGTGCTAAGTCGCTCCAGTCATGTCCAACTCTGTCGGACCCTATGGACTGCAGCCCACCAGGCTCCTCTGTCCATGGGATTCTCACGTATGTGTGTGTATCTGTTTTTTTCAGATTCTTTTCCCTTATAGGTTATTACAAGAGATTCAGTTCTGAAATTCTCTCCCTGTATACCAAGCATGACCCGATGCTCAGTTCTGTCTTTTCAGTCCTTACTTGTGCCTTTTTTCACCTCCTTCAGCTTCAGCTGGAAGCAGACAGAGTGTCAGACAGACACACATGAGAGCTTGGACAGACGGACAGAAATAAAAAACACATCAGTGATACTTAATGTCCCCATGAAGACTGCTGTCAATTTGGTTTCTGGAAAATACTTATTTTCATGGATGCAAAGAATCATCTGCTCTTTCTTGAAGGCTGTAATCAACCCAAGAGCTTCCTTGCTATCTTGATGGTGATCTCACCCTCTCAAGACCTACTAAGGAGAATTATATTGCAAAATACCCAAGAAACTGTGTGAGTGACTTTAGTTGTTGACACATCATTCAGCTCCCCTTAGATTATCACAATATCACTCAGCCATTAACATATTTAAGGGCTGACATGAACTATGTATTTTTAGATGGATTTCATAAAGTGGTGCCAATTAATTTTTTTAATTATATGCATTAGGGAAGTTTTAATTTTCTCATTTTGAGATACTTCTCCTTTTTCAAAACTTTCAGGCATTTGCCAAAACTTTAGGAAGTTTCACTCTCCTTAGGAAATATTTCACAAGCACTTAATTTTATTTTTTTGAAGTATAGTTGAGTTACAATGTTGTGTTAATTTCTGCTGTACAGCAAAGTGATTCAGTTATACATATATTCTTTTTCATATTCTTTTCTATTATGGTTTATCATAGGACATTGAGTATAGTTCCCGTGCTGTACAGAAGGACCTTGTTTGTCCATTCTCTACATAATGTTTGCATCTACTAACCCCAAATTCCCGGTCCATCCCCCCCACCCCCTCCCCCTTGGCAACCGCAGATCTGTGAGTCTGTTTCTATTTTGTAAATAAGTTCATTTGTATTAATTTTTTATGTTCCACATGTGAGTGATATCATATGGTATTTGTCTTTCTCTCCTGACTTCACTTAGTATAATAATCTCCAGGTCCATCCATGTTGCTGCAAATGGCATTATTTCATACTTTTTATGGCTGAGTAATATTCCAGTGTGTATACGTACCACATCTTCTTTATCCATTCCTCTGTTCATGGACACTTAGGTGGCTTCCATGTCTTTGCTATTGTCAATAGTGCTGCTGTGAACACAGAGGAGAAGCACTTAATTTTGTCTTGAATTTTTCTAACTGGACAGATCATATAGCTGAGCTCACCATCCTTAGACATCTGTGCTTTCAACCAAATACACTAATCCTGTCCTCCCAGGTATTTGGAAAGTTCTACCCTTCACCATGCCAGCAACATCCAGGCTCCACATCAGCCACTCCTCCACCCAGGTGCAGAATCCTCCTTCTTGAGTCCCCTGTTCCAGAGCCATTGTCAGAGTCAGAGATACTGTGTGTCCACTTTACTCATAAACATAAAGAATCAGCTCCTGCCCACTGAGCATTTAGAACCCATCATGCCGGGATGTCCATGCATAAGTTCTCATTTCTCTTTGCAACAATCCTCAGAGATGGGAATTCCCACCACGTGTACCTCTGGAAACGGAGGCTGAGAGTTTAGGTCACTTGGCTCTGCTAAGAACCTAGTGCAACTGAGACAGGAAATCGGGTTGGAATCACCTTCAGCCAGGTGTTTTCACTGGTAACTAAATGATCACAAAGTATGGTTTATACTGTGTTTGTGTATAAACAGCTCCTCCCATCTTCATGAGGCATCACTGGTGACACTGGGCCCAGAAGCAGGGTGGTGATGGGTGAACTGAAGTTTTAAGAGGTGCCCTGATGTGTCCGCATCGGGTTTGTGTTTTATATATATATATCTATTTAGAGAGGTGAAAGACCAAGCACAGCCAACGGAGAAGGCAGGAGAGAAGGTGCTCGAAGAGATGAAGAACCTGCGGAGCAAAGCGCTCAGCTCCTACCTGATCCTAGAATGAAAACCACCAGGAGACCAGTGCCTCTCACTTCCTTTCTGCAGGTCACCATGGTCCTCTGTGTCTGCTTATGTTCCGGCCATTTGGGGAATTAAAGTTTTAGAGAAAAGACTGAAATATAGATGATGTACATATTTTAAACTTATAGTTTTTTCTTTTAAGAAATAAAATGTTGTTAGTATGATGGCAGTGTTTGGAGCTTCTTGCTGCAAGATTTAGTGTGGGCACAAAGGCTTCCAAGTCCTGAGAGGCTGGGAGCCCTTTGGAGGGGCCAGAGGCTGGAAGAGCTGGGGAGGGGTTGCACCCCCACCAGCTCCCATGGCCACTGAGCACCCCTGACTCTGACTTTGGGAACTGCTCCCAGAAAGAGCAGTGCTGGTGAGGACACCAGCTCCTAAGCAGCCGTGTGGCAGCAGACACAGGCGAGGAGGCTAGAAATGGAGGGGACACTGTGGGGCAACTAGGACTTGCTGACTGGCCTGGGAGGAATGGATAACACCTCTGTGAGGACTCTCAGAAGCAGCTGGGGTGGCAGGGCATTGCCTTCGGGTCAGGAGTCCTGGTGATTAGACAGTAAAAAGCAGGCCTTTTGACTGTGTGTATTAACATGACTCCATTCTCATGCATCAGCTGGCCGCAGGTCAGAATCACATAGAGAGCTTCATAAAAACCAGCTGAATCATTGTTGTATTTAAAATAGGTAACCAACAAGATTCTACTAGGTAGTATAGGGAACTCTGCTCGATATTCTGTAATAACCTATATGGAAAAGAATTTGAAAAAGAATAGATACATGTATATGTATAACTGAATCACTTTGCTGTGCGCCTGAAACACAACATTGTTAATCAATTATACTCCAATAAAAATTAAAAAACAGCTGAATCAGGTTGTCTGGGGTAGGACCCAAGCAGTAATAATCTTTAAAGCTCTCCAGGTGAACCTAATGTGCAGCCAGGAGTGAGAACCACTGGCCTCCAGGATAAAGTCTAAATTCCTCTTCCGGGGGCTCCAAGCCCTCGCTTCTCTGGGTTCTGCTTCTAGCTTTCCTCTGCCCCCGCTCTCGGCTCTCTATAGGGCAGTGGGGACCGCTGGCTTGGGTGGCTGTCTGGTTGTGGGTGGATGCTGGTCCTCCTCTTACTAACCACGTGGCTCCCTTAACATCTCTGAACTTGTAAGACTGGGCTCCAGTGCTCACTGCCTGTAGGGCTGTGAGAATGACTTTAGGAAACTTGAAAAGGGTACCTATTATTAAACAGTAGTTGAAAAATCTGAGCTTCTGCAACTTGCACGGCAAGACTGAAGCAGCAGGAATTTTAAAAGTTTTTTCATTTTGAAATAATTTTAGACTTAAGGAAAACTCGCAAAACTAAAACAGTGAGCTCACATATATAGTACCCAGCTTCCCCGATGTTGACATCTACTGTGGGACAATCATCAAAAACAGGAAATTAAAACTGGCTGGGGACTTCCCTGGCAGTCAGTGGTTAAGACTGTACTACCACTGCAGGGAGTGCGAGTTCAATTCCTGCTCAGGGAATATGGTTCAGCACATATGGCTCATGGCCAAAAAATAAATAAAAGAAAATTTCTTGAACTGAATAAAAAAATGAAAATGCAACATATTAACTTTTATTATTTTTTTTGACAGCGCAAGGTAGTTTTTATTCTAGTTTTTTATAACAGAAGTATTTTTATTTTTATTTTTTTACTTTACAATATTGTATTGGTTTTGCCATACATCAACATGAATCCTCCACGGGTGTACACGTGTTCCCCATCCTGAACCCCCATCCCACCTCCCTCCCCGTACCATCCCTCTGGGTCATCCCAGTACACCAGCCCCAAGCATCCTGTATCCTGCATCGAACCTGGACTGGCGATTCGTTTCTTATATGACATTATACATGTTTCAATGCCATTCTCCCAAATCATCCCACCCTCTCCCTCTCCTACAGAGTCCAAAAGACTGTTCTATACATCTGTGTCTCTTTTGCTGTCTCGTATACAGGGTTACCGTTACCATCTTTCTAAATTCCATATATATGCGTTAGCATACTGTATTGGTGTTTTTCCTTCTGGCTTACTTCACTAACATATCAACTTTTAAAAATTACAAAAAAAAAAAAAAACTGGCTCAGCATAGTTGGCCAGTGTCTCCTTACTGTCTTCTTACCTGTGACAGCCCCTCTGTAGTCCCTGAGTGGCAAGGTTCCCAGCCAGCCTGGTACCAGGGCCCTGCCTTACAACAGCCCTTCCTTTCCTTAAAGAGGGTGTCTGTTTTACCACCAAAGAGATGAATCAGATCACAGGATTCAGCCAAGGCATCTTCCCCAACAGCGGGGTCTTCAGCAAAACTTTCTTTTCAGATACTCTTTTTGCAGGAAGTTTGTTAAAGCTGTTGTGAAAAGACTTGAGAGGAAGCAAGTCATGGGAAAGAGCCTGAAGACTGACACACCATACTTACGCCCCCAGTAATGAACAGTGCAAGCCCTTGTGCACACACACATACACACATAGGCACACACATGCACACACATGCCCTTCCCAGGTCCAGTGCAGTATGTCACCCACTAGAGGCCATAACAAGTGGGCCCTTTTTTATGCGATCACTCTCCCCAATGGTAGAGTTGACCCGAGCCTAAGGACAGGCTACTTTTCAGGTCCCCACTGCCTGGAGCTCGATTGGCCACCCTTAGGGCAACCAGTGGTTCTGCTGCTCCCCAAACCCTCCTTCCAAAGCTCCCCGCTCAGCGTCAGGCTGAAGCATCTGAACTACAAGCCTAAACAGGATACCCAGGGCCTCTCCTGTAACTTCCAGCCAATAACTCTGGACCTTTAACTAAACCGGTTTCCTTGTTAAGTTAAGGTTTCCTTAACTAAACCTTTCCGTGGATGCTAAGTCTAGAGGACTTACCAAGACTAAGCTCCTACTCCGCCATGCGGTTTACCTCAGCCGGCACCAGAAGTCAAGCTGGATTAACCGAAAGGTGAAAGGAGGCAGGACGCTGGTTACTGCCATCCTCAGTTGTTCACGTCATGAACTACAGGAAGGAGGGCCGCCAGTGAACCGTCGTAGACGGAAACATCGTTCTTCCTCTTTCTGTGCTTCCTACCAGATGGAGAATCCCCAGGAGAAGAGCTATGAACCAGACTGCAGGCTCCCACCCTCCACCCCAACGGGTGGAGCCAAACAGCTAGTCTCTACTGGGGGAGGGTGCTGATGTGGTCAGGGCAGTTTTGGGTGAGAGATGAGACTGAAGTTTCAAAACAATGAAACTGAGTCTTAACCAAAGTGATATTGTCTAAGTAACCAACATTGACTGACAAATTATAGACTCAGACTGTGCATCCTTAGGGGGGGCCTACTAATAAACAGGAAATCAGATGGTTTGAAGAGTGCAGCTGGTAGCAATTATTGGGAAAAAAATCTTTCATTTATTTGTAAATGAGCTGATACTACTCACTGTTCACACTATAGTCATCACCAGCTTCTGATGTCAAAAAAGATATCAAGGAATGAGAGAAATTATTATTATTGGTGGAAATATAGGATCTGGGAAGCAAGAGGGGGCTGTGCAGAGCAGCCAAGGCAAGGGGCCCAGGGTCTAATTTGGTACTATACCAAATTATAATACCAGTATTATAATAGATGGCATGCTCATTAAAGTTAGTATTTGTGGCAATAGGGAAACTAGTATAAAAGACAAAACATATTTTATATTAGAACAAGGTCTGTTTAAGTAGTCAAACTGTAGTTAAATTTAAAATGGTATAATTCCAGGGACTTCCCTGGTGGTGGTGGGGTCCAGTGGGTAAGACTCCATGCTTCCAATCCAGGGGACAAGTGTTCTCATCCCTGGCTCAGGAGAATCCCAGATCCTGTGGGGCCAAAAAGAAAAAAATGATATGATTCAATGACATTTTTAAAATACATCTTCTTGGGGTCTGCCTCTGAAATGGCCACTGAGCCACTGTCCACTCCCAGGGCCAAGTAGCGTGGTCTGACATATGCCCAAAGCTCTTAGAGTTTGGTCTCTAGTACCATTCCCTAAGAGGAAGCAAAAAAACTTGGAACGTATCTGATTCTATATCTCAGCACAAGGATAATTAAGATGTTCCTGGAGCATGCATTTGTTGCCAGAAAGAAAGTATGCTTTCAAAGTGATCCAGGACAATTTGAAAGGATAAAGGAGCCAGTTGAAAGGAGCTCCCGCTGAGCAAGTTGTGACAGTTTTGGCACTAGAAAGAAAGCAGTAGCTCTCTGCAGAGCCATATGAGACATGCTAGGGGAAAGAAAGGGGGAAGGGGAAAAGGCACGTACAAGATTTTAATGATACTTACAGTATGTTGATGAAGCCAAATGATGAGTATACTGCACTGAAGTTCTAGTCAACGTCAAAATTTCATCATTACAAATCAAATAGCTAAAATATTCATCGCATTCCTGGTAGGAGATGCAGAATCGTATCAGCTCTACTCAAGCAATGAAAAATTGTGGAGGATTTTACTATGACAAAAAAGACATAGGCTTGAGAAGTCCAATTATCTCTGTAAATAAATGCCAACTCGTGACAAATCAACCTGGACCTTTGTTGTTCTGGACCCCTGTCCTGGGCAAGATCCCACCAAGAGTTCAGTCCACAGTATCCCAGGGTAAAGTGGCCCATGAGGGTGGTTCTGTGCTCCAGGATTAGGGGAATACATTTGAAATGTCAAGATGAATAAAAGAATCTACCTAAGTTGATACTTCTGTGCTGGGAAGGTTATCTCTAATAACAAGTTTTATTTCTCTGTTTTATATGTACTTCATTTAAGATGTTTAAAACAGGTTAGAGGATCTGTTACATTTCTATGTCTGTTTTATTAGATTTATATGAGTTGCTTAGTGGTTAAGAATATTTTGCTTATAAGATTTGATTTGGGAATAAGACTACTTGGCAGGGGTTGGATATTGTTATATTTAAGAGAACCAACTAAAGTTGAAAGTATAGTTTGAGATGTCCAAGAGAATTTGACCAATTAAGTACAGAAGTGCTATGGTAAGATTAAGGAAGATTTAATTATAAAGCCCATGGTTAATTGACAGTTAACCAAAGAACAGGTAGAAAAAAAAAAAAAGAACAGGTAGAAACAAAATCTTCTTTTTATACAAAGATCATTGAATTTATTAATAAGATAACAATATTTGTAAATTGAGGTTTTAGGCTTAAGAGATATGAGATATTTAAACTTGATCCTTATCAATAGTAATTAAATAGTAATTGATAGTAATTAAAGCATAAGTAACTCTTAAGTATTCCTTTCATGCCCAAAAGCCTCCTCAGAAAACATTTTAGGAAGAAATAGAAAATCTGAAAGCCCTATGACAAGTGAGGAGATAGAATCAGTATTCAAAAGTCTCCCAACCAGGAGAAGTCCTGAAGCCAATGGCTTTACTGGTGAAGATTGCTAAATATTTAAAGAAGAACTAATGCCAATCCTTCTCAAACTTTTCCAAAAAATTGAAGAGGAAGGAATTCCTCCTGATTCATTCTATAGCCAGTGTCACTCTGATACCAAAGTCAGATTAAGACACTGCTGCTGCTGCTAAGAGGCTTCTGTGTCCGACTCTGTGCAACCCCATAGACGGCAGCCCACCAGGCTCCCCCGTCCCTGGGATTCTCCAGGCAAGAACACTGGAGTGGGTTGCCATTTCCTTCTCCAATGCATGAAAGTGAAAAGTGAAAGTGAAGTCGCTCAGTCGTGTCTGACTGTTCACAACCCCATGGGCCACAGCCTACCAGGCTCCTCCGTCCATGGATTTTCCAGGCAAGAGTACTGGAGTGGGTTGCCATTGCCTTCTCTGGATAAAGACCCTACAAGAAAAGCAAATTTCAGGCCAATAGCCCTTATGAACATTAATGCAAACATTCTCAACAAAATAGGAATTCAGCAGCATATCGAAGAGATTATACATCGTGACGAAGTGGGATTCATTCCTACAATACAAAGATGGTTCAACATATGAAAATCAATCAATATAATATACCACATCAACAGAATAAAGAACAGAAACCACATGATCAACTCAACTGATGCAGGGAAAGCGTTTGAAAAGTTCAACACCTTTTCATGAATAAACACTCAACAAACTAGGAATGGAAGGAAACTGCCTCAACATAATAAAAGCTATATATGAAAAATCCACAGCAAACATCCTAGTCAATGGTGAAAGACTGAAAGCTTTTTCTCTAAGATCAGGAACAAGACAAGAATGCCTACTTTCACCAGTTCTATTCAACATAGTCCTAGAAGATCTAGCCAGATTAGGCAAGGAAAAGAAATAAAAGGCATCCAAATTGGAAAGGAAGAAGTAAAATTATCTCCGTTCATAGATGATACAAAATTACGTTTAAAAAGCCCTAAACATTGCACAAAAACCTGTTAGAGCTAATAAATGAATTCAGCAAACTAGCAGGATACAAAGTCAACACACAAAAGTCAGCTGCTATACACTAACAATAAACAATCTGAAAAGGAAATGATGATAGCAATTCCATTTACAATGGCAACGAAAAGGATAAAATGCTTAGGAATGACCTTAACCAAAGAGGTGAAAGACTTATACACTGAAAACTACAAAACATTGCTGAAAGAAATCAAAGAAGACATAAATAAATGGAAATACATCCCATGTTCATGAAGTGTAAGACTTAATATTATTAAGATGGCAGAACTACCCAAAGCAATCTAAAGATTCAAAGCACTGCCTATCAAAGTCCCAATGATATTTTTTGCAGAAATAGAAAAATCCATCCTAAAATTCATATGGAATTTCAAGGGACCCTGAATACACAAAATGATCTTGAAAAAAGAACTAAGCTGAAGGATTCATACTCCCTGATTTCAAAACTTACTAAAAAGCTACAGTGTCAAAATGGTGTGAGTGCAGGCATAAAGACATACACAAAAATCAATGGAGGGCTTTCCTGGTGGCTTTCCAGTAAAGAATCCGCCTGTGATGTAGGAGACCTGGCTTCAATATCTGGGTTGGGAAGATTGCCCGGGGAAAGGAATGGCTACCCACTCTAGTATTTTTGCCTGGAGAGGTCCAAGGACAGAGGAGCCTGGCGGGCTACAGTCCATGGGGTTGCAAAGAGTCAGACATGACTGAAGTGACTTAGCACATATAATAATGGAACAGAATAAAGAGTCCAGAAATAAACCCTGGCATATATGATCAAATGATTTTTGATAAAGGTATGAAGACTACTCAATGGGGGACAAAAGTCTTTTCAGCAAGTGTTCCTGAGAAAACTATCTATCCACATGGATCCTTACCTAACAGCAAATTCAAAAACTAACTCAAAAAAAAAAAAAACAAAAACAAAAAAAACTAACTCAAAATGGATCAAAGACCAAAATTATACAACTCTTAGAAGGAAACGTAGGGCAAAAACTTCATGACACTAGCTCTGGCAATAATTTTTTGGATATGACACAAAAGGCATGGGCAACAAAACAGAAATAGGAGATTTGGAATTTATGAAAATTTAAAATGTTGTGCATCAAAAGACAATATCCTCATATTTATAGAGGCAACCCACAGAATGGGTGAAAATATTTGTATCACATATCTGATAAGGGATTAACATCTAAAGTATACTGACAACTCCTAAAACTCAACCACACACACAAAACCCAACCCAATTAAAAAATGGACAAAGGTTTTGAATAGACATTTCTCCAAATAAAACATACAGATGTCCAAGGAGCGTATGAAAAGGTGCTCAAAATTGCTAATCACTAGGGAAAAGTATATCAAAACTACAAGATACCACCACATACACATACTAGAATGACTACTATTAAAAAAACAGAAAATAACACACATTGATAAAGATGTAAAGAAATTGCAACGCTTGAGCACTGTTGGCAGGAATGTAAAACAGTACAGCCTCTGTCGAAAACAGGATGCCAGATCCTCAAAAACTTTAAAAATGAAATGAACATATTATACAACAGTTCTACTTCTGTGTATATACCCAAAAGAATTGAAAGCAGGGTCTTGAAGAGATATTTGTACACTCATGTTCACAGTAGCAAGATCATAATAGCCAAAATGCAGAAGCAACCCAAGTGCCCATCAACAGGTGAATGGATAAGCAAAACCTGCCATATTCATATGGTGCAACATTATTTAGCCTTAGAAAGAAGGAAGTTCTGATTCCATTTACAGGAGATACTTAGTAATTGAAATATAGAGACAGAATGTAGAATGGTGGATGCCAGAGAGCAGAGGGAAGAGGAATGGAAGTTATTGTCTGATGGATACAGAGCTTCAGCTTTACAAGATGAAGAGCTATGGAGGTGGACAGTGGTGACGGTTGTACTACTACTGTACTATGTGCTATAAAATGGTCAAGATGGTAAATATCATGTGTACACCACCACAATGGAAAAAAAAAAAGCCAACCATCAGATGCCCTTTTATCCATCATGGATGCTTATCCCTATATGCATATCCTGTTCATCCTCTAACCTAGGCCGAATCACCCACCCCTTGCAGGCTTCTCAGGCTTCACTGTGACTTTACAAAGCTTGGTCCATCACCGGCAAATTCCCCACAACTTCACCTGTACTTCAGGGTCTACAGACCTCTTCTGCAAGTGGCCAGATAGTGTTTTAGGCTCTGGACAGACTGTCTCTGTCCTGGCTACTCCCCTCTGCCCTTCTAAGGGAAAGCAGCCACAGACAGCGCGTAAAGGAATGGCCTGGGCCCAGGCAGGCTGACCCCTAATCCTCGCACAGCAGCTGGGAAAGTGAGCTGACAGGTGTGACGCCGCTCCGCGGACTGTACAGTGTGGATCACTTGGGACGAGCTGGGGCAGAGGACCCGCTAGCACAGAGCGCTTCGCGACGAGAAAGGATGGGACCTGGCAGTAGGACGGGGCGTAGGCTCCGACAGAAGGTCCGCCAGAGGCCTCCTGACCCACGCCCTGACGCTGGTCTCTCCAATGCTACACAGGGACGGCCCAGACAGCCTTGGTGGAAAGAAACTGAGCCCGCAGCCAGAGCCCCCCAAGGGCGTTCACTATCTGAGACTCGGCTCTAGCTGAGCAGCCAAGGTCCCGCCCTGCGCTCCTCCCCCGAGTTTCCCGCCCCCTTCGTCTCCGCCCCCGGAGCCCCGCCCCTGAAGCCGGCTGGCGTGTATTGCTATTTCAGCCCCGCCCCCTAGGGGCCCGCCCCTTTGTCTCCGCCCCCAGAACCGGCCGGCGTGCTTTGCGCCTGGCCCCGCCCGGCCCACGTGCTCGGCGTACCTGGCTGCGGCGGCGGAGGAGGAGGTGAGCCTGCGGAATGGGGCGGGTGAACAAGCGGACCCCAGCGGGCTCTTTTCGCTGTGTGTTCCAGCCGTGGGCGTAGCCAGGAGATGCGGCGTGGATCGAGGGTCCTTCGCCCAGCCGCCTGCGAGATGCGCGGCACCCCCTCCCACGCCTCCCTGGGGCGCGCGGCCTTGGTGCTAGGGGTCCTAGGGGAGTTAGGACATACGTTTGGACTCTTCCTGTCCTGGCTTTGGTTGCCTCCTTAGTGAAAAGGCACAGTGACGTGACTCTTAAGGAATATGCTGCCTTCTTGTTTGCAGCAGTTTGTTTGCTAATTAAACACTTTAGAGACAGGAAGACAGTAAGCTTCAGCTGAAGTTAAATTGTGAATTTTACTGAAATATTTTAGGATGAAATAATAGTATGGCCCTACTGTGTTTGGAAATAAACTAGCTGGAGGGGATTATGCGTTTGAGTAGAGATGAAACAAAGTTAGCCATGACTTGACAGATTGAAGTTAGTTTATAATATACTATTTTTTCCACTTTCATGCGTGTTTATAATTTATCATCAAAAATAATCTATAGTGAAAAATTTGCTGTGGACACTTGTGTTCAAATACCGGGACTGTATTTGTCTGCTAGAGCTGTAGGGACAAGAACTGGGTGGCAGAAATGTGTTTTCTTGGAATTCTGGAGGCCCGAGGTCCAAGATCAAAGTGTCGGCAGGGCTGGTTTCTCTTCTGAGGCCTCTCCTATTGGCTTGTAGATGGCCACCTTCTAGCTTGCGTCCTCGTAGTCCTTCTGTGTCTGTGTCTTAATGTCCCACTCTGGATTGGATTAGGGACTACCCTAATGACCTCGCTTTAACTTAATTACCTCTTTAAAGATGCTATCTCTAAGTACAGTCACATTCCTCCTCCTGGAAGTTAGGACTTCACCATAGGAATTTGGAGGGACGTAGTTCTGCCCATAGCTCTGCCACGTTACTGGTTGAGGCCTATCTGTGCTTCAGCATTCACCGCTTTAAAATAGGGACATCATAATGATAACGTCACAGAGTTGTGAGGATTCAATTGTTATATAATATGTGTAAAGCTCTCAGAACTGTGTCGGGCATATAGTAAGGACGGAATAAGCTGAGCATGTGTTTCATGTATAAATCAGTGCTCATGTTCCGTATGGCAGTGGAGTGAGAGGTGGGTTGCTTGGGGCCATGCCTAGCTGTGGGGATCAAAGTTGTAATTACAGCCATTCCACGGCTTCCCGAGACTCCCTGGCGGGGCCGTCGTGCATCCCCCTCAGCTTCCTGGGTTGCCCAGTGACCAGCACTGACAGGCCCATGGTTGTCTGTGGGCAGTGAGTGGACTGGCAGAGCTCAGCAGGCTCCCAGCTGAGAGATGCCCTGACCCCTGTCTCACGATGCCCAGAAGTTCACCTTGGCCAAGGGGTGTCTGCTCTTTGCCAGACACTGATTGTTTCATGTGTGTTTATTTACTCAGCACAGACACCCTCCTGGTGGGCCCTTGTCACATGCGCATTTGGTAAGTGGTAACGCAGAGACAGAGCTGGGGCCGGTCCTTGGCTACTGTGTGTATTGCATCGGTTTAAGAGGATGTGGCCCCGGGGTGTTTGGTCTGCAGGCCGACCCCAGCAGTTGTTGGCTTACTTCTCTTTCTCTTGGCCCAGGTTACAGCGGTGGCAGCCCTCATGGCAGGTCCCCTGTGGCGGGCCACAGTGTTTGTGCAGAGACACAGGACAGGCCTATTGGTGGGCTCCTGTGCAGGCCTGTTTGGGGCCCAGATCTCCTACCACCTCTTCCCGGATCCTGTGGTCCAGTGGCTGTACCAGTACTGGCCTCAGGGCCAGCCGGCGCCTCTGTCCCCAGAACTGGAGAGGCTCTTCCAGGAGGTGCAGCAGGACATTGGCATCCCCTCAGGCCACCACTTTGAGGCCTTTACCACCTTCACCTTCCAGCCTGTGAGCGCCGGCTTCCCGAGACTCCCTGGTGGGGCCGTCGTAGGCATCCCCGCCAGCTTCCTGGGTGGCCCAGTGACCAACACTGACCAGCCTGTAGTTGTCCACGGGCAGCGAGTGGACTGGCGGAGCCCAGCAGGCACCCGGCTGAGAGATGCCCTGACCCTGTCTCATGATGCCCAGAAGTTCGCCTTGGCCAAGGAGGTGGTGTACCTGGAGAGTGGGGCAGCCGCCCTGCAGGCCCTGCCAGCCCCAGCCTGCCTGGCGGGCACCTGGGCGCTGGGTGTGGGGGCCAAGCACGCCTTGGGGCTCTACGGAGGCCCCATGAGCTTGCGGGCCGCCTTCAACTTGGTGGCGGCAGTGGCGGGCTTCGTGGCCTATGCCTTCTCCACCGACTCTCTCACTCACGCCCTGGAAGCCTGGATGGACCGCCGCACGGCCTCCCTGTCTGCAGCCTATGCCCGGGGCGGCGTGGAATTCTACGAGAAGGTTCTGTCGGGCAACCTGGCCCTTCGCAGTCTGCTGGGCCAGCGGGGGAAGAAACTCTACACGCCCAGCGGGAATGTCATTCCCAGACACTGGTTCCGCATCAAACACCTACCCTACACGGCCCGCCGGGACTCGGTGCTGCAGATGTGGCGGGCAGCGCTTGGCCCCGGCAGCTCCTGAGGGCCTTGTGGCCCAGATGGTTCCAGCCCAGGCAGGTGCCACTCGCCGTGGACTCAGGCAAGCCCACAGCTCAGTGTCAGCAGACTTGCAGGCTTTGGGGTTTAACAGCCCAGTTCCTACCCCAGCCCACCACCTATGACCTAAGTCACCTCGGACACATCCCTTTATGAATCTGAGCCTTGGTTCCTCTACTGTAAATCGGGGCTGATGTAAACTCCCTGGCAGGCCTGTGGGGTTGTGTGAGGTCATTACAGGAGGGCCTGGGTGCCAGCGCCTAAATAAACAGAAGGCTGTCTTCCTTGCTGTTTGATTACAGGGGGCTAAAAGAGTCAGACTGCATCTCACCACCAGAGTTGTTTGCGCGATGCAGCCACTTTCTTACAGTGAGGAATCACCGCATAGTTTGCCTGGTGGTCAAATCCCAGTCTCCTCCTGTGGTAGAGGTTAAAGGTTCTGAGAGGCCCAGGTGAGAAGCCCGTATGGGCCCAGGAGCTGGGAGACAGGGCTCCCCGTGGGGCTTTAAAAGAGGTGTATCCAGTGCAGATGGCAGCTCAAAGAGGGCTGGGTGCCCAACAGTCTTGCAGGGCCCCAGGAGGGCCCCTGGGCCTGAAGGAGAGAGAAGGTATTGCTGGAACCTGGCGGGACCTCCTGCTAGGAATTCTGCCCGATGGAGAGGAAGGAGCAGGCCTGCAAAGCTGAGGCCCTGCAGTCAGGACAGAGCAGGTGAGTGCTTGCGGAGGAAAGGGAGGGTAGGGACCATGAAGGGAGATGGGAATGGGGCCAAGGGGTGGTGAGAGCAGAGGGGTGCCGCTGGGCAATGGGCCAGGCCTGGTGTCCCACTCAGGACCAGGGGAAGCTGCAGCCTTGCCAGGCTTGTTTCCCTCCAGACTTCAGCTGGATAGACAGACCCCCCCACTTTTGATGCTTGGACAGGAGATCCCAGCAGGGAAGATGAGAAGAACTGTGATGAGTAAGCCAGGTTCCCTTGGTCATTCCTGTATTCTTTTAGTTTTGTTTTAATTTATATTATTGAAGTATAGTTGATTTACAATGTTGTATTATTTTCTGCTGTACAGCAAAGTGACTCAGTTACACAAATATGTATGTATCTTTGTCATATTCTTTTCCATTATGGTTTATTATAGGATATTGAATATAGTGTTCTGTGTTACACAGAAGGACCTTGTTTGTCTGTTCTCTATGTACTAGTTTGCATCTGCTAATCTCAAACTCCCACTCCATCCATGTCCCACCCCCTCCCCCTTGGCAACTACAAGTCTATACTCTATGTCTATGAGTCTGTTTCTGTTTTGTAGGTAAGTTAATTTACATCATATCTTAGATTCCACTTATAAGTGATGATATCATTTGGTGTTTGTCTTTCTCTTTCTGACTTACTTCACTTAACTATGATAATCTCTAGTTGCATCCATGTTGCTGCTGCTGCTGCTAAGTCACTTCAGTCGTGTCCGACTCTGTGCGACCCCATAGACGGCAGCCCACCAGGCTCCCCCATCCCTGGGATTCTCCAGGCAAGAACACTGGAGTGGGTTGCCATTTCCTTCTCCAGTGCATGAAAGTGGAAAGTGAAAGTGAAGTCGCTCAGTTGTGTCCAACTCTTAGCGACCCCATGGACTGCAGCCCACCAGGCTCCTCCATCCATGGGATTTTCCAGGCAAGATACTGGAGTGGGGTGCCATTGCTGCAAATAGCATTATTTCATTCTTTTTTTATGGCTGAGAAATATTCTACTGTATATATGTACCACATCTTTCATCCATTCATCTGTTGATGAACATTTGGGTTGTTTAAAGTCTTTATTCAGTTCATTATAACATTAACTCTGATTTGGTTTCCCAGCCACAAGGCATGTAGGATCCCAACTCCTCAACCAGGGATCAAACCGTCACCATTCCCGCACCAGAAGGTGAGGTCCAACCACTGAACGCCCCGTATAGTTTTTCATGGTAGCTGCACCTACAGTGTAGAAGGGTTCCCTTTGCTCCACATCCTCTGCAGCATTTGTTACTTGTACTTTTTAATGATGGCCATTGTGACTGATGTGATATCTCATTGTATTGTTGATTCGCATTTGTCTACTAATTAGTGATGTTGAGCATCTTTTCAGGCCATTCATATATCTTTTTTTTTAATTTGGCTACACCAGGTCTTAGTTGCACATGCAGGATCTAGTTACCCAACCAGGAATTGAACCCAGACCCTCTGCATTGGGAACAGGGAGTCTTAGCCACTGGACCACCAGAGAAGCCCCCATATATTCCTTTTGTTGGTGATTATGTTTTCCCTGGAAGAGGTGAAGAATTCAGGCCTGGTATCAGTGTAACTCAGAGCAGAGGGTATAATTAGGCCCCATGCAGGAGGGACACAAAACCAGCCCAGGAGGCCCACTCAGGAGTGGCCGGTGGTCCCTGCCAGAAGACCATGGATAGAGTGAGCAGGCAGGGTAGCCTGTCTTCCTGCTGGGTCCTTGATGGTGGTGAGCTGGGCTCAGCACTCTGGCCCCATTCTGGGCCATCCTAGGGGTCTCTGCCCTGGGGCCCAGCAGATGGTTCTGAGGGCACAGCACTGCCTCTCCCAGGTCCCTGGGCAGTATTGGACACAGGCTTGACCAGGCGGACAGATGGTCCCACCCCGCCGTCAGTTGCTTTCAGTACTGCAAGAGCTGTGAGGAGACCAGGCGTTCCTGCTGCTCCATCCGGATGGGAGGGGAAGAGAGCCCTGGCGTTGATGGGGATGGGGAGGTGACCTCCTGAGACACCACTTAACTTGGCTCCTTCTAGTCCAAATCGCAAACTTTGTCTCTACTCAAGGGCTGTTCTCTGGCTCCATACACACTCCCCATGGCCCACTCCAAGCCTGGGCTGACTGCGATCCCCCGATTCCCGCATCCTGCATATCCTTGCCGTTTGCTACCATCCAGAGCTCTCCTGCTGCAGTACCGGCAGGCACACGGCAGCTATGACTGAGAACGTGTCTGGACTGAGCCATCCTCCCCATTACCCCTTCTTCCCACCTTGTGGCTAAACCAGGGCCCAGCCTGGTGATCTCCCTGCCCAGCAACTCCAGCTCCATCCAAACCCCCCCCGCCCCCGCCCCCGCCACCACAGGTAGCTCCAGCCCTGGCCTCCCCAGGTGGTTCCTCATGTGGGCTTCCTGACCATTCTCCCTACCTCTCCCAGTTCTCAGAGCGCAGGTCTGACAGGGTTCTCTTTTGCTTAAAACCCTTTGCAGGCATTCCTGTGTGGTGGTCAGTTGCTCAGTTGTGTCCAACTCTTTGAGACCCCATGGACTGTAGCCCTCCAGGCTCCTCTGTCTATGGGCTTTTTTTCAGGCAAGAATACTGGAGTAGGTTGCCATTGCCTTCTCCAGGGGATCTTCCTGGCCCAGGGATGGAACCTGTGTCTCTTGGATCTCCTGCATTGGCAGGTGGATTCTTTACCCTTTGCACCTTAGTGCTCTTCCTAGCCTTTGCTGCCAACTGTGATTAAGTAATTAAGTGACCATGGCTGAGCATCTCCTCTGCTGAAATGTACTTTCTGCACAGGCAGGGTTGTGTGTCCCACTTAAAACTCTTGACTGAGATTCTCCACATTTGGGAATAAATGAACAAGACTCTGAAGCTCCCACAGACAGAGGCTTGGCTCCTTAGGATCTCTGAGCAGTTACAGTATGGCTTACTGTGTGCCCTGGGCACGGCGATTGTGAATCATATGTGACCCTGTCCTTCCTTTCTGACTTGGGACTTTGCAAGGGCATGGCCTGGCCATGATTGCTGACTTCATGGGGGAAACCAGGACACTGTGTGTCACTTCCCTTCCTATAGGGCACAGATTACTTCTCAGGGCTCCAGGGACCCCCTTCTCAGAGGCTTTAGGGGAAGCTGACCCCAAATTCTGTGATATTTTGTGCCCGTAAAAGCAGTTCAGGGGTTGATCCCCAAAAGATTAAAACCATGTTCTGTGGTCTCTATAGCCTTTCTCCCCTGCCACTTAGAGGTAACTTTCCAGCCTCACCTCTTTTATCAGGAAATAAAAGGTCACTGAGCCAAGGCTTGTGGAACTTCTAAGAGAGACCTTCCAGCTAACTGAAGGGAAAGGGTCCACCCTAGCTGTAATGTTTAGTGCTGCAGTGGGGATGGGGAGGAGGGGAGGGGTGTTATGGAGCCTCAGGAGGCCCCAGCTGAGGACCAGGGTACCTTAGGAGGTAGAGAACAAAGAGGGGGCAGCAATTCCTTGGTGGCTTAGACGATAAAGAGTCCCCTTGCAATGCAGGAGACCCGGGTTCAATCCCTGGGTCAGGGAGATCCCCGAGAGAAGGCAATGGCAACCCACTCCAGTGTTCTTGTCTGGAGAATCCCACGGATAGAGGAGCCTGGAGGGCCACAGTCCATCGGGTTGCAAAGAATTGAACATGACTGACTTAACACTTTCACTTTCTTTCCTGCCACTTTGTCAGAGTGACCTTGAACAAGTGACTTCACACTTGTGATCCTGAGTTTCCTGTCTGTAAAATGGGGACATTAATATGTATCCTACAGGATTGTCCTGACAGTGAAAGTAAAATTTGCAAAATGTGAATCAGTTTTTAGTAAGCTTTAAGAGAAGATTGGTTCCTAAATGTTAGGGGTATGGATAGTAGGGTGTTCAGGTCTTGGGGTTGCTGTTCAGATAAGAAGTTTCTTGAGGCTGGAACCCCTTCAGGGACACTGCCTCACACAGGGCTTCACTCACAGCTCTCAGAGCCCAGATGGGGGCATGTCCTTACATGGCTCTCAGTTGACACCTTTTGGGAAATTAATTGGCAGCAGCTGAAAGCAAAGGCCCCAGGTGGCCCTGGGGGAAACACCAACTAGAGAAGAAGTCATTAAAATAGGAGATGGTCTTTTACCGCTGCTGTACAGGTAATTTCTAAATCCTAGAACATTCTGGGTGGTTGAGGTTGTGGTGAAGTTGGAGCAATGTGTCCTCTTGGTGACACTCTGGGGCAGCCTCCAGGATGGCCCCCAGTTATCCCTGCTCCTGGTGTTCTCAGCCTGTGTCATCTTCTCCCCTTACTTCTCTTGGTTCAATACAACAGAATAAGGCAATTGTGATTATTACACAAGACTTTGACTTCTATCTTACCAGCAGACTGCTCTCTTCTCAGATGCATGCTTCGATGAAGCATCCTACCTTGTTGGAGAGGCCGACAAGGCAGGGAACTAAGTGCAGCCTCTGACTCACAGCCAGCTGAGCACCAAGACCCCTAGCCCCACAGCCCACAGGGAACTGACTCTTGACAGCACATGTGAACTTGGGAGAAAATCCCTCCCCAGTCAGGTCTCAGATGAGACCCCAGCCTCAGCCGACACCTTCCCTGCAGCCTGTGATACCCTGAAGCAGAGGACACAGATGAACCATGCCTGGGTCACCAGCCCACAGACACAGTGAGACAGGAATTGTAGGTTATTTTAAGCCACTTCATTTTATGATAATTTTTATGCAGCAATTGATAACATACACATAAGGTAACTGACATAATATTTTTAGAAAGCAATGGAGCAAAATTTGACACAATCACAAAACTATATCTTTTGATCCAGTAACTTCAAACCTAGAAGCTTATCCTAGAGCTGTAATCCAGCAGAAATTAAAGTCATGTATGTCCAAAGATATACATGCAAGTGTTACCTATAATACAGAAGAAAATAAGGATAATGGAAATACTGGAAAACAGTGAGTTAAGAAATTTTGGTACATCCATTATGAATATTTTTCAGTTACTGAAAAGCATAATTATGAAAGCTGTGGTAGAAATGAGGAAATATTCTAAATATCGAATATTTTAAAACATATGAAGTACAATATGCATGAGAATTGCAATAATGTAGTTATGGTAAGACCTGGAAGGAAATTTGCAAAATTTCTGAAATTCAGAATTTCATAACAGAAAATAATTCTATAATGGTGAAATTTTGAATGACTATTCATTCAGTATATATAAGGACTTATCACTATATATATATATATAGCCCTTATATATACTGAATATATATATTCAGTATATATATTGAATATATATATATATTATATATATATACTGCAGTATCTATATATATTATAATATATAGATACTGCAGTCTCACTCAGAGGGGTCCATGGGCCCACCCCGCTCTCCCTGCATCAAGGTGACAGATCCTGGCATCCCTGCTTTTGGCCTATATCCTTGGGGTGTGGCCTACCTTCTGCCTGTCAGTTACTGTGGCAACCGTGATGCTCAGATCTGCTTTGGAAGCAAAACTGACTGACAGTCCCAGCTGTTGTTTGTCTAGATCCACCACCATGCTTTCACTGAAGCCAGTCCTCTTGTAGGCTCCCATCAGGAAGGGATTGATCATCATGCAGTACTCACACAGGCCCATTCTGATGAACTGTGGGACTCCTCTAGTCAAGGACTGGCTCAAGGATGCCCCAGCAGCCTGGGCAGATCTATCTTAGGGCAGGTCTGAGGCCTGAGATGCCAAAGAATGCTCAAACTACCACACAATTGCACTCATCTCACACATTAGTAAAGTAATGCTCAAAATTCTCCAAGCCGGGCTTCAGTTCGTGAACCATGAACTTCCAGATGTTCAAGCTGGATTTAGAAAAGGCAGAGGAACCAGAGATCAAATTGCCAACATCCGTTGGATCATCCAAAAAGCAAGAAAGTTCCAGAAAAACATCTGCTTTATTGACTATACCAAAGCCTTTTACTGTGTGGATCACAACGATCACAACAAACTGTGGAAAATTCTTAAAGAGATGGGAATACCAACGACTTGACCTGCCTCTTGAGAAATCTGTATGCAGGTCAGGAAGCAACAGTTAGAACTGGACACGGAACAATAGACTGGTTTCAAATAGGGAAAGGAGTTCGTCAAGGCTGTATATTGTCACCCTCCTTATTTAACTTACATGCAGAGTACATCATGAGAAACACTGGACTGGATGAAGCACAAGCTGGAATCAAGATTGCTGGGAGAAATATCAGTAACCTCAGATATGCAGATGACATCACACTTATGGCAGAAAGTGAAGAAGAACTAAACAGTCTCTTGATGAAAGTGAAAGAGGAGCATGAAGAAGTTGGCTTAGAACTCAACATTCAGAAAACGAAGATCATGGCATCTGGTCCCATCACTTCATGGCATGGGGAAACAGTGGAAACAGTGACAGACTTTATTTGGGGGGCTCCAAAATCACTACAGATGGTGATTGCAGCCATGAAATTAAAAGACGCCTGCTCCTTGGAAGAAAACCTATAACCAACCTAGACAGCATATTACAAAGCAGAGACATTACTTTGCCAACAAAGGTCCATCTAATCAAAGCTATGGTTTTTCCAGTAGTCATGTATGGATGTGAGAGTTGGACTATAAAGAAAGCTGAGCACTGAAGAATTGATGCTTTTGAACTGTGGTGTTGGAGAAGACTCTTGAGAGTCCATTGGACTGCATGGAGATCCAACCAGTCAATCGTAATGGAAATCAGTCCTGAATATTCATTGGAAGGACTGATGCCAGAGCTGAAACTCCAGCACTTTGGCCACCTGATGCAAAGAGCTGACTCATTTGAAAAGCCCCTGATACTGGGAAAGATTGAAGGTGAGAGGAGAAGGGGATGACAGAGGATGAGATGGTTGGATGGCATCACTGATTCAATGGACGTGAGTTTGAGTAAAATCCGGGAGTTGATGATGGACAGGGAGGCCTGGTGTGCTGCGGTTCATGAGGTCGCAAAAGTCGGACACGACTGAGCGGCTGAACTGAACTGAGGTCTGAGATCCTTCTACCCAGACCTCCTTCCTTCCCCACCTCCTTCACACATGTCAGACCTACCTTACCTTGTGGTTTGAAGGCTCTCCCTACATTCTTCTGTTCCCGCCCGCTTTGACCTCATAGGCATGTCCTTTAGCACACCTCTTACTCAAGTAATCCTATTTCCAGAGCATCTTAACTCACCCCTCCCTCAGTAAGGTGCTGTGTGAGGCCCTGGGGACACACCCTGCCCTCATCAAGATCTGCAGAATTAAACCTGCAGTGACAACAGGGTGACATCAGTGCAGTGAGGGTGTGAGGGCCGGATCAGTGTGGAAGCACAGGGGAGGGAGCCTAACTCAGCCTGGGCTGGGGAGTAGCCAGAGACCTTCACAAAGAGGGGCTCCTGGTGCTGAAACCCTCAGTGTGAGTCAAAAGAACCTAATCCTGATAATATAAAATACTTACATAATGCTGATGTGCCAAATCTTTTACATATGTTAATTCACATAATCCCGCCCACAGTCCTGTTGTCCCCATTTCAAGATGGTTAGATCCAGGCATAGAGAGATAAAGTGGTTTCCACCAGCCAATGCTAGACCTGGTGTCTGAACACAGGCAGTCTGGCCCTAGAGTTTGTGCTCTTAGCCACTGAACCCTGTTAGCCAGATGAGACAGGCTGTGGGACTGGCTCATACAAAAGCTAGAAACGGGACAATTTGTGTGGTTTTCGTGTCAGTCACGGCCCAACTGGGAGTCTGAAACCATATAGTGATTTAATACGGAAAGCTTAATATGAAGAACTGTTATTCTGTAAGGAATTATTACAGCCATAATGGGTTTGGCGTGATGAGGGAATTGCTTGTAGGAAGTCGGGAGAACTCTGATAATAGTTGAAGGCAGCTATGAGGAGCAGCCAACATCCCTGCCCAAGTGAGACCTGGTCTCACTGCAGAAGGTGTCAGCATGGCTCCCTGGTGCAGAGAAGTGGCTCCGTTAGGTGCCACATGGCAGAACTGCCTGGAAATGCACCCTCTGGGGTAACAGGGAAGCCATGCTCGTTAGGTTCCCCACCCCAAAATTTGATGCACACCCACCTGAGGAGATGCTGAGAAAGTGGTCTGTGAGCAGGGTCCTCCCTGGCAGCCTCTGTGACAAAAGAACCAGAAGGAAGGCGGGCTGCAGAAGCCCGACAACAGGGGGTCACCCTGGAGGAACCCATCTCAGAGAATCTGCCCCGAAAGAGCCTCTCCTCCTCCAGTGTCCTTCCAGGGCCTCAGCCAATGAAGTTCAACATTGTGATGGCTGCAGAGAAGTGTTGCCAGGGTCATGTCTGTTCTCTCAAAACAGTGTCTGATTGTGCCACCTTGAAAAGGCAGTTGTTATTACTGATGGTGGTGGTGGTGTGATGGTGATATTGGCGGTGATGGTGATGATGGTTATGGTGGTAATGGTGATTGTGATGGTGATGATAGTGATGGTGATTGAAGCCTATCAATGCACTGGGAACTTGAGAGTTCCAGATTGGGGCAGAATGAATAAGAAGAACTGAAACATGATCCTTAAAGCACCCACGGATTGTTCAGAGCAAAGGCCAATGGGGTAAGTAGCTCTGCCCACAGGCTTGATCTTGGCAACTCCTTCCTCAGCTATGCCCCTCCCTCTGCCCCCTGCTCCTCACACCCCTGACTCAGCCACACTGAACTCCAACAGGCTAGGGAACACAAGTTTATCTTTTGCAGTGCCTGGAGCCACCTGGACTCCAGGCTGTCCTGGTTCTGGACTTCTTCCAGTCCCAGCCTCCTAGAGCCTTTATTCTCCAGAAGGCCTTGCTCCCTGCTGCAAGTCAGAGGTAAACTGCATCAGTGGGCTAGACTCATGTCATCACCCTCCTCCATGTACCTGTCCTCCACCTGCTGCAGTGGTGGAAGGCGCTCAGCTGATGCCAGAACCCACATTGAGGGAGGGCTAGGGCCGGGCACGACTGAAGCGACTTAGCAGCAGCAGCAGGGCCAGGCATCCGTACACAGAAGCAGTGTTGTTACTTTACAGTCAGACCCTCTGTATTGATAGGCTTTACTGCTGTCCCCAAACAAGACCTGCCAAGGCTAATACCTTAGCGCTGAGCCACTGACCACTTAGTTCAATGGCCATAATTATGCTTTCTGTGTGTGTGTGTGTGTGTGTGTGTGTGTGTGTGTGTTAGTCACTCAATTGTGTCCAACTCTGCGACCCCATAGACTGCAGCCCGCCAGGCTCCTCTGTCCATAGGATTCTCCAGGCATGAATACTAGAGTGGGTTGCCGTTTCCTTCTCCAGGGGATGTTCTTGACCCAGGGATCAAACCCAGGTCTCCTGCATTGCAGGTGGATTCTTTACCACCAGGGAAGTCATGCTTGCTCTCATACAGCACAATTCTGTGGACACTTGTGCTCTGTGGCTCGGTTTTCCAAGAGCTAAAATCAGTATCAGCAGTGCATTTTCCCTAACATTATCCACACATGAAAAGACCCAGATCCTGAGCCTTTTCCTAGGTAGAGGGTCTCCCTCACTTTCCTGGGTCGCTGAGATTCTGCGCCCTGAGCCGGTCCCCTTCAGAACTAAACACACTGATTCGAGGTCCCTTCTGGTTCCCACTGCTTGTGCGCAGCCCTGCAGCCTGAAGTATGTGTGTCTTTGTGGATGTGCTAAGGGAAGGAAAAAAATGGGATTCAGGGTCCCGGGAGACTGGGGTCCACTGGGGGCCCTCAGCCAGGAGCTGACTGCAGGTGAACTTTGGCCTCAGAACCAGACTGGATCCTGGTTGTGCAGCTTACCACCCCAGGCACAGGACTCACCTTGTCTGTACTTCAGCTTCCTGTCTGTAAATGACAGTGCCCATCTCCTGGAGGTGATTTAGAGGGTTAATAAGTTGATATTTGTAAAGCACTTAGAACAGTGTTAAAGCCTGTGGAAGTCGATAACCTGTATTCACCAAAGCGTGGTTGTGGGGCAGTGGTGCTGTGCAGGCACCTCTCAGGCAGTTGTGATGGGAATCAGGACTGTGGTACTGCTCTGTGCAGACTCCTTAACCCCCTGCCCCTGCCCCATTCCTGCATCTGACTCGTCCTCCAGCCTGAGGCCTCCTGGGGCAGCCACAGGGCCAGCCCCATCCTCTTACTCCCAGGACGTGATGCCGTTGGGGTTCAGGAAGTGTTGACTGAATCCATGATGAAGTCATGATGTGAGAGGCCTGTGACATTCGGGCAGACCCCACAGGTGCAGGCCTGTGAAGGTCTGCTCAGCTCACGTTTTTCAGGGGTTTGCACGGGGGAGAGGCTGCCGTAGCAAGGCCTCTGAACCCCAGTCTTGTCCCCTATGGATAAAACACCTCAAAAGGGGCCCCCAGCACCTCTGATATGGCTCCCAGTAACAGCTGGAGACCACCTGGGCATCAGTCCACAGGTCTGGACCAGTCTACTGGCACACTGGCTGTCCCTGGGGAGGAAGGGTGTCCCAGCCTTCAGACCTGGACTTGGCCCCTGTGGAGGAGGAAGCATGCACAGACGCCCCAGGCAGCAGAGGGGCACAGCATCTCAGAACCCCAGTGGGAATCAAGCCATGGCTGCCCCCCACCCCACCCCACCCCACCCCTCCCCTCCCCTCTGGCCTGCTGGTGCCTCCTTCTCCCAGTCATGCTGACTGCAGACCCAGAGCTTCCTGTCTCTACCTCCTGTTCGACCTGCTTTGGATCCAGGCCCTGAGGCTCTCCCTGCCAGCCAAGTGAGTGTCAGGAGCCATCTGCTGCCTAAGCCAGCAGCAGCTGCTGAGAAAATGCTTGCATACATATGAATTGATTTTGTTGTGCCTCGTGATGAGCTCTTCAGTTGAGCAAGGGGGAATTTGCCAAATTATTCAGAGGTTACATTAACCTAGGGAAGGCAGAGCTGACAGCCCATGCAAAGGTCAGGGGTGACAAGCCCAGAGACAACTGAGGAGGCCCAGCAGGCAGGAAAAGACTCATGCTGGGAAAGGTTGAGGGCAGGAGGAGAAGGGGGCGGCAGAGGGTGAGATGGTTGGATGGCATCACCAACTCAATGGATGTGAGTTTAAGCAAACTCCAGGAGATGGTGAGGGACAGGGAAGCCTGCTGTGCTGTAGTCCATGGGATCACAAAGAGTCGGACACAGACACGGCTGAGTGACTGAACAACAAAACTGGCGGGAGGCCCTACGAGCCAGGGAGGAGGCTTCAGGGGGGGTTGTAGCCCCAGGCAGGAGGCTTGCGAGGCCTGTGGCCCCCTGCCTGACTGACCTTGGGCTGTCCCTCCGCAGAGCTGGTAGAGATGGCTGTTAGGCTCACGGGCTGGGCCAGGCAGAGCCCTCACAGTCCCTCAGGCCCTGGTGGGGAGTCACCCCCTTGGCCTTCCTTGCTTGGTCCCAGGTGGACCTCCCTCCACTCAACAGTAGGGAGCAGTGCAGGCAATTTCCTTATATTATTTTCTTAAATTACAGCAAGTCCCTGTCAATTAAAAAAAGTGAGAGTTGCAAATTAAGTTTTATTTGGGGAAAAAGGGCTATAGCCCAGGCTTCTCCAGTGGCTCTGCAGTGAAGAATCTGCCTGCAATGCAGGAGACACCAGTTTAATCCCTGGGTCAGAAAGATCCCCTGGAAGAGGGCATGACTACCCACTCCAGTATTCTTGCCTGGAGAATCCCATGGACAGAGGAGCCTGGCGGGCTGCAGTCCATGGGGTCACAGAGAGTTGGACACGACTGACGCGACTGAGCATGCAGGCACTCACGGACTACAGCCCAGGAGACAGCACCTCACACAGCTCTGAGAAACGGCTCCAAAGAAGTAGGGGGAAAGGTCAATATATATGTGATTTAGGTGGAGGCGGAATACATGCAATCAAGCACATTTTATTTTTCATTTGCCCCAATATTTGTTAAGTAACTACTACTTCCTGAGAAACACACATATTTTTCCAGAAGGCTTCTGTTGGTCATGGGGAGCAGACATCACCATGAAGAATTTTAATGCTTTTCTAAATGTGAAGAAATACCAGAATTGAGCTCATAAAATTGGTTCCTGAAAATACTTATTTTGCCAGTCCCCTTCTCCCCCAACGCAGAGCACCTCACTTCTGCTCTCCATCCTGAGCTCCTTTCAAGGGGTATTGAAAGTCAGCAACTGTAGCAGCACGTGATTTAATTCTTGTAGAGGCAGAGAGCCAGTGCCCACGACAAGTGCCAGTGGATTATGCCCTTGGTCCAGATGGGAAGCAGCAGCTCAGAGAGTAACTTGCCCACGGACACACAACTGTTGCAGATGGGGCCAAGATGGGACCCCTGGAAGCCGCAAGGTGAGACCTGTGCTGTTTCCTCTGGCGAGGCTGCAGCCTCCCTGGGAAGCAGGGAGCACCCTGGGTTTCCACTGCTGGGACAGCAGCAAAGCCTCCTGCAGACCCCAGGGAGCCCCAACCACTTCTGGCATATTCTTGGTGAACAGACTTGAAGCAGTAGCATGGGGGCCACCCAGGAGCCCCAGCTGGAGCATTTCAGTCACCAAGTCACTGTTTTGTCCTCTGAGGATGTGATGCTGGCCTGAGGTCTCACTTTGAGACCAAGTCCCCCCAAAAGTGAGTTCCTCTGCCCAGCTTATGAGTAATCTCTCTGTCCAGAACCTTTCTCGTCCCCTCTGACCTCGATCCTGTGCTCACTGAACACTGATCAACCAGAGTCAGCTGATGTCAGTTGCTGTTGTCCGAAGTGTGGTAACAAATGTAGTAAACTAAAGTAGTGTCCCTGGTGTAGACGTCATCCCTGATGTACACGCAGGTGGTTTCTCCAGGTGAGCTCACACATCCGTCCCTGCGGGGTGGCTTGTGCTCTGTGCACTCGTGTAATGTGCCATGTAACGTTGGGCCGAGGCTCTGCCCCTGCCTGCTCCCTCCCACGTGGAGGGCAGGTGTGCGCTCAGACCTGCTCACTTTCCCGGGAAAGCATCTGACAGCCTGGGGTCTCCATCCCCCCTTCCTCTAAAGGGACACATACAAAAGCAAAAAATAAACCCATGTGGTTTTATAACACAGATTTGGGGCTTACTTGTTACCATCGAATTAGCTCCTTCCTGCCACTGGACCACATGCCAGAGCCAAACTGCAAGAGTCAGACTCCCTCAGCTTAGTTCATGTCATTCGGTTGTGAGGGACTCATTCAAAGGAGTGAGACTTCATAAATATATATATACATGTGTGTGTGTGTGTGTGTGTGTATATATATATAAAATTACAAGTTTAATGTTTCATACAGTGAGTTCATGGAGTAACAACTTATGTTGGATTAATAACAAGCTCATATATAAAATTATCTAGTAAACTTTGTTTTCACTTTTAAAAAAATTTATTTATTTCTCATTGGAGGACAATTGCTGTACAGAATTGTGTTGGTTTCTGCCATACATCAACATGAATGTGCCATAGGTAGACACACGTCCCCTTCCTCTTAACCTCCCTCCCACCTCCCACCCCATCCCACCCCTCTAGGTTGTCACAGAGCACCAGGCTGAGCTCCCTCAGCTATACAGCAACTTCCCATTAGCCATCTGTGATACACATGGTGATACATACATTACCAGGAGTGAAGCTTCTGCTCTCTGAGGCAGCCCTGCAAATTCTTCCTGCTCAGCCCTCCGCAGCGTGGTGTCAGCTGACCCCACAAAGCCATTCTGAAAACAAACATCAAGAAGTGATTGTGCAAGACACCGCTGCTAGAAATGCTTCTTGTATGGGTGTGTAAGAATGTCTTTGTGTCTTTTTCCCCCCCACTAAGAGAGATTAAGCTCAACTAAGCTGACAGCCCTGGAATGCCAACAAAACGGGCCTGGAAAACACCATTCCTTGATTTTCTGTCCCCCACCCCACCCCCGCCCTTCACACCACCTCTGAAAAGCTGAAAGCAACACGCAGATGTAAGGGGCTGTTTTCCTGCTTGCAGCTCGACCCCTCTGTTCCCATGGCAGCCTGGCACACTCGTGCGCTGTTCACACCACATCTCGTCTGGTCTCTTGTCAGCCTCTCCCAACTGGGCTGTGAACGCCGGGCGGATGGGGTGGGCCTTCTTGCCTCTTGGCCACCTGGCTGAGCACCTGGCAGCCTCTAGGTGAGGGGGTGGGGCCGGGCAAAAGTGGAGAGGCTGGGAGAAGCCCCACAAGGCGGGGGCTGAGGGCCAGGTGACCCAAAAGCGTTTACTGAGCACCTCCTGGGCACGGTCACGTGCATGGCTCTGGGGAAAAGACCAGATTTGTAAGATGCACTTTCATATCCATTATTTTCTCTTTAACGTCCATTGTTTTTTAATTTCACATGCTATGATAAGTAACCTGTACACAGTCAACCTTTTACCTGAGAAGAGGGTGGGTCTACAGGGTTCACGTGAGATATAACAGAGGGACAGTGGCCTTGGTCACACATGCAACGTGTTTTGAGTCCTCAATCAGCCTGGGACCTCGGGGAGCTTCATCTCCTGGTTTATAATGGGGAGCAGGCTCTGCAGCCACACCTCCTTACAATACCCCAGCCTGGCCTGAAACCTCTGACTGCAGCATTGTTGTTTTGGCAAACAAGATGTGTGTGCAGGTGCCTTGAGTCTGAGGGCAGGCTCAGGCCTCCACCACCTCATCCCCATGTCCATAGAGCATCCTACAGGGCCTAGCCAGAGTCAGGCAGTGAAGAAATGCAGGAGCAGGACAGCCTGGATGGGGACAGTGTCCTGGGAGCGTGTGGCTGGGTGGTCAGTGGTTGAGGTCAAAACAGGGAACCACAGCCTTGAAGGGACTGAGGTCACAGAGGGGCTCTGCCCTGGCTCCATCCCCTGACCTGGCTTTGGCCTGCCAGCTCTATGGAACCCCAGCCTGGTCTTCATCTCCAGGGGTTTTTGTTCTGCCTGGAGCCCCACAACCCAGCATCCACTTCTTTAGGCCTGCTTTCTGTCCCCTGCCACACACTGCAGTTCCCTTCTCTCCCCTGCCATCCTGGGGGGCTCCTCTAAAGGCAATTTCCTGGTTTCTCTCTCTCCTCCTGGTATGTCTGTTTCGTTCCCCATACGCAAGCACCCAGCATTGTTACACTGCAGGAGAGAATCTGGAAATTCTGAATGAACAGCAGTGGGGAAAAGAAGCTGCTGGTGGCTCCATGTTTCTGCTGACCTGACCTCAGGAGATGGGGACACAGGCCACGGAAGTGATGCAGGAGGGAGATGGACACCCTACCCCACTCCCCCCCCAGCCCAGGGAAAGCTATTTGAGTTCCTTCCCTGTGGACAGAAACTCCAAAATATCAATAGCCAGGAAAATCAAGAGAGGATTTTCTCTTGATTTTTTTACCTGGGCCCAGTCTAGGTAAAAGATAAGAAACCACATATTTCTCATTTTCAAAGTCAAGGAAACCATCTCAACCAGAAAGTTTCTTGGAAGTCAAAAAGGGAGGGGGCGCCACCCCATAGTAAGTGGTGTCAACAACCGATAGGCCTCTTCAGTGAAATCCATCTTGACAGAGATGTGCACGCACACATGGGAGGATATTGCGATAAACCAAATACTGATTCAGAACCAGGAAAATCAAAATGATTGGCCAAAGGAAACCCAGAAGAAATGCTGCATATAAGTGATTCAAACTACCATGAGGGCACAACTCTCTCTGAGCTTGATCATATATGTGTCTCTCAACAAGTACTGTCCTCTTTTTCCTCCTAATAAACAATAAACACTTTACTTGCTTCACTACTTTCTGTCCTTGTGGGAATTCTTTCCTGCAAAGTCAAAGGGCCAAGCCTCACTGACCACTGGTCTAGTGGCTAGGATTTGGTACTCTCCCTGCCATGACCTGACCTCGATCTCTGGCTGAGAACCAAAGCCCTGCTTTCAAGCCACTGCAAGCTGAGGCCACCTGAGATGAGAAAGAGGGAGGGGACAGGAGGGGCCTGTCTGCAGGCTTCCAAAGTGACACATCCCAGGGTCCAGTGTTTCCCTGCACTGGCCCGGGCGTCCCCAGACATCTAAACTATGGCTTGTCCACCTGGCGGGGTGCACATCTCCATCTGCCAGCAGGTAGCCTGTGGTCCCTGATCATCTGTCCTACTTAATCCTCTCAACCACACGCGATGCGGAGATTCTGATCTTCGCTTTGCAGATGAAGAAATGAGACTTCTAGAAAGGTTCAGTGCTTGCTTACATCACACTACCACCAAGCCAAGTCTCACGGGACAAGGTCAGCTGCAAAGACGAGAATTTCTTCTGTCTCCTGCCTCCTGGATTCAGTCGCCAGACCTGGCCCCGAGTATGACTGAAGCACTATATTCAAGGTCTCACTGAACGCAGGTCCCCAGCTCCTGGCAGCTTTTTCTCTCTGCCCTTCACTCTCACTCCTTGCATTTTCTGGCTGTCTGATCATTCCTGGTGGCATGCATTGCCCCCACCCCTCAGTGCCTCCTCTCCCCTCTGGGAGGGGAAGTTCCGACTGCCCCCTCCATCCCAGCCCCCGACAGGAGGGGTGAGGATGGATGAGGAGAGCAGGAATGTGGGTGCTGTTTTGGAAACAGAAAGGCTTTCTCTTCCACCCCCTCCTTTTCTCTCCTTCCTTTCTTTTCCCCATTTAGCCGCTGTGCACCCACCCCTCCACCCCTAGCCTCTGGGAAGACAGGAGGATGCACAGAGCAGAAAGCAGAATAAAAGCAGGCGCTTCCTGGCTTTTGTTTTTCAAAAGCTCTCCCTGACCATTAGGGGAAGAGAGACACTGGCTGTGAACAAAAGATCTGGGAGGAAACCGCCAGGGAATGGAAGCTGATTCCCTGGGCTGGGCCAGGCCCAGGTAGGAGGGGGAGGTGCAAGGTGGATCCTGGGCCTGGCTTCCAAGCTGAGCCCTGCGGTGTGGCAGGATCAGGTGGCGCCCTCATAACCTGGAAGGTACTGAATGTGGGGAGGGAAGGAGTGGGAAAGAGCTGAGCTTTCTCTTTCCTTAGCTGTCCTTGCAGAAAACCTGGTGCCCCTGGAAAGTGTTGGGGCCACCGACAGAATCCAAATGTAACCAGGCAAGAAGTCAGCCAGCGGGAATGTGGGGCCTCTTGGTGGGGACTCCCTGGGTGCTGTCTGCAAGGACAGAGTGAGGCAGAAGGTGGAAGCTATTGGAGATTCTTGACCAATACTTAAAGGCAAGAATAGCAGAACAATTGAGAGAGGGGGCTTGGCCCTGCCCAGATATATTGCTTCTTCTCGAAGTCTGGAGACCTCCGCGACTACACATGCACAGAAAGACTCCTTAGCAGTCAAAGGGGAATGATGCTAAGTGATGCCAAGCTACCCATAGGCCTCTTCGGTAGAATTCATCGTGGCTAAGAGATGTTTGTGCACACATGGGAAGATCCTGAGCTATACCAAATACAGACTCTTAACTAGGCAAATAAAAATGGTTGGCCAAAGGAAACCCAGAAGAAATGGCCCATAAAAGTAATTCAAGCTACCACCAGGGCGTGACTCAGGGTTTCTCCCTCTTGATTCTGCCTTTGTGTCTGTCCACACCTGCTGTACTCTTTTTTTTTCTCCTAATAAATAATTTGTTTCACTACTTTCCATCTTTGTGAGAATTGTTTTTCTGCAAAGCCAAGGGGCCAGGGCTTTGTCACTGTCCCCTGGTCTAAAGGCTAGATTGGGTGCTCTCACTGCCATGACCCCATCTCAATTTCTGGCTGGGAGCCGAAGCCCCACTTCAAGCCGAGGCCCCCCTGAAATCAAGATGATTTAAGAGGCAGCCTGGTAACTGTGCATTGCCTGTCTTGGCTTCATAAACATTCCTTCTTCCCTCCACCTGCCTCCAGGACGTAATCCCAAAGACAGGGCACAGAGAAACCCTGAAATAATTAAAATCAAGTTACTACAAATAGTTGGTGAAGTTGGGGTTCAAAATGAAAATGTAAACAATTAGAGCAAAATAAAGTTACTTTTCTTATTCAGCTGAGTCAGAGACAAGCAAAAATGCTACGGGGAAAAGAGAAATACAGATTAAACTGGGATGTTGAGGCATGTGGTCATGGAAGTCTTCCTGGAGGAGGTGAGGCTGAATCAAAAATTTGAAGGTTCTTGATATGTATGCATATTTACATTTCCACCAGTGTCCAGGAGATCCTGTTCCAACCAATTTAGTTGTCTACCCCAGGGAGATGATCCCTCAGATGCTCAGAACCCTGTGAGAACTCTTCAGGGGGCTAGTTCCAGAGCTGATGACTGTGCTCAGGATGGCTGATGCTGAGGACTGTTTCTTGCAGATGCTTCGCTGACCGGCAGGGGGCGCAAGCTTGCCACATCCTGGGGCCCGGGAGCCCCAGGGAGGAAACCAGTGGGTGGAAGCCAGGATGCTGAGTCTCCCTGCGGCGTTTAATAGTCTTCGAGGGAGTGAGCACTTTGGGGAGCGTCAGCCCCTCCCGCCCCTACCCCCCGACCCCAGGCTTCCACACGCCCTCCCCCAGCCCTGAATCCAGCCCTTATTTTATGAACAGTTCATCCAAGTGCTACCCAGGCCTCATCCTGACTTGTAACTGCGCTAGAAAGGTAGGAGGTGATGGCCCAGCATGATTTCCAGGGATCCCAGGATGGCTGGAGAGTGGGCCGAGCCAGTGGTGTTCCCACCGGGACTCCTCAAGCCTGAGGACTGTGGAGAGACCTCCATGACTAAGTTCCTTAACATGGCAAATGTAGAAAAATAATTATGGGCAAAGATGTCCATTGTAGTAATTGAACAGAGACCGGTCTAAGTATTGGTTAATGTTACTGCTGCTGCTGCTACCAATGCTGCTACTACTAAATAATAATAACAAATAATACACCTACCAAATGATGAAATAACTCTTAGCCATTGAGAACACTGTCTTCCATGGAAGCAACCTAAAAGTCCAACAGAGAAATGCATAAAGCAGTGGTACATACACACAATGGAATACTAGTCAGTTGTGAACAAGAGTGAAATAGTGCCATTTGCAGCAACATGAATGGACCTAGAGATTATCACACTAAGTGAAATAAGTCAAAGACAAATAATATGATATCACTTATATGTGGAATCTTAAATATGACTAAAACATATTTACAAAACAACAACAGACTCACAGAAGGAAATGGCAACCCACTCCAGTACTCTTGCCTGGAAAATCCCATGGACAGAGGAGCCTGGTAGGCTACAGTCCATGGGGTCACAAAGAGTTGGACATGACTCAGCGACTTCACTTTCACTTTCAACAGACTCACAGACATAGAAAACAAGCTTATGATTACCAAAGGGGAGAGGGAATGGAGGATGGATAAATCAGAGGAATTTAGGATTAGCTGATGCAAACTGCTGCTGCTACTGCTAAGTCACTTCAGTCATGTACGACTCTGTGTGACCCCATAGACGGCAGCCCACCAGGCTCCCTTGTCCCTGGGATTCTCCAGGCAAAAACACTGGAGTGGGTTGCCATTTCCTTCTCCAATGCATGAAAGTAAAAAGTGAAAGTGAAGTTGCTCAGTCATGTCCGACTCTTAGCGACCCCATGGACTGCAGCCTACCAGGCTCCTCTGTCCATGGGGTTTTCCAGGCAAGAGTACTGGAGTGGGGTGCCATCGCCTTCTCCATGATGCAAACTACTATATATAAAATAAACAACAAGGTCCTACTGTATAGCACAGGGAACTATATTCAATATCCTGTGATAAACCATAATGGGAAAAGAGTATGAAAAAGAACATATATATATATATATATATATATATATATATATATACCAAATATATATATATATATAACTGAATAACTTTGCTGTGCACCTGAAACTAACATGGCATTGTAAACTCTGTATGTCAACTATACTATAAGAACAGTGTCTTCAAGAACTGTCTGATAACATGGGATAATTCTCATAATATAATGCACTAATTCTCCACTTGTCCTTCAAGAATCACTTTCTGCACTGCTCTGCACCCCAGGATATAGACCCCAGGACAAGATGTCATCCCAAGTCCCTTTGCTTCTGGCCACAAGTTGGATACGCCAGTGGGAGATGGCAGCAGGAGGTAGAAGGTGGGTAGGAGAAAAGCTAGGATGAGTCTTCACTACCCTCTCTTGCCTTGGTGCCTCTAGACAAGCGATCTCCCAGTGGGCAGCCCCCCTCTACATCTGCACCCTCTTTGGGCTGTGTTACCACCATTTTCTCCCCTTGCCCTTTTGGCTCTGAAAGTAGTAAGAGCTTCCTGCTCTGGGCAGCTCCTGGGTGCCTGGTTCCCTTAGACTTGTCCACATCTCTGTATTGTCATTCACTATGTGGCTTTTCCTTTGAACCATCAGAGTTAATGCTTTTCCGGTCAGGTCTCTGGGTGACACACATGTGAAGTGAAGAGAGACAAATACAAAGCTTTGTGCAGAAAAAGAGGTCCAGTGCTCTGTCTGCATCGTTTCATTGAACCCTCACAGCGGCACGGCAGAATGCAGTCAAAAGGAGTGTTGATACCAGATTCAAATTTAGAAAGCATTGGAAGGAACATTCTAATCATGTCTTTATGGAAAGGAAGAAGATGCTGACAAGGGAAAAGTGAAAAATGCACACTGGATATTTATTTCGTTTTTAAATTGACATAAGTGTCTCCTAGATTGTAATTTTTCATGCTTAATACTTACCAGAATGTGCTTCTGAGAGGAGGAGGAGGACGAGGCCATGTGAGCGCAGATGACCTTATTTTTCCTGACGCCAAATTCTAAGCCAACTTGGAACAGGAGGAGCTGACTTAATTTCTTAGAATCCCAGCTCTTCCACTGTGTGATGTTAGTCTTTTAAATGTGTACGGTGATTAATACCTACCTCCAGGGTCATTGTGATGGCTGATGAGTCAGTGATGTGAAGCGTCTGGCCCTAGGCCAAGTCACTGTGGGGACTCAGCTGCCTTGTCTAGAGTGGACATACTGCTGCAGCCGCGTGGTGATGAAGAAATGGGGTATAGGAGGCAAAAACTTGGTGCTGTGAGCTATGCCTGGCATGTGGCAGTGGCCCTTAATAAGCAGCTGACAAATCCGTGAATGAACAAACAGATGCTCTGCCCAGATCTGCCCTCCCCAGGCTGACTCCCAAGAACGCTGTGCAGCCTCCAATCTTTCTTTCTTTCTTTTTTTTTTTCTATGCAGACCCTTTGTTGAGGCACTCAGGCTTCTCTGGTTGCAGCGAGCCAGCTTAGTTCCCTAACCACGGTTTGAACTTGCATCCCCCTGCATTAGAAGACAGATCCATAAGCACTGGACCACCAGGGAAGTCCTCCTCCGCTGTCTCACAGAAGGTCGTTCTCTATCCTGCTTCGTTTGTTTTAATTACCGTGTGTGCAGGTTCCTTACCACTAGTGCCACCTGGGAAGCCCGAGGAATTTCCACAAACAGTGGCTTGAAACAGCACACATTTATTATCTGAGGTTTCTGGGGGCGGTCTCACTGGGTCTGCTACTCAGGGACTCGCAGACTGTGTTCAAGGAGCAGGCAGGGGTGTGTTCTTATCTGGAGGCTTGACTGAGGCTAGGCTCAGAGCCTTGGCCCACGCTGTCCACTGGCCTCAGGGTCTCACAGACTCATTCTGGTTGCTGGCAGAGCTCAGCTCCTTAGTTGTAGGACTAAGGTCCTTGTTTTCATGCTGGCTGGCTGAAAGCATTCCTCTAGGCTCCTCAAGGTTGCCCCCACTTCCTTGCCAACGACCCCCTCACCACATGGCAGCTTCCTTCCTCAGAGTCAGCATTACTCACTGTGCCATAGAATGTAATTTATCAAAGGAGTGACAGCCTGTCACCATTGCCATATCCTATTGATTAGAGGCAAGCCCCAGGTTCTGTCCACACCCAGTGAATGAGTGGGTGAGTGGGTGGGTGGGATTGTACAGTCTGTGATTCACTGGGGGTCACCTTAGGGTATCTGTGCCACACCTGTCCCCTCACAGTTCCGTATTCTGTTGGGTGATAAGTACATTTATATCTTTTCCTCTTATGCATGCTATTTGCGTTTTTCCCTGGATGCTCAGGAAGTGTTCGCTTGTCACCAGATTATTCCATAATATTATGGCAGTGTTTGCAGCTGCTTTCCTTTCAGGCAGTGGAAGAGATGGACTCACTACCAGAAGCCTTTAAACTCTTCAGATTCACTGCTCAGGTGGTCATGCACTTACCATATCAATTCACCCATTTATTAGCTTATATTTCTTGAGCACCTGCTGTGTGCTTAGCATTGTTCATAAAGATAATGCTAGTCTCTATCTAGGGAGCCAATTTCTTTACTTCTTTCTTTTCCTTCTGTTGAGTAAAAGCCAATTTCTTCATTTTCAATCGAGATATCTCTTTAACCTCAGACCACAGAAAACCCAAAAAACAGTGACTTAAATAAGTAAGGGGTATATTTTAATCACCCAACAAAAAGCCCAGGGCTAGAAAGTCTTAAGGTTAATGCAGTTGCTCAAAGCAACTCCTTGCTCCAGCATTTAACTTCAGTCCTCATGGTCACAAGACTGCTACCACAGCACCAGCCATAGCATCCGTATTTCACACAGGAAGAAGCAGGTGAAAGAAGGAGACATGCCTTTTTTTCTGGAAGGATCACCCTTCCTCAGGATTTCCACTTCCATCACGTTGACCAGAATTTGACCACATGGTCACCACTAACTCTGAGAGATCTGGGGGAGGTGCATTTTTTAGCTGGGCACATTGTTATGAGGAACAAAATTAAAGTACCATTAGTAGAAAGATGGGAAATGGATTGGGGGTTGATCATCTGCAGAACCACTTAGGGCCCCAGACCAAATCTCCATGGCCTCTCAAAGCTCAGGAAACACGTCTACAGTTTCCTGCAATGACAGAGGCCAATTCCTTCTGGTTCTTCATCAACAGCCTATGTTGACCCAGGGGTTCCTACTTTATTTGCCAGGAGAGCATTATCCTGGCAACAGTTGTTGTTCGGTTGCTAAGTCATGTCTGACTCTTTGCAACCCCGTGAACTGCAACATGCCAGTCTTCTCTGTTCTTCACTGTCCCCCTGAGTTTTCTCAGACTCATGTCCATTGAGTCAGTGATGCCATCCGACTCCCTCATCCTCTGTCGCTTCCTTCTCCTCCCGCCCTCAATCTTTCCCAGCATCAGGGTCTTTTCCAATGAGTCGGCTCTTCACATCATGTGACCAAAGTATTGGAGCTTCAGCTTCAACATCAGTCCTTCCAATGGATATTCAGGGTTAATTTCCTTTAGGATTGATTAGTTTGATCTCCTTGGTGTCCAAGGAACTCTGAAGAGTCTTGTCCAACACCGCAGTTTGAAAGCGTCAGTTCTTCAGCCCTCAGCCTTCTTTATGTCCCAAATCTCACATCCATAGATGACTACTGGAAAAACCATATCTTTAACTGTATGGACCTTTGTTGCCAAAATGGTGTCTCTGCTTTTTAATACACTGCCTAGACTTGTCATAGCTCTTCTTCCAAGGAGCAAGTGTCTTTTAATTTCATGGCTGCAGTCAGCAGCCACATTAATTTTAGAGACCAAGAAAATGAAATTTGACACTGTTTCCACATTTCCCCCCATCTATTTGCCGTGAAGTGATAGGACCAGATGCCATGATCTTTTTTTGAATGTTGAGTTTTAAGCCAGCTTTTTCACTCTCCTCTTTCATCTTCATCAATAGGCTCTTTACTTCCTCTTCACTTTCTGCTATTAAAATGGTATCGTCTGCATATCTGAGGTTGTTGATCTTTGGCAATCTTGATCCTGACAACAGCTGCCATAAAATGGAGCTCATGGCTCTTCTGCCCCAGGAGTCCTGCCATCCATGCTTTCTGGAGGCAGAAGAGGTCTCTGTGTCAGCAGTGCTTAGAGGGGAGGTCTCTTTTCCTTCTCTTTTGAAAAACATGCAGAATGTAAGGGGATTCCATGCAGGCCCAGTCTGTCCCCAGAGCAGACTTGCCCACCTCGCTCTGCCCTGTGTCCCCGAGGGTGACCCCAATGGCTGCATTGTGATCACAGCTTGGGCAGCAGGGTGACGGGTAGGAGGAAGAGTCTTTCTCTTCCCTTTCTACCTCAGGTGCTGTCCCCACCATAGCTCCACCGCCCCCCAAAAGGCCTGCTGATTTTCTACTTTGCTAAGTGATCCCAGCCTCTGGGCCCAGTGACACCACCTTCTTGTGTCACTCTCCAGGCTGCAGCTGTCCACACTGATTTTGGTTCTCCGTCAGCTTCCATCGCCTGTGTGACCAACACTCAGCCTCAAAGTCCCACTGCTTTAAATATTCAAGTGGTTCTCGCCTCCTGGCTAGATCTTGATGCAGATAACCAGTACAGTAAACACCCAAATAACCATCACTTAGGTTTGACGAAGATTGCAGTTCTGCCATACTTGTTTCATCTATTTTTGGTTTTGTGGGGAAAAAAATCCCAGTCCTGCTGATGTTGCTTAAATGAGTTCAGTGTGTATCTCTAAAGAATAAGGATGTTTTCTTACATAACAAGTATATTTAAACAGCTCCTACCTGTATTCACATGTTAACATGCTCAGTCACTCAGTCGTGTCTGACTCTTTGCAACCTCATGGACTCTAGCCTGCCAGGCTGTCCTGTCCATGGGATTTGCCAGGCAAGAATACTGGAGCAGTTGCCATTTCCTTCTCCAAGGGATCTTCCAGACCCAGAGATCAAACCCGAGTCTCCTGCAATAGCAGGCAGATTCTTTACCACTGATCCTCCTGGAAAGTCCAACATACCTAACAAAACGAGCGAAAGTTCCTTGTGGTCATGTACCACCCAATCCACAGTCATATTCTCCCAGTTCTGAAGTTGACTATTTTACCACTGGGCTTGTTTGAATTAATGTTTAAACAAGGCCCACACATTGCATTTGGTACATGTGTTTCCCAAGTGTCTTTTTTTCTGAGTGTCTTTTGATCTGATCCGTCCTCCGGTCACAAGATGCACACACAGAGACTTTCCTGGTGGTCCAGTGGTTAGGACTTGGCGCTTCCATTGACAGGGTCCTGGTTCAATCCCTAGTTGGCGAACTAAGATCCCACATGCCATGCAACATGGCCAAAAACAAAAACCTGTCATACACACTCAGGGGGGCACTGCCACACTTAGCCCCCAACTCACCCTAGTTCTACCCTCTCTCCCTCACAGAGTCCCTTACACAGATGCTTTCTTTCCCAGGACATCTCAGGATGCCACAGCTAGGTATTGAACTCTGTCCCCATCCTGCCAACCTGCTGCAGGCAGTAAGGAGTGCATTGTCTGTAAAGGATTTAGCAACAAATAGTAAAACCATTTGCTATGGACTGAATTGTGTCCCTCCCCACCAGATCCCTAAGTTGAAGCCCTAATCTCCAATATGATGGTACTTGGAGGTGGAGCCTTTGGGTGATTATGTTTTGATGAGGTCACGAGGGTGGGAAACCCAAATGGGATGAGTGTCCTCCTAAGAAGAGGTGGCAGAGAGCTTGTTTCCCTCTCTCTGTCTCTGTCTCTCCCCTTCCCCTGCGGTCATCTGCAAGCCAGAAAAGGAACTGAATCTGACAGCACCTCGACCTTGGACTTCCGGCCTCCAGCACTATGAGAAGTAAATGTCTTTACTTAAGCCCCCCAACCTGTGGTATTTTGTTACAGCAGCCCGAGCTAAGACACCACTAAAAGTCAGTCAGCTCTGTTACCAGCATGCACCAGCAGTTCTAAGGAACGTCAGTGATAAAATGCTCCTTCCTGCAGCCTAGAGCACTCCCATCAACCACTCCATGTCTTGTCATTATGACAAAAAGATTTTACTGGGATCATCAAGGAAGCAGGGTTAGTGTGTTGAATAAGTGACTAAAATGTCAGTAGGTAGATCTGATGAGGATATGTACCACAGGCTTCCCTGGTGACTCAGCTGGTAATGAGTCAGCCTGCAGTGCAGGAGACCCCGGTGAGATTCCTGGGTGGGGAAGAGCCCCTGGAGAAGGGAAAGGCTACCGCTCCAGTATTCTGACCTGGAGAATTCCATGGACTGCATTGTCCATGGGGTCACAAAGAGTTGGACACGATTGAGTGGCTTTCACTTTCTTTCACCACTTTATGTAAAGTCTAAAACACAAAATAATACTACATATTATTAATATTACATATTAATAATACATATGTAACCAAAGTGTAAAGACTTTCCTAGAAATACCAGACACCAAATTTAAGATAGTGGTTTTCTCTGGGAGAGATCGTAGGAGAAAGAAATAAAAGAGATCCAGAGACATAAAGGTAGATTGGGCTTCCCTGGTTGCCAGATTGTAAAGACTGTGCCTGCAACGCAGGAGACCCGGATCCGATCCCTGGGTCAGGACGATGCCCTGGAGAAGGGAATGGCAACCCATTCCAGTATTCTTTCCTGTAGATTTCCATGGACAGAGGAGCCTGGTGGGCTGTAGTCCATGGGGTCACAGAGTGGGACATGACTGTGTGACTAACACATTCACTTTCATAGTTGATATATATATACACATATATCTGTTCTTTTTCAGATTCTTTTCCCTTATAGTTTATTACAAGATATTGAATATAGTTCCCTATGCTATACAGTAGGTCCTTATTTATCTATGTTACACATAGTGGTATGTATATGTTAATCCCAGTCTCCTAATTTATCCCTCCCCCTACCCCTTTTTCTGCTTTGGTAACCATATGTTTGTTTTCTGTATATGTGAGTCTTTTTCCATTTTGGATAAAAGCTCATTTGTATCTTTTTTTTTTTTTTTTAATTCCACATGTAAGCAGTATATTTGTCTTCCCATACAGTTTTTCTATGATTTAAATATTTTATTCAAAAAATGTCCAATGATTAGTCACATGCTGGGCAGGCCCACCAGCAGACTCAGTTTCCATTTCCTTTGACCTAGCTTCTCTCCTGGCGTGGAGGTGTGACCGAGCCTGGGGCCTCTAAGTCCAGAGTTGGACACCAGGCAGGGGTGTGGCTGAGCAGGTGAGCAGCTCCCAGAGCTGGAGGGCACTGGGCACCATACTGGAGAAGCCGGGAGTCACTGGGGTAGATCAGTGGCTGGGCATCAAGGAGACAGGTGACCCTGTGAGCACACAGGGGATGGTAAAGGTGGGTCTGAGGTAGAGGAAGGCATGTGAGAAGAAGGGCGAGAGGGTAGATCCAGCCCCTCGCCCAGTCTGCTGTAGGAGGGTAGCCACGGTAAAAATGGAAGCAGCCAGTGATCACTGTTTATAAAAATAGCTACAAAGTCTTGACAACCCAGAGAGAGTTCTGGGAAAGTTAAATTGAGGGCTGTGGGGAAATGTTCAGGGCTTCTCATCTTCAAAGCATTTCTGAGACATGAGCTCATGAATCCTCCTTCCAGAGCCCTGAGTGAAGTATAGGGACGAGGAAAGGTGGGGACGACATGTGGATGACCTCCTCAAAGAGGAGTAGCCGGCAGCCGGAGGGTTCCTCGCGGGATGCCACTTGAATGTGCCCTCCTCCAGTCTGCTTCTCTGCCCAGTTCCTCAGACCCAGCCTGGGGACGGGCCTGGCTTTGCAGCCCCACAGGGTGGGGCAGCCACAGGACAGGCCATGCGGGACACTGGGCTGGGTCACTCCAAGCTGCTAAGATCGGGGTCCCGGTGATAAAGACCAGCCTGTGATGCTGGTTGGGGGTCGTGCTGGGCGGAGGTCCAGGTAGAGCCCTGGTTGAGACCCATGGGATTCAATACAGGCAAGATCTGATGCACAGACCCCAGGCAGGCAGAGGGTTTGGAGCAGATGAAGCAATAGGGAGGGAACGAGGGCAGAGGGAAGCCAGGATGGGTGTGCCCCCTACGCTTGGAATGGGGTTACCTAGGACTGAAAGCCAGGAGCCAGGTCCTTCAACTCCACTGCTGGGGATTCTAGGAGCCTAAAGTATGGAGGCTATGATCACACTTCCATAGACGGAGAAACCAAGAGTATGAGTGTCACACGGTGGCAGTGATGGGATTTGAACCCATGTCCCTTGGCACAAATCACCTTGCTCCTGGCCATCTCCTGCTCATTCCTCAAGTTTCCACTCAAGAACCTCTCCTCTAGAGGCCTTCCCGGCTGCCCCAGGTTGTCTCAAGCACTTAGAGCTGGCTCTCCGAGAGCACCCACCACACTGATCTGGAGGCGGCTCTTTGCGTGTCATCTTCTACCAGATGAAGGGTTCTCCCTCGCTGACTCCCAGCCCTGGGAGCGCCAGCCCTCTCTGCTCCCCTGTGATCTGTTTGCCCCAGATTCTTGCAGGGTGACCTCCAACTGGCAAAGCCTTTCCCTGGGTCTTAGGTCAAGAGGAGAAGATGGGGGTCAGAAGTGACTGCCCTGCAGCTGAGGGGCTGGGCGGCCTGACAGTCAGGAGCTCTAAGTGATAGTCCAGAGTTAAGACATGTGGTCCTCACAGTCAGGCCTGTCCTAGTGTGGATGGAACATCCAGGTCCTAGATGCCGGGTACAGGAGTCATGAACCCATGAACAAAACAGTCATGTTAATAAGAACCTTTACTCCAGGAAAAACTGTACCCAGACCCAAAAGCATTACTTCAGTTTCATGGTTCAGCACACTCTCCTCCAGTCTCCGTGGTGAACGATGATTTCATTGCCTTCAACAGAAGGCGTATTTGTGTGTGTACATATGCTTGAGAGAAATTTACTGAAAAGATATGGGTACGAGACCAGCTGGCAACAGTTTCCAAGCCAGGATCCTCTTTGAGCAATCTGCTCAAAGTTCTTGTTTGCAATGCTCAAAACCCAGCGGGGGGAGAAGGCAGTGTGAGGAATATACAGGGGCAAATTTACACTCACCCCCCTCAAAGAAGGGAGGTCCTGACCTTGGAGGTAGGAATGGAATGGAGACTTTCCAGGGAACTTTAAGTCTTGGGTAATTCATTTGGTCCAGACCATAGACTTCACAATCAGAAGTAAAAGGCAGAAATGCAGTTATTCACAAGGACCTACTGTATAGCACAGGAAACTATACTCAATATTTTGTAATAACCTATATGGGATAAGAATCTGAAAAAGAATATACATGACAAATATCATATGGTATTACTCATGTGGAATCTAATTTTTTAAAAAGATGAAACAAATGAGCTTGTTTGCCAAACAAACAGACTTATAGATATTGAAAACAAACTTATAGTTACTAAAAAGGAAACGTGGAGGGGAGGGATAAATTAGGAGCTTGAGATGAACATACACACAGTTCTTTACATAAGATAGACAACCAACCAGGACCTACTGTATAATACAGAGGACTCTACTCAATTTTCTTTGATACCCTATGTGAGAAAAGGATCTGAAAAAGAATACAAATATGTATATGTATAACTGCATCACTGTGCTATATTCCTGAAACTAACACAACATTGTAAATCAACTATACTCCAGTAAAATTAAAATTTTTAAAAAGAATACATTTATGGTTCGTCCCAGGTTGTGCAGTGGTAAAGAATCTACCACCAGTGGAGGAGACGCAAGAGACACATGTTTGATCCCTGGGTCAGAAAGATACCCTAGAGTAGGGAATGGCAACCCACTCCAGTGTTCTTGCCTGGAAAATCCCACAGGCAGAGGAGCCTGGCAGGCTCCAGTCTGTGGGTCTGCAAAGAGTCCGACACAACTGAGCACACACACACATAACTGAATCACTTCCTATATACCTGACATTAACACAATGTTGTAAATCAACTATACTTCAATTTAAAAATTGTCACATTAAAGAAGAAAAGAAATGCAATTATTCAAGGATCTTTCTTATATTCTCTTTCTAAAAGGCTTTATCTAGGGCCTTGGTTCTTTGGCCTGCTCAATGGCTATAATTCCTATTACCTTCTCATAAGTAATTTTTTTAACTTTAAAATGTTGTTGATCTTAGAATATGTCAGAAACAGGAGTGCTGAAGGGAAATGGAGGTGGTAAAGGGAGTATGAAAATGTAAAATCATAAATTGAGAGGCTATCAAAATGTTTACCTCTTCCTTCCCCTCCCTCCCCTAGTTTTTTTTTTTTTTTTTAATTATTATTTAAGCACAGTTGATTCACAATTTTGCGTTAGTTTCTGGTATAAGCTAAGTGATTCAGTTATATATATATATAACTGAATGTATACATATGTATGTATATATATATTAATATATATATTCTTTTTCATATTCTTTCCCAATATAGAGTATTACAAGACACTGAGTATAGTTTCTGTGCTCTACAGTAGGTCCTTGCTGTTTATCTATTTTATATGGTACTCTGTATATGTTCCCTCTATTTGTCTCCTTCCATTTTGCATCAGTTTCTCCTTAAGGTTCATATGAAGGAGATTTATGAAGGAAAAAAAAATAGCCCCGAGCAAAACCTGCCAAAGGGACAAGATAAACTGGGGCCTCAGGTTGAAGAAAAAAGGACAAAGATACAGTAATGCTGCAGAACAGTAACACCCCCAGCCCCCCACCACTGCCAAAGTTGTCTATGTCCCAATCCCCAGAAGTGCTAATGTGTTAGGCTACACAAAGGGGAGTTACGGTCACTCATCAGTTGATCTTAAGTAGGGAGGTTATGCAGGAGAGCTGGACATATTCCTAGTGGTCCTTAAAAGTGGAAGAGGGAGGCCTGTGAGAAGGGCTCCCACCACCCCAACTTTGAAGATGAAGGAAGAGGCTGGAAACCCAGGTTTATATGGCTGATCTCTCAAGCTGGAAAAGGCAAAGATGCAAATTCTCCCCTCAGAGCCTTTAGAAGACTCTTTTAGCCCAGTGAGACCTATGTGCTGTGCTGTGCTTAGTCGCTCAGACGTGACTCTTTGTGACCCTATAGACTGTAGCCCACCAGGCTCCTCTGTCCATGGGGATTCTCCAGGCACGAATAGTGAAGTGGGTAGCCTATCCCTTTTCCAGGGGATCTTCCCAACCCAGGGATCAAACCCAGGTCTCCCGCTTTGCAGGCGGATTCTTTACCATCTGAACCACCAGGGAAGCCCAGCAAGACCCATATGGGATTTCTGACGTAGGGAAGGCCTGAAGCAGGGAGCTGGGGAACCTAAAGGCAGTTCTAGGGGCAGGAAGACACAGGACCAATTGGACTGAATTCTTCACGGGCCACCAGGACCTCGGGGCAGGGAGGAGGCATAAGGCACCTCCCCCCGCTGGCCCTTCTCATTCCCAGGACTGGCTGCTGAGAGTGTGGAGCTCAGTGCAAAGTGAAAATGCAGGGCCCCTGTTCAGAGTTATGAAGAATCTTGAGAGTGGCAGGGCTGTTCTGAGCCTGGGGCCCCGTGTGCCTACACATATCACATGCCCACTCTGCTTGTAATTACTGGGAACCACACTGTCATCTGGCTGATGGAGTCCAGTTATTCAGAAGCTCTTTCTTGAGCCTCTGGCTGTTGACAAGCTATGTGCCTGGTCACAAGCCACAGCTTCCTGAACCTCTCCTAGTTCTCCCATGGTTGGCCTTTGCCCCTGACCAGAGACTTTAAAAGGAGGATGTGCCTGATAGATTCATATTAACAGAAGCTCCTCTCTGTGCTTCTGCCTGCCTGGCCACCCTGAGCTGTTTCCTTCTGCTGTTGCTAAGGATGCTTCAGCACAGGTTGGGGCCCACCTAGTCTGAGAGAGCTCAGCTTGGCAGCAGGAATCATTGGCAGAATTTGTACCTGAAATTAGAGCAAACGGAATAAATGCCCATGCTTCTGGAGTTTAGGACCCCTGTTTATATTCCTTCCATAAAAACCTATATGGTTACCAAACTCATATAAACTATAGCCATGTGTGACCCCATACACCCACCTGCCCAGGCTCCCCTGTTTTTGCCCACCCAGCGACTGGGGCTCTGTGTTCAGTCTGCTGGCCCAGCTGATGTGGGCCCAAGAAAATCTTGGTTTTCTTTTTTTTTTCCTTCTTTATTTACTTAGCTTTCCCAGGTCTTAGTTGTGACATGCGGGATCTTCAGGCCTCCTTGTGGCAGGCGGGATCTTTAGTTGTGGCATGTGAACACTTAATTGCAGCATGTGGGACCTAGTTCCCTGACCAGGGGTTGAACCCAGGCCCCCTACATTGGCAGCATGGAGTCTTAGCCACTGGTCCACCAGGGAAGTCTCTTATTTTGATTTTCTATTGCTGTTTTCCTTGTGCCTATATTTCTACTTATGTTTTTTTGTTCTTCCCAGGAGCAGTTTGCTGTGTCCCTGATATAAGCCATTTTTTTGTTGTTGTTAAAAGAGATAGGGTAAAAACAAACAGACAAACCAAATTCAAGCTTTCTTTTTTTTTTTAAGCCATTGAAGACGCATCAAGGCCTCCCTGCCACTATTGAGCAAATTCTTTCCCAGGCTGGTCTGAGTTGCACCCAGACTTTACATTAGGCTTTGTTCCAAGGGGGTGGAGGTGCCAGAGGGGAGACTGCAGCCTGAAAGACATCCAAGGAAAAAGGCTTCATTTACAAGCACCCGCATCACACGGTTGGCAGTGCTGAGCTGAGCTGTCTCCCAGCTTCCAGGGGAAAATGAGAGACATTTCCCCAGAGCTTCCCTTTCAAGCTCTCACAGCTGGAAGGGTCGCACAGCCAAGTTCCACCCTCTTCAATGCAGGTTGTCACTTGGATGCCGGGGTCTGCTGATCTATTAGTCAAATACCTAATGTGAGAAAAAGAGCCATCACACATCTTTCTGCTTATCCATCATTCAATGCTCCATTTAGCACAAAAGAACCTCTCTCCCCTTTTTCTCTTCTGCTGCAGCTAAAAGGCCCCTCCCAAGAGATAAAAATTACAAAGGAAATAAAAGAAAAAAACACGATTTCTGAGCTGATGCTCATTCGTAATTCCGTACCTGAGGCTGTTTGTTTCCTTGAATCTGAGAACAGGAAGGGGGCTTGGGGACCCTCTCATGTAACCCCTTATTTTACAGATGGAGAAGCAGTTGCCTGGTGAGGTCAAGTGACTCACCCAACACCATACAACTAGCAAGGGCACGGGCAGCATCAGACCCACATCACCTGATCCTAAGCTAGACTTTACCCGCTGCACCACTGATGATTTCTTATGACCACAGTCACAGACTCTTGTAAGATTTCATGATTCAACTAGATGCCGCCCTTGCAGAAGGACAACATGAGAGGCAGCCCGGTGGCTTCTAGCCTATTTTAAACCAACAACCCAAACAGTCAAATTTAAGAACCCAGCTTATTTTTCTTGTCATGCGGAATCAAATGGTTTCAGGCAGACTTTCCCTAACTCACAAATAAGCTGTGTTCTAACAGTGTGTTTGGAATTTGCTATTTAGGACGCAGGATGTGTTTTCTTCCCAGGAAATCATGTGATCTGATGTGGTGAGAACCCCAGGCCAGGTCACAAAGGCTGACTTAACCAAGAAGTAACCACAGTGGAGTCGAAACAACCCTCCATCCTATTGTTTCCAAGCAGAAGCACATTCTAAGTTTCAAGTGGGACTAGTGGAACCAGCAGGACTTCCCTGCTGGCTCAGCAGTAAAGAATCCGCCTGCAATGCAGGAGACGCAGGTTCGATCCCTGGTTCGGGAAGATTCCCTGGAGAAGGGAAAGGCTACCCACTCCAGTATTCTTGCCTGGGAAATCCCATGGACAGAAGAGGCTGGCAGGCTGCAGTCCATGGTGTTGCAAAGAGTCAGACATGACTTAGTGGCTAATCAACAACAGCAGGTGGAACCAGCAAGCTCACCAGGGCCCCCGGCAGGAAGAGGTCTGGCCCAGATAGCTAAGAGGCCCCACAGACCTATGAACTGGGCATGCGCTTTGGATGAAGATGGAGCTGGTTTTGAGTCACCTCTGCTAATTAATAACTGGGCTAATTCCTTAACTTCTCGGAGCCTCTGAAAAATGAGGATGATTCTAATACCCCACAGGTGACATACAAGCACGAAAGAAGACAATGCATTAGAAGGACCTAGTAAAGAATCTTATGTCTGTAGCAAGCCATCATTTATTACTGTAGCAGCTCAGGAGAGGGGGCAGGGGTGGCCCTAGCAATTTGAGGAACTGGGGTGCTCCACTGGGGGAGGGACTCTGAACTCTGAGGAAGAGTCCAGCCACAGCCTGATGAACTGGAGGCAGTGAGGGGGCCCTGGGCTCTCAGCCCCACCCCTGTCTCTTAGGCAGCAGCAGTGGCAGCTGCTGGGGCTCCACCCCTCACCGAGGGGAGCAGGGCCCTAGGGGGGCCCTCCATGGCCACTGCAGGTAACCCCATTATTGAAAGGGCTGGACTCAGCAGTGTGCAACTATAACACAGGCTGCCCTCCGCAATCATCTTTGCATCCCTGGGAACCATCTCCTGAACCTGCCATTGTGTGTCTGGGCCTTTTCAAGTCTCATTTCAGTGACTAAAATGTACCAACTAGTGTGATAACCAAACTCAAAACTGCATTAGATTTAAGCTCTGTGCTGTCCTGCTGCTGCAGGCTGAGGCCTACTTCGGGCTTAGAAGCTGCTGTGGCGAGGGTAGGGGGTCTGTGTCATCCGCTTCTTCTCTCTCCCAGCTCCATCTCAACCCCAGAGTCCTTCACCGGGTTTCAGACCACCTGAGGTCAGATTCCACAGACAAAGGGCCTGGGAGCTCTGGCCGAGTCTTCCAGGTGTCTGATTCACTGGACCTCCCTCTGGCTCAGGACTATGGCTCCAGAGTGGAACCTCAAAGCCTTTTGCCCATGTCTGGAGGGGAAAGAAAAGTGCCAGAACCCTCTCCTAAGAATCTGGTACCCGATTGTCCTTATCTGCCTGGGGCTGCAGAATTTCCAGTATGCAGGCTTTCAGCACTAGAACTGGGACAGCCCCAGGCAAACCAGGAGGCACTGGTCACCTTACTCACGGGGGTGCACATGCCATCCTCCTCAGCTCCCTCCAAAGGAACCATTTCCTTGTGACTCTTCAGCCTGGGGTGACCAGTGGGTTAGAACTGGCAGACCAACTTTATGGTCTCTCAGCAGGTTCAGTATAGAGGGTCTACCTCGCTCTAAAGCGTAGATCCTTGGCATTTTCTAAGTGGTTGCCTCGGAGACCTCTGCCTAAATGGGAACCCATCCTCCCAAATGGATCAGAGAAATTTCCAGTGCTGCAGTGAGTCCTGAACTAAAGAGATCCACCCCCCTTCTCCCAGGTGCTTAAGGACATTTCAGTAGGGATTTTCAAGAGAGAAATTGTGCAACTGGATGTAGATCATGACCTGGCTCAAATTTTAGCTCATCCTTTCATTACCTCGAGCAAGTTGTTTAGCATCTCTGTGCTTCAATTTCTTCACCTGTGAAATGGGTTGACAATGGTCCGTACCTCCTAGAAGACCTTAAGGATGATGGGTTAACCCACATAGCACAGTGTCTGGGACCTAGAAATTGCATAATAAATGTTAGTTTTATCAACATTATTACAGCAATCTGGGATTGGGTAATAAAAACTATTAAAAGTTTCAATCTGTTGCAGGCGTATTTTCCTAAGCTATTTTCTCTACTTGAAAGCAGATTAATGAGTCAGTGTTGCAGAGGCTCCAGGGAAAGGGCACATATGCATCCACTGCTTGGGAGAGTTTAACAGTCTCTTTGGAAGATCGTTTAGCAATAAGTTTCCAAAGCCCTAAAAATGCCTTTGACCCAACAATTCTGCTTCTAGGAATTTATTCTGAGGAAACAAAGAACTGGCTAAAGATTAATGTGTGTTATTATTCACTGCAAATATACTTAACATAGGAAACGCTTGAAAACAATCCAAACATTTTTTCAAATTGGGTTATAGCTGCTAATTTACCATGTTGTGTTAGTTTCTGCTGTACAAGGAAGTGAATCAGCTGTTCGTATCCATCTATCCCCTCCCTCGTGGACCTCCCGCCCCCAACCCCCACCCCCTCTATCTAGGTCGTCACAGAGCACAGAGCTCAGCTTGCTGTGCTCTATAGCAGGTTCCCACTAGTTATCTATTTCACACGTGGCAGGGTATGTATGTCAATCCCACCTCCCCTTTTCCCGGCCCCGTGTCTGCATGTCTGTTCTCCACATTGGCATTTCTATTCCTGCTCTGCAAATAATTTCCTCTGTACCATATTATTAGGTTCCACATGTATGTGTTAATATACAATATTTGTTTTTCTCTTTCTGACTTACTTCACTGTGTATGACAGATTCTAGGTCCATTCATGTCTCTACAAATGACCCAATTTCATCCCTTTTTATGGCAAAGTAATTCCATTGTATATATGTACCACATCTTCTTTATCCATTCATCTGTTGATGGACTATTAAAAGTGATATCATAGATCTATATATATTAATATAAATATATATATGTTCACAATATGTATAGTGTATATATTTATAGAGTATACATTTTTAAATGTATTTTATACAATATAAAATAGTGTATATTCCAAGGTTTTTCAGAGCATAGGTATTATTAAAGTCCACCTGAAATGAGAATGTATACATAATTTTATAACTTGCTTTTTTTTGGCTTAACACTATATAAGCACTATTTTGCACCATATAACAAAGCTTCTACAACCTCTGATGCTGGGAGGGATTGGGGGCAAGAGGAGAAGGGGACGACAGAGGATGAGATGGCTGGATGGCATCACTGACTCAATGGACATGAGTCTGAGTGAACTGTGGGAGTTGGTGATGGACAGGAAGGCCTGGCGTGCTGCGATTCATGGGGTTGCAGAGTTGGACACGACTGAGCGACTGATCTGATCTGATACTCATCAAATTGATGTTTCATGATTTAGATAATCAGTCATTTATTATTAGAGCAAGTTATTCCAAATGTTTTTTTGTTAGGTATGTATTGTTAACATATGGGGCATAATATTTTTTGTTCATTTTCAGAAGTAGTATTTTCTTAAGAGCAACACCCCAAAGTCAAAGCAAAGTGTGTTTGAGAGGCATATAAATATTTTTAAGGTTTCCAATATATACTGCTTTCCAACTCCTTTATCCCAATTCACACCAAGCCTTGGTCTGAAGTCTATGTTTTCCATTTAATATAGCTTTCCCACTCTTCTCTGTAAAGAAAGGAGATTGCGCTTCACACATAAAGCTTTCCAAAGCTTTCCTTTGAGCAGATCACCCTGAGAGTGATGCTTCTATCATGATGAGCTCTGGTAGTTCACGATGAAGCTGTGCACCAAGTTACCACGGACACAGAAAAGAAAAAAAAAAAAGGAAAAGAATATTTCATGGTAACCAAACCCCTACACATACTCACCAACAGATCAGTCTATATAGAAGAGTAATTGATTAGGCAGTATTAACTCAACAGAAATTTCAGCAAGTTTTAAGTGCTTTAAAAATTTTTTTTTTCAGTTCAAACTATCTTAAGTGCTTTTGAATTGTTCTTGAGGAAGCCTTTATTTCTGATTAATTTTGTATATTTTTTTCAGAATTCTGTAAAAAATTTTTAAAAATCTATCCTTTTAATTTATTATTGTATTATTCTTTTTATTTTATTTTAAATTTTCTTTATTTTATTATCCTTTTTATTGATTTATTGATTGGCCATACTAAACGGCTCGTGGGATCTTAGTTTCCCAACCAAGGACTGAACCCACGCCCTTGGCAAGTGAAAGTGCTGTCTTAAACACTGAACAGCCAGGGAATTTTCTCAGATTTCTTGATTATACAAAACTCAAATGTATTTAGAAAAAATCTTAGTGGAAGCCTCAGACAAAAACTGACTGGAAGAAGCTCCAAAATGTCACAAACTCTCTTGTTCTATCACAACAGAAGCTAAAAGAGTCTACTTGATAAAAGCATGAAATTAAGGGAAGGAGTCATAAAAAATCACAACTAAGAATATATAAATCATGAAAATGACAAGTTTATAAGAATCAGATCAGGTCAGAAGCAGTACTTCATTAAGAGGAAGAGATATGTTTTGACCATAAAAAATGATTTGAATAAATCCCAATCTAATGAACAAAAATGAATCATATGAATATATTTTTTAAAGATTTGCATTCTTTGTGATTTGACCACAAAATATTGACATCAACAGACTCATAACAGGCTGCTACTAAAAGTACGTTGCTCAGCTGGTCAAGAATCCTCCTGCAATGTGGGAGACCCCAGTTCGATCCCTGGGTTGGGAAGAGTCTCTGAAGAAGGAAATGGAAACCCACTCCAGTATTCTTGTCTAGAGAATCCCCATGAACTATGCAAAGAGTCGGACACAACTGAGAAAGTTTCACCTAAAAGGACATTGGCCAAACAGTGTAGAAAAATAATCTAGCAAAAAAAGTAAATTATGTATAATGTATTATAGCAATTTGTCGTTCAGTTAAACACTACAAATACTGTTATTTTCCTGGATTTTGTGATTTTTGGGGGGTATCTATTAGCTTTTAATAAATAAATTTAATAAAATTTTAATTAAAAAAATTTGTAATCTGTTTTGATTTCCCCAAAATTAATGTTCATGTTTATGCCTAATTTTGACTTCACCATTTGATATTCTTTTCTCAGAAAGGGTTCCAGTTTATATAAGCCTCAGGTTCCCTAAACCATGGTTCTGCCCCGGATGAGAGTATATGTGCGTGTGTGCTAAGTCATTTCAGTCTTGTCTGACTCTGCGACCCCATGGATTATAGCCTGCCAGACTCCTCTGTCCATGGGATTCTCCAGGCAAGAATATCAGAATGGGTTGCCATGCCCTCCTCCAGGGGATCTTCCCCACCCAGGAATTAAACTCATGTCTCTTTTGTCTCCTGCATTGGCAGGCAGGTTTTTACCCCTAGCTCCACCTGGGAAGCCCTGGCTGAGAGCATATGCCTTGGAAACATTCTCAGAGACGATCTCAGATCCAGAGCTCACCTCTATCATCGCACCTGGTGTGTTTTGTAACAAGAAGGCTTAGCACAGCCAAATAACCTTTGGGAAGGAGTATACAACCCCAGGAAAACCCTCTATAGCTTCTATGGGTGAAAAAATGGGTCAGTTCACTGAATTTTTTACATTCAACACTCAAACATTTACTGAAGATCTTCTATATACACCAGGCACTGGGATGCAGATGAATAAGAGGACACAAGAGAGAGAGATGGATGCAAACGAGAAATCCATTTAGAGCCAGCACCCCCAGCAAGGCACACCACAAGGCAACGCTAGTCTTTCAGTCACTGTCATTCAGTCTGGCTCCGGGGTCCACTTCCTTCCCCTTCCCTGCATGATGTCTCAGGCAGGCAGCATCTCTAGGTCCCTTTAAATCACAGAAACAGTGACTGGAAGTCTGATCCAGGTAATAATCCAAATGCTCAATTTCACTCCAAGTGTTTCTGTCCACTAGTTCTGTGGGGGTGGAAGGGAGAGGTTGGGAGTTATCTCCAGGGACTCTCCCTCCCTTCTTCCATCTCTCACTCATCAGCCGGGGTAATTGATGAGAAATTTGGAAGGGGAGGGGTAAGGAACAAGGATGAAGGAGCAACAAGAATCTTATTTGATTGCTTCAGTAGTTATCTGACATTGGGGTCCAATAGCTGACTACCATTTGGGCCACTTCTGTGGATTTCTTTGAAAACCCACAAGGATTTCTGCTGCAAAGCTTCTGACTTAGGGTTGCCAGGTAAAATGCAAAATGCCTAATTAAATTTGAAGCTCGGATAAACAATAAATACTTTTTTTAAAGTGTATCTATTTGAGATATTACATGTGACACACTGAAAACGTACGAGAACCCATTCATTGTTTACCTGAAATTCAAATTTAAATGTCCACCTTGTATTTATATTTGTTAATTCTGGTAGTTTTCACTGTGAGGTTAGGGTATGTGTGTTGGGGAAGGGGTTGCAGTAGCCCTCAGCCTCTGGTTTTCCAGCGGTCCATTTCTTTCTGCTGGGTCCCTTTGTCAGCCGTCCCCAGGCAGCTCTCTTGGGTGGGGTCCCTTTCAAGGAAGTCTCCCCAGCTCATGAGCCTCATCAGGTCCCTGGAAACCACACACCTTTGTCTCACTGCCTTCGGGAACAGGGTTGCATTGGCCCCCACTTCTCCAACCCATCCTTACATTTCCCCAGACACTTACAGGTACAAGAAACGCTCTCCTTGAAGTCCTTCTGGTTCACCTGGAGGTGAGGGGAGGCTGCTGTTCCCCCTCCCCAATGGAAGGGCAACAGGGATATATGGACCTAGCCTCCAGCCAACCCTCTCTCTCCAGAGAAACCCTCTGACTTGTCCTTTGGAGGCTAGAAGTGGGGAAGGACTGAAGCTGACAGAGGAAGTTTCACCTTCTCCAGGCTTGACCTACGTGGGGTCTTGGCACCTCACTTGGAAACGGGGCTTCTCTGACTTTGAGGCCTCTGCTGAAACTTCTGTGTCACAGGGAAAAAGTCCCTGTTAACATCCAGTTATATGACCTTCTTATGAGTGACGGGCAAATGGGGTACAGTGGGAGCTGGGGAAGAACTCATTTAGCTAAGTCTGGGGCAATCAGGAAGGGCGTCCTGGAAGAGGAGCCCCCCAGCAAGCCCTCATCCAGTGCTGCTCAAACTTTAAAGTGCCTGTGATCCCCGGGGCTGAAAAAAAAAAGCAGATTTGAACAGATATACACCCTATATATAAAATAAACAAACAACAGGATTCACTGTTGTTTTACTGTAGCACAGGGAACTACGTTCAATATCTTGTAACGACCTATAATAGGAAACAACCTGAAGCTGTACAGCTGAAACTAACACAGTATTGTAAATCAAAAAAAATTTTAAAGAGCAGATCTGACTTGAATAGGTCTGGGGTGGGGCCTGAGACTCTACATTTCCTGCAACTCAGACCCACTCTGAGCAGAGAGGGGATTGCTCAGCTCCTGACGGGGAGGGCTGGCACTGCAGGCAGGATGGCAAGTGTGAACACGGAGGAGGAGTTTAGGGTGGGTCAACGTGCCTTTGTAGATCCAGCCTGCAGGTCAGAGGCTGAAAGGGACCCAACCACACTGGTGAGAGGAGCATGCTGGGAAGGTCCAGAAGGGTCCCGACTATACCTGGCAAGGCTAGAACAGGACAAGCAGGCTGAGAGGGTTCTATCTGTCAGATCCTGTAAAAAACCACTTTATGAGCAAGCCTACATAACTGCATTTCCCAAAGCTGTGTGAGCATTAATTATGCAGTGAATCTGATGGCTTGACCACAAAGTGCCTGGGACACATGCATTCAAGTCTTACTTTGCCCAGTGCCAGCTGGCCCTGGCTCACTGTAGCTCACGTACCTCTGTACCTCTCAACTCGAATAGGAGATGTGAGTCACCTGCTAAAGGTCTACCATCGTAGTGTGACTTCTAGCAGAGGGTCAGCAAATCATATTGCCTCACCTTGACTGTGGGAGGCAGAATGTGGGTCCCTCACCAATGCAATGCAAGAGATATAAGAGTCGTGGTTTCGATCCCTGGGTTGGGAAGATCCCCTGAAGGAGGGCATGGCAACCCACTTGAGTATTCTTGCCTGGAGAATCCCATGGACAGAGGAGACTGGCAGGCTACAGCCCATGGGTTTGCTAAGAGTCGGACATGACTGAAGCGACTTAGCACACACCTACAGATGTCCATGCCCTAATCTCCAGAACCTATGAGTGTTACCTCACATGGCAAAAGGGACTCTGCCAGTGTGATTAAGTTAAAGCTTTGAGGTGAGGAGAGTCACCTGGGTTATCCAGCTGAGCCCAATCTAATCACATGTGTCCTTAAAGGTGAATAACCATTCCCAGCTGTGGACAAGGGGAGAGAAGTCAGGGAGATAGCAGGAGGAGGGGCCCTGACACTGGCCTTGAGATGCAGTGGATCAGGTGTAAGAACCAGAGAGAAGCCTCGAATTGCTAAGGACAGCTCCCAGCTGACAGCCAGCCGGGAAGTGGACATTCAGTCGTACAACCCCAGGGAACTGAGTTCTGCTCACAGCATGGCTAGGAAAACAGAGGCTCCTCTAGAGCCTCCGCAAAGGAACACGATTCATGTCAGTCTCCTGACCTACAGAACTGTATGTAAACTGTGTTGTTTGAAGCACCAGATTTGCTGCAATGGCCTGGGAAAACTAAGGCCCTGCCAGGAGACTTCTCCCCTTCCTGGAGAGGGGAGAGCCTCTGGCCTGATGCTAGGAAGAGCTTCCCTGTGCTGTCACACCCAAATGCTAAAACTCCCCAGATGCAGCTGTTTTCTGAGAACAATGAGTTGCTTGTCAGCCTGAGGGAATGGGATGACAAATCCACTTTGCAAAAGCCCTGAGTGCCAGGGGCAGGCCCTCCTCCCTCCATGGCACAATGATCCTTGAAAACCGGCCTTCAGTCCTGCTCCCCATCTGGCTCCTGTGTCTTCTAGCTTTGTCCAGAAAGCCCTCTCAGTTCTGCGTAGGGAGCAAAGCTGTGTGGACACAGCGTATGGAGTACCCACCCATCTCCGTCAGTGGTTTTGGAGAGGGACCCCTGCCTGGGTATGTCCATGGCGCCTTCATTAAACCCATGGGCCAGTTAGAACAGCAAGGATTTGGAGCTGATCCAGCCCAATCGTGTCATTTTACATGAAAGGAAGGAAGGGGGAGAAGGAGGAAGCTGGAGTGAACAGCCAGAAAAATCCCTCTTCCAGTGGCAGGATTCCAAGGGATGGCGTGACATGAAAATTAGAAGGCGAGGAATGTTGAGAGCTACCGGACGCCCGCGGTGCCATCATCCAGGAGGGCATCCCTGAGGGCTAACGAAACCACAGAGCCCCAGGACCCCCCAGGGCTCAGAGAGTGCAGCAGCCCGGATGGGCACTTAGTGAGCAGGGGTGGGCTGGAACAGGGCTTCAGTGGCCTCTGTCACCTCCCCAGCAAGAGACCATGTGACCAAGGTCACCCGCCAGATAAACAGAGCTGCCTGCACCTCAGAGTCCAGCTTCCGAGAATCATCAATCTGTTCAAGTTACTAAATGGACACACTGTTTCTTCCACACTGCTGATTGTTTTCTAAAGGTTGACTTAACCTAAAATAATTACTTCAACCAACAGTGACTGTCAGTCTCCCTTCTGCCAGGCACAGAGCATTCTGACTCTCCCCCTTGAACCCTGTCCCCATGGGCTCAGGATGCCGTCCCCCTGGACCTCAGTTCCACAACCTCCCAGCCTGACACAGGAAGCGGCCTCTCTTGGCCTCTGACCTCTTCTTTCTTCCAGGATCTATTTTTGATTGTCCTCCTTGGCTCAGTAAATACGTGGAGAATTCCAGGCCGGCCTCACAGGCAGACACCACCCCTCCCCCACCTTGGCCTGGGATGAGGCCGGATCTTGGCCCCGGAATAAAGCTGCAGGCCAGGCTCTGTAGGGGAGGGCAGCAGACGGTGAGATCCACGAAGACTGAGCGCAAGCACTGCTCTCTGGAGCAGTCAGCCCCCAACTAGACTGGGATGACAACCTTGACCTCTCATCATGAGGGTCCCCAGTTTTCCTAAAGTAGCGTCCGGCCCCTGCAGGCCACTCCCTGCCACCCGGTGATGATTCATGCCATTAGTGCCGGAGCTCCTCTGACATGCTTTTTCATACGGTGTGTTCAGAGCAAGGCCTCTGCCACCTGCAGCGGGCCTGTGCGGAAATTCGGGGAAACCGCAGAGAGTTTATTTCTGTCACCCATTGTTAGCTAAGAATATCCAGGTGTTCTAATAACGGAGGGACCAGCACAGGAAAGCCTATCAGATGGTGGAAAGGATGCTGAGCTCAGGATAAGGAAAACAAGCCCCTGGACCGAGCTCAATGGTCTCAGCAAATCTCTTGTACGCAGTTCATTGGCCTCACTTTCCCCCTTTAGGGAGAAAAATGAGCCTGTGCGTAGTTGCTCTGCAGACCTCAGAGGGCTGTGAGGACAACCCAAGAGGAGAGAGTGTATGTGTCCCACCTTCTCTCAGGCCCCAGCGGCCAGAGGACAGACGAACTCACGGTACAGGTATGGCAGCTCATGCCTCCAGCAAACCCCCCGCCCCCCACCCCATCATGGAAGTTTCAACAGAGATATTTGGGGAGCTCCTGGTGGCTCAGATGGTAAAGAATTTGCCTGTAATGCAGAAGATACAGGTTCAATCCCTGGGTCAGGAAGAGCCCCTGGAGGAGGGCATGGCCACTTACTCCAGTATTCTTACCTGGAGAATCCCATGGACAGAGGAACCTGGCAGGGTGCAGTCCACAGGGTCACAAAGAGTCAGGCACGGCTGAAGCGACTAAGCAAGCACGCATGTGCCAGGCCATTAGTTTAGGCATGCAGAATGCTTATCTGCAGCATTTGGGATCTAGTTCTCTGACCAGGGATGGAACCTGGGCTGCACCGGAAGTACAGAGTCAGCCATTGGACCAGGGAAATCCATTGGATATATTTAATACTTATTCTATGCTTTCTTCTATAAGTTTTATAGTTCTCTTTTTAAATTTATACTGTTGAGGTATATTAGTTTACGATGTTGTGTTCATTTATGCTATACAGCAAAGTGATTCGGTTATATATTGTATACATATATACATTCTTTTTCATATTCTTTTCCATGATGGTTTATCACAGGGAACTATTGAATATAGTTCCCTTTGCTGTACTGTAGGACTTTGTTGTTTATCCATTATAAATATAATAGTTTGTATTTGTTCACCCCATACTCCCAATCAATTCTTTCCCTACCCTCTCCCCCTTGACAACCACAGATCTGGTCTCTACCTCTGTGAGTCTATTGTGTTTCATAGATAAGTTCATTTTTCTCTTTTGTTGGCTGCCCTGTGTGGCTTGTGAGATCTTAGTCTCCAACCAGGGATTGAACCCAGGTCCTTAGCAGTGAAAACCCAGAGTCCTAACCGCTTAACTGCCAGGGGATTTCCTGCATCATATTTTAGATTTCATATATAATGATATCATGTTATATTTTTTCTTTCTCTATCTGATTTATTTCACTTACTATAATAATCTCTAGATCCATCCATGTTGCTGCAAATGACATTATTTCATTCTTTTTATGGCTGAGTAGTATTCCATTGTATATGTGTACCATATATTTACTCGTTCTTCAGTTAGTGGACATTTAGATTGTATTCATGTCTTGTCTATTGTAAATAGCACTGCTATGAACATAGGAGTGCATGTATCTTTTGTTGTTGTTGTTGTTTTTTGGCTGGACTGGGTCTTTATTGCTGCAAGAGGGCTTTCTCTAGTTGCCATGCAGAGGCTTCTCATTTTGGTGATTGTCTGTGAGCACAGGCTCTAGGTTTGTGGGCTTCAGTAGTTGTGGCACAAGGGCTTACTTGCTCTGTGGTTTGTGAAATCTTCCCAGACCAGCGATCGAACCCATGTTCCCTGCTTTGGCAGGTGGGCTCCTATCCACTGTACTACCAAGGAAGTCCTATATCTTTTTGAATTATTGTTTTGTCTGGATATATGCCCAGGAGTGAGATTGCTAGGTCATATGATAGTTCTATTTTTAGTTTTTTTGACGCACCTCCTTACTGTTCTCTATAGTGGCTGTATTAGTTTACATTCCCACCAAGAGATAAGAGGGTTCTCTTTTCTCCACACGCTCTCCAGTATTTATTATCTGTAGACTTTTTAATGATGACCATGCTGACTGGTGTAAGGTGGTATCTCACTGTAGTTTTGATTTGCATTTCTCTAATGATTAGCGATGATGAGCATCTTTTCATGTGCCTGCTGGCCATCTGTATGTCTCCTTTGGAGAACTGTCTTTTTAGGTTTTCTGCTCATTTTTCAATTGGGTTGTTTTTTGCTATTGAATTATATAAGCTATTTGTATATTTTAGAGATTAGGCCCTTGTCAGTTGTATTATTTTCGTTGTTCAAAACTTTGACCCTTGAGGAAGACAAGCCAGGACACAAGGTCCATAAGAGGTTCTATGAAGTGGCTTGAAGTGCTGCGACAAGCACGTCTCCCTCCCCCACCAGGTAGCTGGTCCCCAGGCCACCTCTTGAGGTGCCTCTCCCTCTCTGGTCCTGGCCCAGCCAGCACCTCCCAGCACCCAGTGATTCTGTGAATTACCCATTGATCCTCATGTAAATTCCCTCCTGCTTACCTTAACCAGAAAAGTTTCTATTTGCATCTAAATCCCAGACTGCTACAATGCTGAATTCAAACCCTGGTATCTCTTCCTGAAAATCCCATGTGCTTTCTAAAATACCATTCATGATATCCTACTAAAGATCATACAAATAAGACATCACTGTTATTACAGTGCTTTACACTGGACAATATTCTCATGAAATAAGTGATAGGGTGGTGGTAACTCTGGGAAAAAGCAAGCTCAAACCAATTACAGCAAGTTTTGAAAGGGAAAGAGCTACTCAGGTCAGGAAAGCAACAGTGTAAATAGGAACCACCCAGCTGGGTGGTGGGATTCTACCGTCTGAATTCAGCTGTAGTTTTTAAAAACTTCCTTTTTGGTTTGTGTATGGTCATTGTTATGGAACCTTGAATTTGTAAGCCAGAAAAGACCTTAAAAATCATTTAACTTATTCACATCATTTCATAGTTAAGGAAGCTGGTACCGAATCAAGTTACAAGACTTATGTCACCTTATACACCAAGGTAGTGACAGAACCAGAACTACAAGGCAGGGCAGGGGGGTGGGGTGGGGTGGGTCCTCTCCTCCTTGACACATCACTGTACTGGAAAGGGTGATGAAAATAACCCTGAAATTCAGAAGGTAATCCCCATAAAGAGTGGAAAATAGAGTATTAGTTTAATTATCTAAGAAACCAAATTGGACATTTGAGCACATTACATTTACAATAAAAAATGAAACAATTTTTTTTTTTAAGGTCTGGTTTCTGAGGTATTATCCCCAGATCTGGGATTGGTGTGGCTTGGAAAATACTTTTTATGAAGTATAGTCGATTTACAATGTTGTGTTAGTTTCAGAGGTAGGGCAAAATGATTCAGTTATACGTATATAACTGTATGCATATATGTAACTGAGCATATTTATATTCTTTTCCAGATTCTTTTCCCTTATAGGTTATTACAAAATATTAAGTATGTTCCCTATGTTATATAGTAGGTCCTTTTTAAAATCTATTTTGTACATAGTGGTGTGTATCTGTTAATCCTGAACTCCTGATTTATCCCTCCCCTCACCTTTCCCCTTTGTTAACTACAAATTTGTTCTCTGTCTGTTGAGTCTCTTTCTGTTTTGTGAATAAGTTCATTCCTATTATTTTTTCAGATTCCCATACAAATAAAATCTTTTAAATACGTTCTCCGTATGATTCTCATATGAAACCAGAATGGAGAACCCCGGGTTAAAGCCTTAAGGGTCCCCACCAGTGTATTAACTGGGAGAAGTGGTGTGATTTGCTGTTATTGTTGGATGAGTCACTCTCTCAGATTAGCTCCTGGGGGACAAGGAGGCTGACAAAATTCAACAGAAGACCTACTTGGTGTGTTTTAGGGGACAGAAGTGAGTATCTCAAGAAGGGTGCCTCAGGGACAGCCAGAGGGCCTGTATTAGTTAGCGAGGGCTGCCAGAGCAAACCATCGCAGACTGCTGTGGCCTGAACAACAGAAGCTTATCTTGTCACAGTTGTGGAGGTTGGAAGGCCCAGATTAAGATCCAACAGGGTTCGGTTTCTGCTAAGAGCTCTCTTCCTGGCTGGCGGATGGCTACTTCATTGTCACATGGCCTTTCCTCTGAGTGTGTGTGGACAGATAGAGAATTCTCTGCTGTCTCTTCCTATGAGGACCCGAATCTTATGGGATCAGGCCCTCACCCTTAGCACCTCATTTTGCCCTAATTACTGCCTTAGAGGACCCATCTCCAAATACATTCCCATGGGAGATTAGAGGTCTAACATGTGAATTCAGGTATTGAGGGACACGAAATTCAGCCCTTAACAACACCCAAGAAGTGGAAAAGAGAGAAGAGGAAAACAGGCCAGCCCAGGGACAGCCTCGGAGGCCTCACTTCGTCTCCAGAGCTGGCCCTATTTGTTCTATGTCTTCTTTTCTCCCCACCACCAAGCAAGGACTTGTAACTTAGGAACCCGCAGGCAGTTAGGATATTTGTTTTATTTGGAAGCCCCCAAATTATGTTTAAAAATAATTCTGGGTTTCTTAAGAAAGACAGGTTGGGGAAAAACATCTGGAATGAAATACATCCACAGACCGTTTACATAGACCAAAAGAGAAAAAAAAAAAAACCCACTCCAAATTATGCTATTCTTAGCAGTGCCAGGAAAAGCATGAACCCAAGGAGGTGGGCAGGGGATGGGCAGGGGAAGCAAACTAACCAGCTGTAAGAAAACATGGAGGAAACTGGTGTGTGGGTGAGTCTGGGAGTCTTTGCTCTCACATTATGGAAAGAAAGAAGTTTCATTTAAGTAATTTTGAGCCTTTCTCAAAAAGGCAATTTTTATGTGTGGTTCTAAATTACAGACTTGAGTCAACTCGGAGGAACTTCACACAAGTTTGGTATCCAAGTTTGCCTCCTCCCCAAAGACGGTCTTTGTCCATGGTCTTTGTCCTGTCCCCACTAATACTGGTTGTCCTCTAAGAATACGTGTGTTTCTGGAAGATGTTTTTCTCAACAACTGTGTCACTGTGTGATGCTGTGATATAATAAGGAATATATATCTGGTCTTTGTCCCTAGTTCCTGGCACAAGAGCATCTAAAACCCTTGGAATTGCCTGAATGATTGGTGGTGCCTTAGGTAAACTAATGAGTTACTCTTGGATGAGGGTGTCATAGACAGCTTCAGGATGGACCAGCCATGGATTAGAGGGTTGGAACTTGCAGTCCAGCCTGGCACCTCCAGGAAGGGGAAAGGAGATGAGGGTTAAGATAATCACCCCTAGTCAATGATTTAATCAATCATACCTATGTAATGAAACCTTCATAAAAACCCCTAAACCACAAGGCTCGGAGAACTTCCAGGTTGGTAACCACATTTAGGTCCTCAGAGGGTGGTGTGCCCAGAGAAGGCAGGGGAGCCCCATGCCTCACCCCATATCTTATTCTATGCACCTCTTCTATTTGGCTCTTCCTGAGTTGTATGTAGCCTTTGTACTAAACTAGTAACAGTAAATAAACTGTTTTCCTGAGTTCTGTGAGCCATTCTAGCAAACTATCGAGCTGAAGGACAGAGTCATGGGACCCCTCTTTATGACCAGTGGATCATAAATACAGGAGGCTGGTGACTTTGGATTTGCAACTGAGTGTAGTCACTTCCCTGGTGGCTCAGACAGTAAAGTGTCTGCCTATAATGCGGGAGACCCAGGTTCAACCCCTGGGTCAGTAAGACCTCCTGGAGAAGGAAATGGCAACCCATTCCAGTATCCTTGCCTGGAAAATCCCATGGGCGGAGGAACCTAGTACAGTCCATCAGGTCGCAGAGTCAGACGCTACTTAGCAACTTCACTTTCACTTTGTGTGACTGAGTCCTTAACCTGTGGGGTCAGACACTAACTCTTGGTAATTAGTGTCAGGACTGATTTAAATGGTGGGACACTCAGTTGGTGTCCAGGAAAGCACAGAACAGAGTTTTGTCGGTGTCTGAGTAATGGAATGTGAAGACAGTCTTTACTGTTTCTGCATGTCCAATGTACTGAATTGAGGACCGAAACCTGCAAGAACTCTTTCAAAAGGACCGATGAAGGACCTGCAAGATGACAATAGTGATTCCTCGTTGCAAATCAGTTCACCAGGAAATGGCCTTGGGGATAAATCCTCACTGAGAGCCATTGCCCTAACAGTCTGTATAGATTCCTTTAGAAGCGAAGACAGCAGGAGGGAACCTGTGTTGCCAGGCATCTATTAGGGGCCTCATAGAAGTTATGTCTCATTCTAGATCAGTTCCATGAGGTTGTTATCATTGTGCACGTTCCACACATAAAGAAGTTGAGTCTCAAAGAGTCTAGACTCCAGAATCAAGCCAATCCAGCTCCTCCACCCACTGGTTGTGATTTTGAGAAGTTACTTAACAATCTATGTCTTGGGCTCTTCATCTGTAAAATGGCGAGAACAACACATTCGCCATTATAGGGTACCCCAGGGGATAGAAGGAATACATTGTGTTTAGCAGAGAAATAAGCAATCAATAAATACTAGTTACCACTATTGTCATTGCTATGATTAAAAAGATGACATGGTTTGTTCAAATTCAAGTTGCTATTAAGAGTTGAAGCTGGGATTTGCATCATTGCCTTGATCCAAAGTATACATTCTCTTCATGACTCAGCACCGTCTTCCTAAACTAAGGGTGAAAGACAGACGGAGACACCTTCCCCCAAGGAGTGTCACAGTAGCTAAGGGTGTGGATTTGGTTGATGTTACCTTCTGGCCACAGGGTTTATTCTGTGGTTTTTGGTCGGATATGGGGGCTGGTTCCCTGGCACCTGCTGTAACATAGGAAGAGGCCTGGGAAAACCTGGCTGACTGTGCAGTGGGCAGGGCCAGTAGATGGGAACCAGGGCTGGGGACGCTGGCTTGCCCAGTGCTGGAGGGGGTACAAGGTCTGAGCACTGTGTCTGTGAGCTCAGTGGGCCAGCAGCCCAGGACAGTTGGGGGAATGTAGTCAGAAAGGCAGGCCAACAACCCTACAGGCTGCTCCAGACTCACTGCGGAGCTGGTGAAGCACGGATTATTCATTTACCAAAAGGTTACCTTGGGTTAGGGTTTATTAACTGTGATTTTTTTAAAAGAGCATATTCATTGACTCTCATGAAAACTTGAACCTCATGACATAACGTTGTTGGCACAATGTTCTAATCAAAGTTTCCCCTCACTCCTGTCCCCCGCCTTTTATTCCTGTCGCTTCCCTTATTCAGCGAAGCTCCTTGCAACCTATCTTCTTTCTCTCTCCTTCCCACTCCTTCTTCACTGACATCTGCCTTCCACCCCCACCTCTTCCTTGAAACTGTCTGGCAAAGGTCATGATTGAATATTGAATTCTCAATCCCGGGCATCCTTTCCTACCCACCGCTTACTCAGTCAGCTCCAGGGCACTTGGCGCCGTCAACCTCTATGGCAGTCTGGAGGGGTTCTCTTCCCTTGGAGCATGGGACCCTCCTCTCTCCCCACCCCAACTGGGCCACCATGGGGGCCTATTCCCAAATGATGGTGCTCATTCCCCAGGATTCTTTCCTTTCCTCCTTCTCTTCCTCCTCCAGACACTGTCCTTATGACCTGTGTTACCATCACAAACCGCTAACTCCAGAGCAAGTTGGAGACCTGGGTTGCAGATCCATGTCTTTAATTGAATTCTGGGTAGTTCTACCTGGAATCTCACAGGTACCTCTAGTTCAATTTCTTCTAAACTGGATTCATCCTCATCATTTTCAAACCCACCCTCTTTTCTCTTGTGCTGCTGATCCTGGTGACTGATTGTGCCACCCGTCCAGCCACCTGGGCAAGTGAGAAACCTGGGTCTCACCTGGATCACGTAATAAATGATTGAGTTATGTTCCTTAATATCTCAAGGATCTGTGTTCTCTTTTATATCCACAATTTCCACCCTGGCTCAAGCACTTATAATAAACTTCTGGGTTATTACAATGGTCTGAAACTGATCCCTCATTCCACCCCCAGTCTATGCTCCCCTATCATCACAATGGACTTTATAAAACATGAAGGCAATCACATCTCCTTCTGTGGTTCTCCTCTGCTGCCAACACCATCTACGGCACAAAAATGCAAAGGTGATACACCTCTCCATTCTAATTCCTGTTCTTTCTTCTAGATTATACCCTCCCTATGCTGGTTGCAAACAACACACTGCTGTAGCTTTGATGACGTGGGTGGCTTGCATTTATGTATAACACTTTCAATCTTTATAGCTCCATGGTGGGAGGCCAATATTAAATGTGGCTGGGCTTGCTGAAACCTCCAAATTCAAATTTCCATATCTGCAAAATGGAGACATATGACTTATTCAGAAGGAAGATGGGGGGAGTAAATTAATAGACATGGCACATGTTCAGTGTCCAGTCAGTGGTAATAATTCTAAGTGCTTCATATTTGCTAGTTCTCTTCATTTTCATAATAATCCTTTGAGGTAAGTACATATTATTAGTCCCATTTTGTGGAGGCAGCAGAAAGCACAGGGGGTTTGAGTAGCATAATGGTAAGCTAGGACCACAGACTCAGTGGCCTAAACAACATAAGTTTATTTTCCCACCACTCTGGAGGCTATCTGGGCAAGATCAAAGTGCAAGCACTTTGTTTTCTCTTGAGGTCTCCCTCCTTGGTTTGCAGATGGCCACTCCTGCGGTGTGTTCATGTGGTCCTCTCTGTGTGCATGTGTCTACATTTCTTCATCTTGAAAGAACTTCAAGAAAGAACCGGGGACTTCCCTGGTGGTCCAGTGGTTAAGACTCCACTCTTCCAATGCAGGGGGTGTAGACTGAATCTTTGGTTGAGGAATTAAGATCCCATGTGCCATGCAGTACAGTCAAACATAAAAATTAAAGAAGAAGGCAGTGCCGGCAGCAGTCATGGCGGCTTGGTGCGTGCATCTGGCCCGGGGCAGCCTCCCGGCTTTCGCGTTGTCTCTCAGGTCTTCTCCTCGGCTGCTGTGCACAGCTGCAAAACAGAAGAACAACGGCCAGAAAAAAGAAAAAAAAAAAAAAATTAAAGAAGAAGAACACTAGTCACACTGGATGAGAGCCCCTCCTTAATAATCTTATTTTAATTTACTGTTTAGAGATCTCCATCTCCAAATACAGTCACATTCCGAGGTATTATGGATTAGGATTTCAACATACGAATTTGGGGGAAGACGTAATTCGGCTCAGAACAAGTACCTCATCTAATAACACCCCGATTGTTTCAAGGACGGGAGAAGAATCCTGGCAGGGCAGCACAGGACACCCTGCCCTTAACTGTGGTGCAAACCTACCTCCTCCTGACTGCAGGTCTTTCACATTAATCCATTTGCTCTAACTATATGCACCAGAGTTTCTAATAAGCATGTTACAAATTACTTTGCGGCAGACACAAAAATCTAAGAACTAATTTCTAGAATGTTAGTATAAGGTCAATAACATGTCCTCAACCATACCAGAATACCTCCACTTCTTCTTCTTCTTCTTCTTTTTTTTTTTTTTTTTAAAAAGGCTCTCTTTCTCCACTGAATTGATCCAGTAACTAATTGGTTTGACATCACTGATACCCAAATAATTCAGAGCAAAGTTAAAGCTCTTACCTTGTACATGAAGGGGTTTGGAAAGAGCTTCAAAGACATTTTGACAGTTTTTGCTCTTTCCAAAACTGCCATTTTATGTTGTCTTCACTTCACAGGAGCTTTAAAACAGGACCACTTGTGGCTGCCCATTTGGTTAAACTTGGCTTTTATCTGGAGCAACGTGCTCCACACTCACAGGATTTATCTAGTTTTTTTCCCCCATTGGGTTCGATTTTAGCCAAACTGTCAACAATCCAGGGGCAGCTTTAAAGGTATATCCCAAGAACTGGAGTGTGTACCTTATGTCAACACTCACAGGTCTCCCATACTTGGTCTCAACTGTATGAATACCTACAGATTTTCTCCTCATAGAGGAAGAATGAGTGTACAGGCTTTTAGGTCAACCCTTTCTTCACTGGTCTGAGAAGTTTTTGGGGGCAGGTGCTGTGTTGTCTTCATCTCTGCAAACCCTAATCCTGGCATGATGCCCAGTACACAGGCACCAGAAGGCATTGAACTAAGTCAAGTCCTCAGTCCTGCTGATGGGGTTAGAGGTCCTTGGCTCCCTTCTGCTTCAACCAGGATTTAGAATAGGGGTGGGGTGGCAGAATAGCCCCAAAGGACCGGTCAAAGCATCCTCTCGTAAAGGAAGTTGGGTGGTAGAGATGAACTTAGATGAGGGTTGATGGTATTTGAGAAATAGTCAAATTGTTGGAAAACATATAGCTTCCCCGAATGACTGAGTTGGAGGGTGGTACCAGTTTAAATGTGTAGATTCTGATATATACTTGTAAAAGAAAGATCACCTTACAGTTATGCTTTATAGTGATATCTGCTCCCTCTTCATACACCAAATGAAGATACAATTGCAATTGTCTCCTGTTGGGTTTGTTTCTCCTCTTTTCCCCCAATGATCGGATCAGTGTTCCTGTAAAACCCTTCCTTCCCTTCTGCATCCCCTAAGCATAAACATTCATATATGGGAAGATTCTGATACGTATGATCACTCCAAACGTCATATGCCCAAAACAGAAACAAGGCACAGCCTTGGAAAAATTCTCAATTTACTACTGTGATTAAATTGGGATATCTTAAAGCATTAAGAAAAAAAAAGCTTAGGACAAAGACCCAGGTGTAGAAGAAGTGGTAACAATCTAGGGTGTTGAGCCTGCCTGCAGGAGGTGGGGAAGGACAGAGGTACAGCTAGAAGTGTGACAGCTGTCAGTCTGATGGTGGTTATTTATTACTGTCTAAGAGAGAGACACCTGCATGGGGTGGGTGTGAGCATCACATTGCTGGACGGAATGCTCCATCACAGGGCAGGGCTTCACCCCCTGTTCCCTAAATAATCGTCTCGGGCCTGAAGACCTTCAATCTGGAAGGAGGTTATCCTTATAACAAACATCAGTGTCTGGCTCCTGGAAAGGGGAGTGATTTGCTTTTAAATTTGTTTTAAAAGGAGAATGATATTTGCTTTATAAACCAGTTTGCAAAAAAACATTTAACTCATAGGTGGTACCAAGTGCCTGATCATGTGGATGTTCTGATAAGATCAGAGTTTAGCTCTGGAGAGCTGAGGCCTGGGACCCTGGCCCTGTGGCCCCACAGGGCTGTGACTGAGGGGGCAGAGGTGTCCACAGGCCTCCTGCTCAAATACACAAGAACAACCTGTGTGTTCTGTCACTACTGCACTGGTGTGTTTTTGGATCTCCTGTCTTCTTCATGCCCCCACCTTCATCCAGAGCATGACAAAGTGCTGCCCTGCAGAGGGTGTGTCACTAGCTCACAAGTACAGAAATTCAGATTAAGCAGTTAAAACCTTTAAGAGAAATAAAACAGAGAAAATCATTTCTGCTGAACAGTGGGGCTTGGATTTTATTATATGTCTTTGTCTCATTTAATTTTCTCAGAATTTCTTTTTATTTGTATTTAGAAAAAACGTGGGTCCATGAAGACTAGTCCTTCCACCCCAGGCAGTTTGAGAAGCGCTGATTCAGGGAGTCCCATTTTCCACCGATGTTCTGTTACTTCCAGTGCCTGTCCAAATGGGAGCTGTGGGTCTCAACCCTGTTGCACTGTAGGATCACCCTGGGAGCTGAAAAAAATACCTACATCCATATCTAAAGAGAAGTCTGGGATCCACCCCAATCAATTAAGTAAGCATGCAGGAGGGGTCAGGGTAGGGCAAGGCTCCTATATTTATTAAAAAATGCCCTTGATGTTTCTAATGTGTGACCGGGGATGAGAATCCTTAATGTAGGCCATAGCTGATCAAGGAGCGCAGGTTGAATGAATGTTTAAACGTGTCGGCCAGCCACCAGCAGGCATTTATTACACACCTGAACCACACCTGAAAGTGCTGTCCCAGGTGCTGAGTAACAGACTACAAACGCACAAATGTTAACCCAGATTTTCTAATGTGATGTGAAAGCCTCTTTGGACAAAGCCAGCATATATTAAAAAAAAAAAAAAAAAGATAAACCTAGTAAACCCACAGGATTCATCTACAAATTCATCTACACTCCATGCAGGAATGGAGTCCCTTTTCCCCCCATTAAAGCAGTTTATGCAATAATACTCCACCTAATGGGAGATCACTGAGGCTGGGGCTGCCATTTGGTCCAAAATGCCACTAGATGTCACTCAAGGTCCCTCAGGCTTCCCGCTGCCCAGCCTTCAATTCCTCACTGGATCATTTTCCTCTCCGGCCCTGTGCCTGTAGCCCACAGCTCTCAGAGTGAGCCATGGACAGGTAAGGACAAAATGTTCTCATCCTCCGATCTGCTTTCCTGCTGTCCCTGGCACCCCAGGCCCACCTCGTTCATTCATTGACTCAAGAAGAATAACCAAGGGCTGATTATATCTCAGACATTAGGTCAGGCTATGATGAAATAATGGTGACACAGCCAGGGTGCCCCCCCTCATAGGGTTTAATCTGAAAGCACGCCTCAGACTAATTAGTATTGTTGGTGTGCTTATTCATTCTCCCTCAACTAGAGGATCTCATACCTTTTTGACCACCACATCCAAAATAGGAAAGAGATTTCACATCAAAATTCACATACATACAAGCATAAACTGAAAGTTTCACAGTCCCATGTTTATCTTCAGTTTGTGTGATACATTCTGTTTTCTTGTCTACGCTAGTTCATTTGTCTTTTCAAAATCCACTAAATTGATTTCAAAACCCTCTGATAAGTCACAATCTAAGAATGAAAAATTCTTGCCTTGAGGGCAAGGGCCACCTCTTACCAGTGACTCTCAAATAGTATGTGAGCAATGCATGTGTTTTTAAATAAATGAAAATTATGAGAACTAATTTGCTTTAATATTTCATTAAAAAGACTTATAGGTTAAGCGACTTATGGATGATCAGTGTCCTATGAATGTACTTATAAAGATTATATTCACCTACATCTACTATACATCTACAAATAATTTTTTTCAGATAATATATAGATCTTAAATTAGACACACCCAATATGCTATTAATACAATTTAATATTTTAGTCATGATCTGGGGCTTGTATATTTTATTATTTTTCTTTAAAAAATTATTTTATTGAAGTATAGTTGATTTATAATGTGTTCATTTCTGTTGTACAGCAAAGTGATTCAGTTATACATACATACATTCTTTTTTATATTCTTTTCCACTATGGTTTATTGCAGGATATTGAATAAAGTTCCCTGGGCTATACAGCAGGGACTTTGTTGTTTATCCATTGTATACATACTAGTTTGCACCTGCTGGTCTCAAACTCCCCATCTTTCCCTTCCCCATACCCTCTCCCCCTCAGCAACCACAAGTTTGTTCTTTATGTCTATGAGTCTGTTTCATAGATAAGTTCATTTGTGTCATATTTTAGATTTCACATATAAGTGATGTCATATGATATTTGTCTTTCTCTGTCTGACTTACTTCACTTAGTATGATGACCTCTAGGTCCATCCATGTTATTGCAAATGGCATTATCTCATTCTTTTTTATGGCTAAGTAGTATTCCATGGTATATATGTACCACATCTTCTTTATCCATTCACCTGTCAATGGACACTCAAGTTTCTTCCATGTCTTAGCTTCTGTGAATAGTCCTGCTATGAACATGGAGGTGCATGATGCCCATAATGGGATTGCCAGATCATATGGTGACTCTATTTTTATTTTGCTTTTAGAAACCTCCATACTGTACTCCATAGTGGCTGCACCGGTTTACATTTCCACCAACAGTGTAGGAGGTTTCCCTTTCCTCCACATCCTTTCTGGCATTTATTGTCTGTAGACTTTTCAATGATGGCTGTTCTGACTGGTGTGAGGCAGTATCTTCATTGTAATTTTGATTTGCATTTCTCTAATAACTAGTGACATTGAGCATCTTTTCACCTGTATGTCTTCTTAAAGAAGAAGAAATGTCTATTTAGGTCTTCTAGGGGGCTCAAATATTTTAAAATCATACAAGTAAAAGTATGTTCATTTTGGAGAAAAGTTAGAAGAAATTCATGCTTTCAGATATTATAACTTATTAGAAACTCTAATAGCTTAAAAGTTTGATATTAGACATGGTGACTCATAGAGTAATAGTTTTCAAAGATGATTACAACCTCATGCACAGGGTCACTGTCTCAATACATAGCTGACATGGTGAAAGAGACTTTGCCAATGTGATTAAATGAAGGCTCTTGAGATGGGGAGATGGTCTTGTGTTGTGTGGGTGGATCCAATGTAATCACAAGGGTCTCTATAAGAGACTTTATAGAGGGCTTTAGAAGACAGAGAAGGTAACAAGACACAGAGATCTGAAGATGTTAGGCTGCTGCTTGTGAAGATGGACCAAGGGGCCATGTGACTTCTAGAAGCTGGAAAAGACAAGAAAAGATTCTCCCCTGGACCCTCCAGAGGCACAGAGCATGTTGATCCATTTTAGATAATTCTTATGTCCAGAACTTCCCTGGTGGCTCAGACGGTAAAGCGTCTGTCTACAATGCGGGAGACCCGGGTTCGATCCCTGGGTTGGGAAGATCCCCTGGAGAAGGAAATGGCAATCCACTCCAGGACTATTGCCTGGAAAATCCCATGGACAGAGGAGCCTGGTATGCTATAGCCCATAGGGTCACAAAGAGTTGGACACGACTGAGCGACTTCACTTTCATTTTCAGTTTAATAACTTTGTGTTTTAAGTCACTGAAGTTGCAGTAATTTGTTATAGTATCAAGAGGAAACTTATACAGAGGAAAGATAGTTAGCTCTGTGCAGTAAACTAAAAAAATCCCCAATTCAAAATTTTTAATTTAGTATTTGAAAAGAAATTTACTGTTTGTGTGTGTGTGTGTAACGGATTATTCAACAAGGTAATAGTGAGACAGCTAGAAAACCATTAAAAAATTAAGCAGGATCCCCCACCTCACCCCCCAAAATTAAGCAGGATCCCTATTTCCTTACACCAGAATTATTTCTGGATGGGTCAAGACTTAAGTATTAAAAAAAAAAAAAACCTAAAAGTAGTAGAAGAAAATGTTTTCTTTTCTTTTGTTGTTGTTTATTTTGGACTGAGGAGAACACAAAACCTAGAAATGATAAAGAGATTAATGATAACTCACACATAGTTGATGGCAATACTTGCCAAAATTGAACATACTCAGATACTTCAAGCCAACAATTGTATTTCCAGAAATTTGAAAGAAATGCTTTTATTTATGTACAAAGCTTTGTCATGAAAATGTACTTTACAGCATTGTATGTCATAGCAAAGAACCAGAAATGGCCTAAATGCTCCCCACCTTCATTTTTGACTATGCTGGATCCTAGTTCCTTGAACCTGTGCCCCTCTGCATTAGGAGCTTGTAGTCTTAACCACTAGACCACCAGGGAAGTCCCTAAATGCCCAATAGAGAAGATTAAATACACTATGATACAGCCCTTTGAAAGAATGACGTATATCCATATGTTCTATTAAGAACATTTGTAAGTAAAATATAGTAAGTATGGAAAAAAGACATTGATTGTAGTTAGGGGGAAAAGATATTAAGCTTACAAATGCAGAGAAAATTCTGGAAGCACACTCAAGAAGTTGTGAATACTGCTTACCTTTGGACTCTGGAGCTGGAAGTAGGAGGAAGTCTTTGATTTTAAAAATTTTACATTTTTCTGTATAGTTCTTGATCCCAGGGATTGCTAACGTGGATCTTTTCCTGCTATAGAAAGGAAGGAAAGGAGGGAGAAAGAAAGAGAAGGGGAAGAAGGAAGGAAGGAGGGAAAAAGATTGAGAAAGAAAGCATGGGGAAAAAAAGGAAGGAAGGAAAGGAGGAAAGGAAGAAGAAAAGAAAGAATAAGAAAGAATTTCTGGCAAGTGAAGAGGAAGCAGGTTATATCTAAAGAGTGACCAAACTGGGTCACCTGCCTTAGACATACATGTTATGTAATTTTTAAAAATAAATACCTATTTTTAAAAAGTACATTCAAAGGAGCTCTACGGGTTTTTTCTTTTCTTTTTTTTTTACTGGAGTATAATTGCTTTACAATGTTGTGTTAGTTTCTGCTGTACAACAAAGTAAATCAGCTATGTGTATACTTATATCCCCTCCCTCTTGAACTTGCCTCCCACTGCCCCCACCCCTACCCCTCATACCACCCATTTAGGTTATCACAGAACACTGAGCTGCAAAGGAGCTACGATTAAAGCAAGCCCAAGCCATAGAATTCTAAACTTCTTGGGAAAATGTATGACACTTCAAAGGTTTAAGTCTGAATTTGTTTGTCTTGTTTTGCTTTGCTTCAAGTTATGTCTGAAGATTCCAGACAGATGAAAGAATGAAATTAATCCAGCTAAGGCAGACAGATATACAGTTAAGGTCACATGTCAGAAACCAGGTGTTTGAAACCCTGTTTTCCTTGTATGACCCACCTCACCAGCTTAGGTGACAAAACTGGGTCACTTTAAGTCACATGTTTTTAATGTTAAAATTCATACCACTCTGATTTCCACCCAGCAAGCCCAGTCCAGCTTCCCGAGATGTTGTCCTCCTCAGAAGTCCCCAGTGACCCAAGAGTTTATCATTCTTCCAAAGGGGTCCTCCTAAGTTGTTGATAGGGAGGCTGGGGTCGGGGGAGACAGTGGCTGGTGAGTTGGCCACAGGGCCTGATCAAAGCTCCTTCTCTGCTGCCTTGCAGCTGCCAGAGGTCACTGCCTCAGCACAGGCAGCCTGGCTTGGCTGCACAAGCTAGAACGGATGCCTTTTCCATTCTGGCTATAGCTACCCGGGGTTGGGAGTCAGTCACACAGTGCGAGGCCAGTCCCTTCTGCCAACACCCTCCAAGTGTGGACACAACCCTTGCTCTTCACTCCCAAAGCACAGCCAAGAGCAGGCACAGACAAAGGGGAAAAGTCACAGTCAACAGCATTGTCTGCCAATATCTAGGAATGTTTGCTGCCACTTTGAACTGAAAATAAAAACTTGCTAACTCTCAATGTAATATTAAATTATTTAGATTATGTTTCTTTGTTTTGTGTAAACATAAGATTAGGTATAAAGTCCTCATTCTCAAAGCCCTTCTACATCTATAAAATGACAATTTTGAACCTTTGATTAATAAAGTTAAAAATTCAATTAATGTTAAGTATGTAATGTAAATGATGTTTTGCTGAAATTAATTTTTTTTTGTAACGAGACTATGAAACTCACTGCTGTTATAGGGTCTATTTTTTTTTAATTTTTAATTTTTATACTGAAGTATAGTTGATTTACAACGTTGTATTAGTTTCAGGTGTACAGCAAACTGATTTAGTTATACATATTTGCATATCCTTTTCAGGTTCTTTTCCCATATAGGTTATTACAGAGTATTGAGTATAGTTTCTTGTGCGTTACAGTAGGACCTTGTTGTTTATCTCTTATATGTATAGTAGTGTGTATGTGTTAATCCCCACCTCCTAATTTATCCTTCTGCCCCAATGGTATTGGCTTTTTTAGGCATGAATTTCTGTGAAACTTTTGCACAGTGTACCATGAGGAATATGAATAACCTCAGATATGCAGATGACACCACCCTTATGGGAGAAAGCGAAGATAAACTAAAGAGCCTCTTGATGAAAGTGAAAGAGGAGAGTGAAAAAGTTGGCTTAAAACTCAACATTCAGAAAACGAAGATCATGGCATCTGGTCCCATCACTTCATGGGAAATAGATGGGGAAACAGTGGAAACAGTGTCAGACATTATCTTTTTGGGCTCCAGAATCACTGCAGATCTTGACTGCAGCCATGAAATTAAAAGATACTTGCTCCTTGGAAGAGAAGTTATGACCAACTTAGACAGCATATTAAAAAGCAGAGACATTAGTTTGCCAACAAAGGTCTATCTAGTCAAAGCTATGGTTTTTCCAGTAGTCAGGTATGGATGTGAGAGTTGGACTATAAAGAAAGCTGAGAGCCGAAGAATTGATGCTTTTAAACTGTGGTGTTGGAGAAGACTCTTGAGAGTCCCTTGGACTGCATGGAGATCCAACCAGTCCATCCTAAAGGAAATCAGTCCTGAATATTCATTGGAAGGGCTGATGCTGAAGCTGAAACTCCAATACTTTGGCCACCTGATGCAAAAGAACTGACTCATTTGAAAAGACCCTGTTGTTGGGAAAGATTGAAGATGGGAGGAGAAGGGGATGACAGAGGATGAGATGGTTGGATAGCATCACCGACTTGTTGGACATGAGTTTGAGTAAACTCCGGGCATTGATGATGGACAGGGAGGCTTGGTGTGCTGTTGTCCATGGGGTTGCAAAGAGTCGGACACGACTGAACGACTGAATTGAACTGAACTGAACCATGAGGACATTTGACCACCTCCTAGTTAGAAGGCTGTCGTGTCTACAAAGAGTATTCTATTTTTTTCTCATTAGCTCAAGAAAACGCAAGATATAATTCTTGGTGCCAAATACAAAATCAAATGCCAGCATTTGATGACAAGGTGGTCATCAAAATTATCCAGAATAGGCATTGATTAATTTTTTTAAAGATTATAATTTTAAATATAAACAAACATTTATCCTTTTTAAAATTTTATTTATTTATTTATTTGGCTGCTCTGGGTCTTAGTTGTAGCATGTGGGATCTAGCTCCCTGACCAGGGATCAAACCTGGGCCCCCTGCACTGAGAGCACAGAGTCTTAGCCACTGGACCACCAGGGAAGTCCCACATTTATCCATTTTGATAGAGAATTTGCAGATGGTATGATTCAATGTATATGAAATGCCCAGAGTAGGTGAATACCTATAGGCAGAAAGTAGATTAGTGCTTGTCAGGGGCTAGGGGAGGAGGGAATGAGGAGTGACTGCTAATGGGTATGGAATTTCATTTGGGGCTGATGAAAATATTCCATAATTAGGTAGAGGTGATGGCTGTACAACTTTGCAAATAAGCACTGTAGTATATGAATTATAACTCAATTTTTAAAAAGTGACTTCACAGTATTCCTAAAGAATAGTAGATAGATAGTCCATTTACCTAAAGGACTCATCCTGTGGAGTTTTCTAAAACAAAGGGCATCGCCCTCCTGCCTCTCCAATCTTGAGGCTCCAGTTATATTACAATCAAGATTTCTATTTGTATAGAAGGTCACTGTGCTTTATAGATGAGGGTAGGCAGAATGGGCTGAGGGAGAAGGTCTGGAGATATGAAGGTTAGCTGGAGGACTAGTTACAAAGCTCTACAGGACATTAACAAAGACAAATTCAAATCAGGTGAGTGTCACTCAAGAGTCACAGCAATTTACTAGATTTGGAGCTCAGTAAGAGACCAGTCTGTCTCAAGTACCTTCTCCAAATCCCACCAATTAAAGATTTAAGCATTTCATTCTCTTAACAAACTCTTTTGACACCGGGCAATGTCACTGTCTCCCGGCATGCGAGGGGATACAGCGATGACCAAGACAAGATCCTTGACTCCAGTAGCTCCCCATGGATAGTGGCGATAAAACCCGCACAGGGATAAGTATCCTATAATAAAAAGAACACTGTAAGAAAAGGGAGGTATAAACCTAAAAGTATCATGTCAAAGAGGAAGAAATTCTTACTTGTGGTAGAAGTAAGATCCATTATTGGAGGATGACTGAGTGTAGACAGGATGAAGGTGAAGGGAAGAGCATTTCAGCAGAGGGAACAGTATGAATAAAGGCACAGAGAACGGAGACACAGAGGCCAGAGAACCTGTCTGGGAAGGAGGAAGGAACCTGGCTGGAACCAAGCTGTGGGAAGGAAAGTCAGAACAACATGGACTGATGGGTTGTCTTTTTCAAACAGAAAAACTGAGCCAGGTGAAAGGGAGAAGAGAGTCCCTAGAAACTGCAGATTTCACAGATCTGTACAGATCTGCAAGGTTTTAGCTTGCAAAAACCATCCCTGATTAGTAAATAGGCCTTTTGTCGGGTTGGAGGGAAAGTGATTTTTGAAAGAATGTTTCAGAAAGGACAGCTCTGGTGGAGTCCTGAAGCTAAGAGCACGGAAGAGCAAGAAGGTATCTGATGACAGAAGAGGACTCTGACAAAAATGAATGCAAAAATTCCTCCCGCCATAATTTCCACTATTATCCAGCCCACATGTATTTGTCTCACCGCCAGTAAGTTTGTATCATCAAAAAGATTTTAGAACACCTGGCTAAAAACCCCAGCCTGGTAATAACCGATTCATACACTTGGTTAGCATGAATTAATTTCATATTTAACAGCACACCGTTCCTGGCACATAGAGGCACTCAAAGGCTATAAATGAACGTTATTTGTTCTTTGTTTCAGGGTCTATATTTGGGGGAGGAAATCATTCAAATCTGCACCCTAAAACTTGTATCCTTTTTCAGCACTGAAGTTGGGACAACCTGGGGCCAAAAGGTCCGGTTTCCCACTTTAAACTGAGGTTTTTTCCCCCTCTGTGGGGTCCCTCATGTCTCTAGGTCCAGCGGGGGGGACGGTCCCAGTTTCAGTAACCAATCACCGCGGAGCCACAGCGCCCCGCCCCTCCTAGTCCGTCCCTCCCGCCCAGGTCCCTCCTCCTTCGCACCTGCGCGTCCCCCGCGCTCCCGCTGGTGGGGCCGCTTCCAGCCCGCGCCGGCGGGGAGGGGGCTTGGCCTCACCTCTCGCGAGATCGCCTCCCGTGGTCGCGGCCCCAGCTCCGGGCGGCTGACTGGCGGCGTCTGCGCAGCCGCCATGTTCGGTTGCTATGCTGTGGCCTGGGAGACGGGGTGTGCTTGAGGGAGGAGGAGGAGACGGAGTAGGAGGAGGAGGAGGAAGAGGAGGAGGCGGCGGCGGCGGGAGGGACTGAGCGCCCATTGCACTCTCACACACAAACGCTGCTTAGGATTGTCGCCCGTTCGCTCTCGCCGCGCCGTTCCGCTCCTCCTCCTCGCGGCCCCACATTGTTCTCTCAGGACTCCGGGGTCCCCGGGGCTGGATTCTGGGCCCCGTCTGGGGCCCCCACCCCCGCGACACCGCTGCGGGGCTGGATTAGCTCATCCCCGCAGGGAGGTGCGGGAGCGCGCGGCAGCCCCGCAGTATGAGGTGGTGCCGGCGGCTCGGGGCCGTGGCGCGGCCGCTGCGGCGCCGGCTGCTGGGCGGACGCTGACGGAGCCCCGGGGGCGGCGCGGCCGGGCCTCCAGGCTTTTCTTCTCCAGCCCGGAGGACGCGGCTGGGACACGAAGGTAAGAGGCTCCGGGTCCCAGCCGCCTCTCGGCCCTGCGTGGCACGCGAGGCTGTTACCTGCGGCCCGCCAGGTGGGGCCGGCCGAAGGCGTGAGGCTGATTTCAAGTCAGGGGGAAAGGATGCTTTCTGCCTGCTCCCTTTCTTCGTGGGACCCCTGCTCTCAGCCTCCTGGTGTTTTAGTTGGAATCTCTGTTCTGGGGGAGTCAGGGGAGAAGGGATGGAGTAGGTGCGGAGATGGAATGTTCCACGGCCCCTAAACTCTAGGTGAGGTTTTAGAATATTCAGTTTTCCACTGCTGAGGGATTCCTTTAAAAAAAAACTGGCTCCTTTGAAAGCTTCCTACTTGCTGCTTGGGCATACAGTCCTATCCTTGAAGTTTTAAGCCTTTTATGATTCTGCCTTTGCATGTTTGTGTTTAGGAACCTGTAGTTGAGCCAAAAGAAAAAGTTGAGATGTAGCAAAATAGACGTACGGATGCGCTTCCCAGGGTTTCCTTAACATGGAGTAGTTTACAGTGGCACATATATACGCACGGATGGTTCTGGGAAACTTAGAATGGGAGACTTTATGCCTGGAAGGCATTATACAGTGAACCACAGCGGAGGACGATGTGTATGGGTAGGGTTTTTCAGGCGCTTTTTCTAGGACAGTCTGTGTATCTGCAATGTACCAACTGCTGTTAGAATCAGAGATTGGAGTAATATTCGGTTTATGTAACCAAATCTTGGGCCCAGTTGAAACATTACAGTTTAAACCATGTTTATGGAGAAAAAAATCAAAACGCCAAAGTATCCGACTTGTAAAGAATGGTTTGAGTAAAAAGAAGACTGTGGAACAGTTAGGCCAGGATATTTTTTTATCCTGATTTTTGAACCTTAATCTTTGTTGCCAGAGGGGAAAAAAATACATTTTTAAGGGGAAGGAGATGACCTTAAAATAAATGATTGTTCAGAGCCCAAAATGTGCTTAATGGAATAGAGCTAGATAGTACATCAGTTAAATCTTGAATTTGAGAAATTCAACCTATAGTTGTTTTTTTTTTAAAGGCTTTTTGTAAGCAAAAGTTTTTCTCTACAGAGCTTCTTTACTAACTCATAGCAGAAGAACGCAATCATTTTGTGGATCCCACCATTTTTTGTCAGAATAAATTTATGCTCCAATTACCACAGAAGCTATTTTTATGTTTCTCTCTCTCTCTCTCCTTTTTTTTTAATGGCACACATATCTTTGTCACCTCTTTTCTTTGAAACATGTGCATGGTCGCACAATATCATGATCTTGAGTAGTTTTTAAGAAGAGACTCATGACCTTATTTTTGTATATGGAAGTGTTTGTGACTTAGCCTATTTTAAACATTTGGCAAGAGATTTTGAAAACAGGGAGCCATCACTGTTTTGCAGTTTTATTAATTGAGTAGGTTAAAATTAGAAAATCATAGGTTCCTCAGAAGTAGTTATGGATGAAGATGTGGCTTTCTTATTGCCTGTTTTCCTAGAACCTGTTTAGATTATAGGCTGTGCGTATTGAATTGTTTAAACTTTGTGGTTTTTTCTGATTTTCTAATTGAATATCTTTAAAAATATCCCTAGTAACTTCGTTACTTTAAATTTGTGGCACCCAATTTCTAATTTAGACTAGGCATAAACCAGCATTGATTGAACACACTTGCTAAAAATACTTTCTGGGTCAGATGTACTTAGAATGCAGCCTCAGGAAAATTCATTTGAACTATTCTCCTGTGACCAATGTACACTTCATTATTACAGAAGGACTTAAAACATTATAGACTCACGATTAGATTTCATCAGTTCAGGCATAGAAGCCTAACTTTATTAATATAAAATACTTCATGTGGGATAGTAATGAAAACTTTTTACAGTGCCTTTTTTTTTTAACTTATGTGACTCCCGTAGACTTATTAAACTCTGATTTGTATGTTTGAGATACTAATATTTTAATTTCATCTACTAAACATAATTTAAATTGTGTGATAGTATAGTGTGCAATGTTATCTATTTAGTATTATGATTTATTCTGAGCTCTTTAAGGGTGGGTGGTCATGTTTTTAAGTAAATTATCTTTAAGGAACGAAGTAAGAATGACAGATAATTTCAAGGAGACATTCTTACTGTTGCTGAGAGGACTCCCTCCTCTCCTCTCCCTTCCCTGGATTAATATGGTCAGTTTTAAACAACAAGGAAGCTTTAAAAATATGTAGAAACCTTGTTTGGTGGATGTTTAAAGACATATTTTAAAGCTGTCCTTTAATTGTTAGTTATTAAAAATATAAAGTTGGAGACCTCACTAGAAATGGCAAGTCTGTGTGACTTAATGTGGCTAAGTATGATTTGTTGCTTCTAAATAAAATTTAGTATTGGCAGAAATTCACTGGTTCCAAGCTGAGTTGAATTTTGTTGTTTTTCTGGGTAATAACATGCATGTTATGAAGTTTTTTATATTCAGTAGTCTAGATTTGTCAAATTAGTTTACTACGTTAAGCTGTGAAGCTTTGAAGATTGGCTTAGTATTCTGGAAATCTTTTTATTGTTTGCCAGAAAAGTACTGTAGGAGGAAGGTGTTATTTCTTCATTTAATATTCGATTAGCACAGATGGTGAGAAGGAGTATAGTGAACAAGTATTGTAGAATCTTCTCTTAATGTGGAAGTATGGTACCTAGGAGGAATATAATTTATTTCTTTTTTTGTGTGTGATCAGTCAGTACAGTCGTATTTAAAATGGAATGGGAAACTAGAGGGGAAATTTATTACATTCTCCTCCATTTCATTAGAGGTGATTTCCCCCACGTTCATTCTTCATTCTTCCTAAGCAGAAACACTGTAAGAGAGGTGCAAGTGCTTGAAGGAATTGAGGGGAACAGAATGAAAATTAGGCACTGTGGATTATCTTGTGGGAAAGATACTAATTTGGGTGAGTTATTGCATTATTGTGAGTTATTGTATCTCTTAACAAGGAGGTTTTTATAGAGGAATATACAGGGAAAAAGGATCCAAAATGGACGTGTTTATTGTCTGTTACATGCCAGACAATGTAAAGGGGCTTTTCATGCTATCCCACATAAGCATCAAGTATACTTTGGAAGGTAGGAATTATTAATCCTCTACTTCTCCCCTCTTCCAAATGGGAACATGAGTAACTTGTCAAGGGTCATACTGCTAGTAAGTAGAATTTGACTGGGTTTGTCTGATTCTGAAGCTTATTCTTTAGATCATGTTGTTCAGTTAAACTTTTTGCAGTGGTGGCAGAATTCTTATTCTGCACTGTCAGATGTGGTAGCCATTAGCCGTGTATGGCACAGATCGAACACTTAAAATGTGATTGTTGTGCCCGAGGACCTAAGTTTTAAATTGTATTTAATTTTAATCAGCTTAAATATAAATAATCAGGTTTCACTAGTAACTGTAGTATTGGGCAGGACAACTTTAGATCTTGCTACCTAGAAAATCTGAAGTTTTGTTTGTTTTTGGTTTGGGTGTTCTTTTCTTTTCTTTTTTTTTTCTTTGCCAAGCCTCACTATTCATCTTGCAGGATATTAGTTCCCCTACCAGGGATTGAACCCTTGCCTCCTGCAGTGAAAGCCCGGAGTCCTAACCACTGGAAAGTGAAAGTGAAAGTCGCTCAGTCGTGTCTGACTTATTGAGACCCCATGCACTACACATTCCCTGGAATTCTCTAGGCCAGAATAGAGAATACCCACTGGAGTGGGTAGCCCATTCCTTTCTCCAGGGGATCTTCCCAACCCAGGGATTGAACCCAGGTCTGCTGCATTGCAGGCGGATTCTTTACTGGCTGAGTCACAAGGGAAGCCCAAGAATACTGGAGTGGGTAGCCTATCCCTTCTCCAGGGGCTCTTCCTGACCCAGGAATTGAACCAGGGTCTCATGCATTGCAGGCAGATTCTTTACCATCTGAGCTATCACGGAAGCTCCTAACCACTGGACCACCAGGGAATACCCGAAAATCTGAGTTTTGATATTGAATCTACCACTAGCTTATATATGATGTTAGTTAAGTTACTTAGTTCATGAGCCTCAATTTAATCCCTTGTGAAAATGAAGATGTTATCACTAAAAGATTATCTCTAGTATCCCTTCTTGCTCTAAAGTTCTTTGATTCTTACTAAAATATGCTATAGCATTTCATATTTGCAAGCATTATATCTGAACGAATCCCTTCCTCATATACTCACTCCTTATATAAAAACTTTTGTTTGTTTAGTCACTTTCTCTTTGGGAAAAGAGTTATGTTTAAAGCACATAAAGGATAATGGATTATTTTACCCTCAGTTGTTTGGTGAAAACACTGTGTAACCAAAGACAGTACTTACTTTGAAACAAATTTTGAATCTTTAAAGATCTTATTTTCAGCATGCCACTTGGTGGTGGTTTAGTTGCTAAGTTGTGTCCACCTCATGGACTCTTGGAACCCCATGGACTTTAGCCTGCCAGGCTCCTCTGTCCATGGGATTCTTCAGACAAGAATATTGGAGTGGGTTGCCATTTCCTTCTCTAGGGGTTCTTCCCAACCTAGGGATCGAACCCAGGTTTCCTGCATTGCAGGCAGATTTCTTTACCAACTGAGCTATGAGGGAAGCCCAGTGCCACTTACCATTTGAGAATATATTACAGTTCTTGTTGCTTATCAGGTTAATTCCAAACTTTGGAATTAATTTGCTTGGCCTTACAGGTTTCCTGCCAACTTCATCTCACTAACCCTGTTTCTCATTTTTGCTTAAAAAGAAAGTGTTCTTTTTTCCTCCCCCTGCCTTCGTTTCTTCAGTTTAAACATTCCTGTCTCCAGTCCACGGGGCTTCCCAGGTAGCATTAGTGGTAAAGAACCTGCCTGCTAATGCAGGAGACGTAAGAGATGCAGGTTTGATCCCTGGGTTGGGAAGATCCCCTCGAGGTGGGCGTGGCAACCCACTCCAGTATTCTTGCTTGGAGAATCCCCATGGACAGAAGAGCCTGGCAAGCTACAGTCCATAGGGTCGCACAGAGTTGGACACTACTGAAATGACTTACTAGCACACATGCACATCTCTAGTCCACAAGTCTTTTACAGAATTCACCTTTTAAGAATGGTGCTTAATCCTAGTAATGAGTACCCTGGTGTTACTATATGATTATTTATATATAGTTTCTTGAGTTCTTCCTTCTCTTTAAAAAAAAATAGTTTTATTATATTTTTGCTGTGCTGGGTCTTTGGTTGCTGTGGGGCCTTTTCTCTAGTTGCGGTGCTTGGGCTTCTTCTTGTGGTTTCTTGTTGTGGACATGACTCTAGGGTGCAATGGCTTCAGTAGTTGTGGCACATGGGCTTGGTAGTTGTGGCTCCCAGGCTTTAGAGCACAGGCTCAATAGTTGTGGTACATGGGGTTAGTTGCTCTGTGGCATGTGGAATCTTCCTGGATCAGGGATGCGTGTTTGATGCGTGTTTCCTACATTGGCAGGCAGATTCTTTACCACTGAGCCACCAAGGAGGGCCCTAGAGTTCTTCCTTCTTAAGTTTTTATATGTTACCTACTGTGTGTCCTTAATAAACATGTTAAAAAATAAAAAATAGGGGTTGTTTTGTCTGTATTGCTTTATGAGTTTAGACCATTTCTCAGCAATTATGCTTTTAAAAAGTTGCTAATAAAAAAATTATAAATACTATAACAACATTCACCCATAATCACTACTCTAAAAGATATTTTTGTTTCCTTCCAGGCCATTGTCTTATTATATTTTTTTATACAGTTGTAGAGATAACAGTTTTGGAGTTTAATATATTGGAAACGTTGCATTGGAATGTTGTAAAGGAAGAACAATACAGGGAAAAGGTGACAGACTTTGGAGTGAGGGAGATATGGGTAGGAATCTGGTCTCATACACCTTGGAAAAACTATGTAACCTCTGTGCTTACTTTCTTGTCTGTGAATTTAGGATAATGGTACTTGCCCTTGAATTGTTGGGAGGATTAGGATAATATATATAAAGCATCCAGCATTATTCTTTAAATAGAAGAGATGATCAGTAAATGGTAACATTATTTCCCGTTTTCCCATTCCCATCTTCATGAATATAAACAATTGCTTAGACATTCAGGTGATTTATCAATCAGGTGGTTTAGTCTTTTACCTTTTGTTGAATATTTTGGTTGTTCCTAAAGTTTCCACTGTTAGAATCTGCAGTGAAGATTTTTGTGCTTATAGCTTGTTTGTAGGTTTGTTTCCTCAGTCTAAAACTTAAAACTCTAGGACTAGGATAATGGTTTGAATATCTCTCTCTGCCAAATCTCTTACAGAACAATGGGTGTTCTTGTTTTGGGAAAAATACTAATTTTATTATAAAATTATACTTTGTTTTTTAATTAATGTAGTTTGAAAATTTTGGCTTATTGGGAAATGATATAGTGAACATTTATTTGTGTGTAATTAAACAGACATTTGAATGTCTGTTATAGAGATCACTGGTATACCAGTAAATAAGACATGATTTTTGTCCTTGAGCTCAAATTCTAGGGTGGTAACATATGTCAACAATTACAATTCAGAGTGACAAGTGTAATACGATCTGTGGAAAGGAGAGTGGCATTTGAGCAGCGTCTTGAAGGATGAGTAGGGATTGATCTCTGGGTAGAAAGAACAGCATGTACAAAAAGGCATGCATGAGAGGATCCATGCGTTTAGAGAAGTGGTCTATTAGGTGGGCGTTGGTGTCTGATTTTATGTGTGAATCCATGTGCTTATATATGTTTGTTGACTGTGGTAGGAGATAAAACCTTGTGAGGGTCCTTGTTTGGGCTGTGAGTGCAATCATATTAAGACCTTTAGAATGGAGCTTCCCAACTGGGGTGCCCTGAATGGCTTACTATTGTGCCAGAGAATAAGATGGCTGTCAGTGTATGTGACCAAAGCACATTGGACTCACCAGGGTGGTTTCTTTTGACCTGGAATAATCTCCTTGGCTTGTCCCAGAGAGCTAAAAATTATTTTCTTTGGTGCAAGTTGTGAAAAGCATTGGGAACAGCACTGTTAGTATTGGAAAATTTATGGTACCCACACTTCTCCTGGCATTCTCAGTGTATGTAATCAAAAATAAAACCAACACTAAACCTTAATATAAAAATGAAGGAAGTCCTGTCAAAGTCCTCATGTTTTCTCTCCTCTCTCCTCCTCCTCCCCCCAGGGATTACTAGTTGATTATTTTATGTGTGTATCTGAAATATCTTTTTGGTGCTTCTGCATTGCTAGTGCCCTACAGGAGTCTTTTGTCTGCCTGTTCGGAAATCAGCATTTACATTGGGAGCAATTACAGGTATTTAAATAAGGAAAGATAAACCTTGACTTCTAAACAATGATGCAAAGATATAAGGATGGTGCAAAGATAAGGTTAGAAGGAGCAGGGAAACCGGTTAGGATGCTCTTGCAGTAGCCCAGGTGAGAGGTGATAAGAGCCAGAAATGAGGAAATAAAGATGAGGGTGTCAGCCTGGAACTGAAAACTGATGCGGCAGTTTCCTGAGAACTCAGAGTCCATTTGGTTGTAGTGGAAGAGGAAGAGTTGGTGCTGCTGCTAAGACTTCTCTTTGGGCAACTGGAAAGGGAAGGCCAAATAATTTTTATTGAGTGCCTATAGTGAACCGGGTGTTTTGCTAGGCACCGGCGTTTGTCATGAGTTCTCACTGAATGTTTAAAATTAATTTATTTTGAAATAATTTCAAACATACAGAAAAATTGCAAAAATAGCACAAAGAGCTCCAGAATCCCCTTCAACCAACTTCCTTTTCCTTGAACTATTCTTGCCTCTTAAAAAAATACTTTTTCTAAGACTTGACTCTTTATAGCACTTTTAGTTTCACAGCAAGATTGAGGGGAAGGTACAGAGATGACCCATAAGCTCTCATCTCTCCACATGAACCTCAACCAGTTTTGGACACAGTACTACATATATATTGTGTGTAAACAGAATATAAACCCGCACATCTTATACTTGGCTCACTCTAGGGGTTGCAGTGAAGCCTTCCCTTTCAGGTGCCCAGAGAAGGAACCTTGAGATTGTCGTCAACCCTTTCCTTCTCTGTTATTGAATTCTCAAATTTCAGTGAAACTACCTAATCATCTTATTTTTGGTTCCTCATTTTCATCTCTGCTTATAACCATTCCAGAGGAATGTACCATTTCTCATCTAAATAGACTTTCCTGAACCATCTCAGAGCAAGTTGCAGACGTGATGCCTATCATTCCTGAATAATCTAGTGTGTTTTTACCAGAACATGGGCAGTCTCTTACAAAACTCCCAAATCAGGAGATCAGCATTGACACAGCAGTACCTTCAAAATCCCAGATGCCTACAACTCAATATTTTTTAAAAAGCCCAATCAAAAATTGGGCAAAAGACCTGCATAGACCTTCTTCTTCAAAGAAGACATAAAGATGACTGACAGGCACGTGAAAAGATGCTCAGCATTACCAGTTATTAGGTAATGTGAATCAAAACAACTGAATACAATGAGATATTACCTTTCACCAGTCAGAATGGCCATCATCAAAAGGTCCATAAATAATAAATGCTGGAGAGAATGTGGACAAAAAGGATCCCTGCTCCATTGTGAAAATGTAAATTGGTACAGCCACTATGGAGAACAGTATGGAGGTTCCTTTAAAGGACTGAAAATAGAACTACCATATGATCCAGCAATCCAACTCCTGGGCATATATTGTGGAGAAAACCATAATTCGAAAAGATAAATGCACTTCAATGTTCATTGCAGCACTATTTACCATAGCCTGGCCATGGAAGCAGCCTAAATGTCCATTGACTGATGAATGGAAAAAGAAGATGTGGTACATATATATGATAGGATATTACTCAGCCATAGAAAATAAATAAATTAATGCCATTGGTAGCAATATGGATGGACCTAGAGATGGTCATACTAAGTAAAGTAAGCCAGACCGAGAAAGACAAATATCATTCAGTATCACTTATGTGTGGTTAGTGTTATCAAAAGGGAAAAGGAGGCAGGGAGAGAGATAAATTAGAAGTTACACACTGTAGCACTTGTTCAGTCTTAAGTTGTGTCCTTTGCAACCTCATGGACTGTAGCACACCAAGCTCCTCTGTCCTTTACTGTCTCCTGGATTTTGCTTAAATTCATGTCTGTTGAGACGGTGATGCTATCTAACCATCTCATCCTCTGCCTCCCTCTTCTCTTTTCCCTCAGTCTTTCCCAGCATCAGGGTCTTTTCCAGTGAGTTAGCTCATCTCATCAGGTGGCCAAAAGTATTGGAGCTTCAGCTTTAGCATCAGTCCTTCCAGTGAATATTCAGAGTTGATTTCCTTTAGGATTGACTGGTTTGATCTGCTTGCAGTCCAAGGGATTCTCAGGAGTCTTCTCCAGCACCACAGTTCTAAAGCATCAACTCTTCTGTGCTCAGTCTTCTTTACGGTCCAATTCTCACAGCCGTACATGACTACTGGAAAAACTATAGCTTTGACTATATGGACCTTTGTCGGGAAAGTGATGTCTTTGCTTTTTAATACGCTGTCTAGGTTTTGCATCTAGGTCATCTGGTGTGAAGAGCTGACTCATTGGAAAAGACCCTGAGCTGGGAAAGATTGAGGGTAGGAGGAGAAAGGGGCGACAGAGGATGAGATGGTTGGATGGCATCACTGACTCAATGGGCATGAGTTTGAGCAAACTCCAGGAGTTAGTGAAGGACAGGGAGGCCTGGCCTTCTGCAGTCCATGGGGTCACAAAGTGCTGGACATGACTTAGAGACTGAACAGCGGCAAGGTTTGTAATAGGTTTCTTTTCAAGGAGCAAGCGTCTTTGAATTTCATGGCTAGGGTCACTGTCAGCAGTGATTTTGGAGGCCACGAAAATAAAATCTATCACTGCTTCCACTTTTTCCCGTTCTGTAGGCCATGAAGCAGTGGGACTGGATGACATGATCTTAGTTTTTTTAATGCTGAGTTTCATGCCATCTTTTTCACCTCTCCTGTTTTGCCTTCATCAAAAGGCTATTTAGTGGTATCATCTGCATATCTGAGATTATTAATATTTCTTCTGGTAATCTTGATTCCCACTTGTGATTCATCTTGCCTGGCATTTCGCATGATAGACTCTGCATAGAAGTTACATAAGCAGAGTTTCAATATACAGGCTTGTCATACTCCTTTCCCAATTTTGAACCAGTCAGTTATTCTGTGTCTGTTGCTTCTTTATCCACATACAGATTTTCTTAGGAGACAGGTAAGGTGGTCTGGTATTCCCATCTCTTTAAAAAATTTCCACAGTTTGTTGTAATCCACACAGTCAAAGGCTTTAGCAGTCAGTGAAGCAGAAGTAGATGTTTTTCTCAAATTACCTTTCTTTCTTCATAATCCAATGAATGTTGGCAATTTGATCTCTGGTTCCTCTGCCTGTTCAAAATCCAGCTTGTATACCCAGCTTGTATATCTGGAAGTTCTTGGTTCACGTATTGCTGATGCCAGCTTGAAGGATTTTGAGCACAACCTTGCTACCATGTGAAATGAGTGCAATTGTACAGTAGTTTGAACATTCTTTGGCATTGCCCTTCTTTGAGATTGGAATGAAAACTGACCTTTTTCAGTCCTGTGGCCGCTGTTGCATTTTCCAAATTAGTTGATGTATTGAATGTAGCACTTTAGCAGCATCATCTTTTAGGATTTTAAATGGCTCAGCTGGAATTCCATCACCTCCACTATCTTTGTTCATAGTAATGTTTCCTAAGGCCTACTTGACTTCACACTCAAGGATGTCTGCCCCTAGATGAGTGACCACACCATTGTGGTTATCCAGGTCGTTAACACCTTTTTGTATAGTTCTTCTTTGTATTATTGCCACCTCTTCTTAATTTCTTCTGCTTCAGTTAGGTCCTTACCGTTTCTGTCATTTATTGTGCCCGTGTTTGCATGAAATGGTCATTTGATATCTCCAGTTTTCTTGAAGAAATCTCTATAGTCTTTCCTATTCTCTTATTTTCCTCTATAACTTTGCATTGTTCATTTAAGAAGGTCCTATCTCTCCTTGCTATTCTCTGAAACTCTGGTGGAGTGAGTTGCCATTCCCTTCTCCAAGGAATCTTCCCCACCCAGTGATTGAACTTGGGTCTCCTGCTTTGCAGTCAGTTCTTTACTGATTGAGCCACCAGAAAAACCCCTTTGTATAAACTACTGTGTATAAAGTAGGTAACTAACATGGACCTACTGTGTAGCACAGGGAACTATACTCAATATTATGTAATAATCTGTAAGCGAAAAGAATCTGAAAAAGAACAAAGGGACTTCCCTGGTAGCTCAGAGAGTAAAGAATCGTCTTGCAATGCAGGAGACCCGGGTTTGATCCCTGGTCGGGAAGATCCCCTGAAGAAGGAAATGGCTACCCACTTCAGTATTCTTGCCTGGAGAATTCTATGGACAGAGGAGCTCTAGCAAGCTACAGTTCATGGGGTCACAAAGATTTGGCACAACTGAGCGACTAACACACACACATATATAAAACTGAATCACTGTATTGTACACTTGAAACTTACACTACATTGTAAATCAGTTGTCAGTTCAGTTTAGTTGCTCAGTTGTGTCTGACTCTTTGTGACCCCATGGACTGCAGCACGCCAGGCTTCCCTGTCCATCATCAACTCCTGGAACTTGCTCAAACTTATGTCCCTCGAGTTGGTGATGCCATCTACCCATCTCATCCTCTGTCGTCCCCTTCTCCAGACTTCAGTCTGTCCCAGCATCAGGGTCTTTTCTGGTGAGTCAGTTCTTCTCATCAAGTGGCCAAAGTATTGGAGCTTCAGCTTTAACAGCAGTTCTTTCAGTGAATATTCAGGACTGATTTCCTTTAGGATTGACTGGTTTGATCTCCTTACAGTCTGAGGGACTCTCAAGGGTCTTCTCCAACACCACAGCTCAAAAGCATCAATTCTTTGGTGCTTAGCTTTCTTGATGGTCCAACTCTCACATCCATACATACTACTGGAAAAACCATAGCCTTGACTGTATGGACCTGAGTTGGCAAAGTAATGTCTCTGCTTTTTAATATGCTGTCTAGGTTTGTTATAGCTTTTCTTGCAAGGAGCAAGTGTCTTTTAATTTCATGGCTGCAGTCACCATCTGCAGTGATTTTGGATCCCAAGAAAATAAAGGCTGTCACTGTTTCCACTGTTTCCCCATCTATTTTCCATGAAGTGATGGAACTGGATGCCATGATCTTCGTTTTTTGAATGTTGAGTTTTAAGCCAGCTTTTTCACTCTCCTCTTTCACTTTCATCAAGAGGCTCTTTAGTTTCTCTTTGCTTTCTGCCATAAGGGTGATGTCATCTGCATATCTGAGGTTATTGATATTTCTCCTGGCAATCTTGATTCCACCTTATGCTTCTTCCAGCCCGGCATTTCGCATGATGTACTCTGCATATAAGTTAAATAACCAGCGTGACAGTATATAGCCTTGATGTACTCCTTTCCCAATTTGGAACCAGTCCATTGTTCCATGTCCAGTTCTAACTGTTGCTTCTTGACCTGCATACAGGTTTCTCAGGAGGCAGGTAAGGTGGTCTGTTATTCCCACCTCTTTAAGAATTTTCTGCAGTTTGATATGATCCACACAAAGGCATTAGCATAGTCAGTGAGGCAGAAATACATGTTTTTCTGACATTCTCTTGCTTTTTCTATGATCCAGCGGATGTTGGAAATTTGATCTCTGGTTCCTCTGCCTTTTCTAAGTTCAGCTTGAACATCAGGAAGTTCTTGGTTCACATACTGTTGAAGCCTAGCTTGGAGAATTTTGAGCATTACCTTGCTAGTGTGTGAGATGGTGTGCAATTGTGCGGTAGTTTGAAAATTCTTTGGCATTGCCTTTCTTTGGGATTGGAATAAAAACTGACCTTTTCCAGTCCTGTGGCTGGAAAATCAGCTATACTTCAATAAAAAAAAATTAAAAAACAACCCAGAGGCCATTCAGTGTTTTCCAACTCCCTGAATAGTGTCTTTCTTTCCCTTCTGGTCCAAGGTCCAGTTCAGGATCATATGCTGTGTTTAGTTGTCATGTCTCTTTAGTGCCCTTTAGTTTGGAATGACACTGAATATTTGGGGCCCTTGATATTTCCCTGTCTTTTGATGGCCTTGACTCTTGTTCTTTGAGATGTTCCTTAACTTCTGTTCTTTCAGTAGTTGCTTGTGTGGGGAAGGAATACCATGGAAATGGTGTGTTCTTAGTGTGTCTCTAGGAGGCACAGTGTGTTGTCCCACCACCGACTGTTTTTAACCTTGAACACCTTGTTAAGTTCATTTCTGCTGAGTTTATTATACAATCATTATTTTCCCTTTTGTAACTGGTAAGCCTTTTGTGGGAAGATTTCCAAGACTTTGTTGATGTCCTGTTTCTCCTGAGATCTCCACCCACCAGCCTTTGGGTCCACTGATGACTTGCTTGGATCAACCACTACTATGAAGGCTGCCACCAGCATTTATTAATTTTTTTTTTACCGAAAATTTCCTTTCTTTCATGTATTCATTCACTTGTAAATAAATGAATTTATTTATTTACATCAACATACCTATGGATTTATATTCCTATTCAGTAGATTTTATTATTAAAATTTCAGATTTTATTTTGATGCTTAAATTGTCTTATATTTGAATAGCGGGAGCCCCTTCAAGATGGCTCCCATCTTTTTGACATATCCCACCCTTTGAGTGTTTCCTTACTTTCTGGCACATTAATGAGTTTTAAACTCACTTTGTACTTTTCCTGACCCAACTCTGGAATCATTCATTTTCCCTAGGAATCCTGATTTCTTTTAATGGAGGTGGTATCAGAAACCAAGATTTCGGTACTTAATATACTCATTTCTGCTGGAGTATCATCACATTTAAAGCAGACAGAGCTAGAAAATACATATATATATGCATTTGAATATACATATACATATTTGTATACACATTTGAATCTCTTTCATCATCTAACTATGTATATATATTTAAAAGAAGAACTGACTCATTTGAAAAGACCCTGATGCTGGGACATACTGAAGTCTGGAGAAGGGGACAACAGAGGATGAGATGGTTGGATGGCATCACTGACTCAATGGGCATGAGTTTGAGTAAACTCCGGGAGTTGGTGATGGACAGGGAGGCCTGGCGTGCTGCAGTCCATGGGCTCACAAAGAGTTGGACACGGCTGAGCAACTGAACTGAACTGATATTCAAAAGTTCACACTGATAATCCATTTCCAGTCCAACACTCCAGAGTTCTTTCCAGTTGTCCCTTTTCTATATTTTTAAGTCTTGTCTTCAGCAATGAGAGATTGGCTCCATTATCCTTAGTACATATACTTATTTGCTCAGTCCCCTTGTAGGTGCCAGTTTCTCTGCCCCAGGCTGGTTGTTTCCTGCCCGCCACCTCAGGCCCATGGCATGGGGTCCACAGGGCGTGCTGTCAAGTCTGAGCTAGGAAGGGAAGGAAAATTCTCATTTAATCTTTTTATTTCCCTTATTTAATTCAAACAAAAATTGTCAGAAAGGTGTTATCTCTAGTTTTAAAGGTGTTATCCCATACGATAACAATGATGAAATTCAGAAAGATGTGTGACTTTGGATGTATTACCATGTGAATAACAGATATTTTGGATTCAAATGTGCATGATGTTGAAGCATCTTCTTTCTCCTGTACTGACTGCATAACCTCCAACTTCCTGAAAATTCTTGGGAAATCAAAGTGTCAGAATTTAGTGTTATACAGATGGTAGTTGAAGCAGTGGATGTGACTTGTACTGCTTATGAAGTGTGTGTAAAGTTAGGACGAAGGCCACTGTGAGAGCCCCTCCAACATCATGTAAAGGATAAGGGCTCTCAGAAAAGAGAGGAGAGTCCAGTTGTGTGGGGGAAGGTGATGGAAGAAAAAGTTAGTGTAAGGTGTCAGATGCTACAGAGAGAGAGATGAGATCCAAAGGGCTTTGAATTTGGGGGAAGGTTGTTATGACCCTAGACTTCCCTGGTGACTCAGTGGTAAAGAACCCACCTCCCAGTGCAGGAGATGCAAGTTTGATCCCTGGGTTGGAAAGATCTGGAGAAGGAAATGGCAATCTACTCTAGTATTCTTGCCTGGGAAATCCCATGGACACAAGAGCCTGTTGTGCTGAGATCCATGGTGTTGCAAAATAATTGTACATGACTTAGTGACTAAACAACAGCATATTATGCCCTTAGCTAATTGGTTTTCAGGTGTTCAGGCAGACCACCTGTATCAGAATCAAGTGAGCTACTGAATAAAAATATCAATTCTGCAGGTTTCTTTTCAGACTGCATAGAGTTTTTAAAGGGTGGGTGAAGAATGTGGAGGTTACCGCACAGGAAACCTGCTTAAATGCCGTGCTGCTGCCACTGCTACAGTTATTCTAAGGTACAGTAAAGTTCGAGATTCATTGTAGCAGAAGAGTTACAATAGAAGGGTGTGATGAGAAAGTAAATAGAGGAAACTAGACATAGCAGTGAATGTAGACTAGATGACACTAAGAAATTTGGTCATGAGGGGAAGAAGGAAGAGCTCTAAGGTCATAGAGGAATCGGGAACAGAATCAAGAAAAATATCTTATTTTTTGGCTGTGCCACTTGTCTTGCAGGATCTTAGTTCTTCAGTCAGGGATCAAACCCAGGTCCTGGCAGTGAAAGTGCCAAATCCTAACCACTGGAGGCCGTGGAATCCTGAAAAAATACCTTTTTTTTAAGATTACATGCACCTTAATATTTTGGGAGGATTAAAAGAAAGAAACTGTAGTAATTATTTGAAAGATAGGTAAGAGAAACTATATAGCAACAGCTACTATCAAAAAAATGTCCTGAATGAACTTTGGTAGACATCTGAGCCAACTCCCTACACCCATTTCAAATGATTGCCATCTTATAGTGAGTTCTGGAGTTATTCAGGGATCATTGTTAGTTTTGCTATTAATTAAATACGTGTACTGCCCTTTTGTTAGACAATTGTTAAGTATGGCTACTTCATTCAAATTTCAAAATAATATAAAAAAGCATATAATTAGAAGTCTCAGTACTACTCTTATCTCTGTCTCTCCCAACCCTGCTCTCTATAGGTAACCACTTTTGTTTTTGTATATTTTACCAGTATTTTTGCAAAGAGAAATAAAATACAAATGTAAATTATTATTTTCCCCTACCTTTGTATGTAGATGGTAGCCCACTATATTAATGTTTTCTGTAGTAATTCTTTCATTTAAAACATACCTTGGAGAGCCTTTGACTCAGTATTCGGAGAGCTTCCCACGTTTTTCCTTCCTAATTTAAATACAGTGACATGTTCTATTGTGTGGGTATATTCTTAGGCTGCTAAGTTGCTTTAGTCGTGTCCGACTCTGTGCAACCCCATAGACAGTAGCCCACAAGGCTCCCCCGTCCCTGGGATTCTCCAGGCAAGAACACTGGAGTGGGTTGCCATTTCCTTCTCCAATGCATGAAAGTGAGAAGTGAAAGTGAAGTCGCTCAGTTGTGTCCGACTCTTAGTGACCCCGTGGACTGCAGCCCACCAGGCTCCTCCGTCCATGGGATTTTCCAGGCAAGAGTACTGGAGTGGGGTGCCATCGCCTTCTCCCACTCTTAGGCTAGCTAATCCTAATTATTTAAACTTCTACTCTACTCTAGTTTTTTAGATTCTTTTACTTGTGTAACTCATTTACTTTCACCTCAGTATGGACTGGAGCTCCTGTGAGGCATTTTGCATCAGTGACCAACCTTACTTTCTTTACCTGAATGAAGTCCTCTAATGCCTCCTCGGGCTTCCTTGGTAGCTCAGCTGGTAATGAATCAGCCTGCAGTACAGGAGACCACAGCTCAATTCCTGGCTTTGGAAGATCCCCGGGAGAAGGGATCAACTACCCAATCCAGTATTCTTGGGCTTCCCTGGTGGCTCAGATGGTAAAGAATCCATCTGCATTTTGGGAGACCTGGGTTCAGGCGCTGAGTTGGGAAGATCCCCTGGAGGAGGACATGGCAACCCACTCTAGTGTTCTTGCCTGGAGAATCCCCAGGGACAGAGGAGCCTGGAGGGCTCCAGTCCGTGGGATTGCAAAGAGTTGGACCTGACTGAACGGCTAAGCACAGCACAGTGCCCCTTTGGGTAAGCTTTCAGACCTTGTGGCCAAGCAAAAGACTTCCTTATTTCTGTATCTTAGATGAAAAAAACTCAGTAATTTATCTTCTTATAAGAAGAAAAGGACAAAACTAGTATTCCTTGAACCCTACCAGATGTTTTAATGTATGAGGTCACATTTCGTTCTCCTACCAACCCTGTGCAATAGGTAGTGTTATCTGCTTTTTATAGATAGAGAAGCTGAGGCTCAAAAAGCTGAGTTGTCTAGACCTTCACAGCTAGAAAATAACAGATTTAGGTTTTGAAAGTAGGTTAATTTGAGTACTGAACCTGTGTCTTTTCTGCTGCTGTCCTATTTTCTGTCTCCTGTTCTTGAATTCGTGAACTCCAGTATTATAACTGGAGCTCTGTACTGTGCTGTAAGCCTTTTCTCAAGAACCATGAAATAAGACACGTTTCCCTAATGTGTCTTCTGACGGCTGGGGTACCACCTGCTTATCTGCTCTCTGCAGCTTGGGCTCCGCTTGCCTGGGTCACTGCCTATTGCCTGGCACTCTAAAATGGATATCTTTCTTATCGCCTGTCTGGATTGCCTTTCATCATCACTGTTCAGTTTCCCTTTCTGCCCTCATGGTGCTGTCTTATAGCCCTATCACCACTTGGCAGGATGGTGCTTGGGCACAACTTACGGGTGATCTTTTTTGAAAGGTCATTGTATCTTATCTGGACTTTTTTAATAGTCTACTTAAGGTGCATTCCACTATTGGTGTTGCCCTTTTAATCCATCCTCTGTATTACTACCAGAGTGATTTGACATGCACATCTGACCACTTGATACCTCTGCTCAGAATTTTGTTATTTCCTTTCCATCTGCTTGTAAAGTAAAATCTAAACCCATAGTCAGCCCCTTGTCTAACTATTTAAGCCTCTCTACTGGTATTACGTGGTACTTACAAAGCCTTGAATGTGATACGTGCTCGTTAATATAGACTACTGATGGCTCAGACGGTAAAGAATCTGCCTCCAGTGTGGAGACTGAGGTTCGATCCCTGGGTCGGGAAGATCCCCTGGAGAACGGAGTGTCCATCCTCTCTAGTATTCTTGCCTGGAGAATTTCGTGGACAGAGGAGCTACATAGTCCTGGTGGGCTACATAGTCCGTGGGGTTGCAAAGAATCAGACACAACTGAGTGGCTAACATTTTCACTTTCAGTTTTCACTCTTTGAGTGAATAGAATTTTCCAAGGAGATTAATATTTGGGAAATTTCAGTCTTTAATATAAGTTGGTATTCTTTTTTTTTTTTTTTTCTGTTTTCTTTTTAAGATACTTCTTATTGAATGGAAGTATTATAAAATATTTCACAAACTTCAAGAATTTCCAAATTGTGTAGTATGCCCAATCCATACTCATGTCAGTCCCAGTGACTTCCTACACAATCTAATAGGGAAATGGGGAATCTTCAGTGGAAAGGGTTTTGTGGTTTGGAAAAGTTCCCCCAAGTGATCTGATATTGTGACCCACCTTGCATCTGGTTATTTTTATGGTTTTTGAACTACAAAAGTTTTTGTAATTAATTTGGCAGTCATACTTGACCTGTACTAATGTTAGGGTGTTTATACATTATTTATTCCCCATAGAGTGAACATTCTCTTTTAAAAAAATATTTGTTTCACTGTGACGGGTCTTAGCTGTGGCTCATGAGCTCCTCGTTGTGGTGTGTCTGCCTCTTTAGTTGCAGCGTGCAGGCTTCTCGCTAGTTGTGGCGCATGGGCCCAGATGCCCACCCTGTGGCATGTGGGATATTAGTTCCTTGACCAGGTATTGAACCTGCATTGGAAGGCGAGTTCCTAATCACTGGACACCAAGGAAGTCCTTAGAGTGAACATTCTTAAGGTTTTCCAAAGAAATTTTAATAGCAGTGTGGCTAATACAGACAGACCCAACCAAGAATGTTACTTAATCTAAGGTAGCTGTGCAATATCACCTCTTTATAATTTAACTATTCTGAAATTCAAAACACTTTTGAAAGTGTTTTGAAACCAGAGGTTTCGGATACAGGATTGTAGACCTGAAGCAGTTTTTATTACTACCAGTTTCCCTGGCAGACAGTGATAAATGACAGTTTGTTTTATTTTGTTTTAATAGTTAAACAATATTTAACTAATTTAAGTATTTAAAATAATTTTCTATTTACACTTTACCTAATTAAGACATCTTTAATTAGAATATCTTTTTAGTGATAGTGTAGCTAGGCTTTTAAAAAAAATTACTGATTTCATTTCTTATTGGAAACATTAAGTATTTTGTTCATTTTTCTGATAGGGTCTTAATTTTTTTTTCTTGCCCATTTGTAATATTACAGACATTAACTTATTTTTCTGTTAGTGCAGTAGCATGCTTATGACATAGTCTAAGGTTTTTGTATCCAACACATCAGTAGGAAAAGAAGCAAGGTGAAAATTCATGAACTTGTCGTGTAAGAGAGGTGACTATGTTCTTTTGCCTAATGTCCTGTCTTAGAAGTAAAAAAGCTGAGGTTTTTTACCACGGCCACCAAAGCCCTACAGTGCCTGTAGCTCCTGCTGTCTCTCTGACTACTCTCCTTGTCTACTTTTTGCAGCGTGCACTGGCCTCTTTGCTCTTCCGGGGACAGGCCTGTGTGCTTCTACATCAGGTCTTCGTGCTGTTCTTCCTTCTGCCTGGAGCACATTTCAAGGCACGTGCTCCAGGCAGAGTATTCATATGACTGACTCACTCTTGCACTGCCTTTCAAGTCTGCCAAAAATGACCTTCTCAGTCATGCCTCCCCTGAGTACTGCATCTAAAATTGCTCTCTGCTCGCTCGAACATTCTCTGCTTTCTACCATGTAACTTTTGTCTTTCCTTATTAGAAAGAAGCTTCATAAGGGCAGGAGTTTTTACCTTCTTATTTGTTGATATAGTCATGTTGCTTCTCTGTATCTGGCAAATTATGGGACATTCAGTAGATAATATGAATAGGGAAGGGTTGGGGAAAGTAAAGAGTAACATTAATTAACATATAGATATTTAATTTGAGACTTTTATTTTTTATAAATTTCACAAAGTTTTATTGGTGAAATCAAAATACAGTAATTGAATATAATATTTTGTTGTATTTGGTCTAATAATGAGAAGAATGTAATTCTTCTTTATAGGATAATATTTACCTTCGGTAGAGTTCAAAGTTAGTGTCCCCTGTCATTGGGTCAATTGAGAATGTTCATCTGTAAAAATCATTCCTACCTTGTGACCCCAAAACAGTGAACAGGTTTGGTCTGTGGGCCATAGTTTGCTGACCTCTGGACTATGTGACCTTTGCCCAAATTAATGCAGATTCCTCCACAGTAGTCTTTAGTATCTTTTCACCTACAGCGGTTGCTGTTCCTCTGATGAATTGTGTTCCATTCAACTGGATTACTGTTGTTTATTGGATATTGGTTTCTGAGGCTTTTAATAATACTGTTTTAATTCTGGTGTAACTAGAATATTTTAATAAAAGCATGTGCGTTTCCAAATTTCTTCTTAAAAGTCAGTTTTTAGTATTTAGAGAGTTATTACCTAATAATGATGATGATAATATGGCTAACACTTATTAGATACTTCTGAATGTCAGGTACTGTGCTAAAAGCTTCTTGTTATCTCATTTAATCCTCATAGCAGCTCATTTTATAAATGAGGAAACTGAGGCACAGCAGTTTGGCAGCTATCAAGGTCATAAAAGTAATAGGGATTTGAGCCTTGAAACATTCTGATTTCTGAGCCCACAGTCTTACCTGTTAATCAGTGTTACTTCCCATAGTTAGTATTTTTTAGTCTTGAACTCTTTGCAGGTGACTTTCTCTTTTAATCTAACTTTATTTGTGAAAGACTAATAATCAGTTCTTTACAACAAACAGAAAGGACCCATGAAAACATGAGAGAATAAATAGGATTGTATGGTGGTATTAGGAGATGTAAAGTCAATAGTTTTCTAACTATTTGCACTTTACCTAATTAAGAGGTACCTTTTATATCATGCTCTTGATAGCTTCTCTTTTATGCTATTCTATTTCATTAAAAACATTGGTGTTTGGTCCACTAATTTGATTTCATAGCCAGTGAGTTTCAAATTATACTTTGAAAGATTTCATTAAACATTTATATGCTATCAACTCTATTGTTTGTGGTCAGTTACAAAGAAAACTACTTTCCTGAAGTAGTTGCTTTCTAAAGGAAGGATCAAAAGTCTAGAGCCCAGCATTCTCTCTTTTTTCCATCTAAAAATGCTCTACATTAAACCCCTATTCATTCATTTTGCTGAATGAATAAGAGGGGAACACCAGAGCCTCCAAAATGATACCACGTAGGCTACATGACTGGCCCTTTTTAGACAAGAAAATTTTTTTTTCATTGACTGTTGGTACTTAGGAAGGATTGGCTTTATTTTTGGAAATTTACAAAATGAAGACGGGAAGAGAGGGAGAGAACTAGTGGCTGTTGAAGTTGTTTCTGGTACTTAGGTAATGAGCTACAGACAGAAGAGAAGTAGTTCTTGGAGTCACTGGGACAGCTTGTTTATATCTTTTTTTAGTATTACTGTTTCACTGAGTTATTTAAAGTCTTTTTCCCAACTGGACTGTGAGCTCATTGAGGGCAGAGATCTAGATATATATGTGTGTGTGTGTGTGTATCTAGCATCTAATGCTGTGTCTAGTAACTGGGGCTGCTGACATGTTTACATGAGTAAACAGGTGTATTGAAGACACAGGATTAGGGAACTCTTTAGGGGCCTTAGTCCCTTATGTGTTTGTATCTCACAGACACACAGGCACATAGTACTTTAAATGCTACAATGTATAAATAGGATAATGAGATGTAAAATATTAAGTAGCAGAAAATGAAAAGCCTCAGAGAAGTAAATTTGATACACAGAATGGTTCCAATTCAATTCCTGTGTTCATAGTTCACAATGATATCATATTGTAATTCAGTCGTCTTAGCAGGTCAGTAGCAGTTGAATAAAGGATATACAAAGCATGTGTGCATGCTAAGTCGCTTTAGTCATGTCTGACTCTTTGCAACCCTATGGGCTGTAGCCTGCCAGGCTCCTCAGTCCATGGGATTCTCCAGGCAAGAATACTGGAGTGAGTTGCCATGCTCTCCTCCAAGGGATCTTCCTGACCCAGGGATTGAACCCGTGTCTCTTGCGTCTCTTGCATTGTTAGGCAGGCTCTTTACCACTAGTGCCACCTGGAAAGCCCAGCTACGCAAAGGACATTTGGAAAATGCTGCCTGTACATCAGTGAATCAGTGTGCATGTCCAGTGCTCACGTCTTGGGTCATTGGTTTGTACATGGTTATCTGGGATACTTTTTTGCTGTACTATATACCATTTCTTAAATAAGCTTCCTGTGTAAGTTACTATGTAATAATTACTGTGCAGATATGTTTGGTATATTAAATATAGAGAGAAATTTTAGATCAAAACTATTGTTAAATTTGATTTTTTTTCTCCTACAGAATATCAGTATTATAGCTCATAGTTTTGATAGCACTGTCCTAAGGTAATCAGTTTTATATTACCAGCTTCAGTTCAGAGGACTGAGTGAGCCTTCACTGAATACAGTATTACAGCAGTAAGCTAAGTTATTCCAGTCCAGTACTTACAACACCAACATTTTAATTTATAGTTATATCCAGAGCATCATATATAAGAAATTAAGATTGTAATAAAGCATATGGTTCATTGGAGAACATTCTGTAGAAAATGATAACTGTAAGGGATTGTCAGCTATCCAGATAACTTTTTGTGAGTGGTTAATTGCTTCATAATTTTGGATAGCAAAGGTGTTAGTGTATCTGCTTCTTTTTATAAGTGTGAAAACAGAATTTGGAAGGCATTTCCTTTTACTTTTTCCTCACAACTTTTTATTTTGGAATATTTCAAACTTAGGGAAAAGTAGCAAGAATAGTATATTGAGTACCCATGTACCATTCATATAGATTCACCAATTGCTAACAATTTGCTACTTTGCTTCTGTATTTATATATTAAAAATTTATGAATTATTTGAAGGTTGCAGATATCATGATCATAACACTTTACTTCTAAAAATTCTATAGCATGCAAACATTGATCTTCTAGAAATCAACACATTCTATATAACCACATGATCACACTTAAGGAATTTAGCACTGACACAATACTATAGTCTGAAATACATTCCACATTCAGATTTCTTCAATTATGTGCATGTGTAATATGTGTGTGTGTGTATATCTATATACACACACATATATGACTTTTTTTTTCTAATTCATATTTGGATCAAGGACTGCACATTGCATTTGGTTGTTACATCTCTTAATCTACAGTGCTTCCCCACCCTTCTTCTACATCCTCTCTTTCTTCTCCCTTTTTCCTCACCCTCTTCACAGTTTTGAAGACTCTAGCGGGTTGTTTTGTAGAGTGTCCTCAATTTGGATTTGTCTGATTGTTTCAATTTTTTTCATAAGTAGATTCAGCTTAAACATTTTTTGCAGGAATATTACATAGGCGCTGTGTTTTCAGTGTGTAACATCATGATGCCTGTGACAGTAATTTTGGTGAGGATAAATTTGATCATTTGATGAAGGTGGGATTTGACAGATTTCTCCATGGTAAAGGTACCTTTTCCCTATTGTAATTAATAAGGAATCAATGGGAAAATACTTTGCGATTGTATGTGTATCTTGTTCCTCAATACACCCAGTGATTTTAATATTCATTGATGATTCTTGCCTGAATCAGTTATGGTAGTTGTAAATGGCAGTTTTCTTTTTGCATTATTCAACATTTATCATTTGACATTATTTTACTAAGAACAGTTTTTTCCTCCCTCACTTAAAAAAATTAGTATCAGTTTAGACCTGTGCGTTCTTTTGTTATTCAGAGTATTATCTATTCATATTATTTATTTTGAAACTTATGTTGTCTCATTTGACTGGTGGCAGCCCCTTTTAATTTCCTCTCATGGTTTTTCATTTTTTCCCATCAGATTTTGAGGACTTCTTTACTTACTGGCACCAAATATTGATATTTTAGCCTGATATTGTATTTTCTTTGCTCCAGTTCTGGAATCAGCCATTTCTCCCAAGAAAGCCTGGTTTCTTTTAGTGGGAGTAGTACATAGGGCAGTATGTATGTTCAGTGTTATTGGAATATTTTTGCTTCTAGGTTCTAATAGTAGACAGAGATAGCAAATATATGTAAATTAATTTTTTGGGAAAAAATTTAATGGAAGTATAATTGATTTACAGTATTGTGTTTCAAGTGTACAGCAGAGTGATTCAGTATATTTGCAGAGTATACTCCATTATAGGTTATTACAAGATTATAATTATCTATCCTTGTTGCCTATCTATTTATATACAGTAGTTGGTATCTCTTAATCCCAGAATCCTCATCGTTGAATTTGTAAGCTATGGGTTTGTCATAATAGCCTTTATTATGTTGAAGTGTGTTCCCTCTATACCAACTTTGATTAGTATTTATCATAAATGGACATTGAATTTTGTCGGATGCTCTTTCTGTATCTGTAGATGATCATGTGATTTCCCCCCCCCTCCTTCTTTTTGTTAATGTATTACACTGATTGATTTGTGGGAATTGAGCCATCATTGCATCCCGGGAGTGAGTCTCACTTGATCATGGTATATGATCCTTTTTATGTATTGTTGAATTCTGTTTGCTAATATTTTGTTGAAGATTCTTATATCCATATTCACCAGAGATATTGGCCTGTAATTATTATTATTTTTTTTGGTAGTATCTTTGTCTGGTTTTGGTATCAGGGTAATGGTATCCTCATGGAATAAATTTAGGAGTAGTCTCTTCTCTTCAGTTTTTTGGAATATTTTGAGATGGCTAGGGATTAGTTGTTCTTATATGTTTGGTAGAGTTCCTGTGAATCCATTCAGTCCTGGGCTTTTGTTTGCTGGGAGTTTTTAAACTAATTGTTTCACTATTAGTGATTGGTATGTTTGCATTGATTCAGTCTTGGAAGATTGTATGTTTTAGAGATTGTATTGTATTTAGATTGTATTGTATTTAGAAATTTATCCATTTCTTCTAGGTTGTCCAGTTTGTTGGCATATAAATATCTGCAGTGTTTTCTTATGGTTTTTTGGTATCTCTGAGGTCAGTTGTAATTTTTCCTATTTCAGTTCTTATTTATTTAGGCTCTCTTTTTCTTGGTGAGCCTGACTAAAGACTTATCAATTTTATCTTTTCAAAAAATTAAAAAACGTGGCTCTTGGTGTCATTGATGTTTTCTATTGATTTTTATTTTGCTATTTCCTGTGATCCTTATTATTTCCTTCCTTCTGCTATCTTTGGATTTTGCTCTTTTTATAAGTAACTTAGGTTGTTTATTTGAGGGTTTTTGTTTGTTTGTTTCTTGAGGTGTTTGCCCTAAACTTCCTTCTTAGAATTGCTTTTCCTGTGTGCTGTAGATTTTGGAAAGTTGTGTTTTTATTTTTATTCATCTGCAGGTATTTTCTGATTTCCTCTTTGACTTCTTCATTGACTCAGTAGTTTTTTTTAATAGCATGTTGTTTAGTCTCCACATGTTTGTGTTTTCCCATTTTTCCCCCCTCTAATTGATTTGTAGTTTAATACTGTTTTGCTCAGAAAAAATGCTTTCTCTAATTTCTGTCCTTTTAAATTTGTTGGGACTTATTTTGTGGCCTAGAATGTGATCTCTCATGGAGAATGTTCCATGTGTACTTGAAAATAATATGTATTCCACTATTTTCAGATGAAATATCCTATAGATATCTATTAAGTCTGGTCTAATGTGTCATTTAAGATGACTGTTTACTTACTGATTTTCTGACTGGTTGATCTGTCCATTGATGCAAGTTGGGTATTAATGTTCCCTACTATTATTGTATTATATTGTCAGTTTCTCCATTTATATCTGTTAATATTTGCTTTTAGGTGTTCCTATATCAGTGGATATATGTTTACAAATGTTCCATCCACTTACATTGATCTGTTATTGGTATATAATACCCTTCTTTGTCTTTTGTTATAGATTATTTTAAAGTCTAGTTCCCCCAGCTTTCTTTTCATTTTGTTTGCTTGGGATACGTTTTTCCATTCCCTCACTTTCAGTCTTTGTGTGAGTACTCTTGCCCGGAAACTCCCATGGACGGAGGAGCTTAGGCTGCAGTCCATGGGGTCTCCAAAAGTCAGACACGACTGAGCGACTTCACTTTCACTTTTCACTTTCATGCATTGGAGAAGGAAATGGCAACCCACTCCAGTGTTCTTGCCTGGAGAATCCCAGGGACGGGGGAGCCTGTTGGGCTGCCGTCTATGGGGTTACACAGAGTCGGACATGACTGAAGCGACTTAGCAGCAGCAGCAGCAAGTCTCTTATAAGCAGCACGTAGATGGGTCATTTTAATCTAATCAGTCACCTCATCTTTTTTTCCTTTTTTTTTTTAAATTTAAAGTAGTTTGTATTGCATTATAGTTGCTTTGCAATGTCGTGTTAGCATCAACTATATAGCAGAATGAATTAGCCATACATATACATATATCAACTCCCTTTTGGATTTCCCTCCCATTTAGGGCACTGCGGTGCATTAAGTAGAGTTTCCTGTGCTATGCAGTATGTTCCCATCAGTTATCTATTTTATACATAGTATTGATAGTGTATATGTGTCAGTCCCAATCTCCCAATTCCTCCCATCCCACCCCTTTCCCCCTTGGCATTTGTTCTCTATGTCTGTGAGTTTGTTTCTAATTTGCAACCAAGGTCATCTATACCATTTTTATAGATTCCACATATATGCCTTAATATACTATATTTGTTTTTCTCTTTCTGACTTATCAGTGACCTTCACTCTGTAGGTCACTTTCTGCCTTACTTCACTGTCTAGGTCTATCCAACACCTTATGTCTTTTGATTGGAGTTTTGGTCAGTTGACGTTTAAAATGATTATTGTTAGATAAATACTTCTTGACATTTTTGTTGTTTTCTGCAAGTTGTTATTCTCTGTTCTTCTTAGTATAATTTCTTCCATTGTGATTTTATTTTATTCAGTGGTATGCTTGTGTTCCTTTCATTCTGATTTCCTGTGTCTATTGTAGGTTTTTGATTTATGGTTACCATGGGATTCATATGTGTTGACATATAACTGTATCTACTTGTTTTAAACTGATAGTTACAGAAGTTCAAACACATTTTAGAAGATCTACATTTTTAACTCCCTTTCCCTACATTTTGTGTTTTGTTTTTTTTTTTTCATTTTGTGTTTTTGAATTCATATTTTACATCATCATATTTATCCCTGAACAGTTCTTTGCAGTTATGATTGATTTTATAATTTTTGTCTTTTAATCTTCATAATAGCTTATTTAAATAGTTGATCCACAACCTTTACTATATATTTGGCTTTTCTAGTGGGGTTTTTCCTCTCCTATAAATTCTTCTTGTAGCTTTATCTTTTTTCACTTAGAGAAGGCCCTTTACTACTTCTTTTATAATTGATTTAGTGTTGATGAATTCTTTTAGTTTTTGCTTCTCTCTTCTTCAATTCTGAATGATAATCTTGCTGGGTAGAGTATCCTAGGTTGTATTTATTCCCCTTTCTGCACTTTAAATATATCATGCTACTCTCTACTGGCATGCAAAATTTCTGCTGAAAAATCAACTTAAAACCTTATTGGGGGTTCCTTTGTATGTGACTCTTTTTCTCTAGCTGCCTTTAGAATCCTCTTTGTCTTTAACTTTTGCCATTTTACTTACGCTATGTCTTGGTCTCTTTGGTTTTCTCTTTTTGGGATTCTGTGCTTCCTGTACCTAGATATTTGTTTCCTTCTTTAGGTTCAAGAATTCTTCAACCATAACTTCATCAAATATTTTCAACCCTTTTTTCTCTTTCTTCTTCAGGACCTCTATAATGTGGATAGCATATGCTTAATATTATCTTAGAAGTTCCTTCCTCATTTTTGAAAAAATTGTTTTTGTTTTGCTCCTCTGATTGAGTAATTTCCATTATTGTATCTTTCAGAGTGCTTATGGTTTTTCCTGTATCACCTGGTCTGCTGTTAATTTCCTTCTAGTGTATTTTTCATTTCAGTTATTGTATTCTTCAGCTCTGATTGATTCTTTATATTTTCTGGTTCCTTGTAAGATTTCTTACTGTGTTCATTTGTTCTTTTCCCAGTTTCAAGCATCATTCTTACTATGAATGTTTTATCCAGTAAATTATTTCTTTCATTAGTTTTTTTTTTTTTTCCCCTTCTTCTTTTCCAGGGTTTTCTCTCATGTTCTTTGATTTGAGGCAAATTTCTCTCTTCTCATTTTGGTAAACTCTCTGTGTCTATGAAATTGGGTGAAGCACATTTATCTGTCCTGGTCTTGAAGGTATATTTACATGGGAGTGTCCCTATACACTCTGCAGATGCCCTGTGACTTTGTTAGGAGAGCGGGATCTGAAGTGAGCACGGGTCACATGTTTGCTCAAGGTGGACTCACAGCTATCATCTTGGTAGGAGGTGAGACTGGAGATGAAGGTGCTGGAGCTATTCTCAGGTTTGAGCCAGAGCTGTGCCTAGTGGTTGTCACTGCCCTCTTGGGCACAGAGTCATGTCCTAACATGCTGGAGCAAAAGCCTTGAAGTCTGGGTCCAAGGTGGTTCTGTTCCCTTTAAGTGTGTTCTCTCTCCCCTCTCAGCAATGGAACTATCGTCCCAAAGGGGAACAACACTAAAACAAGAGGAGCTGGTACAGGCCAAGTCATTTGCATGGATGGTCACAGCATGCCACCCAGAGCTCAATACAGCTCCTCATCAGTTGTCTCCGTTAGTATCAGCAGTGGTTGCAGTCTCCCTATTCAAGTGCAGTGTCTTGTCCAAGCCAACTCTGTCCCCTCCAAGTGTGCACTATCCTTGACAATGCACACTAGCCTTCACACTGCTGCTGGAGCTGTATCTCACAATATTGTGTGAGTCCTGGTATGACTGCCCCCCACCCCCACCTCCTGAAGTTTTTAACTTTTAAAATTATCTACATTGAGCCTCAAGCAATTTATCAGCTGAATTCAGTCTTTCCTACCTGAGTGCTGGTTTCTGTGGCAGTTTCTGCTTCAGATCTCTGCTCCCATAAGCTGTGACTCTTTGTTTTTACCTATCTCTTCAATCTTTGCAGTTTGCCCTGTGTCCTCTCTTATGGATCTAGGAACGGTTGCTGATTTTCCCGTCTGTTCTGCCTTTTTTTTTTTTTTTTGCTTGTTAGGACAGAATGAGGACTTCTGAGCTCTTTACATGTGGAACTGGAAATCACTGCCAGCCACTGTCTTTTTTTTTTTTTTTAATTCTTCCACTTCATTTTTCATATTTATTTACTTACTTATTTTTGGTTGTGTTGGGTCTTAGTTGGGGTGAGTGGACTTAGTTGCCCTGAGTCATGTGGGATCTAGCTCCCTGACTGGATATCAAACCCACCTCCTCTGCACTGGAAGGCAGGTGCTTAACCACTGGACCACCAGGGAAGGCCCAGTCAGTCCCTGTCTTTTAATTGTGAATTTTACTTGGCTAGCCCCTCTCTGTCAACGTGCCAAAGCTATTTTCTTCTATACAATTTTTTATCCATATATAACATTGACATTTACTCCTAGCTTTAATCATTTTGACATAAGCAGTATGATGTCAACAGCAGTTATTGAATACCATCGATTTGAATTGCAATTTCTTTTTATTATTAATTTTTACTTATTAAATGTCTTAGTACTTATTGCTTACTCATATTTAAGAATTTTATAGAGTTGTGTTTATTTGTAGTGTAGTTTGTTTCCTTTATCCATTTGTCTTTTGAAAGAGGGAAGTTTTATGGATTTTAAAATGCAAATTTTTGAATGTCTGAAAATGGCTTTAGCTTTATTCTTTCACATGAATGCTCATTTTGAGGGAATATAATTCTGTTTCATATGATTTTCTTTCAGAACTTCAAAGCTACATTTCATTGTCTTTTAACATCATAACATGCCAAAAATGATACGATACCAGTTTTGGGGGGGATTTTTTGGTAGGCAGTTTTTGTTCCCTGTTAACTTAAAAAGTTGAGAAGCAAAGGTCTGTAGTCTTAAGATTTCTAATTTGCTTTTGTTTTCCTAAGAATAGTTCTATTAGAATTAGTTTGAATTTGAAGATAGGTAAGATGAAGGGTATAGTTATATTTAAAAAATCCCAACTAATAAACTCCCATTTTTCCCCCCATATCTTAAGCTTGAATAAAAGGAAAGCCCCTCAGAGTCAAATAACCTTCCCTCCTGTGGTCATCCTACAATATCTTTTTAATGCTTGTGTCAGTAATGCCCAGTTGCCTGGGGTAGCATATTCTCCTTCCTTCTTTTTGACTACGCCTGAATTTATGTATTTTGAGTTGGAATATAGCTTCCTCAACAATTTGTTTATTGTCTTCTTAATGGACAGTTCAAAATAAAGCTCCTCCTCCAGGCAGTTGTAATTTTAGTTTAGATGATGAGCTAAAGATGGTGTCTTCTTTTATACCTACAATTCCTATCCAGGTGTTGCAAAATTTGTAACTGCTTTTTAACTGATTGTTGAAAAGTATGTAATAACTTTGTATCTTTTTATATAAATAATTTGTATCTTCAACTGTCCCTTTATTTAATTTTTTTTTTCAACTTAGACCTTGTGTGGACAGTAATGACCTCACGTTTCCGATTGCCTGCTGGCAGAACCTACAATGTACGTGCATCAGAGTTGGCCCGAGATAGACAGCATACAGAGGTGGTTTGCAACATCCTTCTTCTGGATAACACTGTACAAGCTTTCAAAGTTAATGTAAGTATTTTATGTCTTTTTAAATTTTGATATTTTTGTTATGAATCTGAATTTATACTAAGTTTTAAAGCTAAAATTGTTTAATTATAGTACAGTTTGAAAAGCCTTATTCAGTGAGGAAAGTCTTGTTAGTTTGGGTTTGTAACTGTCAAATACACATTCTAAATTCAAATTGGGTCTATTAAGAGGTTGACAAGCCAGCAGTGGATTATTAGTAGAGCACATCAATAGTATGTGGGTGCATGCGTGTGTGTACTCAGTTGTGTCTGACTGTAGCCTTTGAAGCTCCTTTGTCCATGAAATTTTTCCAGCAAGAATACTGGAGTGGGTTGCCTTTTCCTCTTCCAGGGCATTTTCCCGACCCATGGATTGAACCTGCGTCTCCTGTGTCTCTTGCATTGGACGCAGATTCTTTACCACTGAGGTTTTTGTAAATGTGTTTGAAAGTATGAACAATGGCATTCCTCTTTTTTTTTTTTTAATTTAAAATGATTTCAAACCTACAGAAAGGTGAAAGAATAATATTATGAATACCCACCTACCCTTTTCCTGGATTGACCTGTTGTTAACATTTTGCTTGTTTCTTTTATCTTTCTTTTTCTGTCTGTATTTTCCTAGCTTTCTGAAAGTAGGTGATACACTTTACCTGTGTTTCAAGAGCCTATTGTGTCTGTCATTCATTCGAGTCCTACTCTGTGACCCCATGGACTACATACAGCCCATCAGGCTCACCAGGCTCCTCTGTCCGTGGAATTCTCCAGGCAGAACACTGGAGTGGGTTGCCACTCCCTTCTTCAGGGGATCTTCCTGACCCAGGGATGGAACCCGGGTCTCCTACATGGCAGGCAGATCCTTTACCATCTGAGCCACCAAGAAAGGCAGCCTAAGAATCTCATAGATGACTGCTATGCCATTATCACATCCCCAAATTTAACATTATGAAAACAGTAGTACCTAGTACATAGTCCATATTGAAACTGGAATTCCTCATTTCCACATCTCCAGGATAACACTTTGGTCTGCTTCCTGCTGTGTTAGCCAGGTATTTCTAGACTTTTAAATCTTTACATAATATAGAATATTAATCTTCAGAATTCCTCCCTTTTGTAACAGCATGGATAGATGTCACACTAAGTGAAATCAGTCAGACAGAGAAAGGCAAATATGGTGTGATTTCACTTATATGTGGAATGTGAAAAAAACCTGAACTCAGAGAGTAGAATAGTTTTGGCAGGGCCAAGAAATGGGCAAGATGGGGAGATTGGGTTAAGCTTTCAGTTATCAGATAAGTAAGTTTTGGGGAGCTAATGTACAACATGGGGTCTAATGGCAACAGTACTGTGTTACGTGGTTGAAAGTTGCTAAGAGAATGAATCATTAATTGTTCTCACCACATACTATGCCTATGTTACATTTCCTATCTGACATAATTTTCTTGTTGTGTACTTTAGTTGATAATAGTTCTATATTTTTCAGTGTAGTAATCAGCATGCTATCTACTTATTCTTTCAGGAAGATATATGTTTACTATATTTATTTTATATATGTTTATATTTATATCTTTTTAATATGTTTTGTATAGTTAAATATCATTTCTAATAGAGTTGAGTATATTACTAGGAACTTTCTCTATCATTACTTTAGGATACCAGCAAACTTATGGGAAACAATATGAGAAACTGACTGTTGGATATGTAATATATTTATTCCTCTTGGTGTCAGGTCTGGAATCATTCAGAGTCAGAGTTGCTTTGTACTTCTGTTATTGATGCTGCATATTTTAATCTATGTGAACAGTTCCCTATTTATGCAGCTTACAGTCTGTGCAGTGGTTCATGGTAGCCTGCATACTAGTAGAGGAGCTTAAACTTTACTAGTTGTTCTTTCATGTCCATTAAGTACCTGTAAGTCTCAGAAATCCCCATTGTGGACAGTTCCTAGATTCTCCAGCATCTCTTCACTGGGAAGGAGAACCACTCAGTTTCATTTGGAGATTACCAATGAGTGATTTGTAACACCTTAGTTGTTGGAGCCATTACTCTCCCTAAAGATTTTTGTATCATAGGTAAAATATTCATTGTTGCCAAAGCCTGCTTTTTTTTCCATCTGATATTCATCTCATCAAAGTTTTTCCTTTATATTTTTCTGAGAGAAAATGTTGTGTTAAAGGAGTTGATAGAACTTTATTAGTTCTCTCTCTGTGTGGACATAGGAGTGACATAAGCTCATTACTGTTACTTCAGTTTCAAGTTCTGTTTTCATGGCCGTTCATTTTACTGTAGTCGGCCTATAGATCTGTCTCTGTCATGGCCTAAATTATCATCAGTTTACCAAAAACATGTTTCTACTAGAAACTTTAAAATACATAGTATCTGTACTATAAAAGCAGAGACAACTTTACCGACCAAGCCATGGTTTTTCCAGTAGTCATGTACGGATGTGAGAGTTGGACCATAAAAAAGCTGAGCACCTTAGAATTGATGCTTTTGAACTGTGGTGTTGGAGAAGACTCTTGAGAGTCCCTTGGACTGCAAGGAGATCCAACCAGTCAATCCTAAAGGAAATTAGTCCTGAATACTCTTTGGAAGGACTGATGCTGAAGCTCCAATACGTTGGCCATCTGATGCGAAGCCCTGACTCTTTAGAAAAGACCCTGATGCTGGGAAAGACTGAAGGCAGGATGAGAAGGGGATGATAGAGGATGACATGGTTGATGATGAGTCGGTTGCATCACCAACTTGATGGACATGAGTTTAAACAAGCTTCAGAAGCAGTCCATGGGGTCGCAAAGAGTTGAAATATGGCTGAGTGACTGAACTGAACTGAATTCGTATTATACATGGACTGATTTCAGTCTATGATCATTTTCCCCTAATTTTTGTTTTTATTTTCACTTTGGTTAGAGCTGTTTAGCAGTAGCCTGTGTGACAAGGAAGGGTTTTATAGAACCAGCCTGTTGCAATTATTAGGGCTGTGCAAGAAATTACCCCAAAACTTCATGGCGTGTTTATTATCCTCAGGGATTCTGTGAGTCAAGGGTCCAACAGAGATGATTTATACCCGCTGCTGCATATGTTGGACCTCAGCTGGAAGACTCAAAGTCTGGAGGCTAAAATTCTTTGAAGTCTAGCTCACTCGTATGACAGTTACCTGAGACCTTAGATGGTCACCTGTATGTGACCTCTTATGGAAAAAAAAGCAGCACCAGGATGTGGCCACATTACCTTTTCTCATCTGGCTTTGAAAGGCACGTAATGTCAGCTCCACCATATTCCATTTGTCAAGACTATCACAAAGTCATACGTGGGATCAAGGAAAGGGGAATAGACTGTCTGTTGATGGAAAGTAGCAAGGTTCTAAAAGATCATGTGGGGTCAGACAACTGCTGTAGACTCTGGGGAAAGTATAATCTGCCAGTGTGTCCTCTGGTGGGAGGCTTCCATCTAACACATTCTCTTCACACAACCTGTGTTCGCCTTCATATGTTCTTAAGAATGTTCTCCCACAATTGTCTCCCTTGCTACTTGAAAGATGGCTTACATATCAGAGGTCAGAGATAAGAGGGAGATTTAATTTTTACTGTCTACCTACCTTTTATATCATTTAAATTGTTTTTCTGGGTTTTATATATTTATTTTATATGTGAATGTATGTAAAATTGACATATATAGTTATATTTGGAAAAACTGAAACAATACTCAAAATGTATGATCATTTATTTAGCACACATGATTCAATGCACAGTTCTGAGGCACTTCATAGGTAGCAGTACTTAAAGACAAAACAAGAGTTATGCAGTGAGGATTTATGTTTGTTTCTTTTCATTTTTGTCCACATAGCATTATTCCCTCAGTTTCCTTTTTGTTCTCTTTGTTATGTATCTCTGATGTACTCAATAAAGAATAACTGATAATTTTTTAATTGAAGTATTGATACAATTAATTTATAAAATTATGTTGTTTCTGGTATACAGCGTAGTGATTCATTTTTGTTGTTGTTGATTATATTCTACTATAGTTTATTATAAGATACTGGGTATAATTCCCTATGCTGTACTGTAAGTTCTTGTGGCTTATCTATTCTATGTATAGTAGTTTGTTAATTCCATACCCCTAATTTGTCTTTCCGTTTGGTAACCATGTCTGTTTTCTGTACCTGTGAGTCTGTTTCTGTTTGCATATATATTCATTTGTATTATTTTTCAGATTCCACAGAAGAGTGATGTATAGCATTTTTCTTTCTGCTTACTTGGTATGATAATACCTAGGTACATCCTAGGTAATATGGTAAATGGCAATAATGCAGTCTTTTTTATGGCTGAGTAATATTCCATTATGTATATATACCACATCTTCTTTATTCATTCATCTGTTGATAGGCACTTGGCTGAGTTCCCCCTGGAACTCCTCGAGCATCTACCCCCATGACCAGAGCCTGCCTACTTTACTACTTTGTGCTCACCTACACCTCTGACTTTACGGGGGGCTGTCCCCCACCACCTCTTTCGGAGAAGGAGTTAACTTAGAGCTCCAGTTAATAATAATTCCTGGGCGTGATAAGAGTGTTTTAACCTACAAACTCCTCTGAAGGTTCTCTGGCCTGCCTGACAGGCTTGTCCGGCCACATGTGATCGCTCACAGCCTCCCAACAGTGAGAGGCACAAGATGCTTTAAACCTTCTAAAAATAGGTTCCTTAGAAAAGTTAGAAAACTATAAGTATAGTGGGCTGATTAGAAATTGTATTGGTGAAGGGTTTTTCATTTGTTGAGTCAATGTTTGTTGCTAAGTCTCCACATCCCCTGCCCTTACACACATTAATGAATATATAGAAGGAATAAGTATTAACCTTTGATATTAATCACGTTAGACCTTAGGCTAAGTAAATTCTTTCCTTAACTAAAACCCACTACACCCTCACCCTGTAGGAATGTAACTTTATTTGGGTGGCGTCTGTTTTGAGAATAATCAGCCCTGGAGAAATAAGTGTCCTGGTTGACTGACTGCTGTCACAAGGAGAGGGTCATAAATTGTCAGCAGGCCCCCCTGGCCAGAAGATGATGTAACACCCCTAAGACCTCTGTATACATTTGTATGAAGCACCTGACTTTGATAAAAGTCAGGACTGCTGACCCCACGTGACTTTTGCATAACATCTCAGTGTATAAAAGTAGACCATGGAAAATAAAGAATTGGGATCAGTTTCTTGAAATACTGGTCTCCCCATGTTTCTCTCTCTTTCACTCTGGCTGAGTCTCCATCTGGAGCGCGGAACCCACCATGCTTACTAATTATGCCTGGGCTTCTAAGATCCGACCGGGGAGGCCTCAGTGTCTCCTCTCCTTCGGGAGAACGGAAGGACGCCTGTGGCCTACGTAAGTGGTGCAAACTTCTTGTCTTGAAGTTTTATTGGTCTCCCTGTAAACCAAGCCACTCAGCCTCTTTTCTCCACTGAATTTTCCTACTGAGCTATCCTCATTCTATTACTCTTTATATCTTTAATTAATATCTAATTGAAGCTATTGTATCCTGATCCTCGCCTATGCCGTCTCTCCTTCGAATACCCTGGATCAGCCAGGGCTGGACCTCGGCATGATATGACTGAAAAGGGGTTAATATGTAAAATATACAAACAGCTCTTATAACTCAATATCATAAAAACAAACATTCCAATAAACAAATGGGCAAAAGACTTGAACAGACATTTTCCCAAAGAAGATATACAGATGACTAATAAGCACATGAAAAGATGCTCTGCTGCTGCTGCTGCTAAGTCGCTTCAGTCATGTGCGACTCTGTGTGACCCCATAGATGGCAGCCCACCAGGCTCCGCCTTCCCTGGGATTCTCTAGGCAAGAACACTGGAGGGGGTTACCATTTCCTTCTCCAATGCATGAAAGTGAAAAGTGCAACTGAAGTCGCTCAGTCGTGTCCGACTCTTAGCAACCCCATGGACTGCAGCAGGCTAGGCTTCATTGTCCATCACCAACTCCCAGAGCTTACTCAAACTCATGTCCATAGAGTTGGTGATGTCATCCACCCATCTCACCCTCTGTTGTCCCCTTCTCCCCGCCTTCTATCTTTCCCGGCATCAGGGTCTTTTCCAATGAGTCAGTTCTTTGCATCAGGTGGCCAAAGTATTGGAGTTTCAGGTTCAGCATCAGTCCTTCCAATGAATATTCAGGACTGATTTCTTTTACGGTGGACTAGTTGGATCTCCTTGCAGTCATCAATATCAGTTCAGTATCAGTTCAGTTGTTCACTTGTGTCCGACTCTTTGCGACCCCATGAACCGCAGCACTCCAGGCCTCCCTGTCCATCACCAACTCCCGGAGCTTACCCAAACTCATGTCCATTGAGTCAGTGATGCCATCCAACCATCTCATCCTCTTTTATCCCCTTCTCCTCCTGCCTTCAATCTTTCCCAACATCAGGGTCTTCTTGAATGAGTCAGCTCTTCGTATCAGGTGGCCAAAATACTGGAATTTCAGCTTCAACATCAGTCCTTCCAATGAACACCCAGGACCAGTTTCCCTTCGGATGGACTGGTTGGATCTCCTTGCAGTCCAAGGGACTGTCAAGAGCCTTCTCCAGCACCACAGTTCAAAAGCATCAATTCTTCAGCACTCAGCTTTCTTTATAGTTCAACTCTCACATCCATACATGACTACTGGAAAAACCATAGCCTTGACTACATGGACCTTTGTTGACAAAGTAATGTCTCTGCTTTTTAATATGCTGTCTAGGTTGGTCATAACTTTCCTTCCAAGGAGTAAGCATCTTTTAATTTCATGGCTGCAGTCACCATCTGTAGTGATTTTGGAGCCCCAAAAAATAAAGTTAGCCACTATTCCCACTGTTTCCCCATTTATTTGCCATGAAGTGAAGGGACCGGATGCCCTGATCTTAGTTTTCTGAATGTTGAGCTTTAAACCAACTTTTTCACTCTCCTCTTTCATTTTCATCACGAGGTTCTTTATTTATTCTTTACTTTCTGCCATAAAGGTGGTGTCATCTGCATATCTGAGATTATCGATATTTCTCCCAACAGTCTGGATTCCAGCTTGTGCTTCATCCAGCCTAGCGTTTCTCATGATGTACTCTGCATATAAGTTAAATAAGCAGGGTGACAATATGCAGCCTTGATATACTCCTTTTCCTATTTGGAACCAGTCTGTTGTTACATGTCATAGTGTTTGAAAATTGTCATAGTGTTTGAAATTTCCAACATTGTAGTATGTGATAGATCATTAAATCTTTTCTTTAATTTGAATGTTTTTTCTCTAAGCTATATAATATTAGGCACTAGAAAAGTATCAATTAGATTTGTAGTTGTGCATAAAGTCACCATATTTCTTGGTTTATTCTTTGATTGTTTTTTATTTTTATCAGGAATGTGTAGTTCTTAGGTCTTGTATCACATTTGTCATGTATAAGTCTTTACTGATAAAGACATTTACTTCTTTTTTAAAAATAAATTATAGATACTATTTTAAAAATGTATTCTTTTAATTTGTGTCAGGTCTTAGTTGCAGTAAATGGGCTTCTCTGTATTTGTGGCATGCAGACTCAGTGGTTGTGATGCATGGGTTTGCTCCACGGCATATAGGATCTTAGTTCGCCAACCAGGGACCAAACATGAGTACCCTGCATTGAAAGGCAGATTCTTAATCACTGGTCCATTAGGGAAGTCTCAAGACAGTTACGTCTGTTTTAAAGATTTCCTCGGCAGTTATGCAGTGATGAATTTAAAAGTTTTTATTTTGATGATTTACTAGTTCTATGATTATATACAAGTTGCTCCTGAAAGATGATGCTGTGAAAGTGCTGCACTCAATATGCCAGCAAATTTGGGAAACTCAGCAATGGCCACAGGACTGGAAAAGGTCAGTTTTCATTCCAATCCCAAAGAAAGGCAATGCCAAAGAATGCTCAAACTACTGCACAATTGCACTCATCTCACACACTAGTAAAGTAATGCTCAAAATTCTCCAAGCCAGGCTTCAGCAATATGTGAACCGTGAACTTCCAGATGTTAAAGCTGGTTTTAGAAAAGGCAGAGGAACCAGAGATCAAATTGCCAACATCTGCTGGATCATGGAAAAAGCAAGAGAGTTCCAGAAAAACATCTATTTCTGCTTGATTGACTATGCCAAAGCCTTTGACTGTGTGGATCACAATAAACTGTGGAAAATTCTGAAAGAGATGGGAATACCAGACCACCTGATCTGCCTCTTGAGAAATTTGTATGCAGGTCAGGAAGCAACAGTTAGAACTGGACATGGAACAACAGACTGCTTCCAAATAGGAAAAGGAGCACGTCAAGGCTGTATATTGTCACCCTGTTTATTTAACTTCTATGCAGAGTACATCATGAGAAACACTGGACTGGAAGAAACACAAGCGGGAATCAAGGTTGCCGGGAGAAATACCAGTAACCTCAGATATGCAGATGACACCACCCTTATGGCAGAAAGTGAAGAGGAACTCAAAAGCCTCTTGATGAAAGTGAAAGAGGAGAGTGAAAAAGTTGGCTTAAAGCTCAACATTCAGAAAACTAAGATCATGGCATCTGGTCCCATCACTTCATGGGAAATAGATGGGGAAACAGTGGAAACAGTGTCAGACTTTATTTTTCTGGGCTCCAAAATGACTACAGATGGTGACTGCAGCCATGAAATTAAAAGACGCTTACTCCTTGGAAGGAAAGTTATGTCCAACCTAGAGAGCATATTGAAAAGCAGAGACATTACTTTGCCAGCAAAGGTTCGTCTAGTCAAGGCTATGTATGGTTTTTCCTGTGGTCATGTATGGATGTGAGAGTTGGATCATAAAGAAGGCTGAGTGCCGAAGAATTGATGCTTTTGAACTGTGGTGTTGGAGAAGACTCTTGAGAGTCCCTTTCTAAGGGAGATCAGCCCTGGGATTTCTTTGGAAGGAATGATGCTAAAGCTGAAACTCCAGTACTTGGACCACCTCATGTGAAGAGTTGACTCATTGGAAAAGACTCTGATGCTGGGAGGGATGGAGGGCAGGAGGAGAAGGGGATGACAGAGGATGAGATGGCTGGATGGCATCACTGACTCGATGGACGTGAGTCTCGGTGAACTCCGGGAGTTGGTGATAGACAGGGAGGCCTGGCGTGCTTCGATTCATGGGGTCGCAAAGAGTCGGACACAACTGAGTGACTGATCTGATCTGATCTGATACATGATGGGAAAAAGTTTCAGAAAACAGCTGTAGGCCATTAAATTTTTGGTGAATATGATGGATTCTATTTAGAAAGATTCTGTAACTTAGTGCCCTCTACTTTAGAAATAATGTATAATTTTCTTGTTTATTTATTATAATATGTATAATACATGTTATACAGTGTGGTGCACAGATCTTTACAACTCAATGAATGCTTATCTCTGTATGTATCTGTGGAACTACCATGCAGAGATTAGATACCAAATACTTCCCTCAGCAAGAAAGATTCTTGTGTTAAGTATTTCTTACTCCATTTTATCTTTGCTGGGTTAATTTTTGGTTAACCTTTTAATGTTATGCTTTCAGTTATTCCCTTAGAAATTGCAAAGTTTGTCAACTTACAAAAGCCTACCTTTATTTATACAGTTGACTCTTTAACATAACATGTTTGAAATGTGTGGTTCCACTTGTACATGGATATTTTTAATGAATGCATACTGCAGTACTACACAATTCACATTTGGTTAACACTGCAATCATGGATATGGATATGGATATGGAATTCCATGGATATGGAATCACGGATATGGAGACTGTTACACACAAATTCTCTACTATGCAGAGTATCTGTACTCCTAATCCCCAGGTTGTTCAAGGGTCAACTGTACTTACACCATGTTTACCCCAAGTGGAAAAACTTAAAGCATTTTGAATCTATTTACTTGTGTCCTGTTTTTTTTTTTTTTTGCTATCATTCTTATGTTTACCATTCTCTTCATATGTTTTGGGGCTTCCTCCTCGTGTTTTCGGGCTTCCCCGTTGGCTCAGACAGTAAAGAATCTGCCTGCAAGGCAGGAGACCTGGGTTTGAACCCTGGGTCAGGAAGATCCCCTGAAGAAGGAAATGGCAACCCACTCCAGTATTCTTGCCTGAAGAATTCTGTGGACAGAGGAACCTGGTAGGCTATAGTCCATGGGATTGCAAAGAGAGAGGCAGGACTGAGCATTGGATCAAAGTGGTCCACTACCAATTTAACTGGCTGTCAGAATAAAATCCAATACTATTTAGAGGAAGATAATACTCCAGAGCTTCTACACTAGGGTTAAATAGGGGTCAGCAAACCTTTCTCATAAGAAGCCAGCCCTATAAGACATCACTTTAAACTGTCAATATTCTGTTAATAAATATAAACACTATATAAATATAGTGTTTATATTTACACTATTTGCATCTATTCACTTCTTATATATCCGTGCTTTTATTTAGAATCTTTCCCTTCCTAAAGAATCTCTTTTATTATTTTTTGAAATAGAGTCTATTAATAACAGTCTTTCAACTTTTTGTTTGTCTGAAAATGCATTTAGTTACTCCTTATTTTGGAGGATAATTTTTCTGGGTATAGAATTCTACATTGATAGGCTTTTTTCTTTGTAGTTTAAAGGTATCATTTCATTGGCTTTCATAGTTTCCCTCGAGAAGTAATTTTTTATTATTGTTTTCAAGCAGGATGAGACATAAGTCCTTTCTTCCTCTGTTTTTGAGTTCTCTCACTTTATTTTTGATTCTAGTCTCTTGTCTATAATATACATAGATATGGTTTTGTGTTTGTGCATTTGCCTTGCTTGGTATTCACTGAGTTTCTTGAATCCATAGGTTGATAACCTTATAAAATTTGAAAATTTCTTATTCTTTACAGATTTAAATATTGCTTCTGGCCCATTTTTACTTCTCTCCTTCTTGACTCTAGTTACATCTGTTAGACTGTTTGACTACATCCCACATCTGACATATGTTCTGTTTTGTTGTTTAATAATTTCTTTCTGTGTTTTGAATAGCTACTAACTTGTTCTTGAATATGCTGATTTCATTTTTTGCTGTGGTTATTCTGCTGTTAAAACCATCCAACCAATTCCTGTTTCACATACTGTATTCTGCAGTTTGAGAATGTCTACATGATCATTTTTATAGATTATAACTCTCTTTTGAGGTATTTCATATTTTAATATATTTTGTCTATTCTGCCTCTGTTGTCCATATGTTAATCATAATTTTTTTGAAGCCCTTACTGACTGAGGCCAACATATAGATCCCTCATAAGTCTGTGTATTTTTGTTGACTGCTTTGTCTCTTGATTATTAGTCACTTTCCCTGCTTCATCTATATGATTGATATTGTGAGGGTAATGTAGAGTGTGTTTGTGTGTGCACGCGCGTGTACTCAGCTGTGTCCAACTCTTTGCAGCCACATACATTGTAGCCCTCCAGGCTCCTCTGTCCATGGAATTTTCCAGGCAAGAGTACTGGTGTGGGTTGCCATTTCCTACTCCAGGAGATCTTCCCAGCCCAGGGATTGAACTCCATCTCTTGCATCTCCTGCATTGGCAGGCAGATTCTTTACCACTGTGCCACCTGGGAAACCATAATGTGGAGCACCAGATAGCAGATTGACCACTGGGCTAAATCCAGTCTAGGGACAATTATTATGTGGCCCATGAAGCTAAGAATGGGTTTTACATTTTTAAAGAGAATGAGCAACAGAGATTATTTATGGCCCTCAAAGCCTGAACATATCTACCTGCTGGCCTCTTATGAGAAAGGTTTGCTGACCCCTATTCAGCCCTAGTGTAGAAGCTCTGGAGTGTTATCTTCCTCTAAATAGTATTGAATTTTATTTTGACAGCCAGTTAAATTGGTAGTGGACTACTTTGATCCTGTGGAAACTTAGTTTTAGCTGTTGGTAAGTAAGACAGATCTGTTTTAACTTTGTTTTCTTTCAGAATTTGGGCGTGGGTTGTCTAGAGTCTCAGCTCAATGCTGGGCTGTTCATCAAGGTTCTTCTTCTCTGATGAAGGCTGAGCTCCATTTCTTTGGAAGTGTGCAACCTTTTAAATTTTCATTTAGCTAACAACCTCCTAACAGCTGTTCTCTCTTAGGCCTCTAGGAGCCTCACCCTGCGTGTGTGCAGTCTAGGAGGCAGATGAGGACCTGGAGGGGATTTTTATATAGATTTCTATAGCTTTTTTCCCCCACTCTTTCCTCTAATAACCTGCCCCCACCCCAATCTAGCTATCTTAGCAGTCCCAAACTTTTTTCATCCCAGCAAGACAGCTACTCTGCTTAGGCTCTGTTTCTCTATATCATAATTTGGAAAATGCCATTAAGGAGAAAGCTAGTGTGAATGTAGAATTTGATTAATCTGGATCTCTTCTATCTAGGATAATAGTGTTGTGTTGGTTGTCATCTAATGCTTACAAATAGTATTCTCTCTGTTTCTCCATATTTGATCCAGTTTCTGTAGATGGTTTATAGCAGAAGGGTATTCTAACACTAGCTGCTCCATCACGACAAGACCAGAATTCTGATTGTTTTGAAATGGGAACTATATCTCATAATAGTGGACTTTGATTTGAGAACACTTAACATACTGCTGTCAAGACAATATAGCAATCAAGATTGCTGGGAGAAATATCAATAACCTCAGATATGCAGATGACACCACCAGTATGGCAGAAAGTAAAGAAGAACTAAAGAGCCTCTTGATGAAAATGAAAGAGGAGAGTGAAAATGCTGGCTTAAAACTCAACATTCAGAAAACTAAGATCATGGCATCTGGTCCTATCACTTCATGGCAAATTGATGGCGAAACAGTGGAAACAGTGACAGACTTTATTTTTGGGGGCTTCAAAATCACTGAAGATGGTGACTGCAGCCATGAAATTAAAAAACTCTTGCTCCTTGGAAGGAAAGTTATGACCAACCTAGACAGCATATTACAAAGCAGAGACATTACTTTGCCAACAAAGTTCCGTCTAGTCAAAGCTATGATTTTTCCAGTAGTCATGTATGGATGTGAGAGTTGGACTGTAAAGAAAGCTGAGTGCCGAAGAATTGATGCTTTTGAACTGTGGTGTTGAAGAAGACTCTTGAGAATCCCTAGGACTGCAAGGAGATCCAACCAGTCCATCCTAAAGGAAATCAGTCCTGAATATTCATTGGAAGGACTGATGCTGAAGCTGAGACTCCAATACTTTGGCCACCTGATGCAAAGAATTGACTTATTGGAAAAGACCCTGATGCTGGGGAAGATTGAAGGCAGGAGGAGAAGGGGACCACAGAGGATGAGATGGTTGGATGGCATCACCGACTCAATGGGCATGAGTTTGAGTAAACTCCTGGAGTTGGTGATGGACAGGGAGGCCTGGTGTGCTGCGGTTTATGGGGTCACAAAGAATTGGACATGATTGAGCGACTGAACTGAACATACTGCTTTCTCTGTTCCTTCATTCGTTGTTTACTTGAGCCAAATAGAAGGACTTGGATCTCAGTGTACAATGGTAAATATGTGCATCTTACAAAATCAGGTCATTCTAAGATACATAGATTTGGGAAAGGGTATAAAATGATACTAGGACATTCTGTTGGCCCAGTGGTTAAGAATCTGCCTGCCAGTGCAGGGGACATGGATTTGATCACTGGTCCAGGAAGATCCCATGTCTGTGGAGCAGCTAAGCCCATGCACCACAACTACTAAGCCCATGCATCTAGAGCCTGTGCTCCAGAACAGGAGAAGCCACCGCAATGAGAAACTTAAGTACCACAACAAAGAGTAGCCCCTGCTCGCTACAAATAGAGAAAGCCTGCACGCAGCAACGAAGACACAGTGCAGCCAAAAATAAATAACTAAAATTAATTAATTTTAAGAAATAAAATGGCACTTGCTTTCCAAAGAATGTGGCCCTAACCAGGTGAGCCAACAGCTTGCTCTTTTAGAATATTTCAACTCACAAATTATTTGCCACATTTAAGGTACACCTTAACCCTAGATGAGCTGGGCTCAGCATCAGAGAAACTTTCTTTGGCTGATCAATTCTTAATGATTATTTAACAATTTTGTGTTTGTCATTTACATGTCCAGCATCTTTAAAACAATTTATTAATATTTTAACCCATAGTTTGTCTCTTAACTGCCATATTCACAGTGTGCATGGAATACAGGGCTGGTATGCACTACTGTATGGCTTGTTTAATATTCTTTGAGGGAATAGTCATTTAAGTGTTTTTGCCATCATATGGAGTTTTTATATTGTACTGCATGTAAGGACTGTCTGTCTAGGCACTGGTTGCCAAGATTAATTTGATGAACCTCAGTGGTTAGCTGGGAGTCTGCTTTCTTCCTCTTGTTCTATGTGTGTCTCTTTTGAAGTTGAATGGCATGCCCTTCTCAGATGTGACCTGTTCTTTGGAAAAAGATATATGTCATAGCTTTGTTTCTCTACTAGAATTAGCAAACAACCTGTCAGTATTCTTTGGAGTGGTGCTGGTGACCACAGAAAGAGATGGAGTTTTTTGTCACATAAGAGAGCTACAGGACTCTCTGAGGCCCCACGGCCTATGATACCTGTGAGAGCACCTTCCCTGGGAAATTCTGTCTTGAGTCCTTTTTGGAGCCAACATTCCCCCAGAGGAAGCCCAGTGTGACCTTTTGCACAGAGGCTGATGTTGGTGCTTGTGGTTGGAGTCTCCTGAGTACTGTACTATAGAAAGGAAATTCCTTTTCGGCTTTGTACCCATTTAGGAGGTTAGGTAGTTAAATATTTGTATATTAGAAATTTGGTTTTATATTAGAGATAGCATCTGTTTAGCCTTATTGGAGTCTTTGCCTTTATTTAACATTATTTTTAATTAAAAAAGACTTAAAATAATTTTGCTTCCAAAAGTTTAAAATAAAACAACACTGGGAGTGCATTGCATGTACACATGCAGCAAAATTGATCACTTTCAAAAACTTTTACTTATCCTGAAACTCTTTTCTCCTCCTGTTTGGGAATTCAGTATAGTAATATGTCTTCCTCTTAAATATTTTTCCTAATAGCTGATTTTTTGACTTTTTTGTTCATCTTTTGAATTCTACACGTAATTTTTAATGTAACAGTTTGTTTAGTTTCCACAAAGAAAAGCAACAGCTGTAACATATGAGGAATTAGTAGTACTGTTATGACAGACATTTTTCTGAATGTGCATATACTCCCTTTTGATGCTTCCTTTGATTTGTGTAAACTAAACTTGAAAGTGTATAGTTTTTGCTGTTTCTTTTGCAGTTGTTTAACTTTTTTCCCACGATAAGGAAATCTGGAGGAGATAAGGCCCTTAATTACATTGACTAGGTAGGTACTCAAATTTAGTATTCGATTAATTTACAACTTTGGATTCACTATGTATTCTTTTGATATCACTTTACTTTGAATTGCTATGAGGTGACTTTTATTTTCCTTCATCAAAAATAACTTGGGTGGGAACTATGATAGTTCTACAAAGAACATACTACATAAATCTGGTCCTGGATTCTAGGTATTGGACTATCACAGACAGATCATTTAAGCATATAGTGATGTCAAAATTAAGATCCTAAGCCCTGTATGAATTGTTACAGGAAGCATTGTGGTATGCTGTATTACAAGGAAAAGTGCACAGGCCTGGGAATCCCAAAGACTGGAGTTGTATCCTGGACATACTGAGTACTTGCTCCGTGGCATCGTTCCACTAAGTTGACTTTTATATATAATTTCCTTATATTTGAAGTAGAAAGACTATCTTTAATACTAGGGTTGTCAGGGTTAAATGAATGTGTATCATGCACCCAATAAAGATTCTAGTAGATGCTCTAGAAATATGACACCGTCCTCACCCTTTTCCTTTGTTTTCTCTTCTCTTGTTCTTCCTTATTTGCTCAGAGTTAGCCAAGGCACAGCTCAGAGGAGGGCACAGTGATCCCCAAAGTGCCTGCACTTCCGACAGCAGTTGCAAGCTTGGGAGATTCTTTTTTTTTTTAATATCTCTAAGATTATTCCTCATTTTATTTTATTTTAAAAATATTTATATATTTACTTGGCTGTGTCAGGTCTTAGTTGCATACACGGGATCTTTTTGCTACAGCGGCACACAGACTCTCCAGCTGCGGCATGCAGGCTTAGTTGCTTCTCAGCATGTGGGATCTTACTTCCCTGACCAGGGATCAAACTCACGTCCCCTGTATTGCAAGGCAGATTCTTTTTTTTTTTTTTTAATTGCAAGGCAGATTCTTAACCACTAGACCACCAGGGAAGTTCTGGGAGATTCTTAAAGTCACCCTGAGTTGCAATAATTTGTTAGATGGACTCAACAGAACTCATCACAAGCTTTAATACTTATATGTTAGATGGGCTCAACAAAACTCATTGCAAGCTTTAATACTTATATGTTATGGCTTACTACAGGGAATGGATACAAATGAAAACCAATCCAAAGAACTCCAAAGTCAGAAGGAGTCTGAATGGAGAGGTTCTTCTAATCCTCCTCTCCCTGTGGAGTCAAGAATGACATTGCCACTTCCTGGTCACTGCGTGTGGCACTTACACTCAGAGCATTTCCAGCCAGTGAAGCTGCCCTGAGCCTTTGGGTCCAAACTTTTTACTGGGACTCAGTAACGTACTTCTTGTGTGAGTTATCCAGTCTCTGTCCTTTCGCAGAGGTCAGGCTAATACCCTTAATCTCCATTCCTCTGAAATCAGAACTGATGTGATGTGGTCCAAAGCCTCCATCATAAATCATATTGTCCATTGACCAAAGTCCCCAGGCCAGACAAAGACAGCCCTATCAGGTAGGGCATTCTGGAGGCCTAGAGATCACCTCCTTCAGTAGCTGAGGACAAAGGCCAGATCTCTCTTTGGAAAAGGTTGTTTCTTCACTGTACATTAGTGCTGTATTTTTGTAGTGGTTAATTAAATTGTTCAGTACTTAATATTTTGGTTGTTAATTCCTATCTAAATAACAGTTGGCTCAGTTGGTAAAGAATCCACTTGCAATGCAGGAGACTGCCTGCAATATAGGAGGCCTGGGTTTGATCCATGGGTCAGGAAGATCCCCTGGAGAAGGAAATGGCAGCCCACTCCAGTATTATTGCCTTAAAAATCCCTTGGACAGAGGGATTTTTATCTAAATAATAGTGTATAATAAATACTAAATAGTTTTTTAAAAGCCAAGAAGATAAATCAAACTGTAAAAGCCTAATGAAACACGCCCTCCCTTTTCTTTCAGTACTAGCTTTCAAATAGGTTTGGAGATTTCCTTTACACATTCGCTACTAGTTTTCTATGCTGGTTTATATTTTCTGTTTGGGGCATTAGCTATTGACTACCTATTACGTGGGATGAGAATTTCATATTAGTACATTTTACGCCCTCACTCCCTCTCCTAAAATTCTTAGGTCATAATTTTTAGTTAAATCTCTGTTTAGAATTGCATTTGGCTCTAGTAAAAGAAACTGGAAATAGCAGTAACATAAATGAGTGACGTTCATTTTCTTCTCACATAGAATTCTAGAGACTGACAGTCCAAGGAATGGGATAGCAATTTCATGGTTATCAGGGAACCAGGCTCCCTGTTTTTCCTTCACTTTGCTGAGAGCATTGCTGTACATAAGATCGCTTCATGATCCAAGATAGTTATTAGACCTCTAGCAATAATGTCAGTTTTCAGGCAAGTAGGGCAGGAGGGGAGGGGTGATGGAGGGTGGAGAGGGGAAGGATGGAGAATCAAAAAGGGCATATGTGCCAATTTCTTTCCCAGTCTTAAGAAACTTTGCTTAAAAGTTATACCCTGTAGCTTCTAGTTATACTTTATTGACCTAAATTTAGTCACAGGCCCTCATTTGGTCGGCACATTGGGTATTTTATGTTCTGTTGCTATCTCAAACAATATTGAAATTTTATTTAAAAGAAATAATAGAAAATGGATATGACAGAAGCAGTTAGTGCTTTCTCCCTTAATTAGCTTCATTGATTACCTTTTTGTGACTATGTAAGTTAATTCACTGCTAAGCCATGTAGTGTAGTATGGTTACATGATATTTTGTTCTTCTAGAATTATTCATTGCATCTTTTTAAAAGTATGATTAATTTTCTTTCTTTCGTTTTTTTCCTTTTCCATTTGTATTTAAAGAGTTAGCTAGTCCTACCTCTGTTACAAGTCCTATCTCTATGTTACAAAGTAGCAGTCATCTGCCCTTGTCCTTACAGTGTGCCTGCTTGAGTGTGTGCTGAGTTGCTTCAGTTGTGTCCAACTCTTTTTGACCCTATGGACGGTAGCCCACCAGGCTCCTTTGTCCATGGGATTCTCCAGGTCAGAATACTGGAGTGGGTTACCATGCCCTCCTCCAGGGGATCTTCCTGACTCAGGGATTGATCCTGAATCTCTTACGTCTCCTGCTTTGGCAGACGGATTATTTACCACTAGTGCCACCTCTGAAACAACCAGCTTAATCTTTTCAGTAGATTCTTTTGATACTTGCTTATATATCTCTAAATACCATGTTTGTGTTACTAATACTTAATTTTTCAGTTTTAGGCATCATATATTGATTCCCCATTTAAAAAGATGAGAATTTGATTCTTTACCCCTAACCCTTCTCATTTTATCAATATAATTGACTTTTATAATGTGTTTGTTAGTATTCAGTAGGTAGTATTATGTCTATGAAAATGCTGTTCATAGTTGAGCCACATAGCACATTATCCTTTTCTTTTGTACTAAACTTCTTGGTTTTCACAGTTGGTACTTGTCGTTTCTCTTCGTCTCTCCCTCCCTCCTTCCTTCTTTCTTACCTTACTACCTTTTCCTTTCTCTCTCTCTCCCCTCTTAGATTCCTGTATATATTATTAATTAATAATATATACAGACTCTCTAATAGTTGTCTGAATCTTCTCTTAATATGTTCTTTGTGTCAGATATTCTGTTAAATTCACCTTCTTGGAGAAAACTAAGAGCCTTCTGTTATGCCCCTTTTTGGCTTGGTTGCTCTATACACTTGGTGTATAACTAGAGTCACCCATTGCTATCATCTTGTTTTGAAGGTTCATGTAGATTATTCACAAAATCCACTGGTTCCCATTATGACACTCCTCCCTATCCTCCACTATGCCCAGTGTCCCTAGGTTTGCAGCCACTTGTGTTTATCTTGGAATGTCTCGGGAATTGTATAGTCACTTAGCTTTAGCAAATGGAGTTGGAAGTTGAGGGATGTTACAGTTCCTGACAAAATTTTTTTTTTACCACTTTTCTTCCAGATTTTAGCCTCATGCTTTCTTCTCGCCTTTTCTGATACACATGCCTTCAATTTCCAAGCTTTTGCATGCCTTTGACTTCCTTTTTGTTGGATCCTTCTATCTCTGGTATTTGGTGTTTAGCTCTACCATCTCTGCCTTATGCTCTCATTTTTATAAACGTGTTCATATTTCTTTAACTGATGTCTACTCTCTGCTGTGTCTTTGTGATGTTTATGTTTTCAATGCCTATCCTTTTTTTTTTACTTTTATTTATTTTATTTTTGGCTGCACTGTGTCTTTGTTGCTGCTTTCTCTGGTTGAGAAAAAGCCCATGTCTGTCTTATTTTTTCCCTTCAATATAATGAGTTTTTCAGGAAGAAGCAAAGGTAAACACATGTTCAGTTATCACATTTATAGTAAGCCTAAACATTTTTTAGAAGACCTTTTTTGGAGCAGTCTTAGATTCACAGCAAAATTGGGCAGAAAGTACAGGGATTTCCCATATATCCCTGCTCTCACACATGCGTGGCCTCCCCCATTTTCAATCTCCCCACCAGAGTGGTATACATGATGATGTACACATTATTACTGTAAGTCCATAGTTTGCATTAGGGTTGACTCTTGATATTGTGCGTTCTGTGGGTTTAAGCATATGTAAAATGACATGTATTCACCGTTTAAAGTATCATACAGAGTAATTTCACTGCCCCCCAAATCTTCTGTGCTCTGTTTGTTCAGCCCATTTCCTCTCCTATAAGCCCTGTAACCACTGAGCTTTTTACCCTCTTCATAGTTTTGCATTTTCCAGAATGTCATACACTTGGAATTATACAGTATGTAGCCTTTTCAGATAGACTTCTTTCACTTAATAATATGTACTTAAAGTTTTTTTCATCTTTTCATGGCTTGATAGCTCATTTCTTTTTAGTGCTGGGTTATTATTGTTGATTGTTCATTCTGTTTTTTGAATGTATCAATACTCAGTTTAATCTCTTCACCTACTGAAGGGGATCTTGTTGCTTCCAAGTTGTGGCAACTGTGAATAAACCTGCTGTAATCATTGTGTGTGGGTTTTTGTGTAGACATACATTTCTGTTCTCTTTGGGCAGGTACCAAGGAGCGTGATTCTGGATCTTATGGTGAGAGTCTTTCTTTTTGTAAGAAACTGCTGAAGTGTCTTCCAAAGTGGCTGTTCCATTTTGCATTCCCATAAGCCTTGAAAGAGAATTTCTGTTGCTCCCCATCCAGCATTTGGTGTTCTCAGTGTTACGGATTTTGTCAGTTTTATTGATGTGTTGTGGTATCTTACTGTTTTAACTTGCATCTGCCTAATGCCATATGATGTACAACATCTTTTTCTATGTGCATTTGCTGTCTGTATATCTTTTATTTATTTATTTTTGGCTGTGCTATATCTTAGTTGTTGCGCAAAGGCTTTCTCTAGTTAAGGTGAGTGGGGGCTACTCTCTGGTTGCGTTGTGTGGGCTTCTCATTGTGGTAGTTTTTCTTGTTGTGGAGCATGGGCTCAGTAGTTGTGGTGTATGGGCTTAGTTGCCCTGCAGCATGTGGAATCTTCACAGAGCAGGGTATAAGGATACATTATTGATTTAAGATATTTTTTGTTTTTTAATGTAAACATCTCAAAGCACTGATTTAGCTGTATCCTACAAAGTGTCAAATGTCATTTTTCTGCATATTCAGTTCAGTTCAAAATAGTTACTAATTTCCCATAAGACTTTCTCTTTGCTCTATGGGTTGTTTACATGTATATTAGTTTTCAGATATTTGAAGATTTTTCAAATATCTTTCTCTTACTAATTTCTATTTTAATTCTTTTATGGCTACTAAACATACTTTATATGACTTTAGTTCTCTTGAATTTGATAATGTTTGCTTTTATAAGGTTTATTTTAAATTTGGTAAGGTTTATGGCATATTTTGGTGAATGTTACATGTACACTTGAAAGTGTATTCTGCTCTTTTTGTGTGGAGAGTTCCAGGACTGGGGCTAGCACTGGGGCAGTGGACAGCCTTCCCTCCCCTCCCCCAACCCACTCCAGTTGATAGAGCTCATTTTCTGGTCTTCTTACCAGAAAATAGCATTTCCCTTGTCTCTCTTGCTACCTATGCCTGCTGTGCTGTTCTTCAGTGTAACCCACCTTGGAGTCACAGTAGAGGGACAGAAAGTTAAAAAAAAAGGTAACAGAAAACTCATCATACTTCAATCTGTAATTTTTTTTTCTCTATAATATATGGCTTTCTATAATTTGCTGCTTGGATTTCTCATATAACTGCTCTCTGTAATCTTATCTGGAGTCTTAGCTGTAATCAGTGGGAAAAGCAGCCTCTGGTATGCTTATGTCATATTGGTCTACACCAAAATTTAAAGATAAATCTTTTTTTAGCTACAGTATACTAAAGTAAGTTTATCTTTGGCAGTTGCTCACAACCCTTCCTTTAGTATTTTGGATATGTTTCTGCAGAAACAGGTTTTTTTTAATGTATCCTAGTTAGTAGTGCATTGGATAATTGTACTGGAATCTGTCTCTCAGTTGTACCTTTGTATTCATATCTGTCCAGTGATACTAATCTTTCATATAGGTGCTGTGCTATTTCCTCAGAGCTTTCATATCTGTATTTGGTTCTTTATATCAATATTAATGTGGTACAGCAATTTTTTCGTTTTTACAAATAGAGACTTCAAACCCAGGGGTTTTGTGCCTTGCTCATAAATACATGCTGTTAAGTGACAGAACTGAGGCTAGAATCCTGGACTTTGTTCACACTAGTGTTTTATTTTTCATACTATCTGCTATCAATTGAACAGTCTATTGCTTCTTTGTATATTTAAATTTGTGGTCAGTGACACCAATTTGAAACGTATTACCAATGTGGTCTGGAAGAAGCACAAGCTGGAATCAAGATTGCCAGGAGAAATGTCAATAACCTCAGATATGCAGATGACACCACCCTTATGGCAGAAAGTGAAGAGGAACTAAAAAGCCTCTTGATGAAAGTGAAAGAGGAAAGTGAAAAAGTTGGCTTAAAGCTCAACATTCAGAAAACGAAGATCATGGCATCTGGTCCCATCACTTCATGGGAAATAGATGGGGAAACAGTGGAAACAGTGTCAGACTTTATTTTTTGGGCTCCAAAATCACTGCAGATGATGACTGCAGCCATGAAATTAAAAGATGCTTACTCCTTGGAAGGAAAGTTATGACCAACCTAGATAGCATATTCTAGACATAGCAGAGACATTACTTTGCCAACAAAGGTCCATCTAGTCAAGGCTATGGTTTTTCCTATGGTCATGTATGGATGTGAGAGTTGGACTGTGAAGAAGACTGAGCGCCAAAGAATTGATGCTTTTGAACTGTGGTGTTGGAGAAGACTCTTGAGAGTCCCTTGGACTGCAAGGAGATCCAACCAGTCCATTCTAAAGGAGATCAGTCCTGGGTGTTCTTTGGAAGGACTGATGCTGGGGCTGGAACTTTAATACTTCAGCCACCTCATGCGAAGAGTTGACTCATTGGAAAAGACTCTGATGCTGGGAGGGATTGAGGGCAGGAGGAGAAGGGGACGACAGAGGATGAGATGGTTTGATGGCATCACCGACTTGATGGATGTGAGTTTGAGTGAACTCCGGGAGTTGGTGATGGACAGGGAGGCCTGTTGTGCTTGATTCATGGGGTCGCAAAGAGTCAGACACGACTGAATGACTGAACTGAACTGAACCAATGTGGTCATGGGAACTTCCCTGGTGGTTCAGTGGTTAAGAATCTACCTTCCAATCCTGGGGATGTGGGTTCTATCCCTGAGCAGGAAACTAAGATTCCATATACCTCTGGGTAACTCAGGCCATGCACCACAACTACTGAGCTCTAGTGCCCATGCTTCACAACAAAGAGAAGCTCATGCACCTCAAGGAAGATCTATAGCACAGCCAAAAAAAAGTGTGATCATGAAAGATTGGAAATAAGTAGTCTCTTGTGCTGTTTTTCTAACATTTTTATATTTTGTAAGGATTTAATGGTGAGATCTTAAGGAAGACTTACTGGAAGTTCACATTGCTGCCCCCACACCTCAATTTCATAGATCCACTGGGGCTCAAGAGTCTGTATTTTAAATGTGAACACAAGATGGTTACTGATGCATGTAGTCTCTAGCCTTGCAGAGAAACAGTTGGGAGGGATGGAGACTGCCGTGGCCTCATTAACATTCTATTATTAGCCATTATTTATAGAGCACATTTTCCTGTTTGTTCATTGAATATACTCAATGGGACAAAATCAAAATCCATGTTAAATCCCAGCTGTATTATACTTCTCGTTGCTATCACTCATAGAGTAGAATTTTCTGTTTAGTGTTTTTCTAAAACTGAATGAGAAAGTAATCTATATTTTACTAGGGTAATCTCTAGCAGGAGGTTTTGTGCCCCTCTGCAGAACTGTGAATATACCTCTACAGCAGGGATATTGAAATAGGACTGAGTTGGCAATGTCATAACATTCCTGGTTGTTAAAGTCCATGCAAGCTACTGGCATCTAGTGGGTAGAAACCAGGAATGCTGTGTAAAATCCTAAAATACACAGAACGGTTCCCCCATACCTTTACTCCCTGCATGGAGATTTATCTGAAAAAAATTGTCAACAATGCCAAGATTGGTTGAGAAACTGTACTCTATAAAGTTAGTGTTCAATAAATATTTTTTGATGAATAAATTAATTTTTAAAAGAATCTTCTATTAGTTGCAGTTTTCTGCCAGTTAGGAGTTTTTACTTTTGAAAGTTGAAAGAGTTAAAACATTTAGTTTTATCCCCTTCGCACCCCCATACACAAATATTTTCTTCCTAAGTTGATAGTTTGCTTTGTATATTTGTATATTAATCATGCTCTATAAATAAAAGTGGCTAAATTAAGACAGATCAATGTACAAATCTGTCTTCTTCCTGTGAAAAAATCGATTTGAGTTCAGCTTTAAAAGAAGGCAAAATGGGAAGGTAGAATGTTCCCAGTATTAATTTTGAAGTAGGGAGTTTCTAATATGCAAAGAGTAAAATTGCAAGTTTTGTGTGCATCATCAGTAAATGAGAGTTCCCATTTACTTGCTAGTTTTCCTTGGTTAAACAGAAAACTTTTACCAGTTTAAATGATTATGAGCTGGTATTTCATTGAGGGTTTTGATAGTAGATTTTGGGTGAAAGTAACTTTTTATTTGAAGTATAGTATGCATACAGTAGAAATCAAATCTTAAATATATGTAAGATTGGGACTTCTCTGGCAGTCCAGTTGTTAAGACTCTGTGCTTCCTATGCAGGGGATATGAGTTCTACCTGTGATTGGGGAACTAAGATCCCACATGCTGCACAGCATGGCCAAAAATAAATAAATAAACATAAGATTGATAAGAATTGCAAAGCATAATACTTTGTGAAACCACCATTAGCTCAAGATGAAGAATATTACCAGTATCTTAGAAGGATAGGGGCTTCCCTCATAGCTCAGTTGGTAAAGAATCTGCCTGCAATGTAGGAGACCCCGGTTCAATTCCTGGGTTGGGAAGATCCGCTGGAGAAAGGATAGGCTACCCACTCCAGTAGAAGGATAGCTGTACTTTCTCCTTTTTAGTATGTGTTCCTTGCCTAAAGTAGTTAGCATTCTACTTCATCTATCACCATAGATGAGTTTTGCTTGTCTTTTTAACATTATTAGAATAAACTGTATAATTGTTATTTATATAGGTCATAATATTAACAGTTTCACGTATGGCTCAATGCAAACATTTCTTTGTTTCTTCATTGCTGTATAGTATTACATTTGTGGTAGCTAGTCTCCAAAGGTGGCCTCCCTCCACACCTCTGCTACTAACACCCATGCAGAGTCCCTCTCCCCTGAAGCTTGGTCTTTGTGACGCCTAGTAAAGTAAGAAGTCTTCCTTCCACCTTCTAGTTGGGTCTCTTAGGACACTCACTCTGGAACAGTTCAGCTCAGACTCCTAGTTGTCATTCTGTAAGAAGTCCATCCCATATGGAGAGACTGTGTACATAGGTTCTTTGGTTAACAACCACAGCTGATTGTCCAGCCAGCAGTCCACATTGGTTGTCAGCTACACCAGTGAGCTATCTTGTGTGTCAGGTCCAGTCAAACTTCAAGGACTCTAATCACTGCCATCTAACTGCAGTCAAAAGTGAGAACTGAAGCTAGGCTTAGTCAAGCCACTGAAACATGAGATATATTAATACTTCAAAAAAATTCTTTTGCGGTGTGTTTACCGTATTAGCAATGGATAGTGAGACGTTCTTGCATGAGTATATCAAAATTTATCAAATTTACCCTTGGTTTCTTTATAGTTTTGGGGTTTCTATGAATACTGCAGCTCTAAACAAGTCTTATACATGTGTATATTGATGTATATATCAATATATACTTCCCTAGCGGCTCAGCAGTAAAAAATCTGCCTGCAGTGCTAGAGACGTGGGTTCATTTGCTAGGATGGGAAGGTCCCCTGGAGGAGGGCATGGCAACCCACTCCAGTATTCTTTGCCAGAAAAACCCCATGGACAGAGTTGCCTGGTAGGCTGCATTCCATAGGGTTACAGAGTTGGACACAACTGAAGCGACTGAGCATACACATAGTTCTGTTGAACAGATATCTAAGGGTGGAAATGCTGAATCAAGTGTTATGAAAGTTTTCTGAATTGCTTATATGTACGTATATTTTCACCAGCAGTTTATGAGATTTACATTTGTTCTACATCCTCATCAACACTTAGTATATAACATATTTTGGCCATTCTGATGCTAGTGTTGTAGTATCTCTTTGTGACTTTTTCTTCTACTAATGAATTTTCAAACGTTTGAAAATAATGTTATTCTCACAGCTCTTCCAGAGAATAGGAGGATGCATAACTCATTTTATGATGACCAGCATAACCTTCATACTAACAGCTAATAATATCATTATACAAAAAAGAAATATTATAGACCAGTTTTTTGTGAACAAGAATTATAAAATTTCCAAACAGATTATTAGCAAATTAAATCTGTAATACACACACACACACACACTCACTCATATAAATGTGTTAATACCAGGTTAGGTTTGTTCAAAGAATGTGAGATGTAAAATAAAGGGGAAAAACCATATAATCTTTTCTTCAGTGTATTAAAAACAAACAAAAACTTAGTGCAGTGGAAATAGAGAAGAATTTCTGTTAACTTATGAAGAGTATTTACAAATACCCTAAAGCAAACATTATACCTAGAAATGAAATACTGAAAATTTCTGCCTGTAGACTGGAAACAAGAATGTTCACTATCACCACTTCATTTTGATGTTTTTGTTATTTATATTTGTATCATTCTTCCATATAATTATTGGTCATTTAGGTTTCTAGCTCTTAACCTCACTCTGTAGTTTGTCAGTAATTTGGTTCCCCTTTGCTAAAATCAGGATTTATCAGTTTATTCTTATAGGACCTTTCAGCTTTTTATGCTGTGTATTTTTTAATATTTTTATTGAGATATAATTTACATTTAAAATGTACAGTTCATCCTTTTTAAGTGTATAATTCAGTGGATTTGGAGGTATATTTTTGTGTGTTCACATTAATTTTTCACTGTTGTACATACAAAACAAAATTTATTACTAATTTCACCATTTTTACATGTAGTTAAGTGGCATCAATTACATTCACACAGTTGTTCAGTCATTACAATCACTGTCTATTCTAAAACTTTTTCATCACTCCAAACTAAAATTTTGTAAATATTACGCAATAACTCCCTATTTTCCCTGCTCCCCAAATTTTATGATTTTACCTGTTCTAAATATCTCAGAAAAGTAGAACTATATAATATTTGCTCTCTTTGGAAGAATGTCTGTTCAAACCCCTTGCCCATTTTGTAATTATTTGCCTTTTATTGTTGAATTACAAGAATTCTTTTTATATTCTGATTCAGATTACTTATTAGATACACCATTTGCAAATATCAGTCCATAAGTTGTCTTTTCACTTGCTTGATGGTATCCTTCAAAGCACAAGTTTTACTCTTTGATGAATTCTAATTTATCCTTTTTTCGTTTATCACATGTGCTTGTGGTATCATATCTAAAATATCATTCCCTGGTCTATGATCACAAAGATATTTTTTCTGTAAGACTTTTATAGTTCTAGCTATTAATTTTAGGGCTTGATTCATTTGGAGTTCATTTTTTTTAATAGGGGTTCAGTTTCCTTCTTTTGCAGGTAGATATCCAGTTTTCCTATAGATTTCTGCTCTTACCTGTATTACTCCCTTCCTTCTGTTTATTTTGCTCTTTTTCTGGTTTTTATTAGGAGGGAGCTTAGACCTTAGACTACTGATGTGTGAGATCTATCCCTTTTTTTTCCTTAAATTTTCCTGAATCTTCTTTATCCCATAGATTATTTGGAACTGTGTCCCCGCCCTTGCCCCCTACCCCCCACCAGGTGATTAGTTTCTAAATTTTTCTTCTTATCTCTCTGCAGTTTTCTATTTTCAATTAATTACGATTATAGAACATGCTCTGTATGATACCAGTTTTCAATTTGGTAAGGTTTGTTTTATGACCATAGACACTTGAAATGAATGGGTATTCTGTTGTTGAGTAGCATGTCCTTTAAATGTCAGATCCTGTTTGTTGATGTATCATTGAGTTCTATATTCTTGCTAATTTTCTGTTTAATAATTCTAGCAATTACTTAATTGTTGACATCTTTAGTTATACTTTTGCCTTTAATTTTTTCTAATTTTCTTCTCATTCTTTTAATTCTTGGTTCATTAATTTTCCAACTATATTCTTTTGTGTAGAAATATTTTTTAATGTCTTTTTTACCCTTGGTAAAGTTACTTTCTCTCAAACCTACTTTTTAAAATTAATGTTTATAGGATATATCTTTTTCTTATCCCTTTCCTTTCAAAAGGGATAAGAAACAAAACAGTATTTGAAATTTTCTGTCCATTTGCTTACATATATGTTATTGATATTATATTTGAAGTAAATTTCTTTTAGGTAGTATGTAGTTGGATTATGGTTTTTCCCCTACTTTGTCAATCTCTGCCTTTTAGGATAAACAAGGTCCTGCTGTATAGCATAGAGAGCTATATTCAACATCCTGTGATAGACCATAATGGAAAATAATATTAAATAAATACATACGAAATTAACATAACATTGTAAATCAGCTATATGTTAGTATAAATCTCTGCCTTTTAATTAGTGTATTTAGACCGTGTACTTTCCTATAATTATTATGTTAGAGTTTAAGTTTGCCATTTTTTACTTGCTTTCTGTTTTTTATGTTTTTCATTTCTTTTTCCTGCCTTTCTAATGGATTATGTGAGCATTCAAAAGAATTTTCATTTTTTTTATTTCAATATTTTTTAGTATCTCTGGGTAGGTTTTTTTGTTTGTTTTTGGTGGTGGTTGCTCTTGTTACTACATTTTACATATATAAATTATCATAGAATATTGGTAATACCATTTTACCACCTTGAGTGGAGTGTAGAAGACTTATCTCCCTTTAGGTGTACTTTTACCTTCCCCCCCTTTATAATTGTCTAGGTTTTTTTTTCTGTACATTTGGGAGCATATCAGATAAAGTTAAATGTTTTGCTTTAACCATCAAACATAATTTAATACTGAAGAGGATAGGCTTTTATGTATTTCTCAGTTTCTCCTAGTCATTGCTTTTTTATTTTTCTGCATTTCTTCATGTTATTATTTCCTTTCTGGCTAGAGAGCTTCTTTTAGGCATTCTTTTAGTGGTAGTCTATTGATGATAAATTACTTTAACTTTTTGTTTTTCCTGAGAATGTCATTATTTACCCTTCATCTATTGTTGTTCAGTTGCTAAGTCCTGTCTGACTCTGCAACCCCATGAACTACAACATACCAGGCTCCTCTGTCCTACCCTATCTCCTGGAATTTGCTTAAATTCATGTCCACTGAGTAAGTGATGCTATCTAACCATCTCATCCTCTGCTGCCCTCTTCTTTTGCCTTCAATCTTTTCTAGCATCAGAGTCTTTGCCAGTGAGTCTGCTCTTCACATCAGGTGGCCAAAGTATTGGAGCTTCAACTTCGGCATCAGTCCTTCCAGTGAATATTCAGGGTTAATTTCCTTTAGCATTGACTGCTTTGATCTTCTTATAGTCCAGAGGACTCTCAGGAGTCTTCTGCAGCACCACCATTTGAAAGCATCAATTCTTTGGTGCTCAGCCTTCTTTATGGTCCAGCTTTCACATCCGTACATGACTACTGGAAAAACCATAGCTTTGTCTATTCAGACATTTGTTGGCAAAGTAGTCTCTCTGCTTTTTAATACGCTGTCTAGGTTAGTCATAGCTTTTCTTCCAAGGAGCAAAGCGTCTTTTAATTTCATGGTTGCAGTCACCATCTGCAATGGCTTTGGAGCTCAAGAAAATGAAATCTGTCACTGCTTCTACTTTTCCCCCTTCTATTTGCCCTGGAGTTATGGACCTGGATGCCATGATACTTGCTTTTTTAATGCTGAGTTTCAAGCCAGCGTTTTTACTCTCCTCTTTCATGCTCATCAAGAGGTTCTTTAGTTCCTCTTTACTTTCTGCCATTAGAGTAGTATCATCTACATATCTGAGGTTGTTGATACTGCTCCTGGGTGTCTTGATTCTAGCTTGTGATTCGTCCAGCCTGCCTTTTTGCATGATGTATTCTGCAAGTAAGTTAAATAAGCAGGATGACAATATACAGTTTTGTCATACTCCTTTCCCAATTTTGAATCAGTCAGTTGTTCCATGTCCGATTCTAACTATTGCTTCTTGACCTGCATATGGGCTTCACAGGAGGCAGGTAAGGTGGTCTGGTATTCCCATCTCTTTAAGAATTTTCCACAATTTGTTGTCATCCACTCAGTCAAAGGCTTTAGTTCAGTTCAGTTCAGTTGCTCAGTCGTGTCCGACTCTTTGCGACCCCATGAATCGCAGCAAGCCAGGCCTCCCTGTCCATTACCAACTCCCAGAGTTTACTCAAACTCACGTCCATCGAGTTGGTGATGCCGTCCAGCCATCTCATCCTCTGTCGTCCCCTTTTCCTCGTGCCCCCAATCCCTCCCAGCATCAGAGTCTTTTCCAGTGAGTCAGCTCTTCGCATGAGGTGGCCCAAGTACTGGAGTTTCAGCTTTAGCATCATTCTTTCCAAAGAACACTCAGGACTGATCTCCTTTAGAATGGACTGGTTGGATCTCCTTGCAGTCCAAGGGACTCTCAAGAGTCTTCTCCAGCACCACAGTTCAAAAGCATCAATTCTTCAGTGCTCAGCTTTAGCGTAGTAGGCAATGAAATGAAAGTAGATATTTTTCTGAAATTCTCTTGCTTTCTCCATGATCTTGTGAATGTTGGCAATTTATCTCCTGTTGCTCTGCCTGTTCAAAACCCAGCTTCGATACCCATTTTGTATATCCGGAAGTTCTTGGTTCACATACTGCTTAACCTGAGCTTGAAGGATTTTGAGCATAAACTTACTAGGATATGAAATGAGCACAATTGTACGGTAGTTTGAACATTCTTTGCCATTGCCCTTGTTTTGGATTGGAATGAAGACTAACTTTTCCAGTCCTGTAACTACTGTTGAGTTTTCCAAATTTGCTGACATATTGAGTTACAGCACTTTAACAGCATCATCTTTAGGATTTAAAATAGCTCAGCTGGAATTCTGTCACCTCCACTAGCTTTGTTTTTACTAATGCTTCCTAAGGCCCACTCGACTTCACACTCCAGGATGTCTGACTCTAGGTGAGTGGCCACACCATCATTGTTATCCCATCATTAAGACATTTTTTTGTATAGTTCTTCTGTGTATTATGCCATCTCTTCTTAATCTCTTCTGCTTCTGCTTGACCCTTACAGTTTCTGTCTGTTATTGTGACCATCCTTGCATGAAATGTACCCTTGATATCCTCAATTTTCTTGAAGAAATCTCTAGTCTTTCCCATTCTGTTGTTTTCCTCTGTATCTTTGCATTGTTCATTCAAGAAGGCCTTCTCTCTCCTTGCTATTCTCTAGAACTCTGCATTCAGTTGGGTATATCTTTCCCTTTCTCCCCTGCCTTTCACTTCTCTTCTTTCCTCAGCTATTTGTAAAGCCTCCTCAGATAACCACTTGCCTTCTTGCATTTCTTTCCTTTGGGATGGTTTTGGTCACTGCCTCCTGTACAGTGTTACAAACTTCTGTCCATAGTTCTTCAGGTATTCTGTGTACCAGATCTAATCCCTTGAATTAATTCGTCACCTTCACTGTATAATCCTAAGGTATTTGATTTAGGTCATACCTAAATGGCCTAGGGATTTTCCCTACTTTCTTCAGTTATTCTTCTTTGCTGTGCAGTATTTTTGCTTAATAACAAATTCTGGGTTGATAGTTCTTTTCTTTCAGTACCTAGAGAATGCTGTGCCATTTTTTCTGGTCTTATGGTTGCAGATGATAAACCTATTCTAATTGAGCTGTCATTCCCTATAGGTAAATTCTTACTGCCTTAAAGATTTTTCCTCTTCATTTTGTTTTCAGTAGTTTGATCATAATGTGTCTTGGGTAGATTTGTTTGGATTCAGTTTGATTAAAGTTTAAAGTAATTTTATTCATTGGGCTGTGCCAGTTCTTCACTGCTGCATGGGGCTTTTCTCTAGATGTAGTGAGCAGGGACTACTCTCTAGTTGCAGTGAGCAGGCTTCTCGTTGTGGTGGCTTCTCTAGCTGCAGGGCACGGGCTCTGGGGCTCGCAGGATTCAGTAGTTGTGGCACATGTGCTCAGTAGTTGTGGCTCCTGGGCTCTAGAGCACAGGCTCAGTATTTGCAGTGCCTGCACTTAGCTGCTCCACGGCATGTGGGATCTTCCTGGATCAGGGACTGAACCTGTGTCTCCTTCACTGGCAGGTGGATTCTTTACCAGTGAACCACCAGGGAAACCCTCACTTGGATTCTTAGTTCTGTGTTTTTACTTTTTGCCAAATTTGTGAAAATTTTAGTGAATTTCTTCTCAAATATTTTATCATCCTGAAGCTCTTTCTAAGTACTCTAGTGCCATGACTGTTATATCTTTTCTTGTCCCATAGGTCTCTAAGGATGTGTTTTTTTTTTTTTTTTGTAATCTACTCTGTGTTGTTTAGATTGAGTAATTTTTAATCGATTTGTCTTGAAATTCATTGATTATTTTCTTTCTCATCTTCATTCTTCTATTGAGCACATCCAGTCAGTTTTCATTTCATTACTGTATTCTTTAGTTATATAATTTCCGTATGGTTCTTTTATACCTTATGTTTCTTTGCGGAAATGTTCTATTTTTTAAACAACATTGTAATGGCTCATTGCAACATTTTTATGATAGCTGCTTCAAAACACTTGTTAGATAATTCCAACATCTGAGTCATGTCAGTGTTGGCATCTGTTGATTTTTTTCCTTATTCTAGTTGCCATTTTCATGGTTATGATTACTGAGTTTAGTTAGTAAATTTTCCTGGACATTTGGGGCAATATATTATGAGATTGTGGATTATATTTAATCTTCTTTGTAGCAGAGAGTCAACCCGGTAGTAAACAGGTCCTGGCCTGCTCTTTTGAGTTATGTTTCTAATGACAATCTAGTTTCCAGATCCTTTGCAATACTGTTTCGGTGTAGTGTGTGTGTGTGTGTGTGTGTGTGTGTGTGTTTTATCTAGAGATGTTACTCAAAATTATACATGTATTCCACACTGTGAGTTTTAAACCTTTGCTGTTTTAATTTTGGTCAGTTTTACATATGGTTCATTATTTGAATTTTTATTTCAGGATTTAACTTTCTCTTTTTCTAGCAACCTCCCCTCCCAGATCGTCCTGTTTGTTTTTGTTTGGCAGATGCTACCTACTGCAGCTGGGTGGAGGTGGGAGTAGAAGTCTAGGCTTCCCTCTCAGCTCCTGCTGTCACCACCCCGATGGGGAAATCTGAGCACTGCCTATTACCACTAGTCAGAGGTTTAGCCTGTGTCCTCAGCTTCAGCTGATACCATGGCTGGGGAGAGACTATGTATTGCAGCTTGCTATTGATTGGGAAAGAGTAGAAGACCAGGCTTCCCACTTGATGCGGCAGTACCAGTAGGCAGATAGAACTCCAGGCTCCTTACTTGATTTCCATGGTGCTGTTGGAGACAGGCGCTGTGTTTGCTGTGTTTTTCCATTGGGTTTGGCAGGATTTGAGTCAGAGTTAGCAGTAAGGTTTCTGTCTTGCTTTAGGTATCCTTTTCTTGGTCATTTGCTGGAGAAAACAGGTTTACATGGCCTCTTTCCTATTGGTGGTGTTTCTGGGTTATACGAGTCTCTAGTACCAAGTCTTTGGTATGTGGGAGGTAAAAAGAAAACTAGAGAGTCTAGAAATAAACTCATATATCTGTGGTCAGCAGATTTTCAACAAAGTTATCAGGAGTATTCAGTGAGGAAAGAATAGTTTCTTCAACAAATGATGCTTGGACAGTTGGATATCCACATGCAAAAAATGAAATTTCATTCCTAGGTATATGCCTACCATAAACAAAAATAAACTCAAAAAGGCTAAAGGAACTACATGTAAGATTTAAAACTTTAAGAAGAACATATATAGATAATTGTTTATGACGTTGGGTTTAGCAATAAGTACTTAGATATGACACGACACTGAAAGCACAAGCATAAAAAAATGAATAAATTGGGTTTCACAAAAGTTTAAAACTTCTGTGTATACAAGTATATGATCAAGAAAGTGGAAAAACACCTATGGGAAGGAATAAAATATTCACAAATTATGTATCTGATAAGGGTCTAGCATCTACAATATAAAAAGAACTTAACAACAGAAAGATTATCAATCCAGTTTTGAAAATGGGCTAAGGATTTGATTAGACCTTTCTCCAAAGATATACAAATGTCCAACAAGCACATGAAAAAAATGCTCAACATTATTAGTTACTATAAAAATACAAATCATATCAAAACCACAGTGAAGTACCACTTCATACCCAGTAGGATGGCTATAATCAAAAGAATAGAAAAAACATTGGCAAGGCTGAGGAGCAATTGGAGCCCTCAGGCATTGCTGGTAGGAATGTAAAATGGTTCGGCTGCTGTGGAAAAGTGTTTGGTGGTTCCTGAAAAAGACAAACAATTTCCATATGACCCATTGATTCCATTTCTGCCTGTGAACCTAAAAGGGTTGGAAGTAGACACTCAGATACTTATCATTCAGTTCAGTCGCTCAGTCGTGTCCGACACTTTGTGACCCCATGGACTGCAGCACGCCAGGCTTCCCTGTCCATCACCAACTCCTAGAGTTTACTCAAACTCATGTCCATTGAGTTGGTGATGCCATCCAACCATTTCATCCTCTGTCATCCCCTTCTCCCGCCTTCAATCTTCCCCAGCATCAGGGTGTTTTTTCTAGTGGGTCAGCTCTTTGCATCAGGTGGCCAAAGTATTGGAGTTTCAGCTTCAGCATCAGTCCTTCCAATAAATATTCAGGACTGATTTCCTTTAGGATGGACTTATTGGGTCTCCTTGCAGTCCAAGGGGACTCTCAAGAGTCTTCTCCAACACCACAGTTCAAAAGCATCAATTCTTCAGCACTCAGCTTTCTTTATAGTCCAACTCTCACATCCATACATGACTACTGGAAAAACCATAGTCTTGACTAGATAGACCTTTGTTGGCAAAGGAATGTCTCTGCTTTTGAATATGCTGTCTAGGTTGGTAATAACTTCTCTTCCAAGGAGCATGTGTCTTTTAATTTCATGGCTGCAGACACCATTGCAGTGATTTTGGAGCCCAGAAAAATAAAATCTACCACTTGTACATAATGCCAGTACACAGAAGGTGGAAACAACCCAAATGTCCACTGACTGATAAACAAACTGTTATGTATCCATATAATGGGATATTATTTAACCATAAGAAGGATTTAAATGTGATCATGTAGTACAGCATGGAACCTTGAAAACATTAGTGCTGAGTGAAAGGAACCAGATAAAAAAGGTCACATATTGTTCAGTTCCATTTATATGAAATATTCACAATAAATAAATCCATAGAGACAGAAAGCAGATGAGTGGTTGCCAGGGCTAGGATAAGAGATACTCTTTAATGGATATGGTATTCTTTCGGTGTTGATGGAAATGTTTTGATACTAGGTAGAAATGGTGGTTGTACAATACTGTGAATATAGTAATGCAACAAATTGCACACTTTTATTTATTTGTAATTTAACTAAAAAGCCTCTTGATGAAAGTGAAAGAGGAGAGTGAAAAAGTTGGCTTAAAGCTCAACATTCAGAAAACGAAGATCATGGCATCCGGTCCCATCACTTCATGGGAAATAGATGGGGAAGCAGTGGAAACAGTGTCAGACATTATCTTTTTGGGCTCCAGAATCACTGCAGATCTTGACTGCAGCCATGAAATTAAAAGATGCTTACTCCTTGGAAGAAAAGTTATGACCAACCTAGATAGCATATTCAAAAGCAGAGACATTACTTTGCTAACAAAGGTCCGTTTAGTCAAGGCTATGGTTTTTCTAGTGGTCGTGTATGGATGTGAGAATTGGACTGTGAAGAAAGCTGAGCGCCGAAGAATTAATGCTTTTGAACTGTGGTGTTGGAGAAGACGCTTGAGAGTCCCTTGGACTGCAAGGAGATCCAACCAGTCCATTCTAAAGGAGACCAGCCCTGAGTGTTCTTTGGAAGGAATGATGCTGAAGCTGAAACTCCTGTACTTTGGCCACCTCATGCGAAGAGTTGACTCATTGGAAAAGACTCTGATGCTGGGAGGGATTGGGGGCAGGAGGAAAAGGGGACGACAGAGGATGAGATGGCTGGATGGCATCACCGACTTGATGGACGTGAGTTTGAGTGAACTCCGGGAGTTGGTGATGGACAGGGAGGCCTGGCGTGCTGCGATTCATGGGGTCGCAAAGAGTCGGACACGACTGAGCAACTGAACTGAACTGAACTGAGCTATTTACTTGTTTGTTTATTTTTGCCTGCGCTGGGTCTTTGTTGCTGCATGCAGGCTTTCTCTAGTTGTGGTGAGCAGAGGCTACTCTTCATTGAGGTGCACAGGCTTGTTATTGCGGTCGCTTTTCTAATTGCACAGCCCAGGTTCTAGAGCCTGTGGGCTCAGTAGTTATCATGGGTAGGCTTAGTTGTCCCATGGTATTTGGAAGCTTTGCGGACCAGAAATTGAACCTGTTCAGTTCAGTTCATTTCAGTTGCTCAGTCGTGTCTGACTCTTTGTGACCCCATGAACCAAAGCATGCCAGGCTTCCCTGTCCATCACCAACTCCTGGAGTTCACCCAAACCCACGTCTATCGAGTCGGTGATGCCACCCTACCATCTCATCTTCTTTCATCCCCTTCTCCTCCTGCCCTCAATCTTTCCCAGCATCAGGGTCTTTTCAAATGAGTCAGCTCTTCATATCAGGTGGCCAAAGTATTGGAGTTTCAGCTTCAACATCAGTCCCTCCAGTATCCCCTGCCTTATCAGGCAGATTTTAAATAACAGAACCATCAGGGAATTCCCAAAAGTGCATACTCATAAATGGTTACTTTTGCATTGTGTGAATGTTATTTCAGTAAAAAGAAACAGAAAGAAAACACTAGGAGTTCCCTGGCCCTGCTGCTTGCTACTTCTTTTCTTTCAGAGTTAAAAAAAAATTTTATGTTTTGTTGTTGTTGTTTGTTGATTTCACTCAGGTGGCCGGGAAAAATGCATCTACTCTTTTTTCTAGACAAGCGCATTAGACTCACCTTATTAGCTTTTTAAAAACAGTAATGTTCAATTAGTCTTAAAGACTAACCACAATGACAGAAAACTAACCAAACTGTTTACTTGGATCTAACTCAATGAAACTACGAGCCATGGCATGTAGGGTCACCTGAGACAGATGGGTCATGGTGAAGAGTTCTGACAAAACATGGTCTACTGGAGAAGGGAATGGCAAACCACTTTGATATTCTTGACTTAAGAATCTCATGAAGAGTATGAAAAGGCAAAAAGATATGACACTGAAACATGAACTCCCCAGGTGTGGAATATGCTACTGGAGAAGAGTAGAGAAATAGCTCCAGAAAGAATAAAGAGGCTGAGCCAAAGCAAAACCAATACCCAGTTGTGGATATAGTTGGTGATGTAAGTAAAGTCTGATGCTGTAAAGAACAATATTGTATAGGAACCTGGAATGCTAGGTCCATGAATCAAGGTAAATTAGAAGTGGTCAAACAGGAGATTGAAAGAGTGAACATTGACATTTTAGGAATCAGTGGACTAAAATGGACTGGAATGGGTGAATTTAATTCAGATGACTGTTATATCTACTCCTGTGGGCCATAATCCCTTAGAAGAAATGGAGTAGCCCTCATAATAAATGAGAGAGTCCAAAATGCAGTACTTGGGTGCAGTCTCAAAACGACAGAATGATCTCTTCTTGTTTCCAAGGCAAACCATTCAGTGTCACAGTAATCCAGGTCTGTACCCCAACCACTAATGCTGAAGAAGTGGAAGTTGAACGGTTCTATGAAGACCTACAAGACCTTCTAGAACACCAAAAAAAATGTCTTCTTCATCATAGAGGGCTAGAATGCAAAAGTAGGAAGTCAAAAGATACCTGGAGTAACAGGCAAATTTGGCTTTGGAGTACAAAATGAAGCAGGGGAAAGGCTAATAGAGTTTTGCCAAGAGAATGCATTGGTCATAGCAAGCGCCCTCTTCTAACAACACAAGAGCTGACTCTACACGTGGACATCACCAGATGGTCAATACTGAAATCAGATTGATTATATTCTTTGCAGCAAAGATGGTGAAGCACTATACAGTCAGCAAAAACAAGACAAGGAACTGATTGTGGCTCAGATCATGAAATCCTTACTGCAAAATTCAGAATTGAAGAAAATAGGGAAAACCAGTAGGCCATTCAGGTATGACCTAAATCAAATCCCTTGTGATTATACAGTGGAAGTGACCAATAGATTCAAGGTATTAGATCTGATAGACAGACTGAAGAACTATGGACGGAGGTTCATGACATTGTACAGGAGGCATGATCAAAACCATCCCCAAGAAGAAGAAATGCAAAAAAGCCAAATGGTTGTCTGAGGAGGCCTTACAAATAGCTGAGAAAAGAAGAGAACTGAAAGGCAAAGGAGAATAGGAAAGATATATCTATCTAAATGCAGAGTTTTGAAGAATAGCAAGGAGAAATTAGAAAGCCTTCCTAATTGATCAATGCAGAAAAGTAAAGGAAAATAGAATGGGAAACACTAGAGATCTGTTCAAGAAAATTAGAGATACCAAGGAAACATTTCATGCAAAGATGAGCACAATAAAGGACAGAAACGGTATGGACCTAACAGAAGTAGAAGATATTAAGAGATGGCAAGAATACACAGAAGAATTATACAAAAAAGATCTTCATGACCCAGATAATCACGATGGTGCGATCACTCACCTAGAGCCAGACATCCTGGAATGTGAAGTCAAGTGGGCCTTTGAAAGCATCACTATGAACAAAGCTAGTGGAGGTGATGGAATTCCAGTTGAGCTATTTCAGATCCTAAAAGATGATTTTGTGTAAGTGTTGCACTCAATTTGCGAGCAAATTTGGAAAACCTAGCAGTGACTATAGAACTGGAAAAGGTCAGTTTTCATTCCAATCCCAAAGAAAGGCAAAGCCAAAGAATGTTCAAACTACTGCACAAATGCACTCATCTCACATGCTAGCAAAGTAATGCTCAAAATTCTCCAAGCCAGGCTTTAATAGTATGTGAACTGGGAACTTCTGCATTTTCAAGCTGGATTTAGAAAAGGCAGAGGAACCAGAGATCAGGTTGTCAGCATCCGTTAGATCATTGAAAAAGCAGGAGAATGCCAGAAAAACATCTCCTTCATTGACTACACTAAAACCTTTGAGTGTGTGGATCACAACAAACTGGAAAATTCTTCAAGAGATGGGAATACCTGACGTTACCTGCCTTCTGAGAAATCTGTATGCAGGTCAAGAAGTAACAGAACCGGACATGGAACAATGAACTGCTTCCAAATTGGGAAAGGAGTAAGTCAAGGCTGTATATTGTCATCCTGCTTATTTAACTTACATGCAGAGTACATCTTGTGAAATGCTGGACTGGATGAAGCACAAACTGGAATCAAGATTGCAGGGAGAAATATCAGTAACCTCAAATATGCAGATGATACCACCCTTATGGCAGACAGCAAAGAGGAACTAAAGAGCCTCTTGATTCAAGTGAAAGAGGAGAGTGAAAATGCTGGCTTAAAACTCAACATTCAAAAAACAAAGATCATGGCATCTGGTCCCATCATTTCATGACAAATAGATGGGGAAACAATGGAAACTGTGAGAGACTTTATTTTCTTGGGCTCTAAAATCACTGCAGATGGTGGCTGCAGACATGAAATTAAAAGACTCTTGCTCCTTGGAAGAAAAACTATGACCAACTTAGACATCATATTAAAAAACAGAGACATTATTCTGGTGACAAAGGTTCATCTAAAAAGGTATGGCTTTTCTGGAAGTCATGTATGGATGTGAGAGTTGGACCATAAAGAAAGCTGAGCGCTGAAGAATTGATGCTTTTGAACTGTGAAGTTGGAGAAGACTCTTGAGTATCCCTTGGATTGCAAAGAGATCCAGCCAGTCCATCTTAAAGGAAATCAGTCCTGAATATTCATTGGAAGGACTAATGCTGAAGCTCTAATACTTTGGGGACCTGATAGGAAGAACTGACTTATTTGAAAAGCCCCTGATCTTGGGAAAGATTGAAGGCAGGAGGAGAAGGGGATGACAGAGGATGAGATGGTTGGATGGCATCACCGACTTGATGGACATGAGTTTGAGCAAGCTCCAGGAGTTGGTGATGAACTGGCATGCTGTAGTCCTTGGCGTCACAAAGCGTTGAACATGACTGAATGACTGAACTGAACTGTCTGCTCCCCTCGCCATCCTGGGCCAGTTTTATAAGAATGGTAGAGGGGTCAAGGAGCTGAGTTGCATTAATGTAGAAAATGTATACAGGTTATTCAGTTGGGTCCTTCATTGTGAAGCACTGTTTGAAGCACATGCTTCCTACCATTGATGAAACTATATGAGGCCCTGAAACAGGAAGGGAAGCTCTTTACAAGGAAGATTCTCCTTTTGAACATTGTTACCTGTGGGTTTTAATTTTAAAATTGCTCTGACCATCTTACTTACAGCCTATAAATGCAACATCAGGAATGCAGATTAGAGAGATGAAGAGAAACTTGGTGCTTGATGACCCTTCTCGTCTGCTGTTGCTTTTGCTAATGTTTCCAAAGTGCTTTCCGGACAGATATACCTGTCTACAAGGTTAACAGCATCAAGTGACTTTTACCTTGCTCCTTGTATTTTACTTTTTGGTTGATTGTGGGAAACCTGGGCTTGATCCCTGGTTTGGGAAAATCCCCTGGAGAATGGAAAGGGCTACCCACTCCAATATTCTGGCCTGGAGAATTCCATGGACTGTATAGTCCATGGGTTACAAAGAGTCGGACACGACTGAGTGACTTTCACTTTTCGCTTTGCTCATAATGTGTCATTATGCTTTTCCACTTTGATTCTTTTATTGCTGAACGTGTTAGTAGTTTCTCCATGTTTTATTGATTAGTTACACTTTTCTTTAGAGAGTTATCATTCTGTTTGTTCCACAGCTTAGTAGCTATGGGACTTTGGAAAGTTGGAATTAACTATTACATTACTACAACAGTAGTAATGCTTACATGATAAAATTGGTGTGAGGTTAAAATGAGATATTTTTCTAAAGTTTCCTGTGTACTTGTATAATTAGAATAGTATCAGTTTGCTACAAATCAGTTTCTCTGTTTTTATTTCCCTTTTTGTGACATTATTTATTCTACACATGCAAATTTTAAATTGTATTTAGTCAAATATGTTACTTTCCTGTCATAATTTAAAGGTAAGACTAGGACAATAAGACATGGATTAAATACAGGAGTTAATGTAGCAACAGGTCAAGAAGCAGCAGTTAGAACCGGACATGGAACGACAGATTGGTTCCATATCGGGAAAGGAGTACGTCAAGGCTGCATATTGTCACCCCACTTATTTAACTTCCATGCAGAGTACATCATGCAAAATGCTGGGCTGGATGAAGCACAAGCTGGAAGAAATGTCAATAACCTCAGATATGCAGATGATACCACCCTTACGGCAGGAAGCGAAGAACTAAAGAGCCTCTTGATGAAGGTGAAAGAGGAGAGTGAAAAAGTTGGCTTAAAACTCAACATTCAGAAAACTAAGATCATGGCATCCAATCCCATCACTTCATGGCAAATAGATGGGGAAATGATGGAAACCATGAGAGACTTTATTTTCTTCGGCTCCGAAATCACTGCAGATGGTAACTGCAGACATGAAATTAAAAGATGCTTGCTCCTTGAAAGAAAAGCCGTGACCAACCTAGATAGCATATTAAAAAGCAGAGACATTACTTTGCCAACAAAGGTCCGTCTAGTCAAAGTTATAGTTTTTCCAGTAGTCATGTATGGATATGAGAGCTGGCCTATAAAGAAAGCTGAGCATTGAAGAATTGTGCTTTGAACTGTGGTGTTGGAGAAGACTCTTGAGAGTCCCTTGGACTGCAAGGAGATCCAACCAGTCAATCTTAAAGGAAATCAGTCCTGGGTGTTTATTGGAAGGAGTGATGTTGAAGCTGAAACTCGAATAGTTTGGCCACCTGATGTGAATAGCTGACTCATTTGAAAAGAACTTGATCCTGGGAAAGATTGAAGGCAGGAGGAGAAGGGGACGACAGAGGATGAGATCGTTGGATGGCATCACTGACACGATTGACGTGAGTTTGAGTATGCTACAGTAGTTGGTGATGGACAGGGAAGCCTGGCATGCTGCAGTCCATGGGGTTGCAAAGAGTCGGACACAACTGAGCAACTGAACTGAATAACCTGAAAGCAGAAGACATTTGCAAAGTTCTCCTAATATCTTCTATCTTCATTTTAATTATATACTCTTTGAACCAATTTGCCCCGAGTCAGACTTTTTAAATTACTGTATGATGTGTGGAGTTCTTATGCTCAACCAAGTCATTGACATGAAAATAGTTGCAAACTTACTATGAGAGAAGAGTCCAAGAGTTTTAACAATCTGTAAGTATATAGCCTGTGAGTTTGATTTCCTTTTTGTTTTTCTTCCAGAAACATGATCAGGGGCAAGTTCTGTTGGATATAGTCTTCAAGCATCTTGATTTGACTGAGCGTGACTATTTTGGTTTGCAGTTGACTGACGATTCCACAGATAACCCAGTAAGTTTAAGCTGTTGTCTTTCATTGTCATTGCAGTTTTTCTGTCTTTATACTAGGTCCTTTCTGATTTACATTGTTCACTGATTTTGTGAGTTTTTTTAAAAATTTTAATTTGAATGATTAGAGGTAATTCGTTAGCCTCAAACTTCAGTTTCTTATGTTTTAATCTGTTAGGTTATTTCCTTGGCTTTCATGATCATAAGTCATTCTACTAATCAAATGCCTGTTTCTCTCTCTATATGTCTTAGACAACTGAATGGCAAACCTAATTCATACTTTTTTGAGAGAAATATTGGGCATAAAAGTTATAATATTAACATTAAAATTTTGAAGTAAATACTTTTAAAATATTGATGTATCTTGAGTCTTTCATAAATCAGGCTGTATTAAGAGGAAATCAGTTTTTTGTGGCATTCATGGCAAGCTATTTCTCACCAAAATTCTTAATATGTTAATTGTAAATTTTCCAAGTACAGAGATTTACAGGAGATGCTTCCAAATGACAGAGGTTAAATTTCAGAGGTCTACAATTCTTGGGCATTAAGTTCCTTAGATTATTAACTAATTCCTTAGTAAGTGCAGTAATGATTGTTTTTATTAGAAAGATCACATGATAGAAATAGAAGATACCATGTGATGAATAACAGAAATAGTGAATTCTTTGTAAATTTATATGGTTATACAGTGGGGGTTTTTCACAAAAGAATATGATATCTTTTTCATTAGTAAAGGAGAATGACTAGAAGGAAATGTTTTGTATACAGGGGTGGCTGAACTTTAGAAATCAGTTTGTGAGGCCTTATTAATAGAAGGACTATGGAAAATATGAATAACTCTTGTGAGAAAAGTAGAGTTTCTTTCTGTCTCTTGTTCTCATTTGCTCTCATGGTTAGGTCCTGGATGTCTGAATGAATGGTTAGTGGGAAGTAAATATGAAATGTTAAATATTACTTTTTCTTGGCTTTGCTTACTGATTTTGTGTGAAAAACTTGAAGAAAATGTGGATGAAATAAAGCAAGATCCAGTTAGTCTCAGTGGAAATAAATCGTTTTGTACTGAACTGAAATGAGAAAAGTATGAGAAAAACAAACTTTTCTCATACTGTCTTGACTTCAACAGATGACTTGGGCTGCTCCAAGGGCCTGGAAGAAACAATGTTATTTCTTGATAAATAAATGCATGTGAGAATAGAAGTGAGGAGAAATGACAGTAATGCCACCTTTCACTGAAAGATAAATTGTTAACCAGGCAAACACCTGAAAGGTATCTACTACAATGTGCAATATTGAGATTTAAAAAAATAGATAATTCTTACTTGATCTTACTGACACTTATAGGTCAGACTTTCTAAATATAAGCCTGTCTTCAGATAGATTGAAGAAGTGATTAGTAAACAGAGGAGAAAGAGATAAACTATCAATACTTAACCAGCATGGTCACTAAGAAGGTGTTCCAGAAGGACTTGTATGTGAGACCACATGTATTACAGGAAGTTAAAATTCTGTCACATAAATTTATACACAAGAAGACATTTCTACTGTAAAACAATTACAGCAGGATGAATGTGAGGAAGCAGAAATATTTTGAGCTAGGTTGGTCTTTTTGCTGTCTCCTACTTTTTGGTGGCTTAGTTGTAAAGAATCTGCCTGCAATACAGGAGACTTGGTTTCGATCCCTGGATTTGGAAGATCCCCTGGAGAAGGGAATGGTAACCCACTCCAGTATTCTTGCCTGGAGAATTCCATGGACAGAGGAGCCTGGTGGGCTACAGTCCATGGGGTCGCAAAGAGTCAGACACGACTGAGCATTAACACACACACTTTTTCTTAATTTGTTTTACTTTTCTATCTTGAGCATTCCTTCTGAAATAAGATACATTCCCAGGGGCCAGTTGCTGATGATCCAAAAGAATTCTACCACTCCCTGTGGACCCCCCCACCCCCACCCCGCACCCTACCAGCTTAGAATCATACAGTTTCAAAGAAGAGAACAAATTATTTTGTCTACCACCTTTAATTTTCATGAGAAATACCCCAATCCAAGGACATAGAAGAGATAAAGCCCAAGCTGAAAAAGAACATTAGTCGCTCAGTTGTGTCTGACTTTTTTGCGAGCCCACAGACTGTAGCCCACCAGGCTCCTCTCTGCATGGGATTTTCCAGTCAGATTACTGGAGTGGATTGCAATTTCCTTTTCCAGCAGATCTTCCCCACGCAGGGATTGAACCTGTGTCTCTCAGATTTCAGGCAGATTCTTTATTGTCTGAGCCATCAGGGAAGCCCTAAAGCCCAAGCTACATGAAATTAGACTTGAATCTCCTAACTCCCCCTGCAGGTCTTTTCACAGCACTACAACTTCAGTATTTAAATATTCAGAGGAATCCGTGTAATGGGAAAACATGCCTGAGGAGGAGCCTTTAGAGCACAAATCTCATTATTGTCCCATTTCTGATTGTCAGTATGAAGTGTATCAAGCCTTTAAGGATAATTAACGGACTGAAGGAGAAAAATGCCATTTTTAAAAAGAGAAGGAGTAAGGGCGTGACATTTATGAAATATCTATTGTGGACTTGTTAGTAAACCAAATTCTCACAATAATCTTATGAAACTGTTATTAAAATTTTCCCGAAGATGAAAAACTGAGGCTTACAAAACTTGTTTAGTTACAGAGATAATTAAGTAGCTGAGAAAGGATTTGAAGTCATATTTATCTGACTCCAAAGCCTTTGTTTCTCTACTGAAAAGTATTGCTTCCCAAGAGACAATGATATAGATACACAGGACTTATAAAAATGAACATACTGAGGAGAGGGGGTGATCATGCCATAAAATTACCAGCAGTGATCAAAAGGAATTTGGTAATATTCCTAAAAAATGAATTGTTGTCAATTCTTATTAGTTAACAGTTTTTTTCATCTTAAAGCTTATATATGTTATTTATACATGTACGTGTATAAATGTATGTTGCGTGTGTGTATATATATATATATATATATACACACACATATATACACACTATATACTCACTTTACGGGATCAGAATTAATATTGTCTAGGCACATAGCTACTGATATCAGTTTAACTGATAAACTAAAAAAGCACTTAGCATTTGATTTTAGAGTTATATGTGGAAATACAGAATCATAATTGACTATCCTTTGCTTTAGAATCTTCCCTGGCAACGAGTTCCAGTGCAGCAAACAAAATTACTTAAAGGCTTTGAATTTTGAAATTTCTTCTGCTTTGATTTAAAACTTATTTATCAGAGCTTTACCTGTCAGCATAATGTCTTATATAATAATTTTGTTCAGTAAATATGTATTGAATGAGACGGCAAAATAATGAGTAAATGGCTATAATTCATTATCCATGATTTCTTTAATTTCATACACACTTAATGGTGATGTACCTTGGTGGCCTTTAGCAGCATGATTTCAATAGAGCCTTGATCCTTATATTACTTGTGTGCATCAAGGGTAATATATTTACTTTTTTGTTTCCCCCCAGAGTGAATTATAGTGCCTTTCAGTGAGACAAAGAGTGGACTAAATTGATTATTCTTATACTTATTCTTTCTTCAGTTTCATCCTTCTGATGATAGTTTTGTTATGGTTATGATATTTTACTGGTTTATTACTATTTCCATATCCCCTAACCTTGTGACTTTGAAATTTGAACCTATATCAGAAACACCTGAAGGCTTTTCACAGTTCAGGATTTCTGGACCCTATGCTTAGAATTTCTGATTCAAAAAGTCTGGGGTGGAGCTCAGTAATTCACACTTCAAACAAATTCCGCCATAATGCTAGTGCTGCCAGTTCAAGGAACCACATTTTGAAAACCACTGCTCTAACCCAGTGGGCTGTTAATTAAGTAAGAAATGATTCATAGAAAATAATTTAGTGTACTATTTGAGTTAATTTTACCATAACTCAGTATTCTTGAATTATTTTATCCAGTTTGAGGAAATATAGCAGTTACATTGAGGATGATTTATTTTGACACACCACATTTTAGTACGACATGATTGCTGAAATGCTTTTATTTTCTGTCATGTTCTTATAGTATTTCTCTCACGTTCCATCTGTTTCTACTGTGTACCTCAATTCAACTCTTACTGCCTTTTGTATAAGCCTCTTCAGTAGTCTGCCAAATGGTAGATCTTTTTTTTTGTTCTCTCCTGGTTTCATTTGCGGAGGGAATGGCAGAGGGATCTGGGGTGCAGAGAAGTATTTCACAGAGAATCAGTAACGTATACAGAGTTCCACAGTGAAGAGAGAGGATTGATTTTTCTTTTTCAGTTACCAACTATTTATTGAAATGGTTTATTTTTTATTGTGCAACCTTCCTAAACTCACTTACTGATTCTAGTCACTGTTTGTAAATTCCCTAGAATTTTCTACAGAGATTGTCATGTAAACATATGGTCAATTACATTTATTTAAAAATTTTTAACCAACTCTGTATTCAAGAAAGAAACCAGGATACACGATTGTGTATCAACCTGGTATCATAAGGCCTTCCTAAATTCACTTATTACTTCTGGTATCTTTTTCTTCATTGATTCCTTAGAATTTTCTGTGTAAATCATGTCATATGTGAATAGCAACAGTTTTACTTCTTCCTTCCCAGTCTTTATTTATTTATTTTTTTGCCCATTATTTTTTCATTCTTTGTTTCATGAAAGCTGAGACTATGAGGATACTGATGAATAGAGGTGAAGGGAACAAACTGCCTCGCCTGTTCTCTGTCAGAGGAAAGTACTCAGTGTCTCACCATTAAGGATGCTTTTACCTGCTGGGTTTGTTTTTTTTAAAAAACAGTATAATTAAGGCATAATTGGGTAGTTTAGTTGCTAAGTTGTGTCTGACTGTTGCAACTCCATGGACTGTGCAGCCTGCCAGGCTCCTCTGGCCAAGGGATTCTCCAGCAAGAGTACTGGAGTGGGTTGCCATTTCCTTCTCCAGGGGATATTCCCAACCCAGGGATTGAACCCAGGTCTCCTGCATTGCAGGCAGATTCTTTATCACCTGAGCTACAAGGGAAGCCCAAAGGCATAATTTACATAGGATAAAATCCAACATCCGTTCATAATGAAAACTATCAGCAAACTTGGAAAGGAACATTACTGCTGTGATAAAGGACGTATACTAAGCACAGGTGCATCAGGTAACTGTAGAGTAAAAGCACAATGATATGTCACTGCACATCCATTGGAATAGTTAAAAGATGAGAGTCTCACAGTACCAGGTTTTGGCTAGGATGTGGAGCCACTGGGACCTTAAAAGGATACAACCACTTTGGAAAGTATAGTTTGGCAGTTTCTTATAAACTTGAACATAGGTTTAATACATATCTCCAAGCAGTCCTACCTTTGGGGTATTTATCCAGGAGAAAATGAAAACACATTCTGTGAAACTTTGTATACAAATGATCATAGTAGCTTTATTCATAATAGCTCATTCCTGAATTAACTTCAGCATCTATCAGTAAGTGAATGGATGAAAAATAATTGTTATGTTTTTACATAGTGGAATATTATATGGTATATACTCGATTATTCTATTCATAGTAAATTGTAGAGCAAGCAAAACTTGTCCATAGTGACTGAAAGCAGATCAGTGATTGCCTGGGGGGTTGAGGGGCTGATTGCGAAAGGATACAGGGAACTTCTCAGCGTTGTAGAAGGAGGTCGGTAGTGAGGCCCTGCATGACTTGGACTGTGGATGGAGAATGAGTGCCGTCTGGCTGGACCCACATCCGTATTCTGCTTCCCTTTGGGTGAACGGTTATCTCAGTTATCGGAAATGAATATCATTTCCTTATATTTCCAACTGCTTCTTTTTCCTGGGGTTTTGGGATCTTCCTGTGCATGCACAAGCTGAACCGTCAACCAGAGTTGTGATGGCTTTTATATCTAGACTTGAGTTAAACGCTTCTACTGTTTCCTGTCTATCAGGATTTCCTCCTCAAGGATTTCCTCCGCCTGAACTCTGTCCATTGACACCTCAAGTTAGTGAGACTGTCCCCTACCTTGTGCTGGATTTGAGGTTGCCCTCAGGGAAAAAACTGCAAATGTATAAATCTCACCTATTGCAGTTTTTCTGTTTTTCAAGATTAAACTTGGGTACTGTTTCTTCTGCCTGATTTTGGTTGCTTTCTAATGTCAAATATTGTACATACACACAGAATAAAAATGAGTGCCATGAGCAGACAAGAAATTTTAAGGACTTCTTAGATTCTGTGCTTACAAGGATTAGTGGAAGAATCAAATAGAGGGAATCAAAAAGAGAATGTAGAAGAGAAATATGGGGGAAGTGGGAGAGTTTTCAGGGTGATGCAGTACAGTTTGTCAAACAGTTCACTGAGAAACTGTTTGAAACATCTAGGCTCTTAACCCCTCAGGCAGTGTGTACTGTTCTTTGTAGAATAAATATATTTGTATGTTTGGCATGAAGGTGCAGAGAACTATCTTCTTAGCGATATGATTAATCTGCCTTGAGAGTCCAAATGAATCTTTTGGAAAACGTTTTACAACTAGTAGGACTTAAAACTGAACAAACAAGTGTCGATCACTTTCTATGTACTGATTAGGGAACATAATCCAACAAAATAGCAAATTAAATAGATTTTCTTTTGAAAACCCAAATCCATTAAATATCTATGAATAAACTTTTGATATTACAGGTATCAGAACTTATAGAAAGAAAACCATAAAACTTAACAGGAAGAGATACTAGACGACATGAGTAAATGAAGAAATAGCCTGTTCAGGATGAGAAAGAATGTTATGAAGATTTCACTAACAATTGCTAGTTAGAATCTGAACTGAATTTTTGGGGTGGAGTGAGTGAAGTTGACCCCATCACCCTCAAGTTCATCTTGCTCCATCTTCATGGTTTAAGTCAAGAGTATACCTTCTGTCTAATTGCCATCACTGAGGAAATCTGTGATATTTCCCAGTGCTTGTTAGTGTACTTCTCTAAGCTGTGCCAGCCTCACATATCTTGTATATTTAAACATGTGGATCTATGATATCAGAATGTTTTGAAGGGGAACTAAGTGAGGAAGGCAGGCTATGGGGAATTAAATGGTCCCAAATTTTGATTTTAGACAGACAGTAAAATAAATATAATTTATGCTTTTTTTCTAGAAAATATGCAGGAAAAAAATCACTAGATTAATAAATACATGGGTTAGAATGTGGATAAATGGGTGGATACCTAGGGGGAACAGATGTGTTAAGTAGGGATAAAACCATCTGATTATTGGCACAGAAATAAAAACTGCTGAGTCATTCAACAGGGTTAGTTAGCCCTTCACCAGATAATTTTAGTAGATGTTATATGCTATATTTTGTGCCAGGTACTCACCCTTTCAGCTTTGAATAAATCAGATATTATTCCTTACCTTAACGAGTTCATAATCTACAAAAGGAGATAGGCAATAAAAAGTAAAACAAACACATTGCAATTAAAATGTTACAAAGGAATTTAATGTTCCTTACCAGAAGGAAAATAACTAAGTAGATAGGAGCTTTGTGATATATTTTTGATAGGGCAGTCAATGAAGGCCTTTCTAGTGAAGTGAAATTTAAGTTGAGACAGATAACAAAAGACGTCAACCATGGTAAAAGCTGGGAAAGGACATTCTTTGCATCAGGATGCTTGGAATTGAGGCATCTTGGAGAAACAAAAAGGAGGCCATTATGACTGAAGCTAGGAAAACTTCAGTGGAAGAAGTTAAGGAGACAAATATATCATTTAAATATGAAATCTAAAAAAAGGATACAAAGGAACTCATCTACAAAACAGAAATAGAATCACAGATGTAGAAAACAAACAAGAGTTACAGGGCAGGGAAGGAAGGGGGATAAATTGGGAGATTGGGACTGACATATACACACTACAGTATATAAAATAATTAACCAATGAGGACCTCCTGTATAGCAGGGGAACTCTACTCAATACTCTGTATTGGCTTATTTGGGAAAAGTATCTAAAAGAGAGTAGATATGTGGATATGTAAAAAAAAATTTGACAGCCACAGATCTGGAATTGTCAAATCTGAACTGGACACCTATTTTGATGGGTATTGTAAGGCTTCTAAAACTTAGCAGGAGTCTAGAATTGCCTCTTTGAAATATACATTTTTTAAATTAACTGAGGCAAATAAAACATTAAAGAAATAAAAAAAGAAGAGGTAAGGAGAGACCATGTAAGCCATAGTAAGGCCTTTGGATCTTACATTAAGAAATTATCAACAGATACCAAGCAAAGGAGTGACACTTTTAAAAGACTATGCTAGGGACTTCTCTGGTGATCTGGGGTTTGGGATCTTCCTGTGCATTCAAAAGCTGAACCGTCAACCAGAGTTGATCCAGGAGGCCTGGGTTCAATCTTTGGTAAATTAGATCCCATGTGCTGCAACTAAGAGTTTGCATGCCACAACGAAGGTCAGAGATCCCAAGGGCCACAACTAAGACCCAAAAAGAAAAAAAAGTAGGACTAGCTTCTGGAGGATGAAGGATGAGAGGAAGAGAAGAGACAGACTACGATTATTAAGAGGCTAAAGGATGGTAGCAGAGTAGGTGGAGAAGAATTGTTAAGTTCTAGGGATGATTTGGAGGTAGAATTAGTTGGATTTGATGTGTTGGATGTTTTGGACAGTGGAAAGAAAAGACTTGTGGATTACTCTCAGCCACTTGTTGTGTGCACTTTATTGGGTCAACTGTGGGTGGTAGCAGGATACTTTATAAGTAACAATATATAAGCTTATATTTTTCTAGTGCTTTGAAAATACTGCTGTATCTATGACCTCGTTTTGTGTTGTTTTATTTTTTTAACTGAAACATTGGCTGTTGAAATGTTTTCTGAATTTATAGTTTTCCTGAAATAGAGCCTAAGTGGCATTCAGAAGTGTTTAGACTATTTGAAATTTTCATATACAAAAAAGCAGTCTTTCTCTAAACATTGTCTCTTAAAAAAATTAGTGTGGGATGTTTTTAGGGGGAGTATTTTGTTTTCTTTTTTGAGGAATAGAGAAGGAGTTAAATTTTTTTCATAAGAGTAGATTTTCATGATTTGTAAATTTTGTCTGAATGAGAGCATAAAGCCAAGAGTATTTTTATGAGAGATAAAGAGAATTTTTAAAAATTGATAGGCTGTTAATACTTAACAGAATCAATTCATATTGTAGTGATGAAGCATTTTTACTTTTGGAATAGAGGTTATTACACACTATAACTTAATGAGAAATTTAAATCAAAATCTTAAATCACAAATATATTCAGTACTTTCTTGTAGAATTTTGTTACATTTGATATGAGTGTGTAATTTAGTGATTTTTTTCCCCCTCACCTAGTAGGCCTTTTCAAAAAATGCAATTTTTAGCATTAATCTTCAAATGGAATAGATTTGCAAGAATTGATGTATTAGTTCCTCAAGGAAAAAACAAATCAGTCTTACTTATTTATTTTTCAGAGGTGGCTGGATCCAAACAAACCAATAAGGAAGCAGCTAAAGAGTGAGCAAACATATTTACTTGATGTTATACAAATATACTTTATAAAGATAAAGGATTAATATAATCTGATTAATTAGAACTGCTTTTATTAATTCTAGGAGGATCTCCTTACAGTTTGAACTTTAGAGTCAAATTTTTTGTAAGTGACCCCAACAAGTTACAAGAAGAATATACAAGGTGGGTTTATGGAGCATATTTTTACTTGAAAATATTGTCAAAACTCTTACAAAATTTTGAAATTAGGCAAAAATACATGACCATGACATAGTTCTGAGCTTCCCTGCCAGCACACAGAATAGGTTGTGGATGTTTTAAGATAAATTTCCTCCTCCACTTTTAGATGGCTGGGAGAGATTTAGGAGGTTGTAACCCTAGGGCCAGCTCATCCAGCCGTAAGCAGCTTCCTGAACCATGTAAATACTAACTTTGTGAAAAATGGTTCAGAAGCACTGCTGTCACTAATTGTAGTAATTAGATGATGCTGCAGTTGTATTCCAGGGATTCTGCATAGTGACAGTTATCCAGTTTTTTTTTTCCCCCTTGTGAAAGCATATTCCGTATTTTACTTCCGTTGAAGAGAGCATAGACTTTATTAAATGCATAACCATTGTGTGTAGGAGTGATGGTCAGGAGGTGTCTTTGTAGAGCATGCTGGCAGAGAGTTCACTAGCACATTCAGGCTGAAAATCCCCACATCACTGGCCATTTTAAGTTTGATCTTCATTTACAATTAATCCTGTTGTCCCTTCTACTTGACATAATGTACACAAGAATGACCCAGATAAGCATTTTGACATCACATAAATGTTAGGTGAACTGTTTAAGGTAGAAATCATGGGGAATAATCGCAGTGTGGTAACTGTCATTATTAAAATAACTTGAATGATAACCTTACGTATTGCTTGAAAGACAGAATTAGTAGTTTTTGTTTTTAAAGACAGAATTAAAAATTAGTATATTATACCTTCCACATGATATAAGAATATAGGTCATTGACTATATTCAGAATTACTCTAAAAGATAGGTGACAAATTAAATATCTGAATCCCATGGACAGAGGAGTCTGCTGGGCTACAGTGCATGATGTTGCAATTAGTCTGAAAACACTGAAGTGATTTAGCACGCACACACACCCCTAAAGCTATCTGTAGGTAGGCTGTTAGATGTTAATGTTTTCATTATCCTTTAGAATACTTTGGTAAAGTGGAGAAGCAAAGCACTGTTGAGAGTCCTTTGCTATGTGTTTGTTGTGGGGCAGGGTGTTACCGTTTTTATAACAACTCAGGAATATAGATCCAGGATTAGGTAGTCCTAACCTTTGACACTAATAATGTCCAACATAATTTATCTTGAAAGGCAAAGTTGTATCATATGAAAGCCTTAGTTTAATATTGTAACTCTTAATCAGTCAGATTTTGTTGTTGTTAAATAATTAAAATAATAGGATCTTTTGTCTTAATAAATAGTTCTCAGTATAATAAAACTTTCCCAAATTTTGGATGAACTTCAAGGAAACTGCTCTGAATTACTGAAAATTGGGAATTATAAAGCATTTTAAAATGCATTTTTTACTGGTACATGGAACTTGAAATCAAATAACCAAGTATTCCATAATATGTATTTATGTAACTAGTTTTTAAATGTATATGAAAAATAAAAGACCAGTAATTTTTAATTGGATTTCTAACGTGTTTAATGTTTATGGAAACATTGTTAGCATAAACAATTAAAATGTCAATTTTAGCTATATTCATAATTTACTTCACTCAAAACAGTGTCTTTAAATTTCTTAATAAGCTTGATGTGTTGGTTCTTTTATAGCCTGTGTTGAAACATAACCAGGGAATAAATGTTTCACTGATAATTAAAGTCAAACTATCTTCATGAAGTAGAATAAAGTAAAATCACGTTTGGTAGTAGTAGTGGAATTGTGCTAAAGTTTATCAGTCTAAAATATGTTTTCCCTAGAAATAATGCATTATTTTAAAAATCCTTTATAATGTAATGTCCTGGAATCTTGTAACTGGTGCTTTTTGGTAAAATGAGTAAATGGCAAATTTTAATTTTATTACCATTTATACATCAAGGATTTTCTACCCTATTTACAAGTTAGAATCACCATAGGGGAGCTTTAAAACATGCTGATACCATGGCCAGACCCCTAGATATTCTGATTTAATAGGTATCAGATGAGACCTGGCTTCCAGGTGGTTCTATTAATAATATGCAGCCAGGGTTTAAAAAAAAAAGACTCCTTTAAAACTTTAGTGGTTATGGTCATGAGTAGGGTAGGACACCCTTAGCCACAGTTGCTCAGTTTTAAGGACTGCTTTAAACCCCACAAAAAGGAAGTCTGCTGTGCTTCCTTGTCTTGAGATTCTTTTTTGTATTAGTGGTTAAAAAAAGAAAAAAGAATTACAGACCTTTCATCAGGTTAAATGTCATTTGTATTAACAGGTGCTGGCATAACTAGAGTTGGCATTTTCTTAGGAGTCATTACAGTACACTGGAGAAGGCAATGGCAACCCACTCCAGTGCTCTTGCCTGGAAAATCCCATGGATGGAGGAGCCTGGTGGGCTACAGTCCGTGGGGTCGCGAAGAGTTGGACACGACGGAGTGACTTCACTTTCACTTTTCACTTTCACGCATTGGAGAAGGAAATGGCAACCCACTCCAGTGTTCTTGCCTGGAGAATCCCAGGGACAGGGGAGCCTGGTAGGCTGCCGTCTATGGGGTCGCATGGAGTTGGACACGACTAAAGCGACTTAGCAGCAGCAGCAGCATTACGATACAAACGACATTTCTTTCATACCTTTTCAGTGCTTAGTATATTCAGTACATAGTAGGTGTTTAGTGCATGATATGCTATTATATTATTTTTACAACTTAAACAGATTGTCTCTACGTTTAGGTCAGTCATTATTAATCTATCTTAAAGGTCTTTAATTGTCTTTAAAAATTGGACTTTTATCACCATATTTAGGGCCCCTCGGATACATATACTAGGCAAGTGATATTACTTCCTTTTTACAAATAGAGAAACTAAGGCTCCACCAAATTTTAAGTAATTTGCCAAAGATCATAGGCTGGTTTTACTTAGGACTTTAATTCTGGTTTCCACTCCATCAGTTCTTACTGTTCAGTGTGTAAATCAAAATTCAGGAAGCATAGATGTTATTTGTATAGGATTTACAGTATTATATCAAGGATATACACATTTCAGTCTTAACTATAAGACTGTTTCCCACCAGAGATCTTTAACTTTTAATTATGAAATCAAGTAAACCAGATAGAAATATGTTGTCTTGGGTTGAGTACATGGATAATATTGTAATACTATATATTAAGCCTCACAAGGAGTTTATGTACTTCATTAATATATGAAGCCAGGATATTTGTATCAGCTGTTTTATATCTGATTCTCTGAAAGATCTTAATTACATTCTTTGGTAATTTGATTGTCATGGAACTCTTTAATAACTGGAATAGCCAAACAACTAAAATTTTAAATAATTTTGAGTCTGTGGTGTACTTTTTTTAGTGGGGTGAAATGAAAGTCTTAATTCTCTGTTTAAACATTAAAAGCCACACAATTTTATCTTCTGCCCACATGATACAGCACAGGTGCCTTTACCCAGGCACCAATAAACCCAGTGAGGGAATGACTGTACCCACCAGAAGGGACAGAAGGGCAAGGCCATCTTGTGAGCAACCTTGGTATTCTTAGTATAGGATACTTAAATTTTTGTTGGTTTTAAAGGAAATTGGCTACTTGGCAATTTTAATAGTAGAGCAACAGTAAGGAAGGGAACTCCACCCCCCCCCCCCCCACCCCCCCCCACCCCCCGCCGCCCCCAATCAAAGAGAACTGTCTTAACTCAAATGAAGATGGAAAAGTGCTTTTCTACAGTTAGCAACTTCTTGTTGCCTGATGCTGTAGTGAGCAACATAGGCTCACTATGTTGAGCTGGCCTCCTGGCTCAGCAGAAAGAGTGACTTTCTTCAGTTGATCGCTAGTATGTTGCTACTGTCAGTTCTCTGTGTCTCTTGACTTACATTTCCTGTGCTTTCCAGTTCTACTTTTGGCAAACACCAATCTTCAGAGTATTTCTCCCTGATCTTCTTCAGTCATGTAATTCTTAAAATCATGAGAGTTTTATAATAGAAGCTAGGAAACAAAATATTTGAAGTATAAAATTTCATTTATCAAAGAATTCTAAATATTTGGATTCATGAATTTATGAAAGTTTATTTTAAAATATCTTTACATGTGCTAATATGTTCATTATAAAAGCAAATATTTCAGTTTTATTTGTTAATGTAAATATACAGTTTTTAAAACTCTAAATTTTGTAATTCCAATAAATACTAATTTTCTTTTTTTCCCCAAGGTACCAGTATTTTTTGCAAATCAAACAAGACATTCTTACTGGAAGGTGGGCTATTTTAAATTTTTAGTAATGGGCTTTAAAAATACTTTTAATTCTGCATTTAGTAGTTTGTGATCATTGCAAACAGATTATCTACTGAAAGATGGCTCTATGTAGCATGAATTCCTTTCATCAGATAAGTTCATTACTTAATAGTTAAACATGTAAATCACCTGGAAACTTCAAGTGTGAATAATATAATTTAAATTATAGTGCTTTTAAAATTATTGTGTTTAACCTTGGGTTATTTTCTGTTTTATTTTATTAGATTGCCCTGTCCTTATAATACTGCTGCTCTTCTGGCTTCATTTGCTGTTCAGTGTAAGTATCAGCCCAGTTTTTGGCCAAATAGCATATGATTGCATGGTTTCTGTTGATAGAGCATTACCTTTAATGTATGAGTTATTCAGACGTATGTTACCATACAGAAAAAAGTGACTGCACAGAAAACATAATAAAACATCCAATTAGCAATTACTTTGGTTCCTGGAAAGACTTTTCCTGAAGTTGTTTCAGACCTAGAAAAATGTTAAATGTGTCATTATAACTTGCTTAAATGGTAACAGTAGAAACAGATATTTTACTTCCAGAAATATAATGGAATTCATGACATTGTTGATTTGGCAGTAAAACTTGAATATTTGTTTATAAAGTGTTAATATTTTTTCCATTTATTAGCTGAACTTGGAGACTACAATCAATCAGAAAACTTGTCAGGCTACCTCTCAGATTATTCTTTCATTCCTAATCAACCTCAAGATTTTGAAAAAGAAATTACAAAATTACATCAGCAACATATGTAAGAATTTATTTACTTTTCTGCTTACTTAGTAAACTTCTTGATGATATCTCTTCTAGAGAAATGTTTTAAATTATTTCTAATGTGGTTTTATTTACTTTATATAGAACAGTTGCTATTATATAAAATAGTATGATTACTATAAAGAAATGTAGGTAATTTATACTAAAAAATATCACTTATTTCATAGAATGCATGCATGCTCAGTCATGTCCAACTTTTTGCAACCCTGTGGACTATAGCCTGCCAGGCTGCTCTGTCTGTGGGATTATCCCAGCAGGAATACTAGGGTAGGTTGCCATTTCCTTCTCCAGGGGATCTTCCTGACCCAGGGATTGAACCCACCAGTCCTGTGTCTCCTGCATTGCAGGCAGATTCTTTACCTGCTGAGCCATCAGCGAAGCCCATTTCATAGAATATATGAGGCTTATTTTCATGTCTGTTAAGAAACATAAAGCTATATGTAAATAGACATAGCATTTGCTATTCTACAAAGTTGCCAGTTCTTTAAAAAGGAATTTTAGAATATTAATAATGTACTCATAATATACAAATCAATCTACTTAGCATTCTTTTCTAGTTTTTAGCTGTGTGAAAGAAATCCATTCTGTTCGGTAATGACTCTACGTTAGTCCAACTCTTTGCAACCCCATGGACTGTAGCCCACCAGGCTCCTCTGTCCATGGAATTTTAAATGAATAAAAAACATTCTTTTGAAATAGTAACATTTTTCATTCATAACAATATTCAGCATTGATATTTTGTGAGTCTAATTTTCTGTGACATGAGTTTTCAAGAAGAGATTCATTGCTTTGAATAGAAAGTTGTATTGTTTATTGGTTCAGAGTTCAGTTTTGCTTTACCACACTTTTCAAAATACTCCTGGAGTATTTTGCAGTGTTAGGTATTGATTGAAAGACTAGATTCTAAGAGCCTGAATCAGACTCATTCAATCTGGTTTGAAATTCTAATGAGGCAGCTTACTATCTTAAAACCTTGGCCCAGTCACTCTATTTCTCTGTTTCCTTATATGTAAATTGGGGATGATAAAGTGATCTACCTCTGGTGTTATTTTACGGATCAGGTGAGTTTATATATACAAAATACCCAGAATAGTGCTTGGCACATAGTAAGCACTGAAGAAATATTAACTCTTAGTAAAAAGAAACTTACTTTCATTGAGTAATGGCCCATGTGTCAAAAACAGGTTAGCAAACTATGACCCCCTGCCGCCTTTTGTATGGCCTACAGGTTAATAAAAATGGTTTGTACATTTGAAATGGTTGAAGAAAATCAAAAGAAAAATAACATTTCATGGCACATGAAAGCTTGAGAAATTTCACTTTTCCATGTCCATAAATGAACATTGGCACACAGATTCCCTCATTGTTCTACATTGTTAACAGCAGAGCTGAGTTGTTGAAACAGAGACCTCAATGGCCTGAAAGCCTGAAGTACTAGCTGTCCAGCTCTTTCCAGCAAAGGTTTGCTGACCCCTAATCTAAAATAAGACTAATGACTGAAAATTTTAATAGATTGGCTTCATGAGGTGTGGGGACTGTTTTGTTCTAAAAGTAAATGTCATTTATTATAAAAGTTCTACACATAGCATATCTGAACTAAGGGTTTGAAGATAAATCAGATTTTTAAAAAATTTACCAATAATGAAAAGCCTCTTCTGTCAGAAGAATGTTTGTACATTTTACAAAGTGTTGGTTATTTTGCCTTTAAGAAATGATTCTGCAAACTTTTAAAGAAAAAAAAAAATGGAATCAACCAGTTTAACTGTGGGGCTTGGAGAAAAAGTAGAGTATTTACTTAACTTAATTGAATTTTATAGAAAACTGAAGTATATCTGCTTTTTTTTTTTTTTTTTTGAGGAGTCCTATTTTTATGTTCATACATTGGCAAGCTGCTTACTCCCTTTTCTGGTATCATTAATGAATGGTTATCTTTGCATTTTTAATTTGCTGCTTTTGCTCTGCTAGAGCCTGATATCAGATAACCAAAGTTGTTAGAACTATATATAATAGAACCTTTTTAAAGGCTTTGCATTTACAGTAGTAGTTCTCACACTTATGTTCATAAGAATCACTGGAATATGTCTTAAAATATAAATGATTTGAACCCCTTTTATTCTAATACTGGGTTGTATAGAACAGTACTTCTGAAACTATCTGTGATGGAAGGCCAGTTTTCCCCACAGTCTCTCATGGAACAGTACTTCTGAAAAATATAATAAAAATGAATCACTCGAAAAACAAAATGGAGAAATAAACAAAGGCTTTAAAAATTACAGTTGCTTTTTGTTGTCGTTAGATGCAACAGATGTAAAATAACTCTGCCAAAGTGCTACGAAAGGCTTTGACGCTCTTAATTTCTGTCCTTGTTACGAGTCAACACCTGTCTGGGCACCACACCCTGAGAAACCCTGCTCTGGAGCTCGCCCCAAAGACTGCATATGTCAGAAGTACCTTGTGTGATTAAAATGCACATGTGGAGTGTAGACCAAATTTTGAAGAATACTTGTTTTGGTCTGAGAGTGACTTTGTAACATCCATAAGTATAGCTTGGAACTTTAAAAACTTGACCCATTCTTGTGTTTCTGGAAAATAAGAACATATTCTACAAAATAGTTAGCATTACTGAAAATGTACCCTCCAGAAAAGGTAGCTGTTACTGTACATAACTAAGAGGAATAGTCGTACATTTTGTATTTTGTAAAAGATTTAATTAGAATGCCGAAAATTTTCTAAATAACCTTTATGTAACTTGGTCATATTGTGATTGTTACAGTTTTTAACCTAGTGATGTTTTTACAGAGGCTTATCTCCTGCAGAAGCAGAATTTAGTTACCTGAACACAGCACGTACCTTAGAACTCTATGGAGTTGAATTCCACTATGCAAGGGTAAGTGAAGAAAACATTCTGATGTTGAGTTAAGCATAAATATTCAGTAAAAAAAAAGTTTTTAATTCCCTGATAGGATTAGGCAACAAATGGAATAGTGAGTGCCACCAACATTGCAGTGACAATGTCCTTTGAATATAAGTAATTTTACTAACCCAGTCACTCAAGATTCATTACCTGACAAGAACCATGAATTTTACATATTATTTTTCTTCAAGGTAGTGTGTTACAAGGATAATTTTTGCTGACCATAAGAGACAGTGCCTTTAGAATTTTTATTTTGCAAACTAAAAATTGTTACAATAAAAGTAGTTATTTGTAGTTTTCATTTTTATGGAAATCATTATTATAAAAGATGATTCCACCTCACTGAGGCCTGTGTTACTACATTCTTTTCATCATCTAGTGATATCATTATAAATTTTTACTTATAAAGCACAAAATCAATTGTATTTGCATATTTTGGTTTTCCCCCTACACCATCCCTTTGTTAACACGAAATTTTATAATTACTGGCTTTTCCTGTATAACACCCTAACTTCTTGTTCACTGTGTCAATTTGATGCTTCCAGAAGACTGTTATCCTCCTACTGTAAGCATACATGTATGTAGCTGTCCTTTGTTTGTGTGCCTCGTCACCTCGATTCCTTTTTATGATTGTTTTATCAAGAGGTTATATTCCTTTAGAAGTAATTATCAAGAGGTTATATTCCTTTAGAAGTACCTGAAGTACAGCTGTTCTCTATACCTGATGAAAAGTGGGATTATAGGTAATCATCAGTTGAATTGGTAAATAGGTTTATGTTTTCTTGGGACAACTACTAAGCCTCATAAGGATACCAGCTTGAAAGGAAGTTAAGTTTTCCTTAGGTAATTGTTCTGAATTTATTTTTGTATACAGACATACACATACCCACAGATAGATAGTAGTTTGAGAACTGAGTCCTACTCCATGTAATGGTTTTATATAGGGCTTCTTTTGGCCATTTTCTCGGAGAGGAGGATTGATTAGTTCTTACTTTTCGCAAAGCTTGTGTCAGTCATTCCTTTAAAAAAAATCAAATGACTTGCTTTAGTCACATGACTGTATTTGGTAATTCTGAGCATTTGTGACTTGAAAACCTGTCTGGTTTTCAGACAGGTTTACCTTGAAGTGTTTAAGTAAGTTCCTCTTGAACTTTTTATATTCTTTAAAATGGGCCCTTCACCCTTCCTCTCTCTTTGTGGCTATTACTTTTGGACACAAGTTGTCACTAGATTTTGTTTTTTTATTATAATACAGCTTAAAACAAATGGAATTGTAAATATGTATACTAGTCTGTGGTTAACAGTAAAAAGACCACTAAAGTCAGTCATTTTAGTCCTGAACGGTTTTCTAAAGGTAGTTTAGACTGCTGTCTGCTTTCTTTGACTGCTGTCAGTGAAGTACAAAGAATGTTTGTTGTTATTCTTCAGTCTCTAAGTCGTGTCTGACTCTGTGCCACTCCTATGGACTGTAACCCACCAGGTTCCTCTGTCCATGGGATTTACCAGGCAAGAATACTGGAGTGCCAGTTTCTTCTCCAGGGGATCTTCCTGACCTGGGGATTGAACCTACATCTCCTGCATTGGCAGGCAGATTCTTTACCACTGAGCCTACCAAAGAATGTTAGATATTCCTTTTTTAAATTAAGTGACATGGTTGGATCTCATACATAATTAACTTTTATTTTTTATTGATTTGCTTTTTGTTGTTTAAATTATTACATTGTAAAAAAAAACTCTCAGAAAACCATAAATGTGGAGTACCAAATTAAAGGAATTTTTAAGTATTTTGTACAGACTCCAAAAAAAATGAGCTAGGAAAAGGTGTTTCTATTGTATATGGATATGGAGAACTTAAGAAGATGTGCAGATGTTAAGTGAACGTGAAGGGAAATTTTCAGCATCAGAAACAAAAAGGGACAAAGGGAAGAGGGAAGAGGACACATAAAGAAAATACTTGTTTTAACTGAATAACAATATTTAATTGAATATAAAATAATACTTTATTTTGAAAAGCAAGGTAAGATCTTTTCTCTCTGCCTGTAGACTGTAGGCTGAAAAAAGATCAGGGTGGAACCAAGTTATATATAGCAATCTGCAAGATATGAAACATCTTAGAACCTTCTTTGTGGTGCATCTGTTACATGCCTTGTACATTGTAGGCACTGAGGATGACTCAGTGAACAAAACATCAGTCATCCATGCCCTCGTGAAGCACACTAGACAGTGAGGGGAAAAAGTTAGACCTGTACAAACAAACATTTGAGAACATGAAAGGGAAAGTACAGAATACTGTGGGATCCTATGGCAGGAACTTCTAATTGAGCTTGGGAGCAGAGCATAGGGAAGGCTTCTTAGGAGTAATTCACTGAAGCCAGAAAAATGAGTAAGAATTAATTAGCTAAGATAGTAATTCCCATCACAGACCCATCAAGATGAAGGAAAACCTGAAATCAAGAGGGAACATGGCTTGGTTGAAAACATGAAGACATTTGGTATGCCTAGAGGATTATATGAATAAGAGAAGTGTAGAAAAGTAAAGAATGAATGACAACTTCACGATTAAAGGGAAGGAAAAAAGATTTGAGGGGAGGGAGCATGGGAATATTTGTTTCTTAAAGTAACACAGTAAATACAGTTTTTCTTGGTGTTCAGTTGTATGAATTTTAACATGTGTAGATTTGTATAACCACTGCCACAAGCAGAATACAGAACGATTCCATCACCACCACCCCTGCCTTGCCCCTAAAAAACTGCACTCCTGCTCCGCCTAAGTAGTCCAGCCTCATTCTTACCCGCAGTTTCTAGCCACAACTGGCCTATTCCCTGACTCCATAGTTTGTCTTTTCCAGAATGTCTTATAAATGGAATCATACTATAGTATGTAACCTTTTGATACTGGTTTCTTTTACTTAGGGACTTCCCTGATCACTCAGTTGGTAAAGAATCCACTTGCAATATTGGGAGACTTGGGTTCGATCCCTGGGTTGGGAAGATCCCCTGGAGAAGGGATAGGCTACCCACTCCAGTATTCTGGCCTGGAGAATTCCATGAACTATGTATGGTCCATGGGGTTGCAGAGTCGGACACAACTAAGTGACTTTCACTTCACTGCACTTCACTTATTTTAATTAGAGTAATGCATTTGGGATCGATCTGACATACTGTGCTTCAATAGTTTATGCCTTTTATTGCTGAAGTGTATTCCGTTGTGTGGATGTACCATGGTTTGTTTCTCCATTTACCCATTGAAGGATATCCTGGGTTGCTTCCCTAATTTTTGTTTCTTTTTTTTTAATAGGCCTACTGCAAAAAATCATTTATAATTTCTATATGGGTTTAAATTCTCATTTATGTAGAGTGCAAATCCCAGAAAGGTCTTTCTAGATCATGCAGCAAGTGTATCAGTTCAGATCAGTCGCTCAGTCGTGTCCGACTCTTTGCAACCCCATGAATCGCAGCACACCAGGCCTCCGTGTCCATCACCAACTCTCGGAGTTCACTCAGACTCACGTCCATTGAGTCAGGGATGCCATCCAGCCATCTTATCCTCTGTCGTCCCCTTCTCCTCCTGCCCCCAATCCCTCCCAGCATCAGAGTCTTTTCCAATGAGCCAACTCTTCGCATGAGGTGGCCAAAGTACTGAAGTTTCAGCTTTAGCATCATTCCTTCCAAAGAAATCCAGGGCTGATCTCCTTCAGAATGGACTGGATGGATCTCCTTGCAGTCCAAGGGACTCTCAAGAGTCTTCTCCAACACCACAGTTCAAAAGCATCAATTCTTCAGTGCTCAGCCTTCTTCACAGTCCAACTCTCACATCCATACATGACCACAGGAAAAACCATAGCCTTGACTAGATGGACCTTTGTAGCTTTATATGAAATTACCAAATTGTTTTCTAGAGTACCTGAGCCTCATTGCATCCCCACCAGCTTATTTACAAGTTCCAATAGTTTTACATCCTTTTTAGCATATGGTACTGCCCGTTTTGTTTTGTTCTTTTTAAGCTTTTCTGATAAGTGTGTTTTATCTCATCATGGTTTTACTTTGTATTTTCCTAATAACTAATGTTGACGGGCTTTCCTGATAGCTCAGTTGGTAAAGAATCTGCCTGCAGTGCAGGAGACCCCGGTTCTATTGCTGGGTTGTGAAGGTCTGCCGGAGAAGAGATAGGCTACCCACTCCAGTATTCTTGGGCTTCCTTTGTGACTTAGCTGCTAAAAATCTGCCTGCAGTGTGGGAGAACTGACTCTACGCTTGTGCATGACCAGATGGTCAATACCAAAATCAGGTTATTGTATTCTTTGTAGCTAAAGATAGTGAAGCTCTATACCGTCAGCAAAAACAAGACCAGGAGCTGACTGTGTCTCAGATCATAAATTCCTTATTGCAAATTTCAGACTTAAATTGAAGACAGTAGGGAAAACCACTAGACCATTCAGGTATGACCCACATCAAATCCCTTACGATTATACAGTGGAAGTGACAAACAGATTGAGGGGACTAGATCTGATGGACAGAGAACATAGTTCTTCAGAACTATGGACAGAGGTTCATGACATTGTACAGGAGGCAGTGATCAAGACCATCCCAAAGAAAAAGAAACACAAAAAGGCCAAATGGTTGTCTGAGGAGGCCTTATAAATAGCTGAGAAAAGAAGTGAAAGGCAAAGGAGAAAAGGAAAGATATGCCCATTTGAACGCAGAGTTCCAAAGAATAGCAAGGAGAGATAAGAAAGTCTTCCTTAGTGATCAATGCAAAGAAATAGAGGAAAACAACAGAATGGGAAAGACTAGAGATCTCTTCAAGAAAACTAGAGATACCAAGGAAACATTTCATGTGAAGATGGACACAATAAAGGACAGAAATGGTATGGACCTAACAGAAGCAGAAGATACTAAGAAGAGGTAGCAAGAATACACAGAAGAACTTTACAAAAAAGATCTTCATGATCCAGATAACCACTATGGTGTGACCACTCACCTAGAGCCAGACATCCTGGAATGCAAAGTCAAGTGGGCCTTAGGAAGCATCACTAGGAACAAAGCTAGTGGAGGTGATGGAATTCCAGTTGAGCTATCAGGTCTGTTCAGTTCAGTTGCTCAGTTGTGTCTGATTCTTTGCGACCCCACGGACAGGAGAATGCCAAGCCTCCCTGTCTTTCCAATGCACGGAGTTTACTCAAACTCATGTCCCTTGAGTTGGTGATGCCATCCAACCCATCTCATCCTCTGTCATTATCTTCTCCTCCTGACTTCAATCTTTCCCAGCATCAGGGTATTTTTAAATCAATCAGTTCTTCGCATCAGGTGGCTAAAGGATTGGCATTTCAGCTTCAGCATCAATCCTTCCAGTGAATATTCAGGATTGATTTCCTTTAGGATGGACAGGTTGGATCTCTGTGCTGTCCAAGGGACTTTGAAGAATCTTCTCCAACACCACAGTTGAAAAGCATCAGTTCTTTGGCACTCAGCTTTCTTTATAGTCCAACTCTCACATCCATACACAACTACTGAAAAAACCATAGCTTTGACTAGACGGACGTTTGTTGGCAAAAGTAATGTCTGCTTTTTAATATGCAGTCTGGGTTGGTCATAACTTTCCTTCCAAGGAACAAGCTTCTTTTAATTTCATGGCTGCAATCACCATCTGCAGTGATTTTGGAGCCCAAGAAAATAGTCACTCACTCTTTCTACTCTTTCCCCATCCATTTGCCGTGAAGTGATGGGACCAGATGCCATGATCTTAGTTTTCTGAATGTTGAGTTTTAAGCCAACTTTATCACTCTCCTCTTTCACTTTCATCAAGAGGCATTTAGTTCTTCTTTGCTCTCTGTCACAAGGGTGGTGTCATCTGCATATCTGAGGTTACTGATATTTCTCCTGGCAAACTTGATTCCAGCTTGTTCTTCATCCAGCCCAGCATTTCTCATGATGTACTCTACATATAAGTTAAATAAACAGGGTGACAAAATACAGCCTTGACATATTCCCTTTCCTATATGGAACCAGTCTATTCATGTCCAGTTCTAACTGTTGCTTCTTGATCTGCATACAGATTTCTCAGGAGGCAGGTCAGGTGGTCTGGTATTCTCATCTCTTGAAGAATTTTCCACAGTTTGTTGTGATCCATACAGTAATGGCTTTATCCTAGTCAATAAAGCAGAAATAGATGTTTTTCTGGAACTCTCTTGTTTTTTCAATGATCCAGCGGATGTTGGCAATTTGATCTCTGATTCTTCTGCCTTTTCTAAAATCAGTTTGAACATCAAATACTGTTGATGCCTGGCTTGGAGAATTTTGAGCAGTACTTTGCTAGCGTGTGAAATGAGTGCAGTTGTGCAGTAATTTGAGCATTCTTTGGCATTGCCTTTCTTTGGGATTGGAATGAAAATGGACCTTTTCCCGTCCTGTGGCCACTGCTGAGTTATCCAAATTTGCTCCATATTGAGTGCAGCACTTTCACAGCGTCACCTTTCAGTTGAAATAGCTCAACTGGAATTCCATCACCTCCACTAGCTTTGTTCATAGTGATGCTTTCTAAGGCCCACTTGACTTCGCATTCCAGGATGTCTGGCTCTAGGTGAGAGATCACACCAGTGTGATTATCTGGGTCATGAAGATCCTTTTTGTGTAGTTCTTCTGTGTATTCTTGCCACCTCTTCTTAATATCTGTTTCTGTCAGGTCCCTACCATTTCTGTCCTTATTCTTGCCCATCTTTGCATGAAATGTTCCCTTGGTATCTCATTTTCTTGAAGAGATCTCTAGTCTTTCCCATTCTGTTGTTTTCCTCTATTTCTTTGCACTGATCACTGAGGAAGGTTTTCGTATCTCCCCTTGCTCCTCTTTGGAACTCTGCATTCAAATGGGCATATTTTTCCTTTTTTCCTTTGCTTTTCACTTCTTTTCTTTTCACAGCTATTTGTAAGGCCTCCTCAGACAGCCATTTTGCTTTTTTTGTGTTTCTTTTTCTTGGGGATGGTTTTAATCCATGTCTCCTTTACAATGTCATTAACCTCCGTCCATAGTTCATCAGGCACTCTATGAGATCTAGTCCCTTAAATTTATTTCTCATTTCCACTGTATAATCATAAGTGAAAGTGAAAGTCAAGTCACTCAGTTGTGTCCAACTCTTTGCGGTCCCATGGACTGTAGCCCTCCAGGCTCCTCAGTCCATGGAATTTTCCAGGCAAAAGTATTGGAGTGGGTTGCCATTTCTTTCTCCTGGGGATCATCTCAACTCAGGGAACGAACCCGGGTCTTCTGCATTGCAGGCAGATGCTTTACTTTCTGAGCTACCAGGGAAGCAGTGTGGGAGGTATAATCATAAGGGATTTGATTTAGGTCATATGGTTTAGTGGTTTTCCCTACTTTCTTCAATTTAAGTCTGAATTTGGCAATAAGGAGTTCATGATCTGAGCCACAGTCAGCTCCTGGTTTTGTTTTTGCTTACTGTATAGAGCTTCTCCATCTTTGGCTGCAAAGAATATAATCAATCTGATTTCATGACAATTTTGTAAATACTACCCAGGTCATCCTTAGACTTCTGCCAGCCATTCCAGAAACCTTCTTTACACCCTGTCCCAGCTCCTGCCCACCTTATGTATTTTTTTGTGGTTTTATCACCCAGTGTGTCTTTCTAGATACTATAATTTATTTTGCTTTGTGTTTTGAACTGAATAACTTTAAATGTCTTTTAATGCCTTCTTCCTTTACTGTATAGAATTTTTTTGTTAAAGAACTGGGCCATTTCGCCTTTAGTTTCCCACAGTCTGGACTGCTGATCACATATTCATGGTATAATTCAGTACATTCTGAGGTCTAATGAAGTTTTCACAGAGAAGTTGGACTTGATGTAGACTTTGGTTAGGTTTGATATGATCCATCAGAGAGACATTAAGAAGAGACGCTGCTAAGTCACTTCAGTCGTGTCCGACTCTGTGCGACCCCATAGACGGCAGCCCACCAGGCTCCCCCGTCCCTGGGATTCTCCAGGCAAGAACACTGGAGTGGGTTGCCATTTCCTTCTCCAATGCATGAAAAGTGAAAAGTGAAAGTGAAGTCACTCAGTCGTGTCCGACTCTTCACAACCCCATGGACTGCAGCCTACCAGGCTCCTCCATCCATGGGATTTTCCAGGCAAGAGTGCTGGAGTGGGGTGCCTGAGAACAGTATTAATAGAACATATAATTATGGATATACAAAACACATGGAAGTGACCTGATGGGAAACAAGTTTTTACTCTAGTAATTAGAAATTATTGAAACTACATTTTAGACATTTTTTCCTACAGAGACAGTTATAAACTCTTGGTTATATTTTCATCAGTTAGTTCTATCTTCTGATCACATGAATGCTAGGGATAAAAGCATTATTGCTATATTAGTTTGCCTGTAGTATGTCTCAAATTAAGCACTCTTGCATGCATGCACAGTTGTGTCTGAATCTTCACGACCCCATAGACTATAGCCTGCCAGTTTCCTCTGTCTATGGAATTTCCCAGGCAAGAATACCGGAGTGGGTCTCAAGTTAAGCAAAACTATTTCAAGACTTTTTAGCAAGTGAGGAAACTTTTAATTCTACTTAGTTTGTTAATAGTTGCAAGTCAGTTGTTCAAGTTGAATCAGCATGAAAACTCACTCATGAAAGCACAATTCAAATTTTCTTCCACACTCTCCAACAGTGTTCCCCACTCTGTTTTCCTGTGATGTTTTTATTGTATTATGTTAGTTAAAGAATTTCTCCTTATATTGGAAATACTGTTTTATTACAAATTGCCTTTCACTATGCTCTGAACTACAGGTTTTATTCACCTTTGCAATCCTGACACCATATTTACACAGTGATTGGATTGTAATAGTTTTAGAAATGGAAAGATGGATACTAACTTAACATTCTACAAGATGTGGTCTTGGATTTTCTATCCCAAAGAGTCCAGTTATAAACTATGGAAAAGCCTAAGATTATTTTTGCTTTACATTATTAATGAATTTTAATAATGCAACATTTAAATTTGATTTGAAGTATGTCTTATTTTTATGATTGTAATAGTTACCATCTGGGTTTATATATATTGCGCAGTTAACTGCTGCCTTTGATATAATGTCACATTGTGTAAAATAACTAATCATATTTAAAAATTATATCTTTATCAGTTAAAACTCATTATCTTAGATTTCCCATTTTTTTTGTTTGTTTTTTGAAGGATCAAAGTAACAATGAAATTATGATTGGAGTGATGTCAGGAGGAATTCTGATTTATAAGAACAGAGTACGAATGAATACCTTTCCATGGTAAGAACTTCCGTCAATACTTTTCACTTTTACTATTGTATTACCAAATATAGTTCATATTTTTGTTGAACTATTTAATGTTATCATACAACTTTATCCCACTTACTTGGAATCTACTAGAAGATACAAAAATAGTTGAATTATTTTTTTCAAAAATTTCTTAGCTTAAAGAAAATACTACTTTGCAAGTTTTTCCTCTTAGACAGTCTCTCAATTTGTACTGTAGTACAATAGCTAATATCATCATGTACACTCTGTGTCTTGCACCTTGCCAATTGCTTTGGATACAGTTGTTGTTTAGTTGCTAAGTCGTGTCTGACTCTTTGTGATCCCATGAACTGCATCGTGCTGGGCTTCCCTATCCTTCACTACCTCCCCGAATTTGCTCAAACTCATGTCCATTGAGTCAGTGATGCTATCCAACCATCTCATCCTCTGCCACCCCCTTCTCCTTTTGCCTTCAGTCTTTTGCAGCATCAGGGTCTTTTCCAGTGAGTTGGCTCTTCACATCAGGTGGGCAAAGTATTGGAGCGTTGTACAAAGTATTGAATACAGTACCTCATTTAAATGCATTTGATGGGTGCTAGTTTATTAGTTGGAACACTGGCATGGTTTAGATTGGTGCTGGGAAAGTAAGGTGACTCCCTGTGGTTTGAAACTCATGTTTCTTTTGTCTCATTGCTCTACTGCCCTTAGCATTGTTGTCCTTGTCCTAACTGTCCAGTGACTTACCAACCATCACTTTAGCATCCCAGAGTGAGGTAGAAAGAGAAGTAGCATCTACCACTACCCTTTAAGGGGATAGCCTGAAAATTGTAAACACGACATTGATTTTTGTGCATATGTCATATAAATATCTTAGGTTTTTGAAAAGTAAAGACAATGATTTTCACTAAGGGAAGAAAGGAAGAAAGTTAGTCGCTCAGTTGTGTCCAACTGTTTGCAAGCCAATGGACTGTAGCCCACCAGGCCCCTCTGTCCGTGGATTCTCCGGGCAAGGATATTGGAGTGGGTTGCCATTTCCTTCTCCAGTGGATTGCCGTTTCCTTCTCCAGTGGATCTTCTCCACCCAGGGATCTAACTTGGGTCTCCTACATTTCAGGAAGATTTTTTACTGTCTGTGCTACCAGGGAAGCCCTAAGGCCAAGCCCAAGCCCTTTCTAAGGAAGAAATAAATACAAAAGAAATATATTGGATCAATCTGTTTATTTATATATTTCTGAAATGAGATGGCCAGGCTTTTCAATATCTGTGATTATTATTAATAGATTTTTGTAATTAGTCACTTATATAACACTTAATAGAAATATGATAACTGACAGAAGCTATTATTTTAGAAAATCACCACAATTATGTTGAGAAAAGAAACATAAATTTCCCTGGTAGGTCACTAGGAAAAAATTAAATATAAAATAAAAAGCTGATGCAGTGAACCTCTTCAAAATTAAATACTTTTGTTCTCCAGAGGACACTGTAAACAAAATGAAAAGGTAAAACTCAGTCTTTTGTAAAGTATATATTTGATAAAGGACTTATCCAAAAAATGTAAAAGACTCTTAGGTACTTTAACTTTTTAACTTAATTTAAAAGAATTGGAAAAATTTGTGAATAGATACTTCCACCAAAGGAGTTATATAAATGACAGATAAGTACAAAAAAATGCTCAGTCATCAGTGAAATGCAAATTAAAACCACAGTGAACTATTTCCATTCACCCACTGGAATAGCTCCAATTAAAAAGAACAACAGTGGGACTTCCCTGGTGGTCCAGTGGCTAGAACTCCATGTTCCCAGTGCAGGGGACTTGAGTTCTATACCTGCTCAGCAAACTAGATCCCACATGCCCAAGTAAGAGTTCGCATGCTGCAACTGAGACCTGGTGCAGCCAAATAAATAAATATTTTAAAAAATGATAGTACCACGTGATGGCAAGGAAGCAGAGCATCTAGAAACCTCATATATTGCTGGTGGGAATGCAAAGTAATAGACCAACTTGGGAAAACTGGCATTTCTTAAAGATTAAATTTAGATTAACCGTATAATCTGGCAATTCTGTTCCTAGATACTTGCCCAAGAGAAATGAAAACGTAAGTTTGTATAAAGATGTGCACACTGTGTTTATAGCTATATTATTCATAATAGCACAAAACAGAATTTCAAATGTCTATCAGTTGGTGACTGCACAAGCAAATTACATCTATGCAATGAAATACTGTTTAGCAGTGAAAGAAATGAACTGTTTGACACACTAAACAATATGGGTGAGCCTACCTTCAAAACATGATGTCAAGTGTGAAAAGCCTGACACAAAAGATGACGTACTCTGTTTCTATTTATATGAAATTCTGGAAAACACGTATTATAGAGACAACAGACCACTTGGTTGCCAGGGATTAAAAATGGGAGGAAATTGACTGTAAAAGGGTGCTAAGGGGACATTTTCAGGTGATGCAAATTGCTATATGGTGATTTTGGTGGATGGACATTATATAACTCAATACATTTGTCAAAACTCATTAAATTGTTCATTTAAAATTGGGATATTTCATTTTATATATAGATTATACCTCTCTAAAGTTCATTAAAGAAAGCCAAAGATCATTTAATGTTTCATGTCATATCTTTAAATTCTTCTGTGTAATTCAACTTGTGTTATGGTTAGAGGAAAGTACAAAACAGCTTGAGACATGGTCCTTGCCTAAAAGTGAGCACATAAAAATTAATTACAAAACATAAGAAGAAGATTGGTGAATTAAGTGTTTCAGAAAAAACAGTTATGATTGTTTATTTTCATAATGGTAAATGTGTATCTTTAATTTTAATGCTTTTCTGATTTACTGAAGAGAATTAAACATTTTTTATTAACTTTACATATTATATAAATGTCAAAATCAGAAATTCTTTTCAGATAATACGGGTTAAAATGATAATCTAAATTTTTCTGTATTTTCAAAATTCTTTATGCATATATATATATTTATTATTATAAAATAAAGATTCTGGAAGAGTTTTTGACAAATTACTTTGGAAGTACCAATGATATAATTTTACCAGGGAAAATTTTAGTGTCTTCATGATATTTAAGGTGGTTTTTCGTTTTGTTTTGTTTTGTTTCAGTTGGAGGATAATTGCTTTGCAGTATTGTGTTGGCCTTTGCCGTATTTGAGGTGGTTTTTAAAGGATGAATAGAAATTTCCTCAATGAAGAGGGAGTATGGAAGAGGAATGTGTGTCTGGAAGGTTCAGTCAGAATTTGGGGTAAAGGTACCAAACATTTGCAGAGGCCTCATAGTAAGACTCTGGAGAAGGAAATGGCAACCCGCTCCAGTACTCTTGATTGGAGAATCCCATGGAGGGAGGAGCCTGGTGGGCTACAGTCCATGAGGTCGCAAAGAGTTGGACACGACTGAGCGACTTCACTTAATTTCTTTCATAGTAAGAAAGGATGTGGCAAGTTCAAATGATGGGATATGTGGTTTGATTTTTATTTATTTATGTTTGGCTGTGCTGGGTCTTGGTTGCTTTGCAGACTTTTCTCTAGTTGCAGAGAGCTGGGGCTACTCTTCAGTTTCAGTGCATGGGCTTCTCATTGTGGTGGCTTCTCTTGTTGAGGAGCCCAGGCTCTAAAGCACATGGGCTTCAATAGTTGTGACATGTGGGCTCAGTAGTTGCAGCTCACAGGCTTTAGAGCACAGGCTCAATAGTTTTGGTGCTTGGGCCCAGTTGCTCTGTGGATTGTGGGATCTTCTGGATCAGGGATCAAACCCACATCTCCTGCATTGGCAGGTGGGTTTTTTTTACCACTGAGTCACCAAGGAAGCCCCTGTTTTTTTTTTTTTTTAAGTTATCTTCACTGAGGACAGAAGCAAGGGAGTAAGATTTTAAGATGATATTGCTTAAAAGAGAAATTGGATTCAGATTTTAAAGGATCTTATATATTCCATCTGCTGTTGTTCAGTTGCTCAGTCATGTCCAACTGCATGATCTCAGCACACCAGGTCTCCCTGTCCTTCACCATCTCCTGGAATTTGCCCAAGTTCATGTCCATTGCATCAGTGATGCCATCCAGCTGTCTCATCCTCTGATGCCCCCTTCTCCTTCTGCCCTTAATCTTTCCCAGCATCAGGGTCTTTTCCAGTAAGTCAGCTCTTCACATCAGGTGACCAAAATATTGGAGCTTCAGCATCAGTCCTTTCAAAGAGTATGCAGGGTTGATTTACTTTAAGATTGACTGGTTTGATCTTCTCACTGTCCAAGGGCCTCACAAGAGTCTTCTCTAGCACCACGGTTCCAAGGCATCAATTCTTTGTCATTCTGCCTTCTTTACGGTCTGGCATTCACAGCCGTATATGACCATTGGAAAGACCATAGCCTTGACTGTACAGACCTTTGTTGGTAGAGCGATGTCTTTGTTTTTCAACACACCACCTAGGTTTGTCATAGCTTTCCTGCCAAGAAGCAATCATCTTCTGATTTCATGGCTACAGTAATCATCTGCAGTGATTTTAGAGCCCCAGAAGAGGAAATCTGTCACTGTTTCCACCTTTTCCTCTTCTATTTTCCATGAAGTGATGGGACTGGATGCTGTGATCTTTCTTTAATATTTAGTTTTATGTCAGCTTTTTCACTCTCCTCCTTCACCCTCATCAAGAGGTTCTTTAGTTTCTCTTTGCTTTCTGCCATTAGAGGGGGGTATCATCTGCATATCTGAGGTTGTTGATGTTTTTCTCCTGCTAATCTTGATTCCATCTTGTAACTCATTCATTCTGGCATTTCTCATGATGTGCTCAGTGTATAAGTTAAATAAACAGGGTGACAACAAACAGCCTTGTTGTACTCCTTTCTCAATTCTGAACCAGTCAGTTGTTCCATACAGGGTTCTCACTGTATGTATACAGGGTTCTTGACCCACATATAGGTTTCTCAGGAGACAGGTAAGATAGTCATGTATTCCCATCTCTTGAAGAGTTTTCCACAGTTTGTTATGATCCACACAGTCAAAGGCTTTAGTGTAGTCGATGAAACAGAGATAGATGTTTTTTTGTGACCCCCACAAAAGACTGAGCCAGACTTGCCAGTCAGTGTCCAGGAGTCTCCAGTGGAGGTGTGGGTCGACAGTGGCCTGTCATGGGGTCAGGGTCACTGACTACAACAGTCCTGGGAGCTGTGGTGGGGTGGCCTAAGTCCTTTCAAAGGAGGTTAAGGCAAGGAAGAAAATCACTCATGGATTTTAATGCATTTTATCTGTACCTTATAACCCTGCAACTTGGATGTCCTTAGCATTGTTTTGTGGATAAGGAATAAGAAATGCCAGAGAAGCTAACTGGGCCAAGGTTAATAAGTTTGATAAATATGAAGTGGAACCTTAAACTTGGGTCTTTCAGATTCTGAAACACAAGCTTCTCATTTAACCTCTTCTTTGAAAAGTAGAGCTATGTGTAGAATAAAATTACTTCCTCATTTCTTTCTATATATGATTAGCCCTAAATTATCCAGTTCAAGTTCATGCTTTAAAATGTTGAGTACTGGATTGGGAATTACTTGGATTCTGTAAATTAGACTTCATTAAAATTACTGCTCATCAAAAAACATCATTAGTAAAATGAAAAGGGAAGGGGACAGTTCTGGTTCCCAGTCTAGCAGGTAAAGATTTTGCAACTTGTTACTCCTATTCTCAGAAGAAAAAAAAAAAAAAACTCTGAAAAAACTCAAATCAACAACTCTTTTTAGATCTTCTAAAGAATTGAAAACACAGGGCATACTGCATTTCTGAAAACTGAAGAAACAGATGAATACAAGAAATGACAGCTTACCAGGTCTAGAAACCACTGCTACAGCAGTACCTGGCAGGAGTACATAAAGGGTGGTTGACAAATTGCTGGAGACAGAGCAGAGACTAGCTTGTCAGATAAACACTCCCTCAGGCCTTGCTTACTTAGGAAGGGCCCTTTGCTACCAGTGATCTCAGGGCCAAGATTGACAGAAAATCCACTTGTGATTGAAGGGCAGGGTATAGGGGTTGAGCAGGAAAGTAGTTTGAAATATGCTCAGAGCCTTCTTTTCTCATTAGCAAAGATCTGTCCTTAAGGAAGTCTATTTATACTTAATCAAAATGGGTATTACCAGGGCCTAACCGAGGTGGAGGAAGGGAAGCCCTCTCTCTGCTTTTTGTTTCAGCTCTGGAAGGGTGAGTTGCAGAGCACTGAAGGGTGCAGCCAAGAGGCCCAGACCACTAACCCACTGAGACCGGATCACAGGATTAGAGACTGGCATCTGCCCAACCCCAGACTTAACTGCCACATCACCAGGGCTCCTGTATAATAACGAAGGTTCAAAATTTAACTATAAAGCTCAGACCAATTAAGAAGGACTCTCTTGGGAAACCCAAAGGCAACAGAGGAGACAAAATCAAGGACAGTAGAAGAGATAGCCTCAAATGCTTACCACAGAAACTGTTCTTCAGAATAGCAACAATTTGAATTGAATTAGTTTCTAAAGGAATTCATGACATAGGGCACTGTTGAAAATAATAGACCAGTGTGTTGGCAGTTAGAGAAGTTCACAGCTGGGTGTGGTTTTTGAAAGGATGGGGTGACTGGTACTACCGTCATTTCAGTATTACTTTGGGCACACCCAGGGCTGTGCCTTCCTGAAGAGCAATAGCAGAAACATAAACTGAAGATTGGGGTGTAGAGTTCATGCAAGTAAACTGCCAAATAATAATAAGCTGGGAAGATGGGATTTTCCAGGCAGGAGTACTGGAGTGTGTTGCCATTTCCTTTTCCAGGGAACTTCCTGACCCAGGGATCAAACCCATGTCTCCTACATTGCATGAGGTTTCTTTAGCACTGAATCTCAGGTTCAGTGGGAAGCTCAGGTGTGTCATGTAGCTAATGCATTACAGTAAGCAAATAACAAGGCTCAAGATCCACTGGAAATCAAAGCTTCCATCATCTTGGATCTAGTTGGTTCTAACCAGTTTTTGTCATGTCCTGTGGCTGTGTCATTCTTTTAAAGGTTGCGCCCTGCCCCCTTCCCTCGTTTCAATACTGTGCCTAGCAATAGCAAAATACATATTCCTTTCAAGGATACATAGCTTATTTATTAGAAGAAGAAATATATTAGCCATAAAACAAGCTTCAACAGTTTTTTTTTAATGAGTTATAATTAGTGTAACATTAGTTTCAGGTATACAGCATAGTAGTTTAGTATTTTGTATACATTATGAAACAATCACTACAATAAGTCCAGTTTTCATCCGTCACTATATAAAATTATTATGTGTTTTTGACTGTATTCCCTCCGTGTGTATTACACTCCCATGACTTATTTTACACCTGGAAGTTTGTGCTCTTAATTCCTTTCACATATTTGTCTTTATCTGCACTGAAGCCTCCCCTCAGCAACCATTCATTTGCTGTTTATATCTGTAAGTCACTTTTTTGTTTTTTAGATTCTACATATAAATAAAATCATAAGGTATTTGTTTTTCTAGTTATTTCATTTTCATAATACCCTCCTGGTCCATCCATGTTGCCACAATGACAAGATTTCTTTTCAATGACTGAGTAATGATGCTTTTAAACTGTGGTGTTGGAGAAGACTCTTGAGAGTCCCTTGGACTGCAAGGAGATCCAACCAGTCCATCCTAAAGGAAATCAGTCCTGAATATTCATTGGAAGGACTGATGTTGAAGCTGAAACTCCAGTACTTTGGCCACCTGCTGCGAAGAACTGACTCATTTTAAAAGACCCTGATGCTGAGAAAGATTGAATTTGGGACAAGGAGATGACAGGATGAGATGGTTGAATGGCATCACTGACTCGATGGACATGAGTTTGGGTAGACTCTGTGAGTTGGTGATGGACAGGGAGGCCTGGTGTGCTGAGGTTCATGGGGTCGCAAAGAGTCAGACACGACTAACCGACTAAATTGAGTTGAACTGAACATCCATACACATCTACACACATACATCACATCTTTATCCACTCATATGGACACTTAGATTGTTTCTGTATCTTGGCTGTTATAAATAGTTCTGCAGTGAACATTGGTTGTTCAGTTGCCAAGTTGTGTCTGACTCTTTGCAACCCCATGAACTGCAGCACTCCAGGCTTCCCTGTCCCTCACCATCTCCTGGAGTTTGCCCAAGTTCATGTCGTTGAATCAGTGATGCCATCTAACCATCTCATCCTCTGTCTCCCCCTTCTCCTCTGCCCTCAATCTTTCCTAGCAGCAGTCTTCTGATGAGTTGGCTGTTCACATCAGGTAGCCAAAATATTGGAGCTTCAGCTTCAGCATCAGTCCTTCCAATGAGTATTCAGGGTTGATTTCCTTTAAGATTGACTGGCTTGATCTCCTTGCTGTCCAATGGACTCTTAAGTCTTCTTCAGCTCCACAGTTTGAAAGCATTGGTTCTTCAGTGCTCTGCCTTCTTTATGGTCCAGCTCTCACATCCGTACATGACTACTGAAAAGACCATAGCCTTGATTATACGTACCTTTGTCATCAAAGTGGTATCTTTGCTTTTTAATACACTGTCTAGGTTTGTCATAGCTTTTCTTCTAAGAAGCAATCGTCTTTTAATTTCATGGCTGCAGTCATCATCCACAGTGATTTTGGAACCCAGGAAGAAAAATCCACCTTTTCCCCTTCTACTTGCCATGAAGTGGTGGGACCAGATGCCATGAACTTAATTTTTTTTGAATGTTGAGTCTTAAACCATCTTTTTCACTCTTCTCTTTCACCCTCATCAAGGATTTCTTTAGTTCCTCTTCTCTTTATGCCATTAAAGTGGTATCATTTGCATATCTGAGGTTGTTGATATTTCTCCTAGCAATCTTTATTCCAGCTTGTAACTCATCCAGCCCAGCATTTCGCATGATGTGCTCTGCGTATAAGTGAATAAATGGAGTGACAATAAACAACCTTGTCATACTCCTTTCCCAATTTTGAATCAGTCAGTTGTTTCATATAAGGTTCTAAATGTTGCTTCTTGCAGTGAACAGAAGGATACATAAATCTTTTTGATTCAGTGTTTTTATTTACTTTGGATAAATACCCAGAAGTGGAACTGCTGGATCATACAGTAGTTCTGTTTTTAGTTTTTTTGGGGCCCCCCATACTGTTTTCCATGATAATGGCACATATTTACATTCCCACCAACTGTGCACAGAGATTCTCTTTTCTTCACATCCTTATCAACATTTGTTATTTCTTGTCATTTTGATAATAGCCATTCTGACAGGTCTGAGATGGTATCTCATTGTGGTTTGCATTTCTCTGATAGTTAGTGATACTGAGCATCTTTTAATGTCACTGTGGGTCATGTGTATATCTTTGTAAAAATGCCTCTTCGGGTCTTCTGCCTAATTTTTTTAATCAAAATTTTTTTGTATTGTGTTATATGTTGTTTATATACTTAGATATCAACCCCTTACTGGGTATATCATTTGCGAATATCTTCTCTCATTTGGTGGGCTATCTTTTCTTTTTGTTGGTTTCCTTCACTGTGCAAAATCTTTTAATTTGATGCAGTCCCATTGTTTATTTTTGCTTTTGCTTCCCTTACCTGAGGAGACATATCCAAAAAATATTACTAAGACTGATGTCAAAAGGGGTTACTATTTGTGTTTTCTTCTTGGAGTTTTATGTTTTCAGGTATTAACATTTTTGTCTTTAATCCATTTTGAATTTATTTTTGTATATGGTGTGACAAAGTTGTCCAGTTTCATTTTCCTGCACGTAGCATCCAGTTTTCCCAACACCATTTATTGAAGAGACTATCTTTTCTCCATTGTACATTCTTTCCTTGTTGTCATAAATTAATTGACCATGTGAGCATGGGTTTATTTCTGGGCCCTCTATTCTGTTTCACTGATATTTATATCTATTTCTGTGCCAGTGCCAGACTGTTTTGGTTACTGTAGCTTTGTAATATATAGTCTGATGTCAGGTAGCCTGATAACTCTGGCTTTATTATTTCTGAAGATTGCTTTGGATATTTGGGTCTTTTGTGGTACCATACAAGTTAGATGATTATTTGCTCTAGTTCTGTGAAAAATATCTTTTATACTCCTCCCCTTTCATATTATATGTTTTTAATGTTATATTTTGCATCTTTTAATTTGTATATATCCCTTAACTAGTTGGTGTAGTTTTAGTGTTTTCCACAAGTGGCTGTACTAGTTGACATTCCCATCAACAATGCGTGAGAGTTCTCTTTTCTCCACATTCCCACCCAACATTTATTGTCTTTCTGATGCTAGCCATTCTGACAGATGTGAAGTGGTATCTCTTTGTGGTTTTGATTTGTATTTCTCTGATGATTAGTAGTATTGAGCATATTTTCATATGCATGTTGGCCATCTCCATTTCCTCTTTGGAAGCACATCTGTTCAGTTCTACTTTTTACTTGGGTTGTTTGATTTTTGTTTTGTTTTCATGTTGAATTGTAAGCGCTGTTTATATATGTTGGATGTTAACCCCTTATTGGTCATATCATTTGCAAATATTTTCTCTCATTCAGTAGATTTTCTTTTTGTTGTTGGTTTCCTTTGCTATGCAAAAGCTTTTAAGTTTAGTTAGGTCTCATTTGGAGAAGGCAGTGGCACCCCACTCGACTACTCTTGCCTGGAAAATCCCATGGACGGAGGAGCCTGGTAGGCTCCAGTCCATGGGGTCGCTAAGAGTTGGGCACAACTGAAACGACTTAGCAGCAGCAGCAGGTCTCATTTGTTTGTTTTTATTTCATTTGTTTTAGGATATGGTTCCCAAAAAATGTTGCCATGATTTATGTCAAAGACTATTTGCTTATGTTTTCTTCTAGGAGTTTTATGGTATCCAGTCTTATATTTAAGTCTTTAATCCATTTTGAGTTTAGTTTTGTTTATGGTGTTAGAGAATTTTCTAACCTCATTTTTTAACACGTAGCTGTCCAGTTTTCCCAGCACCAGTTATTGAAGAGACTGTCTTCATTGTATATTCTTTGTTCCTTTGTCATAGATTCATGACCATAGGTGCATGCATGAGTTTATTTCTGGACTTTCCATCTTCTTCCATTGATTTCTGTGTCTGTTTTTGTGCCAGTACCATACTGTTTTGATTTCTGTAGCTTTGTAGTATAGTTTGAAGTCAGGGAGCATGATTCCTTCTGCTGTTTTTCTTTTTCAAGATTGTTTGGCTGTTTAGAGTCTTTTGTATTTCTATACAAAATTTGAAATTATTTGTTCTAGTTCTGTGAAAAATGCATTGGTATTTTGATAGAGATTGCCTTGAATATGTAGATTTCTTTGGGTAATTGGTCACTTTAACAATAATAATTCTTCCAATCTAAAAATACAGTGTATCTTTCCATATGTTTGCATCATTTTCAGTGTCTTTCATCAGTGTGTTTCAGTTTTCCAAGTACATGTCTTTCATTTTCTTAGGTAGGTTTATTCCCAGGTATTTTATTCTCTTTACTGTGATAGTAAATGGGATTGTTTTAATTTCTCTTTCTGTTAGTTTGTTGTTAGTGTATAGAAGTGGAACTGGTTTCTGAATATTAATTTTATATTTTGGTACCCTTTTTCATGATTTTCATTTCTGTGCTTACATTGCCTATCTTTTCTTGCTCTCTACTTTATCCACTGGAGCTCTTAGCATGTTAAGTAAGTTGTTTTAAACTCTCAGAATGATAATTCCAGCACTCCTTTGACATCTGGTCCTGATACATACTGTGTCTTTATATTGTTTGTTTTGCCTTTTGGTATCCCTTGTCATTTTTTCTTGATGGGCCGATCTGATATCCTGGTAAAAGATTGTTATTCAGTCACTAAGTTGTGTCTGATTCTTTGCAACCCTGTGAACTGCAGCATTCCAGGCTTCCCTATCTTTCACTATGTACTGGAGTTTGTTTTAACTCATGTCCCTTGAGTCAATGATGCCATCTAACCATCTCATCCTCTGTCACCACCTTCTCCTCCTGCCCTCAGTTTTTCCCAGCATCAAAGGTCTTTTCCAGTGAGTTGGGTCTTCACATAGCATAGCCAAAGTGTTGGAGCTTCAGCATCAGTCCTTCCAATGAATATTCAGGGTTGATTGGTAACCTTGGTAAAAGGAACTGCTGTAAATAGGCTCTTAGTAATGTAGCCATGAAATTAAAAGACGCTTACTCCTTGGAAGGAAAGTTATGACCAACCTAGATAGGATATTCAAAAGCAGAGACATTACTTTGCCAACAAAGGTCCGTCTAGTCAAGGCTATGGTTTTTCCAGTGGTCATGTATGCAAGTGAGAGTTGGACTGTGAAGAAGGCTGAGCACCGAAGAATTGATGCTTTTGAACTTTGGTGTTGGAGAAGACTCTTGAGAGTCCCTTGGAAAGCAAGGACATCCATCCAGTCCATTGTGAAGGAGATCAGCCCTGGGATTTCTTTGGAAGGAATGATGCTAAAGCTGAAACTCCAGTACTTTGGCCGCCTCATGCAAAGAGTTGACTCATTGGCAAAGACTCTGATGCTGGGAGGGATTGGGGGCAGGAGGAGAAGGGGACGACAGAGGATGAGATGGCTGGATGGCATCACTGACTCAATGGACGTGAGTCTGAGTGAACTCCGGGAGTTGGTGATGGACAGGGAGGTCTGGCGTGCTGCGACCCATGGGGTTGCAAAGAGTCAGACACAACTGAGCGACTGAACTGAACTGAATGTAGTGATGAGGTGGGGGTTGGGTGGGGGGGAGTGGGGGGTGTAGTCTTGTGATTAGCTTTGTGTTTTTCTGAGCCTCAACCTCTGGATTGTGAGCTTCACAAGTGTTTCTTAATTTTTTCTCCCTCTTTGGGTGGGACAAGATTTCTAGAGTGGACTGAAATCGGGTATTTTCTTTCCCTGGATCATTTAAGGCTCTTGTTAACTTGTTTCCCCCCTAAATGCAGACCTTGTTAAGAGCAGAGTGCTCTGGCCTATTTCAACATGGTTTCTTTTCCCCTTTCCCTGTTGGAAACCTGAGGGTATTTTCCTCTGATATTTACTGTTGGAATTTGTTTGAGCTTCTGGAGATAAATCTTAGAATTCTGTGAGGGCCTTCCTATGACTGGGTCCTCTTGGAGTTTTTCACTCTCATAGTTAACCATGCTGAGCTTTCAACAATTCATGAAATACAGTTCAGGTTTTCCTACCCTGGCACTGCTTCCTCTGATGGTTTCTGCTCCCAGTTCTCTTCCCTGGGAAGCTCTGATTCCCTGTACTCAGCTGTTCATATCTCAAATCTCAGAGGTAGAGTTTGCTCTGTGCTCTTCTCTTTCTTTCGGATCCAAGAAGAATTGATGATGTTTAAGTCTGTTTAGCTCTTTACTTGTTGCTAGGATGTAGTGGTGATTTCTAAGCTCTTTGCATGCAGAACAAGGAAACTACTTGTAGTTTTAAAGAATAAATAAACTATATTTTTGGTATTCTTGAAATTTTAACTTGTAATATGTGTTTTTATGTAAATTTCAGATACAAAATTGAAAAATGGATAAGTTCTCAGTAAATGTTCTGGTAAAATAGCTCAACTTAGTGTATAAATTCTAATTATTTTTTCATGACACACCAAAAACTTTTGATTTTTTAATGTATATATGTATATATATATTATTTGGTGTATATGTACATATAGTTAAATAGATATTGCTAAACATGCAATTAAAAGATTATTTTTAACTACTCTTTGGTTGATACTTTTATATTTGTTCAATATTTTAAATACTTCAATTCATTCTCTTTTTATCCAGGTTGAAAATTGTGAAAATTTCTTTTAAGTGCAAACAGTTTTTTATTCAGTTAAGAAAAGAATTGGTAAGTATTGTTCTTATTAATATAAATTGTTTATAAAGAAATATTCATTACAGAACTTTTAGTGTAAATAAAAGTGTTATTAATACTATTAATAACTGCCAACTAAGTTAATTTATAGTTTGTGACAAATTATTTCTCCAGTGTTTCTGTGGTTCTGATCTGAGGTTATTCTAGATAGCTGTTCTGCTGTCTCTTGAACATAGAAACTAATTTCAGTTGTGATATTCATTGTCAGTCCCCGTATTCTATTCATAAGGTCAGTAACTGAGGATTTATATGTCCTTTTTCTTTGTACCTTTCTTTTTTTTAAACTAAATCTGTAGCACTTCCTTTTATATGTAAGTTCATTTCATTGTAGGGAATCTGAGTGTTTAGTTTTCTTTGTAGTTCATGAACGTGTAGTACATTTCCTGCCATTGTTAGAAATGGTAATGTCCTTTTTTAATATTATCAATAAATACAACATGTTGAGTTATCGTAGAAAGTACAGTATTGTAAAGAGTGTCATCTTATAAATAGTTTTTATCTATTTCACTGAATTAAATTAGCCTTATCCTTTGACTGACATTATTAGAAGTCTTGACAAATTAACGCATATTTTAGGGTGTTTATATGTGTGCAAAATGTATTTGAATCAAATGCATTTTATAGAGGATCTTGATCTATTAAGTATAATTCATCATCATTTATATTCACAAAATATGGAAGTTTTTTGAAGAGAGTTTTTGAAATAAATCAGGCAGAAATTAAGTATAGTGCTTGATAGGTATATAATATACAATGTTATTATATAGAACATTACTACCACCTCAGAAGCTAGTATTATTGCTAACAGAGCTGATGCAGTAACAGTTGTTAACTCTCCCAAAAGCTGAATATTATTCTCATTTGTAGCATCATGAATTAGTTTGTCCTGTTTTGAGCTTTTAAAATATGAAATCACACAGAATGTTTTTGTCTGCCTTCTTTCCCTTAGCATTGGGAGATTCATCTGTGTTGTTACACAGAGCAGTATTTTGCTCCATTGCTATTTGGAATTCTACTGACTGAATATACTATCAATTAGTTATTCATTCTTAATTATTTTAATGGACAGTTTTGCCATTTCTGAATGTGGCTATTATGATTAATGCTGTTAATGAACACTATTGTACATGTTTAAATAAATGTTTAGAGGAATAAAATATATTAAATCATGTCTGGAAACTGGAGAACAGACATTTTATTTTACTTTTGATAATTATATTTGTAGGAGGTGATACTGAAGCCAATTTTTCCATTGGTTTCCTGTGGTACTCTTGTTATTTGTAATAATAATAATATAGTATCTAACATTTCTGGAGATCTTACTATGTGCCTGATAATGTGTATCAACTATTTTCATATCATTTAGTCTTCACAATGATTCTCTGAGGTAGTGTTAGTACATACAAAGCCAACTCTTATGCATAATTAAGAATTCTCTGATGATCAGTAAGTAATATTTTAACATATCATTTTCTAGCATCACTATTTAATATTTATACATGGACATTTTACTGTATTTTAGTTACAGAAAAAAATCTTCATGACCTTTTGATAGGCAAAGATTGCCTTAATAGGATGTAGAAGGAAAATGAACATTAAAGGAGAAGATCGATAATTTGGACTGTGTTAAAATTAAGAACTATGGCAAATAGCATAGAATATGTGTATAATAAACACATACACCATGTCCTTCGTTGTATATCCAAGCCAATCCAGAAATACATTAGTGACTTGAACAGACACTCCAGAGTTGAGAACAGAACTGAGAGTATCTCCTCATCCAGTACCATGAACCTCGTTAAACAGCAGAGAAATACAAATTATAACCAGAATGTGATAATTCCTCACAGCCATCAGAATAGTGTAATGAAAAGATTGGTGAACCCAGTGATTTGGGAGTATGTGGAACATTCATTGCTTGTAGGAAGAAGTGAATATTGAGCTAATCATCTTGGGAAACTGTTGGGTGGTATCTACTAGAGGTGAGCACATGACATCTATGATCCAACAACAAAAATTCACACCTACATGCATTAGACAAAATACAGGAATATACATAGGAGCGATATTTTTACCTTACCAAGCTATAAACAGTAAATGTCTGTCAAAAGTGGATAAATAAACTGTGGTCTTGTCATACAATAGAATACTGTGTAGAGTGAAAATGAGTCAATTACTGCTTCACAATTAAATGGAGGAATATAGAAACATAATAATGAACAAAAGAAGTCAAGATACACATGAATGAGTCCATGTATGTAAAATTGAAAACAAACATAACAATCTGTGGTCATAAAGTCAGAAGGGTAGTCACCTTTACAGAGGTAATCTGGTAGAAAGGGAGGATGAAGGATACTCACAGGTGCTGCTAATGACACATTTCTGAATCAGGTTGGGAGGGTCAAAGGTTACAGTCACTGAAAATCAGAGCTCTACATTTATGACGTGTCTGCCTTGCTATAGATTAAAAAAAACTGTTTACTTAAATAGTAAAAAAAAAAACTGTTTACTTAAATAGTAATTGGTGCCAAATGTTTTAAGTTAAAGGAGTGCTTCTGTTCTGTTGCTACTTAGTTTTAAAATGAGTTTCAAAATAGTGTTCTGAAGTGCTGAATGTTTTTATTTACTTATTTACAATCTAGACAGATTTATAAATTTAAAAATATTGTTGAAAGGTATGTTGATGTATCTTAAAGTTTAATTTGTGGGCAAGGATTATATTTTAAAATGATTATAGCTATTAAGTTTTGAAAATAGGTATATATCAAGTTTTAAATTTATTTGTGAAAGTTGCTCAGTTGTGTCCGACTCTTTGCGACCCCATGGACTCTACAGTCCATGGAATTCTCCAGGCCAGAATACTGGAGTGGGTAGCCTTTCCCTTCTCCAGGGGATCTTCCTAACCCAAGGGATCGAACCTAGGTCTCTCGCATTGCAGGCGGATTCTTTACCAGCTGAGCCTCAAGGGAAGCCCTAAATTTATTTCTAACTGTACTCTAAAGTAAAAGTTCCTATGATTTGTAAAATTGCCAAATAAGGTCCACATTTTGCCACCTATTTATATTACTGGTTCTCGATTGGATAAGCAGAAAAGACACAAGAAGGATTAGTGTTTGTAGGACTAGACTATTTATCTGTAAAAAATAAATGGAGCATTAGATTCTGACATTTTCATGATATTCTCTGCCTTTTGTCATTTATTACAGCATGAATCTAGAGAAACATTATTGGGATTTAACATGGTGAACTACAGAGCATGTAAAAACTTGTGGAAAGCGTGTGTAGAACATCACACATTCTTCCGTTTGGACAGACCACTTCCACCTCAAAAGAATTTTTTTGCACATTATTTTACATTAGGTTCAAAATTCCGGTACTGGTAAGTATTGCTTATGCTTTGATTCTTTACTGTTGATTTTTCCTCCCCTTAAATAAAGGTCTAGTTTATTGAACTAGAGAATCTCTTACTCATACATGCCAACTGGGTCAAAATCTCCGTGAAATGTGGCCTCCTTAATTTATATCAGCAAAAAGTTCTGTAGGTTCTCAACATATAAACAGACTTAAGAAACTTGTTCCATTGACAATTCCAGGTCATTGTTTTCTAAAGAATCAACCATATTATTTACAACCTACTCATGTTATAATTTCCATTGTATCTTTGTTAAATATTTACAAGAAAACCTTTTCATGAGGAGAATATTCAGGTGTGGCCCAGAAAAGATTTATAAACCTCAAGCATTTATAATTGCCCTATATGTAATCAGAAAAAACAAAACACAGCATGTAGTGTAGTACAGAATATACCATCAAAAATACATCTTCTTCCAAATAAGTAGTAAAAATAGCCCAAAAACTCATTATCAGCACTTAACTAGAATTAAGGAAATTGTAATCACAAAATAGGCACAGAACATTCTTAACTGGCTTGATGTTATAATTGATTCCCTGTCACCATCCTAAAAACAGTATTGGGAAAAGTAAGGTATTAGTACTTGTAAATTTAAAGGTAATTAGATTTAGATAGTGAGTATGACAACAGTTCGGAGAAGGCAATGGCACCCCATTCCAGTACTCTTGCCTGGAATATCCCATGGACCAAGGAGCCTGGTGGGCTGCAGTCCATGGGGTCGCTAAGAGTCGGACACGACTGAGCGACTTCACTTTGACTTTCACTTTCATGCATTGGAGAAGGAAATGGCAACCCACTCCAGTGTTGTTGCCTGGAGAATCCCAGGGACAGGGGAGCCTGGTGGGCTGCCGTCTCTGGGGTCGCACAGAGTCGGACACGACTGAAGCGACTTAGCAGCAGCAGCAACATGACAACAATTGTGACAGTCAAGGAAAAATCAAACAGTCTTATCTATTGGTGCTAAATCTTAGTAGGGACAGACGAGAGCCCCATGAGAGAGCAGTGCAGACCATAACGGTGTTCCCTCGATAAACTGCATCCCTAACCTAAAGACCACCAGGCTTGTTATACAAGAACTACACTTTTGTGGCATTTTTTATTCCCTCTCTTCTTGAAAATATGATATACACAGTAAATATATACACACCACTTCATTTAGGCAATAAAAATATTAATAGGTCATAGTAACCAGTCTTTAACCAGATTTAAACCAGACTCAGATGAAAAAAGAAAAATCAAGTAATTTACCCTGACTGTACCATAGAAAACAAAATCTAATCATGATGACTATAGATACAAAAGATAGTTAAGGAAACCACTTTGGGAGAAAATCATCCCTGAAACAGGATGAAATTTCTACCTGGATATTAATTTGAAAAAAAGTAAGCTCAATGGACTTCCCTGGTGGTCCAGTGGTTAAGGCTCTGTGCTTCCACTGCAGGAGGCACAGGTTCGATTCCTTGTCGAGGAACTAAGATGCTGCATGCCACGTGGTGCAGCCAAACAAAACAAAAAAGGAGGCAGATTTCTCATCATGGAAATTCAAGTACTAAATAGTAAATTAAATAGTTCTTTTTGAAAAATGAGCTCAAGAACTATATAATTTAAGAAGAAAATACTGGTTCGCATGGGAGCAACACTTGCCCTTCAGGCTGTTCTTGCCCCTGGGGGAATGTGGACCTAGTCCTGGCAGATTTTACATTTTTAAAAGCTTTATTAAGATATAATTGATATACAATAAGCTACCATTTTTAAAGTTTAAAATTTTTTGTTTGGAATATATAATGTATGTACATCCATGAACCCACACCACAATTAAGACAGTAAGTATATCCACCCTGGGATTTTCCTCATACTCTTCTGAAACGCCCTTTCTCCCACCTCTCTTTGTCTCTGTGTAGCCACTGTTGTGTTTTCTGCACCTAAATATCAGTTTGCATTTTCTAGGATTTTATATAAATTGAAGCACACATTTAAAATATTCTGTGTTTGTTATATACTCTTTTTCTCAGCATAATTATTCTGAAATTGATCCATTTTGTTGCCTGGATTGATAGTTCATTTCTTTTTGTTGCTTTCGGGCTTGGACTGTTAGGTATAAAGCTGCTGTGGACATTAGTATGGAAGGATGTGTATGGACATTTGCTTTAAGTTCCCTAGGAGTGGAATGACCAAATCATATAGTAGATGTGTGTTTAACTTTCTAAGAAACTGTTGGTCGTTTTCCAAAGAACTTGCATCATTTTATGCACCTGCCAGCAGTGTTTGTGAGAGTTCCAGTTCCACCACATTCAGACCACTGCCTCCTGGTATCTTTTCGTGTGGCTAGTTTTCTGAAAAGCATATAAGTTTGGTAAGTTCAGTTTACCAGTTTTTTCTTTCATAGATCTTTCTTTTGTCATATTTAAGAAATCTTTGCCTAACCCACAGTCCGAGAGATTTATTCCTCTGTTTTCTTCTGAGTTTTATAGTTTAAACTCTTATATTTAGGTCTGTGATCCATTTGAAAGTAGTTTTTGTATATGATGTGAAGTATGGATTGAAGTTTATCTTTTTGTATATGGATATCCAGTTGTTCCAGCATTTTTTTGTTGAAAAGCTTATTCTTTGTCCACAGCATTGCCTTTGCACCTTTGCTGAAAATCAGTGTAGTCCATATTTGTGTGGACATATTTCTGGACTCTTTTTTAAATAGTGAGTCTTAGTCCAGCTTTCCCAGCAGATGAGATGTTGGGGACCATGGCAGGTCTGGGTGGCCTCACAGCCTGCTGTGCACTGAGCCCTGCACCTGCACCTCTGTCTTCGGTGCCTGTGGCTGGAGGTGCGCCCAGGGCCCATAGGACAGGTGGGCACGGAGGTCGTCTGTGCTTGGGGGGCTGAGTGAGGCGAGGTTCTGGTGCCCCTCAGGGTATCGTGGGGGTGGGGTAAGGGGCCTGCACACTGCTGTGCTCTCCATCCTTTTCCAATTCTGAAGCATCAAGAACACCATGAGGTAGCAGTTGTTCAATGGGGAGTTTGTCTACTGTGAACTAGGGGCCTCCTGCTAGGGTCTCAGTTCTTGGCTGGTCCCAGAACATGAGGTTGCCTTATGTGTGACAGCAGCAGGTACAGTTATGGGCAGGAAAGGAAGGACAGTGACTTTTAGCCTGTGAAGATAGGCAAGAATGGTCAGCCATCAACGACCCATCTGTGGGTCCAGCTCAGTCCTGTGCGGCTGCTCAGTGGAGTAGTCCTGCGCATGTGGCTTTTGTCACTCCAGGAGTTACTTCAGGACAGAAGTACTCTGCGGTCCTGAGTTTCCCACCCAAAATGGGTGTCCTGCTGCGGAGTCCAGGGCCCCATCCTCAGCTTCTCAGGAGAGCGCACCAGCGTGGAGCCAGAGGGGCTTGCCCAACTCACACAGCACTGGACACGCACAGCCAGCCTTCTCACAGTGGTGCCGCAGAGTCGGAGAAAGTCACAGCCTTGGGAATGTCCTCCAATGAAAAAGAATCTGCAGGCTTAGGAAAATAATTTTGTGTGGAATGATGCTATGTTGACAAACAGTTCTGTGTGTCTTTCCCCCCTTGGTGTGGGTCACCAGGGCTGAGGCAGCAGGTGTGTTTACAGAAGTATAACCAGAGATTGCCTGGAATCCAGAAACTCCAGGTCACAGCATATGTAGTGAAGAGGACAAGAGGAGTTGGGGTGCCATTCGTATTGGTGGCAGGCAGGTGCACCCAAGACAGTGGTGTTCCACCGCTGGTGGCCACAGCCCATTTGGGGTCCTAATCCTGAAATCCTCCAGCCAAGTGGTCAGGGAGCTGCAAAATCTTCTGGGCCAGCCGAGCCTACAATCCTAAGATGTTCTTCACTGTGTTTTGATCATCTCCCCCGGACCCATGGGGAGAAATCTAGATGAGACTTAAGAATTAGTGTTGAGAACTTGAGTCTTATAGTTAAAACCTTGAAACACAGTGTTTTCAGCACAGGGTGTTTAAGTGAATGGAAGGATTTTAGTGCCTTTTTCTAGGAGGGTGTCTCCATATTGGCAAAACTAGAGAATAAATGGGTGTTAAATAAACAGTCTTAAATCCAGTAGTATTTGTCTTCTGCCTTTGTTCTTTTTAAAATTTGTTTGCATTTCCATCTGAATTTTAGAATTAGCTGATCAGTTTCTACAAAAAACACTTCTGGAAATCTAATTGGAGTTGTGCTGAAACTATAGATCAGTTTCAGGAAAATTGACATGGTATTGAGTTTTCTGAGTCGTGGAACATGGTATCTTTTTATTTAAATCTTATTCCTCTGTTTGTAGTTTTCAGTATATAGCTTTTTCACATCTTTGTCAAATGTATCCTTAATTATTTCATGTTGCTGATGCTATTAGAAGTTGTCTTACTATGTTTTAATTTCAGATTGTTCATCACAGTTAGAAATGCAATTTTTTTTTATGTTGCTCTTGGATTTTCTTAAACTTTGCTTTACCTTGTGTCTTCTAGGAGCTTTTAAAAACTCTTTTCCAGCAGATTTTCTTCCTGGAGGATGAAGACAGTTTTAATTCTTCCTTTCCAGTTTGATCTTTTTTCAAATTATTTGTTTTATTTTTGGCTGTGCTGGGTCTTTATTGCTGCATGCAGGCTTTCTCTGTGTTCGGGCTTCTCGTTGCAGAGTTCAGGCTCTAGGGCATGTAAGGTTCAGTAGTTGTGGCACATGGGCTCAGTAGTTGTGACTTGTGGGTTCTAGAATGTGGGCTCAGTAGTTTGGCACACCATCTTGATCTTTCTGGACCAGTGATTGAATAGGTGTCCCCTGCATTGGCAGGTGGATTCTTAACCATTGGACTGCCAGGGTAGTGGTGATCTTTTTTATTTCTTTTTCTTTACTGATAGCTCCAGTATAGTGTTGAGTAGAAGTGGTGAAAGCAGATATCATGTCTTGTTCCTTATCTTAGTGGGGGACACTCAGTCTTTCATTCTTAAGTGTGCTATTGGTTTTGGGCTTTCACAGATGCTGTATATCAGGCACGTTAAGGAAGTTCCTCTATTTCTCATTTGTGGTAAGTTTTTATTAGGATTGGATGTTAATTTTTGTCAAAAGCTTTTTCTGCACCTATTACAATGATCATATGGGTTTTCTTTTTATTTATGTGCTGAATTATATTGATTGAATTTTCAAGTGGTAAAGTAACCCTACATTTCTGAAAGAAACCCCACTTAGTTATGATCTGTTATACTTTTTATATATTATTTTATTCAGTTTGCTTGCATTTAGTTTAGAATGTTTGCATCTACGTCCATGAAGGATATTTCTCTTCAGTTTTCTTGTAATATTGTTGTCAGATTTAGTGTCAGGGTAATTTTGGCGTCATTGAATGAGTTGGGAAGTATTGCTTCATTTTCAGTCTTCTAAAAGAGTCTCTGTAGTAATATTATTTCCCTTTAAATATTTGATAGAATTTTCCTGTTCTGTTCTACTAATGCAGAAGTGTGATATACAGGAGGCTTTTGAACAGCACATTTTTTTCTTTAACACAAATGAAGCAGTTCAGGTTTTCTCTTTCTTCCTAGGTGAGCTTTGACAGTTCATGTTTTTTCAAGGAATTTGTTTTGTCTAAGTTCTTTAATATTTTGGTATAAAAGTTGCAATATTTCTCTATTATATTTTCAATATCTCTAGAATCTACTACTGTCATTTCTCTCATTCTTGTTATTGATAATTTGTCATTATCCCTTATTAGTCTTGTTAGAAGTTTATCACTTTAGATTAAATATTTTTAAACATTGTAAATGCTAAATAAAACCTTGCTTCAAGTTTATATGTAGCTTATGGGCCACCCTTTGTCTACAAAGTCTTAAAGGAAAAAAATAAGCAGAAAATATTACACTTAACCAGGTTCCCATTCAGAACAAGGGCCAGTAGATAGGCATTATCACATATACAAAACCTCAGGGAATATAACATCTCTGACCTCATTTTGAAAAAAAAAATTTTTTTAATGGTAAGTTTAAGTCATCCAAGAGAAATCAAAATGACTCTAGAATAATCTTGATGAGCTAATTAAGAATAAAGATTAAAATCTTTAAATATGGAACCAATCCTTACCAACTATGATAATTAAAACTATAGCATAGTATTAAAATATTATAAACTTCCTTGGTGGTACAGTGGATAAGAATCCACCTGCCAATGCAGAGGGCACAGGTTCTATTTCTGGTCCAGGAAGATTCCACATGCAAACAAATAAAGTCCAAGCACCACAGCTACTGAACCCTTGCTCCAGAGCCCACGAGCCGCAGCTACTGAGGCCCCATGCTGTAAGTGCATGTGCCTAGAGCCTGTGCTTCGCAATGAGAGACACCCCCACACTGAGCAGCCTGTGCTCCACAGTGAAGATAGCCCCTGCTCACCGCAGCTAGAGAAAGCCCATGTGCAGCAACGAAGACCCAGTGCAAACCCCCCATAAAATATATGTTGTAAACTTTGACAAAGTACAAGCAATAATAAAACTAAGAAGGCAAGAGAAAGCAGGGACTAGTGAACTATGAGAATGCATATTAACAATTAAATGTTAATATGCTAAGTTTTTAAGCTTTTCCCTGGCCTTTTTATTCTCCTTTTCCTTTTTTTTTTAAAATAATGAATGGTAGCATTTTTCTTTCCTTTAATTCAAAGGAAATCCATTTAATATTTTTATTGTGACGTATATAGCATAGTGACATTGTAATAGCATTATGTCCATATTTATAGCCTTTCCTATGTATGTACAGAGTTTCAGAATGATTTTTGCCTACTTATAATGGGGTTTATTTCTTAGGGGTATGGCTGTGGCTAAATCTGTTTACTTTTTTGTTGTGCTTGTATATATTGTTTGCATCACGTAAAAAACCTGTATTCTTTCACCAACTGGTATTTTCTCATTGTTCTAAAGACAAGTATCTTACTGTCAGAAGTTATTGTTCTTAGATTATGGTATAGTTTTTCACTGTGTTCTAATTATAATAACCCTTATAGAATAATATTATGGATAATATGATATATAAACAATTTCTCCCTCATATTTTAATTTAATCTTTATATATTTTTATTATGAAATTCAATTTGTTAATTAAGCCTTTTGAGTAGTGGTGTCCCATTTGAATCCTCTTCACCAGAAAAGTACCATATCAGTCAGGAATACAGAAAGCCTTTTTGATTTTTCAAATAAAAACAATTATGGCAGCTGGTTACACAGATGTTAGAAAGACTGAAAAATCCAAAAGGGAAGGGGGCTTTTGGAGAAGCAAACAAGAAGAATGAGTAATGCCTAAGGATTTGAAGCTTGTGTCACTCATAGGCTATAGAGCCCACAAATCTAGACCTGCTGCTACACTGTTGAGCACTGTAGGTTGCTTCTGAACCTGCCAGGGAGGTGCCGCTTTGACTGCGGATGGCACCATCCACAGGGTTCGGTTTCTTTGTGTGTTCTATCCCAGCAACTCCAGCGTTTGACAGTCCTCAGCTTCTGACTTGCTCCACTTTCTGGTCTCCAACCAGAAAAAAACAGAACCTAACAGAAAGCCAGCTTGCAGAGGAACCTCCAGCCTCCCGCAGAGCTGAGCTGAGCAGAGAAGGACTGGATTGAGGCCTCTGGCAGCTCAGTTAACATGGAGTTAAATGAGTGTATAAGTAAACCATGTATGTCTATAGTTATAAAAGTTAGGTTTTATTTTTCTAGTCCTTAAGAACTTTAAAAGACATATCCAAAATGTCTTTAATCACCTAAATGATTAATAGTATTGTAAATGCTATAGGAATGGCAGCAGGACAAATGTTTGTCTGGACACAGTCCTACGCCTAATGGATACACATTAGATAAATGCTTTTTTCCCTCCCTCATAACAAGCAGTGGTTAGGAATACTAGGGGGGCTTCCCCGGTTTTCAGCGGTAAAGAATTCACCTGCAATGCAGGAGTCACAGGAGATGCAGGTTTGGTCTGCGGGTTAGAAGATCCCCTGGACCAGGGCATGGGCAACCCACTCCTGAATTCTTGCCTGGAGAATGCCATGGACAAAGGAACCTGGCGGGCTACAGTTCATAGGGTTGCAAAAAGTCAGACACTACTGAAGTGACTTAGGACGTAGCATGTACACAGGAATACTAGAACTATTGTCATACTTAAAATGTTGAAATATTATGAAGACTGAGGGATGGAATTTGGAATATCGGAGGATTTAGTACTTCCTCTATCAACTTCCTCATACACATACCCTTATTATCTCTGTTCCAAAATATTCAGGGCATTATTGTCCTTGTTCTAGTGTGGAAATACAAAGCAATAGTGAACCTAAATCTGTTACCTTGTTCACAGTTGGAAGTATAGTTTATCCTTAGAGGAAATATATTCTCTCAAGAAACATCAATTTATCTAAATTTTAAAATCATGATAATTTTTCTGACTTTTCCATTAAAACTTCAACAAACATGCCATTCTGTTCACATTTATCTATACTTGTCTGTAGAAGATGATCTTAAAATTGCTTGCTTAGCTTTGGAAATCTGTATTTGGCTGCTTTTGTATATATTAAATTTCTATATGTAAATGGTTTTTTATTTGGTATTCTAGACATTTATGTTTATTCACTTAGGTATGTTACATGTCAGGTAACGGGTTTTCTGAGAACCGAGTTTTTAATAAATTTTCTATGAACTATTGGAGTACCACAGAGGAATCTAAATTCTCATACATAAATGGTGTGCTTGGAGACAGATCAGCTCCAAGACAGTACCCAACTCCCAACCACATTCTGTCCTTTGTTCCTTCTCTGATAAAAATTTCTGGAGTTGCCTATATCTGGACATGAAGAGATTTGAGGATATATCTATGATCGTTATCAGTAGATTAGGAAGAAAAGCTTCCCAGGGAAAGAGCAGTTAGTTTTTGAAGATGTCCGCATGTATCAGGCCCTTGATTGTGCTCTGTTGTGCTGTGCTAAGTCACTTCAGTTGTAGTAGTAGTAAAGACACTAGCCAAACCACAGAACTGGGGAGTGAGGGCAGGGCTTATATGAGCTGGGACAGAGCAGCCTATTTCTGAGTCTAGAGGGAGTGCTTTTCCAGGGCATAGCAGAGAGGGTTTCCTCTCACACAAAATTACTTCTTTCACACTAACTTCCAAATGAAAGAGTATCTGAAAACAGTGTCTTTGGAACAAGTCCTTGTTCATTAATGGAAGAACTGTAATTAAGTTTCATCCATCCAGATTGAAGTGGAGTATAGTCCATTCTTTTTACCCTCTGCTCTGTTTTCTCCACTAGAAATATCGTCTCATGTAATTGTAATCTCATCATGTTGTGTATTGTCATTTTATCTTGTGGTTCTCTTTAAGGTTTTCTTATTGTACATATTTATATATATGTACATATATATATATATATGTACATATATTATTTTTATATATTTCAGTGGGCGAACTGAAGTTCAGTCAGTTCAGTATGGCAAAGAAAAGGCAAATAAAGACAGAGTATTTGCAAGGTAAGTGACATCTAATTCAGTGTCTTGAGTTGTTTTCAAAGCAAGATTAAAATTACTGAAAACTCTTTTCCCACATATGATCACAGAGTTACCACATGATCCTGTCTTTAGTTAAACAATAAATTATGTTGAGGAAAAAAATGCTACATTTTGTTGGAAGTTTTTTTTCCTTTTGTTAACACTTTTGAAAAACATAATAACTCATTTTATGTATTATCCAGCCCATTTACATCTTTCTTTAAATCATATTGTTAAGAAGTTGCTTTTTATTTGGGTACTGTTTTGTTATCTTCATTTTTTAAGATCTATAAATAACCAATTTGGTTTTTAAAAGTGAGATGACATGATCAGATTTGTGGTTTAGAGAATAGTTTTATGAGTAAGGACAGAAAATGATTTGGAAGTAAAGACTGGATACCCAGAGACCAATTAGGCAGTAATCCAAATGAAAATAGCCAAGGCCTGAACTAAAACACTGGCAATGAAATGATTAATTGGGAACAAATTTGAGGAATTTACTTTGTGGGTAGAGCTAGCACAAATCCTTGACCAGTTGGTAGAGGTATGTGAGAGACAGGAGTATCTGGAAAAGACTACCAGATTGGAGTGATGCAAATTGGACAGGAGTTACAGGAGAAAACGGATAGTGATAGAAAAGTTAAACTGCACAGGTCTAGTTTGAGATGTCTGAGCAGTAATCTAACAGTATTATCCAGTAGATGATTACATAATTAGAGCTGATGAGGGAGAATGACCAGATTGGTGGCAGCAAATATTAAATTGAAGACCTACTGTGCTGAACATTATTTCAGGCCCTGGAAATACAGTGAAGAACAAGATAGACATCTTGAGTCTAATGAAGTTTAAACTCTAATTGGTGCACAGAGACCTACAGTAGGTAAAGGACTGTGGCAGGGAAGGCCGTGAAGCTGGAGCCCATAATGGGCCAGAGTGTGCAAGGCCGTAGTCAAGGAAATGGTCAAAGTGGCAGGCGGCAGCTGGAGTCTCTGTGGCCCTGTGCTGGGAATGGTAAGGACTTAGGAGTCTTAAGTAGGAGCCACGGGGACTGAGAGCGTGGGAGGGATGTAAACTGACTTATATTTTTAAAAAATATGGTAGCATTCTCATGCTTTGGAGTGATAAACTGAAATATTTCCAAATATCATATATGGTTTCTAGGATTTGCTTCAGAATAATTGGTGGGAAAGGCAAAACAAGATTCTCATGATGATGATTGCTAAACCTGGGTCCTGAGTACATGGAGTTTATCAAACTTTTCTTTCTACTTTGTTTATGTTTGAAATAGTCAAAATAAAAATATAGGGGAGGGTGGAAGATTATCCTGGCTGCTGGGGTAGGATCACTGTATGGGGTGTGAATGGAAAGAGGGTGATCAGGTAATCGCATAATGGCTAATACTTATTTTGTACTTATCTGTACCAGTCAGGTTTTATATGTTAACTCACAGTTTTCAAACTCAGTGAATTACTGTAATAAATCTAATCCAAATGAGAAAACTGAGTAAGTTTGAACAACATACCTGAGATTGTTATATAGATAGTGAGGGATGCAGACAAGATTCTAACCAGGTATCCTAGGTTCTAACCATACTTTTAACCTCTTTGCAGTAGTTTTTGCTGTTCTGCATCAGACAGGTGAATGTTTGATTCCTTCCCTGCCACAGATGTGAACGATGATCCTATTTATTGTCTGTCTCCTGCAGTAGGATGTCAACTCTAGGAGGATGGCAGTTCCTCAGTCTTATTCACCGTAGTAGCCACAGCTCTTTAAAGAGTTCCTGTGCTGAGAGTCTGCTGCCAGTGGAGGCCTGAGAGTTTTAATAAATGAGAATTAGGCAATTTTGTTTTTGACTTTAATTTTCTTCTTAGTCTTTATCCGAAAGACCTCCCTGCTTTGTGTTTCTAGAGTAAAAAGTTTTTTGTTTCTTTTTTCTTTCCTCTAAAAGTATAAATTGCTTTATTTTTTTCTACTCATATAAATGATAGTTCAGTTTTTTTCAAAGTTCCAACAATGTCAAATAATGTAAAGAAAAAATTTGACCCCAAAACAGTGTTTACTGTTCAAAATTTTACCATATATACGCTCACCGAGATGTTTCTATGTATGTCTATATTTGTTTCAAAAATTGTTTCATGCTTTTTCTTGCTTGTTTTTCTGCAGCGTATCATAGGAATTTTCTTCAATGTTGAAAAATCTGCAGTCATTTATGTCAGTAAATCTTAAACAGCTAAGTCCTTTTAGCCTAATCTGTAGCTTTAACTCTAAGATTCTTCCCTTTGTTCTGCCACTTATCTGCCTCCAGAGTCAGGAGTCATTACTTAATCTGAGGCTGTGCCAGCAGTATTCCTGGAATGCTTGTAAAAATAAATAATATTACAAGTGCCTTTGAGTAAGGACATTTGAAACAAAATAAAATCATTAAAACATGATTTTTGTGTGTTCGAATAATAAAATTTACTTAATTTTTTTTTTCTTCTTTCCTGATTTACCTTCATCCTGATTTGTGTATGAATAATCTACCCAACTGGAAAATTGTTGGTGAAAAATGCCTTGATAGGAAAGATTTAGCTGGTCAGGGCTATAGGCATTTTGCTGTGATAAGTTTAACTTGAATTGGAATGATATAATTCATTTTGGCATTTGTTCAAAGAAGTTTTGAAATTTTTTTTTTGCTTTTATTTTTAGATTTATTGGTGGAAATATTGTCTATTTCTCTATTAAATATAAATCTTAGTGTCATGTTAGTGTTTTGGTTATTCAGAAAGGAGAAAAAAAGAAAGTAAGAACACTTAAGTTATCTACCCTAATAGATATGCCTACTGAAATTATTCAAATTCCTCCTTTCTACAGTCATAGATACCCTTGTTTCCAGTTAGAAAATTCTAAGGACCTGTATAAAGGTAAAATGAACAGCAGAATGTTAATTTGAAATAATTTTCCTTGAAATTGCTCTTGAGAAAGAAATAATTTACTTCCTATCAATTCTGCTTTAACTTAGAATGTATGTGTTTATTCTAGTTCTTAGTACTATAACTTTTTTGCAACACTCCTTTCAGACTTGTTAAAATCAAAATAAATACTTTCCTGATTCTTCTTTGTTAAAACTGCACCATAACAAAATACTTATATTTTTTTATTCTTTTCCTAACAAGAAGCTTAACTATTTTGCTGCTTGATATTTATAAAAACACTGAACATGATTTCATAACTGGTTCTATTGTAATATGATATTCTAATATGAATACCAAATCATAGATGTATTATATGTTAATATCACATGCAAGTGACTTCCTTTATTTGTATGTGTTAATGCTTTAATATTTTGAGCATATCAGATTTTGAGAAATATGCAGATAGTTACATCTGCATCTTAGTTCTTTTTTTCCCAGAGTGGTTCCCAATATGTTTTATTTTTTCAATTTTATTTAAATTTTTAAAAAAATTTTATTTTATATTGGAGTATAGTTGATTACGGAGAAGGCAATGGCACCCCACTCCAGTACTCTTGCCTGGAAAATCCCATGGATGGAGGAGCCTGGTGGGCTGCAGTCCATGGGGTCCCTAAGAGTTGGGCATGACTGAGCGACTTCACTTTCACTTTTCACTTTCATGCACTGGAGAAGGAAATGGCAACCCACTCCAGTGTTCTTGCCTGGAGAATCCCAGGGACGGGGGAGCCTGGTGGGCTGCCGTCCATGGGGTCGCACAGAGTCGGACACGACTGAAGCGACTTAGCAGCAGCAGCAGCATAGTTGATTAACAATGTTGTGTTAGTTTCAGGTGGACAGCAAAGTGATTCAGTTACATACATACAAGTATTAATTCTTTTTCCATTTCAGTTATTACAGAATGTTGAACAGAACTCCTTGTGCTATACAGTAAGCCTTTCAGTTCAGTTCAGTTCAGTTCAGTCCAGTTCAGTTGCTCAGTCGTGTCCAACTCTTTGCGACCCCATGAATCGCAGCACACCAGGCCTCCCTATCCATCACCAACTCCCAGAGTTCACTCAAACTCATGTCCATCGAGTTGGTGATGCCATCCAGCCATCTCATCCTCTGTCATCCCCTTCTCCTCCTGCCTCCAACCCCTCCCAGCATCAGAGTCTTTTCCAATGAGGTGGCCAAAGTATTGGAGTTTCAGCTTTAGCATTAGTCCTTCCAATGAACACCCAGGACTGATCTCCTTTAGGATGGACTGGTTGGATCTCCTTGCAGTCCAAGGGACTCTCAAGAGTCTTCTCCAACACCACAGTTCAAAAGCATCAATTCTTCGGCACACATCCTTCACAGTCCAACTCTCACAGCCATACATGACCACTGGAAAAACCATAGTCTTGACTAGATGGACCTTTGTTGGCAAAGTAATATCTCTGCTTTTGAATATACTATCTAGGTTGGTCATAACTTTCCTTCCAAGGAGTAAGCGTCTTTTAATTTCATGGCTGCAGTCACCATCTGCAGTGATTTTGGAGCCCCCCAAAATAAAGTCTGACACTGTTTCCACTGTTTCCCCATCTATTTCCCATAAAGTGATGGGACCAGATGCCACGATCTTAGTTTTCTGAATGTTGAGCTTTAAGCCAACTTTTTCACTCTACTCTTCTACCTTCATCAAGAGGCTTTTTAGTTCCTCTTCACTTTTTGCCATAAGGGTGGTGTCATCTGCTTATCTGAGGTTTTTTGGTTATCTATTTTAAATATAGCAGTGTGTACATGTCAGTCCCAAACTCCCAATCTAACCCTGCCCCTCAGCTTTCCCCATTGATAACCATGTTTGTTCTCCTAAGTCTGTGAGTCTGTTTCTGTTTTGTAAATGAGTTCATTTGAAGATTCCACGTGATAAGGGGTATTGTATGATACTTGCCTTTCTCTGTCTGACTTACTTCACTTAGTAATAAGATCACTGGTCAGATAGTTCTTTGTTTTATATATACATAATTAAAGTGTGAAATTATTAAGTGTGAAATTATTTTAATTGGTTATCTTATAAAACAAATACGTATTATTCAGTGACTAATAGAACTAAAATTCCAATATGATGGGCTCCAAAGAAGTGTCATGTTTCTTTTGTTGTGCTGGAATTATATGAATCCTCTTTGAAATAATAAGTCCTCACTAGGATGGGGTTTTTATTAGTACTGTTTTAATGATCTTACTAGCTCTGAAAGACTAAGCTTTTCTGGGATTGTGGTAATCTGATGCACATCTATCACAATACCCTGGAGGTTTTTAGCAATTATTTAATTATTCTGTTAGCGTATTAGAGAATTCTAGAGTCCTTGCCTACTCCTTGGGATTTCAGTTGGCAGTATAAATAGATAGAAAAGGTTTCTCCTTACACTTTTTTATGTAAGATTGCTTTTTCAGCAATAATAAATATTAATTTATTTTATTTTTCTGATACATCAGTTCTTTGAATTGCTTCCAGACTTTTTCAATTGTCATATAATATCTAAGAAAAAAACAAAAAAATGTTCCCATGCAACAGAAAAATAAGGTGCCATGGTCAGAAAATAAATTTACCACATTGCAAACACTGATGAAGTGTGGTATTTTTTTCTCTGAAATTTCCACACTGAACAGGAAACATAGACAGCAAACTTGAGTGGGTGGGTCCCTGAGGTTGAAACTGTTAATAAAATAAGATACCTTGAAATTTAGTTTTAAATGCAAAGCATTTCCATCCATGTTTAGTTTATTAACAACAGTAAAGTGTTCTGATGCTTTACATTAGGTGAGTATAACTAGATTTTTTTTTCCTCCTTCAAGTAACTCTTTCCCTCTTTTAGAAAATGAAAATAGGTGATCTCTGATTGTGGTTAGTGGACTCACTTTAACAGTTTACATTTAATACTCTTAATATGTGAGTAATCTATTTATTACATTAAGAATTAGCATTAATAGAAAAGCTATAAATACTATGTGTTATAATAATCTATATTTCAGTTTAAAAAAATCTAATACATGAGATTATTTACTTTTTTGTGAGTGATGAGGCAGGCTAAATAGTATACCGAGTTATTTTCAAATCAGAAAAACCTGTAATTTAAACTCATGATAATGGGAAGTGTTTATGTTTAGATTACTTCAAATTCACTTATGAAAAGTGAAATCTGAGTCAATGATTTTTTTTTTTTATTGATAACATTACTTCTCTTTTAGAAAACTTTTAGTGTTCTTAAGGAGATGTCAGTCAACTATATTTCAATAAAAAGAGAAAAAAGCAATGTCATTGGCCAATGTAAAAATATTTTGGCTATGAGTACATGAAATGATAGAGCATTTGTGTGGTTTGAATTCAGAAGTAAAGTTATTTGTGAATTAGTAAAATTAATAAACTAAAACATTGCACTGAAAATTTACATACTCATAGGTCATTTCAGAAGGTAGGGAAGGACCTTGGGAGCGTATATTTTACAAGTAAATTTAGGTATTTAGATGTAGAAGCCTAAGTGGTTTGTCTAAGGGAAGGTCAAAGCTAGGATTGATGGTCCCCACTCATTATTTTAATGTTTTCTACTATGTATGTAAAATTTCTTGGGTACTCTTGGTCAGTATTACCATGCTTTTTAAATCTGGTATGGGTGCATCAGTGAATTTATTACTGAAATATAAAACTATCTGAGTTTAGAAGATGATATAGTATGTATTTTTATGTAATTTACTTAATTCATTACATTAATCTTCATATGACTCTGCATGTCAAAAAGCTAGGCATTTAAATAGATATCATGTATGTTTCATAAACTTTGGCCACTTTTTAAATATGTATAACAAATGACTTCAATTGTTAATTTACCTAAAATTCTAAGGTTTTTTGTTCTCTGCAAAGATCACTTAGTCTCTTTATCACTATAGTAACTGACCATATAAAGTTAAGAAACATATGCTGTGCCCCACCGTGAGACAAAATAGTTAACTTTCTAAATGTTTCCTAAAGAAGAAAAAAAATCCACTAGCCTACTGTATTTAAAAGGGGAAATTTTAAATAAAATATACACAGCGTTTTTGTCCTGTCCTCATTGAGTCAGAGGATCAGGGTTTCAGTTTAAGGACACCCAGGAAATGATATGTTAGGAATTAAAACATCCCAAGATAAGAGTCACAGAAACTGTGGAAAAGAGACAGATAATGCCTATAATACTGATAGTATCTGGGAAAACTTGCTAACCAGCTGTTCCATTGTTTTTTTCTTTACTGTCCTTGCTTTGTTTCTTTTTTCTCCTCTTCCTTCTTCTCTTTCCTTCTTTTTCTTAGCCTTCTCTCTTCATGTAAACAGATTTACTATCTTAAGAAATTGTTTGGTAAATAGTTTCCAAATGCATTGATTTCTTACAAGTAAAAGCATTATGTTTACTCATCTAAACTATAGTCTATTAAGATGATTTTTAAAGTTTGATACATAGTTTGGGGTTTACAAATAAACATTTTTACATATTATTTAAATTGTTACTCCAGATCCCCAAGTAAACCGTTGGCACGGAAATTAATGGATTGGGAAGTAGTCAGCAGAAATTCACTATCTGATGACAGGTTAGAAACACAGAGCCTTCCTTCACGATCTCCACCAGGAACACCTAACCAGTAAGTACATCAGGGGTACGTTTTGCTAGGTTCTAAATTTTTGGCTCTATGTTTCTAGGGGCTAAACATCATAATATGTAAAATTTAAATTGTTCATTCAGGTATGATTGTCATTGCTCCAGGGCATTATTTTCTCTTATCTTGAAACTCCCTATGTAAGCAGAACAGGAAATAAAAATGCTCCCTTAACTACAAAGCTGACTTTCATAGTCAGATTACTGACCAATAAATCAAGATCTCTTAGTAGACTTAAAATCTGGGGGTATGGTTGTTGATGACATAATCCTTTTCCTTGTGTGTCTCCAACACAGTTTCTAGGGGACCACATATTACTTGAATATGCTAGGTGCTGTGATTTTCTTACTTAAGCTCCTACCCTGCTCCTGGGTTGCGACTGTCTGTGTTCTAGGAAACAGTGGTCTCCAGCCTCAGTTCCCACAGGCGCAGCCATAGCTCTGCTGAGGAGCACAGATATTCAGTATTTACTGTGAATATGTTTCATCCTAGCATTTCTCACAAAAGCTGGATGCTTGGGTGTAGGGTGTAATAATAATACATTTGTTCTGGCCAAAGATGTTATCTTAATTTTATAGAGTTAACAGATGTGTTGTATTATATGTATGTGATTAAGATAATGATAACAAAACGAGTGTCAGTTGACTGTTGAGTGTCAGTTGAATGTTGACTGTTCTTGTTAACCCAAAAAATATTTGAAGTTTTGCATGGAATATATTTAAAGAAGTTCCTTTGGACGTACTTTATGCACATTAATGTTCAATAAATGTGCTGCTGCTGCTGCTGCTAAGTCGCTTCAGTCATGTCCGACTCTGTGCGACCCCATAGACGGCAGTCCACCAGGCTCCCCCGTCCCTGGGATTCTCCAGGCAAGAACACTGGAGTGGGGTGCCATTGCCTTCTCCCAATAAATGTGCACTAAATCCTAAAAGCTGTTTTGCTGATGAGTGTCAGTTTAAGAGTAAATTTCTACTGTATTGGATGTAAAGTATGGTCATAAACAGTTTGGTTCATAGCATGTTGTCTTCCTTACTACTAGAAACAAAATAGACTCAAAAGTTTCTCAGTATCTTGCTAAGTTATCTTTTTTATAATAGACTGCATATAAATTCAAAGGCTAATCAACTTGCTTGAAGAAGATCCCGAACCTGGTCTCTTTTCCAGCCAGCCTTTCTTGTTTCCAGTATCCCTCTAAACAATTACAGAAAATTGTAGAAAACACAAGAAATTTAAACCAGACAATTGAGTTAATTAATTGTCACTAACTCTGGTCAAACTTTCTGGTAATAAAACAATTTTAGGTATGATCTGAAAAAAAAAATTTTCCCCTAAATTTTAAAGTGACTGCGTCTCTTATGAGGATGGAAATGTTGTGTTCAATATCTCTATTCTTAGAAATTATAGAAAGCCCCATTTACAAATGAAAGAATTTATTAAAGGATTAAAAAAGAGTTCAGACCAAATATGAAAAAATATTTCTGAATTATTTATTCCTTTTATTTTGTAAATGCTGCTTAAGATGCAAATCTATAGTGACTAAAACCCAGAAACATTAAGGTTGGTAGAGATAACAGATGATTGAAACAGATAAAATCCCCATGGCAGATTGCTAACTATAGCTCAGATCTTTGACTTCCTATTCTGTGTTCTTTCTGTTTACCCCATACTGTCTTTGTCAGAGACTCAGCTTAGTAAAATGTGGTTAGTCTTAAAACACATACCCACTTTCTAATGCAATCATATAATTAAGAAACTTGAAAATACTGAGGTAAAGCACATTTTCACTCAGTTTCTCTTCCTCTTCTCATAGTCGAAATTCTGCGTTCACCCAAGAGGGAACCCGGCTGCGGCCATCTTCGGTGGGTCATCTGGTGGGCCACATGGTCCACGCTTCCCCGAGCGAGGCCTTCGGGAATCATCACTCTCCATCTTCCACACAAGCTAATAGCATTGTTTTGGAATCATCACCGTAAGGCTTTTTTTCATTTAGCTTCCTTCTTATAAATAATAATGCCCCAAATTATTTCATTTGAAATAATCTGGGAAATTATGGTATTTGATACAAGATTTTATTTGTACAATGTTTTAAAAATTCATTGTAAATGTGCTTATATGTTCCTGAAGGTCTTGGTGGCCCCTCACTTCACAGAATCACTGTTGTTATTATTTTTGACTCTATATATTCTTGAACTTTAGTTTATACCATTACATATTTCTGAGGTTTAATGTATCACTGTGGTCCGGCAGTAAGGTGATGAAAGGTAGAATTTTCTTAATATTTTTCAGGAAGGGAGCCATAAGAATAAATAGGCAGTATTGAGGGAAATTAAGTAGCAAGGGAAAAGATCACACTGACAATAAGTTGTAGAAAGCATGCATGTACCATTTCTAAAATTCATTTCTATCTCATTACAAACTGCGTAAATTAAACTTCATAACTCAGTATGTCAGTTTAATGCCAACATGCTTACCTCATATTAATAGGCAGTTTCCTGATTTATTGGTTCATATAATGCAGTTAATTCATATGGAAGTAAAAATACCGTGTACAAATTAGGAAAAAGATACTTTGTAAGATAATAGATAAGATGATCCATTAATTGTTGAGAAGGAAAAAGAAGTTTAAAATATTGTGAAAGTGATCAGGGTTGAAGGGTGGGTCTAAATGATGGAAAGATGGAGAACAGGTGGAGTGTTGTGCTCCAGGAAAGCCTGCCTAGTCCAGAGGAGCCACTGCTGTCCTCAGTGCATGGCCAGCAGGGAAGCAGCCAAGCTGTCAAGACCACTGGGTGGTTAGTCTGGCTAATGTACATCTGCATGAAAGATCTTGACTGTGTGTGTACTTTATAAAGGATGGAGGAATAGAAAGATACACACTGCACACCGTGGAGTGTGCCCTGTGTGCACTGTGGATGGACGAGAGTTAAGATTGGTGGAAATTTATAATGTTTTATCACTTTAAAAATTATAACTGTAACCTTTTTGTTTGTAAATAATAAGCATGTATTTTCTATTTCTGAAATTTTAAGAAGTGTACAATAATTAAGGATGTGATTGAAATGCCAACTGATTAAATTTTAGAATGACATGCTTTCAGCACATGAAAGCTGACCACATAGAGGAATGACAAAGCCCATCTCATTATAGACAGATCAGTGTCACTCCCGGGACCTGACCACATGGTCTCAGTCTGGGTTTTGAAGGGCTGTTTTCGTGGAGACACATACACATCTGCATACACATACAGTTGAATATTTCCTTTTGTGAATTGTATAGATTCACAAATCCCCCAAATCACTTACCCTCTTCAGAATACCTTTGTTGTCTTTTCCTGACCTGAAATGGAAAAGCAGGTTTGGCATAGACTGGAACCATGCAGAGTGTTTGCTTCCCCTGCCCAGTCCACAAGAATTTCAGATGTTTTGGGCTTTCTCTCTGGACATGTATTTTATGAAGCCTATGTGTTTGTATTCAGTTTTGAATCTATAACTGCGTCTGAAATTCGGCCAATTTAATGAGAGAGTTCTGAAAAGACAAGCATAATGGTAAACTAATAATAGTAACTAACATTAGTAGCTTACAGTCAGCTTTTTTCATAAATTATCTCACTATTCTACTCAAGAGAACTCAATAAAATAGAAAAGGTATATAACCCCACTTTATAGAAGAGAAAAAGCCACACTTACAGCATTTGTTCCAAATTACAGAACTAAAACTCAGATTTTCTTACCTGAGCCAGTCTGTAGAACTTTGTATCCTGGACAAGGCTTTGTTGATATTTTTTTTTCCATTTAGAGCAAATATTTTTCAACTTGGACTCCATAGATTTTAGTTTTACCTTGGTCAAATGTGAAAAGAGTTCCAGCAATATGTTGGATTAAGCACAGAGTGTCTCAGTGTAGTGCATGGAAATAGATGTTGAGCTAGCTCACCAGTTGCCTGGTTTTTAAATGAGTCCATGGGAGTTAAGGTGAGTCCTGGCTTGGGGCACTGGGTGAGCTTGCCTGCTTCACAGGAGAAAATGCTATTAACTCACAGGTGTGTTTATTGTGGAAACAAATAGGAGGCTGTTTTATTGCTTAGAATAAAGTTACCATTTAAAGGCAGGGGTGATTGAAACTACATCCTACCATTTCCTTCCTTTCTTTAAATGTTCCACAGAAAATCAGACTATTTTTAGTTTGTAATTTTTCTAAGATAATCATTAGCCCTAAATTACTTTAAAAATAACAGATTTTTAAAAAAATAAATTCATACCACAATACCGATATGTAACAGGGAAGTTCAGTTATTTCTAAAAAGTAATCAGCAGAGCATGTGAATGCATAAATTTTATTTTTATTATGATACAGATTGCTAAAGGCTGCAATAGAGAACTGTTTTGACTGCAGAGTAAGCAAATCAAATCACTGCTGTTGTTGAAGCATTCATGAGGAAATTTAAAACTGACTGGATTGAAAGTCAGGAAAGTTTTTACTCACTTGGCTTGATTGACAATTTTAACAACTCTTTTGCTGCTGTGTTAGAATATGCCTGTAACAGCAAAGTGCACTTAAGTATAATATTTTCATTTTTTGCTCTTCACATAACATTTTCCAAAATGTCAGAGAATAAGATAAGCATATTATTGAAAGTTGGGCATTGGAACACTTACAGAATCACATTCCTGGTTCTCCTTTTTTCTTTAACATCCAAAAGTTAAGACGGGTGGTAATTTGTCCATAAATTTTTTATGTGGATAAAATTTGAACAGTATGTGTTTCAAGTCCTTGTTCCCATCTAGCCCCCACTTTGGATCATTTTAGGCAAGTTATTGGTTTCAGATATATCAAAAACCTTTGCATTAGGAATATATTATCAATTAAAGTAAATATGGATGTTGTTAGAGCCCTGGTCTTGTATTCTGTTCATTTTAAATATAAACAGTTTCTGGTAGAATTTAAGATGCTACCATTATAAGCAAAATGGAATGAAAGAAAATAGTCATGTTCAGCATTTGCTCTGACAAGGTCTGTTGAAGCCTCAGATACTAGTAGATAGGGTTGCTTAGTTTTTGTCTATCTTAAAAAGTGGCTTCTGAGCAGCATTTCATTTAAAGAAAAGGGTCCACTGCTACAGGTTTGCATGCATGCTAAGTTGCTTCAGTCATGTCCAACTCTTTGGGGCTCCATGGACTGTAAGACTGTCAGGCTTCTGTGTCCCTGGGTTCTCCAGACAAGAATACTGGAGTGGGTTGCCATGGCCTTCTCTGGGGGATCTTCCCAACCCAGGGATCGAACCTTGGTCTCTGGCATGTGGGTTCTTTACTGCTAGCGCCACCTGGGAAGCCCTTAAAGTATGTGTACCATGTGTGCGTGCTACAGGTTAAGAAACCCCTGATTTAAATTAAGTTTCCTCCTGCTTTTTGCAGTTGTTTTCTTTGAGGTGCAACTATAACTTTGTGTTAAGAGCACAAGCTCTGGATTCAGACTGGGTTTAAAACTTGGTTCCACCACTTCTAATTTTGTGACCTTGGGTGAGTTGTTTTATCTCTGTAAGCCTTAATTTCCTTGTTTGTAAAAGCAGGACGATCATATCTACCTCATAGGACCTCTGTGAACATTTAATGAGATGCTTATTAGTAGTTCAGCAGGGGAAAATGTACTTAGTATATGTTAACTATAATAAATACAAATACATCTTTCATTTAATTTGAGGGGGGGCAGTGTATACCAGCAGCTTTTAAGTATATTATCAACCCTTTATCTGTCTGCATGTCTGAAGTATGGATATCCGGTTGAACACCATGAGGAATTCCCCAGATTCTCAACTTCATCATTCAGTTCCTAATCACCAGAGACTGCAGATTTCATAATTCTCAAATGTTAAATCTAGTTCCCTGAGCTATTCTCTCCTAGACTGCCCCATTCCAGTCTTGTCTAATGAGTCACTGTGTCTTTGTCCTACCTTTTCAATTCCTTTTGACTAGTCCTCAAAGCTTTGCTTTCCCTTTGCTTCTCTGAACTACTGGCACTGATCACTTTGCCTGCAGGCTCAGTGTAACCCAGCTCCCATGCCAGTCTTGATCCAGTCTAACCTGCAAATACTCAACTGCTCTAGGACAAGGAAATAAAAGAACCAAAGAAGGTTCGATGTAAGAGTCTTAAGTCGCGGGGCCTCAGAGGATTCACCACGTGAGATGCTGTACCTGTGAGAGCAGGACTAAGTGCAGGTGTAGGCTGTTTCACTGAAGTATGGTTACCTGCCATCCAGCTCCGGCAAAAGTCTCCAGGACTTGCATTTGGAAGTGAAGGTCGGAGACTTGGAGTTTGGTTGAAACCAGAAATCTCAGGTCTGCGACCTTGGTTCCGGACTAGATGCCTACTGATAAAATAATATGACATTTTCAAGTGTATTCTTCTGTTAATCATATCCTATGGAGAAGGAAATGGCAGCCCACGCCAGTATTCTTGCCTGGAGAATCCCAAGGACGAGGAGCCCAGCAGGCTACGGTTCATGGGGTCACAAGAGTCGGGCATGACTTAGCGACTAAACTACCACCACCAATCATATCCTGGGGAGTTTCTAAACACTTGAATTGTCTTGAGCATAAATTAGTAACCAGTCTGAAATGGTTATTTACTTTGAAATACTCTAAATGTTACTATAAATTAGCCAAAATATCAAGAAGCCTGAATTTTGAACCAGAATTTTGTCTGTATCTCACAGAAGTGTGGCAGGGGTAAATGCCTAATGAAGACAGGTGACACTAGTGATTGTAATTGAATGAGACAAGAGCTCCTGGTGTGTATCTTAAAAAATGAGAGTTTTAATGAAAAAGGAGCCATCATTTCTGTTGTTTGTATTAGTGTCTACCAAGAGTATGGTTTTTGTTTTCTACTCTTAACTTAGAATAAACTTTATACTTAAATATGTATGAAAGATGTATTGGTACGGTTAAACTTTTGGCAGCATTTTTTTTTAATTTACAGTTTTCAGGGTTTATCCTGTTTATTTTTATTTTTTATGAGTAATTATAATCATCTCTTTGAGATTATATTTTCTATACTGTCTGTATGACCAATTTTTTCCCCAGCTCCCATACTTAAAGCCAGCTGATTACTTCTCCTTGTAAGACCCCAGCCACAGCCCTGATCCCTCTTCTTACTTTGTTCCTATTTCCCAAGTCCTGTCTAAACTACCTGATAGTAGATGCTGGTCTTCCTGTAAGTTATAGATCCCTTCTTTCAGATGCTAGCTGTTATTCCTTGTAGGGCTTCGTTCCACTACACTGCCTGATTGTCCTTCCAGAGTATGTGATGTCTCTTCATTCTGTTTTCCTTGGCAGTTTTTGTTTGTTTTTGCTTTGGCCTAGAAATAGAAGCTTTTTAAAGAACTGGCCTATTTCATGATATTATTTCAAATGTATTATAATTTTAAATTACAATACATGGTTTACCTATGAAAGTCATCTTCCGGTGGAGGCTGACTTCCTGTTGCTAGAGGGAGGGTGGGAGTGGGGCGGCTGGCTCGTCCATGTGCGGTTTTGTGGGGCGGCCTGGGGCGGCCCCGGAGTGGCTGACCCTTTGCCTGCAGAGACCGGAGTCACGAGGCGGCCACCATGGCAGGGTCGGAGAGCCAGCTCAAGTACAAATACAGAGACCTAACTGTATGTGAAACTATTAACGTTATTACTTTATACAAAGATCTCAAACCTGTATTGGATTCATACGTTTTTAATGATGGTAGTTCCAGGGAACTAATGAACCTTACTGGAACAATTCCTGTGCCTTATAGAAGTAATACATAGAATATTCCAATCTGCCTGTGGCTGCTGGACACATATCCGTATAATCCCCCTATCTGTTTTGTTAAGCCTACTAGCTCAATGACTATTAAAACAGGAAAGCATGTGGATGCTAATGGTAAGATACGTCTTCCTTATCTACATGAATGGAAGCACCCACAGTCAGACTTACTGGGGCTTATTCAAGTCATGATTGTGGTGTTTGGAGATGAACCTCCAGTCTTCTCTCGTCCTACTGTTTCAGCATCCTATCCACCATACCAGGCAATAGGGCCACAAGATTCTTCCTACATGCCAGGTATGACAAGTGGGATTTCTGCATACCATCCGGGTACCCTCCCAATCCGAGTGGTTACCCAGGCTGTCCTTACCGACCTGGTGGTCAGTATCCTGCCACAACAAGTTCCTAGTACCCTTCCCAGCCTCCTGTGACCACTCTTGGTCCCAGTAGAGATGGCACAATCAGCAAGGACACTATCCAAGCCTCTCTCATCTCAGCAGTCAGTGACAGACTGAGATGGCGGATGAAGGAGGAAACGGATTGTGCCCAGGCAGAACTCAATGCCTTGAAACGAACAGAGGAAGACCTGAAAAAAGGTCACCAGAAACTCAAAGAGATGGTTACCCAAGAAGTAGCTGAGGTTGATAAAAACATAGAACTTTTGAGAAAGAACTCAGTTCTGCTCTGGAGAAAATGGAAAATCAATCTGAAAACAATGATATTGATGAAGTTATCATTCCCACAGCCCCACTATACAAACAGATCCTAAATCTGTATGCAGAGGAAAATGCTATTGAAGACACTATTTTTTACCTGGGAGAAGCTTTGAGGCAGGGAGTAACAGACCTAGACATCTTCCTAAAGCATGTACGTCTTCTGTCCCATAAACAGTTCCAGCTGAGGGCACTAACGCAGAAAGCAAGAAAGACTGCCGGTCTCAGTGACCTCTACTGACTTCTCTGATACCAGATGGAGATTGAACTTTTCTAAAGTATTCTTTTCTTCTCTTACTTTCTCTTATATTAGTAGGTGTCCCAAATAAGTTATTGCCGTTTATCATTCAAGTGTAAAATATTTTGAATCAATAATATGTTTTCTGTTTTCTTTTGGTAAAGACTGGCGTTTATTAATGCATTTTCTATCCTCTGTAAACTTTTTTTGAGCTGAATGTTGGGACTGACTATGCTAAATAAAATTTGTTGCTTTAAAAAAAAAGTCATCTTCCTAGATAATTGTTTAAGTAGTAGATTGACTGCATGTAATACTTCTGCATTAAATATGAACACGGAAGTTATTTCTTAAAATAAGATGAGTTAATATGGGTATGTTTTTAAAATGTAATTGATAGCTTTTGCCCAGAATAAGAATTTTAGGAGTCTGTGTTTATATTCTTAATTACTTTTATACACTGTAGAAAGATAGGTAGGTAGAAAGAAGAGAGAGTGAATGTTTGGTTATTGAAGTTGAAAAAATAGAAAGGGTAATTGCTACCAGGATTACTGGGAGAGCACATAATTAGTTTGTGAAAGTTCCCCAGACAAACTATAATAACCCTCTGCAATAATCAGACTTGTGGAGAGCCTATCTCACTCTCTGTGAAGTTACTTTAACAAAAAAGTTACATAAAACAATGAAAGACGACAGATAGTCCTATCCTGAAATCCAAAATTGTATTGTCTTTCCTCTCTGAGATCTTGCCTAGTCCTTCCAGCCTGCACTGTATTCTCCTTACCTTTTCTTTATAGAGTTTGACTCAAATCCCAACTCAGGTCAGTACACTTAAAGTCTCTTCCTTCCTGTGTCTTCTTGCAGACTCTGAATAAGTAAAGGAGAAGGTATATTCAGACACCCACCAAAGTGTGGGTGGGATTCATGTGGACTGGAATGCCCATGGTCACCTAAAGGCAGCAGCTATCACTTGGCTTTGTTCAGTTGTTAACAACTTGTAGTGCTGGTCCATTTTTTCCAGAGCTTCCAAGTTTTTCATTCTGGAAATCCAGATTTGTAATTTTTTAAATGTAGTCAACTCACAGTTTTACAGTGAACAGGCCAAATGTCTGTTAGCTAAAGTTGGCCCACAAGCCATGAATTTGCAGCCACTGTTCTTGGACAATAATTTCTAATCAAAATGAATGTTAGTTGTTTAGTTGTGTCTGACTCTTTGCGACCCAATGGACTATAGCCTGCCAGGCTCCTCTGTTCATGGAATTCTCCAGGCAAGAAGACTGGAGTGGGTTGCCATTTCCTTCTGTAGGTACTAATCAAAAGCATATAATAAAAATCACGTCTATAGTTTTTTTGGACTGTATACCCCTAGTCTCTAACCCCGGAAATGCAGATTCAGCAGTCAGCAGAGTGTCCCCTCTTGTAACTGAGTGCTGCTGCCGTGATGCCCCTGCCCACCAGGCATGGCTCACTTAGACACCGTGCTGCCTATCAGGTGTATGTTTGTCCCTGTTGTTTGTCTTGGCACTATGTTTAGACAGTTAGCTGAACCAAGGATAAAGAAAGTTGCTCTGACTCCATTCCCACCTGATCTTAACCTTATAGTCTTGCCAAGATCTTTAGTTTTAATATGAAATGCTTCCCAGGTGTGATAGCCATATGCAAAACTAAAAAAAAAGCTTCTCTTCACCTTCCCCACATGGTAATACTTAGTCCTAAAGAAGAGATGAGACCTATTGATTAATCCATGTGAGGTCCAGTGACTTCTGGTTTTCGTGAAGTCTTAGAGTATTTTGATAACTGCTTTTTAGAAATTTCATATCTGAGGCTCTGCCAAGGGTTGCCTACAGTTACCTGTCCTAATCCCCTACAGCAGGCCATAGTGGAAACATACATCTCTATTGTAATCTGTGAGGACATTTTCTTGGACCACCAGCCCTTGAATGTATTAGATCTCAGAGGCTTGAGTTCTTGGCAATTGAAATTAGCAGAATAAAAACTAGTATGTCTGGGACCTGGAGTCTCTAGCCATCAAGATAGACCTCAGAGAAGCTTTTGCTGAAATGGGGAGATATGCTCTCTGATGCAGTCTTTATAGACTTACCAGAATTTAGAGCATTTTGAGCCCTGAAGACTTCGATGTAGACCGCTGAGTGGTTGTTATTGTTAATCTGCGTATTTAGCAAGTATAATTTATACTAGATTAGAAGAGCTGTATTTTCTCTTAGGAGAAGTTAGATCATTCACTGTTAATCCTGGCTGACTACCTCTGCACTAAGCAGGTTTTAGTATCACTGCCATATCTACCACGTGTCTAGCAGCAAGTCTCAATAAGTTCACAGCTTCTCTACCAAGAGCAGCATGTCTCCAAGAGCCACTCTGGCAATAACCTGTGTGTCAGTTATCTTGGGCCAAATTATTCCATGGTAGCAGAGTCTCCCCACTCACAGTAACGTACAACAAGGGTTCTTCCTCCCTTACATTCCGTATACTCATGGATCACCTGTGGCTGTGCTCTATGTCATGATCATTTAAGGCTCAGACTGATAGCAGCCCCTGTTGGGACATGGCTGGTTTCCTGCCTGAGGGAAGAGAGAAACACAAACACAAATACTCCCTTCAGAAGTGGCTACTCATATTTCATTGCCCAGAGCACATCATATAGCCAGTCCTGATGTCAGCCAGGGAGGAGTGAAGGGTACAGTTCTGCTTCTTGCAGGCCTTGTAGATGTGCAGCATCTGTCTGTAGCCTGTCCTAATTACCACAGCAGCAGCCATGAGGTTGACACAGCAGCTGTCAACTCTCTCTCACCTGTCCTTAGGCAGTGGGATAAAAATTCTTTTATTTTCCCAAAGGATCTCCTGCGACCTCTGAGATAAATAAAAACCCCACTGATGGTCAGTTTTCCCCTTCCGGGTCCCTTCAAGTCCAAGACTTCTATGGACACAGGCTTTCTGGGGTCCAAGTTGAACCACTGGTTCTCCCTTCTGGCCTTTGTGAAAAACTCAACTTTTACTGCATGCACTGTGCTCCTTCCTAAAAGGTGTATTTTTAACCTTGAGGTTTCCCCTGTCAGAGTCAGCTCATCTGCTCCTGCTGCTTCTGCCTAAGGCATCTGCTTTCTAATGTTAATTGGGTTCTTGCATCCTCACCTAAAATCAGGTTTTCCAACACTGTCTTCTCTAGTTTTGTCTCCTCAGTGAACTCAGCACTCTTGCCCATTGTGTTCATCACTTCCATAGATTGCATTTTATTTCCAAATAAAATGGACAATCCCTTGATTTCTAAGGTGGCACCGAGTATCTGTGTTATAGCTTGGTATCTGTGCACAGCTTGGCTCTCAGTTATCTCTCTGCCTGCCCATAGAACTCCACTGAAGACCTTAGAAAGGGGTTTTTGGAAATGTATATACATTGTTATGGTAGATCAATAAATCTCTTCATAGGGGTATCCTTAAAGTTATTTTATTATTTATTATATAAACAATCTGTAGAATTGTTTACAGATTTGATAAATTAAGAAATTAGATTTATTACTTTAAACTTCAAAGTTAAGAAAGTTTTCATTAAACAGTGGCACTTGCAAATAAATATGGTATTCAAAGCTTGTCTCCTACTAGACATAGTAAATATCTGAGTTGCTTGACCCCAGCTTTTAAAATAACAATTCTGAAAAAAAAAAAAAAAAAGTAAAATAAAATAAAATAACAATTCTGTAAGACAGCTTCCAAAATACTTAATTTTTTTCCCTTCTTTTCCTAACTAGATCACAAGAGACTCCTGGAGATGGGCAGCCTCCAGCTTTACCACCCAAACAATCAAAGAAAAACAGTTGGAGCCAGATTCATTATTCACATTCTCAACAAGATCTGGAAAACCATGTTAATGAAACATTTGATGTTCCATCGTCTCCTGAAAAATCTACTGTAAGTAGTTTCTTCAGATACTCACATTTCTTTGAAAATGTTTAATTGTAAATGAAATTTCTTTTGTACCCTAGCCTGTTTTATCTGTAAATTATATTACAGTACTTTCTCTTTTTCATCATATGTTTACTCATAACTTGTGCCATCATATAACCCAATTGTGGAATTTTCTTTTATCATCATTTATAAAACATTGCGCTAGAAGTTAATTTTTGACAGATTTGTTGGTTTCAGTCTTGCAAAGCACATTTCCAGAACAAATGCTGATAGCCTATTAAATATCATTAATTTTATTATATAATTAAGTGCAGCAACTTTATCATTTTAATCAACCTTTTGAAATTGAATGCAGGTCTTTGGAATATATAATTGCTGTGTTCTTCAAAATATATCCATGAGATATTTTAGTACTTTGTACCAAACAAAAATGGTAAATTTTTAGAATCCCCTGATTTGTGAATTTTCATTGCTTTTTCAAGTAGATGAATCAAAGGTCAGATTGTTGTTAATAAATTTTAAGGATACATTGTGTTTATGAAGAAGTATAGGACAGACAGAAATATGGGTGTATTTCAGGAAACTTAAAGGGATATCAAGGAATAAAATGAGATACAAGGAGAGGAGGCCCCACAGGAGGTGTGGGTGATGCCAAATGGCCTGTTGGCCATTGCTCACTTACCCTCTTGTTCTTCACCCATGATCCTCCCTCACTGTCTAAAAGTGAAAAGCCAGAGGCAGCCATTTAAAGTTCTCCCACACTTACTGTACCACCACAGACACATCATAGAGATCAAAATCCTTATTCAAAATGAACGACAACTTTAGTGCTACCTGTGTGGTGATTCCTATGTATCATTCATTGGTTCATAGTTAACTGAGGTCTTTCTTTACCTACTAAGGTAGGTAGTGGGCATACAAAGATAAATCAGACATTGTCCCTGCTGTTAAATAATCTACAGTCTAGTTTGTTTTTCCACTCAAGCAAAAATTACTTATTGAATACCTGCTCTGTGCCATGCATTGTTATGGGCTCTGGGAATATAGTAGAATAAAATTTAAAAAACTCTGCCTGCAAGGAACTTATATTCTAAGGATAAGGATGAGACGAGCTGTAAACAAATTAAATAAATTTATAGCCTATTAGATAAATGCTACAGAGACAAGGCAGAAAAGGGCTAGGAAATTTCCAGAGTGGAGTATTACAGTGTGAGCCAAGGATGAGTTTGGTGATAAACTACATGGATACTTGACAAGAGAGCAGATAAGCCCAGAGGACAACAGTGCAAAGACAGGGTGTGACTGATACTGTCAGAGGACACCAAGGGGGTCAGTGTGGCCAGAGCAGAATGAGCAAACTAGAAGGAACAGGAAAGGGCCAGATCCTAAATACCCGGTCTTGTAAAGGTTTTGTCCGGTCTCTAAGTGAGATTGGAAGCAAATGGACATAACGGAGGAGAGAAGCAATGTGCTGTCACTTAGGTTTTAATGGTTTCACTCTGGCTTTTATGTTGAGAAAAAATCAAAAGCAGGGTGGCAGTAGAGAAACTGGCCATGAGGTGTCATCCTGTTAAGCAGTGGTGATTGGACCAACATGGCTGTATTCTGGGTGGAGTTTTAGAGTAGAGCTGACACAGTCTGCTGATGGACTGGTTGTAGCGTACTAGGGAGAGATAATCAAGGATAATAGGAAGATTTGGGGCCTAAACAACTAGGAGGATGAAGTTGCCATTTGCTGGGACGTGAAAGGTTCCAGGTAGAACAGGTGTTGGGGGGAATATCGGGAGCTCGATAGGGGCACAATGATATGTCTACTAGGAATCCATTTAGAGACATGATTCTGGAGTTGAAGGGAGGGATTGAAGCTGAAGTTATAATGTTGAGAGTTGATGGCATGTAGACAGAATATTTAAAACCATGAGACAGGAAGTGTAGAGTATGCAGATTACCGTAATAAGAGATTCTGAAATTTTAGTCCTCCAAGCTATAAACATGAGGGAGATGGAAAGCAAAGGAAACTGAAAAGATGCAGACAAAATGGTAGGAAAGAAAACTAGCCAGCTAGCTGATGAGAAGAAGGTCACGGAGAGAGTAATCACCTGTGTCGGATGCTACTGGTGCATTGAGGAGGATGAGTTCTGTAATTAGAAGTGACTTGAGGGAATTCACAAGTATATAAATACAACTAATTCAGCTGTGGATTTAAGGGAAGATTTCCCAGAAATGATCATCTCAGACCTGTGTCTTGAAGGATAAGAAAGAATTAGCCAGATACTTACCTTAAAGAATAGGCATAAAACATTTAGTGAAAGAAGCCTGCTACAAATGACCATATATTGTGTAATTCTACATACATGAAACGTTCAGAATAGTCAAGTATGTATATATAGAGGGAGAGAAAATAGATGAGGGGTTGAATAGGACTTGGGGGATGGGGGCAAGCAGAGGGGTAGTGACTGATGATGGACACAGGGTTTCTTTGGGGGATGAGGAAAAGGTTCTAAAGTTAAATAGTAGGGGTGTTGGTACAATTTTGTCACTGTAGCAGAAATTTTTGAATTATACTTTCTGAATGGGTGAAGTGTAGTAAATTGTGTCTCAATGAAGCTGTTTTTAAAAAGCAGAGGGAATCATGAATTCATGTAAAACTTACAAATACTTGCTCTGTGCAAAGCTTTGAGCCAGGTTCTAGGGACACTGTGGTTAATTAATTAGGTAATTAATAAAGGCCCTGTTACTCTGGCGCCTATAGTCCAGTATACAGTGGTAAGGCAAGAGAGAAATTTGAATTATGATTCTTTATACACTTTAGATAATATCAACATACACAAAGCATGCTTCCTGTATATCTGAAAGTAAGTAGCCTATAAATGAAGAGAATGATGAGTCATCTATTTTTGTCTTTTTAAGCCTAACGGTGGTATTCCACATGATAATCTCGTTCTAATCAGAATGAAACCTGATGAAAATGGGAGGTTTGGATTCAATGTAAAGGTAACTTAGAATTTGTATTGCACTTATCTTTTAAATAAGGTGTTTCTATATCTGTTATGCTGACTAATGCTTGATTTACTCTAATGTGAAGGGAGGATGTGACCAGAAGATGCCTGTGATCGTGTCCCGAGTTGCGCCAGGAACCCCTGTGAGTTCAACAGCCTTCTCAGTGATCCTAGCTTCAAAAATACATACTTATTTTCTTGGTATAAATAAAACAATGAAATGAATCATTTAATTTGTCAAGTATCACATGTTGTTTGCTGAATCTCCTAAATTGCTGAGAAGTTAATTTTTATTTCTTCCCTATCTTCTAGAACAGTTTTTCAAATACTTGTTTTTACAAAGACTCTAGATTCTATCAAAATAACCCCTCTAAATAGCAAAATGTAGACAGAGGTATAGTTTGTTTGCTTTTTCATTGACTTCTTTTTTCATTTAGAATCATTTATTTACATTATATTTGTCTACTTTCTGTTTAAAATATTTATTTGAAACTCTTTATTGTGAACATGCTAAGCAAAAGTAAAGAAAATACTGTATGTACCCATGATGATGAAAACCCCCCTGCCCCCCTGCCCTTTCTTTCAGCTTCAGCACTCATAAACTTTCTGCTTGTGAATCATAAGGACAATTCTTAATAAATTGTGGATACATCATTTTTATTGCTCATTATATAGTAAATACTGCTTTCAGATTCCCGTTTCTGTTGTTTATTCTGTTTAACTGCATTTTTCTTAAAAAACTTTGAGTCAGTACCCATTATCATTTAACTGTCTCTGTCCTGGGAAAGGTAGGAACCTGCAGCCTGAGAGAAAGAGACCAGTTATGGGATTTTGGTGCTTTGCAGCAACCTCAAAGTTGATTTGAAGATCACAGTCAAGATTGATCAAGGATATCATGATATATAGTTTTGGTTCTGGTTTTTAAGAACTTGTTGATTGCAAATAACAGAGTACTTGTGAAATTTTTGTTGTTGTTAAGTTGTGTCTGAGTCTTTGTGACCCCGTGGCCTATAGCACACTGTGAGCCTATGGACTGCAGCACTCCCTGTCCTTCACTGTGTCCTAGAGTCTGCTCAGATTCATGTCCATTGAGTCGGTGATCCTGTCTAACCATCTCATCCTCTGTCACCCCCTTCTCCTCTTTAATTGTTCCCAGCATCAGGGTCCTTTCCAGTGAGTCGGCTCTTTGCGTCAGGTGGCCAAAGTATTGGAGCTTCAGCATCAGTCCTTTCAATAAATATTCAGGGTTGATTTCCTTTAGGATTGACTGGTTTGATCGCCTTACAGTTCAAGGGACTCTCAAAAGTAATCTCCAGCACCATAATTTGAAAGTATCAATTCTTTGGTGATTCCAAAATCTCTACTGAGTAGAAATTGTGTAGCAGCCTTCTTTATGATTCAACTCTCATATCCATACGTGACTATTGAAAAAAACCATAGCTTTGACTATGTGGACCTTTATCAGCAAACTGATGTCTAGGGTTTTGAATACACCATCTAGGGTGTACACCATCTAGGGTTTGTCATAGCTTTCCTTCCAAGGAGCAGGTATCTTTTAATTTTATGGCTGCAGTAATTTTGGAGCCCAAGAAAATAAAGTCTGTCACTGCATACCCCTGGCTTAATTATAAATACAAAATTTTTCGTACAGCTGTAGAGGTGTATCACAAAACCCCAAGACAGGAATATAATCAGACTTCTAGAAAGAATTTTACAAATCATCAGAACTACTTTTCATGTCCATTTCTTTTTTTGTGAATTTTTCTTTCTCGGTGTAAACCGGTCTGTACTGGAATCAGCTTAATCTCTCAAGCTACAATAAAATACATTCTAAATGAAAAGTGTACTTAGTAGCAGCTTCAAGCCAAGTTCCTGTAACATTAGCACCACAGACACACTCTTTGTTTAGATATGATGGTGACTCCAAAATTTCAACTAAATAGAAACTGTGTAGCTGCCACTATTATGTCCCTCAGTTCTTTTGAAGGGATGTGCCTACCAGCAACTTCTGGGTTTGTATTTTATGTAACCAGCTCAGCACCCCAGAGTCATTAGACTCCTCACTCTAAATTATAGACTCAGAGGAAGCAAAACCTCATAGATTCAGCTTGGATCAAATGTCCTGTTTTAAACAAATCCCTTGTGATCAGAAGTGACAAGACAGGGATGTGATGTATAAAATAAACTTACTACACATGTGAAAGATAAGGGAAGTAGTCCAAAATTATTTGTTTAGTATGTATAGGAAAATATGTATTGGGGGACAGGGCTACTGCAAGATGAGGTGAGAGGTGGCTGTATTCTCATTTATCAAGTAGAAAGATAATGTCTAAAATAAAAACTAAAAAATGAAATTGCAAAGTTACATAGTGATACTAAGGTAAATACAAAAGCTGTAGCTAAAATGTTGAAACTAGTTGCCTCAAATGAGGTGGTGGGGGGATGAGGGGAGCATAGGGAAGAATGCAGAAAATGGTTTCTTGTCCTAATAATCTTACAGACCAAGTCAGCTTTTTAAACTGTGCAGTGTATAGCTTTCCCCAGTACAAAAGTTTTAACTAAAAGTCAAATATATGTCTTTTGACCTGATAATTCTACTTTTAAAAATTACCTCTTATGAAACAGAACATAGGATACACAACAATGTTCATTGTAGTTTGTGAAAATTAAAATTGGAGGGAAGATCAAAATGTACATCATTAGAGCTGACTAAATAAATTATGCTTTGGTTTGCGGCTATTGAAATAATAGATGATGTAGTATTATGTAAGTATGGAAAGGTTTTCGTAAGATAGTATTTTGAAAAATATTTTACAATGGAATACTACTCAGCTATAAAAAGAATGAAATAATGCTATTTGCAGCAATGTGAATGGACCTAGAGATTATCAAACTGAGTGAAGTCAATCAGACAGAAAAAGACAAATATTATATGGTATTATTTATATGTAGAATCTAAAGATAATACAAATAAATTTATTTATAAAACAGAGACAGACTCAGAGACATAAAAAGGAAACTTATGGTTACCAAAGAGGGAAGAGGCTAGGAGGGGTGAGTTAGGAGTTCAGGATTAACAGATACACACCACGTATATAAATGGTTAAGTAGCAAGGATTTACTTTCATTGCACAGGGAACTATATTCAATGTCTTGTAATAACCTGTAATGGAAAAGAACTGAAAGACATACCTGTATTAATATGTATAACTGAATCACTTACCTGTACTTCTGAGACTAACACAATATTGTAAATCAACTAAATGAAAATACATATTATAATTTCATATGTGTTTTATCCAGTTTTTTTAATTGAGTTATGTTTTAAAAATCTGGAAACATGCTGAAATCGTTAACAGTATTTCACTGTGGTGGTGGAATTACTGATATTTATCTCTTGCTTCCTTTTTTTAATTGTCTGAATCATGATGGTGAGCATGTATTGCCCTTACAATTAGGAAAGAAATCTTTTTTTATTTGTATGCCAGGTAAAGTCATAAAACAAATATTGATTTTTTCTGAGCAGTGAACGTGGATAGTTTGCAATTCAGTCAAGGATGTTCAGGGAGCACTCTATAGACAGGTTAATTTCCAAACAGAACTGTATAATTCTAAATTTTTTTTAGGCTATACAGATTACTATATTGGTAATTTTTCCTTTCTGCCAGAACGATGTTCTGTAAATAGTGGCTGACTTTAGAATCAGTTAAATAAATAACAAAATAAATATTATTAACTTAGAGACCATTACAGTGTTTAGAAACCTCATTTTAGGTGATTGGTAGAAAAGGGCAGTGTTTAAAATAGTTTAATGTCATTTTCTCTATTGGACACCTTTTGAAACAGAGTAATTTTCAAGTTATTTCCAAGCCTGGCGTGCTGCAGTCCATGGGTTTGCAAAGAGTCAAACATGACTTCGTGACTGAACAACAGCAATTTCCAAAGTCGTGTATTTCTTCCTGTCTGATCATATTCAAGCCAATAGCTGTTGTCCCAGCAAAATTCATCTGATGTAGACTCCAAATCAGAATGAAATGCAAGTAAGAAATTATACCTGACAAAGAGCAGAAGATGATTAAGTGTAAGAGGGTTCCCTTCAGTTATAATAGGTAACTAGTAGTGTGCTATAACATGCCGAGAAATAGAGAAAGAGCACCTCAAGGGAATGGTCTGAACCTTAATTTTGAATTTTCCCGGTTTTAATTCTTTACATTGAAATATCTCGTTTTTTAAATTTTACAACTATGCATAATTAAAATAGATACCTGTTCCATTTTCAGAATTTCAGGTGTCTAAAATCACACATTTCATAAGCAGCAGTGGAAGAACCTGACTTCTGGATCAGTGCTCTTTCTATTAATGACAGTACCTTGTTGGATTTCGTTGACTTTGTGTTATATAGTGAGTTTAGTCCTGCTTCCATCTTTCAAGCCTTTGCCACAGCCCTTTCTGTAAGGCCCAGCCCCATCATCCTGCAAACTTAATTCTGTTGTATTCTCATTACTGTATTCCTGGAACAGGCTGTCCATATTTCTGTTGGTTTCTTTTACCTTATTTACTTGTTTGTTTTCGCACAGTGGTGCAGGGCTATAAATATAACCATATGGCCTGAACCCGTACTGAGTCAGTGGGGAAAATTGTGTTTTTTTCCATGACCTTTAAATTTTTTATCAAAACGTTAAAATTTCTGATGCTTTCTTTTTTAAACGTATTGGGAAATGAAGAAATAATAAACTAATACTGATTTATTATCCTGTAATTCAGAACATTAGAAACATTGAGAATCAAAGTATTTTATTTCTTTGTGAAAACTTACCAAAGGTAATTTGTGAACAGTGCTTTTCTTTTTCTTGTCATATACCCTAAATTACAGGGTGAGCGTTTTTCCTTATTTATCTCAACAAATAGTGATAATTCTATCTAAGTTTGGATCCCACTTCCCCTTGCCCTTTGCACTTTCAGTGATATGAAATATCTTCCAGGACTTCCTGGATTGAGTTTTTGTTTTTTAAAGATCTGTCCATTTTTATTTCCTCTCAATTTTTTATTTTTATTTTTTGCCACACTGTGGCATGTGGGATGGTATTTTCCTGACCAGGGATAGAACCTACACCCCCTGCATTGGATGTGTGGAGTCTTAACCACTGGACCGCCAGGGAAGTCCCAAGAAGTTTCTTGCCAGCATCACTTCCTTGGACATCTTCATCCTTCTTGTCACAGCCACTTTCATCATTTGTGAAAGTTCATCTTCTCTAAATAAGTTCTTCTCTCTAATAAGTTCATCTTCTCTAAATTCCTTTCTCTGCATATCTAGGGTCTCTCAAACAATAGAAATGTTGATATTTACATAGTCAGTTACTTCTATAACTCCATTTATGTTCACTTTGAATTTCACCTTCAGCACTGTCCCTTTTTGTTTCTTTGCTGCTCTCGTAACTTTTTGGCCAGTTACTCCTTACTCAAAATGGGTTTATCTTTGGGAGACAAGGAGACCACACAAGTACCTGCTTTGCTATCTCCATATGAACTGAGTAACTGATGCATAACAACAAGCCATCAGTACATTTGGAAAGAAGGGATGTGATTGGTCATTGATCATGCTGCATATTTATGATTTATATAGTGATTTTTGGACTGTCGGGCTAACAGCGAGTTTTGAATTTTATGCAGTTACTTGTAATTTATGCAGTAACTGAAATTCGCACCATGTTAGGAGTTTGGTGTTATTTAACTCAACTGTGCAACTGAAATTTGTATGTATCTGGACAGTGCAAAGTGAGAGCTACCTTGATCTATGCACTTGAGAGCATTAGTCTTACTTGTATGTCTGGAATTGTACTAGGGCATCAGGGGGAAAATTATTAATAAAGAAGGAAAAAAAGGATGTCTTTATAGGAAAGTGAGTTTTGTTTTTAATTTCTTATTGTTTGCACTGAGTTTTCATTGCTGCATGCAGGCTTTCTCTAGTTGCTGCAAGCAGGGGCTACTCTAGTTGTACATGGGCTTCTCATTTTGGTGGCTTCTCTGGTTGCGGAGCACAGGCTCTGGAGCACAGACTCAGTAGTTGTGGTGCCCAGGCTTAGCTGCCCCATCTTCCTGGACCAGGGATTGAACCTGTGTCCCCTGCATTGGCAGATGAATTGTTCACCACTGGACCACCAGGGAGGTCTGAAAGTGAGTTTTCTATTTCTGTTTTTTTAATAGATGAGTGAATGGATAGATGATTTCAGTATGTAATTTTATTTCTGCTCTGGAGTCTATAAAAGTAAATTGCTGTTCCTTACTTCCAGAAAGCTACATGTGAATTTGAAACCTTCTTTGCATCCCTTGACAGGCTGACCTGTGTGTCCCTCGATTGAATGAAGGGGACCAAGTGGTACTGATCAACGGTCAGGACATTGCAGAGCACACCCACGACCAGGTGGTCTTGCTGATCAAAGCGAGCTGTGAGAGACATTCTGGGGAGTTGGTCCTTCTAGTTCGTCCTAACGGTGGGTACTCTATGATTTACTGCATGTTTTTAATAATTCCCTCATGTTTATTACTAGACACAGCAGCTAGAGTGGACTTCTTAGAACTTGGTCACACCAGACTGACCTGTGGCTTCCATTCAGAGAGGTGGTTGTTTAGTCGCTAAGTCATGCCCAATTCTTTTGAGACCCCATGGACTGTAGCCCACCAGGCTCCTTTGTTAATGGGATTTTCTAGGCAAGAATATTGGAGTGGTTTGCCATTTCCTTCTCCAGGGGATCTTCCCAGCCCAGGAATCGAACCCATGTTTCCTGAATTGGTAGGTGGATTTTTTTTAACCACTGAGCCACCAGAGAACTGTTCACATGTAGAGTCAAATGCAAATTTTCAGCCACCTTGCCTGCCCCTCTGCCTTCCTCACTCTCTTGTTGTCTGTAATGGCCTTCTTGGTGGTCCTTCTGCTTAAAGCACTCCTCTTGACGTTTGTACAGTGTATACCTTCACATCGTTCAGGGCTCTGCTGAGATGTCAGCCTCAGGAAGTTCTCTCCAGACCACCATGACTGAAATTGCCTCTCTCACCCCCAAGGTGCTCAAGGAGTCCTAGGTACTCAGATATACTTGCTGTTCCACCTGTAGAAAACCAACAAGCTAGAGTTTAGTTTCCATGACAGCCTCAAGAATATCCTGCCATGTGTGGAGTGCTCAGTGGCTCCTGAAGCAGTTCATTCCCCCTGTGGACAGTGTGAAATTATTAATTGACCTAAAAGTCCATCTTCCTTCAATCCCAGTGTTTCTAGTGCTGTCTCTTTGTGCTATGCAGTATGCAGACTAAACATAATACAGATAAGTTCAATCCCTCATCAGTGTTTTGCAGTGAGTTTTACTAGAAGCTGTCCTTTTTTTTTCTTTTCCAGTTATACAATCCCAGGTCCTTCAACCTGTGTTCATAATGGCATAGTTTCAAGTTTCCTCAACATTAATCATTCTCCTCTGAGAAAAAATTCTTAAGTGCCTGTACTATCTAGTGTTAGACATATTCTTCTAGTTTTGTTCTGAACAGTTTATTGTTAATCATAGTTTTAGTCAGAAGAGTAATTATTGGTTAATGTCACATTGTTAGTTGCTGACTACATACCATAAGGAGCAAAATGTAATTAGAAATATCTACTCCCCTACACACCCATTTTGCCTCTTGGGTACAGACATTTTCATTTTATCTTCTCTACAGGCAGACCTTGGAGATATTGCAGTTTCAGTTCCAGACCATCACAATAAATATCACAGTAAATAAATAAAATACTACAATAAAGCAAGTCACATATTTTTTTTATTTCTCAGTACATATAAAAGTTTTGTTGATACTATGCTGTAGTCTGTTAAGTATGTAATGTACATACCTTAATTTAAAAATACTTTATTGCTAAAAATTGCTATCATCATCTGAACCTTCAGGGAGTCATAATCTTTTTTGAAATACTAAATCAAAGATCATTGATCATAGAGCACTATAACAAATATAATAAAAACAAAAAGTTTGAAATTTATTGGGAGAATTACAAAAATATGAGAGACATAAAGTAACAAATGCTGCTTGAAAAGTGATACCAGTAGGCTTGCTCAACACAGAATTGCCATACACCTTCAATTTGTTTAAAAAAAAAAAAAAAATTAGCTTTCTAGGAAAATTTAGAAGACTTCAACAGAATGTTACATTTTTGACTTTTAAAGGAACTCATTTATTTAGATTGGATATTTTTAGGCATTTTCTGTCACATAAAGCAACTTAATTTTCATACTAAGAGTTGTCTCTGAATTTGATTATTTTTTTCAATTTTCTCTTGATAACAGATCCTGGAGAACTTAATAATCATATTAGCTAATAATTCTTAAATGCTTTCCATAGACCTGGCTCTTTCATACCTTCTCATTTAATGTTTACAGCCATCCAGTGAGACAAGTGAATTAACATCGTATTATAGTTGAAGACATTTATTCACGAAGACGTTCATTACCTGCTTGCAAATTCATGACTAGTACAGAGAGAGAATATGAACAAAAGTCTATATAATGGAAAAGGCATGGTCATTTTGCAACTCCAAGTTACTCCATTTATACTTTAGGAGAGGAACCCACCTGGTACCTACTTCTTTTGGCAAATATCTTTCTAATACTGTTTTATCATTAAAATCTGGACCAGGATTCACTTTCAGTGCAGGTGTCATATCCATTTAAAAAAAAAAAAATAATGTATAATCAAAAATTTAAATTATGTTTGTCAAAAATATCAGAAAAGGACTTCCCTGGTGGTCTACTGGTTAAGAGTCTGCCTGCCAGTGCAGGGGCCATGGGTTGAATCCCTGGTCCGAAAGATTCCACATGCTGCAGAGCAACTAAGCCCATGTGCCACAGCCACTGAGCCTGCGCTCTAGAGCCTGAGAGCTTAGAACTCATGCTCTGCAACAGGAGAAGCCACTGCAGTGAGAACCCTATGCACCACAACCAGAGAGAGCCCACAGGCATCAATGAAGACCCAGCACAGCCGTAATCAATTAATTAGTTAAAAATATCAGAAAATAAGAGCTTGTTTTTCCTGGTCTTTTCCTCTTTAAATCTTATTTCTTCTTAGACAAAACGCATTCATATCTTTTTGTCTTTGCATTCTTCATTTCAGAAATCTGTTCTTCTCAAAAATGCATTTGTATCTGAGCGGGAACAAAGCCTCTTAAAGGCAGGAGCTTGACTCTGTCCTTTAGAAGGTTCTGTCCTTCTTCAGCTCTGCTGCCCCCATGGGGGTCAGGATTCTGCAGGACCAAGGGTGCATGCAAGCCAGCATCTATGGCCTCTCCTTCCTTTCTAGACCACTTTTTTTCAACTCTCAGTTCTCTGACCAAATAGCTCTGAGCCTGCTTCCTGGGTTTTTGTGGCCAGTTTTCCCAGGTCCGTTCTCCCAAGGGTTGGTGACAGGATATAGGCCAATAAGGTATCATAAGAAGCAGTTTCCACAGGAGTGTAGACTGAGCTTCTGTGTGGACTGAGATGTTGTTCATGGTATGTTTATAGGCCCCTGAATTACAGGGTGAAGCTGAGGGTGGAAAGAAGAGGAGGGCAGGCTGAGACTGGGCTAAGGATTACAGCCTAGAGTTTGGCTCTCCTCACTCCCATGACTATGAATTCTGGCCTAGAATTCTCCTTGGAAATTTGGTTTCCTGGGACTTCCCAGTGGTCCAGTGGTTAGAACGCCACACTCCCAAGGCAGAAGAGGGCCTGGTTTCCATCCCTGGTCAGGGAACTAGATCCCAAGTGCCTTACTTGTGCAGCCAAATAAAGAAATATATTAAAAAATAAAAAAAACTAGTCCTCTAAGTTGTTTAATAAATATGTCGAAAAACAACAATAGAACATATTTAGTGTAGCATTCTGTTCAGTTCATGTGTAACTCTTCCTGTCTACATGTGTGGTGGATAGGTCTCCATTGGTGCTGTTGCCCAAGATTCTACAGATTAAGGACAGATATGTTCAGAGCAGATCTTCTTGACATTCCTCTTTTTCTTACTGTCTCTGCAAGTTGCAGACATTTTCAGCAATAATGGCCAAGAACCCTTCTTTTCCCCAGAGGTACTTTTTCAACTCTACAACATTCTTGGCCCATATACAGTGACCCCAGACTCAGATCTGATGAGTGACAAATAAGTGAATATTTTTTTCACTTTAAATTAAATAATATCTGATAAATTCCTTTTGCCAGTTCATTAAGGTTTCCATATTGGTTTTGTGTTTGTAGCTGTGTATGATGTAGTGGAAGAAAAGCTAGAAAATGAGCCAGACTTCCAGTACATTCCTGAGAAAGCCCCTCTCGACAGTGTCCAACAGGATGACCACTCCCTGCGAGAGTCGATGATCCAGCTGGCTGAGGGCCTTATCACAGGAACAGTACTGACACAGTTTGATGTAAGTAACATGATATAGAAAAGGTGTTTGCCCATATTTTTTTATTAATTTCATGACTTCTTAACTGCCTAATCTAGTATCAGTTATAATGTATTAATAAAATATTACTGAGAAATATTGGCAAAAAGAGCTGTAAAGTGTAAAGTTTTAAAAATTACTCCCCAAATTCTAGCTGTGGTTTCACTAATAGGTATCAGTTTAAAAGAGGGAGAAAATATTTTATAGGTCTATGTCATCAAACAACATTTTTTTCTATAATTAAATAGCTGTTTTTATGAAAGGCTGCAGATGAAGATAGACTATTATAGACTTAAAAATCCTGAATTAAAGAATAGTTTTTGTGCCTTGTCATATTTAATCCTTCTCTAATTTTTTTCAACATAGTTAGCCATCATTAATATCTGTTGCTCTGGAGTATATGTTATAGATAAATGATGATAAAATATTTAGGGCACATCAGTTTTCCTTTTAAACACCTCTAAATGAATGCTACCTAAATGGGAAGAAAAATCTAACAAAGAGTGGATATATGTTAAAAAAGAAATAAAGGAGTACCTTTAAATATAAAATAAATGAAATAAATATTTCCTATAGATTTGCTATTTAAAACTTCAGGTACTCTTTCTGTAAGCAAAATTGTTTTTACATGTTTTACCATTTTTCAAAATGTTTATAATTCAAATTAGAAATTTTGCAGAATTCAGCTTTGCAAACCTGGTTTAATACTTTACTAACCTAAGATACATCATTGTATAGATGAGGTATTCCAAGGTAAAAACCCATTTCTTGATAGCATAGAATCAAGTCTAAAAAAGTAAAAACTCTCGATGGCTTTCTGAACCTGTCTTGTACTTTCTTTTTTTAGCAACTATATCGGAAAAAGCCTGGAATGACAATGTGTTGTGCCAAATTACCTCAGAACATTTCCAAAAATAGATACAGAGATATTTCGCCTTGTAAGTATCTATTTTCTTTGTGTGTTAAGTTTAATCTTCTTAACATAACTTTATTAAAATATTCTTTCTTTTAAATTTTTTCAGATGATGCTACACGGGTCATTTTAAAGGGTAATGAAGACTATATCAATGCAAATTATATAAATGTAAGTTTTTTTTTTAATTATACCTTTGTCGTTTATAATAAGAGGGGCTGATCTAAACTTTGAGGTTTGTTCTTGAATCCATAATTAATGAGGATCAACTTTACTTTGTACCTGTGATGAGGACTTTTTTAAAAAGTTGATTTGTTTCTTAATTGAAGGATAATTGCTTTACAGAATTTTGTTGTTTTCTGTCAAACCTCAACATGAATCAGCTGTAAGTATTATACATATGTCCCCTCCCTCTCGAACCTCCCTCCCATCTCTCTCCCCATCCCACCCCTCTAGGTTGATACAGAGCCCCTGTTTGAGATCCATGAGTCATACAGCAAGTTCCCATTGGCTATCTATTTTACATATGGTAATGTAAGTTTCCATGTTTCTCTCTCCATACATCTCACCCTCTTCTAATCCACTCCCCGTGTCCATAAATCTGTTCTCTATATCTCTTTCTTCAGAAATAAATTAATCGGTACCATCTTTCTAGATTTCATATATATGTGTTAGTATACGATGTTTATCTTTCTGTCTCTGACTTAATTTCACACTGTATAATAGACTGTAGGTTCATCCACTTCATTAGAACTGATTTGAATGTGATCCTTTTTATGGCTGAGTAATATTCCATTGTATATACGTACCACAGCTTCTTTATCCAGTCATCTGTCGATGGACATATAGGTTGCTTCCATGTTCTAGCTATTGTAAATAGTGCTGCAGTGAATATTGGGGTACATGTGTCTTTTTCAGTTTTGGTTTCCTCAGGGTATATGCCTAGGAGTGGGATTGCTGGGTCACATGGTGGTTTTATTCCTAGAATTTTAAGGAATATCCATACCATCTTCCACTGTGGCTGTATCAATTTACATTCCCACCAACCGTGCAAGAGGGTTCCCTTTTCTCTGCACCCTCTCCAGCATTTATTATTTGTAGACTTTTTGATAATGACTGATTACAGAATAATGACCTATAGCTTGCAAGGAACATTACTTATTACATGGTGTGTGCACTGAAGAACCTTTCAAAAATCCCCCAAATTCTGAATTCCAATGCATATATGAACCCGTGATTTCTGATAAAGGCTACATATGTGTATATGGTATTATCAAATTTTCTGATATTTCAATCTAGTAGGTAAAAAATGGTAATTTCTTACAGTTTGATTTGTATTTTTTGTGAATAATTTAAGTGCTTGTTGTTATTATTGTTCAAAGTGTTAACAACAGTATGGTGAGTGAGGTGAAAGTCAAAGTCGCTCAGTCATGTCTGACTCTTTGCGACCCCATGGATTATATACAGTCCATAAAACTTTCCAGGCCAGAAGACTAGAGTGGGTAGCCGTTCCCTTCTCCAGGGATGTTCCCAACCCAGAGATCGAATCCAAGTTTCCCACATTGGAGGCAGATTCTTTACCAGCAGAGCCACCAGGGAAGCCCAGAAATAAACACATGCACCTTTTGAATTCAGTGTTTAAAATGTAATAGGATGATAGTTTATCTTCCCCAAATAGTTACAGTCTTAACTTCTGAAAATAATGAATTTAAAATACTTGCCAATCTTTTCATGTTATATGTATATTATATATAATTATATGCATATTACATAATATACAAACACATATGTAATATGAAAAATCTAAACTAAAGCAAATGGCAGAATTTTTGCTCCTCACAAAATTTACTAATAAGCTGTTTAGAAACATTTTTTTTCTTTTCCATTTTAACTTAAAAGATATCGAATATATTCCCTGTGCTTTATAGTAGAACCTTGTTGTTTATTTTTATATATAGTGTTTGTTTCCTATAGAGAGAAATATTTTTTATTTCTATACCAAGTCCCTGCCTGTGAAACAGGATTCTCTATATAGATGCTTTTAATTTCATAAGAGTACTTTGGAAAATATTTAAATTTCTGTTTCCACTAATTGAAAGATAAGTATATATAGCTACTGCACATTGCCAAGAAACTTCTTCAAATAAAATAGTTGATAGAGATTTGTTTTACTGACTCTGCAATTTATTGAGATTAATTCAGTTATCATTTAGTAGATGATTTTCCTATATTTGATCCTAAGAAAAAGTAATAATGCAAAGCAATTTTGGTTTTGTGTCTTTTTCTTTTTAGATGGAAATTCCTTCTTCTAGAATTATAAATCAGTACATTGCTTGTCAAGGGCCATTACCACACACTTGTACAGATTTTTGGCAGATGACTTGGGAACAAGGCTCCTCCATGGTTGTGATGTTGACCACACAGGTTGAACGTGGCAGAGTAAGTCATACTTGAATCTTACACATTGCTCAGACATTTTTCAAATTACGTTACATCTATAGTTAAAATATTCATATTGATTTACTCTCTTTTGTAATCTTTAAACTTCCTTTCTTATGGTGTCATGATTAAAATCATCATGGTTAAATGCTTAAACTGCAACTAACACATACTGTGTTAAAAGAAATGTGATGTTAGCTGTTATTATTATTATTTAAATGGACTGATAATATGTTTGAATAAGTGATTTGTATTTATAATGTGTGAAGAATTCATACAACTTAGCCATGAAATAACAATATCCCATTTAAAAATGGCCAAAGGATCTAAATAGATGATTCTCCAAAGAAGACATTCAAATGACCAATAAGATCATGAAAAGATACTCAGCATCATTAGTCGCCAAGGAAATGCAAGTGAAAGCTACAGTGAGATACTACTTCATAGCTAGTTGGATAGCTAAAGTAAATATGACAGAAAATAATCAATGTTGGTAATGATGTGGAGACAGTGGAACCTACTGTCGTGCTGATGGATTTGGTAAATGATGCAACTACCTTGAAGACACCCTTCATTTCTTCAAGCGGCTAAACATTGTGACTGCAGCTCAGCAATTTCACTCATAGAAATACCCAAGAGAATTAAATACATGTCCACACAAAAACTGGTGCACAGATGTTCACAGCAGCGTTATTCTTAGTAGCCCATAGGTAGAAAGAAGCGAAATGTACCAGATAAAATATGGTGTAGTCATACAGTTGAATATTATTTAGCAATAAGAAGGTATGAAAAGTGATACATGCTGCAACATGGATAAACCTAGAAAACATTATTCTAAGTAAACAAAGCCAGTCACCAAACACTGCCGGGGTCCAGCCCCGGCTGATCAAGGATATTCGAAGGAGAGACGGCTTAAGTGACCTATTCAAATGTTAATTAGAGATATAAAGAGTAATAGAATGAGGATAGCTCAGTAGGAAAATTCAGTGGATAAAAGAAGCTGAGTAGCTTGGTTTACACGGAAAATCAATATAACCCGTGACACCAGGTTAGCTCTGACCACGGAGGCCGCAGGCGCCCTCTCGAATAGCGGAAGGTGCCCCACCTTAGACACCTTCTCTAGTGGGTCTTAGAAGCCCAGGCAAATAAATGGTCGCAGAGGATATCCACGCTCCAGATGGAGACTCTGCTGGAAGTTAAGGAGTAAAATGACATGGGGAGACCAAGCATTGGTGAGCAAGGCCCGTAGCTTTATTTTCAACAGGGGCTTTTATACCCTATGTTACACATAGAGGATAATAGGGGATGCAAAGTCAGCAGTCTTTGATCCTTATCAAAAACCAGGGTTTCTTTCCTGCAAATTTATTGTATACAAATGGTTTAGGTGATTTACATCATCTTCTGGCCAGAAGGCTTATTAACATTTTATGACTCTTGACAAGGACTTATCAACAAAGACTTATTTTCTCTAAGAGTAATTATTTTAAGGTTTGGCGCCATCTTCCGAAGATAAAATTGCATTCATATAGGGCGGATGTGTAATGGGTTTACAACAAAGGAAAGAATTTATTACCTTAAGGGTCTAAAGTTACTAACACCAAGGCCACTACTTATTTTTTCTACATACCAACTTTATTAATTAATACACATTCATGGATACAATACAGGGGATGTGGAAACTTGGCAACAAACATTGGCTCATCAATGAAATCTTTTACTAGTTTTATTCTGACAGTTTCTAACTCTCTGAGAGGCTCTAAGCTATTTGAATATCTTAAGCTTCCCATGCCTCTGGAGGCTGGGAGACTGTAAACAATCGTATGCATAGCTGTAGGAGTCCGGGTAAACTTGTCAGGCGAGTTAGAGAGCCATCTGAGGGGTTTGGATTTAAACACTCCTAATTGCCCAGGAACTTTATTAATTGGAGCTGTAAGTTAACTCTTTGACAGAGAGAGCGAGATGGTGGTGGGGGACAGCCCCAGTAAAGTCAGAGGTGAGAGCACAAAGCAATAAAGCAGGCAGACTCTGGTTTTTGGGGGGTAGATGCTCGAGAATATCCGAGGGGACTCCTGAGGCTCGAGCCGGCCTTTGCGTATGCCGAGCCTCCTTCCTCATGACCTTTGTCACGAGTGGAATGTCTCTCGCGGGCTCCCGGCAAAACACAACATATTTTATGGTTCAATTATATGTGATGTCCAAAGTAGGCCACAGGGGACAGAAAGTAGAGCAGTGGTTGCCCAGGTCTGGGATGGAAGGAGACAGGTGGCTTAGAGGAGTTGCATGGTCGTTACCAATGGATGTGGGCCTTCCTCTGGGAGTAATGAATGTGTTCTAAAAGTGATTGTGGTGAGGGTTACACAGCTCTGTGGATATTCTAAAAATGATAGAGTAGTGTGTTTTAAATGGCTGAATAGAATGTAACAGAATTGTATGTCATTAAATCTTATTTTTTTAATCCTAATTTATGAAAGTAAATGGATTGCATTTCCCATTTTAGTTGAAGAGTCTTTCTTACTATTAAATCTAAGAAATATAGCGATTAGTATACCATTTGCCACCCTCATAGTAATAATTACTTAAGGTTGGAAGCTTGTTGTAAACAAGATATTTGAAGTTTCGAAATATATCCAAACAGACTCTTATTACAAAGAGAAGAAATGACCAAAAAAAAATGTTGCTTGTTGACAGATCTCTGTGAAGGGTATATGTTCAGTTCAGTTCAGTCGCTCAGACATGTCCGACTCTTTGTGACTCCATAGACTGCAGCAGGCCAGGCCTCTTCCAACTTGCGGAGATTACTCAAACTCATGTCCATTCAGTCAGTGATGCCATCCAACCATCTCATCCTCTGTCGTTCCCTTCTCCTCCCACCTTCAGTCTTTCCCAGCATCAGGGTCTTTTCCAATGAGTCAACTCTTCGCACTAGGTGGACAAAGTATTGGAGTTTCAGCTTCAACATCAGTCCTTCCAATGAATATTCAGGACTGATTTCCTTTAGGATTGACTGGTTGGATCTCCTTGTAGTCCAAGGGACTCTCAAGAGTCTTCTCCAACACCACAGTTCAAAAGCATCATTCTTCAGCGCTCAGCTTTCTTTATAGTCCAACTCTCACATCCATACACGACTGCTTGACTAGATGGACCTTTGTTGGCAAAGTAATGTCTCTGCTTTTTAATATGCTCTCTAGGTTGGTCATAACTTTTCTCTCAAGGAGTAAGCGTCTTTTAATTTCATGGCTGCAGTCACCATCTGCAGTGATTTTGGAGCCCCGAAAAATAAAGTCTGCCACTGTTTCCGCTATTTCTCCATCTATTTGCCATGAAGTGATGGGACCGGATGCTGTGATCTTAGTTTTCTGAATGTTGAGCTTTAAACCAACTTCTTCACTTTCCTCTTTCACTTTCATCAGAGGCTCTTTAGTTCTTTTTCACTTTCTGCCATAAGGATGGTGCCATCTGCAAATCTGAGGTTATTGATAATTTCTCCCTGCAATCTTGATTCCAGCTTGCGCTTCTTCCAGCCCAGCGTTTCTCATGATGTACTCTGCATATAAGTTAAATAAGCAGGGTGACAATATACAGCCTTGACGTACTCCTTTTCCTATTTGGAACCAGTCTGTTGTTCCATGTCTAGTTCTAACTGTTGCTTCCTGACCTGCATACAGATTTCTTAAGAGGCAGGTCAGGTGGTCTGGTATTCCCATATCTTTCAGAATTTTCCACAGTTTATTGTCATCCACACAATCAAAGGTTTTGGCATAGTCAATAAAGCAGAAATAGATGTTTTTCTGGAACTCCCTTGCTTTTTCGATGATCCAGCGAATGTTGGCAATTTGATCTCTGGTTCCTCTGCCTTTTCCAAAACCAGCTTAAACATCTGGAATTTCGCGGTTCACGTATTATTGAAGCCTGGCTTGGAGAATTTTGAGCATTACTTTACTAGTGTGTGAGATGAGTGAAATTGAAGGGTATATGAGAATTCATTAAATTATTTTTGTCACATTTCTTTAAACTTGAAAGTTCTTAAAAATTAAAATATTAAAAAAATTGGAGAACCTAAATTATGTCTATTTCTAAAATTTTTGATACCAGGTTAAGTGTCACCAGTATTGGCCGGAACCCACAGGAAGTTCATCCTACGGCTGCTACCAAGTCACCTGCCACTCAGAAGAGGGGAACACTGCATATGTCTTCAGGAAGATGACACTGTTCAACCAGGAGGTAGGGGAACCGGGGGGCCTACTGATTAGAGCTGTTATGTTTAAGGTAAAGGCTTTGAAAGATGAAAATGTTTTTAATCTTGAGTCCTAGTTATTAGGAAATACAAAAAATTATTGAACTATTTGCTTCATTAGGATACACTGGAATCTTATAAAATATGTTCTCTTAGTATAATATTTCCAATTTCTGTAGCTAAGTATGAATGATCAGTAAAATAATTGAGTAAATAATACTTATTACTATTAATATTTTCCCTATTCATAAAAATCATACCAGGGTGTTAATTATACATCTCTTTCTCCAAGTAATATCAGTAAGGTATTGAAGTACATCTCCAATGGAAATGGAGATAGAAATGGAAATAACAACAGACAGCTATTAGATTATTCCCCCTTTTTAATGAGCATTCTTGCCTTGAGGACTCCATGAACAGTATGAAAAGGCAAAAAGGTATGATACTGAAAGATGAACTCACCAGGTCGGTAGGTGCCCATTATGCTACTAGAAAAGAGCAGAGAAATAGCTCCAGAAGGAATGAAGAGACTGAGCTAAAGTGATAAAAACACCCAGTTGTGGGTGCATCTGGTGGTGAAGGTAAAGTCTGATGCTATAAAGAATAATACTGCATAGAAACCTAGAATGTTAGGTCCATGAATCAAGGTAAATTAAAAGTGGACAAAGTGGTCAAACTAGAGATGGCAAGAGTGAACATCGACATCTTAGGAATCAGTGAACTAAAATGGACTGGAATGGATGAATTAAATTCAGATGACCATTATATCTACTACCGTGGGGAAGAATCCCTTAGAAGAAATGAAGTCGCTCTCATAGTCAACAAAAGAGTACAAACTGCAGTACTTGGGTGCAGTCGCAAAAGCAACAGAAGGATCTCTGTTCATTTCCAGGGCAAACCATTCAGTTTGGCAAACCATCACAGTAACCCAAGTCTGTGCCCCAACCACTAATGCCAAGGAAACTGAGGTAAAATGGTTCTATGAAGACCTACAAGACCTTGTAGAACTAACACCAAAAAAAAAGATGTCTTTTCATCATAGGGGATTGGACTGCAAAAGTAGGAAGTCAAGAGATACCTTGAGTAACAGGCAGGTTTGGCCTTGGAGTACAAAATGAATCAGGGCAAAGGCTAACAGAGTTTTGCCAAGAGAATGCACTGGTCATAGCAAACACCCTCTTCCAACAACACAAGAGATGGCTCTGCATGTGGACATCACCAGATGGTCAATACTAGAATCAGACTGATTATATTCTTTGCAACCGAAGATGGAAAAGCTCTATACAGTCAGCAAAAACAAGACCGGGAGCTGACTGTGGCTCAGATCATGAACACCTTATTGCAAATTTCAGACTTAAATTGAAGAAAGTAGGGAAATGACTGGACCATTCAAGTATGACCTAAATCAAATCCCTTATGATTATACAGTGGAAGTGACAAATAGATTCAAGGGATCAGATCTTACAGAGTTCCTGAAGAACTATGGAGCGAGGTTTGTCACATTGTACAGGAGGTGGTGATCAAAACCATCCCCAATAAGAAGAAATGCAAAAAGGCAAAGTGGTTGTCTGACGAGGCCTTACAAATAGCTGAGAAAAGAAGAGACATGAAAGGCAAAGGAGAAAAGGAAACATATACTCATCTGAATGCAGAGTTCCAAAGAATATTAAGGAGAGATAAGAAAGTCTTCCTAAGTGAACGATGCCTAGAAATAGAGGAAAACAATAGAATGAGAAAGAGTAGAGATCTCTGTAAAAAAATTATAGATACAAAGGGAACATTTCATACAAAGATGGGCACAATAAAGGACAGAAACGGTATGCTCCTAACAGAAGCAGAAGATAAGAAGATGTGACAAGGATACACAGAAGAACTATACAAAAAAGATCTTAATGACCCAGATAACCACGATGGTGTGATTACTCACCTAGAGCCAGACATCTTAGAATGTGAACTCAAGTGGGCATTAGGAAGCATCACTATGAATAGAGCTAATAGTGGTGATGGAATTCCAGCTGAGCTATTTCAAATCCTAAAAGCTAATGCTGTTAAAGTGCTGCACTCAATATGCCAGCAAATTTGGGAAAGTCAGCAGTGGCTACAGGACTGGAAAAGGTCAGTTTTCATCCCAGTTCCAAAGAAGGGCAATGTCAAAGAAGGATCAAACTGCCACACGATTGCACTCATTTCATATGTTAGCAAAGTAAAGCTCAAAATTCTCCAAGCTAGCTTCAACAGTATATGAACTGAGAACTTCCAGGTGTTCAAGTTGGATTTAGAAAAGGTGGAGGAACCAGAAATCAAATTGCTAACATCTGTTGGATCATATAAAAAGCAACAGAATTCCAGAAGAACATCTACTTCTGCTTCATTGACTATCCTAAAACCTTTGACTGTGTGGGTCACAACAAACTGGAAAGTTCTTCAAGAGATGGGAATACCAGACCACCTTACCTGCCTTCTGAGAAACCTGTATGCAAGTCAAGAAGCAACAGTTAGGACTGAACATGGAACAACAGACTAGTTCAGAATTGGAAAAGGAGTATGTCAGGGCTGTGTATTGTTTTCTTGCTTATTTAACTTATATGCAGAGTACATCATGTTAAATGCCGGGCTAAGTGAAACGCAAGCTGAAATCAAGATTGCTAGGAGAAATCAATAACCTCAGATATGCAGATGACACAGATGACACCACCCTTATGGCAGAAAGTGAAGAGGAACTAAAGAGCCTCTTGATGAAGGTGAGGTAAGAGAGTGAAAACACTGGCTTAAAACTCAACATTCAAAAAACTAAGATCATGGCATCCGGTCCCATCACTTCATGGCAGATAGATGGGGAAACAGTGGAAACAGTGGCAGACTTTTTTGGGGGGGGCTCCAAAATCACTGCAGATGGTGACTGAAGCCAGAAAACTAAAAGATGCTTACTCCTTGGAAGAAAAGCTGTGACAAACCTAAACAGCGTATTAAAAAGCTGAGACATTACTTAGCCTACAAAGATCTATGTCATCAAAGTTACGATTTTTCCAGTAGTTGTGTATGGATGTGAAAGTTGGACCATAAAGAATGCTGAGGGCCAAAGACTTGATGCTTTTGAACTGTCATGTTGGAGAATACTCTTCAGAGTCCCTTGGACAGCAAGGAGATCCAACCAGTCAATCCTAAAGGAAATCAATCTTGAATATTCATTGGAAGGACTGATGCTAAAGCTGAAGCTCCAATACTTTGGTCACCTGATACAAAGAGCCAACTCATTGGAAAAAACCCTGATGCTGAGAAAGATTGAAGGCAGGTGGAGAAGGGGACAACAGAGGACTAGATGGTTGGATGGTATCCCTGAATCAATGGACATGAGTTTGAGCAAGATCTGGGATTTAGTGAAGGACAGGGAGACCTGTCGTGCTACAGTCCATGGGGTCACAAAGAGTTGGACATGACTGAGTGACTGAACATGAAATGAGTGGAGAAGATCAGTTTCACAATCTCCTCATTATTTAGGAGGGTAAGATTGTAGGCAGGACACTGTAACATCAGACAGATTGCTGCTATTGTTTAGTCAGTAAGTCATCTTCACCTCTTTTGTGACCCCATGGACTGTAGCCTGACAGGCTCCTCTGTCCATGGGATTTCTCAGACAAGGATACTGGAGTGGGTGTCTTTACAGCTTTTTAATTGTTAGTTTTCCTTACCTGCTCCCTGAGTCCCTCCATTTGGCTTCCAGATTAAAGCCAGAAGTGCAAACTGATGAATAAATGCCAGCTCAGTAACCCAACTGGAAGATGTATGTGGAGGCAGAATCTGCTTGTCTTGTCAGGCTGCCAGTGCCTACACCAGCCATGTTGGGGCTAAGGGGCTGTAGGAAGAAAGGAGTGATTGCTGGAGAAGAGCCAACATCACAGGCATCCACAGTGAAGCCTTCGGAGATGAGACCACATCTCCCCTAACTCCACTCACACACCACTCCTAACGCACCCCGTCCCTGAAAGTGACCAGAAGAGTCCAGTGAGATGGGACCTTGCTGACTAGAAAGGAAGGGAGCTAGAAGTTTTGCTAATGTATACTGCAGGAATCTGGCACTGAATAAAACTGAAGTTACAAGAAAGTACAGTTTCAAAACCTTATGGGCTGGAGATACTATCAGAATGAATTTTGGGTTTGGGCATGTGTGCTTGTTTGTATGTAGCAAAGCAAGCCAAGAAGCTGTTTTTTTCATTTTTGAGCCAAATATAATTGGGAAAATTAATTTGCTGCCATAAATACATATGTACATGGATGGATAGATGGACAAACAGATAAACACTTCCCCAAAACTTAATAAAGTATGACTTTAATTATCCTTCTTGCAGATTACTGGTACCATTAAGTTCTTTTGTTAACAATAATAGTCAAAGGTATTCTGTATTAGATGCCTTTAATTATCTGTAACATTAGTTCCCAGACTAAATTGAGGTCTCTCTGGGAATTCTTTTTTCTTAAGTACCTTTACATTCATGTTCTTTGGAAGTTCATCCAATGTAAGTGACAGTAACCAGATTTCACAGTGTTGGAATCTGACTATGAGTATATGATTCCAAACAGCTGTGATTGGGTGATTTGCAGGTCCTTGAAATGAATCAGTTGTAACGTAAGACTATCCCTTTTAGGTGTAGATGTTGTTTCATTTTTCAGTTGAAGAAAATGAGACCATGAAATACTGTCTTAACTGGCGAAATTGAGATTTGAACTAAGATGTATACATTCAATACCTTACTTTCTCCATTATACCAATGGAGAAATTGATTCCCAAAGAAGAATTAAATATTGATTTGATTTTGTGTTTTATGGTCTCCAGTTTTTAATCTGCATTTACTTTGAGATTTTATTTTCTTGGTGTCCATAATTTCACTTGTTCTTATCAGGATTAGCCCAACTTCGTTCATTAAAAAAAATTTTTTTTAACCTTTTTTGCTCACCTAGTTTTTATTTTGTTTTAAACATTTCTCTGGAATCTTAATCTATTTTTGTCTGTTTACCTGATTATCATCCTAAAAATATAAATATAGAAATTTAGTTATAAGAAGAGTGATAATCCAGGTGACTGATTCTTAAATGGATACAGCTGTTTCTATAAAGTGGTTTCTTCCCTTTTCCTTAAACTTTTGAGTTTTATTGAATTTATACATTACTTTTGGGGCATAACGAAAGTAGTTTCTTTTGCTTCTAAAATTAAAATGACATGAATGTTTACATATATTTTAAGGATTATTTCTAAGTCAGTTGCATAATCTTTCATTTATACGTAGAAAAACGAGAGTCGTCCACTCACTCAAATCCAGTACATAGCCTGGCCCGACCACGGAGTCCCTGACGATTCAAGCGACTTCCTGGATTTTGTTTGCCACGTACGAAATAAGAGGGCTGGCAAGGAAGAACCTATAGTTGTTCATTGCAGGTATTTTATTTTGTGTCTTTTATGATTGAGTAACTGACTAGATTCCGTTTGAGCCACCAGGGAAGCCCGGAAGGGAGTGGCAACCCATTGCAGTATTCCTGTCTGGGAAACCCCACCAGAGAGAGGAGCCTGGTGGGCTCTGACCCCTGTGGAGTCGCAAAGAGTTGGACACTACTGAATGACGTAGTGATTAAATAGGTCATTTTTTAAAGGGAATATGTACTCTATTTTGCCCTTAAGTTGTGATTGTCACTCTGGTAAATTAGAACTCAAAGCTGCGTTCTGAAGGTAGAAAGCAAAGAATATGACTTAACATACAATTGGCAGAAACTTTATCATAAAAAGTAAAAATAATACTAGTTCTTAGAAGTTTATCTTTTTCATAGTCAAACATTTCTGAAATTGGGTTATGTCTTAAATTTAATGGTATTATAGATTTGAGAAATAACAATATTGTAAGAATTAGATTGTATCATAAGGTTTGGATTTCCCCCTCCAGCAAGGTACTCCATCCTGGCCCCTCCTAAGACCTTTGATTGGCATTTCACATCCTTGGAGTCAGTTCAGTTCAGTTCAATTCAGTTGCCCAGTCATGTCTGACTCTTTACAACCCCATGGGCTGCAGCACACCAGGCTTCCCTGTCCATCACTAACTCCCGGAGCTTACCCATACTCATCATGTCCATTGAGTCGGTGATGACTCCACCCAATACTACCTCAGGATGTGCCACTTCTAGGAGCTCCAAGTGAGCAATAGTGGACACCCTCCTTCCTTTCATATTCAGGCGCCCATCTGCCCTCAAGGGACTGAAATCAGTGACTCCAGCCTCACTGCCACAGACCCAGAGATTAGGAGCCAGGAAATATTTTCTCCTTCTCCTTGTTACTTCTGTTATTAAGTGATTTGATTCAGAGGATGTATTAAGGTATCTCTTTATCCTTATACTTTCCAGCACTTTTTAAGGGTAGACTTTCACATCCATTAAAACAGATTTTAGCCTAGTTATTTGAGAGGCAGATGACAGGAATGGTGGGCACATTCGGCTGTTGGATATCCTTAGTTCTCAGTAGCTGCAGAATGCTTCACAAAGTTGTTCTTAACCACCTCAGTGGTAAAGTTTAATGAAAATTAAATTTGGCTTTAAAAGCTAATTTTTTTAGTGTTTTAGTTGTCTTTTTTGCTTTTGTTAATGATTTATTATTGTAATTCTCTTATTTTGCATTTTAAAGCTATTATGTCACTAATCTATTTGTTAGAAGTTCAGATTTTAAAAACTGAAATGTAACACTTTTAAAGTTGTATATTTGCAACTAACAGTGGGGGAGAGGTGGTTATAAACCATTTAATCTGTATTAAGTGAAATTTTTTTTTTTTGTTTTCAAAATAGTTTCCAGTTGCTTTGCCACTTTTGTTAAAATATTAAAATCAAATTGTTCTTCTACTGTAATATGATTCAGTTCTCTAAGTTTCTGCACAAAAGGCATAAGGAGTTTAACAGAACAGTATCAGTAAGACTTTGCCCCATATTTATCCTTTTTAGTGCTGGGATTGGAAGAACTGGGGTTCTTATTACTATGGAAACAGCCATGTGTCTCATTGAATGCAATCAGCCAGTTTATCCACTAGATATTGTGAGAACAATGAGAGATCAGCGAGCCATGATGATCCAAACTCCTGTAAGTACTACATAGCTCATGTGTAAGTGTATATTCTCAACGTCATGGTTTTTTGTTATCAGTGTATGTTCCAAACTATACTTTTCTCTTTTTAATTCTCTTCCAGGAGGTAATAACTCTAGCTTAGGGATTGGCAGATACTGTCCATGAGCCAAACCTGGCCTGCCACTTGTGTTTATAAATAAAGTTTTATTGGAATCAGCCACAGCTATGTATTTACATATTATCTATGGCTGCTTTCACATTACAGTAGCAGAGCTGAAAAGTTGCAGCAGGCCACCATGTGATTGCAAAACCAAAAATGTTTGCTATCTGGTTTTTTATAGAAAATGTTTGCCGACACTACCCTCGCTTGCTAGTTTTTGACTGCTTCAACAGGTGCAGAGGAGCAACTTATCCTGTGTTACTTAGTCAAATGGAATGCTGAGAACCATAGTGTCCCTAGACTGGAGAATCTTGATAGACTGCTTTCTGTGAAACAGCTATGGGGAAATTGCCTCTCTTTTTTCCATAAGAACTTAAATTGCAACAGCAAAAATCATAGAAATTAAGCTATTAACTTACTGTTAATATTAAGTTAAGCTATTAACTTACTGTATTTTATAATGACTCTGAATTATGTTCCAAGAATCAAAAGAAGAATCGTGAAAATTTAAAGTTAAGATTATTTTTTATATTAAGCCATTGTGGAATGTTTGCATTGTTGGCGGCATTAAGGTTACTCAAGTGAACTGACGTATGTGGTCTAATAAATGCCTGCTATATTATTAGCATTTAATTATAGAGAATTTCAAACTTACACAAAAATAGACAATGTAATGTACTGAACACTGTGTTGCGTACTCAGCCCTGGCATTGGCCATCACGTTTCCTTTATATGGCTACCTACTGTCCTCATATTTGAAGCAAACCCTGGATACCATATCATTTTGTCTATATGTATTTCAGTATGTTTCTCTAAAATATAAGGAGTGTTTTTCCTTCTAAACAAAACCGTAATACCATTATCACACCAAATTATAATTAACAATAATTCTCTAATATTAGCAATAGCCAGTATTCAGATTTCCAGTTGTTTCATATTAATCATGTCTTCTCAAATTTTAGAATAGCTTTATATAATTCACGTACCATAAAATTCACCTTTATAACAAATGTGCAGTTCACTGGTTTGTAGTATATCATGGTGTTTGGCAACCATCATTGCTATCTAGTTTTAGCTCATTTTCTTCACTCCAAAAAAGGTTCCCTGTACCCATTTTTCCTAGTATCTTCCCCAGCCTTCCCCAACCTAGTCCTAGGCAACTATTAATCTACTTTCTATTTCCATCGGTTTGCCTATTCTGGACCATTCATGTGAATGGAATCCTATAATTTGATCTTTTATAATTGGCTTCTTTTAGTTAGCATAACATTAAAAGGATATACATTCTGTAGTATAATCAGTACTTCATTCCTTTTTCACTGAATAGATACATATTCTTCTGGATTGTTTCCACTTTTTCACTATTGTGAATAATGATACCATAAGCATTTGTATATATGTTTTTGTGTGGAAATGTTTTCATTTCTCTTGGGTATATACTCAGGAGAGAAATTGCTAGGTAATGTGAGGAACTGTTTAAAGCAGATGTACCATTTTGCAGTCCCCTGGCAGAATGTGAGCGTTCCATTTTCTCCACATCATTGTCATTGCTTGTCATTATCTTTTTTTTATTTTAGCCATCCTGTTAAATATAGAGTGGTATCTTATTGTGGTTTTGATTTTCATTTCTGTAATAAGTAATGATTCATGTGGTCATTTATCTGTGTATCTTTGTTCAAGAAATATCCAAGTCTTTTGCCTGTTCTGCAGTTTGGGTTTTTATCATTGAATTGTTAAGAGTTCTTTATATTTTCTAAATAAAGTCTCTTATAGATCTGTGATTTGCAAGTGTATTATACTGATCTTTCACTTTCTTGATTAATTTGAAGCACAAATTTTTAAAATTTTGATTAAGTCTAGTTTTCTTTTTAATCACGTATACTTTTGGTGTCATAGCTAAGAAATCACAGCCTAATTTAAAGTCACAAATATTTATCCCTCCCTTTTCTTCCAAGAGTTTTATAGTTTAGGTCTCACATGTCTGATACATTTTGAGTTAATATTTACATATGGTTTGAGGTAGCGTTCTAACTTGATTCTTCTCTGTATGGACCTCCAGTTGTCTCAGCCCCATTTGTTGAAAAAACTATTCTTTCCTCATGAATTGTTTCTGGGTCCCTTGTCAAAAATCAGTTGACCACAAATACAAGTGTTTATTTCTGGAGTTTCAGTTGTAGTCCGTTGATTTTTATGTCTGTTCTTATGTTAATACCACACTGTCTTGAATACTAAACATTTATAATAAATTTTGAAGTCAGGAAATCTGTATCTTGCAACTTTGTTTTTTTCAAGACTGTTTTGGCTGTTCTAGGTCCCTTGCATTTCCATATGAGCATTAGAAACAGTTTGTCCTCTCTTCAAAAAAAGCAAGATAGGGATTGCATTAAATGTATAGGTCATTTTACAGAGTGTTGCCATTTAATAATAATCCATGTTCAAAAGCGTGAACACAAAATGTCTTTCCATTTATTTATGTTTTCACTGATTTTCTTCAGCAGTATTTTGTAGTTTTCAAAGTGCAAATCTTGTACTTCTTTTTGTTAAATGTATTCTTAAGTTTTTTTTAATCTTTTTGGTCATATTGTAAGTGGACTTGTCTTCTTAATTTTGTTTTAGGATTATGCATTGCTTAAATATAGAAATAAGCTGGTTTTGAATATAGACCATGTAGCCTGCAGCCTTGCTGAAATCACTTATTAACTCAATTTTTTGTATGTGTGAAAGTAGATTCCTTAAGATTCTCTCTCTATAAAATTGTGTCATTTGCAAATATAGTTTAGTTCTTCCTTTCCAATATAGGTATGGTTTTCTTTTTATCTCATTTCATATCTTCTCTTCATCTTGCCCAAGTGCCCCAGCAAGAACCTCCAGTATAGTGTTAAGTAGAAGTGATGAAACTAGACATCCTTGTCTTGTTCCTGGCCTTAGAAGACAGCTTTCTGTTTTCTACCACTAAGTATCATGTTAGCCATAGATTTTCATTAATGCTTTTTTATCAAATTGAGAAGGTGCCCTCACACTAGTTTATTGAGTGGTCTCATGACAAAAGGGTGTTCAGTTTTGTCAAATGCTTTTTCTGTATCTGTCGAGATGATCATGTGGTTTGTGTCTTACTCTATTAATAGAGTGTATTAGATTGAATAATTTTTGAGTGTTAAACTTACCTTGCATTCCTGAGCTAAATCTTACTTAGACATGGTATATAATTCTCTTTATGTGTTGCTTGACTTGATTTGCTGGTATTTTCTTGAGGTTTTTATATCCATATCCATACATAATAGATTTATTTTTAATTGTTGTAAAATACAGAACACAAAATTTACCATCTTGACCATTTTTAAATGTACAATTCAGTAGTGTTAAGTATATTCACACTGTTGTATAACCAATCATTAAAACTTCTTCATCTTGAAAAACTAAAACTCTGTACCCATTAAACTATGACTCTCCATTTTCCTCTCTTCCGGTCCCTTGGCAGCCATCATTCTGTTTTCTGTTTCTGTGAATCAGACTGCTCTGGATATATCATATACATGGAATCGTACATATATGATTTTGCGATTGGCTTATTTCACTGAGCATAATATCCTCAAGGCTCATCCATGTTGTGTGGCAGAATTTCCTGTCTTTTTAAAGCTGAAAAATACTTCATAGTATGTGTATACCACATTTTGCTTATCCTTTTATCCATTATTGGACATTTATTTTCACCTTTTGTTGTTGTTCAGTTGCTAAGTCATGTCCAACTTGTGTGACCCCGTGGATTGCAGCACGCCAGGCTCCCCTGTCCTTCACTATCTCCCAGAATTTGCTCAAACTCATGTCTATTGAGTTAGTGATGGTACTTTTAGGTTTTGTTGACTAATGTTGCTGTGAGCATGAATGTCTCATGAGTGTGAGCATGAGTGTCTTTTAGACACTGCTTTCAATCTTTTAAGATATATACTCAGAAGTCAAATTGCTGGATCATGTCATACATAATAAGTTTTTGATTTTGTTCTTACAGTTTGTGTAAAGCCAAGATTCAAATATGGTCCACATATTTTGATTGGTCTTTGTCTCCTAAACCTCTTTTAATCTGTATCTTCTTCCTACCTCTCTCTCTCTTTTTTTTTTTTTTGTGGCTGCACTGGGCCTTTGTTGCTTTTGTGCAGGCTTTCTCTATTTGTGGCGAGCTGGGGCTACTCTTTGGTGCAGCGAATGAGCTTCTCACTGCAGTGACTTCTCCTTGTTGCGGAGCACAGGCTTTAGGCGCTCTGCCTTCAGTAGTTGCAGCACGTGGGCTCTGGAGTGCAGGCTCAGTAGTTGTGGTGCACTGACTTAGTTGCTCCACATGTGAAATCTTCCTGGACCGGGGATCAAACACATGTTCTCTGCATTGACAGCAGGATTCTTATCTACTGCGCCACCAGAGAAGTCCAATCTCTCTTCTTTATCTTGCAGTTTATTTGATGAGCAAACCAGGATGTTTGTGCTGCATGTTTTCCCATAGTCTAGGTTTTGCTGGTTGCGTTCTGGTGGGAACAAGGTGGTGTTCTCTGTCTTATCTGGTAAATGAATCTGTAGCCTATAGCACCTTCGTGGTGTTATGTTCTTCCTTCGAGAGGCACATGATGTGTCTGCCTTCCTTTTGTGATGGTAGCAGCCTTGAGTGATCAGTGTCTGCATCATTTATCCATTTGGCTTGCAAAATGATGATATTCTATTATTCCTTTTTTTATTTATTAGTTGGAATACTTCTTTAAAAGAGTTGGAATACTTCTTTAAAACTTCTCATCTGCTGTTTGGTTAACTGGTGATACAGTCTGCATAGGAAAGGCAAGATAAATACTTGATGCTTTCCCTTTACTTACAAGTTTTTAATGTAATGAATTGGTTCATTGGCCTCTCCCAGTGGCGACCACTTACTTTTGTTTGTTTTGGTATTGTTTTGAATTCATGTATTTAAACTTATGTGTGATATGTTTCAACCCATTGCAATTATTTTTCTTAAATATGCATAATTTTTTCCATTTTTGGTTCCTGGGAGACTGTTCATTCTAGCTCCTGAGCCTTTATGTTAAGAGCTAGTGACTTTGATAGCTTATTGCTATCAGTATAGATGTCCTGCTTGTACATTTCTTGTCCCAGACTTAGCATTAGTAATTTCTCCATTAAGTTCTGGTCCTTTTTATTGGGGAATTATTTTAGGGACCACCTTCTGAGGGATTTTTATTGCTGTTGGCTAAGTGTCAGTATGTGTCTCTGAAAATCTTCGGTTGCCAGAAGAGGGAAAACAAACTTATCACGAGTTAACACTGGTGCTTCCGCTACAGATTCAGACCACAGTGTTTTCACTTACCATTTTCCACTTAACATCTTTGTCCCTTTTTTTTTCTTCTTTAACAAGAGTGCAGGTTCTCCATGGTACTGGAAATGGAAGACGTAGGAATTATTTTAGGGACCACCTTCTGAGGGATTTTTATTGCTGTTGGCTAAGTGTCAGTATGTGTCTCTGAAAATCTTCGGTGGCCAGAAGAGGGAAAACAAACTTATCCTGAGTTAACACTGGTGCTTCCGCTACAGATTCAGACCACAGTGTTTTCACTTACCATTTTCTACTTAACATCTTTGTCCCTTTTTTTTCCTTCTTTAACAAGAGTGCAGGTTCTCCATGGTACTGGAAATGGAAGATGTAGCATGTCACAAGTACTCATTTGTTTTATTACACAATACCCAACAAAGTCTCAGAATAACAAAGCTAACACCGATTACCAAAGAGAATTTTTAGTTCTTTTCCACAGTTATTTTGTTTTGGAATATATATTCTACAAAAGATATATAGTCAAATTACTGTTTCAAAGTCCTTTGAAATAGCTCCTTTCTGTGTGGTTATGCCATCAACTAGATACACACATGGATATGTTATGTATTTTCAGTTTATAGAGGCTTTTAAAATTCATGTTCTAATTATGGAATATCTTTACATGATTCCAAAGTGAAATTTATGAAAGAAGGAAGTATATTCAATAAAGTCTAATCTCTCTCTCTCTCCTTCACCCTGTTGAGTCCTTTCCTTATAGCAAGCCATAATGATTTATCCTTCCTTCTCTGTTTTCTTACACGTTGAGTTAGGTACATATTTATATCCCTGTCCCGTTTCTCTTATAAAGATAATATATGCACTTTTCTCTGTCTTGCCTTTTTTTACTTAGCAAAATATCCTGGAATCATTCTGTAATATTCTGTAGACTTTTTTCCTTTTCTCTCCATTTCATAGTACCCACTTTGAGAATGTACCTGATTACAGACCCAGCCCTTTACTGATGACAATTTGAATTGCTTCTACTTTTTTGTTTTTATAAATCTGCAGTGAATAGCCTCATTTATGAATAAATATTTTCAGTTTCTTTTTCTAGTTTATCTTTTGGATAGAGTCCTAGAAGTGGGATTGCTGGGTCAATAGATACATTAATGTAATTTTGTTAGATACTGCCAGGTGTTCACCCATAAGGCTTGTAGTATTGTACATTCCTATTAGCAATGTATGAGTGAGTTTAGCCAACAAAATATGTTGTCAAACTTTTTTTGCCAGTCTTAGTGAAAAATTATGTATCCGTGCAGTTTTACTTTGTATTTCTTGTATAAGCAAGCCAGGTGAGATGTTGGTCTATTTTGTTTGTTTATTTTCTAGTCTTTCTGATCAAGTCTGTTTTTTATATTTTATTTTTCAGAGTCAATACAGATTTGTATGTGAAGCTATCTTGAAAGTTTATGAAGAAGGATTTGTTAAACCTTTAACGACATCATCAAATAAATAAGAAAGCAAAGGTCTGGGAAATGTATTGGAAATTGCTTTCCATTATAGTCACTGTGCCATAACACTGCTCACAGGAAATGGTATCTAAACAGACGAAAAAGAAGAAGAAGAATTAACAAAAACTGAAAACTTCAGCACTGTTGCACTTTATGTTTTAAAGAAAAAGTCACTCTCTCAAAATCTATAATTCATGTGTTTGAAGACTATTTCATTCTTTGCTCCAAACAAATAGTGAATAACTGAGTATGTTCAGGGTAATTTATGACATCTTGTGGTGGTGCCATGCCGTCCCCTTCTGGTAGAGTTGCCACAAACAAGGCTCAGAATTCTCAGCATCTCTGTTGTATACCTGTATCTTGAAAGCAAAAAGCATTCAACATCAGGAGTCAGCTCTGGTGTCTCCCAGTGATTCGTGTTCTTACTATACTGATGACCAGATGTTACTTTTTAAATGTTAGCAATATCATTCTCAATATTAGCCAATACACTGCCTATGGATGCAGCACATCTTCCCCTACACTCCCCCCATAGAGACCTGCTGTTTGGAAGAAGAAAGTGGAATTTGCTTTTCCCAGGAAATGCTGCACATTGTCCATTTACCAGCATCTTATAGAAAGTATAAATATGAATCTACAAATTTTCTTGAATTTAACAATGTAACTTAACATTTATCATAAGGTTGGCTTATTCCAAATCATGTGATTTCACATACTTGATGTAAAGGAATGCATGCATTGTGTCTTAACCCCTTAAGTGCCTTGCGACGTCTTTGTATGTCTAATGAAAAGGCACTCCTTTGACCCTACTAGGAGGTATGTATGTATATTGTACATTTACAGTTTTATGCATTTTGAATCAGTTCACCATTTTTAAAATGGCTTCTCGTATTGAGAGTTATGCAGTCAAAGGAGGGTAATGAAATTCTGTTTCTTACTCAATTCCTGTATTTTGCCACAAGAAGCCAAGATAATTTGTGACCTACTGAGTGAGTGCTCTGCTGCTATGGAATTATTCAAAACCTGCACATTCCTTTCCTGAGGGACAGGGGTTACAGTTTAGCAGCTGAAGTTAAAAGATGCTTTATTCTTCAAATTTCATATTTATTTTACCCCTACCTTTAGAAATGGCACCTAATATACACTTTGAAGTTAAACATATGAATAAGCTAAAGTTAAAGCAGCTAATTGTGACTTGTTTCTATCACTAACTAAATTATCCCTTTTTAGCATTCATTTCAGTTCTTGTCAAGCTTTGTTCACACTGGTCTGTTGATTGGGATACTACAAACAAGGAATATAACATTATTGAGTTATTTCTAAATGTAATCCCTCAACAGCTAAGATGAGGACTTTCTTGTCATTTTGTGTACAACTACTCCAATTTATATATACTTATTAAGTTATAAGCATGTTAATATGGAGAGTTTTGATTGTCCAGCCTGATGGAGGACCTGATAAGAGTGTGTATATTATCCTCTTCAGGTTTTTTCGTTGTTTTTTTCTTTTTAAGTCCTCAGAGAGATAGAACTTTAAAATTATCTAGTTTTAATATAAGTGGGAATTTTCTTGGCTATTGAAATGTTACATTACAAAATTACTTTATATGGATTATGGTTAAAATAGATTCATTTACCAGTGGTTTCTGAATATTTCTGTATAGTCTTGATAAAATTTACAGTTGAATGGTAGATATTTTGGAACGTCATTTAGTGTGAGCGGGAAAATGTACATTTTTAAATTTTTGGCATAATCTAAATGATGTTATTTCAAATGTTAAAAATCCATAATAGTAAATCTTATGAAGTTAAGTCCTAAACGTTAATAGCCAAAATACCAAATACATTGTTGTATTAAAATATTTTACTTTTTTTTAAAAGAGAAAAGTAAGCATAACCTTTATGTCAAAGTGAAATTCTTGTATCTGTTTCTGAATTTCACAGTCAAGACAGTATAAGATAGTAAATAGCCACACAGTCTTATTTGAACATTCCATTCTCTGCCAACAGATAGGTGTGATTTAGACTGCTGTATGACATCATGGTAAGGTGAAATGTGAAAAAGTAAAATGTTGGGAGTCTACATAATTAGTAACTGTTTTGGCAGTAGTTTTTTACCTGAATTAAAAAGAAAACCTATCCTAACTGTATGGGCAGAATATGACAACCATGGACAAAAAGGTAAAGTTGTATAGATGTAAGCAGATCGTGGTGTCATGTTTTTTGACTTAGGGTTACATTTACACTTTGGAAAGTAACTAATCATTTATTGACAATAAGCACTGCTGCCTTTGTAAATCATTAATGCCAGTTTTTAAATGATAATATATTAAAAATTTTAAATTACCTTTAAATTTCTCATATATGAATGTTTCTTCTGGGAGCTACACCCTGTCAGTATTTTTATGTACAGAAAATATCCTTTTTCAAAGACATATTTATTAGTAACTTAAATTATCCCTACAGCTTTTTAAAGTAAACATTGCTAATTATGATTCCCTGTTCACCTAACAAATAAGAGTTTATGCCTGATATTTTTTGGCCACGCCTTGGGATCTTTGTTCCCCAACCAAGGATCGAACCCATGTGCATGGCAGTGAAAGAGCCAATTCCTAACCACTGGACTTCCAGGGGACTCCCTGCCTGGGAATGTTTTTGATCTGTTCATAAATCTAAGTAGAGTTCTAGGAATAATCGCAGTTTTTGTACACTTAGTAGTTCTAGGTTCCATTCATATCAATGTAATAATGTGTGACAAAAATGCCAAATTCCTTGTATCTAAACTACTCCCCTCTCCAGCAGCCAACCCTGCCTCCCCCAAACAACCCACACGTGCAAGAAATCAATGTTGGTATTCTCACAACTGGAAATAGGTCCTGGTGAATCAAAGGACTTTTGTAAATGCTAAGAATGTTTGTAAAAAACCTTGCCTCTGATTCAGGATGGTTTTACCACGTTCTTTGAAGGTGTTGTGTTGACCATCTGACTTGTGTCAGCACTGTGTACACAGGTTGAGGAATATTCTGGAATAGACTGCATTCATAAGAAGAACACTTAGTATTTATTAAATCAGTGCATAATTCAAAATAAAGGCAGAGTAAATAGCGTAAGAATTCACTTCCTTTGTACAGCCTGCTGGCACAAGTAGGAGGGCGGAAAGGGTTGACCATGTTGATTAAGAGTAAAGAGAAAATTTATATATAAAAACTGACTTCGAGTGTATAAAAATATTTTAAGCCATTATGACAGCTGCTTGAAGATTTCAAGTACTAGTATATACACATAGAGATGTTTTATGCGATTATGCATTTGTGTATTTCACCAAGGCTGATACAAACAGGGGTAAAGGATTATGTTAACTATGGGAGTTGTTTATAATCTCTTGGCAGGTGATTAGCCAGGTCTAATCAGCTATTTGAACAAAAGTCTCCCGTCTCCACTAGATGTACCACAACCTGAGAGCTGAAAGAAACTTGAAAGATTTTATCAAGGCTCACCTTCTATTACTATAGGTAACTTGTGAATATCATAAATTCTTGTGAAGTTTATAGTCTATTTCAGCTCAAGAATTATACTCAGGCAGTATTTTTACTTAATTTAGAAAACAAGTAGGCTTTAAAAAGCAATCTAATTAGGGCTCCACTCTGTCTGCTTGTCATGCTTCCCTGACTAAACAATAGCTTTTGTCAAGTATTTGGGCTGATGTACATGCAGTGTGAAAACATTTGAAAAAGCAAATTAGAAGACTGATTTTTTAAAAGCACTTGAAACATAGAACGAAGATTTCGAATGTATGTCCACTTAAATAATTTATGTTCATAATGTGAACATGTAGAATTAAAGCATTTATATTTGTTTTATAATCTTAAATCAGGAAGGAAGAAGGAAATAAGGATTTTTAACAATGTTCTGTGTAATATCTGTGTTTTGAATATTTAAAGATATTCTGATGGTAAGGTTGCCAAAGTAGTTTGAATTCATAAAAATTATTTATACCACAATAATGTGGGATATGTTTACACCTCTTTTATTTTGTAGTAATTATTTTGTAGTTCTGATCAATTTGCATTTAAGTCATTTACATTAAGGAAAATATTTGTTAGAACAAATACCTTTTAATAATACAAGAGAAAGATAAATTGTGCCACAACTTCTGTATGTAAACGACCACATCAACAAAGTAACTGCTTTATATTAATATAGCTTATTGGTTCTCATGTGTGCTTCAGCTAGCCAACTACAGTTTCTGCAACCATTTTTTTTCCTGGTATTTCCTCTAAGTAAAATACCTATGTTTTAAAACCCATTGGATTAATTTTATCAAGTATCAGAATTACTGATCTGTTGGCAAAGTTTTATTGGTGTCTCAGTGTGATCACAACACAGCTTGTAGCAACTGTTTTATAAAGTTTTTAGAGAATTGTATAGCTCCAAAGGAATTTGTATAATAGCAAAATTTATTTGAGGGCTAACTGCTATTAGGCAACTTCAGCAATTTTACAGAGAGCTCATGAAGTTAATCTCAAAATTGTACTTTTGGGGATTAACTTACTTTACAATATCTACAACTATTTTCAACACATTTTACTATACATAGACTTCATTTTTCTCAGTAGCAATTCCTACAGTAAGCCTTACAATGTTATCAAAAACAATCCCTATTTCAGTGAGAAATGACACATTTTATTTTTATAATCTGGGTGAAATTGTTGTGGGTAGACACCAAATAGTTATTTTTGTTCCCATATCTAAATTTGCTGCTACTTATTTGTATGCTTTTTCTACAGTTTATTGTTGATTTCAAAAGTTTGGTGGTTATTGTTATCTTTATTGTCGTAATCTAAGCTGATTGGGCAGCCAGGGGTACTGGGGTACAGTCCATCAATGCTGACTAGGCAGGGTTCAGTGAATAAATAAGTAAACCAGTTTTTGTTTGTTTTGTTTTTTTAATTTACAAAGTGAAAGGTATTAGCAATATTGCAAGTTTAAGACTATAGTTTTAGGAAGAGGTTCTAATGTGTTCCTAAAACCAGTACAAGAATGAAAATGTTTGAAAGCCTTGTTTTGCGCATAGAAAGTTTCAGTTAAACACTGTAGAATTTTCCTACCTATTGTTGTGTAAATGATATAGAAAATATTTTTCTATGGACAAAAGATTGAAACTGTTAACTTCTTTTGCTTTGTTCTTTAAAAAGGAAAAAAAATAATATTTGTATGTCTTTCATGCTGTAAAGAAATGAATGTATCTTTCAAATGTTACTAGAATTAAGACTTGATCTTAAGGGTAAGGATACGCTTTGTTTTAAAAAAAAGTTAGCAAGGAATTGAAAAGGAAAGAGTGTTTCCCATTTCATTATACAAAATGCAATTTTAGAAGAAAATGTCACTTTATTTATAAACAATGATCATTATTGAAGCATATTTCAATATTTCAAATACCTTCTTTTTCACTTTGCTTTGTGTTAGCTCTAGAATAGAAATTTTCACAAAAAATGTGTGTATACTGTTTTTAAGTATAAGATCATTAAATTGTAGACCTCTGGTTTGGGGGAGTGTGTGTGTGAGGGTAAGCATTCTGCTGCATGTGTTTACTGTGAAGGAGAGTTCTCAGGCTCCGTCCCTGTCTCAGCCGCAGATGAGGACAGCTGTCTGGAGTATGTGACTTCGGTGAAGCCAGAAAAGTGTGGCTAACACTCACCACAGTAAATCAGTGCAAAGGCCCTGACAGATAGTTTGTTTTTTATTCTCAGTATTTTGGACAGGTAAAACCACTGAGCCCAACTCTGACCTATAGCAGTGGTGTCTTACATGGCTGAGGGTTTATTAATTTAGCTGAACAGAAGAAAAAAAAAGCTCTACATTTTAAACCAACAGGTATGATTAATTTGTTCAACAATTTCTTTGAAAGGTAGTATTTATTATTCATCATGCACTGAGCTTGACTCAGCGGGGCCTTTATTATTTGGGCTCCTACTTCCATTTCTCCAAGGTAAAAAAGGTTTTTAAACTTCCATTTATCGTAGTCTTTATGATGTAATATTTTCCTTCATTAATTTTTGTTATAGTTGTTAAAAGATTAATATCAGGCCCCCTCAACCCTGAGAGTTTCCAAAATTTAGCAGATAATCTGATAATCTTAACTAAAATGTCACATTGCTACATGAAATTATCACCGTAAAATCATTAAGGAGACTCAGCCCTACAATCTTAGGCTAAAATAGGTTCTGATTTGTTTTCCCTAAATTCACTGTAGGCACGCTTGAACCCATTTTACCTGTTACTAAAAGAAGCTTCTTCATTTCTATTCCTGAATTGTGTTCCAGTTTTTTGCCAACCCTTCAGCTAGTTGACAAGATTACTCAAGCTTCCTAGTATCCAATAGAGTAGGTCATATTTCATTGCTGAAATTGATTTTTTGAATTTCAAATAGCACTTTATTTCAAGCTTACTACTGACTTAATTTATACATTTAAAGATAAAATTTATCCTAGAGTCTTGTAAATATGGAAACATATAACATTAGCACGTAGAGCTCATTGGATTAGACCCACGTTTAAATGCTTTACAATGATCCCTTGATCGTTTGATATTTAAAAGGTAACTTGTGTGATTTTAGCTTTGCCACTCTTCTGTAATTTATTTGGTACAATAAAGGCTACCCAGTTGACAGTCTTGCTGGACTCTGAGTTCTCTCAGCTAGCTTCAGCCACATTTGGTTCACTAAAATCATTCTGCTTTGCATTTTTGTACATTACATAATGAACACCTGGAATCCATTTGTTTTGTTTTGAGTTGTACTTAGGTGATAAGTCAGTGCTTCACCACCAGTAAGTTGAAAGGGGCAAAGTTCTGACACTTTGTATACATGTTGAAGGGCAAGATTTAAGAGACTAAAAGTTTACATTAAGCTGTTTTCCTTTTCTGTCATTAGAGTATTAGTGCTTAGGCAAATAAAAACTGTCCAGCCTGGTGTTCCAACAGCATCAGGATGTTGCATATTGTAATCTTTTCAAATAAGAAAAGCTAGTCTTTATTTTCTACAGTGTAGGCTTAATTTTTAGGACAGATAGTATATGATAGACTCATCAGTGATATTTTTAAGTAGTAGTTTTAAAAATAGTATTTCTATGTAGAGACTGTTTCAATTTGGAATTTTTTTTCTTGTCACAGGTGCTATATGTAAATATGAAGGGCAAAAAGTCACCTAGTTAAAAGTCTAGTTAATTTTCTAATTAGATTATGATTTTACATTGTTTGCTGCCATTTCACGTTTGGTTGTACTGAACTAGTAGCTAAATGGGATTAGCCCCTTAACTTTTTAAATTCTCTTCCCCTATTTCACAAAAATACCTCTTTCCCTATGGTTTTCCGTATTTAGGAGACAAAGAATCATATAGTTCATTTAAAATCTGTGAACTTGAATTTGGTCAACACTGGGTTATTTGAAATCATCACTATGCATTCTGTGCATTTGTCACTGCAGCTTACTGTGTGCTTGAAAGACCTTGTGGATTTGTCTTAATTTCCGTGAAAAATTAGAATTCCTGCAATGAATTTTATGTACTAACAGCAAACAGGATAAAAATGTTGGTTTGCATTGAAACTGTTTAACCCTGAAAGCAATTTTATGTGAAATGCAGTCATTATACGTATTTTCTTGGCCACGATTCATTTTGACTGAGAAATAGTTGTTCAGGTTCAACGTGAAAAAAACTCTAGCTGTGACTTTAAATTGTTCAATTGCAAAATAAAGATGTGCTTTAGTAATTTAAATATAAGAGTTTTAAAGACTATTTTATGGGAGTTTTCATTGTTGGGCTTTTCAAATAATGGTTATTTTCATTATTGGGTGATCATAGACTAGGATAATGCTAAATGCAAATTTTATTTCTAGAATTACTGATGTAGTGGTTGTATTTGCGGGTGAGTGGGTGAGTCAGGAACTAAAAGGGGTTTAGAAGATTAAACCATGTCTGATGAGACGCTCCTTCTTCACTGGCCACTGCTGGATTCCTCTCTTCTCCCAGCATTAGCCTCTCTGCTCTGGTATTCCTACCATAACACCTTGTCAGTCAAGGTAAATGACCTTTTTTTATGTGTCTGAAGTCCACTTGCCTCATATCTTCCCTAAGTACATTTAGGTATGCCATTTCTCATCTATAAAAAATTTTCTTGGAGAAAATTAACATTTAATTTTATCTAGAAATAAAGTGAAAGTGTTAGTTGCTCAGTCGTGTCTGACTCTGTGACCCCATGGACTGTAGCCCACCAGGCTCCTCTGTCCATGGTATTCTCCAGGCAAGAATACTGGAGTGGGGCTAGTCATTCCTTTCACCAGGGAACCTTCCTGATCCAGGGTTTTCCACATTGCAGGCAGATTCTCTACCATCTGTGCCACCGGGACAAAAGTAAATGCCATGCCTCTGTTCTTACATGCATGATACTAAAGCTTCAAATAGTATAATGAGGACCCATGAGGAGTTATGAAAGCCTCTGTCCCATACCTTTGCCAGGGGATCTTCCCAATGAAGGGATCTAACCCGAGTCTCCTGCATTGCAGGTGGATTCTTTACCACTGAGCCACTGGGGAAGCCTGCCCCTAAGAATAGTCCCCCTCAAATCAATGACAGCCTCTTAATTTCTTGTCTTCTAGCGGAAAATATTGCACAAGTATTTGTGTGTACATGTACATTTTGTTAAGGCTGAAGGAATTGTACAATATATTCTGCAGCTTGCTTTTTCATCTTTAAAACATTTCCATATCAACACACTCAGGTCTACTTCATTCTTTTTAATCACTGCCTTGACCTCCATCATACAGATGGATATGCTATAGTTTAATTTCTTGATTTGTTTGTAGTTTATACTGTATGAACAGTGCTGCAGTGAACATCTTCAGGCAAGTATTTTCATTAAAGATTTGCAAGTCTATGTATAAGGTAAGTTTCTAGCAGTAGGGTTGTTAAGCCATTGGGCACCTGCATTTTTAAATGTTAATAATTGCTCTCAGAGAAGATTTTTTTAGCTTATGCTTCCACCAAACTTAGGAAAATATCCGTTTCCCCACATTCTAGTTAAGACTGATACCAAGCAATTTATTTGCTCATCTCATACATGAATTATTATCTTATTTTGACCTACAGTTCACTCATAAAGAGGTTGAATAGATCTTTATATCTTTATTGATCTCTTTATTTCTTGTTCTCCAAATTCTATATTGATATCCTTTGCTCACTTTTATATTAGGTTGTTTAATGTTTGTTTATATGAGATGTTGGAAATTAGTCATTTGACAGTCATATGTTGCAAAATGTTTTTTCTTATGGTGTTCTTTGACTTTATTTGGGTCTGGGGAGGACATGATATTTTTAATAACTTTTATAAACAAATGTATTAATCTGTTCCTTTATAAATTCTGAATTGCATATACTTGCACAAAGCTTGCTCTAATTCCTACTAATATTCTCTGTGATGGAAGCTTTCTTAACTAGCATCCAAATACCCTACTCAGTGTACTAGCACTCTGCTTTCTGCTCATGTTCTCCCCTTGCCACCACTGACTGCTCTCAACTATGTGAGAGCTCTGCTAATTCTACCAATTCTGTTGGAAGCTTACTAAAATCAGTTCTATTTGCTAACCTACATATGCAAATATATTTATCTATATTATATCATTTAGAATTACCTGTTACCTAAACCAATGAAATGTGCGTGTGAAAAGGGGTAGCATTTTTCGAAAAGCTTCTTAAAGGTGTCACTGAAACTTTGTGAAAGCCTGAAAATTACTAAAAATTGGTATGAGCAAGACAGTTAGACTCAGGAAGCAATAGTTAGAACTAGACATGGAACAACAGACTGGTTCCAAATAGGAAAAGGAGTATGTCAAGGCTGTATATTGTCACCCTGCTTATTTAACTTATATGCAGAGTATATCATGAGAAACGCTGAGCTGGAAGAAGCACAAGCTGGAATCAAAATTGCCGGGAGAAATATCAATAACCTCAGATATGCAGATGACACCACCCTTATGGCAGAAAGTGAAGAAGAACTAAAGAGCCTCTTGATGAAAGTGAAAGAAGAGAGTGAAAAAGTTGGCTTAAAGCTCAGCATTCAGAAAACGAAGATCATGGCATCCGGTCCCATCACTTCATGGCAAATAGATGGGGAAACAGTAGAAACAGTGTCAGACTTTATGTTTTGGGGCTCCAAAATCACTGTAGATGGTGATTGCAGCCATGAAATTAAAAGACGCTTACTCTTTGGAAGGAAAGTTATGACCAACCTAGACAGCATATTAAAAAGCAGAGACATTACTTTGTCAACAAAGGTCCATCTAGTCAAAGCTATGGTTTTTCCAGTAGTCATGTATGGATGTGAGAGTTGGACTCTAAAGAAAGCTGAGCACCGAAGAATTGATGCTTTTGAACTGTGGTGTTGGAGAAGACTCTGGAGAGTCCCTTGGACTGCAAGGAGATCCAATCAGTCCATCCTAAAGGAGATCAGTCTTGGGTGTTCATTGGAAGGACTGATGTTGAAGCTGAAACTCCAATACTTTGGGCACCTGATGGGAAGAGCTGACTCATTTGAAAAGACCCTGATGCTGGGAAAGATTGAGGGCAGGAGGAGAAGGGGATGACAGAGGATGAGATGGTTCGATGACATCACCAAATGAATGGACATGGGTTTGGGTAGACTCCGGCAGTTGGTGATGGACAGGGAGGCCTGGTGTGCGGCAGTCCATGGGGTCACAAAGAGTCGGACACAACTGAGCAACTGAACTGGAATTGGAACAGAAAAAAAGACGATATACTTGGGGTCTGTTTTTTGCAACAAAAACTAAGGGATTATAACTAGGTTCAAACATTAACATGTTCTCAGAGCTGGGCCTGCACATAGCACTGTGCACATAAGTAGACTTCAAGATTCACAGAAATGTATCAGAACTTTTCAAAGCCCCCTCTAGACACCTTATGGAAATGGCAGCTGACTCCAGTATTCTTGCCTGGGAAGTCCCATGGATAGAGGAGCCTGGCAGGCTAGAGTCCATGTGGTCGCAAAGAGTCAGACAAAATTGAGCAACTAACATTTATTTAACTGGACATCTTATTCCCAACTTCATTTTGAGCCATGAGTTAGGTCAAATAAAGTAACAGTTCTCTGAGGACAGGGTTTGAAGGAACTCTGACTCTGTTCTGCTCCCACCAGGGCCCTTTCGCTGCTGGTTTTAAGGCTGCAAAGGAACTGGGGAGAGAAGATGAGACTCAGGCCAGTCAAAATGCCATAAAACTCACTGCTCTTACCAAAATTCAGCTCTTTTTCTTGAATAAACACCTCTGGATTGTTGCAAAGCTTTGGTTAACATCCAGAGTTTTAAAAAGTTAATTCTGACCATGTTTTATTGTTTGGTGTTTGCTGTTCTGAAGGAGAGGATTTTCCAGGGTTCTTAACACTGCCAGTTTCATGGACTCTGCTACTAAGTCACTTCAGTCGTGTCCGACCCTGTGCGACCTCATAGACGGCAGCCCACCAGGCTCTCCCGTCCCTGGTATTCTCCAGGCAAGAACACTGGAGTGGGTTGCCATTTCCTTCTCCAATGCATGAAAGTGAAAAGTGAAAGTGAAGTCGCTCAGTCGTGTCCGACTTTTAGCGACTCCATGGACTGCAGCCTACCAGGCTCCTCCGTCCATGGAATTTTCCAGGCAAGAGTGCTGGAGTGGGGTGCCATTGCCTTCTTCATGGACTCTATTTAGCCCATTACTTTCAGACTCCTTGTTTTTCAACACATTCACCGACCATGTTCTGGTTGACTCTCGTCTGTTGCCAGGAATGGAATCCCTCCTTTGAGAATAAAGATTTGCTATCACTGAGAAAACCTAGAAGCCTATGAAGTGGTTACTGCCTAAATAGCCAGCTTCACTTCCCAATACCCTCCCACTGCTTTCTCTGGGATTAACTGTGCTAAGAATGAGGTTCAGTGCCCCTAAAAGGCACATCTCCCACCTTTGTATTTGATCCTCAGAGCTATATTTGAGGATCTCCATTTTACAGGTGAGGAAATTAAAACACAGTTTATTCTTTGGAAGTTAAGTAGCTAGTGAATGGAGGTGTCTGATTCTACAGCCAAAGTTAATATTCTCTGAGAAATTATTTTTTAAAAAATAGTACCAATTTATATGTTTGAAGTTGTTTGAACAATCACTGTCATAACTTTAACCTGACCTCACGTTCTAAATCAGTGTTTGGAAAATAAGCATTTAAAATGGATGATTCTCTTTTTTTCCTCCAAAATTAAACTTTTTTTTTTTTTTTTTTACAAATTGGAGTTTAGTTGCTTTACAATGTTTTGTTAGTTTCTGTGCGTGCGTGCTCAGTCACTTCAATCGTGTCTGATGCTCTGAGACCTTATGGATTGTAGCCTTCCAGGCTCCTCTTGTCCATGGGATTCTCCAGGCAAGAATACTGGAGTGGGTTGCCCTACCTTCCTCCAGGGGAACTTTCTGACCCAGGGATTGAACCCGTGTCTCCTGTATTGCAGGCAGTTTCTTTACTGCTGAGCTACCAGGGAAGTCCCTCTACTAGTTTCTGCTGAACTGCAAACTAAATCAGCCATATGTGTATATATAGCCCCTCTTTGTCACGATAGCATTGCATGGAGTTCCCTGTGGTCTATAGTAGGTTCTCATTAGTTATCCATTTTAAACACAGTATCAACAGTGTAAATATGTCAGTCCCAGTCCTAATCTCCCAATTCATCCCACCCCTTCTTTCCTTCCTTGTTCTCTACATCTGTGTCTCTATTTCTGCTTTGCATATAGGTTCATCTGTACTACTTTCTAGATTCTAAATTTATGTGTTAATGTACAATAATTTGTGTTTCTCAATTCTCCTTTCAAAGGAATTTTGAGGTTTGGTTTACGTAAAATTAAATGAAATCCTCTTATGTATTGAAATAGGTATAGCATCACTGATTTTAAGATCTGAAAGAGACCTCAGGAAGTATGTGTCTTACTCACCTCATTTTATAGATAACCGACACCAGGAAAGACAGGTGCTTGTCCTTGTGAATTCAGGGCAGCATGGTCCTGTGTGACAAAATCTCCAGGTGACTCAGGTGCACAGTAACTTCTAGAAGCTCTGTGCCTTGGCTCCACCCCTCTTCTCTCAGTCTCATCCTGGTTTCACCACTAGGCAAATCTGATGGGAAAATGCTTTCACTTCCGCCTCTCTGTTACTCAATATTGTGAACTTGCCTGGAGCCATCCAGGGTTTTCTGAATTTTTTTCCCTAACAATAAACAAGGCGTGTCTACCACCAGATCAGCAGTGTTCTGTTCCAGATAATTCTGAACAAAATGATGCATGAAATATGGATTCATGGAATATGAATGCTCAGGTTTATTGCCCTGAATCTCCAAAAGTATGGAAAAGCCTGACTTTGTGCTTTGGAGGAAGAAGTGATTTGACTTCAGTTTATTTTGCATGTCCCATCTCTGCACAGCTCTACCCCAACTCTCCCCATTCTTTTAAGGTGTCCTTCATTTAGCCTGTGTGGCTAATACTTTAGTATAAATTAGTTTAAGATCTTACTCCTGCCAGGAATACTTGGAAAGAGAGGAAGGGTGAACTTGCAGACATGAGATTCTGGCTCAGGAAAGACTTAGCTGAGTAAAGGAAGCCACGCAAGTGCATGAACCCAGGTCCAGGCTACAGACCCTGCTGCACTCCTGACCCCGCCTCTGCCACTGGCAGTGCATAAGTACCTTTGTTCCTTGGACAGTAACATTTACATTATATGTAGTGTTGTGTGCTTCTGAAAACATTTTCAGATAAGTTATTTTATGCCAGTCTCATAACTGCCCTGTTAGGAAGGTGGTATCATCCTCATTTTACAGACTTAAAAGTTATTTTGGATCTTTTAGCTTCTGAATTGAAGTCTAGACTCTGCTGTATGCTAATGAAACTCTTAGTGGTATTTCCTGATGAGTTTTTGTGTTCTGTTTTTTTACTTAGGTGCATATTTGACTAGTTAGTGCTCCTCTGATCCAGTGTTTGGAAAACAAACTCTTCCTGATTTCCACTGTCCAGTCAGTCCTAAAGAAATCAGCCCTGAATATTCACTGGAAGGACTGATGTTGAAGCTGAAGTTCCAGTAATTTGGCCACCTGATGTGAAGAGCTGACTCACTGGAAAAGACCTTGATGCTCAGAAAAATGAAGGCAGGAGGAGAAGGGGACGACAGAGGATGAGATGGTTGTATGGTATCAACAACTCAATGGACATGAATTTGAGCAAGCTCTGGGAGATAGTGAAGGACAGGGAAGCCTGGCGTGCTGCAGTCCATGGGGTCCCAAAGAGTTGGACACGACTGAGTGAACAATGAACAACAAAAGGGTCTTTTCTGTCTTTCTTTCTTCCTCTCTTTCTCTTTCCTTCCTTTTTTTCATGGCTTAAAATAGCAACAGATATTTATTACTGCTCATAGTTTCTGTGGGACAGGAGGTAGGTTGTTCTGACTCAGTCACAGATACATATTGGTGGGGCCTTGTCACAGGAATGCTTGAGGGGCTGGAGCATGGCCCCCCTACATGACTGGCAAGTGGGTGCTGGCTGTTGGAGGGGGGTTCTCAGTTCCTCTCCATCCAGGTGGCTACCTATGGCTTCTTGAGTATCTTCACATGGTGGCTGCTGGCCTCCAGAGTGAACAATTCAAGAGTCAAGGCAGACAGGACAGTGCCATTTATTGGAAGTCACACTGACTTCTGAATTGTTCTACTAATCACCAAGGGTCTTTTCACAATGGAGGCTTTTGGAAGGCAGGGCCCCTTTAGCCTCCAATAAGACTGACTCTCATTCTGGAATTCTCTCTGCTCTGGATGCCTCAGCATGAATGGCCCCACCAGTGTGAACCAGTTCAGCCAAATTGAGAAAGTAAGGAGCTTGGAAATCAGGACAAAAGGAGAGGATTTTGTAGACTTGGGACATTTCCTCATTATTTAAAGGGCTGTGATGTGAAGGAGCAACTATCTTCTTGTGGGCAAAGGCGGATTTACCATGAAGATCATCAGGTTTAAGCTTTAGGGCTCCTGACTTGTATGGGCCCCTTCCAAGACCCTAATTCTCATTTTAAATCTTTAAATTTGTCTTATTTCACTTAAGCCACCCCCCCACCCCACCCCAACTGTATGGTTTTCAGAACTAACAAAACCTGGATCCACTCCTTTCTGTGGCTCCAGAGAGAAAACCAGGACCTAAAATACTGGTGGAAATCTAGAGTAAGGATGTTCATTAACTAGAGGAAAAATCTTTCCATGGCCAGGACCATTCCACCAAAAGTGGGTTATTCTAATTGGCACTTTCAACACCTTGCCCACAGTCATTCTTCCTAATAACACCCTGTCTTTCCTGCTAATAGATCTTTGACTTTTTAAAGAAGCTGATAATGAGCCCTTAATCTCAGAGACAGCAGGATCTCACCTAAACCCCAAGTGTGAATTTTAATTGGTGTAAACCAGTGATGGTATCCCTTTCTCCTGCTATTTCAGGCAGTTAATCCCATTCAATGAGACAGGGTGTGTTGGGACGTCCTTCCCTGAATTAAAGACACAGCTTTACTAGGAATTCCGTAGTGGTCCAGTGGTTAAGACTCAACACTTTTACTTCTGTGGACCTGAGAGTTCAGGAAACTAAGATTCTGCAAACTATACGGTGCAACGCCACTCGGCCCCCACAACCCCTGCCAAAAAAAAAAAGACAAGGCTACAGGAAGAGGAGATATTTTCCCCGTTCCCTTTCATTTCTGAAACTCAGAAAGGAGAGCTGGAAACACTGCAGCCCTCCTGTGGTCAGTAGGCTAGAAGCATAAAAACCAGAATCAACATACTAAGGATGGCAGAACAGAAAAAGTAAGAGTTTAGGATTCTATAGGACTGTTGACCTGAAGCACTATATGCGGCCAACTACCTTTAGATTACTTAGGTTGAAAAAAAAAAAAAACTCATTTTTTAAAGCTACAGTTAATCATGTTCTCTATTACTTGTAGCCAAGTGTATTTTTACTTAATTCAGTTGTGTTTAAGGAGACCGCGTTCTCTGTCTCAGGTAGGAGGCAGTTAGCAGGCTGCTGCTGTTGCTGATGCTAAGTCGCTTCAGTCGTGTCCAACTGTGCGACCCCATAGATGGCAGCCCACCAGGCTCCCCCATCCCTGGGATTCTCCAGGCAAGAACACTGGAGTGGGTTGCCATTTCCTTCTCCAATGCATGAAAGTGAAAAGTGAAAGTGAAGTTGTTCAGTCGGGTCCGACTCTTAGCAACTCCATGGACTGCAGCCTACCAGGCTCCTCTGCCCATGGGATTTTCCAGGCAAGAGTACTAGAGTGGGTTGCCATTACCTTCAAGTTACCAGGCTAATTCACCACAAAACAGGAATGTCGCAGAGGGTATCTATGATTGAAGAGAGGATTTGGTGAGGGGATGAATTGTTACAGGGAATAATCTTTCATGATCAGAGCACACCCTCCTATGACTTAGGTCCTTAGGTTTCATCCACCAAGATTTCATATTTCTTTCAACCTATAACAATCTTTCTCAGCCTATTTCTCTCACCCCAACACCACCCTTGATGTGCATGCTGTATGCTAAATTGCTTCAGTCATGTCTGATTCTTTGCAGCCCCATGGACTGTAGCCCACCAGGCTCCTCTGTCCATGGGATTCTCCAGGCAAGAATACTGGAGTGGGTTGCCATGCCCTCCTCCAGAGGATCTTCCCGACCCAGCGATCGAACCTGAGTCTCTTATGTCTCCTACATTGGCAGGCAGGTTCTTTACCACTAGCGCCACCTGGGAAGCCCACCACCTTTGACAGGAGGCAGCAAAAAGGATAAAGCGGAATGGGAGAAGAGGACCCTTTCTCTAAACTAGTGTGCTAGGCAACAATTTAGGAAAATGAAGCACGTTTATAAATATTGACAGAAATGTTTCCATTGTTGATCAGTAAACAGAAAAAGTACAATACAGCTTTCACATGTATAAACACTGATAATGCTTGAGTAGAGACAGCCCTGATAGACTGAGTGGATGGCGCTCAAGACCAACAGTTTTCAAACAGTGGAATCTAATTCCTGGGTCTCAGGAAAGCTTTCCATGGGGTACATGGCCCAGATAGTTTTTTATAAAAACTTTTTACTATGGAAAAAAATGTAAACCTGTACATAAAATGACAGAATATTTTAATATTAATATTTTAATGATTATATCACCCAGCTTCATGCCCTGGCCCTTTTTGGTTTCATGAACCACTTCCCTCCCCCCATTGATTTCTGCTGTACAGGGTAGTGACTCAGTTATACATATATATAACTTCTTCTTTCATTTTCTTTTCCATTATGGTTTATCACAGGATGTTGAATATAGTTCCCTGTGCTATGTAGTAGGACCTTGCTGTTTATCCATTCTGTATATTATAGTTGGCCCCTGCTAATACCAAACTTCTAATCCATCCCTCTCCTACCCTCTCCTCCTAGGCAGTCACAAGTTTGTTCTCTGTGTCTGTGAGTTTCTGTTTTGTAGATAAGTTCATTTGTATCATATTTTAGATTTCAAATATAAGTGATATCATATGGTATTTGTCTTTTTGACTTGCTTCACTTAGTATGATAATCTCTAGGTCCACCCAGGGCATTATTTCATTCTTTTTAATGGCTACATCATTGCTTTTTTATTGAGCTAAAATTCAAAGATGACTTATTGATGAAGCTATTTTAAAAAGTAGAGAAAGAAAGCTTCTCTACTTTAATACTGTAAATGGAAACAGTGACAGACTTTATTTTCTTGGGCTCCAAAAATCACTGTGGACAGTGACTGCAGCCATGAAATTCAAAGATGCTTGCTCCTTGAAGAAAAGATATGACAAACCTAGATAGCATACTAAAAAGCAGAGACATCACATTGCCAACAAAGGTTCATATAGTCAAAGCTATGGTTTTTCCAGTAGTCACGTACAGATGCGAGAGTTGGACCATCAAGAAGGCTGAGCACCAAAGAATTGATGCTTTCAAATTGTGGTGTTGGAGAAGACTCTTGAGAGTCCCTTGGACAGCAAGGAGATCAAACCAGTTAATCCTAAAGGAAATCAACCTTGAATATTCATTGGAAGGACTGATGCTGAAGCTGAAGCTCCAATACTTTGGCTATCTGATGTGAAGAGCCGACTCACTGGAAAAGACCCTGGTGCTGGGAAAGACCGAGGGCAAGAGGAGAAGGGGTCAACAGAGGATGAGATGGTTGGATGGCATCTCCAACTGGATGGACATGAGTTCCAGCAAACTCTGGGAGATAGTGAAGGAAAGGGAAGCCTGGTGTGCTGCAATTCATGGGGTTGCAAAGAGTTGGACATGACAGAGCAACTGAACAACAACAATAACAACTTTAATACTATTAGAAAAAAAAAAAAATAGAGGTGGAATCTTGTTCCTATCCCTGAAACTGACCTTGCTTTCTGACATGCTTCACCCAATAACAGAGAACAGAAGTGACTTTGTGTGATTCTGGGCGTTGTGCTTAGTAGGTCTTGGAGCTTCGGTTTTCACTCTGAGGGGCTTGAGTCATTTCAAATACCCTGCTGGAGATCCCAAGACAACCCAGTTGCTCCTAAGAGGCACCCCAGCTGAGATGCCACACAGATGAGTGAAGCCCTTTGGGCAACTCCAGTTCCTGTTGAATTGCCCCAGCCCACAGCGCAGAGGGCAGAAGCCAGCTGTGCTTACCAAGCCCAGCTGTTCAGACTTGGGGTGGTGCAGGGTCAAACTAGCAGTGCCAAATCCTAGGAAGAGCCCTTCTTCCAGCCAGCAGGTCCTCCCCTGAACTCCTCGGAGCTCTGCCCAAGGTCTGGGGGCCCCTTCAGTTCAGTTCTGTCCTGTCTGACTTGCCTCTGTCCCAGGGCTCTTCCCTCTGCCCCTACCCCTAGCCACCCTGCTTACCGAGCAGGCCATGCAAGGGCGCGCCTTCACCTCCTTCAGGCCCTCTCTCCAAGACTTTCCTGTTTCCCTACCAGTCTGTGTAAGATCACCAGCCCTCCCTCTGTCCCGGCTTCTAGTTTTCTCTGTGTCATTTAGCAATGCCTAACTCTAGTACCTGGGGCTTCCGCGGTGGCGCAGTGCTAAAGAATTTGCCTGCCCATGCAGGAGACACAGGAGACGCAGATTCAATCCCTGGGTTTGGAAGACCACAGGGAGTAGGAAATGGCAATCCCTGGTGGCTCAGAGGTTAAAGCGTCTGCCTGCAATACTGGAGACCGGGGTTTGATCCAAGGGTCGGGAAGATCCCCTGGGGAAGGAAATGGTAACCCACTCCAGTATTCTTGCCTGGAGAATCCCATGGACGGAGAAGCCTGGTGGACTGTATTCTTGTCTGGACAATCCCATGCATGGAGGAGCCTGGTGGGTTACAGTTACAGTCCACGGGGTCGCAAGGAGTCGGACACGACTGAGCGACTTCGCTTTTCACTTTCCAGTATTCTTGCCTGGAAAATTCCATGGACTGAGGAGCCTGGCGGGATACAGTCCATGGGGTCGCAAAGAGTCCGACGCGACCGAAGCGATTTAGCACGCACGCACGCATCCCTAGTGCCTAAGGAGAACCACGAATAGTGCTGAATTTTACTATCGGTGACATTCACTTTCTCTTTTTCCTGCCAGCTCTGAAGGCCTACGAGGGCTCTTTATGCCCCGTTTATCCGTGGTATCGCCACTCTCCAGAATACATCCTGGCCCATCTCAGGCACTTCCCTGAATTCTCCGTACACAGAAAGGATGCAACGTTCCCTGTTAAGCAGAAATATCCTGTTTCCTGCCGCTACCTTACTGTTCTTCTCGTCTCCAGAATACAGCCCGGCAAGTAAATATTTGCTGACTGAAATTTAATTTGTTGAAGGGCTGACAGCATGTCCTAGCGGTACCTGACGCCGGATTCCGTCTGCAGGGTAAGCCGCCTCTGTGACAGGACTAACGTGGGGGTGCAGCGAGCCGGACCCTCAGGAGACCCGACTTTGGCAGCGCCCCTTTAAACCTGCGGTCAGCTCTCGAACCAGGTCGGCATCGCCGCTTTAACCCGAGCATCGCCCCGCCCTGCCATTTCCGGGGCGGTGTCATTGCCCATTTAAGAATGGCGTGCCCCGCCTCTGGGGCGGAGCTTAGGGGCTTTAAGGGAGGGGCGGTTGCGGCTGGGGTCCGCCGGGATTAGTGCGGTGGGCTCGCCTCTGGCCGCCATTTCTCAGCGTTTCCCCGGAGCCGCCCCCTCGCCTCCTCGCGAGGCCCTCTCCCCTCGAGTGGCTTCGAGTGGTCGCCGCCAGGTAAGCGCGCCACCCGCCTGGCTCCTCACGCCCTCCTCGCCTGCACCGGGTCTGCGGCCTCGCCGGGGACCCTCAGGCCGCCCGGCGCTTCGAGGTCGGCAGCCGAACATGTCCCGCGAGGGGCGGGCGGGCGGCGGCCGAGGGGCCGGCGCGGAGGGAAGGAGGGAGGCCGGACGGGCGTCCACCTGCGGGCGGACGTGGCCGCTCCGGGACGTACCGAGGACTGGTAGCGAGCGCGCTGGGCTGACGCGCACTGGAGGCAGACCAGCAGGTGTCCGGGATCGGGGGTAGGGGTGTGAGGGCTCCGGGACCCGCTTTCCCCTGCGCCCCGCGGCCGGGCCAAATGCGTGGCTCCTGGGGTCGGCTTCATTAGTACCAGCCTTTGTGGTTCTGCTGTCTGACCAGCAATAGCCGAGTCTTTTACACCTTTTGGCTACGTTTTCATATCAAGTGTGTTTTTCAGAGTTAGGGAAAAGTTTCCTTTCATTCCATTTCTGTCCTGTAACAGGTTGCTGAATCTGACACAGTGGATTGTTTGTACATAAGCTAGTTTGCAGGTTTTCTTCTTTAGGTAAAGTTCACTAGGAAACCATATGTGTGATTAATTGTTGAATTAGTCCCTTGCAGATACTTTCTGTTTTGGGATGACTAGGATGAAGGGTGTTAATATCCTGATGGTGTTCGCTGTAGGTTGGCTTATAGCTTTGTCAGAAAGCAAGCACTGGAGACAGGGTTTTAGAACGACCCAGGGTGTTCTTATGGAGAAGGAAATGGCAACCCACTCCAGTATTCTTGCCTGGAGAATCCCAGGGCCAGAGGAGCCTGGTGGGCTGCCGTCTCTGGGGTCGCACAGAGTCGGACACGACTGAAGCGACTTAGCAGCAGTAGGGTATTCTTAACTTGATGCAAGTAGTATTTCCTTGGGGTGGGGGTAGCAATTGTTTATCAAACGTTGCGTCCACCAGTCGCAGGAGAGTGTATACATGTCACGACAAACTTTTGAATTTTAGGTATGTATGAAAAAGTTAATTTAGGTGGTAAATGGATGACTTCGGTTTGCAGTTTCCCACTTAAACTCTTCCTAGTTCATAGCTGAAAAGTCAGGCGTAAGAGATTCAATACTATTTTAAAAAATATGTGTGTGTGTGTGTATATATACACCTACCATCCAAAAATTCCATTGTGTCATTTCAGGCAAGCTCCTTATTGAGCGCCTGATACGCATATTGCAGTGCCTACTGGGTCACCGTGGGGAACGAGTCAGACGAGGTCTCTCCTTGCGTCTTGGTGGGGCAAATACCCAGTAAAATACAAGTTGGTATCTTAAGGGTTACAAAGAGCACGCTAGGGGTACTAAAAGGAGACCCTGATTTAGAAAGCAGGGAATGATTTTCTGAGGAAAAGATATTTCAGCCAGAAATCTGAAGATGGCCATGTGAAGTGGGAGGCGGGGGTTAGGGTGGGGGTGGGGGGGTTGGGCAGCGGGGGGGAGTTGAAGGGGAAGGGGCATTCCAGAAAGCTGGAGCAGCTTAGGCGGAAAAAAGGGCCCCAGTTGAAAGACGCTTGGGCTGAGTGGAAGAGTTACTAGAGCGGAGCGAGCTGAGAGGAGTGGGCGCCGGAAGGGTCGGGGCGGAGGAGGAGCTGGAGCCGGGAGCAAGGCAGTTAAAGATTGTTAAGAGGAATCTGATTGGTGATTGCTTAAATCCACTGCTGTGGCTTGGTGAAGGGTGCTGGGAGTGGGGGCGGGGTGGGGAAAAGTGAATGTGGCAAAGCTTTTAAAAACAATAAATTAAAAAAATAAACTTCTAACATATTAATATATTCTTATTACAGAAAAGTTAAATACTCCACACGACCCTTTCTAGAGATAGCCTCATTTAAGTGTGTCCTAATGCTTTGTTTTGTGTGTGTGTATATATATAAAGTGTCTGTGTCAGCTGTATTTTATAAAAACAGCTGTGTTGTATGCCATTGGATGAACCGTTATTTAACTATTTGCGTGTTGGTAGAGGCATTTAACATTTTCTTAATTATGCCCTGAAAATTCTTGTTTCTGTGGCTTGAAGCGCATATGGGACATTTCTTTTTAGGATATCCTACCAGAAATAGAATTGCTGTGTGAAAGGGTGTGTGTGAACGTCATTGTTTTTCACATATCCTTTTCAATACTGGATATCTAGAGTCTTTTAAATGACAGACAGTGTCTTACATTTTTAATTTGGATTTCCTCGGTTACTGCTGAGGTTGCACATCTTTGTAAGAGTATTTCTTTATTGCATGTCTTCTTTTAGAGCTTGTTTCTTCATATCGTGTCCATTTTCTCTCTTCTGGGTTGTTTATCTTAACTATGTGTGATAGTTCTTTATTAAACTGCATGTTAATCCTTCAAAAATTTTTTTTGCAGAAAACAATTTAACAGCCCATCACCCTAATATGTTTGTTTTTTCCTAGTACTTCTTTTACTTCTCTAGCGCATCTGAAATTTGTTTTCATATTTTTTTAATTAAAAAACTTGTTTGTGGCATTGAGTTTCAAAATACATAGATATTAAATAAGAAAGAAGTTGTATTTTTCCTTAGCAAGTTAACTCTACTTGTATAATGAATCTTATTTTTAAGATGTAGGATGAGGTGAAATAAAACTGGTCTTATAATTCATTTACTTCCTAGGAATCACAAAGTTGTAGTGCATTTTGAGCATTTGTTCCCTTAAAAAAGCTTTTTTTATTATGGAAAAATTCAACATATACAGAAGTAGTCAGAAGAATATTATTAGTTTCTGTGTACCCATCAGCTTCAACAGTTGATGGCCAGTAATCTGGTCAGTTTGTCTCATCTCTTCCCACTTAACTCCCTTCCTTGTATTATTTTGATGTGAGTCCTAGAAATCATATCATTTCTTCTATAAATGTTTCAGTATGTATTTTTAAAAGAGTAAGATTATTCTTAAAAAATGTATTTTTAATGCCACTATTTTATCCAAAAGAAAATTGGCAGTACTTCCTTGAGTATCATAAACAATCCACTTGGTGTTCAGATGTGTATGTGTATAATTTGTGTCCTTAGAAAGTTCAGATGACAACTGTCATGGTTTTGCAAGATTATCTAATTACATAGGAGTATTCATACTTGTAAACTGAGGTTGTAATTCTCAATTTATAGCTACTGAATTGTTTTTAAAATGTTTTTAATTTAATATTTCAGCTTTTATTTTTATCATGTTTACAAATGCATTTAGTTTAAAATATCAGCTGGTTATGCAAGACTTCTTATAAGTTTTATATATATAATAGTAAATGTATGATTGAAAAAATATTTTAGTTTGAGATAATTTTAGACTTATGTCAAAGTTACAGTAGTACAGAATTCCCATGTATCTTTCACCTAGCTTCTCTCATTGACAACATCTTATAACTTAAGAAGAATCTAATATAAGTCCACACTTTGTGATTATCTCTGAATCTGTAGTTTCCTTTGTATCTCTCTTTTTTTTAATCCGCTTGCTGTTTATTTCTTGAATATGCTGAATTAAGTTTTAAAAAACAAATTCATCATGTATGTTTTATGATTGTATTTTTACTCAGCATCTTTTTAGCTGTGGTGTTTGATAATTTCTTTCTTATTTCTGCAATGTGAGTTTTGCATAAAAGACCAAAATTTGGAGTCAGAAAATCAGAGTTTGAGCCCCTGTCTTCACTACTAAATAATGGACCTGGTCAATGGTTTAATTTCTGTGACTTTTAGTGTGCTTATCAAAATAAGACAATATTTTTAGGGAGTTTTTCTGAGTACCAATGGAGATTGTTTACTCCAATCTCCAAAGTAAACATTTGTTGATTTGATGATGAAATGTACTAAGTGGCTAACTATTCAAAGTAGGAATTGTATCCTTCAGGAGCTTATAGTAAAGGGGACAGGCATGTAAATGAATAATTAAAATGTGATTAGTTAGACAAAAATATTTTCGGGGTTCAGTGAAAGTGTTTTGGGACTGACTAACTCTTTAGATGTCAGAGAATGTTGCTCAGGGGAGATACAGGTAGAGTTAAGTTAAAAGGAACAGGTAGGGATCCTCTGACATAAGGGGGTTAGAAGCCTTAGGGTGACAAGTATAGCCTTTTGTAGGCAGCTGAAATAAGACTGGCTAGCAAGGTCCAAAGGGAGCATTGTCCACGGGAAAAGAAGCCTGCGGAGGATGTAAACTGAAACACTATCCGAAATTTTAGCTATTTCTTTAAGGTATAAACAGATGAATGTACAAATGACAAGTATGGTGGCTTTGCCAGTTCACCTAATTACGCTGGAAGGTGGCTGGGCTGGTAAAGAATCCACCTGCAATGCAGGAGACCTGGGTTCGATCCCTGGGTTGGAAAGATCCTCTGAAGAAGGGGACGGCTACCCACTCCAGCATTCTGGCCTGTAGAATGTCATGAGGTTCATGGGGAGGCAGAGTCGGACATGACTGAATGACTTTCACTTACATCCTTACTTGTAATGTGTGTATAGTAATCTTTATAGATACTTATGTTTTCATGTAATAGCATTTATTTTTAAATTAGCTTTTATTTTTATCAAGTTTATCTAGTGGTAAGAGTCATCTGATACGAAGTCTTCTTCCAAAAAAGAGCATTTTCCTGAATTTTTCTTCCTCCTTAAGGCAACCACTTTCATATTTTAAATAATAAGCTCATTGCTGCTTCTTGATTTTTAGTTTCACGTAGTTTCATGACCTACCTATTGAATTCCTACCAGGCAAGATGAGGATTAACTCTGTGTTTACCCTTACCTGTATTAGCCACCTCCTCTGAGTTATCGTTACTTTATACTTACGGTTAGATCAGTATTAATGTTAATATATTATGACATAATTATTAGCTGAGTCATAAAGTGCACTGTGATTATTTCCCTCTCTGCACAACTTGTTTTCTCTGTTATTTATTTCTTGGCTTAGTTACATGTACTTATTTTTCTCAAACTCTTCTTAGTTTTGGAAGTTAAACTGTAGATTAGCAAGGTAGTTTTTATGATGTTTTCATTTTATATGTGCTGTATTTAACCTCTTAATTTTGATTAACTTTAATGTTCTTAATGGAGATAAAGTAGCATTAATTTGACATTGTAAACAATTGTTTATATTATGTAGCAGCTTAAAGTCTGTAAGTAATAGTAGAATATGTGATAAAAACTTTCATTTGAATTATATTTGTATTTTAGCTAAAATAGGTGATCATTTTTGTGTTAGTACTATAAATGGGGAGAGAAGGAATGAAACTTCTTAGGATTGTTGTTACTATCAAAGGGCACCTTAGTGTATGGCATCGTATCCTAGTGTTTGTAAAGGTATATGACTGTTGTACACATAATTTATTGACCCGAAAGACCCGATGAACTTAATAAATGTTTACCCCTCTCTTGGCAGATTAGCTCCTTACAACATAGTCCAGAAAGCTTAAAATTGCTGTGAGCTCAGTGCCGTGAGCTCTATTTTTTGTTCAGGTCTTTAAAGTCGCCAGTTTTAATTTTTTTCAAATTTACTTGACCAGGTGTTTTTTTTAATAACATATCTCTAATGGCCACAGAACTTTACTAAACTACGCCATCTGTCTGAGAGCAGACTGCAGGAGAACACTGACCCCTTTTTTCTCTTGGTTCCGCAGTGACAAGATGTTGAGCTTCTTCCGCAGGACGCTCGGGCGCCGCTCGATGCGCAAACAGGCCGAGAAGGACCGGCTCCGTGAGGCCCAGCGCGCGGCCACGCACATCCCTGCGGCTGGGGACGCGCGGGCCGTGATCACCTGCCGGGTGTCCCTTCTGGATGGGACCGACGTCAGCGTGGACTTGCCGGTACAGAGGGCGGGCTGCCTTGTGTGTTCGTCCTGAGGTCACTTGCTTCTTCTGAGCTGGTACCTTCCCGGGGGCCAAGTTCATACCAGCTGGTGCGATCAGGCGCCGAGGTGCACAGGTGCCTGGATCAGGTGGCCTGAGATACCGGGAGGGATAGTAAATGCTTCGCTGGAATTAGTGGCAGCTAACCGGAACTTTCAGATGTCAGGGCAGTGGCTGACTGAGTCCTCTGTGTGTGTTTGTGTGTTTTTTGGGATGGCGTTATGCAGTGTGCTTTCTGGGGAGTTCTCACAGTCCTGGTTGAGCAGTTTTATTAAAGCAGTGAGACTGTTTGGGAAGAATAATGATACTTACAGGGGTCCCTTAAGACTCATCGTTCTCTGAACTTTTTTGTAATTTTCAAAACACTTTCCATTCCTTTCCTTTCCTTAGTACTTTCTCCACCCTTGGGTGTGCTTGTAGAAATTTTAATGGAATGAAGTAAGGAAAAGGACTTTGTTGATATCCCTCAGCTCTGACGGCCCATCTCTTTCTTCCTAAAGTAGTTTGCAGGATGTTTTTTCCATACACAGTAATCTTTATTTCAAGATTGGATGTTGTAATTATATTCAGATTTGGGGTTTTTTTTTTTTTTTTTTGCAGTTATGAGTAATCATAACTCAGTGTGAAACAATCCAGTGTATTTGAAAGGACTTCACTTATTCCTAGCAGGTCTTTTTCTGAGGGAGGAGAGGTAGCTGTATGGTTTGGGGAGAAGTAGAGTTTCTTTCTGAGCTGTTTGCTAATACCAAATCTTTTTCTCATGCCTTTGTCCTGTATAAAAAGGTTTACATAACTAAGCTGTAAAATGTGTGATTTGAGGTGTCATTGAATGTTCTAGTATCTTCCCTCCCCATAGATTCTTTTTAGTACACACTCCTTCACCCAGAATGCAATTTTTAAAAAATCCTTTGTATGAGGTGATGGCTTGGGTGCTGCTATAATATATAGTCCAATAAGTTCTGGAAGACCTTCAACTCACAGAGTGAGAGGTTAAGGAATTGGATGACTTGTTTTAATGAATATTCTGATTAATTGAATAATTTAGAATGTACTAGTATATATCTTTTACGTTTTAAAAATATGACATATGATAAAATTACTCTTAAGACACAGGATATCTTGAAATGTTTTGAAGTCATGTTTATGAGTATTTATTATATTTATACATGGCTCAGTCACTCAGTCATCTCCTGACTTTGCAGCCCCATGAACTGTAGCCCACCAGGCTTCACTTGTCTGGAGTTTTCCAGGCAAGAATACTGGAGTGGGTTGCCATTTCCTACTCCAGGGGATCTTCCCGACCCAGAGATTGAACCCACGTCTTTTATGTCCCCTGCATTGGCAGTATTGTCCAGTATTTCAATATGTGATACTTTGTGAGGATAGTTTGCATATTCATTTATTTGACAAGTATCCTAAGAATTTTATGTCCTAGTCTGTTAAAATATTCTTAGGTATGTGGCATAAAACTTGAGATTACTATATAAGAGAGTGGAAAGAAGTCTATTACCCAGTGTTTGAAGTAAGTCTCAAGTTTGCTGATGGAGAAAAAGATACTAGGAAAGTAGAATTTGGAAAGGAGTTTTTTAAAAAGGCAGAGTATTGTGGAGGAGAAAACAGCACTAGGTTTTAAAGTGGTGGAATAAGCGGCTAGTGACTGGTATGGAATGGTTTCCTTTGCTTGGCGTGCTCAGTAAGGGCCTGTGATGCTTGATTAAGGCCCGAAATGTTAGCCAGCCTCTCTCATGCAGACAATTGTAGTGAAAGAGCCAAGAGTTTTAGATTTGACTCTTTGTGGAAGTAGAATAGTTGCCTTTTCAGCTCTGCAGTGCAGGTGAAACCCTAGAGTTAGTAAACTCTAGATGCTTGTGTGGATATAAAGTGGACATATTCTCCCTCCCCCTTGCCGCAGCTAAACTGCTTTCCTGAAGAAAAAGGCTAGAGGAATAGTGATTTCTGGGAAGAAGAGTCTTTATCTTTTTCTTAATTTAGCTTTTCAACCATTAATTTTGGAAATTGAATGAAGCACATGCTTATTTCCCATTGGGGTTAGCATCAGTATTGATCGTGATCTGTCAGCATGGAACTCAGATAATTGCCCAGGCAATCGATAAGGGATTACCTGTAATTAAGTACAGAAATCTAGGTCTATTCAATTTTCAATTCAATTCAGTCGCTCAGTCATGTCCGACTCTTTGCGATCCCATGAACCGCAGCATGCCAGGCCTCCGTTTCCATCACCAACTCCCAGAGTCCACCCAAACCCATGTCCATTGAGTCAGTGATCTATACTCTTCAAATTAATATATACTGGTAGTAATGGTCATTTTCTTTCTTCAGTTCTCCTTTCCTCTCAGAATTGGAGGAGGGATTTAAATAGCTTCTACTTTTCTTTTTGAAGGAATTAATGCCTTTTAGTAAATGATGAAGGCATCAGGTAGAAATTCCTAATTATCCCTGACTTTTAAACTTTCTCTTTGAAAATGCCACAGTATGTCCTTTGATTTATGAGCTTAGAATTGGTTAGTAAACAGCTTGTCTTGTAAAACTCTGCTTTTCCTGAGTTTTAAATTAATAGGAAATATTTGATTAACCATTACATAATAATTTTTATATATCTACTGGTACAGATGCTGAAGTCTTTAAATTATATAGACCATTATATCTTAAAATAAATGAAAAACACCCCGTGTTCACTAATTGTTCACTAATGTTAACTAAGACTTAACATTATTAAGATGGCAGTACCCCCAAAACTTTACAGATTCAATATAATCTCCAAAGGAATATCAGCTGATTTATTTGTGGAGATAGACAAGCTGATTTTAAAATTCATGTGCAATTGCAGGGGACTGGAATAGCCAAAACAATATTGAAAAAGAACAAAGTAGTAAGACTTATATGTCCCAATTTCAAGATTTACTATAAAGCAGTAGTAATCTAGATGGTGTGGTTTGCTGTTGCAAGGAGCAATGGAACACAATAGACAATCCAGATATAAACCCACACATCTATGGTCAGTTGAATTTTGATAGGCTACCAGAGCCATTCAGTGCAGGGAAAAAGGAAAGTCTTTTCAACAGCCTTTTGTATGTGAGTAACACACACAAAAGAATGAAGATGGACCCTTAACTCCTACATATACAAAAATTAACTCAGAATGGGTCAAAGTCCTAAACACAAGACTATAAAAGTCTTAGGGGGAAATATAGGAATAAATCTTCATGACCTTGGATTTCATACTAGTTTCTTGGATAATGACACCAAAAACATGAACAATAAGAGTAAATAAATTGAACTTTATCAGAATTATAACCTTTGTGCCTTAAAGGACACCATCAAGAGAGTGAAAAGACTGTTAGATAATGAGAGGAAGTATTTGAAAATTATATATCTAATAAGTAGCTGGAATATGTGGAGAGTTGTTAGAACTCAATAATAAAAAAGACAACCCAATTTAAAAATGGCCAAAGGATCTGAGTAGACCTTCCTCCAAATAGAATATATGCAAATGAACAACAAGCACATGAAATGCTCGACATTAGTTGTCAGAGAAATGCAAATAAAAACCATACTATTTCATACCAACTAGGAACGCTAGAATAAAAATGTCAGATAATACCAAGTGTTGGGGAAGTAGAGAAATCTGAACCCTCTTGTATGTTTCAATAGGAATGTTAACGTGGTCCAGCTGCTCTGAAAAACACTCTGGCAGTTTCTCAAATGACTAAACGTAGTTACCATGTGATTCAGCAATTTCATTTCTAGGCATATGCCCAAGAGACTTGAAAACATGTTTACATAAAAACTTGTACACAGATATCCATAGCAGCATTATTCTGGATAACCAAAAGGTAGAGACAACCAGCTACCTGTCAGCAGACCAGTGGACTAACAAAATATGTTACATCTGTAAATAGAATACTGCTGGACCACCAAGGAAATAGGACTGATAGCTTCTACATGGTACGTGCTACATAGGTGAACTTTGAAATCACTATGCTGGGTGAAAGAAGCCAGTGACAAAAGATCACACACTGTGTGATTCCATTCATGTAAAAGTCCAGAATAGAGAAATCCAAAAGGGGGAAAAATTACATTAGAGGTTTCCTGGGGTAGAAGGGTGAGAGAATGGTGAAAAGGGTAGTTAGGCCCATAGCTGAAGGTTATGAGGTTTCTTTTTGAGGTGATGAAGATTTTCTTTTTTTTTTTTTTTTTTTGAGCTATTTTTTTTTAATTTTTTTTTATTTTTAAACTTTACATAATTGTATTAGTTTTGCCAAATATCAAAATGAATCCACCACAGGTATACATGTGTTCCCCATCCTGAACCCTCCTCCCTCCACCCTCCCCATACCATCCCTCTGGGTCGTCCCAGTGCACTAGCCCCAAGCATCCAGTATCGTGCATCGAACCTGGACTGGCAACTCGTTTCTTACATGATATTTTACATGTTACAATGTCATTCTCCCAAATCTTCCCACCCTCTCCCTCTCCCACAGAGTCCATAAGACTGTTCTATACATCAGTGTCTCTTTTGCTGTCTCGTACACAGGGTTATTGTTACCATATTACTCAGCCATTAAAAAGAATACATTTGAATCAATTCTAATGAGGTGGATGAAACTGGAGCCTATTATACAGAGTGAAGTAAGCCAGAAGGAAAAACATAAATACAGTATTCTAACGCATATATATGGAATTTAGGAAGATTTTCTAAAATTAGTTTGACTGTGTCTTTGAATTGTATACTTAAAAAAATATTTGTTAGGCTATGCCAGGTCTTAATACAGCGTATGGGATCTAGTTCCCTGACCAGGTATTGAACCTGGGCCTCCTGCATTGGGAGCACAGCGTCTTAGCCACTGGACCACCAGGGAAGTCCTGAATTGTATAGTTTTAATGGGTAAATGATGTTGTTCAGTTGCTAAGTCGTGTCTGACTTTTTGTGACCCCATGGATTGCAGCATTCCAGGCTTCCCTGTCCTTCACTATCTCCCAGAGTTTGCTCAAACTCATTCCATTGAGTCAGTGATGCCATCCACACATCTCATCTTCTGTTGCCCCCTTCTCCGCCTTCCCTCAGTCTTTATCAGCATCAGGATCTTTTCCAGTGAGTTGGCTCTTCACATTAGGTGGCCAAAGTATTGGAACTTCAGTTTCAGCATCAGTCCTTCCAATGAATATATTCAGGGTTGATTTCCTTTAGGATTGACTGGTTTGATCACCTTGCTGTCCAAGGGACTCTGAAGAATCTTCTCCAGCACCATAGTTTGAAAGCATCAATTCTGCAGCACGCAGCCTTTTTTATGGTCCAGCTCTTACATCCGTACATGCCTACTTAGAAAAATCCATAGCTTTGACTATACGGACCTTTGTCAGCAAAGTAATATCTCTGCTTTTTAATACACTGTCTAGGTTTATCATAGCTTGTCTTCTAAGGAGCAAGAGTCTTTGAATTTCATGGCTGTGGTCACCATCCTCAGTGATTTTGGAGCCCAAGAAAATAAGTCTCACTGCTTCCACTTTTTCCTCTCCTGTTTGCCATGAAGTGATGGAACCAGATGCCATGATCTTAGTTTTTTGGATGTTGAGTTTTAAGCCAGCTTTTTCACTCTTCTCTTTCACATTCATCAAGAGGCTCTTTAGTTCGTATTCACTTTATGCCATTAGGATGGTATCATCTGCATATCTGAGGTTGTTGATATTTCTCCTGGCAATCTTGCTTCCAGCTTGTGATTCATCCACCACAGCATTTTGCATGATGCACTCTGCATGTAAGTCAAATAAGCGAGTTGACAATATACAGTTTTGTCATAAATGATCTGATATGTGATTTATATCTCAAAGCTGTTTAAGAAAAAGAACGCATAGATTTTTTTTTTTGTATACTTATGTTTTATTCCACTTAAGGTTTTTCAATAGTTAAGGAACATGATAAAGATGATACATAGCTTTGATTTAGAAGTGATATGGTTGATTTATTACAGGGAAGAGAAGCAAGAGACTAAAGTGTTAGTCACTCAGTCGTGTCTGACTCTTTGCAACCCCATAGCCTATAGCCTGCCTGACTCCTCTGTCCATGGAATTCTCCAGGCAAGAATACTGGAGTGGATAGCTATTCCCTTCTCCAGGGGATCTTCCAGACCCAGGGATTGAACCCGGGTCTCCTGCATTGCAGGCAGATTCTTTACTGTCTGAGCCACCAGAGAAGCCCCTGTACAGTAATAAAGACATAAGATAATGGGGCTGCAGACTAATTGTGGCTGTGAGTTTGCAGTGGAAGAAATGTGTTGTATGTGTATATGGGAGGAGGAGAATGAAGATTAGAAATGAGCAAAATATAATTCAAACTCTGGTGTAGAGGGTAATGTTGATTTGTGTGGAAGATCATGAAAGGGTAGTCGGGCTGTCCTGGAAATAAGGGGTGAAGTGGGGAAAAGAGCTTCAGTGGGATGTGTTTAGAAGCCATGTTTAGAAGGCTTAAAGGAATTATTGGGGACTGTTTTATTTTTTGGATGTTTTATAGTCCTTTGTACCTATTGGGTGCTTAATAAATAAATATTGTTTGTGTGTGAGGAAATGCATGAAGGGAAAATGAGGGGTTGGAGAATGGGGAAAAACGAGATTTGGGAGTAAAAGGAAGACAGGAAAACAACACAGTAAAAGGAAGACAGAACACAGCAGGTAGAGTATGGCTGCACGGGGAGATCTGGGTTTGTTTATGTGGATTTATATACACAGGTGGAAATAATAGGAGGAGTGTTCTAGGAGACTGATGGGAAGATGCTATCTTGATGCTCTTAGTCTTCATCAAAAAGAGGATGTGAAGTGAGCGCTGGGTCTGAGTGAGGTGATGACCTAGATTAATTTGTTAGGGGAGAAAAGGATATAAGCAATGAGCACTGGTCTAGATTTAACTGAAAAATTGTAGTTTGCCAGAGCTGTGTGGATCTTTGTTTTCACTCTTTGTTTTCTGCTTGGTTCATATTCGGTAGCTGCAAGGTAAGAGAGTATATGAAAATGAACAGGATGTTGACCCTGGGATCAAGTATTTCACATCCATATTCTACACTCTATGGACACTACTGGACCTTCTTACTATTTGCCCAGGCATAGTAGACCACTTTGCAACCCTGTGTCTTTGCACAGGTTTATACTAACTAGCACAGGAAGGAGGATTTAGGGTCTGGCTTTTGAACAGTAACACAGATGTACTGATTCTTGAAATCAGAGTTCATTGGAGACCTAAAGTACATTCTAAGCAGAAAGAACTGCATTTTGCTAAGGCTCAGGTAAGACTTACTGGGGAAATTATAAACAGGTAAAATGCTAAAGTGATAGGAGCGAAGGCTGTAAGAGTAAGCAAGAAACAGTTGTTGTTGTTGTTGTCTAGTTGCTAAATCTTGTCCAACTCTTTTGGACCCCATGGACTGTAGCCTGCTAGGCTCCTCTGTCCATGGGATTTCTGTCTCCAGAGGGATCTTCATGATCCAGGGATCAAACGTGTGTCTCCTGCATTAACAGGCAGATTGTTTACCACTGAGCCACCTGGGTAGCTCAGGGAACAGTTAGGAAAAACTATTGTATGCCCTAGAATTTGCACCTTAATCTGTAGAGAAAGAGGAATAATGAAAGGGTTTTAAAGATGAGAGTGATGTTCTGTTTTGCAGTTTTAGGAAGAATTACGTTGGCAGTTTCTGCCTCTTGATCTTCTGACTCTTGCCTGTCTTGAGTGTCTCTGTTCTCAGCCTCACCATAGACTGTCAAGATTCCGTATCTTTCTTCATTTTGTTTCTGCCTAAGATGACAGAGTTGTGTTAACCCTTTACTACTTTTAGGCAGATTTAATTCACCTGCATTTCCTTGGCATTTTGTTTATACTGCAAGGATAACACTCATATTTATTGTGTTTAAACTAGTTGTGAATGATTTTATTCTTACTAAGAACCTTGTGATTGCTTGAGGATGAGAAATACAAACATATTCAGCTATATATCTCTAGCGGTTAGTATGTAATAGATGTCTGTTCAGTAATTGTTAAATAGAATTGAATGATATACTATGTCAAAAATGTTATTTTCTGTAAACTAGTAAGTGCATCATGAAGTGAAAAATCTTTAAGAAAGTAAGGAATGAGAAAGAAACAAAAACACTAATTCAAAAAGATACATGCACCGTAGTGTTGATGGCAGCAATACTTACAGTAATAGGCAGGACATGGATGCAACCTAAATGTCCATTGACAGAGGAATGTATAAAGAAGATGTGGTACATATATACAATGGAGTATTACTCAGCCATAAGAAGGATGAAATTTTGCCGTTTGCAACGACGCAAATAGACTTGGAGTATATTATGCTAAGTAAGTCAGACAGAGAAAATCAAATACTGTATGATATCACTTATATGTGGAATCTAAAAAATAAAACAAACTGGTGAATACAACAAAAAAGAAGCAGACTCAGAGATGTATAGAACAAACTGGTGGTTACCAGTGGGGAGAGGAAAGATGGGTGGTGCAGGCTTGGGAAGGGAACTATGAGGTACACATTACTCTGTATAAAATGAATCAGGATGTATTGTATAGCACAGGGCATACAGTCAATAGTTTACGATAAGTGTTAAATATAACCTTTAAAGATTGTGAATCACTGTTTTGTACTTTTGTAACTTATATAATATTGTACATCAACTATACTTCAATAAAAAAATTTTTTTAAAGACACTATGTTAAAAAGAGACACAATGGGATAGATCCAATTGTTTTAGGAACTGTTTCCAGGGTTGATAGTAACAGATTGATAGTTTTAAAAATTATGATTGAGTCAGGTGTTCACCTACCCAGGATATTATCAAGATCACATTTTCTGTCCAACTGCTGCTAAGCCTGGGCAGGAGAAGGTGCAGGGCTTCCCCTGCCTAGAAAAATCCTGTTGGAGGCTATGCTTCTGTGAACCAAAGGAGAAGGGACAGCGGTGAGCTTGTTGGCCCTGAACTGGAAGCCCTTCGTGTACAGAGGCCTGACCACTCTAGCTGAGTTCAGTAAGTTTCCAGTTGATTTAACCAAGACACGACTCCAGATTCAAGACCAGAAGAATGATGCAAACTTTAAAGAAATCAAGTATTGAGCAGTGTTGAATGTGTTAGTGAGGATAGGCAGAGAGGAAGGCCTGAAAGCACTGTATTTGAGGAGTACCCTTCAGTGGTACACCAGGCTTCCTGTGGCGCCATCAAGATAGGCACCTATCTTGATGTGCTTGAAGTGGCTATTTGTCAAGTGCCCAGAAGATGAAACCCTTCTTATAATGTGGCCTGTGGAATTCTCTCTTGAGTCATATCCTCAACCGTTTCCATTCCAGCTAAGGTATTGAAAATTCAGATGGCAGCACAAAACAACACCCTTCAAGGGGGAATAATAGGCAACTTCATTAACATTTACCAGCAAGAGGGAACAAGAGGACTGTGGAAGGGCATGTCCCTTATTGCTCAGAGGGCCACTGATGTTGGCTGCATGGAGCTGTGGGTTTGCAGCCTCACTGAGAAGCATCTGATTTTCTCGCGCCTGATGGGAGACATTGTGTAACCCATTTCCTCTCAAGCTTCAGCTCTGGATTGGCAGGGGCCCTGGCCTCAAACCCTGTCGATGTGGTGAGAACATGTACGATGAATTGGAGTCCTTCACGATGGCAGACGCCCTGGTTTCACAGGTACCCTGCATTGCTTATTATAGACATGGAAGAATGAAGGGGTTTTTGGCTCTGTGTAAAGGGTTTTGGTCAAGTTGGTTGAGACTTGGTCCTTGGAATATTATTTTCTTTGTGACATACAAGCAGTTGAAGGTATTGAATTTGTGACAAGACTGCATGAGACATCCTTCTGAAAATGCTCACTTCTGAAATAGCAAAGCTTCCAGTCTTTCCTACTGCTTTACCCGCCACAGATGCTTAGGTGTGAGCAACAAGTGAGGGCTGTGTTAGTGTGAATTGCTGTGTCTTGCTTGGCCTTGGGTGCTCTGTACCAGACATTTAATGGTATAAACTGTAACATCCAGACACTAGTTCTTACCATCCAAGTACCCTTCCACATCAAATATAACATGAAATGCACGTTTCTTGCTAAAGAAAACTTGGATGAAGGTCAAGAACTATGGATCATTTCCTTTGGAGGGAGTAACTCCTGATGCGTCTCAGATTGTAGCCGAGACTCCCAGATGTTCTAAAAAAGCTCATCTGAACCATGGAGTAGAGCCTCTGAGAAAGTGTCATTGTTCTGAACTTCCGGGGGGCTTTGGCTTTGTGTCTGCTGAAGAAGTTCACACATAGAGACCTGGTATACCTCAGGTATAAACAATGCAGGATATAGATCCCTGAAACATTGCAATGCTTTGCAATTTCTTATTTTGGCAGGGTCTTTCACTTATGGTAAGTGATTTTTAAACCTTTATTACCCCTTGAGGTTTGTGAGGAATTGTTGCGAAGTATTGATTTCTAAACTCAGGATGGTATAATATGTTAGCTTGGAAGGTGGCAAAGTCTGTGTTGGTGGGAGATGTTTTTAAGCAAGTTGGGTCCTTAGATAATGTTCCTAATTTTATTTTTATTTTTTTTCCTAATTTTAGATTTTAGCAAGTTTCTGTTTCCCAGTCTGTAAGATGAGGATGATAATCTCTACTGATGTTGAGAATCAAGTGAAGAAAATAGTAGTTGCTACTACTTGACTTGTAGGATAAGTGTGTTTATATCATGCTTTCATAAAGCCATAATCCAAAAATAAATGGTCTGGTGTATTGAAGAGAATTATTTTATCATGAGTTTCTTCTGAATGAGTTCTTTGGTAAAAGCCATGTGAAAGAAAGTGGTTAAGGTTTTATTATGTTTTCCTTAGCAAAAGGTTGCAAGTGAATCTAAGAGTTGGTTTTTCCAGATTTCCCAGGTTTCACTTTAGTTCTCGTCCTGCTTATTAAAGTATTCCTTGTCTTGGACTTCCTAATCGGTTTGGATGGAAAATGATTGCTTGAAATTTGAAAAGCAATTTTTCGTGTACCTAGAGTTTGAGAAGAGGCATGTAGTATCTTCCTTCTTTTTCTGAAAATAGGATATCATTCTTTGCCGTGTTCATCTTACTCTTTTCAAAATAGTGACTTTGAGCACCCCACGATCTTTACACTTCAAGAATACATCCCCAGGAAAGGAAATATTTAATATTTACTTGGGTACCTTCGGTTCTACTCTTTGAGAGTAACTTAAATACATACTCACTGGGGCTCTAGGACAGACACTTCTGCAGTAAATGCAGGTTCCCAGTTGGTCCAGTCCCTGGGCTGCTTCCTCCCTTGAAGTGACGTGGAAGCCACACGGGTTTTTCTTGGAGATTGGACAGTTTTCCTCCCAATCACCTTGACCTTGTCTTCTTTGTTAATGCTGACTCTGAAAACAAGATTTTTGTGAAGCAGAATTTTAGCTCCAGTGGTAAGATTTAAGGCACGAAAGGAGGTTGGAGGAGCAAGTGGGTGCTGATTGCTTCAAGACTCAGATGGAAGTCTAGTTCTGCCTGCTGCTGCTGCTGCTCAGTTGCTTCAGTTGTGTCCGACTCTGTGCAACCCCATAGACGGCAGCCCACCAGGCTCCCCTGTCCCTGGGATTCTCCAGGCAAGAACACTGGAGTGGGTTGCCATGTCCTTCTCCAATACATGAAAGTGAAAAGTGAAAGTGAAGCCCCCAGTCGTGTCCGACTCTTCGTGACCCCATGGACTGCAGCCTACCAGGCTCCTCCGTCCATGGGATTTTTCAGGCAAGAGTACTGGAGTGGGGTGCCATTGCCTTCTCAGCCAGTTTTCCCTGACCAGCTCCAAATGTGATGAGGCCCTTTCAGGCCTCATCCCTTGTAATGAATCATATCTTTACAGAGGAATTTTTTTTTCTTCTTACCAGAACAGTTCCACTGAGGTGTAAGGGTTTCTATAGAAAGGCTTTCACTTTTGCGTTCTTTGAGTTTAAAGGATGACTATTTTATGAGATTTTTTAATGAGCCACTTTTTTTTCTTTTAATGTAGAAGACATTTTAAGTGTACGTATAATCCCTAGGACAGTAGAAGCAAGTTAATTTTGAAGACCATGTAAAGATTGGATACCATGCAATATTCATTATATCAGTGTGTTCAAATATGTACATGTTCGTGTATGTGTGTGTGTGTGTGTGTATGGTCAGTTGGTTCTGACTCTTTGTGACCCCAGGGGTTGTAGCCCGCCAGGTTCCTCTGTCCATGTTTACACCAGAATGAAAAGAAAGCCAAGCCTCACTGTAAAAGCAGATTTTTAAGATAAAAATATAGTATTTCTTTAGCTCAGATTTATTAAATATCTTATGGAACAGTCTTGTTTTGATTTTTTTTCTTTTGCTGCTTCCTGAAAAAGTAATGTAGTTGTGGAAGTTTCTAAGCCAAGAAAGAACTTGAAGAACTGGGAGGCTCAGTCCCCTTGTTTCCAGGGCTGTGACTACAGGTCCCCACCTCCCCCCATTCCCTTGGGTAAATGTGGCCAAGGGATTTTTACCTTTTGTAATCAAAATGAAGAAAGTGGATTTTTTTGTTTGCTTGTGGATTTGTTTAATCATTGATGCTAAGTATTGCCTGATTGAGATATAAAAAAGTTTCTGTTCTCTGTATTTGTTCATGTGTTGGAAATAGTATATGTTATATAAAGACTATAAAACTTTTCATAAGCTTTTATATTTCGAGATCTTCATTTAAACATAATTGCAATATGTGGGATAAACCTCATATCATTATTTAATAAACTGGAATAATATTTAAAAGATCACATTTCTAACTCATCAGTGATACATTTTTTTCCTGGATTAGAATCAGAACTAGAACTTCTAGAACTGACACCCAAAAAAGATGTCCTTTTCATTATAGGGGACTGGAATGCAAAAGTAGGAAGTCAAGAGATACCTAGAGTAACAGGCAAATTTGACCTTGGAATACAAAACGATGCAGAGCAAAGGCTAACAGAGTTTTGCCAAGAGAACACTTCTTGATGAAAAAGTTGTCTTAAAACTCAACATTCAGAAAACTAAGATCATAGCATCCGGTCCCATCATTTCATGGCAAATAGTTGCACAAACAATGGAAACAGTGACAGAGTTTATTTTTTGGGGGCTCCAAAATCACTACAGATGGTGACTGCAGCCATGAAATTAAAAGACACATGCTCCTTGGAAGAAAAACTATGACCAACCTAGACAGCATATTAAAAAGCAGAGCCTTTACTTTGCCAGCAAAGGTCCGTTTAGTCAGGCTATGGTTTTTCCAGTAGTTGTGTATGGATGTGAGAGTTGGACTGTAAAGAAAGCTGAGCACCGAAGAATTGATGTTTTTGAACTATGGTGTTGGAGAAGACTCTTCAGAGTCCCTTGGACTGGAAGGAGATCCAACCAGTCAATCCTAAAGGAAATCAGTCCTGAATTTTCATTGGAAGGACTGATGCTGAAGCTGAAACTCCAGTCCATTGGCCACCTGAAGCAAAGAGCTGACTCATTTGAAAAGACCCTGATCCTGGGAAAGATTGAAAGCTGGAGGAGAAGGGGATGACATAGGATGAGATGATTGGATGGCATCACTGACTCGATGGACATGAGTTTGAGTATGCTCTGGGCGTTGGTGAGGGACAGGGAAGTCTGGCGTGCTGCAGTCATGGGGTCGCAAAGAGTTGGGACACGACTGAGTGACTGAACTGAACTGAGAATCAGAAATCTGAGATCAGCGTACTGCAGTTAGCTTATTTACTTCTTGTCTGAGACTTAACTTTCATGAAACATTATGGTTCTTTTTTTAAAAAGTTATTTATTTGGCTGCCTTGGGTCTTAGTTGTGGCGTGTGGAATCTTTTGTTGTGGCGCACAGACTGTCTCGTTGTGGTAAGCGGGCTCGGTAGTTGTGGCGCATGGACTTACGATCTGTGGTATGTGGTATCTTAGTTCCAGTAGTAGCAATTGAGTCCTTGTCCCCTGATTTGCAGAGTATATTCTTAACCAGTGGACCACCAGGGAAGTCCCAACAGTATAGTTCTTTTTCATGCTGACTAGACTGCAGATGAAAGTTTTAAAAATATTCATGCTATCCCTGAATTTCAGATTAAGATGTTTGGGAGGTTTTCATTTTGAGATGATGGATTTCTGTTAGATTAAGTGTTATTAATGTCAGGAAGCTACAAATGCTTTGTGTTGACTATTGGTTGGCCCATAATTAGCCTTTGTTAAGGAGTTAATACATACCCTTGATTTTTATTCTGAGAAGGCAGCCACCCAGCTGGCAGAAGCTCATTCTCTCTTTTCTCAAAACACAACCCCTGTGTTTCATGAGGCTGGCAGGTGATGCTTTGGCAGAATACGAAGAGAGCCAAATAAGGGAGCCTGGCTTCCCTTTGGTCTTTGAAGCAAATAAAGAACGTTGATGGAATATGAAATTGGTTTTAGAAATGCATCTTAAAATGAAGATAAAGAAAGTATGTAAGTTTGGTACCAGATAAGTAAATGCAGTGGGATGTTTCTGTGACTTCCTGATTTAACTTAGAAATACTTTGTATTCCTTTTAGGATCATTGCCATTTGCAAATTTTTTTTTTCATAATTGGTATATTCTATTTAAGTTTGTTAGCACTGCTCCAGGACATAGTGATTGTAAGTATGATTTAAAATCAAAAGCTTTCTTTGTCATTTCCAGTAACAGTTATCGCTTCCCTTCCTTTGTCCATATTTCTCCTTTCCACCATGTTAGTAGAACAAATATGTTCAAATATTTGAATTCATGTCTTAATCTTCACCTCCATTGTTATCTTAATGTTACATCTGCCTCCTGACTGTGTCCTCAAGAATAAATCATGATTAGATCAGATCAGATCAGTCGCTCAGTCGTGTCCGACTCTTTGCGACCCCATGAATCACAGCACGCCAGGCCTCCCTGTCCATTACCAACTCCCGGAGTTCACTCAGACTCAGTCGAGTCAGTGATGCCATCCAGCCATCTCATCCTCTGTCGTCCCCTTCTCCTCCTGCCCCCAATCCCGCCCAGCATCAAGAGTCTTTTCCAATGAGTCAACTCTTTGCATGAGGTGGCCAAAGTACTGGAGTTTCAGCTTTAGCATCATTCCTTCCAAAGAAATCCCAGGGCTGATCTCCTTCAGAATGGACTGGTTGGATCTCCTTGCAGTCCAAGGGACTCTCAAGAGTCTTCTCCAACACCACAGTTCAAAAGCATCAATTCTTCAGTGCTCAGCCTTCTTCCCAGTCCAACTCTCACATCCATACATGACCACAGGAAAAACCATAGCCTTGACTAGACGGACCTTTGTTGGCAAAGTAATGTCTCTGCTTTTGAATATGCTATCTAGGTTGGTCATAACTTTCCTTCCAAGATAGCACTCCCCAAAGTTCTCTAACTCTGTTAAGTCTTCACCTCTAAAATTTCTTAACCTAAATTCCCTATCCCTCTTCCATCAAACTCTTAGGGAGTGATATATTGTAATGAAAATATATCCTTTTCAGTGTTATATTACCTTTTCCTTTGGAATGGGTGTGAATCACTGATCTGAAAAGTTTTATGTTGAATGGAAAGTGATTGACTCTGGTTTTCTGATTCTTGGAACTTTCCTCTAGAACTCATCTACACCTCTACTAATTTCTCATAGCTAAATGGAGCTGACAGACTAGGGTTGAGCCCGTTCTCTTATTATACATAATCCAGAGAAGTTTATTAATCCTGATGACTATGGCCAAAATAAGGAGACAAATCTAAGATAAAGGACAAATTAGTGAATTGGAAGATCATATTTAGAAACTCTTCTCATAAGAGGAAGGAATATAAGCAAAATAAGAAGCTTAAGAGAGAAGTTAAGAAATGGAAGATAAAAGAAGTTTCTTTTTCCCTAAGACTAGAACAAGGTTACCTGCTTTTAGCACTTTAATTCAGCATAATATTGGAAGTTCTAGCCAAAGCAGCTAGGCTAGGCAGAAAAAAGAAATGATAGGCATCTGAATTCTAAGGGAAGAAGTAAAATTACCTCTGTTCAAGATGACATGATCTTACAAGTGGAAAACCTTAAAGATTCCACAGTAAAACCATTAGAGTTAATAAAAGAATTCAACAATGTTGCAGGATACAAAATCAAGCAACAAAAGTCAAGTGCCCTTCTATACACTAGTAATGAGCAATTCAAAAATAAAATTAAGACAATAATACCTTTACTGTAGCACCAAGGAGAAGAAAGTACTTAGGAATAAATTTGACCAAGGAGGCAAAAAACATGTACACTGACAAGTTCAAAACATTACTAAGAGAAATGAAAAGAATATCTAAATACATGGAAAGATAGCCCATGTCTGTGGATTGAAAGATTTAATGTTATTAAGAGGACAGTGCTGTCCAAAGTGATCTGTAGATTCAGTGCAATCCCTATTAAAATTCCAAGAACATTTTTTTAAGACATAGGACAGACTATTCGAAATTTATATGGAATCTCATGGGATTCCAAATATCCAGAAGAGTCTTGAAAAAGAAGGGAAAGATTGCCCTCGCATATCTTGATTTGAAAACTTAGTATCAAGCTGTAGTAATCAAAACAGTGTGGTTCTGGGATATGAACAGACATACAGATCAGTGGAGCAAATTACAGGGTCTAGAAATAAACCTTCAAATATATGGCCAAATGATTTTCCACAAAGATGCTAACACCATTCAGTGGGCAAGAGTCTTTTTAGCAAGTGGTGCTGGGAAAATTGAATAACCACATGCAAAAGAGTTAAATTGGATTCTTCTGTTGTTGTTGTTGTTTAGTCCCTAAGTTGTGTCCAACTCTTTTGCAACCCTGTGGACTGTTGCCCACCAGGCTCCTCTGTCCGTGGGATTTCCCAGGCAAGAATACTACAGTGGGTTGCCATTTCCTTCTCCGGGGGCTCTTCCTGACTCAGGGACCGAACCTACGTCCCCTGCATTGGCAGTTGGGTTCTTTACCACTGAGCCACTAGGGAAACCCAAAATATTAACTCATAATGGATCAAAGACTACTGTAGTATTGTGATTTACAATAAACATATATTTAATCTTCGTCCTGTTTCTGGCACAGAACTCCTAAAACTCTTGGAATTTTCTAAGTGATAAGAGTCCCCAAAGTGTTTCTGATACGTTAATGCTGTGACTTGAAAAGCCCTTCAGTAACCAGCTGATGGTGGCTGGCTGCTAGGGGAACTAACCAGGTGATTAGAAGGTTGGAACTTTGGCACCCACTGCTACCCTCAGACCAGCTGGAAGGGAAGAGGGGCCAGAAATTGTATTCAGTCACCAGTGACCAGTGATTTAATCCATCATGCCTAATTAATGAGGCCTTCATAAAAACCCCAAAGGACAAGTTTGGAGAACTTCTGGATTGGTGAACCAGAACACTTCCATGTGCTTGATCTCAAACTCCACTGGGACAGGAGCTCTTGTGTTTGGTACCTTGACCTGTATATCCTCTCATCTGGCTGTTAATTTGTCTCTGCTGATATCCTTTCTTAAATCTAGTGAGTAAACTGATTCCTGAACTCTGTGAACTATTCTAGCAAATTAATTGAAGCCAAGGAGGGGGTCTTGAGAACCCATTTAATAGCCAGTTGGTCAGAAGCACCACTAATAGACTGGACTGTGACTGGCATCTGAAGTAGGGGCAGTCTTGTGGGACTGAGCTTAACCCATGGAGTCTGATGCTGTCTCCAGTAAGTGTCAGAGTTGAGTGTGTCTGACATCCATTCTTCTTAATCTTCTGCTTCTGTTAGGTCCATACCATTTCTGTCCTTTATCGAGCCCATCTTGGCATGAAATGTTCCCTTGATATCTCTTAATTTTCTTGAAGAGATTTCTAGTCTTTTCCATTCTGTTGTTTCCCTCTATTTCTTTGCATTGATCGTTGAGGAAGGCTTTATCTCTTCTTGCTGTTCTTTGGAACTCTGCATTCAGATGCTTGTGTCTTTCCTTTTCTCCTTTGCTTTTCGCTTCTCTTCTTTTCACAGCTATTTGTAAGGCCTCTCCAGACAGCCATTTTGCTTTTTTGCATTTCTTTTCCATAGGGGTGGCCTTGATCCCTGTCTCCTGTACAATGTCATGAACCTCATTCCATAGTTCATCGGGCACTCTATCTATCAGGTCTAGGCCCTTAAATCTATTTCTCACTTCCACTGTATAATCATAAGGGATTTGATTTAGGTCATACCTGAATGGTCTAGTGGTTTTCCCTACTTTCTTCAATTTAAGTCTGAATATGGCAATAAGGAGCTCATGATCTGAGCCACAGTCAGCTCCCAGTCTTGTTTTTGCTGACTTTATAGAGCTTCTCCATCTTTGGCTGCAAAGAATATAATCAGTCTGATTTTGGTGTTGACCATCTGGTGATGTCCATGTGTAGAGTCTTCTCTTGTGTTGTTGGAAGAGGGTGTTTGCTATGACCTGTGCGTTCTGTTGGCAAAATTCTATTAGCCTTTGCCCTGCTTCATTCTGTATTCCAAAGCCAAAGTTGCCTGTTACTGCAGGTGTTTCTTGACTTCCTACTTTTACATTCCAGTCCCCTATAATGAAAAGGACATCTTTTTTGGGTGTTAGTTCTAAAAGGTCTTGTAGATCTTCATAGAACCGTTCAACTTCAGCTTCTTCACCGTTACTGGTTGGGGCATAGACTTGGATTACTGTGATATTGAATGGTTTGCCTTGGAAACGAACAGAGATCATTCTGTCGTTTTTGAGATTGCATCCAAGTACTGCATTTTGGACTCTTTTGTTGACCATGATGGCTACTCCATTTCTTCTAAGGGGTTCCTGCCCACAGTAGTAGATATAATGGTCATCTGATTTAAATTCACCCATTCCAGTCCATTTTAGTTTGCTGATTCCTAGAATGTTGACGTTCACTCTTGCCATCTCCTGTTTGACCACTTACAATTTGCCTTGATTCATGGACCTAACATTCCAGGTTCCTATGCAATATTGCTCTTTACAGCATTGAACCTTGCTTCTATCACCAGTCATATCCACAGCTGGGTATTGTTTTTGCTTTGGCTCCATCCCTTCATTCTTTCTGGAGTGATTTCTCCATTGATCTCCAGTAGCATATTAGGCACTTACTGACCTGGGGAGTTCATTTTTCAGTATCCTATCATTTTGCCTTTTCATACTGTTCATGGGTTTCTCAAGGCAAGAATACTGAAGTGGTTTGCCACTCCCTTCTCCAGTGGACCAGATTTCTGTCAGACCTCTCCGCCATGACCCGCCCGTTTTGGGTGGCCCCACAGGGCATGGCTTAGTTACATTGAGTCGGACAAGGCTGTGGTCCTAGTGTGACTAGATTGACTAGTTTTATGTGATTATGGTTTCAGTGTGTGTGCCCTCTGATGCCCTCTTGCAACACCTACAGTCTACTTACTTGCGTTTCTCTTACCTTGGACGTGGGATGTCTCTTCACGGCTGCTCCAGCAAAGTGCAGCCGCTGCTCCTTACCTTGGACGAGGGGTATCTCCTCACCGCCACCCCTCCTGACCTTGAACGTGGAGTAGCTTCTCTACTCATACTACTCTGAGGTGGGTCCCTCAACGCTGCTGCCACCATCGAACTTCTGGGCGCAGGGAGGTCGGAGTGCTGGAGAGGCGGAGGGGATGCCTGTATCGCGGTCTGCTCCTGGGCCTGACGCTGGCACCCTGGGAGGCGCCGAACCTCAGGCCCACCTCTGTGCAGTGGAGACAGCACCTCCTCTCGGACCTCCTCAATCGTGTCACCTCCATCCCAACTTAGCGTTCTGGACCTGGCACAAGCTTGGGGAAGAATACACAGAAGAACTGTACAAAAAAAGATCTTCATGACCAAGATAATCACGATGGTGTGATCACTCACCTAGAGCCAGACATCCTGGAATGTAAAGTCAAGTGGGCCTTAGAAAGCATCACTACGAACAAAGTTAGTAGAGGTGATGGCATTCCAGTTGAGCTATTTCAAATCCTGAAAGATGATACTGTGAAAGTGCTGCACTCAATATGCCAGCAAATTTGGAAAACTCAGCAGTGGCCACAAGACTGGAAAAGGTCAGTTTTCATTCCAATCCCAAAGAAAGGCAATGCCAAAGAATGTTCAAACTACCGCACAGTTGCACTCATCTCACACGCTAGTAAAGTAATGCTCAAAATTCTCCAAGCCAGGCTTCAGCAGTATGTGAACTGTGAACTTCCACATGTTCAAGCTGGTTTTAGAAAAGGCAGAGGAACCAGAGATCAAATTGCCAACATCCACTGGATCATGGAAAAAGCAAGAGAGTTCCAGAAAAACATCTATTTCTGCTTTATTGACTCTACCAAAGCCTTTGACTCTGTGGATCACAATAAACTGTGGAAAATTCTGAAAGAGATGGGAATACCAGACCACCTGACCTGCCTCTTGAGAAACCTGTATGCAGGTCAGGAAGCAACAGTTAAAACTGGACATGGAACAATAGACTGGTTCCAAATAGGAAAAGGAGTATGTCAAGGCTGTATATTGTCACCATGCTTATTTAACTTATATGCAGAGTCCATCATGAGAAACGCTGGGCTGGAAGAAGCACGGGCTGGAAGAAGCACAAGCTGGAATCAAGATTGCCGGGAGAAATATCAATAACTTCAGATATGCAGATAACACCACCCTTATGGTAGAAAGTGAAGAGGAACTAAAAAGCCTCTTGATGAAAGTGAAAGAAGAGAGTGAAAAAGTTGGCTTAAAGCTCAACATTCAGAAAATGGAGATCATGGCATCTGGTCCCATTACTTCATGGGAAATAGATGAGGAAAGAGTGGAAACAGTGTCAGATTTTTATCTTTCTGGGCTCCAAAATCACTGCAGATGGTGACTGCAGCCATGAAATTAAAAGACGCTTACTCCTTGGAAGAAAAGTTATGACCAACCTAGAGAGCATATTGAAAAGCAGAGACATTACTATGCCAACAAAGGTCCGTCTAGTCAAGGCTATGATTTTTCCTGTGGTCATGTATGGATGTGAGAGTTGGACTGTGAAGAAGGCTGAGCACTGAAGAATTGATGCTTTTGAACTGTGGTGTTGGAGAAGACTCTTGAGAGTCCCTTGGACTGCAAGGAGATCCAACCAGTCTATTCTGAAGGAGATCAGCCCTGGGTGTTCTTTGGAAGGAATGATGCTAAAGCTGAAACTCCAGTACTTTGGCCACTTCATGCCCAGTTGACTCATTGGAAAAGACTCTGATGCTAGGAGGCATTGGAGGCAGGAGGAAAAGGGGACGACAGAGGATGAGATGGCTGGATGGCATCACCAACTCGATGGACATGAGTTTGAGTGAACTCCGGGAGATTGTGATGGACAGGGAGGCCTGGCGTGCTGCGATTCATGGGGTCGCAAAGAGTTGGACATGACTGAGCGACTGAACTGAACTGAATTGAACTGACATCCATTCAGTCTTCTTAGAGAATGGAGTTAATTGCTTGGGTGTGATGAAGAAATCCACAGAAATCAGAATAGGTGTAGACCCAGAATGACTTTCAGGTGTGAGGGTTAAAACTGTAAAACTCTCAGAAGGAAACATAGGGGAAAATCTCCATGACATTAGATCTGACAATGATTTTTTGAAATGACGATAAAATACAGGCCGCAGAAGAGAATATAAATAAGTTAGACTTCATCCTGAGAAACCTGTATCCAGGACAAGAAGCAGCAGTTAGAATTGGGTATAGAATATCAGACTGGTTCAGAATTGGGAAAGGAGTACATCAAGGCTGTATATTGTCACCTTGCTTATTTAACGTGTATACAAAGTACATCATGAGAAATGCCAGGCTGGTCGACTCACTAGCTGGAATCAAGATTGCTGGGAGAAATATCAACAACCTAAGATATGCAGATGACACCACACTTACGGAAGAAAGCAAAGAGGAACTAAAGAGCTCCTTGATGAAAGTGAAAGAACAGAGTGAAGAAATTGGCTTAAAATTCAACATTCAGAAAACTAAGATCATGGCATCCAGTCCCATCACTTCATGGCACATAGATGGGGAAACAATGGAAACAGTGACAGACTTTATTTTGGGGGGCTCGAAGATCACTGCAGATGGTGACTGCAGCCGTGAAATTAAAAGACACATGCTCCTTGGAAGAAAAGCTCTGATCAACCTAGACAACATATTAAAAAGCAGAGCCTTTACTTTGCCAGCAAAGGTCCATCTAGTCAAAGCTATGGTTTTTCCAGTAGTCATGTATGGATGTGAGAGTTGGACTATAAAGAAAGCTGAGCACTGAAGCCTTGATGCTCTTGAACTGTGGTGTTGGAGAAGACTCTTGAGAGTCCCTTGGACTGCAAGGAGATCCAATAAGTCCATCCTAAAGGAAATCAGTCCTGAATATTTATTGGAAGGACTGATGTTGAAGCTGAAACTCCAATACTTTGGCCACCTGATGCAAAAAGCTGACTCACTAGAAAAAACACCCTGATGCTGGGAAAGATTGAAGGCGGGAGAAGGGGATGACAGAGGATGAAATGGTTGGATGGCATCACCAACTCAGTGGACATGAGTTTGAGTAAACTCTGGGAGTTGGTGATGGACAGGGAGGGCCTGGCGTGCTGCAGTCCATGGGGTCACAAAGTGTCGGACACGACTGAGCAACTGAACTGAACTGAAGATATGCAGAAAATACCACTTTAATGGCAGAAAGTGAAAAGGAACTAAAGAGCCTTTTGATGAAGGTGAAAGAAGAGAGTGAAAAGGTAGGCTTAAAACTCAGCATTTAAAAAATGAAGGTCATGGCATCTGGTCTTATCACTTCATGGCAAATAGAAGGGGAAAAAGTGAAAACAGCGTGAGACTTTATTTTATTGGGCTCAAGAATTACTACCGACAGTGACTGCAGCCACAAAATTAAAAGATGCTTACTTCTTGGAAGGAAAGCTGTCACAAACCTAGACAGTGTATTAAAAAGCAGAAACATCATTTTGCCCATGAAGTTATAGTCAGAGCTGTAGTTTTTCCAGTAGTTATGCACAGATGTGACAGTTGGACCATTAAGAAGGTGGAGTACTGAAAAATTGATGGTTTTGAACTGTGCTGCTGGATAAAACTCTTGAGAGTCCCTTGGTCACCAAGGAGATCAAACCAGTCAATCCTAAAGGAAATCAGTCCTGAATATTCATTGGGAGGACTAATGCTGAAACTCCAGTAGTTTGGCCACCTGATTCAAAGAGCTGACTCATTGGAAAAGACCCTGGTGCTGGGAAAGGTTGAGGGCAGAAGGAGAAGGTGGCAACAGAGGGTGTGATGGTTAGATGGCATCACTGACTCAGTGGACATGATTTTGAGCAAACTCTGGAAGATGGTGAAGGACAGGGAAGCCTTACGTGCTGCAGTCCATGAGGTTGCAAAGTGTGGGATGTGACTTAGCTAAAGAACAGCAACATAAAAAATAAAAGTAGCTTACTTTAAAGGACATTCACTATCAAGTGAGTAAGAAGACAACTCAGAATTGCAGAAAAGATTTGCAAATTGTGTATCTAATACACAAAGATGAATATATAGAATAGATAAATACAACTCAGCAGCAAAAAGCAAGTCAAATAAAAAATGGGCAGAAGACTGGAAGAAATATTTCTCCAAAGAAGATATGCAGATGTCCAGTAAGCACATGAAGCATGCTTAACATGACTAGGCATTAGGGAAATGTAAATCAAAATCACAACAGAGAGACTTTCCTGGTGGTCTAATGGTTAAGAATCTGGCTGGCAATGCAGGGGACAGGTTCGATCCCTGATCCAGAAAGATCCCACATGCCATGGGACAGCTAAGCCTCTGCACCACAGATACTGAGCCAATGCCCTGAGGCCATGTTTGCACCCTAGAGCTCGTGCTCCACAACAAGAGAAGCCACTGTAGTGACAAGCCCACATAGTGCAACTAGAGAAAGTCTGAGCACAGGAACAAGACCCAGCACAGTCCCCTTCCCCCCCCAAAAAAAATTAATCATGTGAGATACCGTTTTACATCCATTGTGTTGGCTATTACCCACACAGAAAAAGAAAGTGCATAAAATAACAAGTATTATTTAACAAATTGAAAGATAAAAACTATATGATTATCTCAATAGATGCAGAGAAAGCCTTTGACAAAATTCAACATCCATTTATGATTAAAAACTCTACAGAAAGCAGGCATAGAAGGAACATACCTCAACATAATAAAAGCCATATATGATAAACCCACAGCAAACATTATCCTCAATGGTGAAAAATTGAAAGCATTTCCCCTAAAGTCAGGAACAAGACAAGGGTGCCCACTCTCACCACTACTATTCAACATAGTTTTGGAAGTTTTAGCCACAGCAGTCAGAGAAGAAAAAGAAAGAAAAGAAATCCAGATTGGAAAAGAAATAGTAAAACTCTTACTGTTTGCAGATGACATGATCCTCTACATAGAAAACCCTAAAGACTCCACCAGAAAATTACTAGAGCTAGTCAATGAATATAGTAAAGTTGCAGGATATAAAATTAACACACAGAAATCCCTTGCATTCCTATACACTAACAGTGAGAAAACAAAGAGAAATTAAGGAAGTAATTCCATTCACCATTGCAACGAAAAGAATAAAATACTTAGGAATATATCTACCTAAAGAAACAAAAGACCTATATATAGAAAACTATAAAACACTGATGAAAGAAATCAAAGAGGACACAAATAGATGGAGAAATATACCATGTCCATGGATTGGAAGAATCAATATAATGAAAATGAGTATAGTACCCAAAGTAATCTGTAGATTCAGTCCAATCCCTATCAAGCTACCAATGGTGTTTTTCACAGAACTAGAATAAATTTCACAATTTGTATGGAAATACAAAAAACCTCGAATAGCCAAAGCAATCTTGAGAAAGAAGAATGGAACTGGAGGAATCAACCAGCCTGACTTCAACCTCTACTACAAAGCTACAGTCATCAAGACACTATGGTACTGGCACAAAGACAGAAACATAGATCAATGGATCAAAATAGAAAGCCCAGAGATGAATCCACGCACTTATGGACACCTTATCTTTGACAAAGGAGGCAAGAATATACAGTGGAGAAAAGATAATCTCTTTAACAAGTGGTGCTGGGAAAACTGGTCAACCACTTGTAGAAGAATGAAACTAGAACACTTTCTAACACCATGCACAAAAATAAACTCAAAGTGGATTAAAGATCTAAATGTAAGACCAGAAAGTATAAAACTCCTGGAGGAAAACATAGGCGAAACACTCTCTGACATAAATCATAGCAGGATCCTCTATGACCTACCTCCCAGAGGAATGGAAATAAAAGCAAAAATAAACAAATGGGACCCAACTAAAAAGCTTTCAATAAAGGGAACTATAAGCAAGGTGAAAAGACAGCCTTCAGAATGGGAGAAAATAATAGAAAATGAAGCAACTGGCAAAGAATCTCAAAAAAATACAAGCAAGTCCTGCAGCTCAATTCCAGAAAATTGAGCATGGTGTTCTGTCTTGATGAAGGGATGGCAGTTTATCAAATAGAAAGGAGATGTTGCAATAGGAAGTGCAGGAAAAGCAGTGGACAAATTGTAAGTCATCAAGTCATCAATTAAAAAGCAGAAACTGATGATTCAATAAAAAAGCCAGCTACATTTTTTTTTAATAGGAAATAGTCTTAAATAATTTAAAGCTATATAAGAGAGGGACATGGATAGGACATATATAAAGATTGAGGATATGTAGGTTATATTTGTGGATAGTTACCAATTAGAAATTACAGCTGAAAAATTGTGGACTGATCTGCTGGTCCAGTGGTTAAGTCTCCATGCTTCCAACGTAGGGGGCACAGGTTCCATCCCTGCTCGGGGAACTATGATCCCACATGCCACATGGTACAGCCAAAAATAAAAACTTTACTGATTAATTTAAAAATAGCAATATATACCTTTTGTAGGTTAACAGAAGTAGCATTTTTATGAAGAGTCTTACTGAACAGCATAGAAATTTAGTGAGAAGAGTGTTTGCAAATTTCTTTAATGCCTGATTTAATAGACTGTACTTAGGTCACTTACCTGCTGTTATAATACACTTTTTGCAATATGTTCTGATTGAGGGTACATGAGGAGAATCCTGGGACCATGTGGATCTTTTGTGTGGGGATCCCTCAGAGGTCCTGAGATCATACTTTACAACCTGCTTTTTCCATGCAAGTTTCTTTATCACCTTGACTCCCTCCAGTTTGGTGACGTCTTGTTGATCTCAGTAGTTTACTGCTGTCTGCGTTCCCTCCCACTTTCCATTTCTGCTTTTGTTATTTCCCACTACATTCAAGTCCAGTTTAAGGCTGATCTTCATGTCTTCACTGACGATTCTAATTTCAGTGACTCTTCTCTTTGGCAAATACAGTTAGTTTCACATGGTTGGTGCTTAAGTGTTCTAAGTTTTCTTGTTTTCTCTTTCCAGCTACATTATAAAGCTCCTTTAAAATAGGGACCCTAAAAATTGAAAAGATAAAGCAAGAGTTTCTCCTTACGTTAAGTGTTAGGTGTAGAAAGTAATACTTATTGGTTGATAGGCAGTAGCACTGTCCAGGAAAGCAAATAATAGATCACAAACTCTTTTCTGGTCTTAAAGGGCTTACTGGAAAACCATAGTGTCTTCCCCATTACCTGCTACATGGTTATGCTTTTGGTGTTGCAGTTAATATTTCTTTTAAGAGCTCTTGTGTAATTAAAACTATCTTCAGTGCAGGCTTGTTGATCTTTTAAGCCACTCACTGATTTATTTTCTTGCCATTTCAGAAAAAAGCCAAAGGACAAGAGCTATTTGATCAGATTATGTACCACTTGGACCTTATTGAAAGCGACTATTTTGGACTGAGATTTATGGATTCGGCACAAGTAGCGGTGAGTATCTGGTTTTTGGAGGTTCTAAAATGGGGACAGAAATGGAAAATGTCAGATGATGTTCTCGGTGCTAGAAGGTTGCATATACTTAAATGTCTTCTTTTTTCCTGTAATTTTCTTGGAATAACCCGAAGTGCTTATTTATTATTTTTTTAAAAAAAGGTCTAACCCTAAGCCATATTCCCAGAGCATGATCTCTGCAAATGAGGCTTGGAAATCTCAACCACTGGATTGGTCTTGAGCAGACTAGAGTGAACGCTGTGTGAGGGCACGGGAGTTTCTTGGGCTCTTGGGTGAATGATAGAAGTTCCTTGTTTGCAATTAAGGTGAATATTGAACTAAAATATTCCTAATATCCCTTCCAGCTCTGTGATTCTCTGTCTATAAATAGATGCTCTTTGATGTGCATTTCAGGTGAGAGAACAGTGTATATAATAGGATAGGAAGTTGGGGGCTTTTCAAAGAATTTGTCCAGTATTTGAAAAAAAGTAGTGATTAAGATTGGAAGATGAATCAGTGGCCGCATCATCCACACTGAGCTGCAGAAGTGTTAATAATAAATTGGCAGTATTCTCTAATAACTGGGATTAGGGGTTTTTCAGTCAGGGAGGTTATATTTTGCTTTACAAAGTTTTACATAGGAATATTTTGTAGCATTGTTTGGAGTGGACAGAGATGAAAGTCAGAGTCAGTGCAAACATTTTGGGGATAAAAGTGATACTAGGGTCTAGAGTAGGGCATTTGCAGGGGTGGGGGGGCAGAAGAGGGATATCAGGACATTGAGCCTTGTTTTCTGGACATCTGTGATGGTGTTTCTGTGTTTAGTGACACAATAACTGCAGTGTTTAGAACCACAGGAGCAATATATATTCTATAAGAATCTCAAGTTCCTTTCAAGTGGGTCTGTGTGTGTGTGTATGTGTGTGAGGGTGATATGGTGTGATTGATAAATTAACTGGAATACCTCTATTAGATACTTCACAAAACCCACATTTCTTGGAGGTGAACTCCTAGACTGGCTTTATAGAGCATCTTCAGTAAATGTACAGCTATTAATAATGTCAGCTTCACTTGTTTTCTCTGATTTCCCCTGCAATTTAAAAAAAGCATGAGCATTTATTTACAGAGAATTGGTTAGGTAAATTTTGATACATCTTTACAATGGAATATCTGCAGCTCATTAAAAATGGTGATTTTTAAGTGTGCTAATTGACATGAATGATGTAAAAATTAAAAGGATTTATAAAATAACTTATAATAAAGCCCACTAGGCTTCTCTCTCTATAGAATTCTCCAGGTAAGAATACCAGAGTGGGTAGCCATTCCCTTCTCCAAGAGATCTTCCCAACCTAGGGACTGAACCTGGGTCTCCTAAATTGCAGGTGGATTCTACCACTTGAGCCACCAGGGAAACATATAAAATAACTGAATTTTTCTATTTTTAAGGAATCCTGGGTTTATGTTCACACATAAACATGAAAAAATTTGAAAAGCTATTTTCTCTAGTTTGAGTTCTGATCTCTGGATGGATGTTGTATAAGAGGCATTTCTCTTATTTCTTATTAATCTTATTTCTTTTCTATTAGACGAAATCCACTAAGGGTAGGAAATGAATCTTAGTTACCTCTGCTATCCAGTATGTATTAAGTAATAAACTAGACTGTTTATTGAATTTAATTCTAATCTGCTACTTAGTTTGATACAGGCTTGGTTGACTATTGAGTTTAATATCATTAAACTCTCATCTCCAGAGAGTTTAAGTCTTACATTCAGATGAAACAACAAATGATTTTGGAGATAGATAGTTTGTGCAGCTTCCTGTTTTTTTGAGGAGTCAATATTAGGTTTTAGGTACTTTCTTTCCGTTTCTTAACATATTTAAGTAATTATGAGAAGAAACAGACATGCAGCTGTTCCTGAATTGCATTATTTGTTCTTTTCTAATATCAGTACTTACTGAATTACTAGATCCTGTAGTTTTTCCTCTCATTTGATTCACATGGTTATAACAAATGTCTGGTAAAGCCAGCATTAGAACTTGTAATCCCTACTCTTTTTAGTTTTAGTTTATGCCTCCTAATGTGCAGAAATCTAGGCATTAAGATTAAATTTAAATAGCGTTACATTTTCCAGTCTCTACTCTTGTCAAAAACTCTGTAAATTAAACTGTAAGAACAATAATTGGGAAATGAAAGCTATTAAAAATCAACTCTAGACAACACTTCAAATACTCTTAAAGTGTTGACTCACTTGATTCCGTAACGGTCTTAGGACATAAGTAAACAGAGATAGATGATTGTCAGTTGTTTTTAGTGTGGCCAGATTTAACCCCAGAAGTAAACAAAATTTATACTTGACAAACAATTCAGTTTATCAGTGAAGATAGTGAACTTGGTAGATCATGTGGCTTTTTTGGTGAGGATCATCTGTGTAAACTAAGTTAACCTGTGGTTTCCATAACTATTTATCATACTTACTTTGTTGACATAACTATAAAATCTAAAGGGAATGAGGGTGAAAAAGAGCCAAGGAATTACATGCTACAGTTTAACCTTGGATATGTGGCATGTCCATATTTGTAAAATTTATGTGTTAAAATTTAGTTTATGGATCATTTTAGATCAGCCCAAGATATGTATGATTGTAATTATGCATTCATTAAGGAGATAGTCAAAGTAAATTGATGAGGTCATAGTTCACTTTTCTTCCTATGTAATCAGATGAGTTTGCTGTTTTTTAAGTTACTTACTTTTGGTTGCACTAACTCATTTTAGTTGAAACAGTAGTGCATTTACAGAAAAGTTGCAAGAATAATATGAGTAATTATTTTTCAGGAATCATTTGAGAGTTGCAAGTATGATGTCCCATTTCCCTTGAATTTCCTACAGAGAAGCATGTTCTCCTGCACAACTCAATATAGTCATCAAAATCAGGAAGTTATTGTGACATTACCACTATCTAATCTTCAGACCCCATTCAAATTATGCCTGAGAGTGTCATTTATAGCCAGAGGTTCACTGTTACCAGTTGCTCCCCATTCCTCCTCCCCACAGCTCCTGGCAAATGCTAATCTTTCTGTTTGTGTGAATTTGCCCATTTTGAGACTTTCATAGAAATGGAATCATGTAATTTGTGGCCTTTTGAGTCTGAAAATGCACTTGGCATAATGTTTTCAAGGTTTATTCATATTGTAGCATATATCAGTACTTGATTCTTAACAGCTGAATAATATTCCACTGAATGGATATACCACCTTTTTATTCGTTCACTGATACACATTTAGGTTTATTCATTTTTGGCTGTTATAAATAACGCTGCTGTGAACATTTGCACACAAGTTTTTGCACTCAACATAACTCTTAAATTCTTTTGGATATGCATCTAGGAGTGGAACTACTGGATTATAAGGTAACTTTATGTAGAAATTTTTGAAGAACTGCGAAATTGTTTTCAGTAGTGACTGTACCATTCTGCCTTCCTATCAGCAGTGTATAAGAGTTCCAATTTCTACATGTCCTCACCAACATGACATTCTCCCTTCTTTTTTTTAAAGATCCCCGCTCTCTCCCCCCCCCCCCCCCCAAACATGTATTTATTTGGCTGTTTTGGGTCTTATTTGTGTCCTGTGATGTTTGGACTCTGTACTTATGGCATGTGGGCTCCAGAGCTGCTCCATGACTTGTGAGATCCTAGTTCCTTGACCAGAGACTGGACCTGCATCCCCTGCATTGCAAGGCAGAATCTTAACCAGTGAACCACCAGTCAAGTCCCTCCCCTTCTTTGTGATTCTAATCATACCAGCTGGTATAGAGTGGTCTCATTGTAGTACTGATTTGCACTTCTCTGATAGAAAAGTTCTTCTCTGATAGCATCTGTTCATGTGCTTGTTGATCGTGTGTGTATCTTCTTTGGATAAATGTCTGTTCAGATTTTTTATCCACTTGAAATTCAGTTATTTCCTTCTTTTTGAGTTGTAAGAGTTAAACTATTACCTAGTCCATAGTCACCAACATTTATACATATTTTCTTCTTTATCCATTTGGAGTTAATTTTGGTATAAGCTCTAAAGTAGGGGGGGCGTCAAACTTCATTCCTTTACATGTGAATGCATGTGGATATCCAGTGATCCTAGAACCACTTGTTGATAAGATGGTTTTTTCCCCATTGAATGGTCTTGGCACACTTATTGAAAGTCAGTTGAGCATAGATATTTGGGTTTTTTCCTGGGTTCTGAGTTCTGTTACATTCATCTATATGTTGCTTCTTATACCAGCACCACATTGCCTTCATGTGGTGAAGTAAGTTTCAAACTTAATTACTTTGTAGTAAGTTTGAAAATTGGGAAATGTGAGTCCTTCAATTTCATTCTTCTGTTTTAAGATTGTTTTGGCTGTTCTGGGTCACTCATACCTCCCATATATATTTTGGATCAGCTTGTCTATTTCTGCAAAGAGGGCAGTTGGGAGTTTTGATGAGAATTGCACTGAATCTGTATATCTGTTTGGGAAGTATTGTCATCTTAACAACGTTAAGTCTCACACATGAATTATGTTTTTATATTTCTAAAGCAGTATTTTATAGTTTGTTTACACTTCTTTCATCTCCTTGGCTAAACTTACTCATAAACATTTTATTCCTTTGATGTTATTGTAATATGTAATTTTTTTAGTATCATTTTGGATTTAGTTTGGATTCTAGTATATAGAATTCATTTTTGTATATGTTTCTTATATCTTACAACCTTACTGAACTTGTTTATTAGTTTTTTTGTGTTTTATGTATAAGATCATGTTATCTACAAATAAAGGATAGTTTTAACTTCTTCCTTTTTAGTCTGAATGCCTTTTATTCCTTTTTCTTTTCACTTAATCTCTTTTTCTTACCTGAGTGCCCTGGCTTGAACATTTAGTAAAACATTGAATAGAAGTGTTAAGGGTGGTCATTGTTGTCTTATTCTTGATCTTATGGGAAGTGTTCAGTATTTCACCATCAAGTATGATGTTACCTGTGGGATTTTTCTAGATGCCCTTTATCATTTTATCATGAAATTGTGTTGGGTTTTGTTAAATGCTTTTTCTGCTGAGAGGATCATATGATAGATTTCCTGTATTCTGTTAATATGATATATTACTTTGACCATATTTGATGGTATGTTGAATCATTGTTGCATTTCTGGGATAAATCTCACTCGTGGTGTAAAATTCTTTATATATGTTGCTTGCTTTGATTTTGTTGAGGACTTTGATGTCCGTATTCATAAGGATATTGGTCTATAGTTTTTTTGTGTGTTTTTTTTCCCTTGTGATACCTTTGGTTTCAATAAGAGAAGTACTGGCATCAGAATGAGTTGGAAAGTCTTCTTTCTTCTATTTTTTTGAGGCTCTCCTGAAGGATTGGTATTAATTCTTACTTCAACACTCGGTAGAATTCACCAGTGAAGCCCTGGGCTTTTCTAGAGCTTTTTGATTAGCGACTCAGTCTCTTTACTTTTTACAGGTATATTCAGATTTTCTGTTTCTTCAGTTTTTAAACCAGGCAACTTTAGAGAGCCAAAGGTGGACTTAATGGATGAGAGGTTGGGATAATAGGAGTAAACCAGGATTATTCTGGCATACTAGGATTTCTTGTTAAATCACTAAGTCTTGTCCCACTCTTTGTGATCCCATGGACTGTAGCGTGCTGGGTTTCCCTGTCCTTCACTATCTCCCAGAGTTTGCTCAAACTCATGTCCATTGAGTCAGTGATGCCATTCAACCATCTCATCTACTGTTGTCCCCTTCTCCTCCTGCCCTCAGTCTTTCCCAGCATCAGGGTCTTTCCCAGTGAGTCGGCTCTTCACATCAGGTGGCCAAAGTATTGGAGCTTCAGCTTCAGCATCAATTCTTGCAGTGATTATTCTGGGTTGATTTCCTTTAGGATTGGCTGGTTTGATCTCCTTGCTGTCCAAGGGACTCTCAAGAATCTTCTCCAGCACCACAATTTGAAAGCATCAGTTCTTCAGCACTAAGCCTTCTTTAGGGTCCAACCTTCACATCCATACATGACTACTGGAAAAACCATAGCTTTGACTATATGGACCCTTGTCAGCAAAGTAATGTCTCTGCTTTTTAATACACCATCTAGGTTTGTCATAGCTTTCCTTTCAGGGAACAAGCATCTTTGAATTTTGTGGCTGCAGTCACTGTCTGCAGTGATTTTTGAGCCCAAGAAAAAATATGTCACTGTTTACACTTTTCCCCCATCTATTTGCCATGAAGTGATGGGACCAGATGTCATGATCTTCGTTTTTTGAATGTTGAGTTTTAAGCCAGCCTTTTCACTGTCCTCCTTACCTTCAAGAGGCTTGTTAGTTCCTCTTCACTTTTTGCCATTAGGGTGGTGTCATCTGTGTATCTGAAATTGTTGATATTTCTTCTGGCAATCTTGATTCCAGCTTGTGATTCATCCAGCCCAGCATTTCATGTGATGTATTCTGCATATAAACAAGGAAACAATATATATAGCCTCGACCTACTCCTTTCCCAATTTTGAGCCAGTCAGTTGTTCCATATAAGGATCTGTTGCATTTTGACCCCATACCAGTTTCTCAGGAGACAGGTAAGGCAGTCTGGTTGGTATTCCCATCTTTAAGAACTTTCCACAGTTTGTTGTGATGGAAGCACAAGCCAGAATCAAGATTGCCAGGAGAAATATCAATAACCTCAGATATGCAGATGACACCACCCTTATGGCAGAAAGTGAGGAGGAACTAAAGAGCCTCTTGATGAAAGTGAAAGAAGAGAGTGAAAAAGTTGGCTTAAAGCTCAACATTCAGAAAACTAAGATCATGGCATCCGGTCCCATCACTTCATGGCAAATAGATGGGGAAAGAGTGGAAACAGTGTCAGACTTTATCTTTTTGGGCTCCAAAATCACTGCAGATAGTGACTGCAGCCATGAAATTAAAAGACGCTTACTCCTTGGAAGGAAAGTTATGACCAACCTAGATAGCATATTGAAGAGCAGAGACGTTATTTTGCCAACAAAGGTCTGTCTAGTCAAGGCTATGGTTTTTCCAGTAGTCATTTATGGGTGTGAGAGTTGGACTATAAAGAAAGCTGAGCGCTGAAGAATTGATGCTTTTGAACTGTGGTGTTGGAGAAGACTCTTGAGAGTCCCTTGGACTGCAAGGAGATCCAGCCAGTCCATCCTAAAGATCAGTCCTGGGTGTTCATTGGAAGGACTGATGTTGAAGCTGAAACTCCAATACTTAGGGCACCTGATGGGAAGAGCTGACTCATTTGAAAAGACCCTGATGCTGGGAAAGATTGAGGGCAGGAGGAGAAGGAGACGACAGAGGATGAGATGGTTGGATGGCATCACTGACTCAATGGACATGGGTTTGGGTGGACTCCGGCAGTTGGTGATGGATAGGGAGGCCTGGCGTGCTTCGGTTCGAGGTGTCAACAAAGAGTCGGACACAACTGAGTGACTGAACTGAACATAATCAAAGGCATTAGCATAATCAATGAAGCAGAAGTAGATGTTTTTCTGAAATTCTTTTGCTTTCTCTGTGATCCAACAAATGTTCACAATTTGATCTCTGGTTCCTCTACCTTTTCTAAACCTGTCTTGTACACCTGCAAGTTCTTCGTTTATGTACTACTGAACTTAACTTGGAAGAGTTTTAAGCATAACCTTACCAGCATGCGAAATGAATGCCACTGTATTGTAGTTTGAACATTCATGGATCACATCCTTGTTGTGGCGAAAGAGCTTGTGTAACTCAATGAAGCTATGAGCCATTACATGCAGGGCCACCCAAAATGGACATGTCATAGAGGAGACTTCAGACAAAATGTAGTCCACTGGAAGAGGGAATAGCAAACCACTCCAGTTTTCTTGTCGTGAGAACCCCATGAACAGTATGAAAGGGTAAAAAGACATGACACTGGAAGATGAACTCCCCGAGGTCGGAACATTCCAGTATGCTCCTGGGGAAAAGCAGAGGGCAATTACTAATAGCTCCAGAAAGAATGAAGTGTCTGGGCCAACGAAGAAATGACACTCAGTTGTGGATGTATCTGGTGGTGAAAGTAAAGTCCAATGCTGTAAAGAACAATATTGCATACTAGGATATACGGTTACCCTTGTTTTAGTTGACTGCACAATACTGCCCCATCTTCTGTTTTCAAATGTAAACTTAATTTAGTATCCTTTTATACAGTGTAATGATGATCTTAAACCTTAAGTTATGGTGATGAAGTCTGTGGATGCTTTCCCTAGAAAAAGGCATGTACACATAACCTGATGTGCACATATATAGGTAATTCAGGTATTCCTGAAGCCCGCCTATGGACTCTTGTTTAGTAACTCTTTTTTAGTAAATAAATAACCTGTATTTTAAAGAAAAGCAGATGGTGGTATTCATTTCCATGATTTTTCTTCAAGTCTTTATGATAATAGTGTGTTTGAAAATTTATTATCTTTTTATACTGTTGGTGAAACCTTGTTACAAAATCTCATTGTGTGACTCTACAAGTTTATGGTAATTTAATATTTTTTGATGAACAATTTAGGGAAACTTTCTTCCATGAAAATGACAGGATGTGTAAAGAGTTGCCTTATGACAGCAGAACTGCCAATATTGATGGTTTTTAAAAATAATAATTTGGTAATTTTATTGTACAATAGAACTTTCCAATGTGTAAGTAATATATCTTAAGCCAGGCAAGAAAGTATTATTCTTTTGATACTAAGTGGTTTTAGGTCAGTACAGTCAGAATTTGCCAAATTTGAGAAAAATAACTGTAACAATTAATTGTTAATTAATTCAGTTAGTGGTAACAGTTTGCCAGAGAACATGTATGATTTATTTTGAAGGAATGATATTCAGTCTTGAAATGTCTACAGGAGTCAGAAGAACAAAAGAGAAAGAAGATGTCATGCATGTTAAAGAATGGGAGTTTTATTTACTTCTAACAAGTATAGATTTTCTCTTTTTTAGAATTGTGCTATATGCTTGATATGTTTTCTTTTTTTTTTTTTTCATTTAAAAAAATTTTAAAAACTTAACGTATTTTTTAATTGAGGGATAATTGCTTTACAGAATTTTTGTTGTTTTCTGTCAAACATTAACATAAATCAGCCACAGGTGTACCTCTTGAACCTCCCTCCCATCTCCCTCCCCATCCCACTCCTCTAGGTTGATACAGAGACCCTATTTGAGTTTCCCAAGACATCAAGCAAATTCCCATTGGCTATTTTACATATGATAATGTAAGTTTCCATGATACTCTCTCCATACATCTTACCCTCTCCTCCCTTCTCCGTGTGTCCATAAGTCAGTTCTCTATGTCTGTTTCTCCTTTGCTGCCTTGGAAATTAATTGATCAGTATCATCTTTCTAGATCCCATATATATGCATTAGTATATGATATTTATCTTTCTCTTCTGATTTACTTCACTCTGTATAATAGACTCTAGGTTCATTCACCTCATTCAGTTCAGTTTAGTTCAGTTGCTCAAGTCGTGTCCGACTCTTTGTGACCCCATGGACTGCAGCATGCCAGGCCTCCCTGTCCATCGCCAACTCCCGGAGCTTGCTCAAACTCATGTCCATCGAGTCAGTGATCCCATCCAACCATCTCATCTTCTGTTGTTCCCTTCTCCTCCCACCTTCAATCTTTCCCAGCATCAGGGTCTTTTCCAATGAGTCACTTCTTCCCATCAGGTGGCCAGAGGATTGGAGTTTCAGCTTCAACGTCAGTCCTTCCAGTGAATATTCAGGACTGATTTCCTTTTGAATGGACTGGTTGGATCTCCCTGCAGTCCAAGGGACTCTCAAGAGTCTTCTCCAACACCACAATTCAAAAGCATCGATACTTCAGTGCTCAACTGTCTTTATGGTCCAAGCTTCAGATCCATAAACAACTACTGGAAAAAACCATAGCTTTGACTAGACAGACCTTTGCTGGCAAAGTAATGTCTCTGCTTTTTAATATGCTGTCTAGGTTGGTCATAGCTTTTCTTTCAAGGAGCAAGTGTCTTTTAATTTCATGGCTGCAATTACCATCTGCAGTGATTTTGGAGCCCCCCAAAATAAAGTCTGTCACTGTTTCCATTGTTTCCCCATCTATTTGCCATGAAGTGATGGGACTGGGTGCCAGGATCTTAGTTTTTTGAATGTTGAGTTTTAAGCCAATTTTTTCACTCTCCTTTTTCTTTCATCGAGAGGCTCTTTGGTTCTTCTTCGCTTTCTTCCATAAGGGCAGTGTCATCTGTATATCTGCGGTTATTGGTATTTCTCCCAGCAATCTTGATTCCAGCTTGTGCTTCATCCAGCCCAACATTTTGCATGATATATTCTACATACAAGTTAAATAAGCAGGGTGACACTGTATAGCCTTGACATACTCCTTTTCCTACTTGGAACCAGTTTGCTGTTCCGTGTCCAGTTCTAACTGATCATGATGGTCTCATCAGCAACCTAGAGCCAGACATCCTGGAATGTGAAGTCAAGTGGGCCTTAGGAAGCCTCACTATGAACAAAGCTAGTGGAGGCGATGGAATTCCAGTTGAGCTATTTCAGATGCTAAAAGATAATGCTGTGAAAGTGCTGCACTCAGTATGCCAGCAATTTGGAAAACTCAGCAGTGGCCACAGGACTGGAAAAGGTCCGTTTTCATTCCAATCCCAAAGCAAGGCAATGCCAAAGAATGCTCAAACTACCGCGCAATTGCACTCATCTCACACGCTAGTAAAGTAATGCTCAAAATTCTCCAAGCCAGGGTTCAATAGTATGTGAATTGTGAACTTCCAGATGCTCAAGCTGGATTAAGAAAAGGCAGAGGAACCAGAGATCAAATTGCCAACATCTGCTGGATCGTCGAAAAAGCAAGAGAGTTCTAGAAAAACATCTACTTCTGTTTTACTGACTATGCTAAAGCCTTTGACTGTGTAGACCACAACAGATTCTGAAAAATTCTTGAAAGAGCTGGGAATACCAGACCACCTGACCTGCATTGTGAGAAATCTGTATGGAGGTCAAGAAGCAATAGTTAGAACTCGACATGGAACAACTGACTGATTCCATATAGGAAAAGGAATACATCAAGGTTGTATATTGCCCCCCTGCTTATTTAACTTATATGCAGAGTATATCATGTGAAATGCTGGGCTGGGTGAAGCACAAGCTGGAATCAAGATTGTAGGGAGAAATATCAATAGCCTCAGATATGCAGATGACACCACCTTTATGGCCAAGAGTGAAGAAGAACTAAAGAGCCTCTTGATGAAAGTAAAGAGGGGAGTAAAAAAGTTGACTTAAAACTCCACATTCAGAAAACGAAGATCATGGCGTCCAGTCCCATCACTTAATGGCAAATAGACGTGGAAACAATGATAGACTTAATCTTGGGGGGCTCCAAAATCACTGCAGATGGTGACTGAAGCCATGAAATTAAAAGATGCTTGCTCCTTGGACGAAAAGTTATGGCCAACCTAGACAGCATATTAAAAAGCAGAGACATTACTTTGCCAGCAAAGGTCTACCTAGTCAAAGCTATGATTTTTCCAGTAGTCATGTATGGATGTGATAGTTGGACTATAAAGAAAGCTGAGCACTGAAAAATTGATGCTTTTGAATTGTGGTGTTGGAGAAGACTCTTGAGAGTCCCTTGAAGTGCAGGGAGATCAAAGCAGTCTATCCTAAAGAAAATCAGTCTTGAATATTCATTGGAAAGACTCGTGCTGAAGCTGAAACTCCAATCCTTTGGCCACCTAATGGTTAGAACTGACTCCTTAGAAAAGACCCTGATGCTGGGAAAGATTGAAGGCGAGAAGAGAAGGGGACGACAGAGGATGAGATGGTTGGATGGCATCACCAACTCAACGGATGTGAGTTTGAGTAAATTCTGGGAGCTGGACAGGGAGGCCTGGCATGCTGCAGTCCATGGGACCACAAAGAGTCGAACATGACTGAGGGACTGAACTGAACTGTTGTTCCATGTCCAGTTGTTTCTTGACTTACATACAGATTTCTCAGGAGGCAGTTAAGGTGGGTCTGGTATTCCCATCTCTTGAAGAATTTTCCACAGTTTGTTGTGATCCACATAGTCAAAGGCTTTGGCATCGTCAGTAAAGCAGACGTAGATGTTTTTCTGAAACTTGCTTGCTTTTTCGATGATCCAACGGATGTTGGCAATTCTAATTCACCTCATAAGAACTGACTCAAATATGTTTTCCTTTTTATTGATATGTTTTCTTTTCCCATTTTTTGATAGATTCAGAGACAGAAAAACACCAACATGTTAATAAGTTGTAACTGACAAGTAGCCATCTGTTGATTTGTAGAGCAATTGTGGTGAAGTAGGGAACATATCACTTTTCCCTCAAAAAAGGAATTGAAGGGGCAGTTACCACCTATCTCTAGCCATTTGTTGCCAAATAACTTTGCTGGATCTTCAAGTATTAATATTTTAAGAGAAGTTAGAGATCCATATTTTTAGAGTAAATCTTTCATTTTTAAAAAGCACTGGTTAAATTTTATTTATTTTTTTATCTTTTTATATATATATATATTTTTTAATTTTATTTTATTTTTAAACTTCACAATATTGTATTAGTTTTTCCAAATATCGAAATGAATCCACCACAGGTATACCTGTGTTCCCCATCCTGAACCCTCCTCCCTCCTCCCTCCCCATACCCTCCCTCTGGGTCGTCCCAGTGCACCAGCCCCAAGCATCCAGTATCGTGCATCGAACCTGGACTGGCGACTCGTTTCATACATGATATTATACATGTTTCAATGCCATTCTCCCAAATCTCCCCACCCTCTCCCTCTCCCACAGAGTCCATAAGACTGATCTATACATCAGTGTCTCTTTTGCTGTCTCGTACACAGGGTTATTGTTACCATCTTTCTAAATTCCATATATATGCGTTAGTATACTGTATTAGTGTTTTTCTTTCTGGCTTACTTCACTCTGTATAATAGGTTCCAGTTTCATCCATCTCATTAGAACTGATTCAAATGTGTTCTTTTTAATGGCTGAGTAATACTCCATTGTGTATATGTACCACAGCTTTCTGTGACTGATGAAAGAAATCAAAAGAGGGCTAAATAAATGGAGAGGTATACTGTGTGCATGGCTTAGAAGACTCGGCAAAGTAATCACTTCTTTCCTAGTTGATGTTCAAGTTTAATGCCATTTGTGTCAAAATTTCAGAAAATCCTTTGTAGATACTGACAAAATTATTTGAAAACTTCCTTGAAAAGGCACAGGATCTATAATACCTAAAAAACAATTTTGAAAAAGAAAAATAGTGGGAAGAATTCCTCTATTTAGTTTCAAGACGAATAACTGCTGTAAATAGGATTGTGTGGTATTGGTAGAACCACAGGCACATAGATCAATGAAACAAAATAGGGAGCTCTGCATGAGTATGGCCAGGCAACTGATTTTTAAGATACCCAGTGTAATTCAGTCAAAGGAGGGTAGTCTTAACAATTGTGCTGGAGCAATTGGATATCAAGCAAAAATATGAACCCTGACCTAAACCATATACCTGTATAGAAATTAACTCAAAAATAGTGTACATTAGTATAAGAAGTAAAACTATAAACTTAGAAATATATGAGAACATCTTTGAGACCTGGGGCTTGGAGAAGAGTTACTAGGCATGATACCAAAAACATGACCATTTTTAATCAATGAAATGGATTTTATCAAAATTAAAAGATTTTGCTTTTCCCCAAAGAGGATATATACAGATAGCAAATAAACACACAAAAGGATGTTCCTCATCCCTTGGCATCAGGGAAATGTAAAGAAGACTTTGGTGAGATGTCATTACTATACATCTGTGAGTACAGCTAAAATAAAAAATTATGATAACTCTAAATGCTTATGAAGATATGGAGAAACTGGATCTCTCAAACATTGGTTTTGGGAGTGGTATAGCCAGTATGAAAAATAGTCTGGCAACTTCTTAAAAAGATAAACTTACACTTACATATGACTCAGCAGTTTTATGTGTGGTCACTTATTTCAGAGAATTGAAGACTTATTTCTTCACAAAAACCTGTGCATGATTGTTCATGACAGCTTTATTAGTAATAGCAAAAAACTTGGAAAAGCCAGTGTCCTACAGTAAATTAATGATTAAAGAAACTGTGACACATTCATACCTTGGAATACTACTCAGCAATAGAAAACAAGAAATCTGTTGACACACACAATTTGGATGGATTTCAAGGGCATTATGTGGAGTAAAAACAGTCAATCTCCAGAGGTCACATATCGTATACTTCGTGTATGTAACAGTCTCAACAAAATTAGAGATCAGGTTAATGGTTGCTGAGGTTTAGGGATGTTGGAGGTACGAGTGGATGTGTCTGTAGAGTAGAAGTATGAGGGAGCTATTGGTGATAATGGAATATATCTTTATCTTGATTGTGGTATCAGGTCAGGAATTGTGATAAAGTGACATAGAACTGTATAGGCACATTGTGCAGTGCCTGATTTTAGTAACTGATTTACTGTAGTTATGTAAGGTGGAAGCATTGGGGGAGAAAGGGGAGATAGGAGGACCTCTTGTTATTATAATTGCAGCTGTGAACATTTCAGTAAAAGAATGTAAAAAATATAGTGTGAACCAAACAAAACATGTCTCAGCAAAGATTTAAGCCTCTGATCTGTATATATGTTTGTGACCTCTGGTTGATGAAGTTTTTCAAACTTCATATTTGGAGCTTAGAATTTTAACTGGCCCAATCAAGTTTTTAAAGAAGAATGAATTAGGTAGATTTTAGACATTTATGTTCAGGAAAGGGAAACATAGGTAGTATTTCTCCTAAAAACTTGGAAAAAAAGGAAGAACACGTCAGTAGTTATTTTTTGCCTTTTTCTTAAATCAGTTTAAGTATTGGTTTATTTATATATATATAACTTCACTTGGTCTCTGTGTAAAAATCCTAAGTAAAATAGCAGCATACTGTGTTTATTATTATGTATTATGTATATGTATTGTTATATTTAATATAACATTTTCCAATGTATTTATATTTAATATACATTATATATATTACTAATATGTATCATGTATTATTTATATTATTAAAAGTTTATACTATTGAATAAAATAAAATATACTATTAAAAGTATGAACAATACATAATGATCAGGTGGAGTGTATTTTCAGAAATGCAAAGATGATTCAGTATTAGTTGATATAATTCATCATGTGTATCATGTATCATGTACATCATATACATCATGTATATCATTGTATATCGTGGGATTGGTTCCTGTGTTTGCTATAAGACGTTGCTACTTTGTTGCTCGGTTGATGCTAGGTTCTGGCCATTGTACTTGCTCTCGGTGATAGACTGTAGTTTGTGTGATGTGTACCACTTCTGAACAGGCACCTGACACTTCATGTATACTCATCTGCCTCTACCATATAGTTAAGTGAAACTGCATTTAAAAAAGATGGACACTCAAATATCAACCGCAAAAGAAAGATAAGTAACTCAGTGAGTTGAAGTTTAAGGCATTTTAGTTTACACAACACTCAGTGCAAATGGAAATGGAGGTGTTTGATCCAAAGTTGAGAGCTGCAGAACACTTGACTGGGGAGACATTAGGGAGGGGAGGTGTTCCACAAGTGCACCCTTGTTGGAGGCTGCGGCAGTGGATCCCTCCATGGTGGATCTCAGATCACTGAGCTAAGGGAAGAGGCAGTTCTTGTTCAGGGTTAGAATGCAACTCTTTCGAGCACTGCAGATGTCATGTGGTAAGCTCTGTCTGGCCTGCAGACGCTTGCTCATCTGAGATCAGGCAGATAATACTCTTCCCTCAAATTCTTATCAGATGGTTTTGGTGGCCTGTGAAGCCCCTTCTTCTTGTCACCTCATGGACTTTGACTTATGTGGAATTGACCTTCCTTCTCTTTGTGTTGTGGGGCTAGCCTAGCTTTGGAAGGTGTGCCCATCTCTAGGGATGGTGGTAGATGTTGGGCAGATACGTGTCCCACCTGTGAGAACAGACCCGGTGGTTGCTCGAGGGCTCTACTCTCTTTACAGTTTTGATGATTTAAATACAACAACTTTAGATTAATAGAGAAACAATAGACGCATTCCCACTAAAGACAATGTACCTACATGCTTAGTCCTGTCCAGCTCTTGCAACTCCATGGACTGTAGCCCAGCAGGCTCCTCTGTCCATGAGATTTCCAGGCAAGAATACTGGAGCGAATTGCCATTTCCTTCTCCAGGGGATCTTCCCAACCCAGGAATCAAACCTGTGTCTCCTTTGTTGCAAGTGGATTCTTTCCCCACTGAGCCATCGGGAAAGCCCCTATTAAAGACACACAGGTGACAAAGTGAAAGTGAAGTTGCTCAGTAGTGTCCAGCTCTTTGCGACCTCATGGTCTGTAGCCTACCAGGCTCTTCTGTCCATGGGGTTTTCCAGGCAAGAGTTCTGGAGTGGTTTGCCATTTCCTTCTCCAGGGATCTTCCCATCCCAGGGATTGAACCCAGGTCTCCTGCATTGTAGGCAGATGCTTTACTGTCTTAGCCACCAAGGAAGATCTTATTACCACTGCTATTAAATTATTTTAATAGAAGTAACAGCAAATGTAGTTGTAAACATTATAAACTTTGGAAAGGAGGAGGTGAAATGTCACTGTTGGCAGCTGATTGGATTGGATTGTTAGAACTTAATAAAATTCAATAAAGTAGTGGGGAGTAAAAAATACATAGAAATAACCTATATGTTAAGTATACATATATATTCTGTATTGTAAGAAACACACACACAGGCACATATATTTGCTAAACAAGGAGGAACTGTTTTTGTTAAAATAAGTATATTTCCAAAATAGATTATGTGCTCTTCTTTCCATAGAGTGAATGTATAATCTGCTTAAGTCATCTACATTTCCATTATAAATTTGACTTTTAAGAATCCTAAGAAGGCATACTAATAATACACAGAAAAGTATTGTGGAAAATATATTTTAATGGCTCCTCTGAGTCTTCATTTGGAATTTCTTATAATCCAGAATTAAAAAAAAATAATTTTATTTATTTTTGGCTGTGCTGGGTTTTCCTTGCTGTGTTGGCTTTTCTTAGTTGCTGTGAGCCAGGCTACTCTTATTTTGCAGGCTTCTCATTGCAGTGGCGCCTCTTGTTGAGCACAGGTTGTAGGGCATGCGGTCTTCAGTAGTTGCAGCACGAGGCCTCAACAGTTGGCGGTAACCAGGCTCTAGACTACATGTTCAGCAGTTGTGGCATACAGGCTTAGTTGCTGTGTGGCATGTGAGATCTTCCCAGATCAGGGATCAAACCTGTGTCTCTTGTAAAGGCAAGCGGATTCTTTATGACTGAGCTACCAGGAAGCCCAGCACAGACTTTTAACACCGAAAGAGTAATCACGCAGGTAGAATTTATGATGGAATCTAAAGCAAATTGATCTTCTGTTTTCGTGGCATTGATTTTTAACATTTGTTGATTGGTTAAAGTGTTAAAATTTGCTTTTAAACAATAATTTAATGTAGAGCATGAGCCAGGAGAAATATTTTTTGCAGAGGCAGTTGTTTGGAAAGATGGTTTACATTTCTCTACCGCCAGCTCTTTGCCCTTTGAGCAGCAGCAGTGGTGCATCTACTGCTAGCTGTGTAGGTGTCAGAAGTCAGGAGTCGTTCATTTGAAGAGCTGTAGGGCCTGGGGTGAGGGTGTATACATGGTAGTGTTTTGGAAGCTTCTTAGGCAACTCTCTGTTTGGTTTAGCTATGGCTGTTATGTTTGTAATTACATATTATTTATTTTCTAAGATACACAAGTAAATAATTGTTCTTTTGTTCCTAGCTCAATAGGATGGAAATAAATGTAGCTTCCCATAGTCTTTGAATTCTAAGTTTACCTACCACACTTTAGGAAATTAGGAGATTTATTTTGTTTTTAATGTACATGAGGAAGAAGAGCCATATTAGCTTCACTCTGTGCATCCAAAAGTCTATATCTGCATGTTCTCACCTTTATCTTCTGCTGTAGTTTAAACTCAACCCCTAAAGACCCTGATTCAAGGAAAATACTATCAGTGCCTGTCTCTGAGCTCTCAATTTTCCAGTCCCAGGGCTTGGAATGTGGAGGAGATGAAAGAAAACAGACTTGAAAATATGCAAACATGAACTCAGACCTTCCCCAGAGCATCATCAGGAACTCCCCCAGTTCCTGAATTTCACTTTAGAATGTGCTTGATGCTTTATCTGAGTTTTGGGTTGTGTTAAGGGAGTGCAGAGTGTAGAAGCTGTTAGATGCACATAGAAAGACTAAAATGCTTCCTTGGAAGAAAACTCTGATCCTTCGTCTCACCAGGAGAATTGTGTGTTTAATGTGCTTCTTAGACTTAGGGCACAAAGTAGAGACTACAGGTTTGCTTTTGAAACTAGCCATAAATGTTCTTAAACTGAAAAAATTTTGTTACAACCATTCAAGAAAGACTAGGTTGTTCTTAAAATAGTATTGGTCTAGCTTATGTTAATGTTTCCTTCTCGGTGTCCCTTAAAATTTATTCTGTCAAAATTTGTATTTAGCCTGTTGATTTTCAGTCCATTGTTAATGTCTTGACTCTTTACTAACACACAGGGTTTTTTTTTCCCTTTGAAGAAACTCTAGGGAATCAGAAACCAGTAATCTTGGGAGGTGGGGGGTGCATATGGTGATAGAAATTGGTATTGCAGGGGTTGGAGGGACTGTTGACTGTACACCTTTCAATATTACCAAAAAATTAACCATATAAATATATCATTTATATACAATATTAAAATAAGGGGGGCCTAATTGTTGAGTAAAAATATGCTTGTTGTAGAATAAGTTGAAAATATAAGAAAATACAAAGAAAAATTATAATCAACAATCTCAACGATCTAGATGTAACATCTCATAGATTACTTCAGTCTGAAAGAAAAGTTGTGTTTATATATACAGTGTTGGCTCTGGTGCTCAGTCACTCAATCATGTCCAACTCTTTGTGACCCCATGGACTGTAGCCCGCCAGGCTCCTCTGTCCATGAGATTTTACAGGCAAGAATACTGTTGTGGGTTGCCGTTTCCCCCTCCAGGGGATCTTCCCAAGCCAAGGGATCAAACGGGTTCTTTACCACTAAGCCACCTGGGAAGCCCATATACAGTGGACCCATGACCACTGTTAGGGTTTGGGAAGCAGTTGAAAATCAGCGTATAACTTTGATAGTCTTCTCTGTGTCCAGGGTTCTAGATCTGTGAATTCAACCCACCAAGGATTGTATGTATTGTGATTGATTATACTGTGGTGCGTATCTAATGAAAAAAGTCCACATATGAGTGGACCCATGCAAGTCAGCTCCTTGTTTAAGGATTACCTGTACAAATTTGTGCATTTTGACAAAACAATTTATAATGTGTTGTTATTTGAATGAGAACAAAGTAATTAATAAAAACTAAAATTATTCAGTTTTCCAGATTATTAACTATTTTGCTTTCATTCTTTTTCATTGCTGCATAGTTCTACATGTTGAAGTACTTGATTTCACCAGTTCATTATTGTTGGATATACAGATTGTCCTACTTTTCTTTGATTATAATTCCTTGTGAGTTAAACCATCAATAATGATTATTAGATGCAGAATTGCTGAGTCAAAGTCACAGTTTTTTTTTTTTTAACTTTTTAATTTGCACTGGGGTATAGTCAATAACAATGTTGTAATGTTTTCAGGTGAACCATTCATATACATGTATCCATTCTCACCCTAACTCCTCACCCATCCAGGCTGCCACATAACATTGAGCAGAGTTCCATGTGCTATACAGTAGGTCCCTGTTGGTTATCCATTTTGAATATAGTTGTATTTACATGTCTATCCCAGACTCCCTAACTATCCCTTCTCCCCATCCTTGCTCTCTTCCTCACATCACCAGTTAGGTCTCTAAGTCTGTGTTTTGTAAGTTCATTTGTATCTTTTCTGTTTAGGTTCCACATATGAGGGATGTCATATGACATTTCTCTTTCTCTGTCTCTGACTTAACGTCATTCCGTATAACAGTCTCTAGGTCCATCCAGCCACATAGTTATTTTTAAGGCGTAATCAGATTGCCTCCCAGAAGGTGTGTGCTCGTTTGTGCTCATTATGTGTACGAGCATCTCCGTCACTGTGGCTGCATGGCATGCCCAGTTGACCAGCCACTCACTTACAAATTCATTGCAGTATAATAGACGGAACCTGAAGATAGGCAACTCCCAGATTCCTGGTTGTGGGGAGAAAACAATATAGGGCATGTAAGTAAAATTGATCTCATACCCAGTATGTGATTGCTCTTAGGCTGTAGTAGGTATTTTGCACAATTTAAATCTAGAGTATTTGAATATTAGGTTCCTGCACTTAGCCATGATGGGTGAGCTTTTCACTGTCTTAGTTGAACTCTTCTCAGCTGATAGATCAAATTGTATTCTGCCTACTGCTGGCCAAGCATTATAATGGAAGGATGTACAAAATTGAACATTTGCTAGATTAAAATATTCCTAAAAGTGGATGTCCACCTGAATTTATCAAAAGATGAGAGATGGTTGACTAAGTAGCTTGCACACTTGAATCCAGAGAAGATATTGCACCATATTTAACTGTCTCTCGAAATGTTTACTGACCATCTTGTGTTGACATGCAGAGGTACTTTGCTGGCACACTAGCGGTTCTGTGAATTTCACTTTTGGATCTTGGCAGAGAAGGGGGAGAAGAGGCCAGGCAAATAATTGGCAAGAGAAGCAAATAGTTACAAGTCTGTTAACAATGAAGTCTTGTTTGCCCATGCTTGGCCTGTCTGGAGTTCTGAGACTGGATTCCTTAGCTCTGTGAACTGTAGCACAAGAGCACTCCTTTGGTTTAGGGTGCTTGCAACTGTAAGCATGCTGAAGAGAACACAGTCATGTGTATCTTATTGGGATGAGTATATCCTGTCCCTGTTGCTGCTGCTAAGTCACTTCAGTCGTGTCTGACTCTGTGTGACCCCATAGACGGCAGCCCACCAGGCTCTCCTGCCCCTGCATTCTCCAGGCAAGAATACTGGAGTGGGTTGCCATTTCCTTCTCCAATGCATGAAAGTGAAAAAGTGAAAGTGAAGTCTCTCAGTCGTGTCCGATTCTTAGCGACCCCATAGACTGCAGCCCACCAGGCTCCTCCATCCTTGGGATTTTCCAGGCAAGAGTACTGGAGTGGGGTGCCATTGTCTTCTCCCCTGTCCCTGTTAGGACTTAGTATAAAGGCATTAATTGTAGGAAGTGGGCTAGGAATGGTTTATCAGTGCAAGTCTCTGGAATTGCTTCTTAGATCTGTTTGTGTTTTGTGTGTTTCAGAGTGAAAAGGTTACGGAAATCAAGACTGTTACTTTTTTTTTTTGGTAAAGCAAAGGAGCAAAGGCTGCTTATTTAATAGAGTCTTGGTTGTGAAAAAGATCTAATTTTATAGTGTAAGCTCTTTCAAAGGCTACTACTTAGTGAAATTGTTATTTCACCTAACTTGGGGTTATGATCTGTTAATAAATCTCATAGTTTTATTACAAAATTGAACTAAGAATTAGAATATGATGATACATACTTCTAATTTTACCAGTTTTGAAAGGGTCCTCTTTTTTGGCAACAGTGAGAAAAACTAAGGGCAAAATTTAAAATAGCATGTTTTAGTAGCAGATGAAATGTTTTTAAGAAGTCATGTATCTGGTTGTAGGTCTTTCTTTTGTTCATATGTGTCCTATGTTTCTGTGTTCTGGGTAGATTAGCATTCACCCGCACTCCAGTTTTTAGTCTCACTTCTCTTTTTCTCTTGTGAAATATTTCCTTCAGCAAAAGCATGATGAAAATTAACTTTTAGTAATTAAAATGTTAAATTTTCTCTCTGCTTAACAGCTAACTTTTTGTTTTTGTTTTCAGCATTGGTTGGATGGTACAAAAAGCATCAAAAAGCAAGTAAAAAGTAAGTGATGAAAAAAATTTTGAAAAAAGTTGGAAACTGAATTATATATAATTGCATATTAGAAACTGGTTTCTCATAGTCGGGACATAAATAATGTTTCTGATGAGTTTCTTAGCATCTCCATTTTTCTAAAAATAATTTCAATCCGATATATCGACCCACCCCTTAAATTATAGAGGGTTGATGGTAATTAGATGCATGTAGTTTGTTTGTTTGTAGTTTGTTTCTAGAACAAAGGCTTGTAGTTTGGAAATGAGATTGAGTTCCCATGAGATGCTTAACTTCTGTTTAGTAGTTACTTACACTGGAAGTTTTCTGTTTGCTATCTGCCCTGCTGTAGAAAGTATTTTGAGACTTTAAGGCTGTAACTTTATTTTTTTTTGTTAAGACTAATAAAAAGAAGTTATTCCCATAAAATGTCAGTATTATTCCTAGTGATAGGGGAGAATACCAGTGTCCAGTCCATAGTCCGTCATGTTTTTTGTAGTACCAGATTTTAGGGCACCTCAACTTTTTTACAAAATATTGGGATCTCTGATAATATAGAGGTTAGTGAAATGGTGAAGTGAATTGGAAAGGATGTGAGTGAATTTGCCAGGTGCAGTTAACAACAGGTGTTCTTTTTGCTCTCAAGAAATACAGCTCAGCAGCTTTGTAGGGCTGTTAGCATACACAGTCAAGACTTTTTTATTTGACATATTTGGCCAACTTTTGTAAGTCTTCTGGAGCTGTCTGTTCTTGGGAGCACAGATGATGTGATAGTGCTACATGGTGGTTGGGACATTTAAAAAGTCTACTGATTGTGTTAGGCTTAAGCCTACAGTGTAACCTGAATTATTGCTGCAATAATCTGTTCTCTTTTGTCCACTTCAGTAGATGTTTGACAAGTTTACTGACTGAAAATCCTTACTATTTAAATACCTGTATTGAAAAAATTAACGCCCTCCCTTTTCTTTTAATGGCAGTTGGTTCACCCTATTGTCTGCATCTTCGAGTTAAGTTTTATTCCTCAGAACCAAATAACCTTCGTGAAGAGCTGACCCGGTAAGACCACTATCTAGAATTACATACAAGAGTCAAGTTTCAGTTAGACTAGCCAAAGATGTTGGAAGATTACCTCAATAATTCCTTCAGTTTTACAGTTTATGAAATGGATACTTTGTCCTGGTAACAGGATACCTGACAAGGGAATTTGATTTTGAGACAGTGCTTTTTAAGTGTAGGATGTTTTCCTTTATTTACCAATTTTCAAAATAAACAGTTGGTTCTCTAACATCCTGCAAAACTAACTAACTATCGAGTTCTAAAGTATCACTATCAATTCATGAATTTTAAACAGGGCAGTTGTGTTTTAATATATTACGTTTTTATGTTTATTGATATTCAAAATTATCTATTTTTGGCCACCCCTGAGAGTTATTTCAGGTTGGCTCCTGACTTTCTTTTTTGACATACCATTGAGTAATGAAAATATTTAATCCTGATTTCTCTTGAATGGTCTTAAATAACTTTAAATAAGTTACAGAAACTGATTTTTATTTTGTCTTGCCTCCTTAGTATTTATCCATTGAGTCTGTATTGCATTTCTATAACTCATGCACATGTACTACTTTTATTAAGTAAAAAATTGAATTGCTGAATCCCTTTAGAAGGGTTTCCTCTTGAATATTCTCCTGATGGATAAGAGTGTAGCTGTCATTTGTGTGTATGTAGCTGTATCCCTTTACATACGAGGTGGCTGTGTTGTCAGATCACAGAGCTCATTCTCAGAATTTGCTTTAAACCTTGGTCTTTTGAGAGTGTCCTGAACTCCAGTGCATCCTTCTGATGCTGAATGCCCCTTGTTTCATATTCTTTTTCCTTTATAGACTTTATTGTGGGTAAAGTTTTGTAATTAAGAATGTTTTTTCTCAAATTAGAAGGGCAGGATTATTTTTCACGGTAGATTATTCTGTTTAGTTAAATTTGTGCCTTTTGTTTTTCTTAGGTATTTATTTGTTCTTCAGTTAAAACAAGATATTCTCAGTGGAAAGTGAGTATTAGTTTAAGGTAAACCATGTTTTCTTGAGTAGTTGAAAAAATAAGTTTATAGTTAAATATGAAAAAAAAGCAGTTAACATAAAGTATGTCTTATTTCCATTTATCATAAAACAGAGGTTGTGACATTGGCTTATTTAACACATTTATGTTTTGGTCTCAGATTAGAGTGTCCCTTTGATACAGCGGTTCAATTGGCAGCTTATAACTTGCAAGGTAAGCAGTTCTTATGTTCGCTGTTAAGAGTGAAGGGTAATTCTTCTTTGTGTGTGTTTGAAGCCTCTCAGAAGATTCATAGTGACATGCCAGAAGAGAAACACCTGTGTTTCTGTAATCTTGCATTAGTATCCAGCTCTGATTCCCTTGTTTCAGAGCATTGCCTTCTTTTCCTTCCCTTTAACTTTATTTGCTACCTTTCTGTCTAATAGTATTTTCAAGCAGAATTTACAGGCTACTTGATAATTCAATACATGTTATGATTCGACCCTCAGCAAATTTTTTCTTTTTATAAAGAATGCAGGGATGTATGAGTAAATTGTTGCTGTAGCCACCTGGCTTGCTTTCTTTTGTCTTATTCTTAAGAACAAGTCCATGAAAAGAAATACTTAGCATGTATTTAAAAGTTCCTGATGGTTATTTTAAGAATTTTTTAAAAAGTGTTTTCCAGTCAATGAGATTAATGAAAAACTTACCCTTTTGTACCTTGTTACACTGATCAAATATTTGTTAAACTTAGGCATTTTCTTCTGAAAAAATTGACATTTTAGGAAAATAATAATTTGTCTTTGTTCATAAAATGGAAAGAAACATTTTGGCTGGACTATCTATATATATTAAAATAAAAATAATATTTAATAATTAAGACAATAATTTTATGCTTTTTGGGGGTGATTCTGTATTATCCCCAATCTCTCTAAATCAGTAGTATTTATTTTCCGTTGTATGGGTGATAGACTATACTTTCATGTTTTATGATAAACCTAATCTGCTGATATTGTACTTCTATTTTGGAAATCGTGTTTTTCTGTTGATAGAGTAATTGGTGACTGAAGGAAATTTCTGGACTTCAGAAATTTGCTGCTAATGTAAAATGTAGTCTGTCTACAGACTGAAACTTGTTTTTTCATCTTCTGGAATGTTGAATGGATACTAGTTTGGAAGTGCTATACCTTTAGAACGTGTAATGATCACACTGTGCATTGATCTGTGTAATGATCACAGTGCATAATTGCACGCATCTCTTCTTGAAAGCACATTTTTAATGTTCTACTAATTGCTATGTGAGAATTCTGAAACTCTTGGATCTATAGAAAAGCTGTCATTTTCAATATCTGTGTTCCACCACTTATTGCTCTTTCATTCTGTGTCTCATTTTGTAAGTTTCATGACAGCCAAAATTTATACTTCTTGAAAATGGTCCTTGTGCATTTTTGTGTGTTTAACAAAGCCCTTATTTAAAGTAATGATCACTAAATATTTACTGTCTGATTCATGCATATAGCTCTGTTATATTATCTCTTAACCCTACTTATATTTTTTCCTTAAATAAAATCTTTCTTACTTTCTCTTTTATCCATGGTTACCATTTTTTTTTTTGGTGGGGGGACAGGAAAGTAGGATTTACTGGTGGGCACAGGTAAGGAGGGGACAGCGCCAGGGCTCTCATGAGTTCAGGGCCCATCATTCGTCCAGGGAGCCACAATTAGGGATGTATTTGACCCACAGCCATCTGGGATGAGCTGTGTTTTTGAATTCGTCCATATTAAACTTAGTAAATCCCCCCTTCTTGGAGAGGTGGATCTTTTAGAAGCCAGGAAACTTGAGCTTGCCTCTCAATAGGGCCTCAATCACAAGCCCCTTGTTCTGCAGCTTGACATTATGACTTAGCCAATGTGGACCCTAGCCTCTGTGCCCTGGGCACGAAGGTGCCCTGCATCCCTGTCTGGAGCTTATCAGCTCCAGTGTAGGACAGCATGGTGCAAGGGATGGAGCCCCACTCAGATGTGAAAACCATCTTTGCCACAGCTTTTCATCATGTACTTATTGGCACAAATATGGGTAGCCCTCAGGGCCTCAGAGTAGAGCTGCTCATACTCATCTGACACTATGGCTGCAGAGTGGGCGTGGTGCAGTTGTTTTTGTGATTCCTCGAAACTTCATCCTGTGTCTTATGCGTCTCATTGTCCTGTGTCTAAAAGTTTACTAAATCCTACTGATTTATTAAGGTCCTTAAGAGTAAATTAACTGAAGTATTACTCCCTCTTCATAAAATGAGCTCCTTGCTTCTTGTTTATGACTTTTTTTTTAGCCCACACCTTGTGGCATGTGGAACTTTCCCAACCAAGGATTGAACCTGTGCCCCCTGCAGTGCAAGTGTGGAGTCTTTAAGGCCCACCATAGAAGCCCTCATTTATGATTTTCTGTTTTTTCAGAATAATCTTTATCAGTTTTATCACACACTCAAGTTCAGTTTTTCTTCACAATTTTAGTATATATATCCTGAAGAACATTATGTAGCAGATTTAGTTTGGGGCTTTTAAAGAACTTGGGTTCTACTTATGGTTGTTAGTGGGGAAAGAATGGGAGGAAGGGATAGTTAGGGAGTTTGGGATCCATATGTACACACTGCTATATTTAAAATGAAAAACCAACAAGGGTCTACTGAACAGCACAGGGACCTCTGCTCAGTGTTATGTGACAGCCTGGAGAGGAGGGGCGTTTAGGGGAGAATGGATACATGTATGTGTATGGCTGAGTCACTCTGCTGTCTACCAGAAAGTAGCACAACATTGTTAATTGGCTATACTCCCAATATAAAACAAAAAGTTAAAAAAAGAAAAAACAAACTTATGTTCCAGACAGAAGAGCAGTTTCTTCAAGTGAAGTGGAAGTGAGAATATTTTCCAAGGTTGTTGTGAAGTTACATGACAGTATGTCTGCAATATGACTATTGTGTAAAGTAGATTAGATGCTTAGTAAAATGTAAGTTATTACCATTTTTAGGATTATCTCAAAGTAGGACTCGTACTTTTTCTCTCCATGGCCGAATTCTTTATCAAAATGAAAGTGTTTTAATTTAAGTAAAATATTTTTAAAGGAAAACGTTCTAAAGAACAGAAAATGAGAATCATCATTTTCCCTCCATTCCCAAACCCAGTACAGAGGTAACCGCAGATGGACACATAAATGTGTGTGCACTATCCAGTAACTTTTCTTTTTTATTTCTTTGGGATTAATAATTTAAAATTCCAGGGGGACAGCAATTATATCTTACAGTGATGTTTAATGTCATGTTCTGTGCATAATAGCTTCTTAGTAGATGCTAGCTAATTGTTTTTTTAAAAGGATTGCTGAATATTTTTGTTTGTACAAAATATACAGTCAAAATACAGTCAATATACAGTCAAAAGCTATTTCTCTGTGTAAGGCTAAAAGATTGTCAGAAGCTAAGCATTGTACAGTATGACTCAATTAGGAGTAAGACATTTAATTGAAAATACACTACTAGCCACAATTATATGATTTGTGCATATAGACAGATAAGTCACAAGTCTAAGCTGGATTTATTTTTGGTAATGGTCTGGGTGTTATGAATGCCTTGTAGTTTAAGAAAGTCTAATCTTCTATTAATAAGTGGGTATTGAAGAAGGATTCAGCAGGAAGTAAACTTATTAAGAAAACATAACCTTGTGAAACTTAACATTTGTAGCTGAACTTGGTGACTACGACCTTGCTGAGCACAGTCCTGAACTTGTGTCTGAGTTCCGGTTTGTGCCTATTCAGACCGAAGAGATGGAGCTCGCTATATTTGAGAAATGGAAAGAATACAGGTACTTTAACATCACCACAACAGTGATTTCACATTTGTTTTCTTCTGTTTCTCTTACTTAGCATAGAATTCATTGTATATTTATAATCATCTTAAAATTTATTATTTTTTACATTTCAGAGGTCAGACCCCAGCACAAGCTGAAACCAATTATCTGAATAAAGCCAAGTGGTTAGAAATGTATGGGGTTGATATGCATGTGGTTAAGGTAAGCACTGTGGTGTGATGCTTTTTAAGAAAGTTATTCCTTCAAGACTCAAGGTAACTATGGAATCTCTTAGTATGAAGGAGAGTGTGTAATTTGCAGGGGCTCTACTGGGTAGTTTGGATGTGTGGTTATGAAGATTGAGAGTAAATACTGAATGATGAGAGTCTCACACAAAAACTTGTTATAAGAAAGAAGACAGCCAAAATTTCAAAAAAGGTGTCTGTGGTTTTAAGTTGTCACTGTTGTTTTCTTTTTTTAAGTTTTTGAATCACTTTTTATTCTTTCACTTCATATTCATATCATCTTTTATCATGTAAGCTTGAGTAGGCTCTGTAAAAATGAAAATAATTTAGAATGTAAAGTTGAAGATTTGTAGCTTGAGGGGACTTTGATGCAAGCTGATGATTTTGATGAGGCAAGCTGTGCCTGCGTACATACTAAGTCGATTCAGTCACGTCTGACTCTTTGTGACCCTATTGACTTTTAGCTTGAGGGATCCTCTGTCCATAGGATTCTCCAAGCAAGAATACTGGAGTGGGTTGCCATGCTCTTCTGCATTGATAAGCTCTAGTCTAGTATAACTTACAGAGTGATGAGTTATTTCTAGTTTTAAAAGCTCAATTTTCCCAGAAATGCAGTTTTTTTTTCAAAATCTGTGACTAGATTTGGGAAGACTCTGGAAAACTTTCTTCCATGTGGCAGTATCACTACCTGTATGTCTTCCAGTGAACACATACATTAAAACTATAGTATCTCAATGAACTAAATCTGCATGAGTTTTCCTAAGAATGTTATTTTGGATGTTTTAATTGTTGAAAGCACCTTCCACATTAATATTAGCCTGTATGTAATTAATATAATTCAGTATGAAAAGAAAAACAGTCCTTTGAAAATGTGAACCCTGCTTTATACAGATAAAGCTAACACATATTGCTCCCCTGAAATTAGGCCAGAGATGGGAATGACTACAGCTTGGGACTGACCCCAACAGGAGTCCTTGTTTTTGAAGGAGAGACCAAAATTGGCTTATTTTTTTGGTAAGCAGAGTTAATGTCAAAGATAATTACTGTTGTTTTGTTTTTTTAAATGAATAAAAACACTTATATGAAGTTAGAACATAAAATAGAATTTGGACATAGTTCTGACAAGCTTGTAAGTGAATTGCAACTCTCTCCTGTTATCCTCCTATTTATCTATAATCCTGCTTCTCCAAGCCAGTGTTTAAAACTCTTAATTGCATTTTCTGTTAGTTTCAACATATGCCAAAATACGTACTTAACATAAATATTGTCTAGTTCTGTGTGTTAACTGTTCACATGGACACTCTCCCTGTCATGTGGTTATGTGGCTGTTTGTGTTTCTTGTTCCACAGTCCTTTTACTCCCTGCTCCTCACTGTATGCTGTGCTGTGCTTAGTCACTTAGTCATGTCTGACTCTTTGCGACCCCATGGACTGTAGCTTGCCACGCTTCTCTGTCCACGGGGATGTAGCCCCATGGACTGTAGCCCACTGGGCTCCTCTGTCCAGGCAAGAACACTGGAGTGGGTTGCCATGCCCTCCTCCAGGGGATCTTCCCAAGCCAGGGATTGAACCCGGCTCTGCCACCGATTCTTTACCGCCTGAGCCACCAGGGAAGCCCAAGAATACTGGAGTGGGTAGCCTATCCTTTCTCCAGGAGAGCTTCCTGACCCAGGAATCAAACCTGGGTCTCCTGCATTGCAGGCAGATTCTTCGCCAGCTGAACTACCAGGAAATCCCACCCCTCACTGTATAGGAAGGAAATGCTAATGCTTTTATCCTTCTTTGGAGCTATGCTTCTCTTTCTGAGTCCCAACTTCTGTCATCCATATGTTTCAATTATATTTGCATATTACTTTTACATCAAGGGTAGATATTACTTGGATTTCATACCATGATTAAGTTCTTCAGGTTTTGTTTGATTGTTTCTAAAAGCTGAAAATCAGAAAATAGTGTTTATATTATAATGTCTTTGTGGAACTGGTGTGAAGCTTAGTAGTAAACTGGGGTTATATGCAGGGGCTGAAGAGGGCTCTTGTATAATGTACTGGTTCATCTGTTCCTCTGTTGTTTCCTCCTTCATAGCACGTCAGGACCCTTCACTTGAAGTCTGCCAGTGCCAAACTCAAATTCTTAAATACCCAGTTGCTTTAAATATAGGCTAGCAAGTAATAGTTTTAGCCTTTCAGAGCCTGCGTGGTTTGCATGTCTCATTGCAAACTGCACTTCACATCTGTTAGCTGGCTATAGATAAGCAAATCCTGTATCTGTAAGAGCCCCCACACTTCTACTGCCCTTTGGAGCTCTGTGGCTCAGAGGCCTCTCCTGGTAGACACAGAAGCCCCCTCCGTGGTCCGCCTCCTTCCTCAGGGTTTCCTTACCCTCTTTTATCCTGCATGGAGGCCTGGGCTGCCTTCTTGGGAAGGTCTGCAGTGTGAAAGGATACTTCTCAGTAGAGCTCATCATGTGATACTGTTGTCTTTGCTCCTGTCTTTTTCTTGATCAGCTCTGAAATCCTTGAACTCAACTGGGAGTATGTTTCCTTTGTTATCCTAGAGCCTTAGCCTTTAGTCATCCCACACATCCCTTTAAGTGACCTGCCTTTGTCTTCTCCAGTTCAGTCCAGTCGCTCAGTCGTGTCCGACTATTTGCGACCCCATGGACTGCAGCACTCCAGGCCTCCCTGTCCATCACCAACTCCCAGAGTTCACTCAGACTCATGTCCATTGAGTCCGTGATGCCATCCAACCATCTTATCTTCTGTTGTCCCCTTCTCCTCCCGTCTTCAGTCTTTCCCAGCATCTTAAATTATTTCAAATTCTCCAGGGTTTCCTGAGATGGCTGTTTTCCAGTTGAAATTGTTGACTCTTCCAAGCTGCTCTCTGTCTTGGGACTTCTTTTTCCTGTTTTCTCAGTTATGAATCTATGTTGTCTTCCACATTTTCCTTTCTTTGCTTTTGTTTTTCTGATATATATCCTTAGGTGATGCTTAAGAAAAGACTATTAGAGGTAAATTATTTGAATCCTTGGATGCCTTAAAATTATTTAGTCTTCTCTTATGCTTTCTTGATAATTGGGCTGAGAATGGACTTTTAGATGTAAAATTATTTTACCTTAAAAAGTTGAAGATAGTATTTCATTTGTTTTTGCATCGCCTAGAGATTCCTTGGGAGATTTGAATGTAACACCTATTTATAATTGTCCCTTGATGGGCTGTGTATCTCCCTAGTTCTTTATGTGTTAACTCTCTGACCTTTCTAGCCTGCCCTGGGGCAGATGGAACATTCTTATGGCCTGAGAAACTCCAGGTCGAGAAATAAGGAGAGCATCTTGTGTACTACCTCATAAAAATCTGTTGAATTAATACACCACATAAAACACGAGAGCACCTGCCACTTACTCGGCATTGTGTAAGAATTTGTTACACCTAAGTGCCAGATTCTCCTATTACATTTCTTTACTCCTTGTTTTAGTACAGGTCTTGTAAATAAGATCTATTGTGCAATTCTATTTTATGTAAGATATATTTAAAAATTGATGAGAGTCATGTTGTTTTCACACTCACAGTTCATAGAAGCACAGAGATAAGTTCAGTGGATTGCTTAGGATTTGTGGGAGATGAAGTTGGAAAGTAGGCCATAAAGTGAGGTTTAAATTTTTTTTTTTTTTTTTTTTAAATTACAGATGTCTTTGACCATAAAGTGGCTATAGAAAAGAGTTGAAAATCAGTAATCTGGGTTTTTTTAATGCCTTTTAGAAATCTTTTATCTTTTTTCTTGTGTCCAGTTCCTGTGCTGCTATAACATTATTAGCCTTGGAAAATTTCTTCTACCATAGGAACTTGTGACTATATATGATATATATATATATATATATATATATTTCTTCATTTCATTTTTTCCTTAACATTTTTAATGTCTTAAATATATGCAGCATAAGTTTTGCCAAAGGTATTGCTTTTTAAATTTTTTTCTGTTATCTTAACTATTTTTTAGATTGGAGATGTTTTCGCTGAGCATTTCAGGTTATGTTTACCCTTTTACCAGCTTTCAATTCAGAAGTCAGATGATCAATGCACTTGAAGTAACAGCAAATTTTTTAAACTTTGAGAACATTTATTTGAAATCTGGCTGTTATTCTCATATTGTTATAGGCCCAAGATAACCAGATTGGATTTTAAGAAGAATAAACTAACGTTGGTGGTTGTAGAAGATGATGATCAGGTAGGAATTATATTGTATTACATATTTAACAGTGACTGTGTTATATGGTAACTTAATTCTCTAAAAGGAGAAACACACTGTTCTATAGTCATAGAACAGAAACTTAGTAAAATTAATAATGTAATTCCTTGCTTTATGTCACACTGTTCTATAGTCATAGAACAGAAACTTAGTAAAATTAATAATGTAATTCCTCGCTTTATGTCACACCATCTTCAAACTGTAGTTTTCTGTCTTTAAGATTAAAGATTAAATAAAAGACTGTTCTTGTTCCTTTGTTGATGAGTGTGTATCTCAAGTGTATAAAAAATTATATCTAAATGGCCTTGTGCCTTTAGTTCATGATCAAAAAAGATTAATCAAAAAGATGTACCTAATATTTTTTAATAAAGCCTTCTATACTAAGGATTATCTGTTTTTCAGTTAAATCTAGTTCCTAATTGATAAACTCATAACAACATGAATGAATCTCAAATGAATTATGCTAAGGGTAAGTAGTCTGATTAAAAGATTATGACTATATGATTCCATTCTGTGACAGTCTAGGAAAGGCAGCCCTTACAGGAATAGGGAATCACTCACTGATCCTTTGGGACTGGGTGTGTGAGGAGGCTTGACTGCAAAGAAACAGCACAAGAAATTTGGGGGTTGAGAGAACTATTCTGTATCCTGATTTTGGTGATGGTTGCATGACTCTGTACATTTTCAAAAACCACGGAATTGTGAGTAATTTTATTGCATGCCAAGTAATAACATTGGAAATATATAGACAGATATAAATAAAAGCAAACAGGTCAAATGTTAAAAAGATGTGTATGCACAGTGAAGTGTGAGTAGGGCTACTTAGCAGAACCTGAAAAAAGGAGATCCTGAAAATTAGATAAAACAATTTCAAGTTTTTGGAAAGTTTTCAGTTGTATTACTGAGATACATGCAAAGCATTACCCTGTCACACAGCTTGGAGGAATATCAGAGACAATAATCGAGCATTTAAAAAAGAAATGTCTTGATGGCACAGATGATCATTATATTATTGACAAATGAGTTGAAAATGCTTCAGAAGAGTCAGGTTTCACATCTAAAGACAATCTGATTTACAAAATGTTTTCCTTTTTATTTAAGCACAGATGTGATTAAATGATATTTGTATCTAAATCTAAAGGAATCACTCAGGAAGAATAAGATACAGTTCTATATGATAAAAAATATGGTCATAGTTTAATTGGTGATACTTATTGGGCCATAACATAATTGTACATCTTAGAATTGATGAAATTTCAGATTTAATCTAACACAGTATTAACTTCTTAGATATATTTTTGAAGGTGTTTTATACATATATACAAGCAAATGTGTATATCATTTCTATGCAGAGGTTGCCACGCTTATGCACTGTTCTCCTGCTTATCCTTTTTAAACTTTATGTTCTAACTTGGAATGTTTTCTATATCAGTATGTAAAGTTGTTCTCCATTCTTATAAAAGCAAACTAAACTGCATAGTGTTCTAGTGTACGCTGCACTCTAATCAGTTACCATTAATTGACATTTATTCACTATTAACTACATATAATTTATACATTGGCAAGTATCTATAGAATAATGTCCTTGAGGGGGATTTGTGGGATTAAATGCTTATGTACATTTGTCCTGGATGTAGAGTGATCCTACCAACTTGCATAGTTTTCAGTGTTCAGGCTTACCTCTAGGAGGGAATTAATCGCATTTGTATCTGAAAGGTTAAAAAAAAATGGAATTTCATTGTAGGTTTAAATTTTATTTCTGGTTTTGTGAGTGATACTGAACATCTTGTCATACATTTGAATTGCTTGATTTCCTTTTCTTCAAACTGTCTATTCCTTTGCCGATTTTTCTTTGGGTTATTGGCCTTTTTCTTACAGGTTTTGCCCTTTGTCACTGACATTATAAATAGTTTATCTAATAGTTGTTTGTCCTTTAACGGTTCTTATTGTGGGGTTTGTCATGTACTTTAAGACTTTTTAAGTAGGCAAATATATTCATCTTTTATGGATCCTGGGTTTTATGTCACAGAAGGCTTTTCCCTGTCTTGAGAAAGACATTTTTTCATGTTTTGTTTTTTGTTTTATTTTTTCTTTGTGTAGTTTTTGTTGATACATTTCATTGAAATATAACATACATTCAGAAAAGTGTAAGAATAAATGTACAGCTTGAGTTTTTATGTACACTTTTATGACCAGTACCAGGGTGAGAAAATAGAATTCCAGCAGAATAAGGGAATTTCCCTTGTGTGCCCCTCCAGGTCCAGTTGACCAAGGATAACCACTCACCTGACTTTTGACCTTGGTATAAATGTCCCTCACTGAGACTGTTCTCCTTGAGTCTTCCTTCTGTATTTCAGGGCTGTGATTGTGAGCTTTCAGCCCTGCTGTAGGAGGTGGCTGTAGTTGGCTCATTCCTACTGTTGTATAGTGTACAGTTACATGAATAGACCAGTATTTATCTATCCTGCTACTAATGGACATTTGAGTTTTTTTTTTAGTTTTTGGCTGGTGTTAAGAGTGCTACCCTGAACCCTGGATGTGCGTGTGTTTGGCTTTTATGGAAACAGCTGGACTGTTGGCCAGTGTCTACACAAGTGAACTGCTCTCCCACCTGGAGTGTGTGAGAGTTTAATCTGCTCTTGTTTTGCTCGTGTTCAGTGTTCTTTTTCTCATTTCATCCATTCTGGTTGAGGAATCATTTTAGGGTTTTACTTGATGACAGTTTCAGTATAGCACTTACTTACATTTGTTGGATGTTTGGATATTCTTTTTTAAGAAATGCCTGTTTAAGTTTTTCATTCATTTTTCTGTTGGGTTGTGTATTTTTCATCTCACCAAGGAAGTTCTTTTTATATCTGGGTGTCACTTCTTTGTGAGATACATATGTTGTAACTAGCTTCACCTTGGTTTGCCTTTTGACTCCTTTATTAGTATCTTTTGGATAAAAAAGATTGGAATGGAATGGAATGTAGTTTATACATTTTTTCCTTTGTGACTAGTGTATGTTTTGTGTCTTAAGTATAAGGATCTCTGCCTGTATCAAGGTTATTAAGAAACTATGGATGAAGTTTATGAAGTATTTTAAATGACAAAATATTATTAAAAAATATACTGAGAAGTATAATTGAAACTGTAAACCATTTTACTCACTTTGATTTAACATTTTTGGCATTGCTGCTTCAGATCCCTTTTAGAACTAGATAAATTAATAAAAGTATATTTTATACAGCTAACGTCTAAGCCAAAGCTTGTGCCTTTCTTCTTCATTCTTTCAGGGTATCAGTCTCATATTTTCTAACCTTTTGTAAATATAACCACATCATGACACATGGTAGAATGTTTTAGAAATCTGCATATATATGTATATTACATATATTATATACATTAAGGTGGGGTTTTTTTTTTTTGGTAACTTGCTCATTTTACCTAAGCATCTGTAGCCATGTAGTTCTAGTTCATTCACTTTAACCTATGTATCACATTCTGCAACTTGAATCACCAGTAGTGCATTAGTTCATTTATCTTTTATTCATTTATCTATTTGTGTACTGTTTAAATAATGTTATTGTTTACTTGATTACATTTCTCATGTTTTGAACATTTAGGGTTTTATGCCAGTTTTTACTTTTATAAATGAGATTGAAGAAAATCTTGGGGTATAAATTTTGGTTGTGAAAGTCTTCCCCTTGAGACACATTATAGCTTAGTTGTTACAAATGTAGGTGCTGGTGTCTCAATGGTGAGGTTCAAACTCTAGTTTCTTTTCTTACTAACTTTGTGATGTTGGGCTTAATTTCTTGATCCTCAGTTTTCTTATCTGTAAAATGGAGCTACTGATAGTATCTACTCATTGAGACAATTCATGTGAAATTCGTAGAAAAGTGGCTATGGATATTAACTAGTATAATTTGATTCCTGTGAGGATGGTTACTAGGACCAGGAATGTGGCCATTTTTAAGGCTGTTATGTATATTGCCATATCTTCTGTGAACCTTTTAATTATAATTATACATTCATTTATCCTGAAGTATGGCAGAGAAAGGTTCATTTAATATCTCTGAGAAATGAGATCGTGTAACTAGAGGAAACTTTAAGGAATAATTTTATATTGGCTGAGAAAATGGACAGCTTGATTTTAACTCTGCCTTTCTTTGTAGGTAGCTCTAGAGAGTATCAGAGTTTCAGGGAGAAAACCAGATGCTTTATTAGTATTTGTTCCTTGATATTGCTGTGGTTGTATTTGTAGCTGAATAACAGATGACAGGAGTATCTGAGTTAAAAATTACCTCTGTTAACATCCGTTTCTTTTTCAGGGCAAGGAGCAGGAGCATACGTTTGTCTTTAGACTGGATCATCCCAAAGCATGCAAACATTTATGGAAATGTGCTGTGGAGCATCATGCCTTCTTCCGCCTGCGAGGCCCTGTCCAAAAGAATTCTCATCGATCAGGATTTATTCGATTAGGATCACGGTTTAGATACAGGTGAATGTTTGTGGCTGTTTGCTGTATCTTTCATAATTTCATAGAGGCCAGAAAATGTAGCCCGGTTCCTCATTTGCAGATGTGAAAACTAGAGCATAGAAAGATGAATCAGTTTGCCAGAGTATTTCTTTGGCCAAAGTAGAAGAAAAAATGGTATATGTTGTTATTGGTTGTAATGTCTTGAAAAGATAAGAGAATATTGTAATGGTGTAATGGATTCCATATCCCTCTTGATGTTTTCTTTTTTTTTAAGGAGTAATTTAACAGAATTTTTCCTGTTAAAAACAGTTTAGTTATATAAAATACTGACCATAGTCCCTGTGTTGTATGCTATATCCTTGTGGCTTGTTTATTTTATGCAAAGTAGTTTGTACCTCTTAATCCTCTACCTGTCTTTTGCCCACCTCCCTTCCCTCTCCCCACTGGTAACCACTAGTTTGTTCTCTGTGTCTGCGAGTCTGTTCTGTTCACTCGTTTACTTTTTAGATTCCATGTATAAGTGCTGTCATAGAGTATCATTCTCTTTCTGACTTATTTCACTTAGCATAATACCCTTCAGGTCCACCCATGTTGCTACAAATGGCATTATTTCATTCTTCTTTATGGCTGAGTAATAGTCTATTGTGTATTTGTACCAATACCACATCTTCCTTATCCTTTCATCTGTTGACGAACATTAATGTTTGCTTTATGTATTAATTAACCCCTAGTTTAAATCCACTTAGTAGGAGTTTTAAGTAGTCTTCATCCAGCAGCTGGATACCATGTAGAAAATGAGTATGGTGTACTAGTGGGATATTAATCTGGATAATATTTCTGGTCCCTATAAACCTGACATTCCATTGTTCTTGCATACTCCATGTTTCTTAGTCATAAGCTAGAAATGTTTTGGTTTACTCAGAGTAGCTTATTGTTGGTGAGTTTTCAGCATGTTTCAGTATGATTTAAAGAAGGAATGGATAATATCAGTAATGTGGCAAGTTGACTGTGCATGGAATTCACGTAAGAGAGCTTCTGTTTTACTTACATTAAAAGGGGGGCATTTTGGAAAAATTTAAATGTCAATAAAGATAAGTATTAAATATTAAAATAGTTTTAATATTTCTGAAAAAGTCTTCTGAAAAGCATATCACAGTTAGAGAAAGTAATGGAAAATCTTGAGTTAATTGTACATCGTGCATTGAGGAGTGTGGGTGGGAAAGAGAGGCGTTCTATAAAAGCACAGATATTTCAAACTTACTTAATATATTATTAGGTGATGTGCATAATTAGGAAAAAACAATATAACTTGTGTTGCATCTTTCACACAAGCCTGAAGAGTGAAAAGAATGGTGTGATAAAGAGAGTCATCAAGACTATTTTGATAAAGTTCAGGAGGGTTCTTTTAAGGAAAACCTCATTTTGTGTATCTGGTTACTGTAAGCCTGAAATTCTCTTGTTCCTGTTAAATGTCTCTTTTATTTTAGTGGGAAAACTGAGTATCAGACCACTAAGACCAATAAAGCAAGAAGATCAACATCCTTTGAAAGAAGGCCAAGCAAGCGGTATTCTCGACGAACTCTGCAAGTGAAAGGTGAAATGCAGCCCTGTCCTGACAGTTTATCTTGTGCTGTATTATTGACTGGAGGGAAAGATGTCTCAGTCTTCTTATCTCTGTTATATCAGGAGTACTAAAGTACTCTTATTTAAATAATTGCATTTGCTTCTGGCATAATCAGTTTTTAAAAATACAAGGGGAAAAACTGCCTATACTGTTGCTGAGGTTAAGCTTGAAGCTAGTCACAGTTCCGGAGAAGGCAGTAGCACCCCACTCCAGTACTTCTGCCTGGAAAATCCCATGGATGGAGGAGCTGGGAAGGCCGGAGTCCATGGGGTCGCTGAGGGTTGGACACGAGTGAGCAACTTCACTTTCACTTTTCACTTTCATGCATTGGAGAAGGAAATGGCAACCCACTCCAGTGTTCTTGCCTGGAGAATCCCAGAGACGGGGGAGCCTGGTGGGCTGCCGTCTATGGGGTCGCACAGAGTCGGACACGACTGAAGGGACTTAGCAGCAGCAGTCACAGTTCAGACACTGTGCTAAGTTTGTGTTCAGTTTTTGTTCTTACTCTTTTAGTTCTTCTGTAGAACAACATCTTCCCTCCCTTTTTGACTTTCAGATCTCCCTTAAGTATTTTTTAAAACATTGGTATATGATGAATAAATTTTAAGTAAAGATTATTTTGTATTGTGTTATAATACTAAAGATTCTGTTAAGTTTAATTTTTATATTTAATCATCAGTGTACATTGTACATAGACATTTCCAAATTCATAAATGTTCCTGGTTGTTTGTTACTTTAATTATATAATACAAAGAGTGGTTTACTTTGACCAGTAAGCTAAAACTTGTGATTGTTTCAAATCAGAGTTGAATTTTTAAAAATTATTTATTTGGCAGTGCTGGGTCTTAGTTGTGGCACTTGGGTCCTCAGTCCCTGTTGCGGCATGTGTGATTTTCAGTTGTGGCATGTGAGTTCTTAGTTGCAGCCTGTGGGATCTAGTTCCCTAACTAGGGCTCAAACCCAGGCCCCTGCATTGTGAACGGAGTCCCAGCCACTGGACCACCAGGGAAGTCCCCAGATTGCATTTTAAGTATGTCCAGTGTCAGAGTTATAAATAATTGCCATGATCTGATATTGGCAACATCAGTTTTTTCAGAAAACTGACTTATAGTCATATGTTTTGATGTACCTATAAATTAATATGTAGCTATAAATGAAACCGTTTCAGTTTGTTTAATATCCTTAATTACCTCATAGACTCCACTGATGATTTTTCGCTATCAGCTTATTCTGGAGGCTTGCAGATGATTCTTTTCTTTTCTTAATGTATACTTATTTCATTGCCTTATTTAAAAATTGGAAATAATTGTCATTACTCACTTTAATGGCATGAACCCTAGAACACTTTTGTGAAATGAAGATTTTTAAATATAGTGGAAAATAGCTTACAAAGCAGTTAGGGTTTACTTTTGTAGTCACTTCCCTTGGTGGTCCAGCAGTTAAGACTCCGTGCTTCCAGTGCAGGGGGCACGGGTTCAGTCACTGGTTGAAGAACTAAGATCCTGCATGCTGTGCTGTGGGACAAAAAGTTAAAAAAAAAAAATGGTAAAGCAGTTTATCATGTTGGAGGGAAACTAATGGGATGTTTTCTTTTTTCTGTCAGCAAGTACAGGAAAACCTGAAGAACTCAGGTGGGTAATGTCTTGCTCTTTAGGGGTTGATACTAGAATGTTTTAACATTTCTGTAGTTGCTGTCATTAATGTAACAAATATTTGTTGAAGGCCCGTCAGAGTGTTTCCTTGTCCCTGAGCATGGCAGACATGGCAGGGAACAAATGAATACATAGTGCCAGGTAAAGTTGGCACAACAAAAATAAAGCTATTTAAAGAAAAAGAGTGGGTTGATTAGCTGTGCTGTTCATATTGAGAATGACATACATTTGTTATTGGTGTGTGACTGAGGATATGCAGATGAATACACTGTCACCCTTGCTCTCAGGGAGCTCGAAGAACAAAGGTTGATTTGTAGATAAGCAGTTCATTTTACTCCTGGGGTAAATCCCACTTGGTCATGGTGTATAGTCTTTCTTTATGTTATATGTTGCTGGATTTGGTTCACTAGTTTTGTTGTGGATTTGTGTGTCTGTATCATCAAAGACACTGGTCTGTAGTTTTCTTGTACTGTCTTTATCTGGGTGGTTCTGGCTTCATAGAATGAGTTGGGGAATATTTCCTTCTAATTTTAGGGCAGAATTTGTAAAGAATTCTTTAAATATATGGTAGAATTCACCATTAAAACCATCTGGCCTGGGCTTTATTTATGTCACATTTTAAAATTTCCAGTTCAGTTTCTTGTTGTAGATATATTCATATTTAATTTTTATCTTGAATCAGTTTAGGAGTTTGTGTTTTTCCGGAATTTTTCCATTTTACCTAAATAATCTGATTTATGGCATACAGTTGTTCATATTTTTCTCTTTTCCATTTTATTTTTGTAAGCTTTGTGGTGATGTCCTCTCATTCAGGACTCCCAGGTGGCACAGTGGTAAAGAACCTGCCTGCTAATGCAGGAGACGCAAGAGACACGGGTTTAATTCCTGGGTGGGGAAGATCTCCTGGAGGAGGAAATGGCAACCTACTCCAGGATTCTTGCCTGAAAAATCCTATGGACAGAAGAGCCTGGCGAGCTACAGTCCATGGGGTCAAAAAGAGCTGAACACGACTGAATGACTGAGCACACACACCCCTCATTAATTTCTGATTTCAGTTCTTTGAGTTTCTTTTTCCCTTGATCACTCTAGATAAAGGTTTCTCAGTTTTGTTGGCCTGTTTGAAGAACCAGCTTTTGGTTTCATTTGGTTTCAGCCAGCTTTTGGTTTTGCTCTATATCCTATTTTGTTAACTTTCTCTCTGGTATATTATTTCATTCCTTCTGCTTGCTTTTTATTTAGTTTTCTTTTTCTGGTGTCTTTAGGTGGAATATCAGTTTATTGGGATTTGAGATCTTTATTGTTTTAATATAACATTTATAGCTGTGAATTTCTCTCCAAGCACTGCTTTAATCATATTTCATAAGTTTTGTTTTGTTGTATTTTCATTTTTATTCCTTCAAATTATTTTCTGATTTCTCTTGTGATAGCTTCTTTGGCCTATTGACTGCTCGGGAGTATCTTGCTTAACATACACATTTGTAGGTTAAATTTTCCTCTCTCTCTATTTTGTTCCATTGTGGTTATAGAATGTACTTCACATGATTTTGATCCCTTTACAGTTGTAAAGCCTATTTTATGGCCCAGCATGTAGTTTATCTTGGAAAATGGTTCATGTATGTGTACTTGAGAATACTGTTTATTCTGCTGTTGAGTGTCATGTCCTGTAGATATGTTAGGTCTACTTGATTGTTACTGTTGTTCACTTCCATTTCATCATTGATCTTGGGCTAGTCCTATCCTTTATGAAATGTGGACTGTTAAAGTCTCCAGTTAGTTGTCTGGTTCTTTCTTTGTGCTTCATGTATTTGGAACTTCCTGTGAGGTGCATATGTTGTTTATGATTATTTTATTCTTCCTCTCTTTTTCTAGTAACTGTTTTGTATTAAAGTCTACTTAGTCAGATAAAAGTGTGGTCAGTCCAGTTCCCTTCTGGTTGCTTTTCCATGGCTTAGCTGTTTTTATCAAATTTGGAAAATTTTTACTTATTATTTCTCACATTTTTTCCCCTGCTCTTTCTCCTCTCCTTCCAGGACTCCCATTACATGCATGTTGCTCTCCTGATGGGACCTGCAGACCTCTGAGTCTGTTCATGTTCCCTCATTCTTTTTCTTTCTGTGCCTCAGACTAGATCATCTCATTTGACCTACCTTCAAGCTACTGGTTCTCTTGTCTGCTAAAATCTGCTGTGTGTTCCTCTAGTGAACTTTTTGTTCCAGTTACGGTACATTTCAACTCCAGAATTTTTTTTTTTTTAAAGATAATTTCTCTGTTTAAAATACTCTTTATTTGTGAACACAGTGTTGTCATACTTTTATTTTTTCACATGTGGTTTCTTTACTTCTCAGGTATATTTAAAATAGCTGATTTACATTCTGGATGCAGGGAGCAAATTGTCTTCTTGGCCTCACCCACCTGGAGTAAGGCCCCCACAACACTGAACACAGGAGAACCAGGAGGAGAGAAAACTGAGTTTCAGATTCCAGACTCAGCTTTCAGACTGAGTAGATTGTCTTGAATAAATGTCTCCATTTGATGTATTCTTTTAATGATTTTTTTAAAAACAATTTCACCAGCCAAATGTTTGTTTTGCTGGGAAGAGGATTTGCCCCGTCTTCAGACCATGATTCTTGAAGTCCTGCTTCTGATGACTCAGTTAGTAGTAGTAGTGTAGTTTCATGTAATGCTTCTCAACCATTGGTGTGAAGCAGAGCCTCCTGGAATGCCTGGTAAACTATCAGATTCAAGACATACAAATCTAGTTTCGTTCTCATTTAAAAAAAAAAAAAAATTGTATAATCTCCTGTGCAGCAGATGTATAACTAGAGCTCCTTCAGAAGGAGTTGTTTTGGGTGCTGAGTAGGATTGGTCTCACCTTGCGATGTCGTATTCAGTTTTGTTTTCATTTAGAAAGCCAGTAAAGCCAGGCTATGATTAGTGACTCATCACAGAAGCACTCTGCTTTTTGAGTAAGGATTCCTCTAAAGTTCCTTTAGCTGTCAGTAAGCTGTTAACAATAAATAAATCAGTAAGGAGTAAGGAGAAAGGTGAGAGATTTTGTCTACTGTAAGTTTTTGAGAGTGAAAGTGTTAAGTTGCTGAGTCGTGTCTGGCTCTTTGCAGTCCCATGGACTGTATCTCACCAGGCTCCTCTGTCCATGGGATTTTCCAGTCAAGAGTACTGGAGTGGGTTGCCATTTCCTTCTCCAGGGATCTTCCCAACCCAAGGATTGAACTCAAGTCTCCTTCATTGCAGGCAGATGCATTACCATCTGAGCCACCAGAGAAGCCCTGTGAATTTTTAGTTAGGTAAAAACATTTTCTGTGTTTTCTGAGCTATGCACTTTAGTTTTTCTTGGGTTTATTTTTAGGCTATGCTTTTAAGAATGGTGGAGAAATGTTAAGAGGTGTTCCGTGTAAAGTATTTTGTCTTTTGTTTGTTTAATTAATCATGTTTTGCTTCCCTGAAAAACAGGCTGGGACAGAATATTAGAACTTAAAGTGAAGAGGTTCTTGCAGAAATGTAAAAGAAAGCGTTCAAGCAGTGATATGTAGTTGAAAAATTAACTTATTTTATTTGCAGGAGTTTGTCCTTTTAATTTTTCTGAAATACATATTTCTGACCAAAAAGTGAATATGACTATATAGTCTCTTTTCTAGAATTGAGATTGGTTTAACCTTAGTTAAATTTTACTGTGTCTTCCTGAGCAATGCTTTTGGCTCTGGAAAACAGAGCAAAAATGGGGTATTTAAGCAGATACTTTATTACTTTTTAATTAGAATAAATTTTTAGGAATGAAATGTAGAGGAGGGCCACTCTCCTGAAAGTTACTGAGCTCTGCTCCTGACAGTGCTTGAGAGACCCTGAGCTGGGACTGGCAGGAATGCCCTTTCATTCCTGCCCTTGGGTTTCTGTTTGCATGAGCAGCTTCTCCAGTGAACCATGGAAAACAGTACTGTTTGAAAAAGCACAACTATTTGACCTGAAAAACTGTGCTTGTTTGAATAACAGGTTTTTAAATTGGCTGAGGTTAGTTTCTAACTACTCCCTCATAGGTCTTGACAATGTAAACTATCTTAGGAAGAGGTGACATTTTAAAGGACAGTTCACATTTCATTTATTAGTACTTCTTGCACAGACTTAGTGAACAGACTTGAAGACAGAAAAGAGGAAAAGAAGAAATGGTGTAAGAAGTGATACATAGAGAAGGCATTAGAGCAAAACATTTCTTTAAAAAGGAGCTGCATTGGGTCAGTAACGAAAAGTAATCTGTTACTTTCATACTAGCGGAGTGATGAGAAAACAGTGCTTCCTGTCTTCCATGTTGTTCTAAAATAGGGAGTGAGAGTCCTGTATCACTTATTATAAGTGCTTTTTTTTCTCTCATGGTATTTCTTCATCTTTTACCTATCACCTACTGGAGTTATTCCCAGTTCAAAGAAAAGCTTCAGAGTGTAACCAAAGGGCCACAGAGTAATGTGTCATTTCTGAACCATACAGATTGAGTGGGTTTTCATTAACGTGGAGATTTAAGAGTTCCTTAATATATAATACAGTGTGTTTTGGGAATTACAGCAAGATTAGTAAAAGAAATTCTGCCTGACAGGTGTTTTGTTTCCCAGTGGCTCTGGCAACAGATTCTACACTAAACATATATATTTTAAAAGATTTAATTTGTTTGTTTGTTTAGTTGTATTTGTCACTGTTCTTTGTGCTTTGCTAAGAGCTCCATGCAAATAAGGAAACTGCAGTTCAGAGAGCAAAGCTAGTGGTGCTGTTTTGATTTGAATCCAGGCAGTAGAGGTGCTTGTTCTGCTGACTTGACTTGTAATAGAGCTGTGGTTAGTAAAATATGAGATATAAAATGGTTACTCTTCCTCCCCCAGCCTTTTAGCAAGGCCTTTTCATCTTGAGTTCTTTCTTAATTGGTTGTCTTTCATCATCATTTACTTATGTTTTGTTCTCCCTCTCTGAGAAGGCTCCTGGATCCTGTATTCAGAGTTTATTTTGTGTTTGTGAAGCTTTGCCCATTTCCTGTTGCTGGCATGACATCCTGGCTGGGTATGGTATTCTTTGAGGATTGCCATGGAGAACTCTGTGCTAGCCTGATACTGGCAGTGATGTGCTTTTACATCTCCTTAAACTCTTCTCTGAAGTGTTTCCTTGTTCTTGAAGGTCAGCAGTATAACAATAAGGAACTGAATGTATTTAATTCTACATTTCATCTCCTTGGAATACAATGTTCTTGTTAAATCTATAGATTATTTTTCTCACTTTCAGAGAAGTTTTTTTTTTTTTTTTTAATGACACTGAATATATTTTCAGTTACCTTAGCTGAATTCCTTTTCTCGGGATACTAGTTATGCTCATTTTAGAAGGTCTGAAGTCAGTAAACTCTTTTATTTACTTTACTCTGTTGTGTTAGTATCTCATCTTCGGGTTCTTGTTGAATATTTGTTCTTTTTTTTGCCAGCTTTGAGGTTTGTTTCTGTTTATTATGTTGTATTATATGCTGAGTTTTTTTAAGTGCTTTTTTGGGGGTAGTGGGAAGGGAATGAGCACAGTCTAAACTAAAGATTTAAATGCATACTTACAAATCATTTGGAGGAGAAGGGTGTATAGAGAAGCTTCTAAGTTTATAGTAAGGTCTATTGAGTTATAAAATGCTGAATGACCTTGGAAAATCTTTAGAGGGTAGGAATATACAGAAGAAGTGACAGGTAAGTTTGTGTGGGTGTTTGTACTTAATGCCTTAAGGAATCATTTGTGCAGCTGTCTTTATTTTGTTGTCTTTGACAGATGTTGTCCAGTGAATAAACAAGATTAATAGTGACGTATATATCTAAAGCACAAGTAGAATACAGGTATATGGGAATATCATATGAGCAGAAAAGTGTTTGCCAGTAAAAGCAGATGTATTCTGGACATCGTCCATTCTTAATTTTGGGTGCTCATGGTAATTTTTTTCTTTATTTTTTTTTTCCCCCATTACAGTGTTCACAACAATGTTTCAGCTCAGAGTAATGGTTCCCAACAGGTAAGAGAGTATTAAGCTTCTAAAACACTAGAACACTATCAATATGATAAACAATAGTATTATTAATTCAGTTTTCATACTGGTGTAACCTCAGAAAAATTTTGTGCATTTTCTTTTTATCTGTAAAATGGCTCAACAGTATGAGACCTGTTACTTTATTCTCTTAAGATGTTAGAAAAGGTTTTAATGTTATAATAAAACATTTTCTGACCTTGTAAATCCTGTAAAATGAAAAAATACCAATATTCAGTTAGATGATTATCTGTCCCAAAGGTGGTATATAACTTTCAAGCATTTGTTTATTGCTATGTTTATTACTGTTGTATCTGCTCACTGTGTAGCTAGTATTTCATGTTAATATTCTACTTACTGGTGAAGAGATCTTTTATAATTTTTGTCCAAAGGCTTGGGGTGTGAGGTCCACTGTGCCTGTGATTCCTTCTGGTCCTGTGGTAGTGGAGGTCGAGAATCTTCCAAAGAGTCCTGGAGCAGACCAGCATGACAAGAAATGGTTCGTTTATTCATTAAACCAAAATAAAGTGTTGCTTGCCTAAGGGTGTTCTGAATCCCCAGCCATAATCTTAGACTACTTGAAATATGATTGAAAGCAAATTATTCATATTTGTAAGGTGACAAAAAAAGCATGTTGTTTTTGGGATGAGTTAGGGATGCAGATGAAGCAGGGTGACAGTGTCACTGAAGCCTGTGAGATGGCTCTCCTGACTGGTTAGTGTGAGCTGGGAGTGGCAGTGGTTTTCTGTTGAAAAAGACTTTAGTGCTACTTGATAGGACCTTTTCCCAGATCCATAAGGATCATGTCTTCATTCCATGTTATTCTACACAACATGATGCTATTGCTTTGGATGTGGTTTCTTTATTAAAGACTGGAGGAGATAAAGCCAAAACAGAACCATAATTATAGTCCAATAGAACAAAGCATGAAATATTCCATGGGGAAGGGGTGGAGAAATAATCTAATGATGGGAAGATACTTCCTTTGTTTAGAGTCCCAGGGTCTGTTTTTTTTGGTTTTTTTTTTAGACTAATAGTGAGTGTACAAATATGGATACTTTGTGGCTTATGGGATTAATCCAGGGGTTTCATCCCTTCCCAAATAAATACATGTGGCCTGGGGGGCTCCTTGGGGATTATTTGATTGAGTGGTCATGTTGGGCATCATCTGTTCAAGTTTTGTCTGTTTATGATATGAACTTTGATAATTGATAGGATTTTTCTCTTTTTCTCTTGCTCTCAGTTTGTTTACCTGAAATCTAATGAGTTTCTGTTGGTGATCTCAAGGTTTGGGTCAGCTTTCTGTGCAACCAGCTCTTCCTTCATGGTGGTGGGTCAACAGTGGTTGGTGATTATTTTCAGTCTTTGCTATGTAATTGTTTTTCACTGTTATTTTGGCTTAACTAACAGCAAGGTGCTTTGCTCTTGATGATTGGGCATATTTTTGCTTCAGTTCCAAATAACTTGATAAGTTTCTAAGATCAAGGGGTTTTTGCCCTCGTGTTTTCCGATGACCCTCCCCCGCCCTTTCTACTTGAGAATATGATAAGGGTACTTTGTGTGTGTGTGTGCATGTGGGCACACACTTAAAGGATAAACAGCAAGGCTTCTACATGTCAAATTTTAGTCTTTATTTTTTTAAGCCATTAAAAACAGTTTCTGTGGTTTCTTACTGAAAACACAGCTCCAGTAAGAGGCTGTGTTTTGTCTCTCTGTTACCGCCAAGTCTTTGGCAAAGAAACATAGTACTGAGATTTCAACTAAAAAAGAGCTCATTTAATACATGCTTACATTTTATGTTAATATGGAATGAGAGTCTGGTTTGTTTGTATCTGTATAATGTTTAAATCTTTAGCTTCTCAATTTTAATTGGTACATATTTAAATCTATTTGATTTGTTAGGCATTACTCAGTTCCTTTGATGCAGCATTAAAAAAGAGAATGCTGATTCTCTGAGTATTGAATTTCAAGAAAAATAAATTTGGAGCTGTATGTCCTTCTTTATATAACTGTATTGTGACTGCTTTTGTGGAAATGGAGCACAGTGGTGGCCCTCAGGCCCAGCATGCCTCAGTGTGTGTCAGCAAGACCTGGGACTAAGCATAGAGCTGGCCTGTCTTGGAGCTGATGGGTTCCCCAGCCTTAAGATGAATCTACATTTTAATTTCTATTTCTGCATGTTCTGATTCTAATACTTTCACATGAATCTAAAACAGTCCTCCTTTAGAAAGTGATATTAATAAAATTTGGAAATGCTCCCTGGGTTTGGACGGTTGGGTGGAATAATGGACTATTCTATTTCTGGTAGATAACTTTTAACCAGTTTAATCTAAATGTACTCTTTGTTCAGTTCTGTAGCTTTTTATGGCTGATATCTTCTAAATGACACCATTATTTGAGTGAATGATTTGGTATGTCAGTATAGAATTACCCAATATTTAAACTATCTTTTGAGAATTTATGTATTTAAAGCCCATTATCTACTTATAAACAAAACTGAATACTATGTGGAAAATCTTGCATATGTAGGGGAGAATATAAACCAAATTTTCTAAATTTTTAGAGACCCTAGATTGCGGGCTGTGAGTTTTCTGGGTTAGATCTGATGAACAGCTTGTATTGCAGTTGAAGGAAAGATGATAATTTTATTGTTTAAAAAAAAAAAACGAAAAAGGCTTCCAAATTTGTTCTGAAAATCCTTTTAGCTAATTTATTTTCAGTTTCCTTAAGGAAGAAAGGTGAAGATGCATGCCTTAGTTGAATAGAATGTCTGTCCTTAGACATTTTTATAATTGAGGTGATTTTTTCCCTTTGTAGTTACCTTAAATGTGTGCTGCCCTTTTGGTCATGCACAAAACTCTGGCAAATGTGTTCTTTCTACTGGAGGACTTTGATCATTTCTAATCAGAAACTGCTTCTTTGCATGTTTCACTCTCTTACTTTCATATGTTGTTTATAGCAATTGTGATAAAAGGCATTAACACTTTCTTGGAGGGGCTTTTTCTCATCACATTATCTGTACCTGTTGAATTTCATTCACTGTAGAAGAAACAGTGTTTCTCCATTGTTAATTGGAAACATTGATGTCCAATTACACAGCCTCTGTGAGGGCAGATTTTTTTTTTAATGTTCTTTCTGAATTTTGTTTCCTGGACTTCAGTTTTATGCCACTTGATTTGTGAAATAAGTTTTCACAATTGCCCTTTGCTGTATGTGGCTTTGTCCTTATGTAAAATTGTCCTTTCTGATACTTGAATGAAATAGATTATAAGCATTTTTTCTTCTCATTAGGACCTCAGGCAACTTTTCTGCCTTTGATTTTGATAACGATATCAGGGACAGATACAAAGTGTCTTGGTCTCTGTGAATTTCCTTCTTTATTTAATTCACCTGATTCTGATTACTTGTGCATATTTCCATATTGCCATTTTCTACTACATGTAACTTTGTGGATTTCCCCATTTGTTGTTCTTGGATGTTCTCATTGCATGGAGTAGATGCTGGTAACTGCTCGTAGCAGTGGTGCATGCTGGTCACATGGCCTTCTTTATTACCTCTTACACCTTCATCTTCTCCTGTTGACTAACTGTGCTCCCCTCCCACCCCAACCATCCAGGCTCTCGGCTGCCGGTGATCGCTCTCAACGTGGTGGAAACCAGTGGGACACAAGGGCCTTGTCCCCACCCCATCCTGCACCTAGAAACTATCCTGCCTTTGTCCATGAGCACAATGTGAAGAATGCAGGAGCCCAGCAGAATGCTCATTTTCCTGGCCCTGCAGCCATGACTGACATATGAGTGTTGAGCCTCTTGGGCACTAGGACTTTGTTGTGCAAGTTGATGGTATACATTTCTAGAGTTTATAGAGGATCAATCATATTAAGAAAATTTGGGAGAAGATATTTTACACTGAATCACTCGTTGGGTAGTGTTGTTTGTAATTGAAATCTTCTGTGAAAGGGAAAAGGATCTGAAGAAGCTATATGCCATCAGTGATAGTGACAAATATTTTTGTGTTGCAAAGGATATTTTGGAAAGATTTTTTCGTGATTTTAACATGTTAACACATCACTTAGAAGATTTTTCAGGAGAAGATTTGTGTTTATGAATAAGCTGCCCATTATCACCCCAGCCTCCATGCAGTACCAGTAGATGGAAGTGAGAAGAATCAGTCCCACTGAAAGTACACACAGAAGGGAGTATGTCCAGGCCAGGTGGATCAGCCTGTGGTGATACTTTTATAGACCAGTCTTACACACTATTTTTAATACTTCTGAAGTGACCTAAGTCTTAATTTCAGTTGAGTGCCTGAGGTTCTATAATTTAATTACTGTAATATTAAATTTAAAACTTACTTTTTAATAAACACAAGTATTTTAAATTAACAGAAGGTCTAGAAATCACTATAATGTGCTTCATGTAAAGAGAGGAGTCTGAATGGTTACTTTTGCATGATTAACTGATTAATCAATGGTGAGCTGAATGGTTATATTACTACTGAATGGTTGTACAAATGGAACATGTATTTACTTTTGCCTTTTCACTTTTCTCTTTTATCTCATGCATCTGATAGATTTCCCAGGTTTGCAAACAGGTTCATAATCTGGCCTTGCACAACCTCTAAAATAAAATTCTGAAGCCAAAACTGTATCACCTTTAATACTTAATGCATATCACTTTTAATCAATTTTTGCATATGTTATTATTTTTGGTCCTTTATGAACTTCAGAATGTAATTGTGCTCTTTGATTTAACTCATAGAGGCAAATTAACTGGAAGAAATATATTTCTGATGTAATGGGAGATGATATAAAGGGAAGAATTTCTTTTGTCTTTTTAGAGTTTAAAAAATTTTAACAAAATTTTTAAACGTTTAACCTGTATATATAGAGAGTCATTTTATTGTCTGAGAATTCATAATACATCAAGATAATGAAGATTTAATTAAAAACAACATAACTTGTGTACTATTCTGCTCACCTCAGTGGTCAGTCTTACTGTCTCTGCTAGATGAAGGTAAAGTTTCAGAGGGCCTTATATTAGTGGGTTCTTAGTTGCAAATACAATACAACTTGTCCGTATAAGACATAAATAATCAGAAGTAAGTAATATTTAGGGAATTTAATTTATAGGCAGGTTTCAATCTGAATTTATTAAGTCATATATAAGTATTCTTTAATGTATCTACATATGAGCAGATACATATCTTAAATAGCCCAGCTGAAAACTCTGGAAGGCTGTCATCATAGCGTGCTTAAACATGGCCACTAATGTGTACCCCTCATGATTCTGCTAGATTTTACATAGCTCAGATTCTTATTGTCAATGGTGATGCTTTTTTTTTTAAGGGAATTTGAATCATAACATTTTAAACACAGAAACTCTGATTTGTTCCATTTAAGAAAAGATTTCATGGGTATGAATATGATTAAAACCTTACTATATAATAGAAACCAGAAAGAGGCATAATATCAACACAGCTTTCTGGTCTCTTAGAAAGTCCTAAGGCTTGACTTCTCTCACTTTAAAATTAATCTTAAAGTCTGAACTCCTGATATAATGCCTCATATTCATCTTACCCAGAATCTTAACTTGGGGAAGTACAGAAGGATTGTGATTGAAGAATAAACTCTTCTGTTTATAGTAAAAGTGGTCATTTCTGTACTTAGAATTTAAGTTAATACTGTTACATTTAAATAATGGAAGAATCACATGGTTTTCCTTTGTTTGAAAACATTGTTATAAAATAGCTCTTTGCAGCAGTGGGAGGATCATAATTGAAAATTCCTGCTGATAGAGACTGGGTTGGAGGGGTGACAGGGCAAGAAGGTAGCAAAGGGTAGGGGAGTGAAGGGCTAAGGCTGAACGGTCATAGAATCAAACCTTTCTACTTCATACAAGTTCCTGTGCTCCAGGATCTCAGAGTGTAAATGTTGGGAATATTTCCTGCTGGTATTTTCAAGATGGATATATAAATTGTTTCCGAGGTATGAAGAGTTCATTAGCAGCTTAACCTAAATTAAATAAATTGTCACCAACCTTTTTATACTCTGCATTTTATTCTGTCTAAAAGGTCAGTGATCCTACGTCGTTGATTGGGGACCTAATAACACTCCAGAAGCACCTTACTTGGCTGTTTACTCTCCTTTTGATCAGAGGGATCCATCAGCCCAGAACACCAAGATCATGTGATTCAACTTCAGGGCTTTGGCTAATTTTGTTTAACTAATTTTAACATCTTGAATTAAGTTGGTTTTGTGTCAGCTGCATTTTTATAGAAACAGCAAAGATAGCAAAGTGACCTTTACACTTTGATGCATGAAAATACATGAGCTTCTTAAGATCATTATTTCTTTCAATGGTAAAAGCACTTCTGAGGCATTTACCTATCTCTGAGTATAATCTGACATTTCTGATCTTAATAGGGTATTCACACATTTTGATGAATTTACAGAGAAAAACAAACTTTATCCTATTATATATGTGTCTGTAATTTTACAGAGAAAAAAGCAGCCTGTGTACAAATATTGTAATATCAGTATAATTTAGATCATTTTTAAGTGGGGGCTCTTTTATTTAAAGTGTTGACTTGGAAGCTATTGGTATTCATGACATTTGTATCATTCTTTATTGTTAAAATTGCTCAGGATGTAGAAGGTGCCATGTAAACATGTCAGGGTTATACAGCTTATGTTTCTCCTGAATGGAGGACAGGGAGGCAGCTTATTTCATGGGATAAAACCATTAGCTGAGCCTTAATTATGGGAGTTTCTCTTACGTACTAGATTTTTGCATATTTGTTGATTTGCTAAAAAATAATTATGTTTAGTAACCTGGGTTTATAACTTTCATGTGTCTTGATATCCCGTGTTTCATCTTTCTGTCTTGTGAAACAGGAAAATAGACGAAAGGGTAAGGAGCGGAGGGCTCTAGTGTTTGGGGTTTGATGAGGAAGAAGGGTATTATGCAATGACTGGCTTTATAGGCATAAGAAGACACTTTGATCCCCTCTGCTTTGATCCCCTTTCTGTACACATTCACAGACGTAAACTGAGAAGTGGGAAGACGGTTGTCCTGTGTTAAGGCCGTGTGCTCTGATGGTGGAGTGGTCAGCACTTGAACCACAGTGCTCTGTCTTGGTTGGAGCAGACTCTTCACTTGTAAATCATCATTAACTGCTTTGAAAGACCATTATGTTTCGTGTGCTGAGCTTTGAATATTGAGTTTGAAAATATCACATTGCATTAATTTATTTTATATCCATGGTATACAGGACTTATATGGATTTGGAGAAATAAAATCATCTTGTGCCAATGATATTTAATCTCTTTACCCCCACATACTTCTTAATTTTAATATACATCATACCACATTATCAGTTATACCTTGCTTCCAGAATTGCTGTGAATGCTTGCATGTGAGATGGTCTTATGTAAGGGACCGAATGTGAAGATACGTCTGTGGTGGGGAAGTCCCTCTCTCCATGCGCCTCTGTCTCATGCATAAAATGTGATTTGTCAGATCTTTTCTAGATGTTATGAATCATGTGAATTTAGGTATGGCGTTCTTCCTCAGCTTCTCCTTTTCAAGAACATAAATCTTTTTCCTCCTCTCGTCATATAAATTAACTTTTACTTTAGTCACATGAAATCATTGTGAGAATTCTGTCTTGCTCAGCTGACATTTACCTCGATGGTAAAGATACTAGGGCACAGGCATGTGGAAAATGTGTTATATGACTTCAATTCTTCAATTCTTTTTTTTTTTTCAATTCTACAATTTAGTTTTATTTATTTATTTATTTTTAATTTTATTTTATTTTTAAACTTTACAATATTGTATTAGTTTTGCCAAATATCGAAATGTCTTTCTTCAATTCTTGACCCCTGCTAATTTGTAACACACTAGCTCCTTTGAGCTCTTTGCGCTGGTGGGAGGATCATATGAGCCTCAGATAATGAGTGAAATTAGAGAAGAGAAAATTTCAAAAGAGATTGCAGAAAGGAAAAAAAGTTTAATGATGTATTTTATTACTTACACTAAAGTGGAAAATTAAGTGTTCCTCTTTTTCAAGAAGAAATTGTTGTCACAGACTTTTTGTTTTTAGAAGATTACATAAGCCTCTGTTCTCCTAACAGCAAGCCATGGCCTTAATTCTGGGTGATGGTGCTTGAGTGAACTTTTTCTGTTTTGTTCCTGACAGCTGGCCAGCATTTTGTTTACATTGGCATGGGAAGAGATACTTGACTCAGTGAACAACATTCTCTAAGGAGTGTGACTGGAGCCTCCCTTGGTGGTGTAACAAACCTATACTCCTCCTCTTGAAAACAGGTTCAGCAGCTATAGACCTAATTTCTTGTTGTCAAAGGAATTCCTGTTTGTTTGTCTTTAACTAGTTTTAATATGTTAAAAACAAATAAGGTATATACCAGAGTATGATTAGGATTTGTAAGAAGTTGCAGATTTCTTAATAAAGGCTTGATCTACAGACACAACTGATTATTATTAATATATAATGGAAACTATTCAAATTATTAGGGATGGAACAAAAGAAAAGAATGAAAGGTGAGATGATATAGGAAGACAGCTGCTACCTTGGTTTTTCTTGTGGAGCTAGTTAGAGGGGCATCCAGAGAACTGTGGACACATCCAGCATGTGAATACCATCAGAATCTATATTATTACACAGAAGAATTTCCTACAGCAAAGTTACAGTTGAAGCCCAGCCACTAGCTTCAGTGATTATTTAATTGCAGGCTTGCTAGTTTGGACTTCCCTTGTGGCTCAGCTAGTAAAGAAGCTGCCTGCAATATTGGAAACCTGGGTTTGATCCCTGGGTTGGGAAGATTCCCCTGGAGAAGGGAAAGGCTACCCACTACAGTATTCTGGCCTGGAGAATTCCATGGACTATACAGTTAGAACTGGACATGGAACAACAGACTGGTTCCAAATAGAAAAAGGAGTACATCAAGGCTGTATATTGTCACCCTGATTATTTAACTTATATGCACAGTACATCATGAGAAACGCTGGGCTGGAGGAAGCACAAGCTGGAATCAAGATTGTCGGGAGAAATATCAAGAATCTCAGATATGCAGATGACACCACCCTTACGGCAGAAAGTGAAGACGAACTAAAGAGCCTCTTGATGAAAGTCAAAGAGGAGAGTGAAAAAGTTGGCTTAAAGCTCAACGTTCAGAAAATGAAGATCATGGCATCCGGTCCCATCACTTCATGGGAAATAGATGGGGAAACAGTGGAAACAGTGCCTGACTTAATTTTTTGGGGCTCCAAAATCACTGCAGATGGTGACTGCAGCCATGAAATTAAAAGACGCTTACTCCTTGGAAGGAAAGTTATGACCAACCTAGACAGAATATTCAAAAGCAGAGACGTTACTTTGCCAACAAAGGTCCATCTAGTCAAGGCTATGGTTTTTCCTGTGGTCATGTATGGGTGTGAGAGTTGGACTATGAAGAAAGCTGAGTACCAAAGAATTAATGCTTTTGAACTGTGGTATTGGAGAAGACTCTTGAGAGTCCCTTGGACTGCAGGGAGATCCAACCAGTCCATCCTAGAGATCAGTCCTGGGTGTACATTGGTAGGACTGATTTTGAAGCTGAAACTCCAATACTCTGGGCACCTGATGCGAAGAGCTGACTCATTTGAAAAGACCCTGATGCTGGGAAAGACTGAGGGCAGGAGGAGAAGGGGACGACAGAGGATGAGATGGTTGGATGGCATCACGGACTCAATGGACATGGGTTTGGATGGACTCTGGGAGTTGGTGATGGACAGGGAGGCCTGGCATGCTGTGGTTCATCGGGTCACAAAGAGTTGGACATGACTGACTGAACTGATACAGTCCATGGGGTCGCAAAGTCGGACACCACTGAGCGACTCACTTCACTTCTGCTAGTTTAGAGATAAGACCCATTTTTAACAACTTGTGTTAATTCTTTCTGGTTGGGGACCAACTTCTTCCAGCAGAGTCCTGGGAAGCCTTGGTACCAGAGGGTTTGCAGATTGATTCTGTGGCTGAAACGCCTGTTATGCTGGAGCAGTAGCACCAACCAGTGCTTGAATGGGTTGGAAAGACATGGACTGGCAGTTGGAGGAGTTTGGATTTGGTGAAGAGACCTGGGGCTAGTACTGCAAGGTTTTAAGTGAAAGATTTTGGGAATCTCGTATCGCTGTCTTCTTTTCTGATTCACCTCAGCATTTGCTGAATATCTACCAGAACACCACCTCCTTTCTCTTCCTCACACACACAGTCACTTTCCATGATCCTTCCCCTTATGTACTTGTGCTCTTTAGTTGCTTAGTGGTGCCCAACTCTTGTTTGACCCCATGGACTGTGTAGCCTGCCAGACTCCTCTGTCTGGGATTTCTCAGGCAAGAATACTGGAGTGGGTTGTCATTTCCTTCTCCAGGGGATCTTCCCAACCCAGGGATCAAACCCACTATTCCTGCATTGGCAGGTGGATTCTTTACCACTGAGCCACCAGGGAAGCCCCCCTTCCCCCCGCCCCAATTGTACATATCTAGCTAAATTCTGGGGCTGCTGCTGCTGCTGCTGCTGCTGCATCACTTCAGTCGTGTCTGATTCTGTGTGCGACCCCATAGATGGCAGCCCACCAGGCTCCCCCGTCCCTGGGATTCTCCAGGCAAGAACACAAGTGGGTTGCCATTTCCTTCTCCAAATAATCCTGGGTAAATCCATTTCTGTCCTCTGTGCATTTGGATGGGAAATGTGAAATGCCATATCATTAAATAGTCTGACTTTATTTTTTTTTTTTTTTTTTTTTTTTATTTTTTTATTTTTTATTTTTTATTTTTTTTTCTCCAATTTTATTTTATTTTTAAACTTTACATAATTGTATTAGTTTTGCCAAATATCAAAATGAATCCGCCACAGGTATACATGTGTTCCCCATCCCGAACCCTCCTCCCTCCTCCCTCCCCATACCATCCCTCTGGGCCGTCCCAGTGCACCAGCCCCAAGCATCCAGCATCATGCATCGAACCTGGACTGGCAACTCGTTTCCCACATGATACTTTACATGTTTCATTGCCATTCTCCCAAATCTTCCCACCCTCTCCCTCTCCCACAGAATCCATAAGACCGTTCTATACATCAGTGTCTCTTTTGCTGTCTCGTACACCGGGTTATTGTTACCATCTTTCTAAATTCCATATATATGCGTTAGTATACTGTATTTATGTTTTTCCTTCTGGCTTACTTCACTCTGTATAATAGGCTCCAGTTTCATCCACCTCATTAGAACTGATTCAAATGTATTCTTTTTAATGGCTGAGTAATACTCCATTGTGTATATGTACCACAGCTTTCTTATCCATTCATCTGCTGATGGACATCTAGGTTGCTTCCATGTCTTGGCTATTATAAACAGTGCTGCGATGAACATTGGGGTACACGTGTCTCTTTCCCTTCTGGTTTTCTCAGTGTGTATGCCCAGCAGTGGGGTTGCTGGATCATAAGGCAGTTCTATTTCCAGTTTTTTAAGGAATCTCCACACTGTTCTCCATAGTGGCTGTACTAGTTTGCATTCCCACCAACAGTGTAAGAGGGTTCCCTTTTCTCCACATCCTCTCCAGCATTTATTATTTGTAGACTTTTGGATCACAGCCATTCTGACTGGTGTGAAATGGTACCTCATAGTGGTTTTCATTTGCATTTCTCTGATAATGAGTGATGTTGAGCATCTTTTCATGTGTTTGTTAGCCATCTGTATGTCTTTTTTGGAGAAATGTCTGTTTAGTTCTTTGGCCCATTTTTTGATTGGGTCGTTTATTTTTCTGGAGTTGAGCTGTAGGAGTTGCTTGTATATTTTTGAGATTAGTTGTTTGTCGGTTGCTTCATTTGCTATTATTTTCTCCCATTCTGAAGGCTGTCTTTTCACCTTGCTAATAGTTTCCTTTGATGTGCAGAAGCTTTTAAGGTTAATTAGGTCCCATTTGTTTATTTTTGCTTTTATTTCCAATATTCTGGGAGGTGGGTCATAGAGGATCCTGCTGTGATGTATGTCGGAGAGTGTTTTGCCTATAAATAGTCTGACTTTAAATGTTGGCTATTGAGCTCAAGTTTCAGACCTTGAATGCTGCTGAAATCCTGAATCTGTCGATTTTCCCACTTGGTGGCAGTAATGTCTCCTCTTGTAAACCTCCACCATCTCCTTGCTTCTCATTCACTCAGTCTCAGGTCATGACCTTGCTTCCTGTTCACTGAGAAGACAAGCCATCAGAAGTGATCTCCTGTACATCTTACAATCTGATGGTGGATTAATGTCTCTCTGTCAGATCATCTGTGCTCGGTCTGCCCTCCTGTGTCCAGATGGACTGGCCCCAGTGAGGCCCAGTGCTGTTTCACGTGCTCTCCTGGAGATGCTCCTCACACTGAGGCACAGGAAGCGCTGGCTTAGATCTCAGCACCTTGTCATCGTCTTGGCTCCTCCTCTTTCTCATCAGTCAATAAATTCTGCCAGTTCTGACTTTATATCCAGAGTTTGCTTGTCACTGTTTACTGCTCCTGCCCTGTTTCCATATAATTTGTCTTAACCTCGTCTCCCGTCGCCCTTGGCGCCTGTCTCATGCTCCCCATTAATTATAGTTTAGACTATATCACGTTCTGCTTCTGCTCAGACCGTCCAAGGTCCTCATCTCAGACTAAAACCTAAAATCTACATGTTGACAAAAAAGTAATTTTTCCTACTCCTTGACTTTGCTCACCTTCCTCAAAAGACTTGGTCAGAGACGTACTCTGCGTGTTCCATCTCTGGATTTCTGCACTTTATCTCTGCCTAGATATTCCTTCCTTGAATCTCCTGTGGTTCATTCTGACACCTTCAGGCTTCTTACCAGAGAACATTGCTGAACTCTAAAATAATAATGGGCCCCCAACCTTCTTTGCATTTTGTGTCCCTGTTACCTTGTTCATTTTTTTCTCTTTGTTTCATGTTACATATATGTTTTCTTTCTTTATTTTTTGGGTATGTTTTCTTTTTTGTCATCTTTACATCCTTTAATAGAATGTCAGCTCTGTCAAGGGAATGCATTTTGTATACTCCCCCATGCCTAGAGCAGTCCTGGGCTCAGCACTCCGTAAACGGTAGTTGATGGTTTGTCACACTTGATGATGAAGGGATAGTCAAAATGATGTCCCTGGCTTCAAGATGTTTACACTCTAGTTATGGAGAAGAGCAGATTTACAAATAACGTACAAGTACAAAGTCATTAAGTGAGGTCATAGAAGGTAGATAAGTTGGAAGCTAAAGAAGGCTTCCTAACATTTACATCAGATTTTGAGGGACACACAGAAGCAGGAACACTTGTGGACCAGAGGACTGTAGCAAAAGAAAATTTCAAGGTAGCATAGGCAAGTTATGGGCTTCCCTGGTGGCTCAGATAGTAAAGAATCTGCCTGCAATGTGGGAGACCTGGTTTCCATCCCTGAGTTGGAGAAGATCCCCTGGAGAGGAGAATGGCTACCCACTCCAGTATTCTTGCCTGGGGAAGTCCATGGACAGAGAATCCTGGCAGGCTATAATCCATTGGGTTGCAAAACGTTGGACATGACTGAGCAACTTTCACTTTCTTTCAGGGCAAGTTACAGTCGAGGAGTGATGAATGGGGTTTGAGTAGTTAGTACAGAATTCGTGAGGATGTTTAGTAATAATGACAAACTGACATTTGAGTGCTTCTGTGCCTGGCCTCATTCTGGAGTTAACGGCAGTTATTATTTAACCCAGCCAGTCACTGAATTCTAATACAAATCTGTAAGACATTTAGGCCAGTGAAGAAATCAGGCACAATGAGGGTGTGTAACTTCTCCAAAGCCATGTTGCTAGTAGAGGGTATGGCTGAGCTTCAGACTCAGCTTAGTCTTAGGGCCCAGACTGCTGTCTGCTATGCTGACATGCTCCATCACAGTGAAAAACTGTGAGGCCTGTATTTCTTTAGAAAGTGTACTCTGGAGGCATTGTGAAGAGTCATTGTCAGTTGATGGGAGATTGGGATAATTAAGTCATGCTGTATCCATACTGTAATTGTTAAGAAATGAGGAAAATCTACAGGAGCTGCTTATTGGAGTGTGTCAGTGCTACATTGTTGAGTTAACAAACTCTAGTGAAGTGACTCCTTGAGGTATGTCCCCACTTCTGTAAAAGCCGCCAACCCATGTGTCTATTTGTAAGGTGCACAGAAAATGCACCTGGATAAAGAGTGAATTTTCAGAGAGTGGTGTGAAGGAGACATTGGTTTTCTTAGCTAGCGTGTACTACTTTGAATAAGTAAGTATGGATTAAAATGACATGGGGAACAAGACAGATAGCTTCAATGTATTCAGGTAAGTGTCCATGAAAAGGAAGGCGGTGGACAGACGTGATAATGCCCTTGTATATTCCTTTGTGTATGTTGAAGAATGGCTGTGTACAGCAACGTTGCCAGAAGCTGCAGAGTGAAAGTGTAACATCTCACTTGTCTTTACAGACTTAAGTGTATTCACAGAAGTTTTACAGCCATCACCACTTCGCAAATTCCAGAACATTTTTCATCATCTTCCAAGGAAACCCTCACCTGTTAGCAGTTACTGCCCACTCTCCTCTCCCCCAGGCCTGCAAGCACTAATCTACTGTTTCTGGATTTGTTCATTCTGGGCATTTCCTATAAATAGACTCGTACAATATGTGACCTCTTGTGTCTGGCTTCTTTCACTTAGCACGATGTTTCTAAGACTCATCCATGTGGTAGCCTGTATCGGTATTTGATTCCTTTCAACGGCTCAGTAAATTCCCTTGTATAATATACAGCATTTTGTCCATCATTTGGTGGACATTGGGTTTCTACTTTATGGCAGCCAGGAACTTTAATGTATTTGCTTCTTTTTTTAATAAACATGTATGTGCATTCCTTTCAGGCATGCACATACATAGGAGTGAAATTGCCCAGTCATATGGTAACTGTGTTTAATGTTTTGAACTGCCATATTGTTTTCCAAAGCAAGTGTACCAGTTTACATGACATTTTCATTACAGCCATCCCAGTTGTTGTGAGGGTGTTGTATCTCCTTGTGACTTTGATTTGCATTTTCAGGAGGCTAATGATGTTGGAATTTTTGTAAACATACTGGCCATTTGCATATTTCTTTGAAGATGTGTCTATTCACATCCTTGCCCATTTAAAAAATTGGCTATAACAATCTTACTTACCTATAGCTTCTGAAATTTTGTCTCCTTTTTTGTTTGTGGGTTTTTTTTTTTTAATTTCCCTGGAGGGAAATCTGAGTATTAAGTTTTTTCAAAGAACTAACATTTGCTTGAATGTTCTGGTGCATTGTCTATGTTTGTCCCTATCTACGTGAGACAGAATGTATAGAGTGAAAATAATGCACAGTGACATTTACATTAAATAAGTCTTCAATGTATGAACAACTCTTTACCAGGACAATTAGTTGTTTCTCTCTTTTAGAGAGAATAAAAAGTAAGTTTTGTAGTTTACATCTACAGAAAATGGGATGCTCAGGGATGAATTACTCACTTTTATATAATTACATTTAAAAAAATTCTCTGTTGAAACTTGCGTATTTGTAAATGGTAATCCTGTCTATTTGTAAGTTGCAGTGGGACAGTTAAGTTCATCTTTCTGGATGAAGGGCAGTAAGAATATTCTGTTTGAATGACATGTGTATTTCCCTTGAGAAGAGAGACTGCAGTGAGCCTGTTTGGGTGGTTAGGGGTAAGCCCTGTAACAAGTTATCCAAAAATGAGATAAATCCTCACATGGTTTTTGCAGACAGGCTTCAGTCAGGAGAGGTGTTTTATCTGAAGTTACCCATTAAAATCTCAGTAACCCACACAAGCAGCCTTGAGATAAATCACAGCCTGTACTCAGGGGTGTGGTGGTGAGTGAGGAAAGATTGTTTGCTCAGAATCTTTGTGACTCAGGTGTATCAACCACAGTTTTAGTGGAAGATAGGGGGCGGGGAATGAATTCTATTACCTTTTTGGCTTTGTTTTGAGACAAAGTTTGGAAAAGATTGAAAATGTTGCTGATGTCACTCACAATGGGTGTGCTGCTTTTAATCCATCTCCCCTTCTTTACACATTCTGTCCCCCTTAACCCCTCTTTTACCTTGAAATGAAATAGATTGGAAGTCAGAGGGGATGTGTGGAGTGTTGTTTTTGTATGTCTCCTGACCTAGTGATGGTGTGTTTATAGAAAGTTGACAGACCTTGTTTTTTCTTTCCTTTTTCCTCCTTAGTACTAACCATTTAAAGTTACACTATTTTATTTTGGACTCTTCTGTTTTGAATGCCTCCTAAATGAACATTTGAGATTTCATGAGGATTTTCATTATCATTAAACTATAGTTTGTGTCTTGGTACACATAGAAGTTAATAACTCAGTTATTCAGTGACTGGTTGTTGAGTACCTGCTGTATACAGTCACTGGCCTGTATTTTAGAAAACAGTAGTGAGCAAGAAAGACATCAATTCCTACTCACGACACTTACATTCTAGTGAAGGAGACTGATAATAGTTATACAAACAGATGAAGGTGCTGGGGTTTCAGTAGTAGTAAATGTTGTGAGGAAAATAAAATGATGTCAGTGTGAGTGACTGTAGGGGGAGGGGCAGGCAGGTGTTCGAGGAGATCCTTCAGTTGACATGTGTAAGGGTCAGCCATCCAGAAGAGAAGGAATAACTCGGGCAGGGTTATTCCTGGCACAGGGGCCTTTGAGTTGCCTTTTGAGGGTAGAAAGGAAAGTGGATGGAGCATAAGTGAGGAAGATGCTGGTTTGATAAAGGTTCTGAGGGTGCTAGGCAGGGGACCAGGCAGGTGGGGCGTTATATATCAGGGATAATAATCCATCAATGGACATGAGTTTGACTAAACTCAGGGAGTTGGTGATGGAGTCTTTTCCAATGAGTCAACTCTTCGCATGAGGTGGCCAAAGTACTGGAGTTTCAGCTTTAGCATCATTCCTTCCAAAGAAATCCCAGGGCTGATCTTCTTCGGAATGGACTGGTTGGATCTCCTTGTAGTCCAAGGGACTCTCAAGAGTCTTCTCCAACACCACAGTTCAAAAGCATCAATTATTTGGCGCTCAGCCTTCTTCACAGTCCAACTCTCACATCCATACTTTGGCCACCTCATGGGAAGAGTTGACTCATTGGAAAAGACTCTGATGCTGGGAGGGATTGGGGGCAGGAGGAGAAGGGGACGGCAGAGGATGAGATGGCTGGATGGCATCACTGACTTGATGGACGTGAGTCTGAGTGAACTCCAGGAGTTGGTGATGGACAGGGAGGCCAGGTATGCTGCAATTCATGGGGTCGCAGAGAGTTGGACACGACTGAGTGACTGAACTGAACTGAGGGAAGCCTGGCGTGCTGCAGTCCATGGGGTCACAAAGAGTTGGACACGAATGAGCAACTGGACTGAATTTGGATTTTATTCCATGTGCACTGGGGAGCCTGTGGTGGATTTTGAGTACGGGAGGGATGTGTTCTTATATGCTCTTTTTATTTTTCTTTTTTCTTATTTTTATGATACACTCTTAGAAGATGACTTTGTTGTAGGGAAATCTAAGGCAAGGCTAGATTTTTTTCCTGACCAGCCAAGAGTTAATTTCTGTAGATTTTTAGCCTTCCCACCCAAATTCTTCAGCAGTATATTTTTTTAGAGTGATAACATTATTTTCTGTGGTCTGTGTACAAAGCGCTTACCACGTGCATCCAGGGAATCGAATGTAACACCCTGTTGTTAGCTAATACACACGGTCCTCATTCAGGCTTCCTCGGTGTCCTCACACTGTCTTTCAGAGCAACTTCTGTGGTCCGACTCAGGATTCTACATCAGTGTTGTTTTGATTCTTGAGCGTTTTAATCTGCAGCAGTTCCTTGGCCTCTGTTCATCTTTTGTAACATTAGCATTCCTAGTAGTACAAAGTTATTGTTTCATATAATGTCCCTAATTTGGATTTAACTGATTGTTTACTCACTATTCAAGTTAGGCATTTTTGGCAAGGAAATTTTGATGTGTCTGTATATGTCTTTCTCTCAGACACCGTGCCTGTAGTGCATCATGTCACAGGGTACTTGACGTCACTCTGTCCGTCACTAATAGTGTTACTTTACTGAGTTAAAGTATGTCTTTGCACTAAGGAAGTTCTTTTTTTTTTTTTTGATAATTGAAAAGTTATTAAATACCTTGTGTAAGGTTATTTTCCTTTGTAATTGAAAAAATGTCAGATACTTTGTGTAAATATTCTCTTTCCCAACAAACTTGCACCTAATGGTGAAAATGAGTTATTACAGTTGTTAGAAATGGCGACCTGCTAACCATCATTCTAAACCAATTAGTTGGTACTCTACAGGAAGAACTTTTATCTCTCTACTTACACATGGATTCAAGGATACTATTATTTGGTTTTAATTCAGTTATCCATGAACATTGTTATTTCTTTTTTTAATTAATTTTTTTGGAGTAGAAGGCAATGGCACCCCACTCCAGTACTCTTGCCTGGAAAATCCCACGGACAGAGGAGCCTAGTAAGCTGCAGTCCATGGGGTCGCTAAGAGTCGGACACGACTGAGCAAATTCACTTTCACTTTTCACTTTCATGCATTGGAGAAGGAAATGGCAACCCACTCCAGTGTTCTTGTCTGGAGAATCCCAGGGACGGGGGAGCCTGGTGGGCTGCCGTCTATGGGGTCGCACAGAGTCAGACATGATTGAAGTGACTTAGCAGCAGCAGAGTTGCTTTACAGTGCTGTGTTTCTGCTGTACAGCTGAGTAAATCGGCTATGTGTATATATATATTCCCTCTTTTTTGGATTTCCATATAGGTCACCACAGACCATTCAGTAGAGTTCCTTGAGCTATATAGTAGATTCTCATTAGTTATCCATTTTATAAATGCATGCTAAGTGGCTTCAGTCATGTCTGACTTTGTGACCCTGTGACTGTAGCCCGCCAGGCTCCTCTGTGCATGGATTTTCCAGGCAAAAATACTGGAGTGGCTTGCCATGCCCTCTTCCAGGGGCTCTTCCCCACCCAGGGACTGACACGTCTCTTTTGTCTCCTGCCTTGGCAGGTGAGTTCTTTACCACTAGCGCCACCTAGTGTCTATATGCCACTTACTGTTACTCCTTTTGAGAGTCAGAACTGTCCCAGGGATCTTCCTAACCCAGGGATTGAACCCAGGTCTCCTGCATTGCAGGCAGATTCTTTACCAGCCGAGTCACCAGGGAAGCCTGTGAATACTGGGGTGAGTAGCTTATCATTTCTTCAGGGGATCTTTCCAACTCAGAAATTGAACCAGGGTCTCCTGCATTGCAGGCAGATTCTTTACCAACTGAGCTACCAGGGAAGTCCAAAGAACCGTCCCACATTTGGCCATTGAGACCCTATACACTGCATCCTGTACCTCTTAGCATGTCCTCTCACTTTTTAACCACTTTCTTATTTTTCAGCATAAGAATTTCCATATTCATCTTACACTCTCCTTGCCTTAGCCCTGAAATCAGCCATTTATTTAAGAGCCCTGATTCCTTTAAGTTAAAATGGTGTTTAGGAGCCAAGATCTGGGTACTGCTTATGTTTGTTGCTGCTATAAATGTCACTAACCAGTGGACAGTTAAAAAACTAATATGTAGGGCTTCCTAGGTGGCTCAGTGGTAAAGAATCTGCTTGCCAATGCAAGAGATGTGTGTTCAACGCCTGGGTCGGGAAGATCCTCTGGAGAAGGAAAGGGCAACCAACTCCAGTATTTTTGCCTGGGAAGCTACAGTCTGTGGAGTTGCAAAGAGTCAGACACAACTTAGCAACTAAACAACAAACAACAAAATGTTGAAATCACAAATACATTCAGATACTCTTAACCCCAGTCTAGTACCTTGGATTCTTCTCTCCCACCCAAGTTCCTCATTTCCATCTCCCTTCTCTTCTGGTGAAAAACCTGACTTAGCATGGATACCTCTATGTTCGTTCAGTCATGCTGTAGATGCTACATAGTTTCAGAGTTGCTATATTCGTATCACCATCAAAAGCAAGCCTACTAAGTACAGTTCAGTATTTCTTCACAGTTCTTCCTCCCCAGGCTAAGAGTAAATAGTTCCAAGTATGATGCTTAAAATTCACTTGCATTAATTCCTTTTTTTCCTTTCTCCAATTATGGCATTCTTTCTTGGTAAACACATTTTCATTTTTCTAGATGATGCCATATTCCCCTTCATTGCAGATGAAGTATATATATTTTTTCTTACAGCTTTACTGATGTACTCTGACATACAGTAAAATACATTTATGTAAAGGATGAGATCACTGACTCAATGGACATGAGTTTGGGTAAACTGCAGGAGTTGGTGATGGCCAGGGAGTTCTGGCATGCTGCAGTCTATGGGGTCGCAAAGAGTCAGACACGACTGAGCAACTGAAGTGAACTGAAAGTGTTTGATAAGTTTTGGCACTTACACACCTGTGACACCAACACTATAATCAGGATTAATGATGGATATGGTCAGTGTAGTTTTAATTTAGATTTCTCTTTTTGTGAGCATATTTTTATATGTTTACTAGTCTTGCATATTTTTTTGTTAATTGACTTTTTACCTGTAGTGTCCCTTTTTCTTTTCTATTTTTAACAAGTTTTTGATGAATATTAAGGATATTAACTTTATGTGGACAATGGCAACCTGGAAAATTTCGTGGCCAGAGGAGCGTGGCAGGCTGCAGTCCATGGGGTTGCAAAGAGTCGGATATGCACACTTGCACACACACACACATGATATCTGTAACTAACTCATGTAATACTAATTGCAAGTACATTTTCAATTTGTCATTTGTCTTTTTATTTTGCTTTTAATAAGTTTTAAATTTTTATATAAGCAAATCTGTCTCTCTTTCTTCAGTAGTTTCTGGATTTTAATAGGAAAGTTTTTTCCCCTGCCACATTTTGGAAGAATTCAGCCATTTTTGTTTCTAGCACCTCTATGCTTTCATTTTCTTAAAATATATATTTGAATCTCAGATCCACTTAGAACTGCCTTGTTACTAGGTGTGAATAATGAGTCTGTTTTATTCATTTCCAGATGACTTTGCAGTTATATCAACACTAGTTTTTTAAAAATTCATTATGGTGCTAGGATAACTGGATATCCACATACAAAGAAATGAAATTGGACCCCTGCCTCACATCATACAGACAGTGAACTCCAAATGGATCATAAGCCTAAAGTTAATAGCTAGAACTATGAAAATCCTAGAGGAAAACACGGACCAAATCTTTGTGACCATGGACTCAGCAATGGTGTTTTAGGTGTGATACCAAAAGCACATGTGACAAAACAAAAGATAGATAAGTTGAAATTCATCAAACATGAAAACTTTTGTGTCTCAAAGGATGTCATCAGGAAAGTGAAAAACATCCTGAGGTATGAGAGAAAATATTGGTAACTTTTATTGAGTTCTGTGGAGTGATTTGGCTTTTTTCTAGGTTTTCCCTATTCCTAGAGAGGGTTTGCCTTTCTTCAGTCTTTCTAATCAATGAACACTTGTTCATCTGCTCCACTACCTTCAAACTGTTTTCTCTCCCCTCCTGCGCCTTTTTTTTGTTTGTTATGAGTGAATGTGATTTTAAGACCTTATACTGTCATTTTCGAGTGGTTTTATGAGAAAGCAGGAGTAAATCTTGCATGTTTAGTGTGCAGCGCGTAATGTGCGTAATCCCCATGAATGTCTTTTGCAAAGTTCATAGTCATATCTCCTCTACTACTGCCCCTCTTTTGTTATCTCTTTTCCCTTCTGAAAGGTGCATTAAATGTATATTGCAACTTTCAGTCTATGTTCGTTTATTTCCTGCCTCGTGTTTACCATGTCTTTTTATCTAGTGCCTTCTTGGTGGTTTTCTTAATTTTTATCTTTTAATTTAATAATTTAACTCTGTTTAGTCTACTGTGTCCTGTCTATTGAATGTCGAATGACTCATTTAATTTCTCATTTCTCAGAATCTACTGTTAAAGTTTTATAAGCTCCTTCCTTGTTTTATTGATTCTTTCCTTGCTTTCTGTCTTTCAGCACATTTAATATGCTTACTTTAAACGCTCTTTTAGATCGTGTTATCCTTTCAGCTTCCTCAGCTCTAACTGCTCGCTCTTCTTGGGTCCTTCTGTCTGTCTCAGTATCGCATTTCTTAACTTGCTTTGGAGGCTTTTGTCTGTGAGCTCATAGACTTGCCTTGTATTCTTTCAGTGTTGTGTTTTTTTCCCCCCTTCTTCCCATGCTTATCCTCTCCTCTAAGGCACTTCTGAAATTGCCCAGCCTGACATTTTATATCCTCAGCTCCGAAGAAGTCTTACAATAGGATCTTTCAGGGAAATTGCCTTCAGTCCCAAGTGAGCATACAGAGGTTTGATTGTCATTTGCACAGATACTTCTAATTCTTCCCTTGGTCGCAGGTAGGTACTTTCTGTTCATTTGAAACTGGACTAGAGCTTGTTCACCTCTGTTCCTGTCCAGAAGATGCAGTCCCCTGACTCTTTGGGTGAGTCTGATTCTTGTTCTCTGCCTCACAGGAGCTGTCACAGGTTTTGTTCCTCCAAGGAGTTGGGTTTTTGACCCCAGTGCTTGTTTCCGCTCTCAGCTCCCTGAGTTCCTCCTGGCTCCAGCACCAGTTCATTACTGGGAGTTTATCACTGTTGTATCTGGAAAGGACTGAATCCTCTGCTTTATTTGTGTGATTTTAATTACTGTGTTTACCTATTTTTCCAAAGTCAACTCCTCTCTTCTCTTTCTAGCCCATCATTTGTACATACAAAGACTATCTTATTTTCAATAACTGATGTATACTTTAAGCTACAGAAAGTTCAGTTCTAATCTTAAACCTAATTTAAATATTTCTCCTTTCCCCATACATAGGGTAGTGGTGGTTTGTTCTTTTAGTCTTCACATTCTCCCACTTATTCTTGGTGGCACATGCTTTCAGCGTTGAGGAAGAAGAAAGAGGAAAGGAGCAGGGTCTAATGTGGGTGATGCTGTTGTAATCCAGCCAGGTGTTGTGGTATGAACATAACCATGCTTTTGTGTGCTGCACTTCAGTGTTCTCTCAGAGGCCCTTATAGAACCCACCATCACTTCCCCAAGGAGGCAGTTTTCTTCATACTTCACTTTTTGCCACACTCTCTCCCCCGTGTTGCTGGCTTTGGCTCTTAACTGGGAATACACTTCTTCTGCTTGGATCATCTTACTCTGAGACACCTGTCCCATAGGTAGAGTTCCAGTGAATGTGCTTCAAACTAGACTCACACGTGGCACAAGGGAAGCATACGTTTTTTCTTTTCTCCTAAGTTTTTATTTTGGAAGACTTCAAGCCCACAGAAAAGTTGAAAGAATAGTAAATGGAATAGTTATATGCCCTTCCCCCTAAATTTTCTACCTGTTAATATTTTGCCTATTTGCTGACACTGAGTTTTTCTAAACTGAAATAATTGAGGAGCACAACACAGACATTACTGTATCCATTACTACTTTTTTTGCATGGTGGTGGTGTAGTCACTAAGTCGTGTCCAACTCTTGCGACCCCATGGACTATAGCCTGCAGACTCCTCCATCCATGGGATTTTCCAGGCAAGAATCCTGGAGTGGGTTGCGATTTCCTTCTTCAAGGGATCCTCCCTGACCCAGGGATCAAACCCACATCTTCTGCATTGGCAGGCAGATCCTTTACTTCTGAGCCACAAGGGAAGCCCTTCATTTCCAAAAATCAAGGATAGTCTTATATGTAATGTATTTATCACACAGAATTATTTTTTCCCCGCTGTGCTGGGTCTTCGTTGCAGCACGTGGCCTTTTTCTGGTTACAGTGTGCAGGCTCAAAAGTTGTGGTGATCTTAAGTTCCCTGACCAGAAATCAAACCCATGTTCCCTACATTGGAAGGTGGATTCTTAACCATTGGACCACCAAGGAAGTACCTACACCCACAGGTTTTAACATTATTGTGACTATTAAAGTCCATACTAAGGTTTTCCCAGAAATTTTGATAAATGCCCTTCATAGTTGTTTTTCTGCCTGACTCAGGATCCAGTGAGAATTTCAGTTAGTTTCTCATGTTTCATTGCTCATGAAATCTTCCTCAGCCTGCTTTGCATTTCATGACATTAACATTTTTTTCAAACTTTTTGTTTTGTATTGGATTATTGCCAACAAAGGTCCGTCTAGTCAAGGCTATGGTTTTTCCAGTGGTCATATATGGATGTGAGAGTTAGACTGTGAAGAAAGCTGAGTGCTGAAGAATTGATGCTTTTGAACTGTGGTGTTGGAGAAGACTCTTGAGAGTCCCTTGGACTGCAAGGAGATCCAACCAGTCCATTCTAAAGGAGATCAGTCCTGGGTGTTCATTGGAAGGACTGATGCTAAAGCTGAAACTCCAGTGCTTTGGCTACCTCATGCGAAGAGTTGACTCGTTGGAAAAGACCCTAATGCTGGGAGGGATTGAGGGCAGGAGGAGAAGGGGACGACAGAGGATGAGATGGCTAGATGGCATCACCGACTCAATGGACATGAGTCTGAGTGAACTCCGGGAGTTGGTGATGGACAGGGAGGCCTGGCGTGCTGCGATTCATGGGGTCGCAAAGAGTCGGACACGACTGAGCGACTGAACTGATAACCAATTAACAAATAACATTGATAACTTTTTTAAAGAACCTATGCAGGTTTCTTTGTGGAATACCTTGCAACTTAGATTTGTGAGATTATCTTAGATTCAGGTTAAACATTTTTACTGATATTTCGATTAAGGCGATGTCCACCAGATTTCTCTATAAAAGTACCTTTTCCCCCTTTAATCTGTGGAGTGTCATTTTAAAACTGAGAGTAGATATCCTATTCCCTGAAGTCTTTTATCTGGTGGCTTTGCATCCATTGATAATTTTTACCTGAATCAATTATTGTTTTGGTATTTATGATATGTTGATTTTCAAGTTCTGTCCTTCTTTCTACAAGTACAAGATGGCATTCCTCTGTAAAAGAGGGCTTCCTCTTTCCTCTCACCTTTAAAGGAAATAATGTTACTCATAGATTCGTGGATTTTTAAGAATGTATTATCATCTACTCCTGTTACTCATTTTGATGTGTGGCTTACTGTAAATTTGGCCTCTGGGAATCTATACATTCTTGCCCTCGCCAGCACTGTAAATGTAGCTTGTCCAGCCGCTGGCCTTTCCCCCAGGTTATTAAGGTAAACTTCAGTCAGCTCGTGGAGCTAGATCTCTCCATGCTAAGAGATGCACTTCCCTACATAGGAGATACGTTTTTGTATACTCTCAAACTTAGAGATTCATGCATCATATTTCCTAAGAGCTCTCTCAGCACCACACATGATGTGGGGCTGCTGCTGCTGCTGCTAAGTCGTTTCAGTCGTGTCCAACTCTGTGCAACCCCATAGATGGCAGCCGGAGAAGGCAATGGCACCCCACTCCAGTACTCTTGCTTGGAAAGTCCCATGGATGGAGGAGCCTGGTAGGCTGAAGTCCACGGGGTCGCTAAGAGTCAGACACGACTGAGCGAATTCACTTTCACTTTTCACTTTCATGCATTGGAGAAGGAAAAGGCAACCCACTCCAGTGTTCTTGTCTGGAGAATCCCAGGGACGGGGGAACCTGGTGGGCTGCCATCTATGGGGTCGCACAGAGTCGGACACGACTGAAGCGACTTAGCAGCAGCATAGATGGCAGCTCACCAGGCTCCCCTGTCCCTGGGATTCTCCAGGCAAGAACACTGGAGTGGGTTGCCATTTCCTTCCCCAATGCATGAAAGTGAAAGTGAAGTCGCTCAGTCGTGTCCGACTCTTAGCGACCCCGTGGACTGCAGCCTACCAGGCTCCTCTGCCCATGGGATTTTCCAGGCAAGAGTACTGGAGTGGGTTGCCATTGCCTTCTCTGTGATGTGGGACTAGTAGTTGCTAATGCTTAGCGATCCCCTTTCCCCCTTGAAGTAAAATGGAATCGTCTGCTTTCACAGGTTCTTTCAGAGCCTCCATTTACTTCATGTGACTTTTCTCTGCCCTGATGTCCTGCCCTTGCAGAATGTCCCTTTGGATGTCTTGTCTTTTCTTTTATGATGTGGATAGTGCAGTGTGCTCAGACTCTTTTTATAAGGTCTGCTCAAATCTTTGGAATGTGACATGTATTAAGTTTCCTAGGACTGCTGTTATAGCTGGATGACCACAGAATTTTGTCTCGTGATTCTAGAGGCCAGAAGTTCAAGAGATGAAGATGCAGGCCAGATGCTTCCTTCTGAGAATGGTGAGAAGATCTGTTCCAGCCTCTTTCCTGGCTGTTGGTGGTTTGCTGGCAGGGTGGATTGCAGAAATACCACCTAGTCTCTGCCTTCATCATCACATGGCCTTCTTGGGTGTATATCTGTGTCCATACTTGCCCCTTCATAAGGATGTCTTTTCAAATGGGCTGAACTGAAGGATATCAGTCATGGTGCATGAAGTGCCTGCCCTCCCCTCCAGTATGATCTCAGTTCAGTTCAGTCACTCAGTCACGTTCAACTCTTTGTGACCCCATGGACTGCAGCATACCAGGCTTTTCCCTGTCCATCACCAACTCCTAGAGCTTGCTCAAACTCATGTCCATTGAGTCAGTGATGCCATTCAACCATCTCGTCCTCTATTGTCCCCTTCTCCTCCTGCCTTCAATCTTTCCTAGCATCAGGGTCTTTTCAGGTGAGTCAGTTCTTTGCATCAGTCAGCCAAAGGATTGGAATTTCAGCTTCAGCATCAGTCCTTTCAGTGAATATTCAGGACTGATTTCCTTTAGGATTGACTGGTTGGATCTCCTTGCAGTCCATGGGACTCTGAAGAGTCTTCTCCAACACCACAGTTCAAAAGCATCAATTCTTTGGCACTCAGCTTTCTTTATAGTCCAACTCTCACATACATACATGAATACTGGCTTTGACTAGACGGACCTTTGTTGGCAAAATAATGTCTCTGCTTTTTAATATGCTGTCTAGGTTGACCATAGCTTTTCTTCCAAGGAGCAAGCATCTTTTAATTTCATGGCTGCAGTCACCATCTGCAGTGATTTTGGAGCCCCCCCAAAAGAGTCTGGCACTGTTTCCATTGTTTTTCCATCTTTTTGCCATGAAGTGACATGACTTGATGCCATGATCTTAGTTTTGTGAATGTTGAGTTTTAAGCCAACTTTTTCACTCTCTTCTTTGACTTTCATCAAGAGATTCTTTAGTTCTTGTTCACTTTTTGCCATAAGGATGGTGTCATCTGTGTATCTGAGGTTATTGATTTTTTTCCCAGAAGTCTTAATTCCAGCTTGTGCTTCATCCAGCCTGGCATTTCACATGATGTACTCTGTATATATAAAGCTGAAACTCCAATACTTTGGCCACCTGATGCAAAGAGCTGACTCATTTGAAAAGACGCTGATGCTGAGAAAGATTGAAGGCAGGAGGAGAAGGGGACAACAGAGGATGAGATGGTTAGATGGCTTCACCGACTCAATAGACATGAGTTTGAGTAAACTCTGGAAGTTGGTGATGGACAGGGAGGCCTGGCATGCTGCAGTCTGTAGGGTCGCAAAGAGTTGGACACAGCTGAACGATTGAACTGAACTGAACTCTGTATATAAGTTAAATAAGCAGGGTTACAACACAGAGCCTTGAGGTACTCCTTTCCCGATTTGGAACCAGTCTGTTGTTCGATGTCTATTTCTAACTGTTGCTTCTTGACCTATATATGGATTTCTCAGGAGGCAGATAAGGTGGTCTGGTATTCCCATCTCTCAAAGAATTTTCCACAGTTTGTTGTGATCCACACAGTCAAAGGCTTTGGCATAGTCAATAAAGCAGAAGTAGATGTTTTTCTGGAAGTCCCTTGCTTTTTCAATGATGCAGCACATGTTGGCAATTTGATCTCTGCTTCCTTTGCCTTTTCTAAATCCAGCTTGAATATCTGGAATTTCACGGTTCACGTACTGTTGAAGCCTGTCTTGGAGAATTTTGAGCATTACTTTGCTAGCATGTGAGATGAGTGCAATTGTGTGGTAGTTTGAACATTCTTTGGCATTGCTTTTCTTTGGAATTAGAATGAAATCTGACCTTTTCCAGTCCTGTGGCCACTGCTGAGTTTTCCAAATTTGCTGACATATTGAGTGCAGCACTTTTACAGCATCACCTTTTAGGATTTGAAATAGCTCAGCTGGAATTCCATCACTTCCATTAGCTTTTTTCATAATGATGCTTCCTAAGGCCCACTTGACTTGAGTATGATCTCATCTTGACCTAAGCAATGTATACCTGGAAATGTATTTCCAAGTAAAATCCCAATCCAAGATCATGAGCATGAGGACTTATGCATATGAATTTGGGGTGGGGCACAGTTTAACCCATAACATGCGTGCTTTTAAACCATTTTTCTTCAGAAATTCCAAAATAATTCAACATTCTTTTAGATATGAACTTCTATTTCATTTCTGATTCATGAAGCTTTTAATCTTACTTTTGAGTACTGTGGACTATTTGTGTCCCTCCAAAATTCATACGTTGAGATCTAGTCCCCAGTCTGATGGTATTTGGAGGTAAGACCTTTGGGAAGTGATTTGATGAAGGTGGACTTAAGCCCTGGTGAATGGGATTAGTGCCCTTGTAAAAGAGACCCCAGAGTGCTCCCTCATTTCTTTCTGCCACATGAGGACGCAGCAAACAGATAGTCTCTAAACTAAAAAGAGGGCCCTCACCAAATACTGTATGTGCTGGTAAGACTTGGCAACAAGTCTAGAACTAGACTAGAACTGGGAGAAATAAAGTTCTGTTGTTAATAAGCTACCCAGTCTATGGTATTTCTGTTAATGTAGCCTGAACAGGCTAAGACATATGGGTGTAGTTAAAATAAAAAATTTCTATCATATGTCCATCTTAGGACCACAGGAAATGAACTACCAATTCTTATATTATTTTGTCCAAAAATATTTGTATCCATATTTTTTAAAATTTATGGTGAAAATTTCAAGATTATATATAGGTCCAACATATGGTGAACCACGGCATTCTCATCAGTCAGCTTCAACAAACTCCTGTATTCTATCATTTTTGTTTCATCTCTTCCTCGTCACCACCATCATCTCTTCTCTTGATGTTGTTAACCTTATTTAAAAAGAAAAAAGCCTCTCAAGTTGCACTGATTCACATTTAGAAAGGATAACCATTGGAGAAGTACAAAAAGACTTGAAAATGAGCTGAATAGATGGTTTTACACTAATAGATTTTTACAACTGTTGAAAAGTGCCTGAAGTACCTTTACTCCCATGGTTTCCAAGTGAGTTCCAAGTGAGAAACCCTTCTAATTAAATTTATCTGGGAATTCCAAATAAAATCTCATTAAAAAGTTACCAGGGGAAACCAAAACTCTACCATCTGCTCCACTTTCTGTGTAGCTCATTTGAGTCTGAAATCCTTTGGGCTCTGTAGAACACATGTTGATGACCACAGTGAAGGAAGCTGTTTGAAAGTGTACAGCCACGTGGTTGCAGAGATAGGACTGGGACACAGCGGTCTTGACTTGCAAAGAAGCTCTCTTTGTTCTTACTGTCTCTCTCATCAATTTTTGAAAGTTTTTTTTTTTTTCTTATTTGTGTCCCAGACCCAGAGTGATTAAAGCACGGCCTTCATTCCTCTAGGAAGGCAGGCAGCAGTGGCAGTTTGTTTCCTTCCGCCTCACTCAGTATTAGGTCAAGAAAATAAAAATGTCTACATTGACCTTTGAACTTTGCCACAGCAGATAAATTGAAAATCTTGTTCTTTAAAAAACTGTTGGAGGGCTTCCCTGATGGCTCAGTGGTAAAGAATCCATCTTCCAATGCAGGAGACATGGATTCGATCCCTGGTCTGGGAGGATCCCACATGCCATGGAGCAACTAAGCCCGTGTTCCCCATCTGTGGAGGCTGTGCTCTAGAGCCTAGGAACCACAGCTACTGAAGCCCGCTCGCCCTAGAGCCCACGCTCCACAATAAGAGAAGCCACCACAAGGAGAAGCCTCTGCACTGCAACTAGAGGGTAGCCCCCACTCGCCATTATTAGAGAAAAGCCTGCACAGCAGCGAAGACCCAGCACAGCCAAATAAATAAATAAAATTATAAAAAACATAACTGTTAGAATACTTGCTCTAGATGATTTTTTTTTTTTTTTTTACCGTTTGGCTGTACTTCGCAGCATGCAGGATTTTAGTTCCCTGACCAGGGATCGAACCTACACCCCTTTAAGTGGAGTCTTAACTGCTGGACTGCCAGGGAAGTCCATGAATTGTTTTCGTATTTCATTTTCCTGTTGTTCATTTCATGAATAAAGATACATAGTTGATTTTTGTATATTGATGTTGTATCCTGCAACTTTGTTGTTTCAAATTGAACTAGATTATTTTTAGTTTTGAAATCCTAAATTTGACTAAGGTTTTTACATATTTAAAAATGTTTGTACACATTATAAAATTCATTTATTGGGACTTCCCTGGTGGTCCAGTGATTAAGGATCTGCCTGCCAAGGCAAGGAATACAAGTTTCAATTTCTGGTCCTCGAAGGTTCCACATGCCGTGAAGCTACTAAGCTCATGCACCACAACTATTGAATCCGTGCCCTAGGGCTTGTGAACCGCAGCTATTCAAGCCTGAGCACAGCAGAGCCTGTACTCCACAACGTAAGCCGCCGCAATGAGGAGCCCATGTACCTTAGCTAGAGAGTGACGCTCGCTTTCTGTGATTAGAGAAAGGTCGAGAGCAGCCACAAAGACCCAGCTTGGCCAAAAAGTAAATAAAATTTAAAAGTTCATTTATGGTAAATGTACAAGTCCATGATTTTTAGAAATGTATAAAATTGTACAATCACTACAGTCTAGTTTTAGAACATTTTCATGATCTCCAAAAGTTCAGTCTTTATAAATTTTACTTTCCTAGACATTTTGTATGAATGAAATTATACAGTATACAAGGTTTTATGTCTGGTTTTCTAGAATAATTTTCAGATTTATCCATGTATTCTAATGTGCTCCTTTCAGTTGCTGATTAATAATGCATTTTATGGATATACAGTGTTTTGTTTATACATTCACCAGTTGTTGGAAATTTGTATTTTTTCCATGTTCTGGCTGTCAATAATGTTATAAGCATTCCTGTACATATCTTAGTGTGGACATAAAATGTCATTTCTCTTGAATAGACTCCTAGGAGGGAAATTGCTGGGTTGTATGGTGAATTTATATTTTAACTTTTAAAGGAATTGACAACGTTTTTCCGGAGAGGAAATGCTTGAATGTTCCAGGTCTTCACATCCTAGCCAACATTTGTGATTTTCTGTCTTTTTGATTACAGCTGTTTAAGAGAGTGAATAGTGGCATTTCCTTGTTTTGAGTTGCATTTTCCAGAGGGCTACTGATGTTGAGCATCTTTTCATGTGCTTGTCAGCCATTAATCGATTGATTGTCTTTGCAGGAATGTCTATTTGAAACTTTTGCTCATTTTTATATGAGTTATTTATCTTTTTGATATTAAGAGTTCTTTGTATATGTTGGATACCAGTTCCTTATGAGAGACTGATTTGCAAAATTTTTCATTTCATCTGTGACTTCTCTCTTCATTTCAATCAACAGTGTTTTTTTGAAGCTCAAGCATTACATTGTGATGAAGTCCAATTTCCCATTTTTTTTTTTTATGGGTGGTACCTTTGGTATCATATCTGAGAACATTTTGCCAAACCCAAATCACAAAGATCTTTTCCTCCTGTGTTTTTTTCAGATATTTATTGTTTCAGCTCTTAACATTTCAGTGTGTTATCCATGTTGATTTAACTTTTGTGTCGTGTGAGGTAAGGGTCTAAATTCACATTTTTGCATGTATTTTTAGTTGTTTTGACACCAGTTGTTGAATGCCTATTCTTTTATGCATTGATTTGTCTTGGCAAAAATCAACCATAAGCATTATGAATTCCGAACTCTCAATTTCATTCTGTTGATTTACATATCTATTAAAAAATTTATTTATTTATTTTTGGCTGTGCTGGGTCTTCATTGCTGCACAGGCTTTCACTAGTTGTGGTGAGCTAGTTGTATTCTTTATTATGGTGCTTGGGTTTCTCATTATGGTGGCTTCTTTTGTTGTGGAGCATGGGTTCTAGGCACGTGGGCTTCAGTAGTTGAGTACATGGGCCCAGTAGTTGTGGTTCCCAGGCTCTAGAACACAGGCTCAGTAGTTGTGGTGCAGGGGCTGAGTTGCTCTGTGGCATATGGGATCTTCTCAGACCAAGGATCAAACCCATGTCTCCTGTCTTGGCAGGCGGATTCTTCACCACTGAGCCACTAGGGAACCCCCTACATACCTATTTTTGTGCCAATACCACACTGTCTTAATAACTGTGGTTTTATAGCAAGTTGCAGTATATATCCTCCAATTTTCTTCTTTTCCAGAATGCACTTGGTTGTTCTAGCTTCTGAATTTTCACATTTTTTTCATCTAATTCATGAACATAAAGTATAAAGTGTCTTTCTGTTTATTTAGATATCCTTTATTTATTATAGTTTTAAGTGTATAAGCTCTGCATGTGTGCTCAATCACTTCAGTCATGTCCAGCTTTTTCGACCTTATGGACTCGAACCTGCCAGGTTCCTCTGTCTATGGAGTTCTCCAGGCAAGAATACTGGAGTGGGTTGCCATACTTTTCTCCAGGGGATCTTTCCTACCCAGGGATTGAATCCAAGTCTCTTGTGTTTGCTGCATTGGCACGAGGGTTCTTTACCACAAGTGCCATGTGGGAAGCCCAACAAGCTCTGCATATCCTTTATTAAATTTATTCCTGTTTTTATTCTTTTGATGGTAACAATTATTTTAATAATAGTAACAGAATTATTGTAATCTCAGTTTTCTATTGTTCATTGCTAGTGTATAGGCATAATTGAATTTTGTGTGTTGATCTTGTGTCCTGCCTCCTTGCTGAACTTGTTTATTACTTTCCAGGAGCGTTTTGTGGATTCCATTGACTTTTCTACATACAGGATTCTGTCATCTGCACATAAAAACCTCTTCCTTTGTATCTCTTTCTTTCTAGTTTGGGCCCTTAATTTACTCTGCCTTTTTTTCTTACTGCACCTTTTAAAACCTTCTGTGTATTGTTGAATAGAAGTGATAAGAGTGGAATCTTTGTCTTGTTTCTGACTTACAAGAGAAATAATTTGGTCATTCATCATTCAGTGTAATGTTGTACTATGCTGTGCTTAGTTGTGACCCCATAAACCCACCAGGCTTCTCTGTCCATGGAACTCTGCAGGCAAGAACACTGGGGTGGGTTGTCATGCCCTCATCCAGGGGATCTTCCCAACCCAGGGATTGAACCCAGGCCTCCCACATTGCAGGTGGATTCTTTACCGTCTGAGCCACCAGGGAAGCCCCAATGTAATGTTAGCTGTTGATTTTTTTGTGTGTGTATTTCCTTTATCAGTTTGAAGATATTCTTATCTATTCTTAGTTTGTTGAGAGTTTTACCATTAGTGTTGTTGGATTTTGTCACATGCTTTTTCTGTATCTATTGAGATGATCATGTGGTTTGTTTCTATTAATATGTAGTATTACATTAATTGATTTTGGAATGTTAAACTAACTTTGCATTCCTGTGAAAAGTCCCAGTTGATCATGGTGGACAGTCCTTTTTCTTCCTTGCTTGATTTCTTGTTGTATGTTTGGTATTGCTCCACTGTCAGGATAATCATGGGCTCATAGAATGACTTGGAGAATGTTGCCTTTCCTCTATTTGTAAAATAGTTTGTTGATGGTTAGAATTATTTCTTCTTTTAAATATTTGATAGAATTTTTCACGAGGTTCTCTGGGTCTGAGCTTCTCTTTGTGAGAAGATTTTTAATTACCAGTTAATGTCTATACTTTTCTGCATCTATTCAGACTTTCTGTTTTCCTGGAGTGAGCTGTGGTGGTTTGTGGCTTTCAAGGAATTTTTGCGTATCGTCTAAGTTGTTGAGTTTATTGGTGTACAATTCATAATATTCCCTTCTATCTTGTTAATGTTTGTAGTGTCTGTAGTGATGTCACTATTCCCATTCCTGATATTGTATATACATATTCTTATTTTTCTTTTTATCAGTCTAGCTACAAATTATTAATACATAAATCAATTATTACATTGAGCTCAAAGAACTAGTTCTCAGTTTAATTCATTTTCTCTATTATTTTTCCTTTTATCTTTATTATTTCTTGCCTTCCTCTTCCTTTGCATTTAATATGCTCTTTTTGTAATTTATCAAGGTATAAACTGAGGTCATTGATTTGAAAACTTTGTTCTAATGTAGATGTTTAATATTATAAGTATTCCTCTAATTATTATTTTAGTAGAATCCTACAAATACAGATGTGTTATGCGCTTTTTTTTTTTTGATGTGTTATGCTTTTGCTTTCATTAGTTTAAAATTCTTTTCTAATTTTCCTTTTCATATCTTTTTTGATCCAGTGGTTATTTAGAAGTACATTATATAGTTTCCAAATATTTGGCGATTTTCCAAGGAACTTTTTGTTTTGATTTATAATTTATGTTCCAGTCAAAGAACATACATACTTTGTATGATTTGAGTCCTTTTGAATTTAACTCTTGTTTTATGGCCCAGAGTATGACCTGTCTTAGTGATTATTCTGTATGCCCTTAAGATCATGTGTTTTGATGTTTTGGGTAGAGTATTTTCTAAATGTCAGTCAAGTAAAGTTGGTGGTTAGTGATGTTCACATCCACTATATCCTTGCTGATTTTCTGTTCTATCACTTATTGAAAGAAGGGTGTTGAAATCTCCAACCATAATTGATTTGTTTGTTACTCTTTGCAGTTCTTTCAGTTTTCGCTCCATGCATTTTATTTTATTTTATTTTTTTTCATGCATTTTAAAATGCCGCCATTAAGTTAATAAATATTTAGGATTTTTATGTTCTCTTGATTAAATGACCCCTTTATCCTTATGAAGTGATCATCTTCATTTTAAGTACTATTCTTTGCTCTTAACTCTACTTTGATATCAATATGTTCACTGTAGCTTTCTTTTGACTAGTGTTAGCATAGTGTATCTTTTTCTGTCCTTTTATTTTTTATCTTTGTTAATTTGTTTCTTCATAATTAAATTGTTTCATGTAGGCACCACATAACTGGGTTTTGCTTTTTAAATTTTAACTGATAGTCTCTGCATTTGAAAATTGTTATGTTTCATCTTTGCACAGTGGCAGTATAGTCAATGAGGTTTATCCATGGCACAGTTATTGTTAATTGAAAACTTTTCCCAATCCTCTGCAGTGATGACTTGAAATAGAGTTGACATTGGCAATTTTTTTAAAGTATCAAATTATTGACTATACTGGGTCTTCGCTGAGGCATGTTGGCTCTTTAATGGGCACGTGGGATCTTAGTTGTGGCATGTGGCATCTTAGGTCCCTGATCAGGGGTTGAGCCCAGCTACCCTGCCTTGGAAACTCAGAGTCTTAGCCACTGGACCACTTAGGAAAGTCCTGACATTGGCAATTTTTGACAGTCTCTGCAGAGATTGATTTTTTTTAATGGTATGTTTATACTGTTTCCTTTTAATATGATTATTGGTATGATTGAGTCTGTCATCCTGCTGTTTGTTGTCTGTCCCATATGTTTCTTGTTTCCATCTTCTTCTTTTTTCATTAATTTTTAAAAAATTTCCTTTATGTCCTTTTCTTATTCCTTAGCTATAACTCTTTGGTGTGTTTTTTTTTTTAACTTTAATGGTTACTTTAGCATTTATCAGTCAACGTTCAAGGAATATTATACTGTTTCATGTGTAGTATAACAACTTTACAGTAGCGTGCTTCTATTTCTCCTCTCCTAGCCTTTTTACCGTCATTTGCCAAACATTTTTCTTCTATGTGTGTTTTAGACCCTATAATACATTGTTCATTTTACTTCTACCTGTATGTTTCCCTTTAATATTTTTTTAGTGCTGGTCTTTTGGTCATGAATTCCTATTGTCTGTCTTCTTTTTTAAGATTTAATTCATACTGTTTACCCATTCACAGCCAACAATTCAGTGTTTTTAGCACTTTCATAGAATTGCGCAACCTTTATTACAGTTTTACTTTAGAATATTTTGCCCCTCACTAAAAAAACCCAAAAAAAACCCACTTAGTATTCTTGCCTGGGAAATCCTATGGATAGAGGAACCTGGCAGCCTACAGTCCACAGGGTTGCAAAAGAGTCGAACACAACTTGTTGACTAACCAACAAAAAAGAAACCCCATATCCACTATCAGTTGTTCTTCTCCACACTCACTCACCCTTTTGGTAAGGGAGGGATCCTCTACCCTAAATACTGTTAAATGGCCCAACATACAATGCCCAGCCCTGACAGCAGTTTACTAAACATATATACTCATGGCTCTAAGGAGGACAAAACCTCACAACAATGGGGATGCATCATGTCTCTCTTGGGAGCAAAGTGAACAAACATGGGCTTTTTTGGGAGGCAGGCTTTATAGGAATGTGAGAATGAGTTAACCCCTTGTTTCCCACCAGGGGATATGATTGGCTTGTCTGAATAATTTCACAGGCTGGCAGAGAAATGAAACTTATTGATTAAGAATCTGGTAGGATGCAGCTGGTACAGTTTTGGAACCTTTTTCACTGGGAGGGCATATCTATCTGATGAGAGTTGGGAAGCTCATGGTTGGGCCTTGGGGGCCCATGAGGCTCAGGGACATCAAGACAGCCTTTTTATGGAATCCTAATTTCAGACCTTAAACCACAGCAGTTAATCTCCATTCCTCTCTAGCTTCTGACAACCACTAATCTACTTTCTGTGTTTGTGAACTTGTTTTTTCTAGACATTTCATATAAATGGCCTCATATGATATGTGGTATTTTGTGTCTGACTTTTTTCCCTTAACGTTGTATTTTCAAGGGTCATAGCGTGTTTCAGTACATGACTCCTTTTCTTGCTGATTATTATGCCATTCAGTGTTCTTGCCTGGAAAATCCCAGGGACGGGAAAGCCTGGTGGGCTGCTGTCTATGGGGTCACACAGAGTTGGACACCACTGAAGCGACTTAGCAGCAGCAGCAGCAGAGGAGGCTAGGAGAAGGCAATGGCAACCCACTCCAGTGCTCTTGCCTGGAGAATCCCATGGATGGAGGAGCCTGGTGGGCTGCAGTCCATGGGGTCGCTAGGAGTCAGATACGACTGAGCGTCTTCACTTTCACTTTTCACTTTCGTGCATTGGAGAAGGAAATGGCAACCCACTCCAGTGTTCTTGCCTGGAGAATCCCAGGGATGGCAGAGCGTGGTGGACTGCCATCTATGGGATCGCACAGAGTCGGACACAACTGAAGCGACTTAGCAGCAGCAACAGCATGGACAGATCATGTTTTATTTATCTGTTCCTCAGTTAATAGGCATTTCCACTTTTTTGCCTATTATGAATAGTGACTCCATGAACATTTGGGTACACATCTCTGAGTGTATGTTTGTTTTCACTTTTCTTTGGTGTATATATAGGTTTTCCTTTGTTTTTGAAAGCTTTTTGGCTGGATATAAAATTTGGATTGGTAGGCTTTTATTCTTTACATATCTTTGAGATACTCCTCCACTGTCCTCTAGTTTGCATTATTTCTGATAAGAAATCTGCTGTCCTCCTTATCTTATTCTTTTTGAATGTACAATGTTTTGGCTGCTTTTAAATTTTTCTTTTCATCATTGGTTTTAAGCAGTGTGGTTACAATGTGCTTTGGTGTAGTTTTCTTCATGTTTTTTGTGTCTAGAGTTTCCTGAAATTCTTGAATCTGTGGGTTTATAGTTTTCATCAGATTTGTAAGTATCAGTCATCTTTTTCTTCAAATACTTTTTCTCCCCTCCCTTTTTCGCCCCTCCCCCCACCACCCCAGGACTGTATCTAGTCAGTTATTCATGTAGTTGGTTGCTTGAAGTTGGCCCACAAAGAAGAACTGACATTTTCATTTGGGAGGTAATCCTTTTTCCCTGTGTGTTTTATTTTGGATAGTTTTTATTGCTGTGCCTTTAAATTCAGTATCTTTTAAAAAATCTAATCTGCTGTCCACCTCACCCAATATATTTTCCATCTTAGATATTGTGGTTTTCATCTCTAGAATCTTGGTTTGAGTCTTTTTTGTATGTTGTAATTTCTGCTTAGCTTTTTGAGCATATGAAATACAGCTCTAATAACAGTTTTTAGTGTCTTTCTCTGCTAATCCTAACATGCTGATTTCTGTTGATTGATTTTTCTTTTTAGTATGGATGTCTTTTTCTGCCTCTTAGCATTTCTAATAATCTCTGACTAGATACCTGACATTTTGAAGTTTACATTGTTGGATACCAGATCATTTTGTATTCCTTTCAGTCTTGAGATTTGTTTTAGAATGCAGTTAAATTACTTGGAAACACTTTGATCCTTTCAGCTCTTTCTTTTATGATGTGTTAAGTGGATTTGTCACAAGGCTGTCTGGATAAATTATTCTCTACTCCTGAGGCAGGATCTTTTTCATACTCAGTACCCTTGTTATGTGTTTTTATAGTGTGTAAAGAAGGACACTGTGGCCCAGCATGAGTGCCACTAATTCTTTCCGAAGCCACACAGAAGGAGGAAATCCTTTTGGATGGTTCTTTTCCCAGTCTCAGGAGTTTCCTTCCACATGTTCCCTGATCAGTACCCTACTGCATCTTGAGGGGAGCCTTCTGCAGACCTCCAGGATTCTCTCCTGCCTGGTACCCTGTCCAGTGAACTTCAGCTGTCCTGGTCTCCCTGGACTGTCAGCCACAGGACGTCTCTGTGCCCCACCTCACTGTAATCTCTGTATTATAACATGGAGATTCTCTTAAAACAAGGACTCCTCATTGTTTTCTGAATCTCAGAATTTCTGCCTTTTTGTTGTCTGATGTCTAATATCTTGAGAATTGTTTATTTTCCCCTTAGGTTATTTCAGTTGGGAAGCTAAATTCAGCCCCTTCTTCTCCAATTTGGAAGGAAGAGAATCTGCCCAAAGGTTTTGACAGATGAATAAACCACTTGGCATATGAACTCTTACATGATTTTTTTTTTCCTTAAATGACTTTTTTTCCAACAGATTTTTATTAGTGTTTTAAATTCTTTTCATGATAAATGTCTTGATCTAAGTATATTTTCTGTTACCTTTACAGCTTGCCTCTGAAGCTTGATTTGCTAGATAGTCCAGACTTACTGGAAACAACCATTAATGAGGTAGCTGGGGCACCTGACACCATGGACACCTCCCAAGCCCCAGGTGAAGTGAGCACAGCCACCAGGCAGGCTGGGTTAGAGGGACCTGAAGGTGAGTGCAGGAGTGAGTAAATGTTCTGTGTGATATCAGTGACAGTAGTCTATGTCTTTTGAAATGAGCTGTTTGTCAGTCACTTCAAGAGTATTTTATGCAGCAGCAGTTGAATTTGAAATTTTAATGTAGAATAGACATTAAACATAATTTAAACATAAAACATAATTTAATTTAAACATTAAACATAATTTAAATATTAAACATAATTTAGTGTTATGCCTTCTTGTCTTTTTGGCTTAAGCGTCCATTGAAATGTTTAAGATCACATAACTGATACCATTAAACATTTGTGTCATTTATAAGTCATTAAACATTTTTTAATTTTCAAATTTTCTTTTTGTTTCTTGAGTGAAAATCAAGAGAAAAATGTTTCCTTAGAGATTATCTAGGGCACAGGATTGAACAAATGTTTGGACATTCCTTTAGTGCATAGGAAATATTTTGTTATTAATGAGAGCTGTTGTTGCCCAGACCCACAAAAATAAATAATCAAGAAAGAATGCTGCTCTCCTTAACTTTTTAAAAGGTTAAAAGGAAATAAGAAATTGCACATATTTCTATCTATTTGTGAGTTTGGTTTGATATTAAAACATAACTGTCTTTAAACAAAAGCTTTCTGTTGAATTTCAGTGTAAGTGTGATCATTTAAAAGCAGCTTATGTTTACATGGCTCTTGGCAATTTTGATTTCTTTTTCTAAAATTAAGCACCGTCTTTTAAACAACTTATAGAAAATTGCCAGTGAGTATGCTGTTCTCTCTGAAGAGTGTAAAATACAGCAGTAGGATTTAGTAATTTAGAAAGATGTGATGAAAAATTTCACAGTGCTTCTGGTTCATAGAACATGCTGAATTACTGCTGGTAGTGGGCTTTCCTGGTGGCTCAGAGGTTAAAGCATCTGCCAGCAATGCGGGAGACCTGGGTTCTATCCCTGGGTCAGGAAGATCCCCTGGAGAAGGAAATGGCAACCCACTCCAGTATTCTTGCCTGGAGAATCCCATGGATGGAGGAGCCTGGTGGGCTACAGTCCACGGGGTCACAAAAGAGTTGGACACGACTCAGCAGCTTGACTTTCACTTTCAGTTGGTTTAAAAAATCTGTTCTTTTGTTCCTGAAGTAACTACTACAAATGCACTGTTAAATGTTTTGGCATGTTATATATTATGTTTTTATTGACAGCTACCATATTTAAATTGTTTTTCTGAGTCTGAGGTCTGGGAAACATAAATTCAGTTCAGTTCAGTTCAGTTGCTCAATCATGTCCAACTCTTTGCGACCCCATGAATTGCAGCACGCCAGGCCTCCCTGTTCATTGCCAACTCCCAGAGTTCACTCAAACTCAAGTCCATCGAGTCGGTGATGCCATCCAGCCATCTCATCCTGTGTCGTCCCCTTCTCCTCCTGCCCCCAATCCCTCCCAGCATCAGAATCTTTTCCAGTGAGTCAACTCTTCGCATGAGGTGGCCAAAGTACTGGAGTTTCAGCTTTAGCATCATTCCTTCCAAAGAACACCCAGGACTGACCTCCTTTAGAATGGACTGGTTGGATCTCCTTGCAGTCCAAGGGACTCTCAAGAGTCTTCTCCAATACCATAGTTCAAAAACATCAGTTCTTTGGCGCTCAGCTTTCTTTACAGTCCAACTCTCACATCCATACATGACCACTGGAAAAAAACCATAGCCTTGACTAGACGGACCTTTGTTGGCAAAGTAATGTCTCTGCTTTTGAATATGCTGCCTAGGTTGGTCATAACTTTCCTTCCAAGGAGTAAGCGTCTTTTAATTTCATGGCTGCAGTCACCATCTGCATAGATTTTGGAGCCCCCAAAAATAAAGTCTGACACTGTTTCCACTGTTTCCCCATCTATTTCCCATGAAGTGATGGGACCAGATGCCATGATCTTAGTTTTCTGAATGTTCAGCTTTAAGCCAACTTTTTCACTCTCCACTTTTACTTTCATCAAGAGACTTTTTAGTTCCTCCTCACTTTCTGCCATAAGGGTGGTGTCAAACATAAATTAGCTTTGATTTATTCATAATTTCAGAATGATGTTCTAATTTGATTTTTTAAAAGTAAGAGTTATCGGGTTAAGAAAACATCTCTGTTACTCAGAGCACCTTGTTTTATTTTACTTTGCAAATATTGTGCTTTTTTGCAAAATGACAGTTTGTGGCAACCGTATATTGTCAGGTAATGGGTAGCATTTTTTAGCAATAAAGTATTTTTTAACTAAAGTATGCACATTATTTTTTTAAACATAATGCTATTGCATGTTTAATAAGTAGACTACAATATAGTACAAACATAACTTACATGCACTGGGAAACCAGGCAATTCACATGACTCACTTCACTGTGGTGATCCAGAGCTGAACCCACAGTATCTCCAACGAATGCCAATATTTCTCATGTACTTTTTTTGCAGCAATTGTTTTTGGTTATTTTCCAGTTTTCACAGCCTTGCTCTGGACTCTGTCTCTTGTTAGAAATAGTCACTCTTTGTCACTAGAAAGATGTGATATGTAACAGATAGAGGCCATCAGTGTTTAGATCCAGCCAGAAGTAAGACTAGCTTAATGTGAAGTATTTTCGGGATTAAAATAAAAAGTCTCCTTTATAGAATGGCAACATTGATTCTATTTTCATTTTATGTCTGTCCATTGTATGTATTAAAAGATGCTTAAATTAAAATTTTAATTTAATTAATTAATTTGGAAGAAAATCTGTGACAAACTGAGATAGCATATTAAAAAACTGAGACATTACTTTGCCGACAAAGGTCTGTCTAGTCAAAGCTATGAATTTTCCAGTAGTCATGTATAGATGCAAGAGTTGGACCGTAAAGAAGACTGAACACCAGAAAATTGATGCTTTTGAGCTGTGGTGTTGGAGAAGACTCTTGAGAGTCCCTAGGACTGTAGGTAGATCAAATCAGTCAATCCTAAAGGAAATCAATCCTGACCATTCATTGGAAGGACTGATGCTGAAGTTGAAGCTCCAACACTTTGGCCACCTGATGCAAAGAGTCAACTCATTAGAAAAGACTCTCATGCTGGGAAAGATTGAAGGCGGGAGGAGAAGGGGACAATAGAGGATGAGATGGTTCGATGGCAACACTGAGTCAGTGAACATGAGTTTGAGCAAGCTCCAGAAGATGGTGAAGGACAGGGAAGCCTAGTGTGCTGCAGTCCATGGGGTTGCAAAGAGTTGGACACCACGAAGCAACTGAATAACAACAACAGTTATCTGGATTTGAAAAGTGTTTAAAATTCTTTCAGCACTGCAGTAGTGTTGTATGAACAATCAACGTTTATTTAATACATACTTTCTAGGAGATTATATTGATTTTGAGGAATTTGGTAGAACAAACTAAGGATGCTTAGAAAGGACAAGACCAAATGAGACTTAATAGTTTCAAATACTCAGAAGCCTTTTATATCAGGGAATTTATGTCACTTTCTTACTGAATCTTCAATCAGCAGTTTGAAAATATAGCAAAGCCAAATTGAAATGAGTTTAGGGAAGAATCTTTTAAACTGTTCTTGCCATATATCAGACATAGATATCTTACAGTGAGTGGGCTCCATTACAGAAACTATTCAGGCAGCGCTTAAATACTGTTGGAAGTTATGACAGAAGAAATTCTTGAATCATGTAGGGGTTTCATTAGTAAGACTTATCCAGTTGAGACTCAGAACATTTGCTCAGTGTCAATCAATGAAGCTAGAGCATTTTGATATTAAGAATTAAGGTCTTATACCAAGATATGAATCTTGGTGTCCAATTTATTCTATATTTTCTTTTGGTGATGATGTCAAAACCCTGATTGACTTAGGTAAATAGTTAATAAATAGTAACATAAGAAAGAAAAGCATTTAGCCTACAGTCTCAGGATATTTCTCAGCCAAACAGAAATAGTAGAATAAGCTTTATTTTAACCAGTTCTCCCTCACCAGCACAAGCCAGCAGTATTAATTTAACAGCATAAGCTGAAGTGTTGTGGTCCCAGCATCATCATGTTAAAATTTAGTGTCAAATCATTTGAAGCATAAGAAAAGCAAGAGGTGGCAATTAAGTAAGAAAATGAATATGGAAGACTTTGTGATTAATGTTGAATTAGTGATTCTGTTTTGATTGTACATTAAAATCACCTAGAGGGTTTTAAAAACTACAAGTGCCACTCAAAGCTGGTGCACTGGGAGAACCCTGAGGGATGGGATGGGGAGGGAAATGGAAGGAGGGGTTCAGGGTGGGGGACACATGTACACACCCATGGCTGATTCATGTCAATGTATGGCAAAAAACACTACAGTATTGTGAAATAATTAGCCTTCAATTAAAAAAAAAAAAAAAAAAAAACTCCTAGTGCCATAAAACTGCCTTCAGAAATCTGATATTGTTATTCTAGGGTCAGCTCTGGGATCAGTGTATCTTAAAAGTTCCCAACCTGATTCTAATGTGTAGCCAAGGGCCAGATTTACAGAGTTAATTGATGAACACTTTAGAAGATCTCTCTGACTGAGAGGAAATGACTTCATAGTTTTCCCTCCTTTCTTCTCCTTGATTGCTTAGAAATTATTTAGCATTCAGTAGCTTTTTTGGTTATTTGGACAATGTATAAATTCAAATTCCTACCAAATTGATTCCTGCACAATAAGAACACCTAACAGTTGTTAGTGGAAATAGAATTCATTGTATTTAATGTATCATCTTTTCAGTGGTTGGAGGATTTTACTTGTATTGTACAGCCTGGTTGCAGGTAGTGAAGATAAGATGCTTGTCCTGCATCACACCTGACTGGTGTCACCAGTATGTGATAGGTTGAGTCAGTGAGTTAATAAATGTGTGTTCTTCATCAGTTTAGTTTTAGGCCCCATACAGTCAGGAAACAAGGAGAAGAAACAGCTAGGTGCTAAGGTTTTGCAGGAGGAGCTTGGGTTGTACTTAGGAAGGAAGGGTGGTGTCACAGGTGCTCTGTGCCTTTTCTTTGAATCTTTTAGCTGGTGAGCTAGCTTAACCCCTCGTGCCATGGAGAGTCTACATCGAGTGGCATTTTAGGAGCAGAGCAGATACAGGAAATGTTCCTGTTTAGGTTAACTCTTACTCAAATCAATGGTGAGTTTCCTGGTTATAGAAGGAATGTCTGGTCCAAGGTGATACGGATTATTACCTTTTATTGATGGTAACTGGTATTGAGGGGAGGCAGTGAAGAAAGCCTGAGTCTGTACACTTACAAGCTGTGACAGCATGGCAGACTAAGTGGCTATTTTCCTTTTTTGTTTTCCTCCAGCATTCATAGATGCCTCAGAGAAGCTCAAACACCTTGAAATGGAAAACAGTCCTGTGCCAGCTCCTCACCCTAACGTGGATGTTAATATTAACAACCAGGTATTCAGAGATCTCCTTTGCATGCCTGTCGTACAGCCCCAGACTTCCCAGAAATGTTTTCCATCCAAAGCTAATACTTTTTCTTTTCTTTCACTGGGAAATCTATCTGTGCCGAAGTCTTAAAACTTGTTATATAATTTTAAAAGGTGAAATTTGTAGATATTTAGGAGGAAACTTTGGAGAAGGAAATGGCAACCCACTCCAGTATTCTTGCCTGGAAAAGTCCATGGATGGAGGAGCTTGGTGGGCTGCAATCCATGGAATCGCAAAGAATCGGACACGGCTGAGCGACTTCACTTTCACTTTCACTATGAAGGCAATGGCACCCCACTCCCGTACTCTTGCCTGGAAAATCCCATGGGCAGAGGAGCCTGGTGGGCTGCAGTCCATGGGGTCGCTAGGAGTCGGGCACGACTGAGCGACTTCCCTTTCACTTTTCACTTTCACACATTGGAGAAGGAAATGGCAACCCACTCCAGTGTTCTTGCCTGGAGAATCCCAGGAATGGGGGAGCCTGGTGGGCTGCCGTCTATGGGGTCGCACAGAGTCGGACACGACTGAAGTGACTTAGCAGTAGCAGGAGAAAACTTGGACAGCAATGTTAAGAATTATAAGGTCATCTCATGTTTTTTCTTTAGATTCAGCCCATCCCTTCTCTAATTATGTTCAGTGAGTCTTGATTTAGTTGAAAAAATTAATTGAAAGCCTTTTAAATTGTAAACAGATTTGTTTGGAAGGGAACTGCTCTGTAATAACTGAGGATGAGATGCTAAAGCATCATCCCTCATACCATTCACCATCCTGTCCTCTTGGAATCTTTAGGCATGTTGTGGGGTGACATACCAGTTAAACCAATTAAACCTCAGTTAACTATTTGTAATTAAATTTTTTTATTATTTCTACATTAAATAACTTATAGCAGTAACTATAGTGGGAATAGGATAAAAATAATTGTCCCCAATAATGGAAGAGTGAATTTTAGGTAATAATCTGGAGACAGCGTTTTATTTTTTTCCTATATCTAGGCAATAGATAACAAAGACCTGCTGAATGAATTTTGTTTTGGCTTGATTTTAAAGAGGAAAAAGGAACATCTGACTTGCAGTTCTCTTTCATCCTTGGATAACTAGCTGGACTTCTTCAGAGACCAGTATGGAGCACAGAGTGACTTTCTTCTTTCCTTCATAGTCATTGTATAACTATGTCCTTTATAATGTGTCTCTTTTTTTTTCCATCCTATTACATTTTTCATTGAAATGTCTTTTAGAAGCTGATTCAATTTCAGAAAGCCTTTCCGTTTTTGACCCCTCAGTAATTCTCAATTATATGGTCTCTTTCCTTCACATTGTCAGTTTTTCTACTGTCTTTGCAAGGTAGGGGAATGCAGGGTCAAAGTCAGAGGGTTAACTGAAAGCTTTCAATGAAAGCTTAGGTGGTTGACAGTTTGATAAAAATTTAGTGGAGGCCTGGAGTGATCCTGAAGAAGATTAAGGCCCAGTAAATCCTGACAGGGAGTTGAAGGGTAATTGTTGCCCAGGAAATTCATTGAGCGGCTGCTTGTTTTTTGGCAATATTCACTGCATATTTACCAGAGGATCTATTAGATTAGTTATGAAACCTTGGAAGAGTAAGTATAAGTGTGGGTTCAAGACAGGAAAGGGAATATGAGAGAGGGTTAGGTGAAGGATGGTGTGCCATGAAGTTTTTGGGGCTCACATAGCTAGGAAGATAATAGCTAATATTTGGTGAGGGCTTACTCTATGTCAGGCAGAAATAATAAGAAAGAATTCATTGCTATACTGACAAATAAGAGATGTCAGACTACCCTACCTCAGCTCTTCAACTAGTGCTGTGTACAGGTTTGTCGACTGGAAAAAAAAAAAAAAAGCACAACCTAAAAGTTGAGAGTTATGTGTTATCTGACAGACATTCTTAGGACTTCAAGCTTGGGAGACAATATCTCAAATAACCCTGAGAGACTGCTTCAAAGAGGGGAGGAGGAGCCCGGATTCATAAGAGTTTTTGCAACAAAGACCTGGTCATAATCATCAAAAGATTAGTGTTAATAAAAGAAAACCAGCTATCTCACATTAAGGAATTTAGTACTTTTCTATGTATTGATGTTCAGTCTCTTAAGTCATGTCTAACTCTTTGTCACCCCATGAATTGCAGCACACCAGTCTTCCTTGTTCTTCAGTGCCTCCTGGAGTTTACTCAAACTAATGTCCATTGAGTTGGTGATGCCATCCAACCATCTCATCCTCTGTCGCCCGCTTCTCCTCTTGCCCTCAGGATCTTCTTTAGTGACTCAGCTCTTCACATCACATGGCCAAAGTATTGGAGCTTCATCTTCATCAGTCCTTCCAATAGTATTCAGGGTTGATTTCCTTTAGGATTAACTGGTTTAATCTCCTTGCAGTCCAAGGGACTGTCAAGAGTCTTCTCCATCACTCAATTTGAAAGCATCAGTTCTTCAGCACTCAGCCTTCTTTAGGGTCCAACTCTTAGATCCATACATGACTATTGTAAAAACCCCAGCTTTGTCTGTACACACCTTTGTTGGCAAAGTGATGTCTCTGCTTTTTAATATGCTGTCTAGGCTTGTCAGAGCTTTTCTTCTAGGGAGCAAGTGTCTTTTAATTTTGTGGCTGCAGTTAACATCCATAGTGATTTTGGAGCTCAAGAAAATAAAATTTGTCACTCCTTACACTTTTCCCCATCTATTTGGCATGAAGTGATAGTACTGGATGCCATGATCTTCGTTTTTTCAATGTTGAATTTTAAGCCAGGTTTTTCACTCTTCTCTTTCACTTTCATCAAGAGGCTCTTTAGTTTCTCTTTGCTTTCTGCCATTAGAGTGGTATCATCTGCATATCTGAGGTTGTTGATATGATCCAGGCAATCTTAATTCCAGCTTGTGAGTCATACATCCCAGCATTTCGCATGATGTACTCTGCATATAAGTTAAATAAACAGGGTTACTATACACAGCCTTGATGTACTCCTTTCCCAATTTTGAACCAATCCATTGACCCTATAGACTGTAGCCTGCCAGGCTTCTCTGTCCATGGAATTCTCAAGGCAAGAATATTGGAGTGGGTTACATTCCCTTCTCCAGGGGAATCTTCCCAACCCAGGGATCAAACCTGGATCTCCTGCATTGCAGGCCAGGGAAGCCCTTGGTTTACTGTGTATAGGAATAGGTGAGAGTCTGGGCTCACTGCAGTCATTCCTGTGATACGCACGTCAGCTGTCTGGGGCTAGCATCGTGAGTGTTCTCAGAAGCACCATCAGGGTGGCTGCAGAGGCTGACTACTACGTGGGCTTCACAGTGGGCTGGTTGGTTGTCTCCATCCTGAGTTCCTTTAGGGCTCACTGTCCAGTGGCTGAAATGTACTGGCTTGATGGCTGCAGCATCCTTTGTTTACCGATACAGCAGCAGTCTCAAGTTGATTCATGTGTTTTCTTATATCTCATGGTGCTGGATCTTAGTTGCAGCACATGGGATCTTTTAGTTACAGCTTGTGGGATCTTTTTCCCTGACCAGGGATTGAACCAGGGCCCTCTGTATTGGGAGTAAGGAGTCTTAGCCCCTGGACCAGCATGGAAGTTCCCTTGATTCATGTTTTATTTATATGACACACTTTTAATCCACTCTGATTTCTCTACCTCTGCCACTAACTGTTAATGTTTGCTTAAGGAATGCAAATTAATCTTAATATCAGCTTTACTAAGTATAGTAATTTTAGGATGAAAAGCCTATTGTAAATAAAATATACTCTAAAGCAAAGTGTCAGATGTTGGATGTTTAGCTCTAAAAATTGGGTAACTGAGAAGCTCTTAGGTTAATGGAATTTTCAGATGGCAGTAAGTGGAAAGTACAGTGTGAAAGGCAAAATCAGGATCTATGAATACTTTGAAAGGCTGGAATCATGGGTTGGATTTAAGACTGTATATCATGACAAGTCTGACACAAATGTAGGGGTTAGGATCAAGAGGTAGAATGTAATAGGTATGTGTAAAAAAAGTTTGTAAACAGTATGAAGTGTAACTGCTGAAACATATCCGTTGTATTAACTGAAAGGGCTTAAAAGGGGAGCTCCAACCATAGTATTAAAAAGGAAGAGAGATAAACATGATTTCGGAAAACTAAAGTGGTTTGAGAAGAGGAGTACAGTGAAGAATCTTGAAGCACAGTTGTAATGAGGCTCAGCAGTCTCAGGAAAGAACACTTCAGTTATCTGAGGAGCTATGATATAACAGGAAGTAAAGTATTGATAACTGGTTTTTTAACAGTCTTGGAGAAGAGCTAAGGTCAGTGAGTGATGAAATTAGGCAGATTTCACCTCAGTGTAAGAAAACACATCCTAACACACCTGGGAATTGAACAGATAGCTAAGAAAGCAGCAGATTCCCTAATGTGGGAAGTTCCTCAGGCTAAGACTGAGGTCAGCCTTTGGATATTTTGGAGGTTGGATGTACTTGGAGGTTGGAGCATTCTTGCCACCTTGGGACACCCTGAATCTTGGGTTCATTGTTGGGATTCTTTCCCTTTCTGGGTGCCTCCTGGTATGGGGAATGTGTTCACAGTGTCTGCCTGATCTGTGTCTTTGGAGTCCTTTAGGGCTTATGCTGTGTCAAGACTTGAAGACTTTTCAGTTACCTTCCTCCTCTTAATTACTTGAGACAATTCCAGAATTTTCTTTATCTTCAAATTTGAAGAATAATTTTTTTTCTTGGTCCTTGATCAGAAAATTTTTAAAATGCTTAAAGTAACAAAATATAAGCTGCATTTGTTAGTGAGGATGGGGACGTGATTAAGGCATGACCTTTAGCAGCTTGTCTTTTTAGTGTAAAGGTTTAAAAGAAAGGCGTGATGACTATGTTCTCTTGACCACAAGTTGGCAGCCTCTTTCATTAAAGGTCAGTAAATATTTCAGTCATAGTAGCCATACAGTCTCTGTCATTGTACTCAACTGTGCCACCATGGCATGACCATGGCCATAGCCATGTGGGCCTGGGCGTAGCCGTGTTCCAGTAGAGTTTACTTACTAAAACAGATGGAGGGCCAGGTGTGACCTGTAGGTTGTCTTTCTCTTTTTGTTGGGAATGTAATACTACAGCAGATTGCTGCCACATGTGACTTGGAATAATCTTTGTCACTTTTAATCTTTTTTTTTTGTACCCAAACCTTAAGAAGGTATAACCAAAAAGTATATCAAAAATAAAAATCTGCACTCTGAAGAAAACAAAGGAGAAAGATGCATTTATTACCTGGATTTTGACCCACGAACCTTAGAACTCAAGACTGTGAACGTAGTAAGTTCTGAGTTGCTGACAAATTTAAGTGTTTTTCATGGGATAAATACAGGAGTTATTTGTTGTTGTTGGCTGATTAGTTGCCGGGTGGTCTTCTTTCTTATTTAGATCAGAGCAGCTGAGTCAGGGGAACAAGGAAGCATAGAGCTGCCATGAACAGACTTGCATGGGGGCTTGGCTGGTGTCCTGTGCCAACCTTTGGGAAGAGTTGTACATCCCCATGAGGTTAGGTTAAGTGTCCTCTGTGTGCCTACATTGGCTGTCTTCATTCTGTCCCTGAAATAAGTGACTCCAAATGTTTCAGTTTGGTTCTATAAGTAGTTAACTTTCTTTCCCTCTACCCTCAATTTGGACACAAAAGTGTGGCAGTTGGTCTGACCCCCCTTTGGGAAATTGAGTCAGTCTTCAGATGTTAGCCACACAAAGGCCACACTTCTCCAGGGATCAGTGAGCTATTGCATATTATGTAAGTAGAAATGATAACTTTTACAAACACAAAGGCTAATACTCTCTAACAGTAATTGCTGTAGGGGGAAAAATAATTTTTCCCTCTACTCCTCTGAGTTGTTGGCTGAGACCTCTGTAACAAAAGAAAGATTAACAAGAGAAAAATAGAAGTTTACTGTTATGTGTACCTCCTGTACAGATGGGAGATACCAGGGGAGAATGAGTAACTCTCAGGCTTAGAATTCCAGCTAAATACCATCTTCAGCTAAAGTCAAACGAAAGAAAAGTGTAGGGGAGGGTTCAAGGAAAAGCAGGGTAAACAGAAGTAAGGCTGCTTATGCAGCTTTGAGTCCTTGCTATTCAACGATAAGAGTTTGAGTTGTTTGCAGGGATGAATGTTGGTCTTTCCTAGTATAAAGGAAGGAGGGACTCCTTTGTAAATTTCTGTGCTGCTTTTAGATAGATAGGAGGACAAAGCTTTTCTTATATCTTGTGCTTCTCAGTTGCCTTCAGCTCAAAATAACATGCCACAAGGTGACATATTTGGGGATGATACATTCTGCTACCCTCACTGCCATGACTTTTTCAGCTGGAACAATAGTTGCTTGCTAAGTGGAACCAGAGATCAAATTGCCAACATCTGCTGGATCATGGAAAAGGCAAGAGAGTTCCAGAAAAACATCTATTTCTGCTTTATTGACTATGCCAAAGCCTTTGACTGTGTGGATCACAATAAACTGTGGGAAATTCTGAAAGAGATGGGAATACCAGACCACCTGACCTGCCTCTTGAGAAATCTATATGCAGGTCAGGAAGCAACAGTTAGAGCTGGACATGGAACAACAGACTGGTTCCAAATAGGAAAAGGAGTACGTCAAGGCTGTATATTGTCACCCTGCTTATTTAACTTATATGCACAGTACATCATGAGAAACGCTGGGCTGGAGGAAGCACAAGCTGGAATCAAGATTGCCGGGAGAAATATCAATAAGCTCAGATATGCAGATGACACGACCCTTATGGCAGAAAGTGAAGAGGAACTAAAAAGTCTCTTGATGAAAGTGAAAGAGGAGAGTGAAAAAGTTGGCTTAAAGCTCAACATTCAGAAAACTAAGATCATGGCATCCGGTCCCATCAATCACTTCATGGGAAATAGATGGGGAAACAGTGGAAACAGTGTCAGACTTTATTTTGGGGGGCTCCAAAATCTATGCAGATGGTGACTGCAGCCATGAAATTAAAAGACGCTTACTCCTTGGAAGGAAAGTTATGACCAACCTAGATAGCATATTCAAAAGCAGAGACATTACTTTGCCAACAAAGGTCCGTCTTGTCAAGGCTATGGTTTTTCCTGTGGTCATGTATGGATGTGAGAGTTGGACTGTGATGAAGGCTGAGCGCCAAAGAATTGATGCTTTTGAACTGTGGTGTTGGAGAAGACTTGAGAGTCCCCTGGACTGCAAGGAGATCCAACCAGTCCATTCTGAAGGAGATCAGCCCTGGGATTTCTTTGGAAGGAATGATGCTAAAGCTGAAACTCCAGTACTTTGGCCACCTCATGCGAAGAGTTGACTCATTGGAAAAGACTCATGCTGGGAGGAATTGGGAGCGGGAGGAGAAGGGGACAACAGAGGATGAGATGGCTGGATGGCATCACTGACTCTATGGATGTGAGTCTGAGTGAACTCCGGGGTTGATGATGGACAGGGAGGCCTGGCGTGCTTCGATTTATGGGGTTGCAAAGAGTTGGACACGAATGAGCGACTGAACTGAACTGAACTGAAGTCTCTTTGGTTGTGTCTGACTCTTTGGGACCCTAAAGACTGTAGCCCACCAGGCTTCTCTGTCCATGGCATTCTCCAGATGAGAATACTGGAGTGGGTTGCCATGCCCTCCTCCAGGGGATCTTACTGACCCAGGGATTGAACCCACATCTCTTGTGTCCCCTGCATTGGCAGGCAGGTTCTTTACCACTAGTGCCAACTGGAAAGCCTGAAACAATAGTTTCTAATATTATACTAATATTGGTGCAGGTGTTTTAAAAAATAATTTTTAAGTCTGGATATCAGGCTATTTAACTGCTGGTATCTTAGAGTTTATTAGTTTATGTAGTAGGCCAGCCCTAAAAATTCACATCCCCTTTGTCATGATCTCAGGGACTCTTCTGGATTCATGTAAATACATTCAGCAGTTTAAGGGGAAGAAACAGTTTATAAAGTGGTTAAAACCTTTGTGTATACTTAGCAAAAATTCAAGGTAAATTGTATTTATTCTTCTAAAGCAGGATTCTTGCAGATCTCAGATCTACCCAAGAATAATTATAAGTTGTGTCTTAAACTCTATGCCACTGAACACATATTCTTTTTTCTTTTATTTATTTTGGCTGCACTGGGTCTTAGTTGCAGTGAGTGAGGGGCTTCTTTCTGGTTTCAGAGCACAAGCTCTAAAGTGCTCATGTTCAGTAGTTGTGGTGCATGGGCTTAGTTGCTCTGTGGCATGTGGAATCTAGTTCCCTGACCAGGGATCGAACCCACATCTTCTGTATTGGACAAGGTGGATTCTTAATCCCTGGACCACCAAGGAAGCTCCTATTCTTGCTTTAATTCAGTTACATATTTTTTAAGAAAGTGGGTCCAAATTTTATTAAATTCTCAAAAAGAGTAAACCATACCAACCTTAAAATAACTGTTTGCATCTTCCCAAAGTTAGAGCTAAAAAGAACTTCACTTTACTTAAAAGGCTTATATAATTTTTTAAAATTTAATAATTTCAATTTTTCTGAGGCATTTAAAGAAGGAGCTCTCAGAAATAAGATCTCTCTGTGTTTTAAAAAAAGTACCGTTGTTCTTTTGAGTTTTACTGCTTACACCAATTCTTTACCTTATGTGTTTGACTGTATAAATGGCCTACCTATGTTTTCTAGCCAAGATTGTTTCAAGAGTGGTTTTGAGTCTGGATCTAATGGCATTCTGGTTCAGAACTTGAAACCAAGTCCTCCTAAAACTGACTTCCCCTGCTGAGTTTGTGATTAATCTATCTAAAAATTGATTCCCTTCCTAATCTTACCCCTTTTCCCCTCAGAATTGAGAAGCATCAAATAAAAAGGAGAATTGGACCCCAAACAGGACTTGTGGAACCATCCCATGTACAAAAAGCGTCTCCACATCCCTGTTTCCTGTTTGTAGGAAAAAGGCGGTAATCTCCTGGGCCTTCCCCATGTTCCAAAGAGCAGAGTCTAGCAGTTAATGTTTAGGACAAGAGTGTCACAGGACTCTGGTTTATTCTGAAGGGATGTGGATAACTCTCTGTGCCTGTCTTTGAGTTGTTCTGCAAAAACTAAGACCGCCCCACCCAGGGGGGGGATGATGACTACATGATGACCACAGGCAGGTAGTCCCCAGACTGGCTGGAGCCAGGAGATTGAGGTTCTCAAGACATCACCCTGTTACCTCATCACCAACCAATCAGAGGGCTTCCCCATTGGCTCAGACGGTAAAGAATCCGCCTGCAATGTGGGACACCTGGGTTTGATCCCTGGGTTGGGAAAATCCCCTGGAGGAGAGCATGGCAACCCATGCCAGTATTCTTGCCTGGAGAATCCCACAGACAGAGGAGACTGGTGGGCTATCATCCGTAGGGTTGCAAACAGTTGGACATGACTAAGCAACTAAGCACAACCAATCAGAAGAACGTCCACAGGCTGATCACACTTCCTGGACCCTATCCCCTCACACCATCTTTAAAGACCTTTGCCAGAAAGCCATTAGGGAGTTCTGGTCTCTTGTACGTGAATTGCGTGTTCTCCTTTCTTGGTGCCCTGCAAATAAACCCCTAGTTTTCTACAAACTCCTGCTGTCAGTTTGGCTTTCTGCGCTGCAGGCACATGAGCCCTGGCTCGTTAACAAACTGAAGTAGACTTTGGATCCACTTTAACCTGACATTAACTCCTAACTAAGCTGATTCTGACAGTGAGGACTGCTCTGCAGGAGAGTTTGAGCATCTGTTCTTGTTAGAACAGGTCTAACTTGGGATGTTTAGGAATCAGGGTGTCTTTTAAATTATTTTGGTCTTCTGTTTGCACATTTTGGCCATCCAAGGCAGATATATCAACAGCATAGTAACTGGATATTGTTGAATTTGCATCCTATAATAAAACTATATGAAAATATTTTATAGCTATTACACTGAACTTGTATTTCAGTAATCTTTCTTTTATATATATGGAAGGTAATTGTACAAAATACAGATTTTATTTATGTTTATTTCTGGGTTTTTTTGGTCATGCCATGCAACTTGCAGGATCTTAGTTCCCCAGTCAAAGATTGAATCTGAGCCCTGGCTGAAAGTGCTGAGTGCTAACCACTGGACTGCCTGGGAATTCCCCACAAAATGTAGATTTTAAAAAGCAAGAAATTATAAAACTTCCATTATCCCAGTCCTAAGAGATAACTACAGTTAACATTTTAAAGATACGTACTTCCGGCCATTGATATGTGATAAATATTTTTAATTAAAAATGCAATAATATTGTTCTGTAGCTAATCAGTTGTAATCTCTTTATTTCAATAACACATTATCATTAATAGTTAAATGGCATGCATAGGTCAACGTTGTGTTTACTCAGTCTCCTATTAGACATTTCACTAATTTTCACTGTCATAATCAGTGTTGTGATAAACAGTCTTATAAATAAATATCCTGCATTATCTTTGATTATTTTCCTAGGAAGTAGAAGTGTTAGGTTCAGGAATTCCCTGGTGGTCCAGTGGTTAGTATTCACTTCTTTCACTGCTGAGGGCCCATGTTCAATCCCTGATCCGGGAGCTAAGATCCTTCAAAAACCACTCGGCATGACAGAAGTGTTAAGTTAAATTTCAGAAATAATTTTAAAGCCTTTGGTACTTTTGCAAAATTGCCTTCAGAAAGATGGTAACAGTCACAGGTACTTTTGTGATGTGTGCATTGAATCCTTGATTTTTAATATAGGCAGGAAGAGAAATATCTGCCTAGGTCTGTGGCAGGTTGCTTTGAGATGCTGTGACATGCAAATATAAATGTTGAGCAAATAATACAAAATCTGCAATGAAATTCTCTCTGAAAAGAAAATTTCAATACATTTGAACTAGCCATTCTTGTTGTTCAGTCACTCAGTCATATCCAACTCTGAAGCCCCATGGACTACAGCATGCCAGGCTTTCCTGTCCTTCACCATCTCCCAGAGCTTGCTCAGACTCATGTCCATTGAGTCGGTGATGCCATCCAGCCATCTCATCTTTTGTCCTCTGTGGGCTTCCCTGGTGGCTCAGACAGTAAAGAATCCTCCTAGAATGTGGGAGACCTAGGTTTGATATTTGGGATGGGAAGATCCCTGGAGGAGGAAGGGAGGAATCCTCTTGGACAGAGGATCCTGGCAGTATACAGTCCATAGGGTCACAAAGAGTCAGACACAACTGAGTGATTGAACTAGCTACGCTATGCTATTTTTCCTGCTTTCATCAGTCATGTCCAGTTGTTTGCGACCCCATGGACTGTAGCACACCAGTCTTCCCTGTCCACCACCAACTCCCAGAGCTTGCTCAAACTCCTGTCCATTGCGTAGGTGATGCCATCCAACCGTCTCATCCTGTCATCCCTTCTTCTCCTGCCATCAGTCTTTCTCAGCATCAGGGTCTTTTCTAATGAGTCAGTTCTTCTCATCAGGTGACCAAAGTATTGGAGCTTCAGCTTCAGCATCAGTCCTTCCAATGAATATTCAGGACTGATTTCCTTTAGGATTGACTGGTTATATCTCCTTGCAATCCAAGGGACTCTCAAGAGTCTTCTCCAATACCAAAGTTCAAAGCATCAATTCTTCAGCGCTCAGCTTTCTTTATGGTCCAACTCTCACATCCATACATGACTACTAGAAAAACCATAGTTTGAGTATATGGAACTTTGTTGGTACAGTAATGTCTCTGTTTTAATATGCTATCTATGTTGGTCATAGCTTTTCTTCCAAGGAACATGCGTCTTTTAGTTTCATGACTGCAGTCACCGTCTGCAAGGATTTTGGAGCATAAGAAAATAGTCTTTCACTGTTTCCATTGTTTCACCATCTATTTGCCAAGAAGCGATGGGACCTGATGCCATGATCTTAGTTTTCTGAATGTTGAATTTTAAGCCAGCTTTTTCACTCTCCTCTTCGACTTGCATCAAGAGGCCCTTTAGTTCCTCTTCGCTGTCTGCCATAAGGGTGGTGTCATCTGCATATCTAAGGTTATTAATATTTCTCCCAGCAGTCTTGATTCCAGCTTGTGAGTCATACAGCCCAGCATTTCACAGGATATACTCTGCGTGTTAAGTTAAATAAGCAGGGTGACAATATACAGCCTTCTTGTACTTGTTGCCCAATTTGGAAACAGTCTGTTGTTTCATGTCTGGTTCTAACTGTTGCTTCTTGACCTGCATACTAATTTCTCAGGAGGCAGGTTAAGTGGTCTTGTATTCCCATCTCCTTAACAGTTTTCCACTGTTTGTTGTGATCTACACAGTCAAAGGCTTTAGCATAGTCAGTGAAGCAGAATGTTTCATGTTCCAGATTTTTTTCTGGAATTCTCTTTGCTATTTCTGTGATCCAACGGATGTTGGCAATTTGATCTCTGGTTCCTCTTCCTTTCCTAAATCCAGCTTGAAATCTGAAAGTTCTTGGTTCACATACTATTGAAACTTAACTTGGAAAATTTTCAGCGTTACTTTGCTAGCATGTGAAATGAGTGCAGTTGTGCAATAGGGTGAACATTCTTTGGCATTGCCTTTCTTTGGGATTGGAATGAAACCTGACCTTTTCCAGTCCTGTGACCACTGCTGAGTTTTTCAAATTTGCTGGCATGTTGAGTGCAACACTTTCATAGCATCATCTTTTAGGATTTGAAATAGATCAGCTGGAATTCCATCACCTCCACTAGCTTTGTTTTTAGTGATGCTTCCTAAGGTCCACTTGACTTTGCACTCTAGGATGTCTGGCTCTAGGTGAGTGATCACACCATCATGGTTATCTGGATCATTAAGATCTTTTTTGTATAGTTCTGTGTATTCTTGTCACCTTTTCTTAATATCTTCTGCTTCTGTTATGTCCATGGTGTTTCTGTCTTTCTGTGCCCATCTTTGCATGAAATGTTCCCTTGCTATCTCTAATTTTCTTGAAGATATCTCTAGTCTTTCCCATTGTATTGTTTTCCTGTATTTCTTTCCATTGATCATTGAGGAAGGCTTTCTTAGCTCTCCTTGCTATTCTTTGGAATTCTACATTCAGATAGATATATATTTCCTTTTCTCCTTTGCCTTTTGCTTCTCTTCTTTTCTCAGCTATTTTTAGGTCTCCTCAGACAATTATTTTGCCTTTTTGCATTTCTTTTTCTTGGGGATGGTTTTGATCACCACCTCCTGTACCATGTAACAAACCTCCATCCATAGTTCTTCAAGCACTCTGTCAGATACAGTCCCTTGCATCTATTTGTCACTTCCACTGTATCATCATAAGAGATTTGATTTAGGTTTAGTGGTTTTCCCTACTTTCTTCAATTAGTCTGAATTTTGCAATAAGGAGTTCATGATCTGAGCCACAGTCGGCTCCTGGTCTTATTTTTTGCTGACTGTATAGAGCTTCTCCATCTATGGCTGCAAAGAATATAATCAATCTGATTTTGGTATTGACTATCTGATGATATCCATTTGTAAAGTCATCTTTTGTGTTGTTAGAAGAGGGCATTTGCTATGACCAGTGCATTCTCTTGGCAAAACTCTGTTAGCCTTTGCCCTGCTTCATTTTGTACTCCACAGCCAAACTTGCCTGTTAGTCCAGGTATCTCTTGACTTCCTACTTTTGCATTTCATTCCCCTGTGATGAAAAGGACATCTTTTTTTGGTGTTAGTTCTAGAAGGTCTTCTAGGTCTACATAGAACCTATCAACTTCAGCTTTTTTGGCATTTGTGGTTGGGGCATAGACTTGGATTACTGTGATACTGAATGGTTTGCCTTGGAAATGAATACAGATCATTCTGTCATTTTTGAAATTGCACCCAAGTACTGCATTTCGGACTCTTGTTGACTATAAAGGCTACTCCATTTCTTCTAAGGGATTCTTGCCCACAGTAGTAGGCAAGTAGTGGTCATCTGAATTAAATTCACCCATTCAGGTCCATTTTAGTTCACTGATTCCTAAAATGTCAGTGTTCACTCTTGCCATCTCCTGTTTGACCACTTCCAATAAACTTTAATGTGTGGACCTAACATTCCTGGCCCCTTATTGAGGTATAATTGACAAAATTTAAATACATTTAAAATGTGCCATTTAATAAATTGATACAAGTATACATTGTGAAATGATTCCTACAGTCAGATTGATAGTTAACACATCCTCACCTCACTTTTGGACACAACTGAGCGACTTCACTTTCACTTTTCACTTTCATGCATTGGAGAAGGAAATGGCAACCCACTCCAGTGTTCTTGCCTGGAGAATCCCAGGGACGGGGGAGCCTGGTGGGCTGCCATCTGTGGGGTCGCACAGAGTCGGACACGACTGAAGCGACTTAGCAGCAGCAGCAGCACCTCACTTTAGTTAGTTTTCTTTTTGTTTGTTTTTTTGTGAGAACGCTTGAGATCTACTCTCAGCACATTTCAAGTACAAAAAACAGTGTAATTAACTTTAGTCACCATCCTATACATTGGGTCCTCAGGATCAGATAACTTTTACCAGCCTCCCCCTATTTCTCCACCCCTAGTCTCTGGCAACCATTCTACTCTCTGAGTTGGATTTTTTTTAAGAGTCCACATTTAAGTAATACCATGAAGTATTTGTTTTCTCTATCTGACTTAGTTCACTTAGCATAATTCCTTCTAGCTTTGTCTGTGTTGTTGAAAATGGCAGGATTTCCTTCTTTTTAAAGGTGGAACAATATTTCATTGTGTATGTATATTTATGTGTGTGTGTCTGTGCATTTTACATCTTCTGTATCCTTTCATCTGTTGATGGACATTTAGGTTGTTTCCATGTCTTGGCTGCTGTGCATAATGCTGCAGTGAACATGGGGGTGCAGATACCTATTTGGGATCATGAATTTATTTCCTTTGGATGTGTACCCAGAAGTGGCGTTGCTGGGTCATATGGTGTGAACTAGTCATGACTGAAAAAGGGTTTTCTTTCAATTACTGGGAACCATTCTGTAGACTTGGAAGATACAGTCTAGTACAAACTAGTGATTCTCAAACTTTTATATATATCAGAGTCACATGGGAAAGCTTGTTAAACATTCAGATTTGGGGATCCCACCCAGAGGCAGGTATGTGGAGACCACACTAAGAAAAACCAGATTAGAATAAGCACATAGTTAAATTTTTTCAAATCTGAACAAGTGGTGCAATATATAATCCTGTATGTTGGCAGATGGCCAGTTTTACAGAACAAAAGCTATATCTGAGGCTAAGAAATGTTTAGAATGAGTTTGTTATTTAGACCAGTGTTAAATGGTAACCATAGTAAGGACAGGGCTTCTCAGGTGTGACTAGTGGTAAAGAACCTGCCTGCCAGTGCAGGAGATGCAGGAGACACAGGTTCAGTCCCTGGGTTGGGAAGATCCCCTGCAAGAGGAAATGACAACCCACTTCGGTATTCTTACCTGGGAAATCCCACGGAGAGAGGAGCCTGGCAGGCTCTGGAGGATCCTCCTCACAGGATCTCAAGGAATTGGATGTGACTGAAGCGACTTAGCACAGCACATAGTAAGGATGATGGTGATGGTGATTGTTATTATTGATTGTCATTTATTTTTAATTAGTTAAAATATCGGCTGTAGTGTAGATAATTAAAATTATTATTTTCTCCCATTTCTTTTCATAGTAATTTATGTTGTTTTAATTATGATCTTCATTCAGTGGACTTGTGCTTTATTTTATCATTTTAGTAAGTTTTTACCTGAGAGTGGCCTCTTTGTGGCCAAATAACTTAAGTCTCAAGCACAGTCATCTACTCAGTAACAGCACTAGGGATCAGCCTGTGTAGGGCCTGACCTAAAATCCAGTTGAAATTAATTACAGCAGATGGCACACATTCTTCATGTGTGGTTTAATTCAGGCATTTTTCCAGGGTGGTATTGTTAGTTATTCAGTTGGCTTAAAGACAACTTAAAGACAAAAGTTGGCTGGATGATTTTCAGGGATCCCTACCTTATTTGTGATTACTGATCTTAGTTCAAAACCTCAAGTAAGAGGTGACTCCTCCTGGAAAAAGATGGCTGCCTGAAACACATGACTCCCTGGTTGTCTGAATAGGAACTTTCATCAGTCCTTTTCTGTTTCCATTTAGTTGAATCCTCTCAGAGTTGCTTACAGTGTGTTTTTAATATCCAGGAGGAAGTGGTGAAGTTAACCGAGAAATGTCTGAATAATGCCATCGACAGCCCAGCGCTGAATACCAGGAGAGTTCCTCCTGACTTGAAGAGTAATATTTTGAAGGCTCAAGTAGAAGCAGTGCAGAAGGTAAGCTGCCTTCACTAGGGTCCCACTGAAGTGGAAGGAGACCCTATGGAACAAAGAACACACACAGATGGTGGACATGAGTGAGCAGGCCAGAGAGGGTAAAACCAGGAAACATACTCAAGGTAGCAAATGCCTTTCCATCTCTAAATTCTAGTCAGAGTAGATTAAGATGGGGCAGTCATGAAGTAAGAAGAATAAAGTTTTTTAAAAGTCAAATTCCTATAGAAGTGAGTCCCTAATCTTTCGTCACTTTTATAGCTGGAAACCCTAGAGTGATTTTAGGTCTTTATCAGTTCACTTTTCCTCCCACCCATCTATCCCAATTCAGCAAAATTATTAGCTAAATAGCTCATTCAGCAAAGTTATTAGTCGTGTTATTAGCAACTGAGCGATGGTTGCAAGACGAAGAGTGGGTTGTGACATCTTGTGAAGGACGCAGTGTGTAGAGACCAGCCCCTAAGAAGTTAATGGCATCCATGCTCTCAAAATTGGCTTTTCCTTGGCCCTCCCACCTGTCAGATGTACCCTCTGTGCTGAAATAGCGCAGAAGCCTGTCTTACTGCATCCTGTTGTCAATAAGGATTTCCCAGTACCTTGTTGAGAAGAGGCTCTTCACCCATCCTGTCCCAGGCACAGGCCTTGAAGAGAACTGGAAGAACTTGAGGAATGTTGCTTGTGTGCTTTCTGTACCTTTCACCCAGATGTAAACATAAAACATAATGTTTACATATAAAAATAATTTGAAATAGGTCAGTACAGGCTCTGGAATTAGACAGCTGGAGTTTGAATCCTGTTTCTTATCTACCACCTACTAGCTTTGTGACTTGGCACATTAGTTTATTTCTCTGAGCCTCAGTTAAATTATGTTTAAAAGGGGGTAATGGTAATACATACCCTAAGGTGGATTGTAAGGATGAAATAAAATAATAAATACGAAGGCCATGGAGTGACTCCTGGCAGGCACATAGTGAGTGTTTAGCAAATGTTGATCCCGATGCTGACACTGCCTCTTGTGGCAGCAGAGGTGGTGGCAGCTGTCGTCACCTGATGTTTCAGTTGTATTTCTGAGTCTATCTTGACTCAAACGAGAGAGAAATAATTTCAATAGCTCTGAATGAAAGCGATTTTATTTTATAGTTTAAAATCATCCTACCAGGGCCTTCACTGTCAAGATTACTGAACACTTAAGGAAGAAATAATAACAATTCTTCATAAGCTCTTGCAGGAAATAGAAGAGCAGGGAGCATGTCCCAGCTCACTTACAAGTCTGGTTTTACCCCGATAACAAAGCCAGAGAGAGATTGTACAGAAAAAAGCTGCTACAGATCGAAAGTCCTAAACAAAATAGAAGCAGATCTTACTCAACAATTAATAAGCAGGGTAGTAACCATGGCCAAGAGTTTATCTTGGGGGAAAAGGTGGTTTATCATTCAAAAACCAGTATAGTTCAACATATTAAAAATTAAGGAAAATTGTCTCCATTTATATGGAAAAGACATTCCACAGAATTTAAGACCTGATCATGATAAATGTTCACAACAAAATAGGAATAGAGTGGAACTTCAGCTTAATAAAGGGTGCCTATGCAAATAATGTACAGCTAGCCTCATACTTCATAGCTAAAGTTAACAACTGACCGTCCCTGTGTGGGCAATAATGGACTGCCTGCAATGCACATGGCTGCTAAGAACATAAAATATTACAGGTACTTTAGAAGAGAATTTGGTAATATATTAAGCATATGCTTTTCGTATGACCCAGCAGTCCCACTCCTAGGTATTTATCCAAGAGAACTGAAAACATAGGTTCATACAGATATTGGTACATGAATGCTTCTGGCATCTTTGTTTGTAACAGGTAAAAACTAGAAGCGATCCAGATGTCCATCAGCAAGGAAACAGATAAACGGGCTATATCTGTAAAGTGCAAAGCTACTCAGTACATAAAAAGGAATGTGTTGATGCATGCAACACCAGGGGTGAACCTCAGAAACATCATGCCTCTCTAAAGAGGGCAGCACAGAAGACAGGTGTTACAAACCCATCTATATGAAGCTATAGTACTGCAGCTAATGAAGCCCACATACCTAGAGCCTGTGCTCCACAAGAGAAGCCACCACAATGAGAAGTCCATGCAGTGCAGCGAAGAGTAGCCCATGGTCAGCAGCTAGAGAAACCCTGCACGCAGCAACAAAAGCCTGCAGGCCAAAAGAAACCAGTACAGATCACGGCTGGCTACGTGTATGGGTTTTTGATGGGATTGCATTGGAAACCTCAAGGGAACATTTAGGGGCAGGGGACATGTTATGTATGTTGATTGTAGTGTTGATTAGGTACCCCTGTATATTTTTCAGAATTCATCATCATACATTTAAAATGTGTGGCATTTTGCTATATGTAAATGATACCTCAATAAAATTAAGGGAAAAACTGACTTCTTCAGGAAGATTTTTTTAGAATTCTCTTCTGAAATATTCAGGGAAAAATAAAAAGCCAAATACATAGCTTAACATCTATTTCTTCTTTTGATAAATTTGAAAAATTCTGGCATTGAATCTTTTTGGATTCTGTGTATATTGACCAACATACAGGTGGTGTCTTAAATCACGGAGACCTGTCTAGTAAAGTGTATGGATTTGCATAGCTATGTATTGAAATGGGCACTTGGTGTATGAGTTCAGGTGTGAATAGGACTGCATTGGGTGCAGTTAACTGATATTTCCATGGATGAGGTGTGATTACCCCTTTCTAGAACAGAAGCAAACTGGTATTTCTATTTTTACTACAAAGGAATATAAATTTCTTCTTACTTTAGTATCATCGATAGAGATTTAATTTTTGTGATTTCCTTTTCTTAGGTTACAAGAGAAGATCGCGTATTAAGTCATAAAAATGCCAGTGTTCAGGATGCTTCCACAGACAGGTAGAGTGTTGGGGAGATGGATACTGATACTCTTTTCCTCTTACCTTTCTTTGGGGGGTACTTTTTTTTTCCCCTCTTTTCAAGTCTGTGACTACATGGTTTCAGAATATCTATTTGAAAGATAGTTTGACTCACTCTTCTATCCATTAATACATAGCTTCTTAAGCCCTACTTGTAGATCATTTGAAGATACTCCTAATTAGTCTTTTTTCATTCTCATTCTTCTTCAGCTGATTGAAACCTTTGAAGATACTTTTAATGTTGTAAGGTACCTGGTGAGGAGTATGTGCAATATCTCTCAGGTGTGGCGGTTGTCTTGGTACCATCCTGTCAACACAGTGGGTTGTTTCTATAAACTTTGTTTCTGTAGGCTCTCATGTGATGCATGCAGGTGTCTTTACAGCCCCCTCTGAGTTCTTTCTGCCTGTCTTTTCTTGTTAACTATTACACCATTTATTTATCTTACTAAATTTCTGCCCCCTGCTCTATGCCAGTTTGTTTCGTTCATCTCCGTGTATCCAGTGTTGTGTGCTTAGTTAGTGCTAAACATTGTTGAGTGAATATTCTGATTAATGCTGTTCAGTTCCAGGTGCTGTTATGAACATAACACTTAAGTGCATGCTTTGTATAGAGGACTTTACAGTTAGTACTCAGCAAACTTACTCACTGGTGATCAGGGTACAACTGGGATTCCAGCTTAACCTTTTAATTAATTCTAATGAATCAATTTTCCCACATCATTTAAAAGTTATTTATTTATTTAGTTTGCTGCATCGGGTCTTAGTTGCAGCATGAGGGATCTTTGTCTTGTTAGGCGGGGTCTTTCAGTGCAGCACATGGACTCACTAGTTGCGGTCCGTGGGCTTCAGTAGTGGCAGCACATGGGTTCAGTTGCCCTGTGGCATGTGGGGTCTTAGTTCCCTAATCAGTGATCAAACCTGAGTCCCCTTCCTTGCAAGGTGGACTCTTTACCACTGGACCACCAGGGAAGTCCCTTGCCCACAACATTTTTAATACTACTGTTATTACTGAAGCCTTTAAGAGGAACCTCATCATAAACTCATCATGAACTTTTTGCAAAGAGGGGAATAATGAAGATGTAACTACCCAGTTGTTTATCAGAAATTTCACCAAAGCTAGAAAGATGTTAGAATATCCAACTTCCAGACTTATTTTTCTTCATGGATGTTGGTGTTTTGATCATCTATTTTCCTTCCAGCATTTGAGATGGATCCTTTAAAGCAGAAATCCCCAACCTTTTTGGTTCCAGGGACTGGTTCCATGGAAGACAATTTTTCCATGAATCAGGGGTAGGGGGGATGGTTTCGGGATGATTCAAGCACATTACATTTATTGTTCACTTTATTTCTATTATTATTACATCAGTTCTGCCTCAGATCATCAGGCATTAGATCCCAGAGGTTGGGGACCCCTGCTTTAAAGAATACTCATGTTCTTATATACTTTTATATATACTTGGATCTGTTTCTGGGTCTTTTCCTTTCCAGTTACTCTTTTTCTTCTCCTTGCCATACTAGACTTTTTAAAAATTGCTATACCCCTTTTCTAAAAGGTAATATTTCAGGCATACAGAAAGCTTTAGAGATTGCATAATACATATCTGTGCACCAGCTGTCAGGCTTTGTCACATTTTCCTATTTTGCTATAGTAGATTTAGATCATTTTTCTTTTATCTTTTTTATAAAGTTATTGTTCCCGTGCATTTATACTTTATAGGTGTGCAATTTAGTGTTTTTAGTACTTTGACAGAGTTGTGCAACCCTTACCACTATTAATTCCATAATACTGTCATCATACCTAAAAGAAGCATTCTCCCCGTATGAGTCACTCTACTTCCTCGTCCAGCACCTGGCTACCACCCATCTGCTTTCTGCCTGTACTCGATTTTCCTGCTTTGGATGGTTCATGTAACTGGAATTGTACAAATATGTACCAATATGTCTGACTTTTTTCATTTAGCATAATGTTTTCAAGGTGTACCCTTGTAGCATGTTTTGGTACTTCATAGCTGAATAATAGTCGATTGTGTAGATATGCCATATTTTGTTTATCCATGTGTCGATGGATATTTCCGTTGTTTGTTGTTTAATCACTAAGTCATGTCCAAGTCTTTTTGCAACCCCATGGACTGTACCTTGCTGGGCTCCTCTGTGCATGGGATTTCCCAGGGTAGAATACTGGAGTGGGTTGCCGTTTCCTTTTCCAGGGGATCTTCCCGACCCAGGGATGGAAGCTGCCTCTCCTGCACTGGCAGGTGAATTCTTTACCACTAAGCCACCTGGGAAGCCCTTGTTATTTCTACTTCGTGGCTATTTTGAATAAGGTGGTTCTTGAACATTTACATACAAAAAATTTGTAGACTTGCTTTTAGTTTTCTTTAATATGTGCCCAGGAGGGTTGTTGCTCAGTCATGTGGTAACTATTTTTAGCTTACTGAAGACCTGCCAAACTATCTTCCAAGGCAGCTGTGGCATTTTCCAGTCCCATCCACAGTGTATGATCATTTCTGTTTCTCAGTATCCTCGCCAGTGTTTATTATTCTCCATTTTAAAAATTATACCCATCCCAGTGAGTATGAACCACAAAACCCTTTGTGGTTTTAATTTTCATTTACCTTAAGAGTAATGATGTTATTGTACGGCAGAAACCAATACAACATCGTAAAGCAATTATCCTCCAATTAAAAAAAAATAATGATATTGAGCATTTTTTCTGCTTTGGAGAAATTTCTGTTCAGATCATTTGTTTTTATAGTAACAGCTTTATTAAGATACAATTCAAATACTATGCAATGCAGGTAACCCATTTACAGTGTACAATTCAGTGGTTTTTGTTTTGATATATCTGAATTTTAAAAAAATTATCATGTTTTTTTATATTCTTTTTTAAAAATTGTATTTATTTTTTATTGAAGGATAATTGCTTTATAATATTGCTTTGGTTTCTGCCATACATCAACATAAATTAGCCATAGATGTACATATGTCTCCTCCCTCTTGACCCTCGCTCCCACCTCCCCTACCCCTCTAGGTTGTTACAGAGCCCTGGTTTGAGTTCCCTGAGTCATACAGCAAATTTCCATTGGCTGTCTATTTTATATGATAGTGTATATGGTTCCATGCTGTTGTCTCCATTTGTCTCATACTCTTCTTCCTCCCTGCCACTCATGTCCATAAGTCTGTTATCCATGTCTACATCTCTATTGCTGCCCTGCCAATAGGTTCATTGGTACCATCTTTCTAGATTCCATATATATGCATTAATATACAATATTTGTTTTTCTCTTTCTGACTTACTTCACTCTGTGTAATAGGCTCTAGGTCCATCCACCTGATTAGAATGGACTCAGATGTGTTCCTTTTTATGGCTGAGTACTATTCCATTGTATTTACGTACCACAGCTTCTTTATCCATTCATCTATTGATGGACATCTGGGTTGCTTCCATGTCCTGCTATTGTAAATAGTGCTGCAGTGAACATTGGGGGTACACATGTCTTTTTGAATTTTGGTTTCCTCAGGTATATGCCTAGAAGTGGTATTGCTGGGTCATATGGTAGTTTTATTCCTAGTTTTTTAAACACTCTCCATCACTTCATGGGAAATAGATGGGAAACAGTGGAAACAGTGTCAGACTTCATTTTTGGGGGCTCCAAAATCACTGCAGATGGTGACTGCAGCCATGAAATTAAAAGACACTTACTCCTTGGAAGGAAAGTTATGACCAACCTTGATAGCATATTCAAAAGCAGAGACATTACTTTGCCAACAAAGGTCCGTCTAGTCAAGGCTATGATTTTTCCTGTGGTCATGTATGGATGTGAGAGTTGGACTGTGAAGAAAGCTGAGTGCTGAAAAATTCATGCTTTTGAACTGTGGTGTTGGAGAAGACTCTTGAGAGTCCCTTGGACTGCAAGGAGATCCAACCAGTCCATTCTGAAGATCAGCCCTGGGATTTCTTTGGAAGGAATGATGCTAAAGCTGAAACTCCAGTACTTTGGCCACCTCATGCAAAGAGTTGACTCATTGGAAAAGACTCTGATGCTGGGAGGGATTGGGGGCAGGAGGAAAAGGGGACAACAGAGGATCAGATGGCTGGATGGCATCACTGACTCAATGGACGTGAGTCTGGGTGAACTCCGGGAGTTGGTGATGGACAGGGAGGCCTGGTGTGCTGCGATTCATGGGGTCGCAAAGAGTCAGACACGACTGAGCGACTGAATTGAACTGAACTGATAACTGTCTTCTGTAGTGGCTGTATCAGTTTACGTTCCCACCGACATTGGAAGATTTATTTATTTATTTTTGGTCTTGTTGGGGGTCTTCATTGCTGCACCTGGGCTCTCTCTAATTGCAGTGAGTGGGGGCTACTCTCTAGTTGTGGTGCACAGACTCCTCACTACATTGGCTTTTTTTTGTTGTAGAGCATGGGCTCAGTAGTTGTGACTCTCAGACTCTAGAACATAGGCTCAATGGTTGTGGCACATGGGCTTTGTTGCTCTGTGGCATGTGGGATCTTCCTGGATCAGGGATCAAACTGGTGTTCCCTACATTTCAAGGCAGATTCCTAACCACTGGACCACCAGAGAAGCCCACGGTTTCTTCATTTTAACTGCCACAGTATATTCATTCTTTTACTAAAGGACAAATGCTTGTTACAAATTAACATTGTACATGTTCTTCCATATACACATATGTCGTAAGAATTTTTTCACCTGCTTTCTGTGTTTTGTAGCAGTCTAAACTACATAGGACTAATCTCTCTTTTTTTATTTTTTTGGTTTGGCCTCAGGATTCTTATTCATTGATTTACAATATTATATTTGTTTTAGGTGTACAATGTAATGATTAAATATTTTTATGGATTATATTCTATTTTTACATTTATTATAAATTATTGGTTATATTTATATTCTTGTAACTTATGTATTTTATACATAGTTCAGTTGCTCAGTCATGTCCAAATCTGCAACCCCATGGACCACAGCACACCAGGCCTCCTGTCCATCACCAACTCCCAGATTTTACCCAAACTCATGTCCATTGAGTCGGTGGTGCCATCCAACGATCTCATCCTCTGTTGTCTCTTTCTCCTCCTGCCTTCAACCTTTCCCAGCATCAGGGTCTTTTCAAATGAGTCAGCTCTTCCCATCAGGTGCCCAAAGTATTGGAGTTTCAGCTTCAACATCAGTCCTTCCAGTGAATACCCAGGACTGATCTCCTTTAGGATGGACTGGTTGGATCTCCTTGCAGTCCAAGGGACTCTCAAGAGTCTTCTCCAGCACTGCAGTTCAAAAGCATCAATTCTTTGGCACTCAGCTTTCTTTATAGCCCAACTCTCACATCCATACATGACTACTGGAAAAACCATAGCCTTGACTAGATGGACCTTTGTTGGCAAAGTAGTGTCTCTGCTTTTTAATATGCTATCTAGGTTGGTCATAACTTTCCTTCCAAAGAGTAAGCGTCTTTTATACATAGTAGTTTCTGCTTATTGATTTCCTAGCACTATCCACCCCCTCCTCACTTAGCTCATTTCACTGGTAACCTCTAGTTCTCTATATCTGCAAATTTGTTTCTGACTTACTTCACTTATATATTCGTTTATTTTTTTAGATTTCACATGTAAGTGATAAAATACAGTATTAGTCTTTCTCTGTCTGACTTATTTCACTAAATGTAATACCCTCTAGGTGCATCCATGTTGTTGCAAATTTTCATTCTTTTTATAGCTGAGTAATATTCCATTACATATATACACACCACATTTTCTTTATCCATTCATCTTGATGAACACTTAGGTCCCTTCTATATCTTAGTTATTGTAAATAACCCTGCTATAAACACTGGGGGGGGGCACATATCTTGTTAAATTAGTGTGTTTTTCCTTCAGATATACACTCAGAATTGCTGGATCATGTAGTAGTTCCATTTTGGTTTTTTTTTGAGGAGCTGCCATACTGTTTTCCATAGTGGCTGCAACAACTTCCATTCCCACCAACAGGGAATTTCCACCAACAGGGAATTCCACATCCCTGTCAGCGTTTGTTCTTTATGTTCTTTTTGGTGATAGCCATGCTGACAGGTGTGTGGTGATGTCTCATTGTGGTTTTGATTTGCATTTCCCTAATGAGCAGCGATGTTGAGCATCTTTTCATGTACCTGTTGTCTATTTGTATATATCTTATTTGGAAAAATGTCTGTCACATCCTATGCCCACTCCCCCCCCCCCCACTCACTTTTAATTGGTTTATTTATTTTTATTAAATATTGAGATGTTTGAACCATTTATGTGTTTTGAGTATTAACCCCATATTGGTCATATCATTTGTAGATATTTTTTTCATTCTGTTATCTTCATTTTGTCAGTGGTTTCCTTTGCACTACAAAAGCTTTTAAGTTTAATTATATCTCATTGTTTATATTGTTGCTTTTGTTTCCTTTGCTTTGAGACAGATCCAAAAAAAGTATTGGTATATTTTATGTCAAAGAGCATTCTGCTTGTATTTTCTACTAGTTTTATGGTTTCTGGTCTTACCTTTATTTTTTAAATCTGTTTTGGGTTTATTTTTGTATATGGCATGAGATGTTCTAATTTCATTTTTACATGCAGCTGTCCAGGTTTCCAGCTGTTGTTATTGAAAAGACTGTCTCTTCCCTACTGTATGTTCTTGCTTCCTTTATTTTGGCTTAATTGACCAAAAGTGCATGGCTTTATTTCTGGGCTCTCTATTCTGTTCCATTGATCTATGTGTCTGTTTTTATGCCAATACTATACTATTTTGATTACTGTAGCTTTATGGTATAGCTTGAAGTCAGGGAGTGTGATTCCTCTAGCTGTATTCTTTTTTTCTTGATTACTTTGGCGATTTGGAGTCCTTCATATAAATTTCCATATAAATTTTATGCCCCAACCACTAATGCCAAAGAAGCTGAAGTTGAACAGTTCTGTGAAGACGTACAAGAGCTTCTAGAACTAAAACCAAAAAAAGATGTTCTTTTGATCATAGGGGAATGGAATGCAAAAGTAGGAAGTCAAGAGATTCCTGGAGTAACAGGCAAGTTTGGCCATGGAGTACAAAATGAAGCAGGGTAAAGACAAACAGTTTTGCAAAGTGAACACACTGGTCATAGCAAACACTCTCTTCCAACATCACAAGAGATGCCTGTACACGTGGACATCACCAGATGGTCAATACTGAAATCAGATTGATCATATTCTTTGCAGCTGAAGATGGAGAAGCACTATACAGTCAGCAAAAACAAGACTGGGAGCTGACTGTGGCTCAGATCATGAAATCCTTATTGGAAAATTCAGACTTAAATTGAAGAAAGTAGGGAAAACCACTAGACCATGCAGGTATGACCTAAATCAAATCCCTTATGATTATACTGTGGAAGAGACAGATAGATTAAAGGGATTAGATCTGACAGAGTGCCTGATGAACTATGGATGGAGGTTCGTAAGATTGTACAGAAGGCAGTCATCAAAACTATCCCCAAGAAGAAGAAATGCAAAAAGGTAGTCTGAGGAGGCCTTACAAATAGCTAAGAAAAGAAGAGAAGCAAAAGGCAAAGGAGAAAATGAAAGATAAACCCATCTGAATGCAGAGTTCCAAAGAACAGCAAGGAGAGATAAGAAAGCCTTCATCAGTGATCAATGCAAAAAAAATAGAGGAAAACAATAAAATGGAAAAGAGTAGAGATCTCTTCAAGAAAATTATAGATACCAAGGGAACATTTTATGCAAAGATGGGCACAATAAAGGACAGAAACGGTATGGGCATAACAGAAGCAGAAGATATTAAGAAGAGGTGATAAGAATATACAGAAGAACTATACAAAAAAGATCTTAATGACCCAGATAAACACAGTGGTATGATCACTCACCTAGAGCCAGACATCCTGGAGTGCAAAGTCAAGTGGACGTTAGGAAACATGACTGTGAACAAAGCTAGTGGAGGTGATGGAATTCCAGCTGATCTATTTCAAATCCTAGAAGATAATGCTGTATAAGTGCTGCACTCAATATGCCAGCAGATTTGGAAAACTCAGCAGTGGCCACAGGACTGGAAAAGGTCAGGTTTCATTCCAATCCCAAAGTCAATGCCAAAGAATGTTCAAACTACCACACAGTTGCACTAATTTCACATTCTTGCAAAGTAATGCTCAAAATTCTCCAAGCTAGGCTTCAACAGTCCTGAACCAAGAATTTCCAGATATTCAAGCTGAATTTAGAAAAGGCAGAGGAACCAGATCCAATGCCAGTACCCATTGGATCATATAAAAAGCAAAAGAATTTCAGAAAAACATCTACTTCTGCTTCATTGACTATGCTAAAGCCTTTGACTGTGTGGATCACAACAAACTGTGGAAAATTCTTAAAGAGATGGGAATACCAGACCATCTTACCTACCTCCTAAGAAACCTGTATACAGATCAAGAAGCAGCAGAACCAGACATGAAACAATGGACTGATTTCAAATTGGGAAAGGAGTACGTCAAGGCTGTTTATTGTCACCCTGCTTATTTAACTTATATGCAGAGTGCATCATGCCTAATGCCAGACTGAATGAAGCAGAAACTGGAATCAAGATTACTGGGAGAAATACCAATAACCTCAGATATGCAGATGATACCACCTTTTTTAATGGCAGAAAACGAAAAGGAACTAAAAGAGCGTCTTGATGAAAGTGAAAGAGGAGAGTGAAAAAGCTGGCTTAAAACTCAACATTCAAAAAGCTAAGATCACATGAAGTCCCATCACTTCATGGCAGGTATATGGGGAAACAGTGGAAACAGTGAGAAGCTTTATTTTCTTGGGCTCCAAAATCACTGCAGATGGTGACTGCAGCCATGAAATTAAAAGATGCTTGCTTCTTGGAAGAAAAGCTATGACCAATGTAGACAGCATATTAAAAAGCAGAGATATTACTTTACTGACAAGTTCTGTATACTCAAAGCTATGGTTTTTCCAGTAGTCATGTGTGGATGTGAGAGTTGGACCATAAAGAAAGCTGAGTGCCGAAGAATTGATGCTTTTGAACTGTGGTGTTCGAGAAGACTCTTGAGAGTCCCTAGGACTGCAAGGAGATCTAATCAGTCCATCCTAAAAGAGATCAGTCCTGAATATTCATTGGAAAGACTGATGCTAAAGCTGAAGTCACCTGATGAAAACTGACTCATTAGAAAAGACCCTGATTCTGAGAAAGATTGAAGGCAGGAGGAGAAGGGGATGAAAGAGGACGAGATGGTTGGATGGCATCACTGACTTGATGGACCTTAGTTTGAGCAAACTCAGAGAGATGGTGAAGAACAGGGAAGACTGGCATAGTGCTACAGGCCATGGGGTTGCAAAGAGTCACACTGAGCAACTGAACAACAACAACAGTATTTCCATCTATATTTTAGGATTACTTGTCCTAGTTCTGTGAAAAGGCCTGATAGGCATTTTGATAGGAATTGCATTAAATCTGTAGATAGCTTTGGATAGTGTGGACATTTGCCAATATTAATTCTTCTAAGACATGAACATGGGATATCTTTCCATTTCTTTGCATCATCTTCAGATTCTTTCATCAGTTTTCAGAATATAGTTTTCAAAATAAGGGTCTTTTACCTCCTTGATTAGGTATTTATTCCTAGATATTTTATTATTATTAGTGCAATTTTAAATGGGATTGTTTTCTTGATATCTCTTTTTGATAGTTTGTGTGTTGAAAAGCAGGACTAATTTCTAATTGAAGAGTTCGTTTTTCTTCTTCCTGAGGAGGCTGCTTGTGACCCCTGTGTCACCTCTGTCAGTCCTCCATGATGTGAACATACCTTTCTCTTCCTAGTGCTGAATTAAATGAGAATACTGTGCCCGTCCGTGGAGACTCTCTGGCTCTGATGCAAACCACACCTGCAGAAAGTGGGTCTGCTCTAAAGGTAACAATCACTGCCACCTTTTAAGGTTTCTCCTCACATTCCGCTGAGTTGAACCTTGGTTATACAGGACATCTGGTGAGTTCTGATGGACACCAGAACTTAAGCTGTGAAAAAAGCACTGAACCTCACTTCTCTAGGGAGAATCCTATTATCAGATCCAAGAGTAGCTCAGGGTTTCTTCATTTTTGAGTTATTTGTTGTTATTTTGTTTTTTTAGATGATCTCTTATTTTTGGTTTTTGTATGCTGACTCTACTTCCCTAGTGTCTGAAACAGAACACTGCACATAGTAGGCAGCAAATAAGTATTGATTGATCAAAAGTAACATTCTGAAATTGTGTTGTGTTATAACCAGCTTATCTCAAATCCTACCTTTGTTGTATCCACTTGTCACACACCCATTGTTGTTTAGTTGCTAACTTGTGTCCCAGTCTTTTTGCAACTCCATGAACTCTCGCCCACCAGGCTCCTCTGTCAGTGGGATTTTTTAGGCAAGAAAACTGGAGTGGTTTCCCATTTCCTTCTCCAGGGGATCTTTCTGACCCAAGGATCAAAGCTGCATCTCCTGCATTGCAGGCGGATTCTTTACCACTGAGTCACCTGGGAAGCCCCACACACCCTTACCAGTTCAGAAATCATAGAAACCCAGTTCATTGCCCTGGGAATGTTTTAATTTGCAATTTAAACAACAAGTTATTTTTGTAAATGAACAGTTCCCATTTGTTCTTGTATTGCATAAGCACATTTATCATAGAAATCTACCTAATATTTTATAAAAAGAAAAAAATTAGCAATTACCTGTATTCCCACTAGTCAAAAAAACTTTGGTGTTTTAAAAAAGGAACCTAAAATATTTTCAATCTGGAGATTCCTTTCTGCTAATTAAAATCCTAAAATGATATATTGACATATTTGATCATTGAAATCATTAGGTGGAACCTCAGATGTGTTTTAGAACAGAGAAGGACATTTGTCCCCCAAATTTATTGCATATTGTGTACCAGGATAGCATGCTAGGCTTTGAAAATTAAAAAATGACTGAAACATGGCCTCTTCTTTCAAACTGCTTTATAGTACACTTGGAGAGAGGATTTTAATATGTTGTGGTAGAGATATGCACAGGCTCTTTCAGGGCTCACCAGGTCACACAGGGTAAGGAGTGGGATAGGAGGAGGGAGCTATGAGAAGGGAGGGACAGTTACTTCATATGTGGGATTAAAATTCAGTTAACACTGAACTGGCGATGTACCATGGCCTGAGGACAGACAGACAGAAATGTATAAATAAAGGGTACACCTTGGGTACTTACTGCTCTTATTTCCAGACTGGAGTTTCATCTTTTGTCCTTTTAACATTCTTCCTATGCATCCCCCCAACACATACACACACATTGCTGTACAGAACTCTGTATAAGGTGCTTCAAATATTGATTAGACAAAAGTATCAGTGTTTATGGGGGAAATTTGCATTATACTCCTTTGTGAACATTAGAGCACCCACACGTGTGAATAAAGAAGCACTGGGAGTTCAGGCCTCTCCTAACTTGCTGGCTCCTTGCTGGCTGAACCTTTTACCTCTATTCTCTAGTTCAAGAGCTGAGAGCCAGGACAGTCCTAAACCCTACCAAGTCTTGTCTTACCAGAAGGAATAACTGTATGAAAATTCACAAAACCCTTGAGTGTTTTAAAGTTCTGACTATAGGCTAGGTTCTCTCCAACACAAGTGAAATCACTGATAACTATGGCTCCTGAATGTCCCCATTTGTTTCAAGATTAACACCAACCAGGCCTGGGTCCAAATTATACACTGCAAGGATATGGAAAAAACTGTTTGGTGATTAATGGGTCATTTGACATCTGTGTATCTTGTCTTCCACAGGATGCTACAGATGAACTGGATGCCTTGCTGTTGTCTCTAACTGAGAATCTCCTTGACCACACAACCATACCTCAGGTAAAGATGCTTTAAAACAGGAAGATGGAAAGGTATTTCTGTTTGAAATTGTCCCTGCTAGATTCCAATTTTTACCTTGTCTATAATTTAGTAAGACTTTTCATTTCATGAATTTATATTTCAGTAACCACGTAGCATTGCTTTTCTATACTAAGTTCTGCCAACTTGAATCTGTGTGTCATTACATAACCATATGTTAACTATGAACCTATTTATAACTAAACTGAAAGTCCCTCAGTTGTGTCTGACTCTTAGCAACCCCATGGACTGTAACCTGCCAGGCTCCTCTATCCATGGAATTCTCCAGGCAAGAATACTGGAATAGGTAGCCATTCCCTTCTCCAGGGGATCTTCCCAACCCAGGGATTGAACCCAGGTCTCCCACATTGCAGGTGGATTCTTTACCATCTGAGCCACTAGTGAAGCCCAAGAATACTGAAGTGGGTAGCCTATCCCTCTTCCAGGGGATCCTGCCAACCCAGGGGTTAAACTGGGGTTTCCTACATTACAGAAGGGTTCTTTACCAGCCGAGCTACCAGGGAAACTCTTTTTGTAACATCATCCTATTAAACAGCATGAGAGGAACATGTGAGGGTAAACCAGCTTCTAAAGAGTTCAGACAATAAAGAATTTTAATTTAAAAATAAAACACTTACAGAAAGATGGAATCATAAGAATGGTTGACATTAAACACATTGCTCTTTATTTGAGTTTGGGAGATACTGTGTTAAGTACTGTGTGTGCATGCTAAGTCATGTCCAACTGTGAGCATGGTACAAATAAAACACAGTCCCTTCCCTCCAGAGACATGGAGACTAGTTGGGATGGAAGGTACACAGAAGCCTCATTTAGTACTTAATGACTCATGTACTGGGACTGCTGTGACATCACCTGAAGGCTTGGGAGTTCAGGTGGTACTCAAGTGTGTGTGTGCATCACTGGAGAGCGTAAGAAAGCACAGACCACTGGTCTCTACCCTTGGAGTTTCTGACATGGTATGTGTGGGGTGGAGCCTGAGAAGCTGCATTTCTGACCATTCCCGGGGGTTCAGATGTGGGCCAGGAACCACCAGCTGATATCAGTAAACACAGAGACTTTACCAGATGCACAAACAGAAAATACAAGGGATGTTGGCGCTATCAGGCCACAATAATCCTTTAACCAGATAAAAGAGGTAACTTCTAAGACTAATGAAAAAATAGCCTGAAGCTGAAGAAGGAATCCTTGGGGCCCAGCTCAGAACACTTACTGTGTGTCTACGCTTTCTCGCAGGTGGGTGGGTGATAGAGTGATGAAAATGAATTTCATTAAAAGCATTTTCTATCACTAGTATATTTTTACTTACCTGCAAATTTAAATGTTCTATTTTAAATAAAAATGTTGAATATGATACATTTTAGATTCTGCATATAAGCTTTCCTACTAATTTATAGTTATTAGAACTGTAATACTCGTCTAATAAATTGAGCTTTCTAAGTGATTTTGATATGTGATGAGGCCAGTCCAGCACCATTATGCTGATATTTTGCTGTTTTTGATTGTTAGTTCTTTCAGATGGTTTTTGGAATAACTTTGTCAAGTTTCACTCCCTTGAAAGCCTTTGAAGTTTTAATTGTGATTGTATTAAATCCATAAATTAACTTGAGGAAAGAACTGATATATTTGTGATTATCTTCTTGGCCAAGAGTATAATGTTTTTCTCATCCAAGATTTCCTGTTTCTCCTAAAAGTTATGTAGTTATAGTCTCCCCAATATAAATTTTTTGTTTTCCTATTTTTGTTATTTCCAGACCCTTAATGGTTTTTTTGCTAGTAAGATTTTTTACCCATTAAAGAATTTAGGACTTAACAGAGAATAGTCTGAAATGTCCTCTGCAAGTCTTCTCTGTTCTATGTTAGGTTAAATCCTAAATGCTTAATAGTTTTGTTGATGTTGTGAATGGTATTTAATTTTTTACTATTGAATTCGTAAGTTGATTTTGTGTTCAGGAAACTTGCTGACGCTGATTCTCTCAAATATTCTATCAGTTTCTGGGATGTGTTTAGTATCTCTGTCTGCAATTATTGGTTAATCCATTTCTTAACCTATTGTTGGATCTTTCAGTTTTGTGTATATTTTGAAGATAGATGCATGTTTGTTGATTGTAATTATACTTTCTTGAGCTCCTTTGGACACTTTAAAGTGTCCTTCTTTGCCCCTTTTTTCCTCTCTTCATTTCTCTTTTGATTGATAAAAATTTGATAATGTAACTTTAAGTTTGAATTGCCTTAAATAGAATTTTCTATTAATTTATTTTCAGTTATTTTGGATCTGTTTGTTTTAAGTGGACCTGTTGTGAACAGCATTTTGTTGGATCTTGTTTTTTATTTAGATCTTATTCAAAAGTCTGTATATTTTGATTGAGTTTAAATCCACTTATATTTACTGTAATTATTGTTAATATAGGACGTCTTTCTGCCAAACCATTTTTTGTTTACTTTTACTGTACTGCTTTTCTCTCTGTCTTATTTTCTATGGTTAAAAGTTCATTTCTTAATATTGGTGGGAAAGTTATATTTTATATATTTTAAAAGTATTTATTTTTTATTAATTTGGCTGTGCCTTGTCTTAGTTGTGGCGTGTGGGATCTAGTTTCCTGACCAGGGATAGAACCTGGGTCCCTTGCATTGGAAGCATGGAGTCTTAGCCACTGGACCACCAAGGGAAGTCCCTTTATTTTGTATTTTTATTCTTTTGGTAGTTACCTAGATTACTAAGACCTGGACTTATATTAATTTTTTCTTATCAGAAAAAATCACCAGTGCAAGGTCTAGTCTGAGTTTCCATGAACAGGGAGAGTTGGGAGTTCATTAGATGACTGTTATACACATAAAAGTGAGATCTAGAAAATCAAACATTAAAAAGACTGTAACAAAGGCCCTATGAGTCAGTAGTAGTGTGGGTGTTTTTATTCTGTTTGCTGCATGCATAATTAGAAAATGAACTGTATAGAGACAGATTTTTTTTCTGTGTACTTTCTTTTTTTGCTGTTCCATTTGAATTAGTCACAGTCCCCTGTTCAAGAAGGCTGTGATTATTTGTAATGAACTGAAATGAAATTTCAGAAAATAAATGTTAAATTGAACGCTGGGGATTGGGGAAATCCCTAGTGAATGACCTGAAAGTAGTAGTAGCATTCAGATTCCACCCCCCACCCATGCATTTGATCGCAGAAGAAAGCATTATAATTATAAAAATTCAATCTTCCCTAAAAATAAATACATGTCTATATAAATTTTTTTCAGGTATCTTCAACATCAGTGATCACGCCCCGTTGGATTGTGCCAGTAAGTTAATGATATTTAGAATTTTTCTTTCTGTTCCCCTTACAGAATGAGGCCTGAAGGAGTACCAGGTTCTTACTTTTCCTTGAAAACCTGGGGTCATCATCAAACTTCTTTTAATTAAAGTTACCGGCTTCAAACTAGTGATTTAACTTTTCTGTTCGTAAATGTGTAAGGGTGGTAATAAAAATAAAAATCTGATGTGAAGGATGGTAAAAGGAAACCAAAAAAAAAAAGCAACTGTGACCATAAACATCCTCCCCATTACCATAATTATTGGAGAAGATGGCTTGGAGCTGAAGTGCTGGTTGTCAGGGAGGTGTGATCACCTCCTCTCAGACGTGTTGTATGTCTTTCTCAGCAGAGCACTGTCCTTCCTAATGGGCTTGCAGGAAATGGGTTTTCCCTGACTGGGAAGGAAGGGCTGGGCAGCAGAGAGCTCATCTCTCCCCCAGCGCCATTCTTGGTGGACGCCGTGACCAGGTGAGGAATTATTTCTCAGTAGCACTTCTTAGGCATCTGTTAGGAGGAAAGAAATAATAAAATTATTGTATTTAAAGCAATAATGTCCATTCTTTACCTGAACTTAATTGAAACTGAATAAATCTCTTCCTCTGTTAATTAGAGTAGTGTTTTTTCTTTTTTCTTGTCAGTAGCAATTTTCTACAAAATTATGAAGTAGACCTTATTTTTTTTTAATTGGAAGTCTTTGTTAGATAAAGATGTTAAAAGGGCTATCTTTAAAATTTTATATTTCTTTGAAAATTGATTTATGTCTTTTCCTATCATGCTTTACTGTTAGGTTGTCCATCAATACAGAGGAAGAGGTGCAGATAAGGGTAGGGCAGGGGATTCCCAAGGTGAGGGCTCTGGTGTAGCTTTCACTGAAGCCTGCTTGTTGCAAGCTCATTCTAGCATATTGCTTGCCACAAACAGAAACTGAACTCAGAGAGCTTTTATTCAGCACGTAATTCTTCAGCTTTTGTTAGGACCAAGAGTGTGCCTGTTTTGCAAAAGATTTTGCCTTTATTTCTTACCTCTGACTTTTTCATGGGTGTGTTTGCTGTTTCTCACATCTTCCTGGTGTTGAGAATACAGATCAGTTGTAGTAGATGCTTTAGAGAAAAAAAAAAATTTCTCAGAATAAAAGAAAAGTTACTAGAGATGGTTAACTTGAGAGAAATTCATAGTTCATTTTAAAATTGTTGTCTTACCTCTGTAGTCTTTAATATAATTGTTTACTCAACAAATACTGATTGAATATTAGGTACCAGGCATTACTTCTAACTGGCATTGAAGAGAGCTGTGAACAGGATGGATGTGGGACCTGTTTCCCTAAACATTTGTATGACTAGTAGTACCCACTGTTAAAGTAGAGATTACCTGCAGAGAGCCAGGTAATAATTCTCTGTAATTGAGTTTACACAGTAAAATGTGAGTGCTTATAGATTTCCAGATGTTAAGTCACAGATAACATCAGGGCTTGTCTCCATTCCTTCCCAAAGCAAATAATCATAAAGGAATTAGATTAAAAGTAACAGATAGTACACCTGAAGCTAGTATAATATGTTAGGATCTTAATGAGGAAAACATGACAGTAAATCAGTGAAACACTAGAGTCCAGAAGCAAACCCACACAAATACAGTTCCCTGATTTATGAAAAATGATGGTGCAGTGCTGAAGGGAAAGAGTGGTCTCTCAGTCAGTCAGCCTGACAAGTTAAATATCCTTGTGGGAAAAAATTAATCTTGACCGAGCCTCATACTGCACACCAAAATCTATTGTAAGTGCACTGAAAATCTGAAATGTCCATAAATAAAGGTTTTAGCAAAAAAATATAAGTACACATCCTTGTGGCCTTGAAATAAGCAAAGATTTTTTAAACAAGTCATAAAATGCTGTACTCATTCAGGAAAAAATTGACAACTTGGATTGTATCAAAAAAGCTTCTATTTATCAACAGATACAATTTCAAGCACTCAAAAAAGAAGCCACACAGTAGAGAAGACAGCTGCCCCTTCCCCCTCTCTCTGACTCTGTCTCTCTCACAAAGGACTGATCCAGAATATATAAAGAGCTCTTGTGAATCAACGAGAAAAATGCAGCTCAATAGAAAAATTGGCAAAAGAGTTGAAAAGCAGTTCACAAGAAGGATATCCAGATGGCCAATAAACCATTAGATGATGTACATCTTGACAAGTCATTGAGAAATACAAATTCAAGCCACTGTGATACCACTCCATACATGTAAAATGGCTCAAGTGAAAGAGACACGTAGTACCAAGTAGAGATGAAGTCATAGGGCAACAGAAACTCTAAATTTAAATAACTATGTTGCACATAGATTTGACAGTATCTACGAAAGCTGAAAATACTCTTACGTGCATACTCAATAGAAATACAAATATACACCCATTAAAGGTATGTACAAAAATGTTTATAGCAACTGTATTCACCATAGTCAAAATTGAAAACTTAAAAAAAAAAACAACCCATTAGCAGTCAACTAGATAAATACTAGACTAGAGCAATGAAAACTAACGAACCAACTGTGGCAGAGAATCACTGGTGAGTTGCTTATACTGAGTTATATTAAGTGTTTATTGCTGTGTAACAGATTACCACGCATTTAGCAGCTTAAAACAGCACAGGTTTCTGTAACCTCATCCCTGTGGGTCAGGAGTCTGGATACAACTTAGCTGTGTCCTCTGCTGTAGAGACTCTTCCAGGTTCCAGTCGGGGAGTTGACCAGAGCTGGGCTCTCGGCTGAAGGATCAGGTGGAGGAGGCTCTGCTGACAGGATTCAGTTCCTGAGGGGCTGCAGGCCAAGGGCCTCCATTTTTAGCTGACTTGAAGCCAAAGGCTGCCCTCAGGACTTGCTGTGGAGCCTTTATTTCCGCAGAGCCAGCAAACCAGGCAGGCACTGGGACACTTGCCCGCCACCTGCGAGTCCCCATCTGTACTGTAATCCCAGGGCTGAGAACCGGTTACTTTTGCTCCAGTCTGTTGATTAAAGCAAAACACAGGGCCTGCAACGCTCAGGGGAGGAAGTCACATAAGAGTGCTGGGAAGTTTGGTCTTATAGTGTCTGTACCACAATAATGGTGAGCAAAGTCAAGTTCAGAAAGAGGCCCAGCTCTCGAGGAACCAAGCAATGATTCCTCTCAAGGTAGCTAGTTTCAGAGCCCTAGTGACATTCTGTTTCCTGATCTGTGTGCTGATGATACAGGTGTGGCTAGTGTGTGATGGTTCCTCATTCTACGAACTCCTGCTGCTTTGTGCACTTCAGCATGTGAATGTAATAATCAGTAACGTGTTTAAAAGAATGGTGCTGGTGTTGCATCTTGCACTATGTAAATCTTATTTTAAAGGCTTAAAACAGGAGAGGAGACAATGGCAGTGGAGAGAACGAATAAGTTTGGGGAGTAGTGAAATGACAGAGTAGTGGTAAATAGATGGACAGGAGAAAACTGAGATCTAAGCCTGAAATGGGGAGGGAACGGAAACTGGAAAAGTAAGAAGCACATTCTCACTGTAGCTCTGAGGAAAGTCTCAGGAGGTAGAGGGACCAAATATCATGAAGATGGTTCAGGCGGAGCTGAGAACCTGAGACTTGGTTGAAAACATCTAGACCCATTTAGAACTTCCCCTCCCCACACTGCTGACACTGCCCTGATTCTGGAGGCTCACCTCTGGAGGAGCTGAGCAGGCAAGGCCCTGGATTTGGGGACCCTGTTGGGAGGAAGGCCCTAAAGAGCTGAATACAGAGGTTAACTAAGTGCCTGCATGCCAAGGTATGAAACCCCCAACTGTCGTTCAGTTTTCAGCTTCCAGAATGCTGTGGGTCACATGTAAAAGTCTCAGATGAGAACTTACTTCAGAGGCTTATACTCTAGAAAACCTGACTGACTCAGAGAGACTGATACTTGTGGATCCCAGGAAATCTGCCTAATAACTCATCTTGGAAGCCTGTAGTTAATGGATTTTGCCCACACATACAGTTTCCAGACAGCATTCCAGTGCTTCATGCTCAAGTGTGAACAGACTGCTTCCCTCTTAAATATGAAGAGAGCCAAAGATTATCAGGTATGTGAGGAAAGACCAAATCAGTTCAGCTTGAAAAGGCAACAAGGAGGAAATAAAGGAATGTGAGTATCAAAAATTTTGTAAAATGATAGTGTGAGAAAGAAGATACTGTATTCACTCAACAATAGCAGGAGATTAAAAAACAAGAGGAACAGAAAAGAAGAAAGTATTCCCAGAAATTATTAACCAAGTTAAAAATAAGATCCAAAGAATGCATGGTAGATAAGATTCAGGAAATCTCCAAAAAAGTAGAATAAAAAGTTGGAAATTGGGACAGAAGAGAAAATTCGAGGACTGGTCTAGGAAGTCCAATATGTGAATCACTGGAGAGCCAGAAGAAAGAAAAGAGTAAATAAAAGTGACAAAAATATAAAAAAAAGGAATCAAGATTTTTCCAGAACATAAGTACTTGAGTTTTAGATTAAAGGAGCTCAGTGGGTATCCAGTAACACAATTAAAATAGATGACACCATGGAACATTATGAGATTTCAGAATATCAAATTTAAGAGAGGATGTAGGTCTTCAGAAAGGGCAGGAGAAGAGTACTTAAAAAGGACTGATAATCAGATGATAGCAGACTTTACTGAAGCTAGGAGATAATAAATAGAGCAGTGCTTGCAGAATCTGGAGAAGAATCATTTCCACCTCGTATTTTATACCCAAACTATCAATGCAGCGTGAGATTGAAATGACATTTTCAGGAGTTCCCTGGTGGTTCAGTGGTTAGGCCTCAGTGCTTTCACTGCCGGGGCCTGAGTTCAGTCCCTGGTCAGGGAACTAAGCTTTCCCACATGCCACATGACATAGCCAAAAAAAAAAAAAAAAGAAGAAGAAATTTTAAAACATAGAATTCTTCTAAAATATATGCTTCTAAGGTGGCTTTTGTCAGGAAGCTACTTAACTGAAGGATGTGTTCCATCAAAGTAGAGTGATTATAATTCCTATACCCCAATACAAAATAAAAAGTTTAAAATTTGAAAATAAATAGAAGGTTTAAAAAAAAACCAGGATGACTATCCCAGAAAGAAACCATGGGACCCAGGAAGCAGGTGCAGGAATTTACCAGGAGGAAAGTGAAGCAAGCCTAGAAGGGATCCTGTGCAGATTTGAAGAGGACGTAGCATTCCAGGAAGGATATTGCCAAGAGAAAATGACAAAACACAGAATTACCCACCCCTAAATTAAAGAAAAATTATATGAGAGCAGAACCATGGTGTGTTTGCAAGGTTAAGGATAAATTGTTAGAAACTAAGTATTGGACACTGAGCAAGCAGTTACGGTGAAAAAACACAGCAGTTACTCAGTCCAGGGAAAACAGATTACGTAAGGGAGGAAATACAATACACTTAGACTGAGTTGTGAAAATATTTATGTAATTATAGCAAGCATTGAATGTCAACATGATCATAATTGTTCCAAAACTGTGTTGAAAAGATAGGAAGGGAGGACCATGGGGCAGGGTGTCATTGTGGAACCGCATGCCTTAGGTGCTGTAGGTAGCAGCACCAGAGGGCAGCTTAGAGCACAGGCCCTGGGCTGCCCTGAGTCTCTGGTTCAGGGAGCCTGAAGCAGGGCCTGAGAACTTGCATTTATGACAAGTTCCAGGGACCACACTTTATGAAGCCGAGATCCAAAACATGAAGGGAAACACGAGGAGAAACCAGTTGGCATTGTTGTCTCTGTCAGGTAGAAATGGAGAAGGGAAATCCGCACAGGATCACTTCTAGGCCTGCTTCACTCTGCTGACTGCTTTTTCATTTATATGTCTTGCTAGTGCTTCTGACATTAATCTCTGTCCTTGGTACTTTGATATTGTTTTCAGTTTTTGTGAAACCGAAGTAGGTGCTGTTATGTCTCTGCACCTCCATCCATGATCTTCACCTCAGGCAGAGCCCACGCACTTTTAAAAAAATATTTGTTGGCTGTACCGCATAGCAGGAAGGATCTTAGTTCCCCAGCCAGGAGTCAAACCCTCACCCCTTGCATTGGAAGTGCAGAGTTTTAATCACTGGACCCCCAGGGAAGTCCCAAAGACCAAGTACTTTTACTCTTCTTTAGCTCCAATAAGCAGAGGAGGTGGTCCCTGAGCTCAGACCGGGCTGCGGGCACCGGGCCATGAGCACAGGACCCCCTACCCTGCTGCTTCCTGAGCATGTGGCCATTCTGCTCACCACATTGTCCATGTCGTCCGTGTTCTAGTAACAGCCCTGACTCAGCAAGAAACTAGGTGTCTGTTCAGTGTATTTTATTCAAGGAAGTAGGGGAAATCAGTGTCTTTTAGAGTCCATTTCAGGATGAAAAAAGCATTGGTTATCTAGAAAATGACCTTGTGTGAAATTGCTGAATTAGGTTTACAAGGCAGTCCCCCTTGCTCTATGGGGCACTGGTGGGGAGATGCATGTTGCTTTCTTGTGGGAGGGTTGTCTTTTCATTTTCCAGAAACTGAGTAACACATTCTTTCTTCCTGTCAGCTCTGCTCCAGCTTCAGCTGGAGAAGCCACCTTGAAGCAGAAGTGTTTGCTGACGACTGAGCTCTGAGGGATGGTCGCTCTGTGCCTGTGACCCAAGGCCGGGCCCCCAGCCGTCCATCCCAGAGTCCACTTCTGCTGGAGCCAGTTCTGCACTAGTGGGTAAAAAGCTCACCTGGTTTAGAGTTCAGTTCCGTGAAAAAGCAAGCAGCTACATTTCCGTCCACCTGGAAGGGCTAATTATACTACACTTTTGCCCAAGTAACGCAATACAGTCTTTTACTTGCCCTGATTCTGTTGAAGTTGTGAATTCCTAACAGTGGGAATGCCTTTCCCTGTGGGTTCCTCCAAGCTTGTGGCTCCACCTAGTGGTTGTGACTATTCACAACGCCCCCTTGGGTGGGCTGTCCCTGGTGGTCATCATCAGCCTGGCAAAGGTTACTTCTCTCACTGGTATCAGGGTGAGTGTCCTTGAATGACTGCTAGAGAAATTGTACCTTTCTGTGCATTGCCTGGAAATCGGGGATTTAGATAGATTAATGACTATTAAAGAGAAGTTTTTAGAATACCGAGGATTTTCAGATGCTTCCCATACTTTTGACTTTTTGCTGGACTGGCTGTCTTAACACTTCAAGTTTACATAGACCTTGAGAAGAACTACAGAAAAGTTAGTTGCCTGGCATGTGTTTTCAGCCCAGCCTCCCTTCAGGAAGTATGTCTACGTGGCCCTCACACACCTGTCACTTTCGGGTCTGGAAGGGGTGGGGAGGGTTGCAGAGACCCCAAGGCATTTCCTCTAGGCACCCAGACTTCTTCCTGGGCCGTGTGGGGCTGAAGGCCATGTTGACTCGGGGACTGAAGGAGAGCACAGTAGTTTCTGGGCACCTCTTTGGATGAAGGCTCCATTTCGTTTTAATGTAAGCTGAATAAACTTAGGTTTTGTAAACTGAAGGAAAAAATACCAGGATAGAAATAGGGAATCAGGTTAGGGGGATTCACATCTGAACCTAAATGCAGGTATTGAGAGAATGTTAGGGTTTTGTGTTAGTCTAATTTCCTCATTACTTTCCATCTGTACAGAAAGTTCTGGATGTTAAGGTGGTATATGCTCATTATAGAAAATAGAGAAAAGAATTTCAACACCCAGAAAAATACTATTTTAGCTTTTAAACTTTGGAATGTGTAAAGAAAACCTCAGTTGCTGTGGGGAATGAGGGTGATCTGGAAACCGTGTTGGGAAGTTATTAATCCCTGTTATCAAGGGCTGATGTTAAAGTATACCTCTTGGAATTTGGTTTTGGTTTCCTGCCCCGCAGAAACCAGAACTTAATTGAGTGTTAATGTCTGTTCTCCATAAAAAAAAGAAATGAAGTTTTAAGATCTTTAAAACTCCTTGGTCTAGACTGTCGTGGGTTCCCTGTAACACAGTCAGCTCAGGCAGTCACACACTTGTGTCTGCCTGGAGAGGGTTTTCTTCCTGTGCTGTTCCCGGGACCTGTAGAGGCTGGAAACTACTTCGCACCAAACAGTTTTGCTGAAGGAAAGGGAGTTGCCCTTCTGGTTGGCTACCTCCTGTAGCCCTTAGGCTGAGATTGTGGACTTGACCCAGGACGTGCCAGACTGGATATTGTGTTTTCAGCACACTGACGACCCTGCAGGTAGAACGTTAAGGTTGTATTTCTGGTCACTGAGACGTTTTCTAGATTTTGGAACTAGTTTGTTGAAAATATTCCATTACCTCTGTGTCTTCTGGTACTGAGGAGACTTTCTTAAAATGCATTTGAATCTCAAGCTAAAAGGAAATTTTGTTTCAGGTTCTGACAAAGAGTGGTAAATATGGAAATTGATATGAATTAGCCCTGACAGAAAAGATGCCTGTCGAGTATACATCTCCTTTCCTGTCTGCCATCCCCAGGCAACTGTAAGGCTCACCCTGCTCTGCTCACCTGAGCCTGGGGCATGGGGCAGGGGGGTAAGGGGAGGAGCAGCAGGTGTGAGTCATTGAGGATGCTGGCAGAGAGCCGAGTGTGTGGGGAGTCTGGATAGACCAGTGGGCAGGTGGTTGCATTGAAGTGGGCAGTGGGCAGTGGGGGTCCTGCTGAGGTGGCCCTGCTGACTGCTGGCCCTCAGGAACAGTTCCTGATGATGGAAGATCTTAGCATCCTTCTGTGCATTGGAACCAGCCCATCAACTGAGTGCAGCTCTGAAGTGATATGCTACTGACTGGTCAGGTGGGAAGCTTTGCTATATCTAGAGTCTCCTCTGCATTAGTACTGTGTAGCTGCAAAGAGTACTGGCTGTGTCTACTCCCGTCAGGAGTTAAGGAGCATGTGTCTGGAAAGAGCAGGAATGACAGTGTGTGGGACCACTGTTGGCATCCCTGCGTTGGAGGGTGCTTGGAGAGGGTTCATAGCTGAGCTGATAGACCTGTTTGGTGGAAGTAACAGAAGCCTGCTTGAACCAGAGGCTCAGTTCTATGTCACTTTTTTCCCGTTTTCACTCTGGTGACTCCCTAGGAGCTAGGATGATGGTGCTTATGGCTGTGAGCAGGTTTAGGGGGCTCAGGGTGGGTGGGTAGGAGCTACTTTTGTCCTCTTGCCATTGCCTGGTTGGTCTGTGAGGATCTTCAATTTCTGGTGATTTGCAGAGTTCAGTTAGTGCTGAGCCCCTCATCTCCTACCACCTGAGGGTGGCGGTTGTCAGTGTTAAGAGCTAAGATGCAGATCGGCTCACGTCCTGGCCCTCAGAGAAGGTAGGGGAATGGAGAGCTGGCCTGGGTGTGCGGGTGGGATTTAAAGTCAGGTAGGTGGGTTTCAGTTTTCTCCCCTAGACTCTTCTTGAGAACTTGTGAAGTAGCACACGAAATCCTGTTTCTCAGGACCTTAAAAGGTCATAGCATCTGTGTGCACAGGAAGGGCTCATTGTTCTTGCATTCCTGCCCTTGTGGAAACCCTGCTGAACAAAGGAATGATTAGATTCCTTTGATCTTGATAAATTTAGAAATACCCTTAGGTGCTTTCCTAAAATGTTGATGTTGTTTTGAGAAATTTTTTATTAAACATGTCTTATAGTCTCCTAAGGACTTCCTTGGTGGCTCAGATGGTAAAGCGTCTGTCTACAATGTGGGAGACCTGTGTTCGATCCCTGGGTTGGGAAGATCCCCTGGAGAAGGTCTTTACCTATATCTATTTGTGCGGTCACAGATGTTCTGTGGACACTGGAGGGTGAAGCCCCAGGGTGCCCCCCTGCTTCCTGACTGCTTGTTCCTCACACGTCTCATTTCTGGCCAACCCTGCCTCTGTCTCCTCTTGGACAAGCCCCTGCAGACTTAGACAAGTCACACCAGAAACCCACTCAGAGCAGATTATTTGGCAGTCATTTGCACAGAGGGAAGTTCTCTTATTTTTCTGTAAGTCGGGCTCTTGAGAAGCCAAATTCTCAGCTTCTCATTGAGGGCAGGGACAGCAGGCAGAAAGTGAGGAGTGGACGTGGTGAAGACTCGGCTGCCCCCTGCCGCCCAAGTGTGCGCGGTGTAGATGGAGGTGAGTGCCCCGGCTTGGCTGCAGGCAGGGACCTCTTCCTGGCAGTTTCCGGCAGATGGCTCCCGGGAGCCAGCGGGTGTTCAGACGGGCTCCGCAGGTGCTCTGTCCCTGGAGGCCCTGGCGTTTCTCCATTGGCATCCTCACTCCCACGTGGACAAGACAGTCCTGGGCTCCCATCCCTGAGAGGCTGGGAGAGCTCCCAGTTCTGATCCATCATGCCCTCAGCGTTTTGGTTGCTTAGAAACCTTTAATCTTCTAATGCATAATACACATTCCATATTATTTGTTCTTATTCCTCTCACAAATGTAAACCTATGGTTCCTGAATGTTCAGAAGAACGTTGGGAGCTTTTCCTGTCTGTTAGCCTGCAGGATAAGGAAGTTTGTTTGGTTCACTGAAATTTGCCCTGAACTCTGCTGAATTCACATGCTGGCAGAGCTGTGATTGTCTCCAGCTCTGAGAGGTGGGATCTGCATGTCACTTTATCACATTGATGGAGACAATGATTCAGTCCCTTTCCAGGGTTTTTATTCATCAGAGAAGTGTTTGGGCGCGGACCTCTGCTCTTTAATCTTCCTGTGTGGATATGATAGACGGTTACGAGGACCTCACTAACTATTTTGTGTTTACTTTTTATATGTATAAAGCTTTGAAGTAGCTTTTAAAGTGTAATTTATTTTTTTTTTATCAAGTGCACTATTCCTGCAATGTGTCCCACAGTTTTATATGACTTGTACTAGAAGCACTGCACTCACCTGTGAGTTGTTTGTACAATGAGATGACTGCTGTAGACCTGACCACCAATAAAGCTTTCGTGAAACACTTAGTTTTGTGAGCTATTCCGGTTTCTTGGACATGTGATGCACACCTACTGAGCTCTGCTCTTGTCAGCAGAGCTGTTGGCAAGAGTCGAGCAGGAGCAGCACCACAGTGTGCAGTGTTCATGGTGTAAGTGGCGTAAATCTGGATGTCAAGGCATTTTGAAAGTTAAGAAACCCCATTGTCCATCCCCAGCACATCCTGGGAAGAGCAGCATGGTGCAGGAAGAACCCGCTCACTACCCGTCAGACCTGGTGGCAGCCATCCCGGTGCCACTGCCCCTGCACCCTCTCCCCTGCCCTACAGGCCACACCAGGCCCAGGAAGGACACCTTTGAACTGAGAATTGGCTCAAACCCAGCCAGCTGGGTTGTCCCACGTGCCCCAAGCTGCAGGCCTTCCCACAAACCAAAGGCAGAAAGAAGTGGGCAGCTGGGGGAGACTGGACCTCCCAGGACTCTATCCAGGAGGGCACATCCACCCCCAGGTTCCAGGGTAGGAGGGGCGGGGAGTGAAGCCACGTCCCCAGAGACCTGGATGGTCTGCTGTTTCAGCAGCCCTGGTTTATCTGCCAGAGTCCCAGATTTCCCTCTTCCCCCTAGCCCGAGAGTAAAGCCCATTCTGCCTAACCCAAGAGGCAGACAGGCAGGGCTTTGTTTTTCAAGCCCAACATGCTTGGGTGGATGGACAGCACCCAGTGACTGACCATCTCCGAGGTGTCAGGCTATCTGTGCAAGGGTGTCACGTCCCCACCAGTAACAGCAAACCTCCCGCCACCCACTGACACAGGGAAGCCCTTTCAAACCTGCCAGTGGTGACCAGCACACACCATTGCTGCAGAACACACAGCAAGTAGCGGGGTCCAGGCATCAGACCCCGAGCCCTAAGTCTGGGACATCCGGTATCCTGGGAGCAGGAAGCCTTTAAGAGCTGAGTGGGAAAGCTGGGTTTGGGGACCACTGTGCAGAAACCACAGGGCTGCTGGGTTGTTCTGGCATGTGTCCTGCTCATCACCAAGTTACGGCAGCAGGGGTCTCGGAGGGCTTTTGCCCTCTCCACCTTGGACCCAGGGGTGCCAAGTGGCATGCCAAGCTGTCCCTCTATCCTGCCCCGCTGAGGGTGGGGACCAGGAAAGGTTCATGAGATACATTTTCTCTCCTCCCATTTGGCCACAGACCCAGAGGAGACTTGCAGGCCGGCTGCTGCCCCAGGCTTGGGCTGCAGTTGAGGGCGCAGAGCAGGGCCTAGGAGGCCTTGGAGGCAGGCAGTGTCTAAGCCGAGATGACCGAGGGCCCCAGGCAGGGAGAGGCCTGTCTGGTGGTGACGCAGAGAGAAACTGTTCTGTGGTCACCCTTCTGAGAGGCAACCCAGCCTGTGGGTCAGCAGCATCCACGGGCAGTCAGGCCAGAGGCCCAGGTGGACCAGCATTGGAAAGAAGCTACAGGAGGCCCCCACCCCATCTCCCACCAGGGATGATGGAGCCGTTGACACCATATGCCCCAGGAGATACAGATGGGGTGTGGGTTTGGACAGATTGAGCTCTCTGCAAGGACTGGATGTGCCCACAGATGTTCTTGCAACAGGAAGAGTTTCACAGCAGCTCACGCTCGGTGTGGCCAGCAAAGGCTCACTGGCTGTGAACAGGAGGGCTGCATGGACTCGTACTTTCAGAACCACAGGGGACCCAGAACTCGTCCCATCCATCCTGAAGGAGCCATCCTTACACCGCTTCCAAAGGTACACTCCAAAGGTGAGAGCATTCGTGCCCTCACCTGCCACTGAGGATGCCTGGCCTGCGCAGCATCCCCACCAGCCGCCCTCCTGCATCTGTTTTCAGTTGAAGTCCTGCCTCCCTGATGGTAGAAGTTTCTAGAGATTTAGTCATCCCCCTGTTCCTGGTACAGGGAGGAAGATGCCTTACAAATGGAGATTTCCCTTAGAAATGTCCATATTCCTTACCAGAAGGTGACTCCTACTTGGTTTTCAGAGTTTCCCAAATGTCTGCTGTGTCTTATAAAATAACCAAATAATTAATATGCCCAAAAGATGTATGTTGGGGTGGAAAATCCTGCTCTCCTACACCTTTTGCTATGGTGAATAACACTGCTGTGAACACTCATGTATGAGTGTCTGTTCAAGTCCATGCTTTCAAATCTCTGGACAATAAACCGAGAAGTAGAATTGCAGAACCATAATGTCATTCTTTTTGAGGAACCACTAAACTCATTTCCACAGCAGCTGCGTCATTTTACGTTCCCATCAGCAATGCACAAGTGTTCCAGTTTCTCCACATCCTTACTGATACTGTTCTCTGTTTTAGTTTGTTAGTTTTTTATAATAGCTGCCGTAATGGGTATAATGGAGAAGGAGATGGCAACCCACTCCAGTGTTCTTATCTGGAGAATCCCATGGACACAGGAGCCTGGTGGGCTACAGTCCATGGGGTTGCAAAGAGTCAGACACAAAAGTGATATCTGATTATAATTCTAATTTTTATTTCCCTGTTTATTAGTGAGGCTGAGTATCTTTTCATATATTTGTTGAGCATTTGTGTGTATTCTTTGGAGAAATCTCTATTCAGATTCTTTGTCCATTATTAAATTGAATTGTTTTTGTTGAATTTTAGGAGTTCCTTATATATCCTGGATTTTAATCTCTTACCAGATACATGACTACAAATATTTTCTGTCATTCTGTGAAATGCATTTTTGCTGTGTTGAGAATGTCCTACTATGTATAGATTTTTTAATTTTGGTGGTCTGATTTATCTTATTTTTTTCTTGTGTTGCCTGTGCTTTTTGAATGTCATATCCAAGAAATCATTGTCAAATCCAGTGTCATGAAGATTTGCCCCTGTATTTTCTCGTAAGAGTTTCATAGTTTTTAGCTCTTTTATGTCTTGATTCATTTATGTTACACATTGTATACAGTAACGATCCAACTTCATTCTTTTGCTGCGAATATCCAGAGATAATTTTACTTCTGCCCTTTGATTTTGGATGTCATTTTTTTTTCTTGGCTAATTTCTTTGGCTAGAACTTCCAGTATTCAGTGGAAGTGGCCCCCCAGAAAGGGCATCTTTGTTTTTTTATGATCTGATTAGGTTTAGATGAAGTCATGCAAGTGGAGCCCCCATGATGCGACAGATGCGGTTATAGAGAGAGGTAGAAACACAGACACCTATCTCTGCACATGTGCGCTGAGGAAGGAGGCCCTGGAGGCCCTTGCCTAGCATTCGGCTAGGCTGGAACACTGCTCCCAGCCTCCAGAACTGCAAGAAAGAAATGCTTGCTGTTTATGCTGCCCAAGTTATGATCATTTGTTACAGCAGTCTTAGGTGACAAGACAAAAAGCCTTCAGTTTTTCATTGAGCATCATGTCAGCTGTGGGCTTTATGTATATGGCCTTTATCACGTTGAAGCAGTTTCTTTCCATTCCTACTTTGCTGAATGTTTTTATCATGAAAGGGTATATTTTTTGTCAGATGCTTTTTCTGCATCGATTGAGATGACCACGTTTTTATTTTCTTTCATTTTGTTAATGTGGTGTCTTACATTCACTGGTTTTCATATGTTGAATGTACGCCTAAATCCCACTTGGTCATGATGTGTAATCCTTCCAGTATGCTGCTGAATTCAGTTTGCTGGTGTTTTTAGTGGGATTTTTATATCAATATCCATAAAAGATATTTATCTGTGATTTTCTTTACTTGTAGTGTCTTTGTCTGGCCTTAGGGTCCTGAGTTCTTAACTTCAACTTCCAAATCCGAGCTCCTTCATTCATGTGCTAATCCCTGAAACTCACATCATGGAGATGCCAGCCTCTGAGCCAGCCCTCACTCACTGCAATTTGGGGGCCCCAGCCCATGGGGGCTCACAAGATAGGAAGATACTGAGAAAATAATTCAGTCTAGAGGTTTTCAAAGTTGAATTCAGGAAACCTGGGGTTTGGGAAGTCAAAGCTACTTGTATGATAATGTTGAAATACATTTTCCCTCTACTGTGTTGATATTTGCACTGATGGTGGTAAAACCAGGCACCTTGGGAAGATCAAGGTTAATGACACCAAAGAGTATGAGAATTCCACTGCTACTTGGTGGGGATTTGGGGGAGCCTGAAGTGAGGATTTGGGAACTGACATGGCTCTGAAAGACCATGGAATTTAAGTCCAAAGGAGTCAAGATAGCTGCTAGAAGAACTGTGTATAGTTTTCATCCTGTTCTCATGTTGCTTAAATGGCAAACAAAAGAGATTTCCGTGGCTTAACAAGCATCCTCATTCATCAGTTATTTCTTAGGGGATGTGGGCTTGGTGTGACAAGCACCACCCACTCCCCTGGGGGGAATGAGTCTTTCCCTGGCTTGTGAGGTGTGTGCATGCCTGCCTGTGCGTGAGTACGGGTGTGGGGAGGGCAGGTGGGGTCTGACCCCTTGGAAGCCTGGTGCCTTGTGAAGAGAGCAGACGTGATCATGGTGGCGGAGGACAGTCTGTAAAGCAGCTGAAGATCCTGGGGGGCCAGAGGAAAAAACAATCTGGGCTAGGGAGGCACCACTTGGTTTTATTGTTGCGGCAAGGTAACTGCCAAATGGTGGAAGCCGCTCAGTTGTCCATCGGTGAATGAATGGATATACAAAATGTCTGTCTCTACAGCAGAAAAGCATTTACTCATAGAAAGAAATTGTTTGCTGCAACATGGATAAACCTTGAAAACATCATGCTGTGTGAAAGAAACCAGGCACAAGTAGTCACATGCTATACGATTCCACCAATATGAAAGGTACAGTTCAGGCAAATCCATACAGATAGAAAAGCAGATCAGTGGTTTCCAGGAGTGGGATGTTGAGGGGAATGTGCTTAATAGGTGTAGTGTCTCCTTTTGATACCAAAAGCTTGGCCTCTGCCAAACTGAATCTCGAAGACAGAGTTTGGAGTGAAGTACAAAAAAATATACCTTTATTGTTTTACTAGGCAAAGGGAGTCACGGCAGCCTCATGCCCTCAAAACTGTGTGTTCCAACCTGAGGGGATTTGGTGAGGAGTTTTATAGCAGTAGTTCAAGGGCAGGATTGCTGATAAGGATCAGGGTGTGCCGGGGCCTGCAGTCCTTTAATCTGGCCTCATGTGGTCTCCTGATGAGCTTCTGTGATTCTTGAGGTTATCGAACTGTGACTTCTCTTTGGAATGAAGAATGCTTCATTAGGTAGCTTCATTAGGTAGCATCTTCCATCTGTTGGGGGTTTTAGTTCTGCAGAAGAGCTGAGATATTACATGTAGCTCTTGAGATGAAAGCAGGATCCTGTCCCAGGTCTGCCCTGTTGTCTCTTGGCCACTCCTCCCTTATCTCTGTATTTCCTCCCTTCCCTGATTAGCAACTGTTTGGACCTGCCCTTTGGAACTCAGGGAGTTCTTCAATGGAGGCTGGAACCTGTTCCCTAAAAGCAACAAACAGGGACACAGAAAGGCTTCCATACCCGGGAACCCCACAGGGTCCGACTCGGTTTCATTTTGGACTCTGAAAATGCTGGCACTGGATAGAGGAGACAGCGGCACTGCCTTGCACATGTACTAGATTCTGATGAACTGTGCACTTTAAAATGGCTTATTTTGTACTATGTGAGTTTCATAAAACAAGAAGCACTAAAACAAGGAACACCACCAGGAATAAAGGCAGATAATACATAATGATAAAAGAGTAAAACTTCACCAAGGAAACTTAAGAATCTTAAATGACTATGCACTAAACAACAGAGCCTCAGAATACGTGAAGCAAAACTAATAGACGTGCAAAGAGAAATATATAAATCCTCAATTATATCCAGAGATTTTAATACTTCTCTAATGTAAGTGCCTTACAATTCACTTTTTAAAATTTTAAGTGTCTGACATGAACTTTTTCACTGCCATGGCATCCATTTCAAAGACACATTGCCAGCTACACAGATAAAGAACTAGGCCACCCCACCCATGGAGTTACCCTTCAGAAAGCCCTGGGTGATTCAGATAACTGGCCTTTGGGTGACACTCCTTTTCCCTTTTCATACTTTTATTCTTGCTCTTAAGTTTTAAATTCATCAGTAAGAATAAACGCATAAAACCCTAGCCCCTGCTCCCAACCTCAAATCTAAATGAATTTCAAAAGATTCAAATCATACAAAGAATATTGTCTGACTATAATGGGATTAAGAGGGTTCCAGGGTGGCTCAATGGTAAAGAATCCACCTGCCAGTGTAGGAGATGTCGGTTTGATCCCTGGGTCAGGAAGATCCCCTGGAGAAGGAATGGCAACCCACTTCAGTATCCTTGCCTGGAAAAACCATGGACAGAGGAGCCTGGCAGGCTACAGTCCATAGGGTTGCAAAGCACACACACACAATGTAAGCAGCTGAGCACACACATGTAATGGGATCAAACTAGAAACCAATGGCAGAAAGGTATCTAGAACATCCTCAGATATTTAGGAACTAAATAGTCCACTTCCTAGTGACTTAGTGGTGAAAAGAAATCAAAAGGGAAATTAAGTGTTTTTAACTGAATGAAAATAAAAACCTCAAAGCCTGCTGGCTACAGCTAAATTAGTAAAAGAAAATTTATACCACTTAATGCTTATACCAGAAAAGTTCTCAAATCAGTGACCCCAGATTACACCTTAAAAAAGAGTAAGAGAAAGTAATTGAGTCCAAACTAAGCAGAAGAAAGAGCATAATAAAAAGAAGTAATCAATGAAAATGAGAACCAAAAAATATAACAAGAGGAAATAAAAGTAACCAAAAAGTGGTTCCTTGAGAAGACCAATAAAATTAATCCCTAATGAGTAAAACTAAGGGGAAAAGGGAGAAATAAAAAATTACAAGTAGAGAGGTTGAAACAGAGCAGGACCCTGTGGAGCTCCCAGTACAAACCCTTTCTGTGTCCCCTGTTTCTTATTTATGCTTAGTCGCTCATTTGTGTCTGACTCTTTGCAACCCCATGGACTATAGCCCACCAGGCTTCTCTGTCCATGGGGATTCTCCAGGCAAAAATACTGGAGTGGGTTTCCATGCCATCCTCCAGGGGAATCTTCCCAACCCAGGGATCGAACCCAACTCTCCCGTACTGCAGGTGGATTCTTTTTTGTGTGTGTGTGTGTTTTAGCTTTTATTTATTTATTTTTTTTTACCAACAACTTTCAGAGAAGGCAATGGCACCCCACTCCAATACTCTTGCCTGGAAAATCCCATGGACGGAGGAGCCTGGTAGGCTGCAGTCCATGGGGTCGCTAGGAGTCAGATACAACTGAGCGACTTCACTTTCCCTTTTCACTTTCATGCATTGGAGAAGGAAATGGCAATCCACTCCAGTATTCTTGCCTGGAGAATCCCAGAGACAGGGGAGCCTGGTGGGCTGCCGTCTCTGGGGTGGCACAGAGTCGGACACGACTGAAGTGACTTTGCAGCATGAACGACTTTATCCCAGTAAAGTTGACAATTTAGAAGAAATGGACAAATTCTCTCAAAGACAAACTACCAAATTCATTCAAGACGTGAGTAGTCATATAAAAGAAATTTCAGGGGGGAAAAAAAAAACCTGAGAAAATAAATCTACAGTAATGTATGGTAATAATCTTAGGCTTGAGGTGAAATAAGCCTTATATAAGTTGACTGCTGGTATTTCTCATTAACAGATAAGAAAACTAAGACCCATTAGTGCTGTGTCACATTCTCTGAGATTTCAGTTAGGGAGTAAAATATCTAAAATTCACATGTAGCTTTGTCAGTCAGCTCTTAAGCTCAGGCTTCATTGTCTTAAGCACAGGAATCAGCAGCCTTTTTTCTGAAAAGAGCCAGATATATATATTTTAAGCTTTGCCACCCATATTGCCTCTTGAAACTACGGTCAGTATAGGACAAAAGAGCTGTAGACAACATGTAAATGAACAAACAAAAGCAACTGCAGCTGTAGTTAAATATCTTCCCACAAAGAAAATCAGACCCAGATGGTCTCACTGGACAGTGTTAACTAACATTTAAGGAAGGTGTAACTCTCATTCTATACAGCTTTGCAACAAATGGGAAAGGGAATACCCCTGAATTATTCTTTAAGACCAGCATTTCCCTGTTATTAAAACTAGACAAAGACTTAACAAAAAGGAAACTACAAATCAACATCTTTTATAAGCATCGGTACAAAAATTCCTAACAAAACTTGCGCAAATTGAATCCAATAATACATTTAAAAGAATATGACATAATGACTAAGTAGGATTTATCCAGGAATGAAAATCCATTAGTGTAGTTCACCATTCACCCAGTTCAGGCCAATGAGATGGGCGAAGTCTGCTGGAGGGCTCCTCAGAAGGGTTCCCTTGTTCCCAGCTGAGAGCTGGCGAGGAGATGCTGTTTCTCCGACCCAGTGTCTGAAACAGTGGCGGCCTCTGGGGATGAAGCTGAGGATGAAGCTACCACAGAGGCAGCAGCAGACACACAGCCTTGATGAAGTCATCAAGCTGCTGAATCAATGGGCCGAGAAGTCAGTCCTACCCCAGGACTTAGTCACTTTAGATAAGACACTTCGTATTGTTCTTGTTTGAAGGCAAGACAAACACTGGAGACGTATAACAAAAAGCTTGAAAATCCCAGTCTTTTCTTGAGCTCAACAGAGACTTCTCAAAAAGACCTGGAAGATGAGGAATCTATGTACTCAGATACGTCAGGCTGAGGCTCACCAGAAAGATTGAGAAAATGGATGGAATCACATCCTATTTCAAGTAACTGTGACCAAAGCATCCTTCAGAAATCCATCAAAGAAAGAACAGTTGTAGACAACACTGGAAGATGCTTTGAAGGACAGTCCCATCTTGAGGGAAGAACGGAGAGGAGGGGGCAGCTTGGGGTGGGATGTTAGGACAGAGACCTCCTAGAAGAGGAGCCCTTGTTCAAGTTCAATGTTTGTTTGAAAACTGTTGTGAAAAAGAAACAGGAAGACTTCCCTGGTGGTCCTGGTGGTCCACGGGTAAAGAATCTGCCTGCCAATGCACAGTACACTGGTTTGATCCCTGGTCTGGGAAGATGCCACACAGCATGGGACAACTGAGCCCATGCGCCATGACTAGAGAGTAGCCCCCACTCGCCACAACTAGAGAAGGCCCACGCATAGCGATGAAGACCCCGTGTGGCCAAAAATAATAATTAAAAAAAAAAAACCGAATAACTCATTTTTTTAAAATGAGAAAAGAAACAGGAAATGGAAGGCACACTAAATTACCTGAAAAAGATAGAATAACTTATCACATCAAGATCATAGTAGAGATGTCCAAACTGAGAAACCCCTGCTGCAGTCGGAAAAGTCACAGAAAGAGGAGGCAGAAACCACGCCAGCAGAAACTTCGAGTCCTTCCTAGGCAAAGAGAAAAAGAGGCATTTTCACCAAGTAGCCAATCTTTCCAAAAGCAGCTCTGTTTCTGCCCTCCCAGGGCACCTTCAGGGGAGCCAGGAATTGCACAAGTCATGATGATAAATGTGGGGGGTCTTTCAGAAGGGAGCTGTCCCAAGGAGGCTGGGGGGGACCTGCAGGCTCAGAACTGAGGGGTGAGATGGGGCTTCGTGCCGTTTTGCACTTCCCGCCAGCTCATCAGTTCATTACGGAGACCCAGACACAGTTCGAGAGGCCCTGTGGTTGGTCTTGTTTCTCAGGTCTGTAGGAAAACCTCCCAGGAGGGGCTAACCTGTTCCCCAGCTGGAGAGGAGGGCAGGGCAGCCGGTGCCTGAGTGACAGGAGACCCATCCAGCCCTGAGTCCCAGCAGCAGCCAGAGTGGCTCGCTGCTTCTGCAGGACTTCCCGCCTGGGCTTGTCTGCCCAGTGGTGTGGTCCCTTCATCTGCCTTGAGGTCCCCAACTTTCCCACACTGTGCGGGCTTTTGACCTGAGGCTGTCTGGCACATCAAAACAGCAGGATGGTGCCTGAGCCAAAGAGGTGCAGTGGTCGGGAGGACACCGGGGCTGGTCTGGATCCATGCCCCACCCCTGCACTGAAGCTCTGTGGTCCTGGCTTCACTGCTGGTGCTGTGGGTGCTCTCTGAACCTGTGACAGTGCCACTGGGGTTGCTCCTAGGGGGTGGGGGGCACCAGGGCTTGGCCATGGCCAACAAGTGAATGGTCCCCCTGGGGGAGTGGCTGCTGTGTCTGGTCCAGTTCACTGGCCTCCGGCAGGCTGACACTGCAGTCAGACCACAGCCCCCCACACACTCCCCCTACCCTGCCCCTCCAACATCTCCCTTTGGCTGAGGGGCCCTGTGTCCCTCCAGCAGAGGCTGCTCTGTCTAGGGAGATGGAAGGTCCAGGTCATGCCAAGAGGGCCCTGGGCTTAGCTCCACCACTGGAGCCTCGAAAAGACTTTCAGACCCTGATTGGTCTCTTGGGAGTTGAGATGATGAGGCCCAAAGATCTAGAAGCACGTCTGCATGAGGTCAGTGCTGCCCTGTGACTCCATGGTTAAACACACGGTGAGGCTCCCAGGCTGTGCCTCGCATGGATGTGTCATGGCTCCAGCTGGCCTTGATCCATCTCTTCCTGAGGTTTTGGGACCTTTGCTCTGCCCGCTCCAGCTGCTGAGCAACTTCTCTGCAAGGGGTGCTGGGTGTTTCTCACTACCCTTGATCACCTCCTCCCCACCTCTCTTATCTGATTCTGCTTCTCACTTCTCATCCCCTCTGGACAGTCCAGGAGGTGACGGCTCAGGAGCTGGCGCCAGTGCCCTGGTTCACTCATCCGCTTATCCTTCAACTGGCAGTGTGCCAGGTCCATCAGCGATCTGGGACAACTGGCCAGCCCTCAAGGAGGCCCCGCCCCCACCCTTGAAGGGATCAGGTGTAGAAACAGATCCTGTTAATACAGCAAGATGAGCGCTATGAAATGGGGAAGCCAGAGATATTCATCCATCCCAAGTGGGCAGGGGGCATCAAGGAGAGCTTCCTGGAGGAGGTGGTGCTGACTGGTGCTGACTTTTACCATTAGCTGCAGACCAGTTTGTTGTTCAGTTGCTAAGTTGTGTGTGACTCTTTGTGACCCTGTGGACTGTGGCACATCAGGCTCCTCTGTCCTCCACTATCTCCTGGAGTTCGCTCAAATTCAAGTCCATTGAGTCAGTGATGTTATCTAACCATAGTATCCTCCGCCTCCCCCTTCTCCTTTTGCCCTCAATCTTTCCCAGCATCAGGATCTTCCAAGCAAGTATACCGGAGTGGGCTGCCACTTCTCCAGGGGCTCTTACCACCCCAGGGATTGAACCTATGTCTCCTGCTTGGCAGGCAGGTTCTTTACCAGGGGAATTTTTGCGGACCAACAGCTAGACCCAAAACAAGAGAGTGTCCTGCTGTGAGGCCTCTAGGTTTCTGGGCCTCAAGGGCATGGCCAGATTCTAGAAGCTGCCAGCTTTAGCAAAAGATGAGGTGCTTTGGTCTACCCTCCTGGCCGTCTGAGAGGAGCAGTGGTATGGGGGCTGTACTGCTCCCTCTGGGACCTCCCTGAGCTTCTGCAGACAAGCCAACCTGTCACCTGCCCACTTTCCCTGGTCCCACCGTGAGCCCTGCCTTTCCACTGCTCCAGCCTGGTAACCAGGCTGAACTTACCTGGGTGGGATTTGAAGCAGGATCTGCTGACCCAAAATAGATCCTCTGGAGGGCAGGGCTGGGGCCTGAAGTTCCCGTCATAGCCATGTTCCGCAAGTCTCACCTGCAGGGCCCTCAGGTAAAGCATGGCCTCTCTGTGAAGGGGACCCTTGTTGTTTGGAGCCACCTGGGAATTCCTCCCCCTCCTCCGGGGATGTGAGCAGATACTGCTTGGATTTACAGGGAGAGCAGCTCTGCCCCTAACCTGGCTCCCACCCCCAGGCCAGAGAGAGAGGGAAGCTCCCCGACAAGTGAGGGAGAAGGTGGATCTTGTAGTTGAGGAAAGTCTCCCCAAACTGACAGAAATCTTGCCTCTTACAACTTAGACTCATGAGTTCCTGGAGGCGGGACTGCTCACTATGACCTTCCTGTTGGTGGAGTCGTGCCCTCCTGAAAGATCTGGTCAAGTCCTAACCCCTGGTACCTGCAATTGTGACCTTACTTGGGAGCAGGGTCCAGGTCTGTGAGGGTCTCTGGTGAAGGCACTTCTGTTCCTGAGGAATTTGGGAGCATCACCCACCTGGTTCCTCTATCTGGGAGCTCTCCAACCACATACCATTGGGGTTTGATGGAGGCTCCCTCATGTGGGTATGATCCTCATTGACTCCATCCCCAGCCCCTCTTCTCTCTCCAGTGGATGGGGATGGGCCTGAAAATTCCAAGCATGTAATCGTTTTGTCTTTCTGGTGACCAGCTCCACCCAGGAGCTAACCAGAGTAGCAAAAGATGCTAGAGCAAACAACGATGCTCTTAGTACTGCTTTACTTGGTAATGATCTTTACTGCTTAGGAACTTACAAGAGTCAGGAGCCCTGTATCAGGGACTGGGGACAGAGACCAGAGTGTATGTTTTCTGTGATCTCCTATCACTGCACTTGGTAGACAGAAGGTACTCAGTAAGGTGCTCAGACCACTGCCTTTGGGCCTGTCGTGTTTAGTGGGTGTCTGGGACTGAACTGTCCCCCCCAGCCTCATGCCCCGCCGGCCCAAATTCATAAATTGAAGCCCTACCTCCCAGTGTGATTACATTCAGAAATGGGGCCTCTGGGAGATGATTCAGTTTAGTTGAGGTCATGAGGGTGGGGCCACATGATGGTATTAGTGCCCTTGTAAGAAGAAACACCAGAGATCTTGTTTCCTCTGCCTTGTCCACATGAGGTCACAGTGAGGTCACTGTGGGAAGAGGGCCATCTGCCAGCCAAGGGGAGCCTTTATCAGAATCTGACAGAGCAGGACCTGATCTTAGATGTCCAGCCTCCAGAATTGTGAGAAAATAGATTCAGTTCAGTCGCTCAGTCGTGTCCGACTCTTTGCGACCCCATGAATTGCAGCACGCCAGGCCTCCCTGTCCATCACCAACTCCCGGAGTTCACCCAAACTCATGTCCATCAAGTCGGTGATGCCATCCAGCCATCTCATCCTCTGTCGTCCCCTTCTCCTCCTGCCCCCAATCCCTCCTGCCTCACCATCAGTCTTTTCCAATGAGTCAACTCTTCGCATGAGGTGGCCAAAGTACTGGAGTTTCAGCTTTAGCATCATTCCTTCCAAAGAACACCCAGGACTGATCTCCTTTAGAATGGACTGGTTGGATCTCCTTGCAGTCCAAGGGACTCTCAAGAGTCTTCCTCCAACACCACAGTTCAAAATCGTCAATTCTTCGGCACTCAGCTTTCTTCACAGTCCAACCCTCACATCCATACATGACTACTGGAAAAACCATAGCCTTGACTAGATGGACCTTTGTTGGCAAAGTAATGTCTCTGCTTTTGAATATGCTGCCTAGGTTGGTCATAACTTTCCTTCCAAGGAGTAAGCGTCTTTTAATTTCATGGCTGCAGTCACCATCTGCAATGATTTTGGAGCCCCCAAAAATAAAGTCTGACACTGTTTTAGTGTTGTGTAAGTCACCCAGTTTATAGTCTTCTTTCATGGTAGCCTGAGCTTAGACTGTATATTGGGCACATGGCTGTTGCTTGACCTTGTGTGCAGGGGCTGCTGTCCTTGTGATGGAGGGGCCTGTGCCTTTTTCCCTTCTGGGTCTTCCCCTCCCACAGACCCCCAGGGCTGGTCCAGGTACTAGTGGAGTGCTGGGAGGCCTGCTGGGCCTGTTTTCATCTGCCAGGGGTCCTTAAGCAGGTCTATGGGTGGCAGGGTCTTGGGGACGTCCCAGGTAGGGCCCCCCCGCAACCTGTGACTTCCACCCAAAGCCTCTGGGAAGGAAGGTGGCCATTCAGAGACTGCCCTGACTGGGTGTTCTGGCCCTCTTAACCTCCCTTGGCTAGGGCTTGGGTCTAGGTGGCTGTGGCCCTGGTCTCCCAGCTTTTAGGGGTGTTTTTGATGCTTCACAGTCCTGTGATTATAGCATACAACCCTGGCCTGGGGCTGAGACTGGCCTGGTCCTCAGGGTCAGCGGGAAGACCAGGCCCAGGTTTCCTGTCCAGGGGGACAAGAGCCAGGCAGGGACCAAGGAGAGGGACAAGTCAGGCCTTGAGTAGACAAGGGGCCATAAGTGATGCTCAGAATATTTAACCACCAGGACAGCAGCCACCCCATGCCCCCCAACATAAACCCAGACAGAGTCCTGTCATTAAACAAGCTGGGTAGTGGGAAGTGGGGTGGGTGGGCCACAAGGGGTGGGACTTCAGCCACATCTGACTGGTCATATTTCCACTCCAGAGAGTTGCTCAGGTCAAGATGTGAGAGGGTTGTGCTGTGGAGCAGAGGAAGGAGGGCAGGAGGCACTTGTGGGGGTGGGAGGCCCTTGCCCAGGAGGGACAGCACCTGTGGCCAGGCTACTGGGAGCAGCAGGGGTTGGCAGGGGACGATGGGATGGACCAAGTGGACCTACACTGCATACAGGGTGGTGGCAGGTGACGCACACAAGGGCAGGGCACCAGTGGGTGGAGTAGGGGAACTGGGGAGCCCGCAGCCCCCGCGGTAGAGGGAGGTGTTGAAACCCACTTCCCCTCTCAGGCCCTTCAGTGAACAACAGGACATCCTGAGAACATAGAGGTGGCCCATGAGCTCCAGGGGATGACTGTCCATCACTGCTTCCTCCTGGTGGTCAAGGTCACCCTCCTCCAGCCAACACAGCCACCCTTGCAGTGGGGTGGAGGTGGGGAACTCTGGGGATAAGTGTGGCTGCCACAAAAAGGGAAGAGAATTATGGCCCGTTTCCAGGTATTCCCTCAGGACCCTCATAGTTTTAGGTGAAAGTAATAATAAATGAAAACCCAGCAAGACCAGCAAAGGGCTCAGGCCCCCCAGAACGAAGGTATGAGTCACCCCGCTGGGTTACATAACCCAGCCACCTGAGGTGCTGGCAGAGGCCAATGAGGCCGTGGAGGGTAGCAGAGGAGGGAGCATCCTGTAAGCTGGGGGGCAGACCAGTGCCTTTTACTGTCCCTTCCCCGCCATGGAATGGATTTTAATGTATCTCACCCAGTTTTCATTTTCCTTCCTCTCTCTTCTGCCCATAGGAATACAGGGCAGCAGTTCTCAAAAGTTTTTGGTCATGGGACCCCTTTAACACCCTTACACATTGTTGAGGACCCCAAGGTGCTTTTATGTGAATAGTAGTAACATTTACCATGATAGGAAAAACGATGACTTTAGAAAATATTATTTTTTTAAAAAGAAAAAGCCCGTTACATGTTAACTTTTTTAAAATGAAAAATAACAAGAAATCTGGTGAGTAGTGGAGTGGCATTGTTTTTGCAGTTTTGCGAACCTTTAGTATCTGGCTTCGTGGAAGGCGCTGCGTCTCAGGTCTGTGTCCGCCTCTCACCTGCTGTGGTGTGTCGTCTCGGTTGAAGCATGAAGAGAATCTGCATCCCCAAGAAGTGTTGTGAGGAGGGGAGATGCTTGCAGGCCCCTGGGATCCTCGGACTGCATTTGGAGGCCTGCTCTGGTAGTCACTTTAATCCACACATTCTAGAATATACAGAGAACATGACAGGAAAGGAAGAGACATCTCTAAACACCGTGGATTAAGAGGTGGATGAAAGAATTAACGCAGCAGCTCTGCATCGTCTCCCTTCTCCTTTGGGGAGGGGTGATCCCTGCTTGGTCTCGAGGCCACCTGTGTCCTGCTAGATGGGAGCCATTTTTTTGAAGCATAAGCTCATAAGAAGGACACATGACTGATTTGGTTATTAGCTTTGGTCACCCAGTGTCTGAACACCCTTCTCTTCTGGCCAGATCCTCTACTGAGCATGTTTTGGCTGAGTATGGCCAGCCTCCTCCTCCCAGCTCCACAGGAACCAGGTCACCTCCCCTCTCAGTTCTAGAGCCTGAAGGGCAAATGCACACGTGAGGATTGCCCATCACACCCGCCCTCTGGTACTGGAGTCTTGAGTCTTGAGCTTTTGGCAGACGGTTGAGGAGGTACTCATAGCAGCAGGGGTCACACGGGTGGCATTTGTCACTCTGGTGACAGCGTCTTGTGACAGATGGTGGGGTCACCAGCTGCAGCATCCTCACCAGATGGTCCCTGAGGTACAGACTTGCTGGGGTTTCTGGCAGCACAACTTCCCTTGATCCACACATGCCTGCTGAGTTTGGTCCCAGACTTCCTGCCAGCGTGTGAGCTTCCTGGATGCGCCTATGGCTTCCTCTACCAGTCAGAGGCCTGGACAGGAGGGTCCACTCTGACCCTCACCTGCTGCCGAGGCCCACCTAGACTCCACTTCTTCCTTGTTTCCCAGCACCTCCTACCTGGCTGGTCCCCCTGTGCTCAGGCTGGACCTTCCAGAACACCTTGCAGGGTCCCCAGGGAAACTCTCTTGAGTCCAGCACTGTTATAAACCCATTGTGTGTGGAGCCCCTAGAACCCTCCACACTAGAGGAGTCTTCATGCAGGGTCTTTCTCATCTCACCTCAAATCCCCTCCTCCCTCCCAAGATTCCCTTCTATTATTACAATAGTAAACAGTGAACTTTAAAACATGACAGAATGTTTGTAAAACATTAGGGGGGAAATAACTCTACCACAAATTATGTGATTCCAGCCTTCAAAACTATCTCACATTGGTGCAAACTGTCATCGTTCCTTCGGCTTGAACTGGCCACCCTGAGGTTGGGCTTTAGCCTTGTGTTTGGACCAACAGAACAGTATGTCATACACCATGTGTGAGTAGGGACTACGGGTCTGCTTGTTGGCTTGGCCTCTTGTGCTTCTGCCATGAGAAAGGACATCTCCCAGGGACTGCTAATCCTGCTTCGGGACCTGGAATAGAATCAGGGATGCGGGATGCTTCATGGGACAGACCTGGACCATACTCGCAGCCTGGAGTGTAAGGCCCCAGGGAGAAAACATGTAATTGGTAGGGTACTGAGATTTTTGAGGATGTTTCACAGTAAAAACTGACTAAGCATCTTACAGAACAAACTAGTTACAGAATTTAACACATGCTACATACTGCGGATAGTCAGAGTCGCACTGGCAATTAGGTAAATCCCCAGGCAGAGCTGAGACTGTATTCACTTTTACAGATGAAACAACTTTTCTACAACTGTCATTACCACTGTTTTTACTTAATATGGTCTTGAGGCGGGAAAGTGGTTTGACAGGGGAAGACCCAATGGGTGAGCAAGCGTGTCATCACATCTAGGCACTGGCTTTCCAACTCCAGGCCACCCTGGGATAGTGAGGAGATGGGTAGGGTGTGGGGGGTGACCCCCCCAGGTTAGGAGGGATTGTTTCAGGTGTCAACACGTCCCTGGCCTCAAACTGTAACCAGGAGGGATGGGTTATCCCAGTGCTGCCACTGAACCTGCCCTTTGATTCCTCAGGTAACCTCCTTTCCTCCCAGGTCTTCCCAAAGTGTAAGCTAAGCTGTTTGAGGTATTATTTGGGAGTGGAAGGGCCTTCAGGGCAGGGCTCCAGAAAGAAATATGGGCTTGAGGTTCCAAGTGCAGTTCACCCTGAGCCAGCGGCATCCTCCCGTGTGTGCTGGCCTAGCTTTTCCCATAGGCAAGCTACGGTGGTGAGTAGGCTGGGGCCACCTTTGAACTGCTCTCCAATGGATCTGCACATACATGTCTGGCTCAGAGTAGGTCCTTAATACATATTTGTTGAGAAAGCGAATGAATCCTCGCTTAGGAAACATTACACCCACTGTTGCTCAGGCCACCTCCCACATCCTGATAGCTGGCAGGAGCCAACTGTGTATGGCTCTGACCTCAGTTCAGCCCTAGGTGACTAAACTGAGCTATGGCGCCCTTAGGCTACCAGGGACCCAGGTTCCAAAGGGCTGGCTTTTGCTGCAAGCTTGTCCTCTCACCAGGTAGACTGTTTACTTAAGTTCATATGGAGCCTGGTAATAGTATCAGTACTCCTTTTACTTTTAACCTCTTTTTTTTTTTTAAAGGGTAACCTCCTTTTGAAAGTATTTATTTGTTCTTAGTCAGACGAACATTACTCTCCTAGGATATGCTTTTTGCCCTTCTGATTCCCTGGTACCACCAGTACCTAGAAAAACTACTTATTTAAAAAATAACCTGAGCTATTATTTCCCTGTCACTGCCCGATCAAGAAGATTGGGCCTTAAAATAATATTTGCATCTGTTGGCCATTTCAGGTTACGGTCAATTTCTCTGGCTTTCCAATGACAAGTACAAACACCATTGTATCACAGCCAACTAAGAGTCTATGATTCTTAGAAACAGATAAACCATCTGCTTCTTTTGATTGTTCCTGAAGCGATGTTCTTGCCTGTGTGGAAGAATTCAAGGTGCTAAATAACGGTGTCACTTTAGGGTCTGATACCACATGGGGGCATGTCACCTGTTCCCAAAGGACAGTGGTCCCTTCCAAGAGAAACCTCCCAACTGTTAGAATCATCTAACACCTGACTAGTAAGATCCTCAGGATCTTCAATCCCTGTATTCATGCCTAGAACTGATAAGATCCCACACCAGGTACATATTCATGTTTTAAGCAATTTTTAACAGCATCTGCAGAAGACATATATATCTTCACAAACTTAAAAAAAAAAAAAAAACAACCTTTAACATAATACACTGCACAGAACTAGAATTCAACATAATATATATTACATTGCTAAAATAGTCATATAAATATGGGTGGACTCACTGCATTAGAAAAATTCACCAATTAGGCTATTAAAGACCAGTATCAGTAAAGCCGAAAGAAAAACCATTTTAACAGCGGAAACACTGAAAATAACAACTATGAGGTTTATATGCAAGTGGTGGGAAAGAGAATTCTTTACATTTGCTATTATGTCACAGCAGGCACAATCTGAAATACAATTTTACGTTAGCAGTGTATAAAAATACTTTTCTAAATACTTTCGATAGGTATAGTACCACTTTAAAAACCCCCAGGTAGTTATTCCATTTGAGGACCTACCAGAACAACTCAATTTACTGCTTTCAGCTAGCTCTGCAAGCATGAGCCTAGAAAACAAGTTCCTCACACATGGAGGCACACTGCACGTGTGCACACACACACACCTACACACTAAAAGAACCTCCTGCATCTCTGGTGAATACTGATGAGTCACTGATAGGCAGCAATTTCAAAGCATGAAATGGTGTTTTGAAGCCTGTTTTCAGTTCCAGATTTGGCATGGATGGGCAAAGAGGCCAAAGTAATGTGGATTTTGTGTATATATGACTTCTCTTCCACTTGTGAGCACTCCCCAGAAGAGAGGTTTAATCAGGCATGTCAATATTTAACTTGGGGGGTGGGGGGACATATTTCCCAGGGCTCTGTGTTATCACCACCCTGGCCTTCTTTCCAAACATTGGAGCGATTTTAGGAGCTTCTGGAGCCGATGTTTCTTCAGCATCTTCACTATCTTCATGATGTAGATCATAGGAAATGTTTCCATATTCTCTTAAAAATGGGAAAATTTCAAGCAGAAACTGACAGAAATCTCTGCGAATACCAAACCACCAATGGTTGCCCCCTTTTCGCCTAAACGTTGTGGCCATTAATGTGATTAATGAGAGCCAAAGGGGGACGAATATGGAGATGTAGGAAAACATGTTGTGTCCATCCAGCCTGTGCACCAGCAGAACCTCGAAAATGAGCAGCGGCACCACGATCGTTATCCAGCAGATGGCCATGGTCACGTGGGTTCTTCGCTGCTCAGCAACCACATCCAGGGAGCGCAGGAACAGGAGGGACCAAACGATGTAATAGAGGACTACCAGGCAAAGGAATGACATGAGGATCCACAGTGGCACAAACACCACCAGCCAAGGCCAGTGGATGATCCGGTCCAGCCTCAGGGCGATGAAGATGAATTGCAGGATGTTGACGGAGCACAGGATCTCCAGCTCCAGGGACCGGTCGTGTCGGAAGCCCCAAACGCAGGCGGCCACGGACACGGGCGACACAAAGAAGAGCGGCATGAAGACCAGCAGCCAGAAGTGGGTCCCGCGCTCCACCCGATCGCAGACCAGGACCTCGAACATGAGCAGCAGCAGGTGGATGCCCACGGCGATCAGCATGGCCTTGAACTCCACACAGGCCTCTCCCTCTGTGCGGTAGCGCGGGTTTCGCGCCCAAACGCCCGCGCCAACAGAGGCGCCCGCGAGGACCAGAAGCTTCCACAACCAGATGGGGGCGAACACGGCCCAGTAGCTCCATTGGATGACGCCGTCCAGTCGGAGGGGCAGCAGCACTGAGAAGAGCAGCAGGCAAGCGTAGATGAGGAACTTACTCGGGTTGAAGTCCTGGAATAGGCCCCTGGGGTTCATGGCCAGGCCGCTGCCTGCCTTCCGGCGGGTGCCGCCTCTGCGCCGTTCCCGGACCCGCCGCCTCGCCGGCTAGCCCAAGCCGACTCTTCGTGGACAGCGGCCGGGCGCCGGCCGGGACCGGCTTCCGGCCCGCTGCACCTAGAGGCCGAAACACGTGCGCGCGCGGTCACGTGGCCTGGCCGGAAGGGCGGTGGGCGGGGCGTCCGCGCTGGCGCTCTCCCCGCTACCCGAGAGGCCGGGCGGCGCGGGGCGTCTGCGAGCGGGAGTAGCGCCAGCCCTGCCGCCCTCCTTCACTCTGTACCCATTTGGAAAGCAGCTACTGCGTGTGGCGCGGGAAGGGTAGGGACAGAGGATTCTGGCCGGGTTCCTGGCGCGCTGGTGGCTCCCTGGCCGGTCCGTTGCTAGCGAGCTGGCGGCGACCTCAGGCGGCCGCTTCCTGGCGGCGTCGGGAGTAGGGAGGCGGGAGTGAGCTCACATCCTCCGGCCGGGCCGGGGGCGGGGCCGAGGAGCGGTAGGGGGTGGGGCTCAGCCCTGGGGGCGGGACCGAAGAGTGGTAGGCGCGGCCAGCCGCGGGTGCCCCACCTTCACCCGCAGACTACTGGGGGGCTCGGACGACCACAGGGCTCAGGCGCCGGCGGTGAGGCTTGGGCGCCCGCTGCGCTGATGGCGGACGGCGTGGGAGCGAGCTGGGTGGGGGCCGGGGGAGTGTGGGAGTTTGTGAGCGAGGGCTTGGGTGCTGCTGACTGAATGCATAGGGCGGGTGTGTGCGCGCGCGGGAGGCGGTGGGCTTGTGCTGTGCGGAGAGGCGCTCGTGTGTGCGATCAGCGCCCGGGTTGTGCCTGGAACGGGCGGCTTCCGGGGCTGGACCCCACCGGCCGTTCTCCGGCCGTCTGTGAAGTGGCCGAGGCAGAGTGCCGGGGTGTCTCAACCCCGAGGTGGAGGGTGGGCGCTGGAAGGGCATTAGATCCCCCAGGGTCCGTTGGCGAAGTTGCGACAACCAGGTGCTTCCTGCCGCTGGTCATCCGGCAACTTAGAGCAGAATGGAGATTCTGATTGAGTCCCTAGTTCTCGTTTGACTTGTCTGGTCCTGCCTTAGTCTGATTCGCACACATACTGTTGGGGCCAGGGGCTGGAGCCAGAGGTCAAGAAATCTGGCTTCCAGTTCAAGTCCTGCCACCCAGCCGCTCAGAAGCCTGGGCAGGACGTGTGCTCTCTTGGCCTCAGGGGTCCTGGGCTGTAAGTTGGGGGCCGCCCGTGGTGGTATCCAGGAGCCCCTCTTGCCAGCTGCGCTGACGCTGGAGGCCCCTCCCTGCCTTCTCCAGGCTTTCTCTTCAGAGCCCGGGCTGCTCTCCCTTCCTGCCCTCCATCTCCCATAGAATCTGCCACACTCAAGTGCTGGGCTCTGAGCCCGTCAACGAGGCTCTGCTGGTGTGGGGTCTCCCAAGGAAGGGGTTCTGGAGATAAAAGTGGGGGCCATGGTCCAAACTCAGGAGCCAGCCTTCCCCAGTCCACCTCGAAGTTGGTGAAGCCTGGTGAAGGGTGGACAGTCCCATGTCTCAAAGCTCTCCAACAGCTTCACTGCCCTCCCCTCAGCCAAGCCAGTTGGGTGGTCCTCAGGAAAGGGACTCCAGCTGAGTGAGCCTTGATCTCAGACTCCAGTCTTCAGGGCCGCTTGTTTGTTAGGACCCCTTGGGAGGCACTGTGGGGAGACTGTTGACTATATGGGACACCACGTTCACCCTCCACCCCTCCCTCCCAGGCTCCAATCCATCTGTTTTGCATCCTGGTTTTTCTTTTACTGTTTCCTTTCAAGGAGGGATTTGTCAGCTAAAACAAAATTTAAATTTCAAAACCCCTCTGCCAGTCCAACTACAAAATGGGCTAATAATAGCACTTAGGACCATTTTGAGGTTGAGATGAATCCATACATGGAAAAAACTTTGCGTTTAGAGAAATGCGAGCCACTAATATTTACCACACTGGGGCAAGTAAATCCTTTAGGGGTGGGACTGACTGGCAGCCCCCCAGGGAGGCGGTGGCCAGGCCAGGTCTTCTCGGCCCTGTTGGAATGGGCAGAAATCCTGTAGCCAGATGACCTCAGGGTCATCTGTCTTTACAATCTTTGTGGCAGAGGTTAGAGTTTGGAATATGTTGTCCCATACTTTACTGTCTTTGTGGCAGAGGTTGAAGTTTGGAGTATGTTGTCCCATCTCTGCAGCTCCTCAGGACAGGGACCTGGTTCTCTCCCTCTAGGAAAGGGGAATCATACGATGGCCGGTCACCATGAGTCCTTGCATCCTCCTGAGGGACTCAGAGCCTGCTTATGGGTTTGAGGTGGAGCCACAGGGAGAGACTACTGTCTGCTGCCCCTGCAGCTGGCTTTCCTGTGCCCCTGGGCCCGGACCCTCAGTTCTGTACAAGACTCCTCTCCTTTGCTACTTTCCCTGTTGTGGCTAGGGTCTCAAGGACCTACCCCTGTCTTTACATTGACCTTTCAAGCTAACAGAGGTTGTTTGTTCTGTGCCAGGTGCTGACCACCCAGCCACCTTGAGGCTGGCATACACCCCAGAGCTAAGTGCCCTGGTCCCCCAGTGCAGGCGTGTCATGCTGATTCTGGGCAGCAGCCTGCAGTGTGTGTATGTCACATGATCTCACCCCTGCTCAGCATCCTCAGCTGGCCTGGGAGGCCCCCCAAGCTTGCCCTGGCCCACCTGTGGTTCCTTGCCAGTCTCCCGCCCTCCCTCAGAACTTGCTGTGCTGATCTCTGCATTTTCTGTTCAGGGCCGGCCCCCCACCCCAGCCTCCCTCCCTCCTGAACTACCAAGACCCCAGACAAGGCTTCAGTCCCAGGAAAACATTCTCGACTCCTGGTGGATTGATGACCCTTCTCTGACCTCCCTTCACTTCAGGGCCTTTGTTCCTGGGGGACTTCTTTCACTGGGTTGAGTCTGTTTGGCCATCTTTTTCTCCATGGGATTGGAGCTTGGACCCCCGGGCAGCATTTATGTTGCAGCTAGTGCTTGAGGGAAGTCGGTTGAGTGAATGAGTCCATTTGCACCTGCTCAGGATGGTGCTTCCCTGCCCCCTCGCTCTGAGCATGTGGGGTCAGCATCATGGGCCCTGTACTGTCCCTTCCCACTCCCCCTGTCCCTTCTTTCCAACTTGGCATAACCGTAGCAACTCACAACAGTGGTCAGGAGCCTGGGCACGGGGTGCTCAGCGGGTTCTTTGTTCAAGTCTCACAGGCCAGAATCGAGGGCCTCATTCCCTTCTGAAAGGCCCTGATGAGAATCAGCTTCTGGGTTCATTTAGCTTCTTTGCATTCAGTTCCCTGGAGCTGTGGGACTGAGGCTCCCCTTTCCGTGCCAGCTGTCAGCCAGGGATGGCTCTTGGCCACCCGTTCCTGGTCAGTTGCCCCCTTCACGGCCACCAGCATTGGGTTGCATTATTCTTGCACTTTGAATTGCTGTGGCTCATTCTCCTACTGCATCTATGCTGCCTTTTCTGTTTTTAAGGACTCATGATCGCATTGGACCCTGCTGGACGGTCAGTTCCCCTGAGCAGCTGGACCAGGGCAGGAGTCTGGCCCCAGGAGACAGGGTCCCTGTCTGAATGTCCTCCTAGTAGTGACTTGGGCCAGAGAATGATCTGTACAGAAGGCCCAGGGACATTTTCCCTTTCAGACCCATTTGGGTTTGCTCACCTCAGCTTCTTCACAAGGAAGCCACAGCCCACGTGGCCCTTTGTGTCACCCTTGGCGCCCCGGTGCTCTGTGGTCCCCTCCATCTCCCAGGCGACTTGTGAACCCTGGTGCTGTTGTCCCCAAGCTCCGTGACCTTGGCAAGTATTCCCACCTCCAGTCCCCTCAGTGAGATGGGGATGAACTCATAGAATTGTAAGTGTAAAGTGAAACAATGTATAAAAACTCAGAACACACTCACTTATCCTGTCCTGTTGGTGACCTTGGTCTCTGTTTTGGCCTTAGAGGAGGCATGCCTCTTTCGAGAAGCCTGTCCTCCCTGCCAGGTGGTCAGTCTTGGAGCTCACACCACCAGGCATTGGGGCCCTATCCTTGCTTGCCTGGCTGTTCCTGGCGCCCTGAGGGCAGGGCCCCACTTTCATCTTTGTGTCCGCAGTTGCTAGCTCAGGCCTATGTGCAGTAGAAGTGTCCAGGAAAGCACAGGAAGGCAAGCAGGACGCCGCTGATGTGGCAGCTTTCCCGTGTGCTGAGCGATGGAGCAGAGCAGCTTGTCTAAAGCTCAGATTCTGCATCTACAGGGAGGAGTCTGGCCTCCCAGGAGTACACCCTGGAGCACCCCAGCCCTTCAGGTGCACTGGGCTCAACATTTCAAAGCTCTGTATCATCTGAAGTTCATGGGATGGCAGAGGCAGGACCCTCATTTCACAGATGGGGAAACTAGACACAACTATAGTTCTCAGCTGCAGACTTTCCTGGGTCATGCTGTTGTCCCAGCTGGTAGCCTGGCCCTGTGCAGTGGTTCAGTCCAGTGAGAATGGGCCCACTGAAGAGCCAGACTCTGATTGAGGCCCCTGGAGACTTAGGCTCATGTTTTAGCAGATTTTCCTCAACTTGTGTATTCATTTAACAAATACATATCCAGCATCTGCCCCATAACCTGGGCCCCAACCTGATGTGGGATGAAGCTGCACAGCTCTGACTACTTTGCTGCCCCCCTTCCCAGTTCAGGAATCACCTCCAAGAAGCCCTCCCCGATCACTCGCTCCCTATGTACATCACCCTGTTTTATTTCTCCTGTTTCCTCTATGGTCACTAAATACATGCTTGCTTTAGGAAAATCTAGAAAATGAGTTGTTTAGAGAGAGAGGGGAAAAGCTCTCCTCTTACTACCTACACAAAATCACTATTAACACTTTAGTTCATTCCACATGGTCACCTCTGCAAGACATTTCATTATCCAAGTACCATTTTAGTCTGCATTTTTGCTTAACGTTAATCCTGCAACTCACTTATTTTCACATCTCTGAGTCATGAATTGACTGCCCAATTGATGGTGTCTTACAAGCACTGTCAGCCTGTTTTGAAATCCAGCCCTTCCAAAAGGGGGTTCTGTTGGCTTCTGATGGTCGCCTGGGGGGCACTGTCAACTTGAGAGCACTTTGCATTAAATTTCACGTACACTCAGTTGCAACCCGCAGTGTTTTTAGGCCGTGGTGTTTTTAGGCCATGGCGTTAGTGCAAACTCAGACTCCAGCCTGCCTGAGTCCTGGCTTGTTCATGTTCTCAGGGCTAATTTTGTTCCCTCCCTACATCTGGCAGGGAATAGCCCTTGCGGGGTGGGGGGGGTGTGGGTGGGGAGGGGGAGGGTGTCCCAATTTTACTTAGATGCCTCTTACTAGCTGCCCCAGCCTGAGATTCTTTTTCTTTCATGATACATGAAACAGCTGTATGTCTTATAATCAATGATGTCTCCAAGGTGATGAAATAACATAAAGAGAACCATCTCGGGTTCCCATAAATTCATCGTGAGCGTCTTTTTAGTGGCCCCACGGGGTTGTCCCTAGCTTTCCTCACCTGTTCCCTTGCTGCATCTTGGGGTTCTTCCTGTTCTTTTCTAAGATAAGAGGCGCTGTTGTCTTTCTTACTCCACGTAGCTTCTTCTGCACTCAGTTTCTTACGGGTAATTCCCCAAAATCTAATTGCTGGATTGAAGGAATGAATATTCCTAAGGCTCTTGACATATAAAGTCTAATGTTTTTAGAGGTTGAGTCTTCTTTCTTCTGGTTGTCTTTGCAGAAACAGAATCAGTACGAACCTGCCACTACCGAGAGCAGCTGGTCGAGTGCTTTCCATCTGTAAAACTCCACAAAGGTGAAGGATAACGTTAATAAGGTAAAAAGGCCCCAGTCAAATGTAGATTCAGGTGTCGGGCTGCAGAAGATTGAAAGTCAACTAAAAACCAGGACTGGTTTTGACGTGTGTGTGGGATCATTGGTTTAATTTGGGGGTCAATCACAGTAACCTCCAAATATTAGGAACCCATAAACCGAGCCCTGGGATTATTTAATTTGTTGTTGTTATTGTTGAGTTACTAAGTCATGTCTGACTCTTTGTTACCCCATGGACTGCAGCATGCCAGGCTTCCCTGTCTTTCACCATCTCCCAGAGTTTGCTCAAACTCATGTTTATTGAGTTGATGATGCCATCCAACCATCTCCTCCTCTGTCACTGCCTTCTCCTCCTGCCCTAAATCTTTCCAGCATCAGGGTCTTTTCCAAATTCCAGTTTATTTTGAGGCATCCAAATATAGCTAAACTTCATTAATTCAAACCTTTTTTTGTAGTTGTGGGCAAGAAGCTTCCTGAACGATGGGATATTGTTCAAAAAATGGTAGGCCACTCAAAATCCATTGTTTGTACTTAAATCGGCACTACCAGAATATTTTCAACAGTTCACATGTGAAATCTAAATCTTCTTCTCCCCGTCTCATGTACAGTTAATTTACTCCCCCAAAAGTCTTCTATGGCATAGGGTTAATCCTCACTCCTCTTCTCTCCTGGCTTTGTCATAAATTGTGGAAGCATGTGTCATGAGTGATGTGTTTACTGGGGCAGAAGCAAGACATTTGTCAGCTTTAACTCATGATTTCACTCTGGAGTACCTCTCATTCTTCTTCTAACTGGTGCAAAGTAGCAAATGATAATAAACAAACCAACAAGTACAAGAAATGCCTCTGCCTATCACTCAGTGACCCCAGGAACTGTATGAGGTTCTTGCCTTTAGGGGCCCATCAGTCTGGCCTGCCCGGTACATGGAGACAGTGGGTCACAGGGTGGAGTCTCCCTGCCACAAAGCTTTGGCAGCTTCTCATTTCTCAGGACTGAAGCCAAGCGCCTTCCCATGCCCTTTGAGGCCTGGTTGACCAGCCTCCCTCCTCCCATCTCTCTGGCCTCATTTGACTGCTGGCCCCATGGCTGCCTCAGGGACATCATGGGTTTGTGTGTCTGCGCATACCCCTCTGGGGGCAGCTGGGACTGAGCCTGGCTCTGCACTTGGGCTTCAGGCCATCCACCGTCACTCTGCCATGGGCACCTCCCAGGACGGTTGTGTGCTGGGCCCTATGGCCTTGACCCCAAGGACTGCTCACTTAGCCGTACAGTCACATGGCACAGACATGACACGCAGAGCAACCCTGGAAGAGCCAGAGAGTGGACCAGAGGTCCCTGGGCTGAAGCTAATTAAATGGCAGCTGAAAATGAGAGAAAGAGAAGTGTTGGGAATAAGCTGTCGGGTGAAGATTGGGCTGGCTGAGAGATGAGGGAGGAGGAGGCTGGAACAGAACCCTGAACTAGATGGATGCCGGAGGCCCCCAGTGGATTTAAGCATGAACCGCAGAAGGGACCATCTGGATTCAAAGCTCAGTTCTGTCATTTATGCAGATATGTGTCCTTGACCAGACGACCCAGTGTCTGTGAAATGGGGATGATGACTTTGCCCCTCATAGGATAAAGGTGGGCTGATAGAGATGCAGGGCTGGCACATTCGGGCAACAACCACCATGTGTGCGTACCCACTGCTTGCCCCCTCTCACCTGTGCTGAGGCTCAGAGAAGGATGTCTTCGCAGGAAGCGAAGACAGAGTCACGCTTGGGGAGGGGGTCACGCTTGCGGGGGGCACAGGTAACAACTAAAGGGGAACTTCTGTAGTGTAAATAAGCCCAGGTGACTGTACCTAATTCATTTCTCCACCTGGACCCAGGTCTGTTTTATCAGTTAAAGGGACCAGGACAGGGCGGGGGTCTCCCAATGCAGCGCTGCTGGCTAAACAAGCAAATCCCTCAACTCAACCCCAACACCCCAAATCAGAGTCCTTGCAGGTTGGGTTCGGAATCCAAAGTTTTTAAAGCTCCCTTGATTCCAGTGTGCGGCAAGCTTTCAGAACCCCCGGCCAGCTGACCTCTGACAGGTTGTCTTAGTCCTTGGTGGTAGGTTTAGTGCTGAGTCGTGTCTGACTCTGCGACCCCGTGGACTGTAGCCCACCAGGTTCCTCCGTCCATGGGAGTTTCCAGGTAAGGATACTCGAGTGGGTTGCCATTTCCCTCTCCAGGGGATCTTCCCCTCCCAGGGGTTGAACCTGGGTCTCCTGCATTGCAGGCAGATTCTTTACCAACTGAGCCACCAGGGGTTGCTCCTTAGAGTCTGTGTTTCTGTCCCCATCAAGTGCCCTGTGCTGCCATGGGAGCACCTGGTCCAGAACTCACCTGCTGTCATCAGAGATGGGGCGGGTCCCCTGGTCTGACTCAGGTAATGGAACAACAAGGCGGGGGGCCACTCAGTCTAGAACTAAGTCTCTAGACGCCGCCCAGTGCCCTGCCCTGGCGGTCGTCTTTGAGGAGAGGAGAACAGCAAACGTCAGACCTGGGCTGCTTTCTCACCATGAATCAGCTGAATGTAAATGGAAAATGTGTTTTTGAGGCTGGGGATACATTACAGTAGCAGTCCCCCAAACTTTTTGGTGCAAGGGACTGGTTTCGCAGAAGACAATTTTTCCGCGGATAGCTGGGGGTAGGGCGAGATGGTTATAGAAGAATTCTCGCACAGCTGTGGGGAGCAGCTGAAAATACAGGAGAAGCTTGGCTCGCTCGCCCACCATTCACCTGCTGTGAGGCTCAGGTCCTAACAGGCCATGGATTGGTACTGGGGTTGGGGATCCCTGCATTACAGGATGAAAACCAAGACCAAGCAATCCCTCCTTCTTTTATAGCAAAGAAGATGAAATTCTGCAGAGTTCCTGTTGGTTTTGGCTTTTTGTCTTGTAAGAACATAAAAATTATTTACCATCATTGAGGTTCTTTCTGAATTGCCAGAAATATCTATAAACTTTCCGGGGTTATCCAGGGAGCCCTCAGGGCGGTGAGTTACTGCTCACGTGATGAATTCCTATTGCAAATCAGCACTTGCAGATTTCCCCCATGAAGATAGATAATTTCTTGAACCCCAAGTGCTTTTACAGAGCAGAGGTTGGAGAAAAGAGGTTTTACTTTACAGTTTCTAAGTGGGTGATTTTTAAAACTCAGTGAAATGGTTTTCCTGATTGTCAGGCCCGTCACAACGATGTATCAGCAAAAGGGAACATTACCAAGTACATGGTTGGGAGCTGGGGTGTGTGGGGGCAGAGGTATGAAGAAGACCTAGGATTTTTTTTTTTTTTAATGAAAAACACATACACATTTAGAAGTAAATAGCAGGCGTTTCAGGCTGAGAGGGTCTCTGGAAGCAAGAGGCCAGAAAACAGTTTTCACTTTCACGTATAATGACAGTGACCATGGCAGTGATAACAGTAAGAAGAACTTGCTTTATTCACGTGGGGGAGGGGGAGGTTTGCCCACATTCCAAGGAGGACACTGACGCTCAGAGAGACCAAGTGCCTGACCAAGGTCACGGCCGGCTTGTGCACCCTGGGGTCACTGCACAGCGCTGCCTTATCTGCACAAAGTTCTGGGAGGAGACAGAACGTCATTCTGGCTTGCGCTAAGTCGGATGTTGCTGTTGCTAAGTCACTTCAGTGGTGTCCGACTCTGTGTAACCCCATAGACGGCAGCCCACCAGGCTCCCCCGTCCCTGGGATTCTCCAGGCAAGAACACTGGAGTGGGTTGCCGTTTCCTTCAATGCATGAAAATGAAAAGTGAAAGGGAAGTCGCTCAGTCATGTCTGACTCCTAGCGACCCCATGGACTGCAGCCTACCAGGCTCCTCTGTCCATGGGATTTTCCAGGCAAGAGTACTGTGGTGGGGTGCCATCGCCTTCTCCAAAGTCAATGTACTCCTAGGAAAAATCCTGGAGGGATTCTGCCAAACAGCTGGTGAGAAGTTGTTTTTAAAGAATCATTTCCTGCATGACCATGTCTCACCATTGAGAAAAAAAAGTGTGTATTGACCTTGGGAGAACAGAGAGGAATGGATAGGAACCCTTTTTCTGAAATAATAACACAGATGGTGCTTCTGGGTGGGATTTTGAGAAGATGCTGGGAAGGGTCTTTGTCCCTCCCGCAAGGCCCAGGTTGCTGGGAGTCCTGCTCACCCATCTGGGTCACAGCTGCCAGGGAAGGGGGAGGGTGACACTCCTCCTTTTCTTGTGAGTTGACGTTCCTGTTTCTATCCCAGGGAGCGCAGGTCCAGCCAGCAGACTGCCTGCTTCCCGTGAGCAAAGCTCTGACCTCGGGTGACGTCCTCACCTTTCAGTGGAGAGGTCTGCATGGATCACTCCTGCATTTCCACCTGAACACAGGGACCAGGGGAGATGCAGTGGGGGCAGCAGGGCTCAGACCCAGGCTGGGTTTGGCTTCTCAGCACACACAGCAGGCACTGACGTCAGGCTGTTCCCTCAGCAGAGCCGGTGAGGGGCATGGTCTGGGGCCCTGCTGCTTCCAGCTCCGTGGCCCACTGTCTTGTGGCCCATCAGCTTATCCTACCCCCGTCTCCTGGCCAAGCTGCTTCCTGGCCTTGTGCCCCTGGGGCAGCTTCTCTGTCTGGTTGGTGGTAGCGCTGTGAGCTCAAGGCTGAGTTTTCTCTGGGGCAGCCCTGGTCCAGATCCCACCTTTGCTGCTTACTGGGCACACAGCTCAGTCATGGTACCTCTTTTCTCTTTACTGTAAGATGAGGTGATGCAGGGACTCAGGAGGGCAGCCATGGGACTGGCTGAAGGCAGGCTTGGGAAGCCCTGGGACAGTCCTGACGTGTGGGGAAGCCGTCCCTAGCTGTTAGCCACCCTCCTGTGTGGAAAGCAGTCTTGCTTCCTGTTATCTTCACGCAGTGAGTCCTTGCAACAGAGCCCGGGCAGGCCGCTGCCGGCTGCAGTGTTTCCTCGCCAACCTGGTCCTTGTCTCTCTTTTTTGCAGCTTTGGAGAAGGGAGTAGGGTTTCACTGCCGCTTTGGTAGGACAGTTACTATTTGTGTCTGTGTACTTAGCTGTGTTCAACTCATTGCTGCCCCAAGGGCTGTAGCCCGCCAGGCTCCTCTGTCTGTGGAATTTTCCAGGCAGGAATACTGGAGTGGGTTGCCATTTCCCCCTCCAGGGAATCTTATTTTTTGGGTCTGTGATAAGAACCTGATGACCATGAATGACAGGGGGGCTTGCTGTAGCAGTCGGTCCACGAGGGAGGTGGCAGGGCTCACACAGGAAACTGCTGCTCCTCAGAGCCGGGGCCTGTCTCTAGGTGGCGAAGGAGAGGGTGGAGACCCGTGGTACCAATGTCCACACACCTTGGGCTGGATTCCAGCTTTTTTTTTTTTTTTATTGAAGTATAGTCGATTTACAATGTCATGTTAATTTCTACGGTACGGCAAAGTGACTCAGTTATGCACGTATGTACTTTCTTTTCCATATTCTTTTCCATTATGGCTCATCACAGGATACTGAATATAGTTCCCTGTAGGAGCTATGCGGCACACGGCTCTATGGTGGAGCCTTGTTGTTTGTCCATTCTGTAGATAATAGTTTGCATCTGCTCACCCCGAAGTCCCAGTCCATCCCTCCCCACCCCCTCTCCCTGGGCACCCAGAAGTCTGTTCTCTATGTCTGTGATTCTGTGTATGTCCTATAGATAAGTTCATTTGTGTTATATTTTACATTTCACATACAAGCGATATCATATGATATCTGTCTTTCTCTGACTTACTTTACTCGATAGGACAATCTCTGTGTCCATATGTGCTGCTGCAAGTGGCATTATTTTATCCTTTTCAATGGCTGAGTAGGATTCTCAAGCTTTTAGTTTGCACTAATCTCTCATTTGGACACAGCTGGACTCCTCTCTTAAGATAAATCATAGCAGACACTTATATGGCCTGTGCCAGTCCAGGCACATCGCACAGGTGGGCACAGGTATCTGACAGTTTCAGCTTTGGGGTCACGGCCTCCCCATCTAAGCCCTTATAGGACACTCAGGAGTGCTGACTCAGCAGTTGGGTTGTGGAATCCAAAGCCCAATTGATGTGGGGCTTGAGGGGAAGTCGTCTTCCCAGCGGTATGGCCAGACCTTTGTGCTCTTGTGAGATGGAAGGTGCAGGGTGTATGCTGTGGCTATTGCTTGGGATCGGCTGCTGCCAAGCGGGCCGGGCCCCCCACCCCCGAGATGCCTTACCCCCCACCCAGAGCAGCAGGACTGAATCCGGGCGAGGAGCTCTCCAGGCAACTGTGCCTCCTCTGTACTTTCCCCCAGACCCAGATTTCCTGTGCCCCAAGCAACAGGCGCATCAGCCCGGGCAGTTCCAGAGCTGCTGTATCACGTGGTCAAGGTGAGGGCTGAGGTATCAGCTAAGGTTAGAGCCAGGTTCCCTGGGGAGCCTTGCCAGCAGAGGCAGCGGTGTGCTGGCTGCCCGGCCTCCGTGCAGACTCAGTGTCTGGGGCTGCCCTCTGATGGCTCTGGGACAAGTGCAGGGAGCATGACTTGGGATGCCCCCCAAATTGTCTATGGGGGGCCTAGACAGGCCTCCTCTGTCTATGGTCATTTCCTTTGGGTGGGTTTGGCAACCATTTCAAGACAGGTGTCCTTCCTTGGTCACTGGGCTGACGGTCACTCTCCACATGCAGTGGGGGCATGTACTCCCTGGCAGAGAGGTAGGGGTGCAGGGACTTCTGCTGCAACCAGTCAGGGGGCTGAGCTTGTTGAAGCCAGAGCTGGGTACAGATGGTGGGTGGGCCTCAGTGAAAGAGGGGGCCACCAGGCCCACCCTGGCTCATGCCTGTGTACAGATAGGTACACTCCCCCACCCCCACCCCCAACATACACCCCTCATAGGAGCTCTGACTGCAGTCACTGAGACCAGGGCCGAAGATGAGAGAAGCTGAGTCAGAGGTTACTGAGCATGGGAGGACTCCTGGGGGATGCAGAGATGGGCTGTGGAAGGGTGGTGATAGTGGCTTTGCCTTCCAGAGCCATCTCTGGAGGCTGGGATGTTCGGGTTCCTCCTGCTGGCCCCACAGCCCCCTGGGCAGGGCTTTCCATGTGGGGTTGTCAGCAAGAGCTCCCCAACTCTGAAACACCACCTCCCACTGCCCCCACATTGCCCTGTGTCCACAGCGTGCCGTCCTTGCCCTGCTGGACTTGCTAAAGCCATTCCAATTTCTCTGAGACAGCCGTGTTCAGCCTTGCCCGCCCCTTCCTGGGCTTCCCCACCCTCAGCCTTTGTTTCTCTTAGCATCCCGGCCTCCAGTGCCCTCCTCCTCCTCTCCCACCCTTGTGTTTGGCAGGATCCTCTTTGCTTTTTCTAGCCTGGTTCTGCAAAGCTCCACCTGCCATGGGACACACCTGGCCGCCTGCTTCATTCTGCTGCATATCCACTTCGCCCTGAAGTTCTCTCAAACCTGCTCCTCATTCAAGACCTTGGTTTCCTGCTCTGTAAGATGGGACAGTACCATGTCGGGAATCGAGTATGAAGATTGTTTGCCGTGACCTTCGTGGAAGCACCAGCACACAATAGGTGCTAAATAAAGCCATCAGTCTTTCCTGCTCTACACCAGGCGTGAGGCCACTCAGGTGGAAGACACTGGAGGAGGGGGCACCTCACCTCTCCCAGGACTGAGGAATAGATAATGGGGAGCTCCAGGGGAGGGAAGGGAGGCGGAGGGGGGTGAATGACAGGGGTGCCCCTCCGGGTGCTGGGTGCTATCAGGGAGCAGGAGGAGGCTGGGATCTGGGACTTGCCTGGGAGACAAGGAGGTCTTGGAAGTTGTTGAGGGGACAAGGCCAGGCTTTGATTGTGGAGGGGCAGGAGGGAGTGGAAGGAGGGGAAAGGGGAAGAAACTGGAGGCTTTGGAAGAGACTCTGGTCCAGGCCTTCCTGCCCCTGTCACCCATCCTGGGATGAAAAGGGGAGCATTTGGAGCCCTTTCCAGAGATGTTTTGTACTCGGACTAGGGAAGGAAGATGGAAGGACCCCAGCTTCCCTTCCCCTGTGCCTGCCCACTTGCTTGGGTTGAATTCCAGTCCTACCCCAACACCCTCTGTGTCTGTCTACTGGGTGCCGGCTGCTTTCTGGACTTCACTTTTCTGCCTGCTTTCCCTGCTGTCTCAGCTCCAGTGGGCAGAGCTTTGAGCACCAGTCACATGGGGAAAGGGGAAGGGGCAGAGCAGGTGGCGCCTTCTCTGGGTCCCTATCCCTAGGCTCCCCCCGGCCCCAGGGGCCTGAATTCCCGGCACAGTGCCCAGCCACTGGCATGTGGTCGGCATAGCATCATGAAATGACTGCTTATTGGATGCTGGAGTCGCCGGTCGTTCAGTGAGTGCCCGATCATGTCTACCCCTGCCCCTCATATGTTTGGGGTCCAGGATTTGGTGGGGGCAGGAGCAACAAGCCTGGTGGGGGTGACTGTCTCCACTCCCATCACGTTATCTTTGGGCATCTCAGCACATTCCGGGAGGCCACGTGCTAATGGGTGTGTGGCCCAGGTGACGTGTGTCTAAAGGTGGAGGGGCTGAGGGGGTGACCACAGGGGCAGCCGTGTCTGTTCCATGTCTGAAATGTGCTGGCCTCCTCCAGGAAATGGTTTACTTTTCTTCTCACCGAGTTTGGCAGCCTTTGGGGAATTTTGGGAGGGAGGGGGGACCCTGGAAGGAAACCACCGTGGGACCCTTTGTTTCCTTAGAAGCCCGAACACAAAGAAAGGATGAAGTGGAGGTGGGGCTGCAGAGGGCTTGTTTTTTCCCCTTTGGAACCGGCCAGCCCGAGTCAGAGGAGGAGGGTGTTATCCTTCCAGTCTAGTGCTTTGCTCCTTCTGATGGTCTGAACGTGGAGGAGGATTTCGGCAGCTGCTGGTAAGAGTGGGCAGAGGGCAGTTTCTGTGTGAAACAGAGGCAGGCGGGTGGGTGCAGCGAGTGCCAGGCTGCGTGGTGCCCCTGGGATTTAGGTGTTGGCCTTCTCACAGGGAGAAGCCCAGAGAGATGAAGGGGCTTTCGTGGCGTCACACAGCAGGTATTGGTAGGGCTGGGATTTGAACCCAGGTCTCCGTGGCTCCAAAGTCCTGCTGAAGCATCCCCCTTAATGTAAAGAACAGCAGGATACACACAGGCCCCCTTCCCAATCTTGTTCTGGATCATTCCAGGCCCTTCCCTCCAGTAGTGTTTACCTTGACCACATGCCAGCCATGGTCGTGCCTTCTGCCCTGTGTGCTGCTGGGTTAGTGAGGGGGTGGCTTCCAGGCATCGAGTGTGAGTGCTGGGGACTTGGGGAAATGGTGTCCTTATGGTGGGACTTCCAGCTGCTACTCTGACTGCTTTTGGGTGGGACAGTGAGGGCTTAGCTCCAAGGGGAGCGAGAAGATCCCTCTGGGGAACTAGGAGCAAAGTCAGTGGTCCTCGCAGGGAGAGAGAAAGTCTGTTTGCCTCCCAGGGACCCAGAGTACCAGGGGAGGAAGCTCAGGACAGATTGACAGGACTAACAGCCACAACTTCCTGCTGGGAGCAGGTCCAGAAATAGGGGGAACTGGTTCCCCTCAAGCCCCTAGGATAACGACTATGAAAAAGCAGAAAGTAAGGGTGGGCGAGGCTGTGGAGAGAGTGGAACCCTTCCACACTTATGCAGGAATGTAAATGGTGCACCCACTGTGGAAAAGAGCATGAGGTCCCTCAAGAAGTTAAAAAGTACCGTATGATTGCAATTCCACTTCTGGGTGTGAAACCTAAAGATTTGGAAGCAGGGTCTCAAAGAGATATTTGAAAGCTGTGTCCACAGCAGCAGCATCCATAATAACCAAAAGGCGGAAGCGCCCCCAAGTGTCCACTGTTGGATGAATGAAATAACTATATACATATATATGTATATGGTTATTATATGTATGTAATAGAATACTACTCAGTCTTAGAAAGGGAATTCTGACACATGCTACTACATGGATGAACCTTGAGGATGTTAAAGGAAGTGAAAGGAGCCAGTTACAAAAGACTGACACTGTGTGATTCCATTTACACAAGACCCCTTATAGGAGTCAGATCCATAGAGGCATAGCTCCCCCTGAAGCTAAGCGCTAAGAGGGGTGGGAGCCAGGGGCTGGTGGGGAGGAGGGTCCTGGGAGTTACTGTTTAATGGGAAGAGTTCTGGAGATGGATGGTGGTGATGACTGTACAAGAATGTAAATGTGCTTAGTGCCACTGAACTGTGCATTTAAAAATGGTTGAGATGGTGAATTTTATAGTGTGTATTTTGTTTTTTTTATGTTTTTTTTTTTTTTTTGGCTGTGTGGCATGTGAGATCTTAGTTCCCCAACCAGAGAGCAAACCCATACCTGCTTCATGGGAAGGCAGAGACTTAACCACTGGGCCACTAGGAAAGTCCCCTATAGTGTGTATTTTACCACAGTTAAAAAATAATAAATTAATTCAAAACAAAATATAGGAAATGGATGTGAACCAAGGCCTCCTACAGGCCAGATTGGCAGCGAGCTCTCTGCATTGTGTTATTTAACTCTCCCCTCTACCCCATATCTTGTGTTACTTGTGTTAGCTGACTCTCCTGCAGACAGGAAAACTGAGGCTCAGAGCCCTGACATGTCTTGCTTGAGGTCCCTCTGCTGCAGGCCAGGATATAAGTCAGCCTTACGTTCTGACTGAGAGCTGGCTTCAGCGCATCCCTCTGGGCTGTAGCATCAGGCACTCAGTCTTCTGGGGTCTAATGATTTCAGTTGGGGCTTCTCCAACCTAAAGGACAGCAGAAGAGTACAAGGAGCCATGCAATTGGTGGTGAAAATGTGTGCACAGATCAGAGAGGCCTGAATCCAGGAGAGTTAGTCTTAGAGGAGGGGCTGGGATTGGATAAGACCTGGAGGGTGCCTCCCTGCACCCACCTTCCTGAGGGGTAGGGCTGCCGCACACCATCTCACTGAACCCTGCTATCCTTGCTGGGGGGATTCTTGCATGCCCTGGGAGGGAGTCACTCTGTCCAGGCCTGCCTTCTCAGCAAGCCTTGCAGCCGGGGCTTTGACAACATTGGTGGGTGTGGACCATTGAGATCTGCCCACCCAGAGACCCCTGGGCTTGGGTAGCATTGTCGCATTTTGCAAGTGAAAATACAAGATGCGTAGCTGATTTTGAATTTCACCAACGAATAATTTGTAGTATAGATATGCCCCCAATATTGCATCTCTAGTTGATGTTGCGGCCTTAGTAGTCTTGGGACTTTGTCCACTGAGGGAGGGGCAAGTGAACAGATGCTCTGGGTGTTCCAGATCAGGGGCCTGCTGCCATTGGTCATCAAAGCCTGGGCCCAGCCTGTCACAGCTCTGCTGAGACATATGTGGTGGCCTTGGCAAGCCACCACCCCATGTGAGTTGACAAGGCCGACAGCAGGGGCCCTAATCACTAGGTATGAGTAAGATGGGCCGCAGGCCGTGCTGCTGTGTGTGCCACGCAGGGTCTGCAGTGGAGGACTGCCACTGTTGAAACGTTGGGGGTCTGTGTTCCCGATCTGGCATGCTGGTCACTGCATGTGTCTTCTCTGTCTCCTGCCTGTAATCTCAACACCTCCAGACAACCCTCTGGCTGCCCTTCTCTTGTGTCCACCACCTCACACCTGCCTCATCAGGGTGTCTCCAGTTCAGTGAATGGCACTCTCTCATCGTGGAGCCTCCTAATCGTATTCCTCCAATTCCTCCATTCCCTCATCCACACACCCAGCCATCTGCCCACCTGTCCATCCACCCAATCAACTGTTTGTTCATCCATCCATCTACCCATCCACCCATCCATCCATCCTCCTACCCATCTATCCACCTATCCATCCACCCAGCCACCCATTCATTCACCCATCCTCCCATCCATCCACTCACCCATCCATCTGTCCACCCACTCATCTACACATCCCTCCATCCACCCAACCATCCTCCCATCCATCCATCCATCCATCTGCTCATCTACCCACACATCTATCTATCCATCCATCTACCCATCCACCCGTTCATCCACCCATCCTCCCATCCATCCACCCATCCTCCCATCCATCCACCCACCCACACACCCAGCCATCTGCCCATCTGTCCATCCACCCAATCAATTATCTGTTCATCCATCCATCTACGCATCCATCCACTCATCCATCCATCCTCCCACCCATCTACCCACCTATCCATCCACTCAGCCACCCATTCATTCATCCATCCTCCCATCCGTCCACTCACCCATCCATCTGTCCACTCACTCATCTATCCGTCCTTCCACCCACCCATCCATTCTTGCATCCATCCATCCATCTACTCATCTACCCATCCATCTACTCAACTACCTGCCCATCTATCCCCACCCATCTACCCATCCACCCATTCATCCACCCATCCTCCCATCCATCCACCCACCCACACACCCAGCCATCTGCCCACCTGTCCATCCACTCAACTGTCTGTTCATCCATCCATCTACCCATCCACCCATTCATCCACTCATCCATCCATCTGCTTATCCATTCATCTACCCATCCACCCATCCATCCATCTATTCACCATCCAGCCATCTACTCATCTACCCATCCATCTATCCATCCACCCATCCTCCCATCCATCTACCCACCCACACATCCATCCATCTTCCTATCCATCCATTCATTAGTTAACGAGCATTTCATTGTAGCAGGCACTTTGATGTTTAACATCTCAGCTGTAGGAGGGACTAAAGGAATTAATATTTAAATGTGAGTGGCTGACAACAGCCATCAGACCTCCAGTGAACCAAAGGACCTGATCTCCCATGTTTCAGCACCAGGTCATATGGGGAGAGATTGTCTAGCCTTGCGTTTAGATGGCAGCCACTCCTCTAACAAAGCTCCTAGAGAAGACTTCAGGCTGTGATGAGATGGGAGCAGAACATCGCGGGGCCAGGAGTCTTGGGAGGCCTCAGCAGCAGGGAGCTGAGCTGGCTCTGCCAAAGGAGTGGTGTCCACCTTGTGTGGGCACCCCCACGGGAGGGGTGAGAGCAGAGGACGTGAGAGACACTGTTCCCTGACAGCTGGTGTCTGGCAGAGCTCTGGCCCATAGCAGGTGCTCGGCAGACTTGAGACTGTCACCAGACAGAGGAAACCAAGATCCAGAGAGGGGAGGTGACTTGGCCAAGGTCACAGAGCCTTGCTGCCATGGGACTGGGATAAAGAGTGTGTGGACTTGTGAGGCACAGCTGGTTTGAACTCTGAACCTCACTGACCTACCTGTGAATAGGAAATTTCACCTCCCCCTTGGAGTGTGCTCCATGAAAGATGCCAAAGGGTGTTGTGAACCAGTCAGCCCCGGACCAGGTGATGTGCTCGCCTGAAGAGCTGAGGGGCAGGGCAGGCCCCAGTCTCAGTTGAGAGGCTCCCCATGGCCTCAAATCCACCCCTGTGGCTTCCTGAGCTCTGGGCCTCATCTCCTGCCTGTCTAAGGTGAGGGCAGTGGCCCAAGGGGCAGAGGGCAGGAATCTGGCCTCAGGCTGCTTGGCCCTTCCTGTGTGCAGGGGGTCTGCACAGCCCCCTAGGTTACTTCCTACGGATTCTGGCCTGAGTGTCACCCATTGTGGCTGGATTTGCCTCCTGCGTGGGTTTTGGAAGGAGGTCCTGGGAGTGTGACTCTTGCCATCTTCTTCTCACCGTCCCACTGGGGGCCCAGCCTCCCTGGGAGCCTGCAGCTTTACAGCCCTGGGGCCATACTCACCTCATTGCCGCTTTAATTGTGATCCTGTCTACCCAGTTTCTTCTTGGCCATTGTAAAGAATTAAAACTCCCCAGAAAAATGGATGCTAGAAAAGGGACTTGTTCCCCAAGCCCCAGCCCAGAGATGTTGTTTTTTTGGCCATGCTGAGACCAGGGCCCACACCCAGGTTCCCTGCAGCAGACATTGTAATATTTTGATGGTCTTGCTTCTGGAGGAGAGACTCGGGGCTGGGGGTGATTCTGCTGATAATAGTCAGCTTTCTTTCAAAAGCAAGAGTCTCCCGGCTCAGGGGTCCCTTATCCCCTGCCAGTCACCCCACATCCCTCAGACCTCTGACCTGGTAGCCTTGTCCTGCTTTCTGGAACAGCTGCAGGGAAGAGATGGGGCTATCCATAAAAAAGAAAAACATGTTAAAAAAGTCTTGTTCCATGAAAAAGTCATGGCGGGGGAGGGGTGGGGGATTGGCATTTATGGGTGGGAGGGGCAGAGTGACAGTGGCTGCAAGAGCAGGTTGACTGTGGGGCCCCTCCCCAGCTGCTGGGGCAGGGGCTGAAGTGCAGTTCCGCCCCTCTCCCAGGAGCAGGCAGGTGGTAACGAAAAGGCCTGGGGTTCCCTGGATCACACTGCTGGGGCAGCGGTTGGGGGGTGGGAGTAGAGAGGAGGGGGGCCCCTCACCAGGATTGCTGTGATTGCACTAGGGCAAGAACAGAGCCAGTCAAGGCCAAGCACCAAGCCTGGCTCTTCCCTTTGGTCCTGTGGGCTCCTGAGGCCCAAGGTCCTCATCTATAAAGTGAGGAATAGCAGCCCCATAGGCCACAGCAAAGGGCATGAGAGAGCAAAGGACAGGCTCCGCAGCGCAGGCCCCTGGAAGGCATTGAGCTGCTAGGGAGGAAAGACTTTCCTTGGCCCTTCTAGGTTCTGGTTGGTCTAAGAGTTAACTAGACATGGGAGAGATTAGCAAGAGAAATGAAATTTAATTACATACATTCAGGGCCTCTCTAAGCACGTGGAGCCCCAGAACAAGTTAGTTGAGGGTTAGCCTTTCTAGAGGAGAAGGGGTAGGGTGGGGACTTCAGAGAGGAGGAAGGTATAGTTTCTAGGAAGATGAAACGAGCAAATGTTTGGTAAACAAATGTCTGCTGAGCTGTGCAGTGACATAGGGATGCAGAAGTCCTCTGTTCTGTGTTTTTCTATAGCGGTGGGTCATCCTGCAACAGGTCCTCCTCCATCTGAGTTGTTTTTTTTTTTTGGCCATGCTGAGTCTTCATTGTTGCAGGTGGGCTTTCTTTAGTTGTGGTGCCTTGAGGCTATTCTCAAGTTGCGGTGCACAGGCTGTGTGCACTGTGGTGGTTCACAGGCTCTAGGACACGTGGGGTTCAGTAGTTGCACCACGTAGTGGGCGCTCAGTAGTTGCGGCTCAGTAGTTGCGGTTCACGGGCTCTAGAGCACAGGCTTGGTAATTGTGGTGCACCGGGCTTAGTTGCCCAGTAGCATGTGGGATCTTCCTGGGCCAGGGATCGAACCACTGTCCCCTGCATTGCAAGGCAGATTCTTAACCCCTGAACCGCCAGGGAAGCCCTATCTAAGTTCTTTTAAGCAGTTAGGGGGAGGGTCAGAGTCTTTGGCCTTGACTGTTTTTAGCTCAAAATAATCTTCAAGCCAAAGAGACACATTTTGGTTTGGCAAAGTTTGCTCCCCTACACAGCTGACATCACTTATTTCCTCATCCCTCTTCCTAACTCAGGTTTTGGTGTCCTCGTGTCCTTGTCTGCATGCCTAGCTGCCCAGAGCTGGCTAGCTCCATGGGTCTCATGCAGATCAGGAGAATGTCTGGGCTGGGAGAGAGGCAGGGCATGTTCATCCTGTGAGAGGGGGCTGGCTTCCTGGGAGACCGTGGCGGATCGAGCTCAGCACAGGATGCAGGCACTTGGATCTCATTTTCTCCTCACCCTTGTGGGCCTAGCAGCACTCACTCTCCAGGGGTTTTTCTCTGGTTACCTGGAGGTCAGTACTGGATCTTGGCAGTGGTTTTCTGTGCAGTTTCAGAAGCACAGAGCACGTGTCCACAAAGTTGGAAGCGGAGAGCGTGAGCTGGCATGTGGTGGGGTTTAGTCATAATGATGAAGACATTACTTAATGACAAGACAAACTTGTCTTCATTTCTAGGGAGCTAGCTCATGGTAAGCTGTGATGGCAGAAAGATAAGTGCAACTGATTCAACTATTCAAAATAGCAAGGAATCAGTTTTTTCTAACATGTTTCCCATGTGGATTAATTTCTCCTGGAAGATGAAAACATCTCCCCTAGCTAATTCCCTGCAGAGCAATTCCTGGGACACCTGGTTAGTTCCTGCAACTGGGCTGGAGCTGTAGAGACCACATAGGAAAGTGGTAATGGGGAAAGAGAGGTTCTAGATAAAATACTTGGCAAAAGTGGTAGAGATCACACCTGAGAAGTCTTTTTCAATGACAGGAACTAAATTGAACGCGCAAGTCAAGATTTTGAATACATTTGGGAACAAGCAAGCGCCAGGGACTTTTGTTGGTAGCTGCCAGCAGAAGGCTACAAGGGCAAGAAGGCTTGGGACTACTCCCCAGGCTTTGGAAAAGGATCCCAAAAATGCATTACTGGCACCTTGAATGAGAACCCAGGAGCTTAAATCTTTTCCCAGGGAGGGTAAGTCACTCCATCCTTGTTGTGTAAACTAAAGATCTCTGGTCCTCCCTAAGACTAAGACTTCAGCTTTTGGTTTTAGACTATGCAAACCCCCAGGAAGGAGTGGGTACCCGCGGAGCAGTCTTTGGTCATTTATTCCTGCATGCAAATGAGCCCCTGAGACCTGTTCCTGAGAAGAGGATGAGGTAGCAGGAAGCGCAGGGCATTGAGAGCTGAGGAAACAGAGAGAGGAAAGATGATGTGAATGTTGGAGATGAACCCTTGTTTGGTTTTGCTTTTACAGTAGATTCTTCCTGTAACCTTCAGTAGGTGAGAATGGCTCCTCACCATCTACAGCTCAGCGGTTCCACTCTTTTTCTAGTGGAAGTGGTCACCAAGTATCCAGGGCCCACCAGGATGCTGTCAGACTCTTTCTAATACCATCTATTTATGTAACACGGCAGCTCATGGCAGAACATAAGCTCTGCTGGCTTATGTTCTAGGAAATAGGCCAGCTGCTCGATCCACAGCCTCCCTCCTTCTGCCTGGCTTTTGAGCACCCGTCTCCCTGGGGTCAACCTCTGGGGGTCCCAACTTCCAGCCTTGCCTCTGCTTTTTCTGGGAGTTGGCAGGAGGATCTTCTTTTTAGTCTTCAGTGCTTTTGCTCCCTTCCTCCTTCGGTCTCCCCAAGTTTCCTGAGGGCAGATTTCTCTTCCCACCTCTGGGCCCGTGGACCTCACTTTGTTTGGACCCCTGTAACAGCCTTCTAACCCCCATGCCCACATCTGCTCCTTATAGCCCATCCTCTACACAGCAGTGAGAGTGGTCTTTCCAGAATCTAAATCAAAGCATGTCACCCTCTGGCTTGAAACTCCTCAATGGCTTCGTGTCACAGTTGGAATAAATTCAGTCTCCGTATAACCTGGACGCCCCTGCCTCCCTCTGCCCTCTCGTGGTCTCACTTCCCTCCTGGCCCACGGCTTTCTCTCCACCCTCCCGTCTGTTATCAAAAGGACCACACTTTTTTCTGCCTTAGGAGTTTGTGTAGCTTATTATTCTCAAAACAGTTTCTCCTTCCCCTCACTCCCAACCTTTCCTGGGATTGATTCCTTTGCATCCTTCAGGTCCTAGCTAAAATGTCACCTCCTGAGAGGAACTTTTCTTGATCACTCACTCTAAATTAGAGTTATTTAATTATCTAACTTAGTTTATTATTTGGTTATCTAATTTAAATTAGAATTATCTGGGATTCTCCAGTCGCTTGTCTGTTCACTGGTTCTCTCATCTGAGTCATCCGCCAGTACACCCCTAGCTTGGTACACATCAAGGCCTGGCATCAGTCAGAGGAGGCTAAGCTTTGCAGCCAGCAAACACCCAGCAGCTCTCAGTGCCTTCAAGCCACAAAGGTTTATTTCTCAGCCATGCTAAATGTTCATTGCAGGCTGGGGTTGGGGGTCAGGGGGTGGGGCAGGGGCTGCTCTCATTGCAGGGGCCTGGGCTGATGGAGCAGCCACACTCCCAGACATTCCCAAGGCCATAGAGATGGGTCTCTCACTGAGAAATTCTCCAACCCAAAATGATCTGTGTGTCACTTTCACTTCCAAATCAGTGCGGGGAACTCGGGACATAGTGTCACTCAAGCACAGGGAGTTGGAAGGTCAAGGCTCCCCAGCACCTGGGAAGGAGAAGTGCAAATATACGTCAGACGGTGCTCAAGACTCACACAACACTCAACTGATGCTTTTGGGCGGGGGGTGTGGGGGTGGGAGAGCATCTAGAATGTTCTTTCTGTAGCTGAGAGTGACCTTTAGGGTCCTGCTGGGGATCTTGTATCCCTGCTGTTCAGGCCCCTGGCATGTGGGGAGTCAGGGTTCCCTCAGGAGAAGCTCAGCAGACAAGGGAATCCCCTGAGACCTGACAGGAACAGTCTCAGAGCTTCCAAGGCAGGTTACCTCTCAGAGCTCATCCCCGGTAGGATGTGTTCCCCGGCTGTGTCCTCTGTGAGACAGCTTTTCCTAAAGGGTCCTATAATAGCCTTGAGTGTACATCTTGGGGGAGAAGGCAATGGCAACCCACTCCAGTACTCTTGCCTGGCAAATCCCATGGACTGAGGAGCCTGGTAGGCTACAGTCCATGGGGTGGATAGGAGTTGGACACTACTGAGCGACTTCACTTTCATTTTTCACTTTCATGCATTGGAGAAGGAAATGGCAACCCACTCCAGTGTTCTTGCCTGGAGAATCCCAGGGACGGGGGAGACTGGTGGGCTGCAGTCTATGGGGTCGCACAGAGTCGGACACGACTGAAATGACTTAGTAGTAGTACGTCTTGGCCTTTGGTGGCCATCACGGTTGAAGCTAATGTTTGTTAAGCACTCATCAAGTCCCTGGCACTGTACTGAGAGCTGTACAAGTAATCACATTTATATCCTCACGTCTGCAGGGTCCAGAGGCTCACTTCCTAATTACGTCACTGCTAGTTCTGTGATAGAGCTTTTCTCTGAATCTATGCTTCCTGATTCTAAACCTGTGCACTTAGTCATTATTTTATAGGAAAAGTTTGCATCTGATTCCCCTTCTAGGTTATAAATACTAGACAGCTTCTGTTTTTAAAATTTTTTTATTTTAAAATTTATTTTATTGAAGGATAGTTGATTTACAACATTGTTTTAATTTCTACTGTACAGCAAACTGACTCATTTATGCAGGTGTATACATTTTTTTTCATATTCTTTTCCATTATGGTTTATCACACGATATTGACTATAGTTCCCTTGCTATACAGCAGGACCTTTGCTGTTTATCCATTCTGTATATAATTCTTTGCATCTGCTAACCCCAAACTCCCACTCCATCCCCTTGGCAACCACAAATCTGTTCTCTATGTCTGTTTCTGTTCAATTGTGTCACAAATTTAGATTCCACATGTAAAAGTGATATCATATGGCATTTGTCTTTGACTTACTTCACTTAGTATTATTATCTTTATCCTTTTTGTGAAGTCTCCTACCTTATCCCTCATAGCATCCAGCAGAATTTCTGTCATATAATGAGCAGGCAAAATAAGACTTTATGGAGAAGGAAATGGCAACCCACTCCAGTATTCTTGCCTGGAGAATTCCATGGACAGAGGAGCCTGGTGGGCTACAGTCCATGAGGGTCACAAAGAGTCGGACACGACTGAGCAACACACACACACACATATAAGACTAATGTGTATGAGAAGGACAAAACAGACTACTTAAGATAGTAGGGTAACACTAGGATAGTCTCATGACATTTTGTTGTTGTTAAGCCCCTTAAAGACTAAGTAAAAGCTTCTGTGCTTTTTGCTTCAGCTCTTGATAGACTGCCTGAATCTGTTTGTTGCTTATACATAGCAATTTAATCACAGCACAAAGCCTCTCATAATACACACAGCACCCTGATGTATAATTATCAGTAAGGAAAGAATTAATTATACCGATGCTAGCTACTGTGGATATAAAATTGAACAAGAGATAGTTTCCATCCCTAGAGATTATGGATCAGATCAGTTGCTCAGTCGTATCCGACTCTTTGCAACCCCATGAATCGCAGCACGCCAGGCCTCCCTGTCCATCACCAACTCCCGGACTTCACTCAGACTCACGTCCATCGAGTCAGTGATGCCATCCAGCCATCTCATCCTCTGTCTTCCCCTTCTCCTCCTGCCCCCAATCCCTCCCAGCATCAGAGTCTTTTCCAATGAGCCAACTCTTCACATGAGGTGGCCAAAGTACTGGAGTTTCAGCTTTAGCATCATTCCTTCCAAAGAAATCCCAGGGCTGATCTCCTTCAGAATGGACTAGTTGGATCTCCTTGCAGTTCAAGGGACTCTCAAGAGTCTTCTCCAACACCACAGTTCAAAAGCATCAATTCTTCGGCGCTCAGCCTTCTTCACAGTCCATACATGACCACAGGAAAAACCATAGCCTTGACTAGACGAACCTTTAAGCGGTCATTTAAACAAGTAATTGCTATAGGGTGTGTGATGGACAAGCCGTGAGGTTTTTGTGGGACCAGTGGGGCCAAAAATCCTACGGAGGCAAGTGGAGTGAGGGTAGGACTCAGCTCTAGGAATGGGCGGTTAGGAAAAGCAACCCAAACCCTATTTGGATGCAAAGAACAAGTTCCCCGGCTTTGGAGGACCTTAACGGGGACATACTGTGGGTGTAAAACCTATCGGCCCACTGAACTTGCTGCATCAAGGCTACGGCTGGGGTGAGAATTCCAGCCCCTGTACGTCACCTGGGCCAAGTTATTGCTGGCACCGACAGCCGTATTACTGCTAATGGGGTGTTATCAGCCTGGCGAGTCCCGGCGGCAGGCGGAGGTCCCGCCTCGGGATGCCCTGGTCCGCGCGTCCCGCGCCGCCGCATCGTGATTTACTTTGGTTTCTCTATATCAGGCCTGACCCTCCCTTATGCTTTCCAGGGCTCTGGCCTCGCCCTGACCTAAACCCACGGCGGGAACACCCTGGCCACCACACCCAGCGTCCCCAGACCGGCTGGGATTCCTTCACCTCAGCAGCGGTCACGTGCAGCGCGTCCGCCCTGTACAGGAAGAAGCGGAGGTGGGCGGGGCCAGGGTGTCGAGCCCGCCCTTCCCGCCCTAGGCTTGGAAGTTCCGCTTCAGATTGGCTACTACGCTCGCGAGGGGCGCGGCCTCCGGGGGGTCGGGCAGGAGCGGAAGGCAGGGCGCGCTCTGGAGGGGCGGGGTTGCCTAGGCGACGCCGGGCGCGCGCTCAGGGGTGGGGAAGCCGGCAGGCTGCTCAATGACAAATCGGCGGGGCCCGGCTGGGGTCCGGCCCCCAGAGGAGGCGAAGAAGCGGGCGGAGCCGGTTTAAGGGCAGGGGCGGGTGCGGACGGCCAGGCGGCGCGGGACGGGTCCCAGGTAAGGGTGTCCGCGCTCCAGGGGTCCCCCCTCAGGCTAAGTGGGGCGCGCGCGGGGAGCGGGTGCGCGTCCCGGGCCAGTGGCCTCTACTCCCAGTTCCGCGCAGGTCTGTGGCCCAAGGGCGACCTGGCGGTGGCGGCCCTACTCGGACGAGGATTGGGGTGAGTATCCTCCCAGACCCGCTTGGGGCCGAGGAAAAAGGGACGGCGCCCCGCCTTTCCCCCCTCCCCCCAACCCCCGAGCCTGCCACTTCTTCCCTTTTCCTGCAAGTGGCCTCTGCCTCCATTTCCTGCCCTTCGGGCCTCCTGCCAAGGATGGTCCACTTCCTCAGGCCCTTAGTCGCTGCTGTGGTCTGGGCGAGTCTGTGAATGTTGCAAAAACTTGTTAGTGCTTTAGGAACTTGGCCGTGGACTGACCCGGGGCCGCTCTTCGGAAGTCGTGTGGTCTCTTTGCGGACTTGGTTTGGTCCTGTGTTGCAGACGAGCTTGAGTTTGCCCCTACCCGTGGCTCGTTCCCGAGAGGGGCCGGCGTTGGGCGGCTTCTCGGGCGCACCTGAACCTGCCCGTGGTTCTCTTCTCGCCCCCGGTAGGTCTAGGAGGTCATCCGTGGTGGATTCAGACGGCTAGTGGCAGCAACAGCTGCACCCAGGCTCGTATCCGTGTTCTTTTTCAGGTAAATCTAGAAACGATGAACTTCGTTGCTTTCAGGTGATTCTTGTGGAGGGAAGCTCTCCTGTCTGGCGGACTCATTTAGAATTGCCAGTGAGGGAGACTTGGCTGATTGCTCTCATTGGAGTTATCTGTGACTTGGTCTCAACCTTCGTAGAACAGTGAACTTTCTACTTTGTCCTGGTCTCCTAACCTCATTTGGGGCGGGGGGGGGGGGGGGGGCGGGGAGGATTAGGTTTTGAGGATGGATAGTGGGTACTAATGATCGGAGGGGATAGGGTATCTTTTCACTGGGTGAATGACCCATGTTATAAGCACGACAGTAAGATTCTTGGATGTAAGAATTCAAACAATTTAAGGCAATGGTCCTTCAACCTGGAGCAGTATCATTGGAATATCAGATATGGGCTGAGCATGAAAGGTAGCATTGAAAATTGGGAAGAACAGGAGGGTCCAGATTCTGAAACTTGATTTGCTGTGTGATCTTGAGCAGGGCTTTGCCCTTCTCTGAGCTGCAGAGTCCACAGCTGTGAAAAGGTGATAATAGCTGACCTACTTGTTAGTATTAAACAAAGTAAGGAATGTTTGAGGTGCTGTTTGTGGTAGTGGGGATAGATGGTTGTTGGGGTGGGAAAAAGGCCACGGACACACATCTCTTCTGTGTGGTTTCAGCTGGGACAGCTAGTCTGTCTTCTGACCCCATCTGGGTCTTTCCTTCCTTTCTATTCATGTTATTTTCCCCTGGAAACAGTGGGTATTCTGATCTGAGATATGAGCAAGATTTCCCAACTATGCCAAAGGAGTAGAACCTTTCCCAAGATTTAGTGTGAAAAAGAGTGGAGGGATAAGTTAATTAGACACTTTATTGTGTGTGTGTGTGGTGGGAGATATAGGACTGGACATCTAAAGATAGGAAAAGAGAATTAGAGCTGTAAATTTGGTTTCAGTGAGTCTTGGTAGAAGGTGGAAGAAGTGTAAAAGTTCTGATTTCTTGCCTTAATTCAAGGTTCTTGCCTTGGCCCAAGATTAGCTTGAGATGCTGGAAATTTTTAAATCACCCAGTTGAGACAATTCTTTGTGCTACATCACCCCATCCCACAATACTTCTTTGCATTCAGTTACTTAATTCTTATCCACTTAGTGGATTTGTGGATGTTAGAAACATAATTGGAGCTGTTTTCTGAAAGCTAAATGTGGAGACAGTGTAACAACCTAGAAGGACAGTACTAAGTAGCCCCGGGAGCTGTAACTTGTCTCAGGGTGATAGCAAGAGGCCCACTTTTCACTGGCTCCAATTACAGATCGCCCTTGGTTTAGGGTGAGGTATGTCCTGGTAAACGCATCATAGGTTACAAATATCATAAGTCAAAGATACATTTAATACACTTCTGAACCTCATCGCTTATTCTGGTCCACCTTAGACCTGCTCAGAGCACTCCTCAGCCTCCATTTGGAAAAAAATAACCTAACACAAAGCCTGTCTTGTAGTGTTGAATATCTGATGTAACCTATTGAATTCTGTATTCAGAGTGGAAGGCAGACTGGCTTTGTGGGTTTGGAGGGTATGGACTGTTCTGTATCAGTTGTTCACCCTCATGATCCTATGTTGAATGGGGCTGTGGCCCATCATCACAGGAGAGGGTCTTTTTTTTTAATTGCAGTATAGATGGTTTACAATGTTGTGTTGGTTTCAGGTGTACAGCACAGTGATACATATATATATACACATACATAAAAAATATATACACATATATACATGCATATATGGAGAAGGGAATGGCTACCCACTCCAGTATTCTTGCCTAAGAATTCTATGGACAGAGGAGCCTAGTAGGCTACAGACTATGGGATTGCAAGAGTTGGACACAACTGAGCGACTAACACACACATATACTTACATATATATATTCATCTTCAGATTTTTCCCATTAAAAGTTACTGCAAGATATTGGATATATAAGTACCCTATGCTATACAGTAGGAGCTTGTTGTTTATCTGCTTTATATGTAGTCGCGTATATATGTTAATCCCAACCTCCTAATTTGTCTCCCCTTCCCCTCCTTCCCCTACCTCACCCTCCCTTATGAACCATAAGTTTGTTTTCTATGTCTGTGGGTCTGTTTTGAATATAAGTTCATTTGTATTATTCTTTAAGATCCCCCCATAACTGATATCATGTGGTATTTGTCTTTTTCTGTCTGTCTTACTTCACTTAGTATGATAATCTCTAGGTTTGTCCATGTTGCTGCAAATGAGGTTATTTCATTCTTTTTATGGCAGAGTAGTATTCCCCTGTATATATGTGCCACATCTGCTGTATCCATTCATTTTCCCATGGACATATAGCTTGTTTCCGTGCCTTGGCTATTGTTAATAGTGCTGCTGTGAACATAGGAGTGCCTGTATCTTTTTGAATTAGTTTTCTCTGGATATATGTCCAGGAGTGGGATTGCTGGATCATATGGTAGTTCTATTTTTAGCTTTTTAAGGAACCTCCATACAGTTTTCCATAGTGACTGCACCAATATATGTATAATCCCACCAACAGTGTAAGAGGGTTCCCTTTTCTCCACACCCTCTCTGGCATTTTATTATTTGTAGACTTTTAAATGATGGCCATTCTGACTGGTGTGAGATGATTGTAGCTTTGATTTGCATTTCTATAATAATTAGCAATGTTGAGCATCTTTTCATGTGCTGGTTGGCCATCTGTATATCTTTTGGGGAGATATGTCTATATAGGTTGTCTGCACACAAGAGAGTATCTTACTGTATATTGCTAGCCCAGAAAAAGATCAAAATTCAAAATTTGAAGTATGGTTTCTACTGAATATATATTGCTTTTATACTATCATAAAGTTGAGAAATTGTAGGTTACCTCCTAAGTTGGGGGCTGCCTGTACCTCTCAACAAACAGCCCATTGGATGTTTTTCTGAAGTGAATGCAAGTTGCTGAGGAGTCTGAATGAAGGAGAACTGAGCAAGTACCAGAGAAAATGAAGCTATTCTCACCATACCGGGAAGCCTGGGGGGAGGTGAGGAGGAGGAAGGAAACTGGTATTCATTGAGCATTAGATGTCTGCTCACACAGACCCCCTGATCTGACTAATGGCAGCTGAGTATCTGGTCTTGGACACTTGACCATGAGCTGTCTCCTTTTGCTCCTCATTTTTTGGTTCCTGTGAATACAAATATGGGTGAGTATGTACATATTCTTGGATGGTCCAAAAAGTAGAGGGGCAAAGAAGGCAAGAGGACGTGGGAGCTTTTGGGTGGGTGAGAGTAGGAAGAATGGAAGAGAATGTGAATGCTGCTTGTCAAAGAGGGTAGGTGCTTGTGGTTACCATAGCAACCACAGAATGCAAGCCCGGTCTCAATTTCATGTTTATATTACCCTTAAAAAAAAAAAAAAAGCAAGTGCTTGTCGTTTTCCTGGGTGTTCTCTGTTACTGCTATAGACAAATCTTTGAGTTTTTGCCATTAGAAAAATTGAAACCTAAATGCAGAAACAGGTGTTATTAATTGATAATTGTTAGGGACTTCCTTGGTGGTCCAGTGGTTAAGACTTATCCTTCCAATGCAGCTCCCCTGGTTGGGGAGCTAAGGTCTCATATGCTGCGTGGTCAAAAAGCCAAAACATAAAGTAGAAGCAATCTTGTAATAAATTCAATAAAGACTTTAAAATGGTCCACATTAAAAAAAAAAACAAACTTAAAAAAATAGGTAATTGCTAGTACGTTGTTGTTCTTTGTTGCTTTTGTCAGTGCCTTGTGGGCAATTTTAATATAGTATGTTTTAGGCCCACTGATTGGGAATTGATATACAGAATATTAAGTTCGATCTGATCCAAATTAAAATATTGATACTCCAAGCTATGTAATTTTGCTTGGTATATGAGTTGAAGGAAATAGAGTAGTTTGGCCTTGTGTGACTGCCTACCTCTAAAGTTTATCTTTTGAATGAATTTTCTAGTGCTGTGTAATAAATTGCCCCAAATTTAGCAGCTTGAAACAACAGACATTCATAATCATACAGTTTCTGGAATCTGGGAACAGCCTGGCTGGGTGCTTTTGTTCAGAGTCTCTGCCGAGGTTGTGGTCACTGCCCTAGGGTGGGGCACTCACATGGCTGTTGGGTGGAGGCCTCAGTCCTTACCAAGTGGCCGCCCTACAGGACTCTTCACAACTTGGGAGCTCGCTCTCTTTCTCCTGAGAGCAGGTGATCTGAGAGGGAAAGGGAGGATGATCAGGCTGGAAAATGTGGTAACCTGGTACCTAATCTGGAAGTATACCATCGCTTCTGCCAGCACACAGACCAGCCCGGTGCATTGTGGGAGTGGACTGCCCTTTGGAAGCTTAAGGACCATTAGCATTCTTGGACACTAGCTTCAATGGTTTCTTTTTGAAGGTTTTGTTTCATGTGCTTCCTGAAGTCTGTACCACAGGAGATTAAAATGCAGCTGGATTACTATTCTAGAACTTTTAATGTTATACTTGAAACTTTATGTTCTTTCTTCTTGTCCTTCATAATCAGATGCTAGGATTAATTAGCCAAATATTCAGTAGCTTTGGAAATTAGAAATTAAAATCTTGCTAGTTCCTAAACCAAATGGAACATCTGAAGTTCTTTTTTTTTTTAACCCTAAAACAAATTGGTTAAAAATGATTGCCAAAATGATGATCTTGATGAACAGCATAAAATTAGTCATTAATCATCTGTGTATTTTTTAAACATAAAACTCACTGGCAAAGTAGCTGAAAAAGTCTCAGAGAACCTGGGTGATTGGGTACAAGGCTGTTTATTAAACACTTCTTCCTACCCTTACATATGTGTGAAACTTTCCACAATAAAAAGTTTTGTTTTTTTTTTAAAGGGGGCAGGGAAGAGGCATAATCACAAGAAAAAGTGCTTATAGAGCCCTGACACTAAGACCAGTAAATAAACTATGGCATTCCAGGGTAAAAAAAAAAAAGCCACTCTTCCAATTACCTTAAATCTTTGGACAGTATTTGCCTAGCAATTCTTCATTTCTCTCTGAAACACTGTGGTTGCTCTGCTCAATTGTGTTCAGCTCATTGTTACCCCAGGGACTGTAGCCAGCTAGGTTCTTCTGTCCATGGAATTTTCCAGGCAAGAATACTGGAGCAGGTTGCCATTTCCTCCTCTGGGGAATTTTTCCCTACCCAGGGATTGAACTCGTGTCTCCTTCGATTCCTGCATTCACAGGTGGATTCTTTACCTACTGAGCCATTTGGAAAGCCTAACACATTTTAATTATCAACCTGGAGAGAAGGGCCTCATTCTTTTAGTTTCTCAGTGAAATCTTTCTGGAGTGTCTGTCTGTGGAGACAAGGATTTAGGGACCCCGAGCCAGAAGCCTGAGTCAATGATCTGCATATTTTTCCTGTCTTTAAAAATTCTATGATTCTAATGCTTTGATGTGACAAATATCCTTTAACTCAAGCATATTTATAACAAGAAGCTTCATAAATCATGTTAAACTGTAATTTCAGAAAATGAAGTCCTCTGAGAATTGCTTTTGTTCATTCCAACCTAGTTCAAGGCTGTTAAGAGTCACCAGGAGGCAGACTGGAGAAGTCAGCACAATTTGCCTTTCCTTTCTTCCTGTTTTTGGCCCCTTTCCCATCCGCTGCCCTAATTTATGAGCTAGTATCTTCATCTCCTCTTATCCTGCCTCTCCCATCATCCCCCTCCTTCCTCCCACCCCCTTCCGCTAGTAAAAACAGGAAAAGGTCTGTGGCCAGTCATTCACTGTGCATGAGTTGATCCCATCGTAGGGATGGATGGATTTCAGCCAGAGGGGTACCTCTGCTCACCCTCGCATATTAAGCCTTTTAAAAATCTCAAGTTATATATATTCGTTCATTAACTGTGCCATTTTTTAACTCCTAAAAGGGTTCTACACCCAATTCCAATGTGGGTTGTGTGTGGGGTCACATCACTGAGGAATTCTCTGACCCCAGCAGGGTGTCCTGCAGATCAACTCACCCGTGACACTCGCTACCCAGAGGCAGCATCAGACACCACAAGTCAAGGACTCAGTCCCACAGGACTGGCCACATTTCATAGTCACAGGTCCAGGCTGTGTATCTGCCCAACCGCCTACAACTTGGAGGTACCCACAACACCCTGACTGGATTTCACATGCCAGTCACAAGCCCAGTCATCATCTGTATGCCTGACCCACTGGCTTTCGACTACAGGGTCTCAAAACCCTCTGCTTGGGTTTGGTTAATTTGCTGAAGTGGCCCACAGAACTCAGCAGACCCGTTTAATCACTAAATTACCACTTTATCACAGAGGATGTTAGCAAGTATGAATCAGTAGCCAAGTGAAGAGGTTCACAGGACAGGGTCCTCGTGGAGTTTGGAGGCTCCCATGGTCACTTGCTCCGCTACCTGGAAATTCTCCTGACCTCACCTTTTGGGTTTTTATCAAGGTCCCGTTCCGTAAGCATGGCTCATCACATCATCAGCTGCTGGTGGTAGATTCAGCCTCCAATCCCCACCTCCCCAGAAATCAGGGGGTGGGGCTGAAGGTTCCAACCATCTTTGCAAGGTCAGTTCCCCTGGTGTCCTGAGGTGGAGCCCCAAAATCAGCTTGTAGGTGTGCCCCAGTTGTGGTCCTAAGGGACTTGTTGTGAACAATGAGGTGATCATTTCACCTTTATACCTCTGAGTTGGTTTCAGGAACTGAGGACAGGACCAGACATAACGACAGACGCTCCCCCTGCTCTCGTCACTCAGAAAATTCCAAGAGTCAGAGCGGTGAGCCAGAAACTGTGGACAAAGACCAGCTGCACATGAGCATGGGTTTCCCTGGTGGCTCGTTGGCAAAGAATCTGCCTGAAGTGCAGGAGACCCAGCTTTGATCCTGGGTCAGGGAGATCCCCTGGAGGAGGGAATGGCAACCCACTCCAGTATTTGTCCCTAGAAAAACTCTGCGCCTAGCGAGCTACAATCCATGGGGTCGAAAAGATATCCATGGATATCCATGGATACCACTGAGTGACTAACACTTTCACACATGAGCACTTTAATTAGGTTATCTGAATGACCAAATATATATCCTTTATGCTATGCTAAGTCACTTCAGTCGTGTCCGACTCTGTGTGACCCCATAGACAGTAGCCTACCAGGCTCCCCGGTCCCTGGGATTCTCCAGGCAAGAACTCTGGAGTGGGTTGCCATTTCCTTCTCCAATGCATGAAAGTGAAAAGTGAAAGTGAAGTCGCTCAGTCATGTCCGACTCTTAGCGACCCCATGGACTGCAGCCCACCAGGCTCCTCCGTCCATGGGATTTTCCAGGCAAGAGTACTGGAGTGGGGTGCCATTGCCTTCTCCGATATCCTTTATAACTCACATATAACCTCCTAAGTAGTTCTAAAGTCTGGTCACCTTTCCTGTGTCCACTGTCGTTCCCTCAGGCCAGGCCTTCTGGCCCCCCCCTGCCCCTCCTCATCAACTCTGGGCCCCTCTGCTTTTCTACGCTATAGCTACAAGGACCTCACAGGCAAGTCTAATCGTGTCACCCATTTGCTTGTGACACTTGGAAGGCTTTTCTGTGCGCTCGGCAGAAGGTCTAACATCTCTAAACTGCTGAGCCCCTGGTCCCGCTTTCCTCTCCAGCTTCATCTCATGCCGGGCTCCGCCTCTCCCTTTCTGCTCCAGGCAGCCCTGAGGGCCTTTCTTCAATTTCCTGACAGTACTGTGTGTCTTCTTGCTTCTGGTCCCCCTAAAAGCAGGATGAGAAGCAGAGAGTGTGTGAGAGGGATCCTGCAGGGCAGCACTTGGCAGACCCTGCAAACTGGAAGAAGGCACACAGGCCGGAAGGTGCCTCCCGGTCTTGGGGGCCTGGTGGGTGGAGAGTTTGGATTTCATTCACACTGAGCCATTAAAGGGCTGTGGACACACAGCAGGGACTGCATGAAGATGTTGCAGAGGGCTGAAGTGGCGATAAGAGGTCAACTGGGAGGTTGTGACTGGTCAGTAGTTGGTGGGCGGGCCGAGCTGTGGCAGAGGAGGTGGAGGAAGCAGGTGGCTTTGGGTGGAGTCAGTAGAACTGGTCATGAATTCAGTTGGGGAAGGAGCAAGGGGAATCAAAGGTGACTCATGTATTTGGCTTTAATGATGAGACCTGGATATGATTGGATATGGAGAATGGAGGAGGAGTAGGTTTTAACGTGGCAGGGAAGCAAGAGTTGTACTTTGAGAAAGTACTTTGAGAAAGTTTGAGATTCTTGTGAGACACCCTCCCTGAGAGAGGCAGCACAAGGCAGAGGGGAGTGAGTGAGTCTGGAGGTCAGGAGCGCACTCCGGCCCGTGTTCTGAGAGTTTGGGGCTGCCGATGAAGCTGCTGAGACAAATGGGATCCCCGAGGGGAGAGTCTAGAGAGGTGAGGGGGAGCCTGAGCTCTGGGGGCAACTAACACTAGGAAGCCAGGTAGGGAAGGAACGCCTGGTAGGAGCCTCTGCTGGTGCCACTGCTGCCAGAGGAACAGCAGGTGCCGTGAGAGGTGCAGGGTGCAGAGGCCCGAGGGAGACGGAGAGGGGTCTGTGGGTGGTCCACTAGGGGCCTTCCCCTTCTGGGCACGGTTTTGTTCCAGTTGCTACAGCTCATTTTAAAAGAACTGGAGAGGATTGGTGAGGAGGAAGGAATGCTTTGATTGGAGTTTGCAATGTGGAGTTTATTGGTGACCTTGATGGGACGGGTCTCCTTGAAGCTGTGCTGGGATGGATTAGAAGGGATGTCGTACATGAAGGTGTGAGGGAAGAAACACTGGACTCTGCTATTCAGAGTGGGGTCTGGGGCTGGAGCAGCATCTCGGGGGCCGAGCAGTACAGAAGCCTGGGCTCCACCCCAGACCTGCTGCATCCGATGTGCCTTTGAACAAGATTCCCTGGTAATTTGCCTGGGAGGCACCGGTCCAGATGACCAGGCCTGCAGAGAACTTGTGTCACTGCCTAGAGGGACAGATGGGGACCAAGGGGGTGTGTTTAGGATGCAGGTTAAACAGAATGTGTCTGTGTGCTGTTGGAGAGGACCCTGTAGGGATTAAAGGCTGATTAATGATGCAGAAGAAAGAGGATGACGGCAGAATGACGTTCTTGGGCATGGGGGTGGGGCAGCACGGTGTCCAAAATCTGTGCAAGGCTGGCCTCTGCTGAGAGCAGGAGATGAGGAGGGAGCGGGCACAGGTGCTGGTAGATTTGGAGGTGAACAGTGGCCTCTGTCTGGGGAGATACGGTAAGGTCACTGGTGGAGAGCTAGCATGGGGAGGGCCTGGGGAGCCTCGCAGGGAGATTTCTGGGAGTGTAGAGTGAACGCTGGCTCCTGGTGTGTGATCATAAACACACTGAAGGTGACGCTTCCTAAGTCTGGCTGAGTGACTTTCTTTCCCGCTCCAGCAACATTTGCACACCAGGGGCAGGTGCTGGGAAGGATCGTGAGCCAGGGGAGGGAGGAGACCGTAGTTGCAGGAGGGACTTGGGGCCTCAGGCCCGGCAAAGAGGAGAATGGGCCTATGGCGGGGTGGGGCACCTGGGGAAGCTGCAGGAGTCCAGTGCGCCCGAGTTCAGAGATGGAGGTGGCAGCCGGCAGGCACATGAGCCAGTGAGCTAGTAGGTAGAGGCTGGGGCGGAACGGTTAGAGGAGAGGACACTGACGATGGCGATGCCATCGGGGTAGCTTTGGCTCCTTGGCTAATTTCTCTCTCAAGATTTTTCTAGGATATCAGAGGGATATTCAGAAAGCAAAGTGCTTACTGAGAGCCAGGTATCATGATAGGTGTTTTCTTGTTTTTTTCATAACGACCCCGAGGATACCGATCTCCTGTGTATTTTATGCATCAGACTGAGGCTGAAAAAGGCAACTTAACCAAGGTCATTAACTCCCTTGGGGCAGGCTTCAGACTTTAAGCTGAGCAGTTTTTTCTCCTGATCCACACTGCAGTTGGTATATAGCTACAACAACAACAAACAACAAAAAGACAATTGTGGTAAAATATACATAAAATTTACCATTTTAATAATTTTTACGTGTATAGTTCAGTGGCATTAAGTACATCATATTGTTGTACAGTCATCAACAGTATTCTGTCTCCTAAAATTTCTGTCATCCCTTTCTGAAACTTCAGTCGCTCAGTCGTGTCCGACTCTTTGCAACCCCACAGACCGCAGCATGCCAGGCCTCCCTGTCCATCACCAACTCCCGGAGTCCACCCAAACTCATGTCCATTGAATCAGTGATGCCATCCAACCACCTCATCCTCTTTCGTCCCCTTCTCCTCCCACCTTCAATCTTTCCCAGCATCAGGGTCTTTTCCAATGAGTCGGTTCTTCGCATCAGGTAGCCAAAGTATTGGATTTTCAGCTTCACCACCAGTCCTTCTAAGAACACCCAGGACTGATCTCCTTTAGGATGGACTGGTTGGATCTCCTTGCAGTCCAAGGGACTCTCAAGAGTCTTCTCCAACACCACAGTTCCAAAGCATCAATTCTTCAGTGCTCAGCTTTCTTTATAGTCCAACTCTCACCTCCATACATGACTACTGGAAAAATCATAGCCTTGACTTGGTGCCCATTAAACACTCACCCCATCCTCCCTGGCCCCCAGTCTGGCCCCCACTAGTCTACTTTTCATTTCTATGAACCTGACTGTCCCAGGGACTGTACACTTCCTCCCAGGTGTTTGTTTCAGAGCTTGTACTCTTGTTGCCTGTGCATTTCTGCCACTCATTGAGTTTTCTGATCCATCAATTCCAGGATTTCACACCACGTTTGCAGGTCTCTTTTGCCCCACCCCAGTCCACTAAAGGAGCCACACAGTGTCGGGCTCAGAGTGGGGACCCTGAGGCAGGACAGTGGGCAGCTATTCCCAGCCCTGTACTGACCAGTTAAGAGACCTTCCAGGTCACACAGCTCTGCTTGTGTGTGTGTGATGTGCCAGTAGATGATGCAGAAGTGGAAACTCTGGTAGCACACCTCTCAACAGGGTCTTACTGGGATACATCATTCAGGACAGGGCCATGTATGCTAGTTCCGGACTTGACATTCAGCCATCAGGAAGTGAAGTAGCTTTCGTGACTCCCTTGCAGGTAGAAGGAATTTAAGTCTGTCTAAATAGGTGGCCTTCATCAAGGCCTGTGAGATCCCCAGATTCTACTGGGAGTGAGGGTCTTGTAGGAGAGGTCTTTATTTCAGAAGTGATTACACATTCTTTAAAAAAAATCAGAGCTTGAAAATTACCTCCCCTTGTTCCTTGCTTTGCTTGTAGTTCACAAATGTTACCCTTTAAGCAAATTAACTTTTCAGATCTTACTAGTTACCACTTGTCCTTTTGAGGACTCTCAACCCAGAGGGAGAACTTGCTTTTTTTTAATCAAGGACTGAGCGTCTGAGCATCTCCTAAGTGTCAGGCACACGGCAGCTCTCAATGTAGTGGGAGGGACAGACATCCAGGAGGAAAACACTGTTCATCTCAGTGCAGCTATGGGTGGTGGTGGTGCGTATGGGAGCCCACATGGACTGGGAGGGTCAGCTACACTGGGGTGTGGGGCCTGGGGAGGTGGTGGAGGAGATATTCAGGTGGACCTTTCATCAAGAGGAAGGAATAACCTGTGCCCAGAGGTATAGACCAGAGGCTTCCAAGGAGCAACTCAGAGCATTCCGTGGTTTTGTTTTAGTCAATTGAGCTTGTTTTTATTTAGTTTTGTTTGTTTGCCACTCCCCCTCCCCCCGCCTTAGGCAGGAAAACAGATTAGAGATATGCTTTAGGCAACAGAAACAACTAAAAGAAATTTCCTTAGGCACAGGGGAGCACTAGTTTGTTTTGCAGGCCTAATTTCAGGAAAAAAAAAAAAACCTGCAAAAAATTGGAAAGGAACTTTGATCATTTAATTCAGCTTCCGTATTTTCATAGAAATGGAAACTGAGTCTATCTGTATGAGAAGATAAAAATATTCTGTTCCCTGGTGCTGATGGCTGTAGCAGCCTCACACAGGGAGGGGACACTCGAGTTTCCTTCTCTGAGTCAGTCCATGTGGGAAAGGCTAAGACTACAGAAAGACTCAGACTTCAGTTGTTTCCTGCCAGGATCATCACTCCTGGAATCCCTGTATCATGAAAAGCAATAAGACGGTACACACTTACCAAATGGAGAGGTCCAGTCTGAGCATCTTCATTTTCTAGAAAGATTTACTGGAGGCTGAGCAGTGGCCCTCGTGAATCTGTGGTTGTAGAGACCCTTGGCTGGGTGACCAGCAGCCCCTGGAGCTCAGAGCAACTGTCCTGCTATTCCTGTCACCTGACCACCCAGGTTCAGTTGTCCCCTGCAGGGGCCCTGGCTCCCTTTTAAGAGGCAAAGTCACACAAGAGATGGCCAGTCAGAAAGGCCACTGCCAATCAGAGAGCAATCAAGTGACCATAAATCCTCATTGACAGCAGTGGGTGAAATGATGAGATTCCTATAAAAACTAGGTGCTCTAATTTTTAGAGTATCTCTGGTATAATTGTAGGGAGTTTGCATATTGGATTGAAACACCCAACCACTGAGGCTACAGTTTTTTTATTTATGTGTAGACTTGTCAAATAAATAAACTTACTTTACCTGGTGATGGTAATCTGTTTTTTGGGTATCTCATCACTAATAACAACAGCCTCAGAATAAGTTCAAAGAAGACTGAAATAACAACCTTAAGAGATTAAAAATTTTTAGTGGCAACTTGTCAAACCTGAGACAATATATTAATATTATTCATTTGTCAACCTTTGTTTTTAAAATAAGGAAGTAGTGGCTTACAGTTTTTAGGCTTTTGACTATAAGTACCAGAAATAATGGTGCTTATAATAAATATATGAGTTTGAGTGAACTCCGGGAGTTGGTGATGGACAGGGAGGCCTGGCGTGCTTTGATTCATGGGGTCACAAAGAGTCGGACACAACTGAGCAACTGAACTGAACTGATTGACCAGAAATAAGATGTGGATGAATCCCCAAATGTCATATATATGCCATGTGCTAGATTTCATGAGGAGAAGGCAATGGCACCCCACTCCAGTTCTCTTGCCTGGGAAGTCCCATGGATGGAGGAGCCTGGTAGGCTGCAGTCCATAGATCGAAGAGTCAGACACAGCTGAGCAACTTCACTTTCACTTTTCGCTTTTATGCACTGGAGAAGGAAATGGCAACCCACTCCAGTATTCTTGCCTGGAGAATCCCAGGGACGAAGGAGCCTGGTGGGCTGCCATCTATGGGGTCACACAGAGTTGGACACGACTGACGTGAATTAGCAGCAGCAGATTTCATGATGACCATAATTATGTAGTGTGAGTTGCTCAGTCATGTTCGACTCTTTGCAGTGCCATGGACTATAACCCACCAGGCTCCTGTGTCCATGGAGATTCTCCAGGCAAGAATACTGGAGTGGGTTGCCATTTCCTTCTCCCATGATGACCGTAGTTTGGGTAAAATTCGTGTTACTTAGGTTGCAGCATGCTTTATTTGATGATAAAGGGAAATATCCCTACAGTGGCAGGATATGAGAGGGAAAAGGCAGCCCTGGGGCCAGCCTCATGGAGTTTCACCTGTAGTGGGATAAACAGCAAAAAACAAGGAAGTAGAAAAAAAAAAAGGAACTGCAGGCTGTAGTCAGGGCAGGGGATGGGGGATGTGAGGTCCGGGAGGCCTCTCTGAGCACATGAGGTGTCTGTGGAAAACCACAGGAGGAGGCATCGGGTCTGAGCATTGATGGCGAGGGATCTGGGGGTGGGGGCAGGTGCGATGGTTGGGGGGACCAGCAACAGAGAAAGTGTGGATCCCAGAGTTGCTGTCTGGGTCCCTGGAGTGAGCTCTGTTCCTGAACATCAGCTGTGTGAGCCAATCCAGGACTTTTTTGCTTAAGTTGCTTTCATCTGGGGGCATTTTTCATCGTGGACAAGAGTCCTGACATACAGAGGCAGAGTGCTGGGATTCCCTGGAAGCTCCTTTAGCAGAATTGATGTTGGAGTTCGTTTTGGAGGAAGTGTTCTTATGTATTTTCCCCTGGCCCTGCCTGGATCTCAGTTTCTGGGCTTGAGTTGTTTGTACACTTCCAAGCTCTGTGTGCTGTCACCTGGAGCCTTGGGCAAGAAGGGACAGAAATGTCAGGTAAGCAGCATCATGCCACAGAGGGTTTTTTCCCTTCTAATTGAGGTATAATTGATTTACATTGTCATGTTAGTTTCAGGTATACAACAAAGTGATCCAGGGGTGTGTGTGTGTGTGTGTTCTTTTGAAGATTCTTTTCCATTATAGATTATTGCAGGATATTGAGTAGAGTTCCCTGTGCTGGAACTTGTTCAGTAGAGTTCCCTTGTGCTGGAACAGTAGGTCCTTGTTCGTTATCTGTTTTATATATAGTAGAGTATATATGTTAACCCCAAACTCCTAACTTACACCTCCCCCGCTTTCCCAAAAGAGGATATACTGGGAGGGTGCAAGTGTATGCCATTGACTCAGAGAGAAAATGAAGCCACAGGAAGGAGCAGAGGATGTGCAGGGCTCAGGCATGGCTGGAACAACCACCCCGGATGTTGCTGGGCCTGGCCAGTGTTTTTTGCCATGTGCGGCTCTGTCCCTCTTTCTTGCTGTAGATCAGCTTCTCCTACTTGGCAAAAAGGACAGCTGTCAGTTTGTGAAACTGAGTGGCCTGCAGACATGCTTTGTTTGCTCACAGTGCTTTTAAAAACAGATTTGATTTACTAACGTTGAAAAAAGGGAGATTGCATATAAAAACCCAGATTTCTGGTGCCTCATAAAAAATCAAATGACTGACATTCCCAAATCCCAGCTGGGAGACTGCCCTCCTTTTGGAAGGAGCAGTGCATGGTTTGAAGGGCCTCAGTGGTTCCTGCTTCTCTCTCAGCTCTGCCCCAGGGCTCCTCTCCCAGCTGCAACCACCATGGACCCAGCCCTCTCAGCCTCCCACCCAAACTTGGGTCAGGTGCCCTCCTGGGAATCAGCATCTCCCCCAGGATGGGGCCAGATACTAACATGGATCTCTCATCTGCCTCAGCCCTGTCCTCCTCCTGTAACAGCCTTGAGGCTGGCGGAGGGGAGCCGTCTCTGGAAAAGGATGCTAGGCAGACAGTACTTTAATTGTGTATGTTGTGTGTTATGTAGTGAAATCTTTTTAAAATTCACTTTACCACATGTACTTTGAAGTACACACATACATATGTACACATATGTGTACATAATAGATACGCACATATTCCTTTTATTCTTTTCCATTATTATCTATCTCAGGAGATGGGATATAGTTCCCTGTGCTATATAGTAGGACTTTATTGTTTTTCCATTTCCTATGTAATAGTCTGCATCTGCTAACCCCGAACTTCCAGTCCCTCTCCCCACCATGTGGCCACAGTCTGTTCTCTATGTCTGGGAGTCTGTTTCTGCTTTGTAGTTAGGTTCATTTATGCCATATTTTAGATTCCATGTATAAGTGGTATTATATGGTATTTGTCTTTTTCATTTAGTATGATAATCTCTACTTGCATCCATGTTGCTGCAAATGGTGTTATTTTGTCTTTTTATGGCTGTGTAGTATTCCATTGTATATATGTTCTATCTTCTTTGTCCATTCATCTGCTAATGCAGATGAATGGACAACTTCTATGTCTTGGCTATCATGAACAGTGCTGCTATGGACATAGGGGGTGCATGTATTATTTCAAATTAAAGTTTTGTTGGGATATATGTCCAGAACTGGAATTGCTAGATCATATGGTAGTTCTGTTTGTAGCTTTTTAAGGAACCTCCATATTAGCTGCATCTATTTGCATCCCCACCAACACTACAGGAGACCCGGGTTCGATCCCTGGGTTGGGACGATCCCCTGGGGAAGGAAATGGCTAACTGACTCCAGTATCCTTGCCTGAAAAATCTCATGGACACAGGAGCCCGGTGGGCTGCAGTCCATGGGGTTGCAAAGAGTCGGGCATGACTGAGCGACTAACACTAACAGTACAGGAGGCTTCCCTTTTCTGTACACCCTCTCTAGCATTTATTGTTGATAGGGTTTTTGATGATGGTTGTTTTGACTTGTGTAAGGTAGTATCTCACTGTAGTTTTGATTAGCATTTTTCTAATAATTAGTGACACTGAGCATCTTTTCATGTGCCTTCTGTATGTCTTCTTTGCAGAAATGTCTATTAAAATCTTTTGCGCATTTTTTGATCATGTTGTTATTGTTGAGTTGTATGAGCTGTTTGAATATTTTGGAGATTACGCAAAGGGCCTGTTATTCTTAATGTGTTATTATTGTAAGCAGTCCTCTGCTTTTTTATTTTGAAGGAGAGTTGGGAGAGCTTTGGAGAAGTTTAGTGATTTATGGCAAGAAATAAAATAGCATGTGGAAGTACACACCCACTGTTTTACTGGGTGATTAAATGTGTGGTTTGACAACATTGCATCTGGAGACAGGCAGTCTTGCCGTAGACACGTTCTCCCACCACACACGTCATATGGAAGATTTGAGTGTGTAAGCAAATCTGTGAAATACTGCCCTGAATTGAATGTCTAGGTTTCACTGAGAGAAGATGAAGCAACTTGTACTTTTTTTCCCCTCAATATAAAGATTGATAAGCAGACCATCATTAAGAAACTAAAGTAGTAATTTAGTCCTGGGAGTGTGTCCATCAAAAATTGAAACATAAATTGGAATTTATGATGTAACATGGCTTATCCATTTGTTTTTATGGATGATTTAAGGTAGGATTCCAAAGTGTTGCTATAAATACACTAACAATGTTCCAAACCTGATTTAGTAAAAATTAAAATTTAGGTATTGATAGAATTTGATACAGTATTAACAGACATGTTTCCTGGTTTGTAGAATTTCTGTCTGGTGCTTCTTTTCTCGGCTCTGCTGGGTCTTCAGGGACTTCTCTTTTATGGCCTGCGGGCTGTCTAGTTGTGGTGCGTGGGCTTGGTTGTCCCACAGCATGTGAGATCTTAAGTTCCCCAACCAGGGATTAAACCCATGTACCCTGCATTAGAAGGCGGATTCTCAACCACTGGACCACCAGGGAAGTCTCTTCTACTCTATTCTAATTGTGAAAATTCAAGAATGAATTTTCAAATCAGAATCACTTTGTTTCTTTAAATTTATTTCATTCTTTGGAGGTGAGCATTTGTTCTAAACCTTCATGATTTTGCCCTATCCTTGGTAAAATTCTACACTTTCCCAAGACAGTCTTTTAAAAACTTTCTTTCTTATTTACTCAGGGATCCTCTATTTCTATAGGCTTTACAACTGCAGAGTGAATATATGGAGATGATTATAGTACTTGAATTTGAAGAACAGAAGTTCAATAGAAAAGTCTGTGGTGAATAAGATTCTCTGGTTAGGTGGTGAATATGAAGAGGAAAAGAATTCATTTGATGGGATGAATGAAAAATAAAGAGATCATCTCTAGGGATGACATCGAAGAGCTGAGTGATGGTATTTCTCATCTCCACCAGGATACTAGAAAAATCAGGAAAATAATTTTGAATCAGTTTGTGAAAAGTGAATCAATTTTCTTAAGATAGCAATGAACTATGGCCCTTGAAAAAACAAAGGTGGTAGCATACTGTTAACTGTGAGGTTGTCGGCTAACAGTTATTAGAAAGCAGGAATTCCAGATTGCTTCCACCCAGATGAGTATTCTAGCTGTTTCAAAATTTAAGGTGACAAATTGGCTCCAATCTTAGTTCATTCAGTTAATATTTAAATATGCTTTCTGTGATAGGTAATGGGTGACCCATTGCAGTAAACAAAATAGACTCTGTTCTCAAAGAACTCAGTCTAATGGGATGGTTTTCAATCTACGCGTGAATTGGAATCACCTGGACACAACCTAGGTTTCCGTGTGCCTAATTTGGAATCTCTAGGGGAGTGGGACCCAGGCACCTATATTTTTGTCCTCATTATTTTAAAAAGCTGTTTAGTGTGGAAATTTTCAAATTTAAACAAAAGGGCAAAGACTAATAAAACAAACTGCCTTGTGTTTATCAATCAGCTTCAACAGTTTCTGACCAATTTATGGCTAATCTTATTTCCTCTATGTCCCTACTCACTCTCTTCCCCTTGATAACTTTGAAACAAATTCCATATTTCATTTAGCTTCATTCGTAATGAAGTTAAATGTAGTCACTTGAAAAAACATTTTTAAATAATAATTCCTTAGTATTATCCAATCCAGCCAAATGTTCAGAATTCTCTAGTCTTCTTATGTGTGTGTTTGTGTGTTCAGCTTGGGATCAGAATAAAGTCCATATGTTTTAATCAGTTGATATGACTCTTAGGTCTCATAATTTACAGGTTCCCTCTTCATCTTTTTTTCTTGAACTTTGTTGACGGAACTGGGTGGCTTATTGCGCAGAGCTTCTGCAGCTTCTGTGTTGCTGACGGTGTGTCTGGTATATTCAGCATATTCCTCTGTGGCCTGCACTTCCAGTAATTCAGTAGTTAGATTTAGAAGTTTTTGTTGTGTGTTTTTTTTTGAAAGACTACGTCTTTCATGGTTTTGTGTCTTTCTCAAGATGTCAAGTTGTATCTGTTTTGTAATGTTAGCAGCCACTGATGTTCAACTTCTTTTCCTTTTTTTGGCTGCATCACACAGCCTGTGAGATTTTCATTCCCCTTTCAGGGATCAAACCTGCACTCTTGTCAGTGAAAGCACAGAGTCCTAACCACTGGACCGTCAGGGAATTCCCCCGATACCTTGATTTCTTAACTCATGAGGAGTTGCAAAGTGGTGATATCCCAAATTGTATTGTTCTTGATTAGTTAGACTATTTTGTTAAGGGAATCTTCGCTTCACAGTTGGCATGAGGGAAGCAAGATAAATTTTAATTCTTTTCCTTTACCAGTTTTTAAAATAATGATTTGTTTATTAGTCCTCCAAAGGTGATGAATAAGGTGCTTTTTGGTATAATATCATTGTGAACAAGCTAGATATGTTTCAATCTATTGGAGTTATTATCTTTCTGATCTATAATTATTCATCTTTGACTCGTCTCTTCAGATTGGCTGCTGAGCATGTTTGTGTACATGTGCACATGTGTGCATTTAAAAATTATGATTTTTGTAGCTAACAGCATTTATTGCTAAACTATAATAAAAACCTCTGGGGAGGGCTGCTGCTTTAATTGCTTACCTTCTAGAATCACTGTTCACAATGTAACATTCGAGGCAATGTTTCCTTGAAGGTAGATGAGAAATGTACTTTTACTACAGAAAATTGTTTAAAATGTGTCCTTATTTTTATTTTTTAGAGCTCTTCTCTCATCGTTTGTTCATTCTTTATTCATTCTCTGGGCATCTCTAGGTCTCTGATTCTCTGTAGGCCCTGGAGACATGCACATGAAGAAGACACTACCTACCTCTCTGTCCAGGGAATGTGTGTGAGACTGTTTACAAATCAGAAGTTTGTGTCATATCATTAAAAAGACAGTGATGTAGGGACTCAGTGCTGTCAATTTCTATTCTCACGAATACCCACATACACAGTCATTTTGTCACAATGATGTAATATTTTGTGTTAGATGTAATAATAGGTGTTAGATGCTGAGAAATAGGATTTTCAGTGCTGATGGGAAATGATGTTGCCTGCATAGATGGTGGGAGAAGGCAATGGCACCCCACTCCAGTACTCTTGCCTGGAAAATCCCATGGATGGAGGAGCCTGGTAGGCTGCAGTCCATGGGGTCGCTAAGAGTCGGACATGACTGAGCGACTTCACTTTCACTTTTCACTTCATGCATTGGAGAAGGAGATGGCAACCCACTCCAGTGTTCTTGCCTGGAGAATCCCAGGAACAGTGGAGCCTGATGGGCTGCCGTCTATGGGGTCGCACAGAGTCGGATACGACTGAAGCGACTTAGCAGCAGCAGCATAGATGGCATCACTGCGCTCTTCTTTTTTCATATTCAGTGTTTATTGTCCCTGCAATCCATCTGTCTCCTGGGCTCCTTCATGTCTGAGAATGCTGTTTTGGGGGGAGGGTCCTTCATGACCTAATTTAGGTTGGGTTGTTCCTAGTTTGGATTGTAACAGGAAATGGTTTGAACAGTTGGGGGTTGTCCTGACACTTAGAATAGTGCTGCTTACTCAAGTGCAGAGTCTGATTCATAAGTAATCTGTGGAGACACTTTAAGACCGTGCAAATATCCTGTTCCTCATCTCAATCTCCCCTTTAGATTTAGCATCTACTAACCATTCTTGCCTGAATCAGTCTTTACTCTGATAGCTGCAAAATGTTGATTTTTTTGTTTTTTTCACTTTCCCACCCCTGTGTTTGTTTGCCTGCTGTTGGCATTCTTCCCTAAGGGGAAGCCCTCCTGTCTCCCTTGTTTAATATTTTTTATAGGTATGGATTCGTGAATTCCTCATTTTTTAGTGTCTGCTTTCCTTACTGCCAGTAATTATTTTGGTGCTTAAAGTGTCCCAGGTTTAGGATTCTCTCCCATTTTGATTATCTCAAGGATTAAAAACATGAATAATATTCTGAGAGACTGAAATATTATGATGATGGCCTGTTAGTAGTATCCAGGTTACTATCTGAAGAAGAAGTGCTAAATGCAGTTCTTGGCGTGTGTAAAGTGTTGGATCACTCCCTGTGTGCGTTTGTGCACCGTCTTACCCAGGACACTTGAATTTTATGAGGACTGAGGAGTAAATTTGTTCCTGAATTTTTAAATTCTCATTTGATTTTTATGACAACCCTATGATACAGACAAGGTACTATATTTTTCATTTTGACTCCACCTACCAATTTGTTTTCTTCCAGCCTAGGAAAGACTCATGACCATGTTAGCCCAGGGGACTGGGGCGCAGTAGAAACCACCCCCTCCTCACAACACACATTTGCATGGTTTATGTTTGCATATCATGATTTATTTTCGGAATTTTACTTCTCAGATAAATATGCATTCTTGTATTTGAATCAACACTAAGTGGTAGGGAGCCCAGTCTAATGCTAGTGAGCCCTATAGAACATTACACAGGACAAGCACCGCCCAGCTCTCTGCTTCCCTGCCAAGCCATCTAAATGAAGCTGGCTTGATTTTCTGTGTGGGAGGGTAGATGTTCATTCTTACTGACCCGAAGCCTTCCAGCAAGGTTGGGTTGGGGGACCCACCCTGCAGTGGCTCCCTGTTTCTGTAGGATATGTTTCTAAAGACAGTGTTTTAGGTTCATTTGTAGATGAACAGGGCTTCGCAGGTGGCACTAGTGGTAGAGAATCTGCCTGCCAATGTAGGAGGCGAAAGAGTTGCAGGTTCGGTCCCTGGGCTGGGAAGATGCCCTGGAGGGGAGCATGGCAACTCCACTCTAGCATTCTTGCCTGGAGAATCCCAAGGACAGAGGAGCCTGACAGGCTACAGTCCATAGGGTCACAAAGAGTCAGACACGACTGAAGCGACAGCAGACACGCATGTAAATGAACAGTCTGGCTTTTGAGACCCAACACCTGGCACTTTCCTGCCTCACACCTGTGCTTCACTGTCACGTGGCATCAGGACCCGCCAAGACGCTTCCTGCCACCATTGCTTGGCACGTGCCCTCTGTTCCAAGTGGAAAGCACCCTTCTCTCACGCCCACTGCTGAATGAACTCAGACTCAATGTTGAACATTTCCCTGCTTCTTTTCCCAGAGTTCATTACACTTTCCATCAGACCTTGGCCCATCTTTATCACTGCATGTGGGCAGTTCTGCTTCCATGCTCTGTTTATATGTCTTTCCTTAGATTGAGTTTTCTAAGGGCAGAGATGCACAACTTAGCACAGAGTCATGTTTACAAGTTTTTCGGACAAAAAATGAAGCCTACTTTAGAGCTTTCCTGTTGGTGGGTAGAGACATAGTAAAGGGTGTCTGCTGGTGTGTTTCTCAAGTCCCCAGTAAAAGACCTCCTACTCTAAGGTGTGAACTTGCTAGGACTTGGTGTTATGGGCCCTGAAGGAAAGTCTGTGTTGTGGCTTTTGGGTATTGGTGACGAACTCAAACAGTTCATGAAAAGAGATTAAGAGTTCTGGGAGAGGTATAATTGCTTTGTAAAAAACAGATGTCTGCTGGTTAGGGATGGCAGGTACTGATGTCTGCAGCTTCCATGGAAACATGTGAGAAAGCCCAGTGGATTGATGGATGGGGAGAGGGATGCCCGGTGACTGGGTCTGCGATGAAGCAAAAGTAGCAACATGTTGACTATAGAATCCAGGTGATAAGAATATGGGTTCCCTATGCAACTCTTTCTACTTTTCTGAAAATTTGGAACTTTTCATAATAAAATGCTGGGGGAAAGGACTGCTGTGTTATTTTTTAAGAACACATTTATTGGTGAAGCTTATCTGTTATAAACATGAAATCATCAATGTGACCTTCCTGAGCCTCACTGCCGTGTTTTATTCCTGGTATTTCTTCTCCTTTGTAGCCACTTTCTTCCCGGCTCAGTTCTCCTGCAGGACTGAGGAGATGTCCCCTGACCTTCTGCTCTGGTTTGGAAGTCCCTGCTCTATACTTCTGAAGCCTCTGTGGCCACTTCCTTCAGGGCTCAGTTCTCCTGCAGGACTGAGGGTCATGTCCCCTGACCTTCTTCTCTGGTTTGGAAGTCCCTCCTCTGTACTTTCTGCCGTAGAATCTGTCAGCCCACACTAGAATCATTTACTCAGCTTCCGTAACTAATCACTAGACTTTGAGTTTCTTGAGTGCAAAGAGTCCTTCTGAAATGCTTTCAGTACAAGTAACAATAAAGAGACTCAGAATGACTTAAGCAAATAGGGATTTATCATCTCCAGGGACAGGAGTCTGGAGGGTTGGCATCTGCCATTTCCAGGTCAGGTCCAGGGCCGGGACACGGCTGATCCTCCTGCCCTCTCCTTCTTCATGTCAGCTGCTCACGGGTCATACAGACTGTATAGCCACCATGATTATTTCAGTTCTTGAGCTCTGAACACAGACACTTTGGCAATATCTGTGGATTTGTCAAACCAGTCCTCAGTCCATTTATTATGGTTTCTTCTAGAGAAACTGACTTTGCATTTTGAAAATAACAGCTCAGAATTAGATGTCTACATGTGTTTGAAAGCACCCTTGCCTCTAATCTGGAAAAGGATTCCTCTGTTTTCATACAACTATAATAATTCATGGAAGCAAGGTTCCTTCAGAGAAATAATATGGCAGGCTGGTGTTCTGGAGTTTGCAGCCTCAGGCACTGGCCTCAGCCCTGTAGTGAGCAATGGTCGTGGCCCAGAAATTCGGTCAAAAGCAGTTTCACCACCTGAGCCTTTGGGGAGGCCTGCTCCTCAACCCACTTACCCTATTTTAGTAACAATTCAAATGTGCTTAATTATCTAGTTAATTGCTTAGAACACTTATTAAAAAGCACATAATTGGAAAGTGAAGAGGAACTAAAAAGCCTCTTGATGAAAGTGAAAGAGGAGAGTGAAAAAGTTGGCTTAAAGCTCAACATTCAGAAAACTAAGATCATGGCATCTGGTCCCATCACTTCATGGGAAATAGTTGGGGAAACAGTGGAAACAGTGTCAGACTTTATTTTGGGGGGCTCCAAAATCACTGCAGATGGTGATGGCAGCCATGAAATTAAAAGACACTTACTCCTTGGAAGGAAAGTTATGACCAACCTAGATAGCATATTCAAAAGCAGAGACATTACTTTGCCAACAAAGGTCTGTCTAGTCAAGGCCATGGTTTTTCCAGTAGTCATGTATGGATGTGAGAGTTGGACTGTGAAGAAAGCAGAGCGCCAAAGAATTGATGCTTTTGAACTGTGGTGTTAGAGAAGACTCTTGAGAGTCCCTTGACTGCAAGGAGATCCAACCAGTCCATTCTAAAGGAGATCACTCCTGGGTGTTCTTTGGAAGGACTGATGCTAAAGCTGAAACTCCAATACTTTGGCCACCTCATGCAAAGAGTTGACTCATTGGAAAAGACTCTGATGCTGGGAGGGATTGGGGGCAGGAGGAGAAGGGGATGACAGAGGATGAGATGGTTGGATGGCAACACCGACTCGATGGCCATGAGTTTGAGTAAACTCCGGGAGTTGGTGATGGACAGGGAGGCCTGGCATGCTGCGATTCATGGGGTCGCAAAGAGTCAGACATGACTGAGTGACTGAACTGAACTGAGCTGTCAGTCTGGTGGCTAAGACTCCATGCTCCCAACATTGGGGGCCCAGGTTCGATTCCTGGTCCAGGGAACTAGATTCCCATATGCCACAAGAAGACCTGGAGCAGCCAAATAAATTATATTTTTTTAAAAAAGAAAAGGAGGAGTGGACTGAGGATCCAGCCTGAGGGGAGCAAGTAGACATGTGATCCCACCTGGAGCAGCCCAAGGTTGGTCACACAGCTGGTTTCCATAGAGATGGTGATCTTTAAATCATCCAGAAAAGGTATGATTATGTTCATTCTTCTCTGTTTAAGAAGACAGGTAGATATTATATATGAAAAATAAAACGAAAACCTACATATATATGTTCTTAGAAAGATTGTAAATATAGGAATTAAAGTATAAGATTATATACGGGTATATGGATTAAAGTATAAGTATATATTGATTAAAATACAAGCAGGAAATAATAATAGCGAACATCTCTGGATGACAGGATGTTTTTCTATTTTAAAGATAGTTTTGTATATTTTCTAAACTTTGTACTGAGCATTGAAGGGGGTGAGGGTATGCCTCCCCCAGAGATGCCACTTTGACATGCTTATTTGAGCTGAAGGCAATTGAAAAGTGACAGACACAAAGAAAAATTCTCTGCCTTCCCCTCTGTACCAGGAAGGGCGGGGTGATTCCTGATCAGCCAGAGATGGCACCACTTAGAGCTGGCACCATGCATTCGGCCCCCATGTATCTACCTTCCCTCGGTTTCCCACTCCTAGAAGCGCAAGGCCCCTGAGGCTTGTCTTGTCACCTCCCTGCAATACTCACTGCTTTTAGGTTCGGATGCTCTGCGAGCCCAAGTTCTAAGTGTCCCCTTGGAGTCACCACCACTGAGCTCTGCTTTGTGTGTGCAAGATGCACCTGTCTGGTTTTTCCTCCTGAATCTGTCTTTCGTCATTCTGATTTTCAGGCCCTAGCCAGTGAACTAAGATGGGTTTGCTTTCCCCCCACTACATTTTTATTACTTTCTGTAGTAAATACTTTTAAAAAATACCATAGACATTCAGAATGATTCTTTTCAACTCTTGGCCTTTTGATAATGCAGTCCTCCTTACATTTTGGTTTTGTCTTTGTGAAAAATCATCAAATACCTCTCTTTATAATGGCTATCTGCAAAGTCCTGCCTGTCACAGATGCCAGCTCTCCTGGGTGGTTAGTTTCTTAATTGTCTCATAGGATGGAGCTGTGGGCTCCTATCTGGCCTTTGGTTGTAGGAATCCTGAGCTGTCTTCACTGCATGCTGTCCCTGCTCCTCAGGGGTTGTGTTTAGCCCCCTGACCAGCCTGGGGTTACTTATTCTTTTACTTTCTGGCATTGGAGGAGTGCTGTGGTTATTGAGTGTCACGGCACACTTTCCTCGGCCAGGGCTTAGGCAGACACACTTCCTTGTCATCCTCCCCTCTTGGTGCTGTAGAGGAACAGAATTTACTTCCCCCCAGATATGTCTCTTTGGCATACTAATGGTTGTTTTCCAGGAAACAACAGACATGGAAAAAATTCCAAAAACCATATAGGAGCTAAACTTCTGTAGGAAACATTGACGCTTATCAGGTACAGCTCCGTTTGTAAGGGCGTCTCTGTCGCTGTACCAGGAAGAGAATGATGATGGAATCTCTAGAATGTCTTATCAGTGAAGCAGGCAGGACTTCAGCCTGCATGACAACCTTACCTTGTTTACTGGGCTTCCCTGGTAACCGCCTGAGCTGACTCTCCCCACCCTCAACATCCTCCTTGGCCATTTGAACAAGTGATTCAGTCTGTGTGGGTCTCTCCTCGGTCTGTGTGTTACTAAACTTTGTTGGACTGTCTCTGTTAATCTGTCTCACATCAGGTTAATTCTCAGACCAGTCAGAAGAACCTAGAAGGGTAGAGGGAACTTCTTCCATTGCTTCAAGGGAAGCCCTTGTGGTGGTAGTTGTTGTTCAGTCACTACCTTATGTCTGACTCTGCGACCCCATGGACTGCAGCACTCCAGGCTCCCCCATCCTTCACTGTCTCCCAGAGTTTGCGCAAATTCATGGTACATTGAGTTGGTGATGATATCCAACCATCTCGTCCTCTCTTGCCCCCTTCTCCTGCCTTCAGTCTTTCCCAGCATCAGGGTCTTTTCCAGTGAATCAGCTCTTCCCATCAGGTGGCCAAAGTATTAGAACTTTAGCATCAGTCCTTCCAATGAGTATTCAGGGTTGATTTCCATTAGGGCTGACTAATTTGATCCCCTTGCTGTCCAGGCAGCTCTCAAGAATCTTCTCCAGCACCACAGTTCAAAAGCATCAATTCTTCAGGGCTCAGCTTCCTTTATGGTCCAAACTCTCATATCCATACATGACTACTGGAAAAACCATAGCTTTGACTATACAGACAAGAGCAGCGGCCATCCAGAACTGTGGAAATATCAGCTCTTACTGCTCTGATTTTTTTCTCCCCAACTTGGGGATTTCTTACTTTGTACTCAGCTCACCTGTGCATGTAATAGAAGTTCTCAACCTTGGCATCTACTGTCATTGCCTGGGAAGTATTTAGATGTTCCCGGGTAGCCCAGACCAAAATCAGAATGTCCCAGGATGTTTATAAAGCTCCCCAGGGATTCCCTTTTGCCACCGAGGATAGGAACCACCGATTTAACATGATGTTTTATGTTACCCAATGATATGTGTGTTTAAACATATTTTACTTTTCTACTGGGAGTATTTTCAAATTACTTTGTCAGAAGTAGGTTTCCATCATGTCTAATTAGAAAAAAGAACTCTCTTACAATGAGATAGGAAGGAAGCTAGCTGTTAGGTTCCTCTTACATGCTAGGCTCAGTGCTTTGCTCTTTCACATGTGTTATTTCATTTAATACTCAGAAGAATCCTGTAGGGTGGGTGATGGTTTACTTGTGTTTGCAGATAAGAAAACTGGCTTGGAGAAAGTGAGTAACAAGCATCTGGGTACACATCTCACAAATGACAGAACCAGACAGGGGCCCATGACATGCCCAAGCCCACCCTTTCTCCTTATGCCTTGGCAGATGTGAAAGAGATTTTCCATACAGATCTTTCAAAATAAAAATCGGCACTTGGTTTATGTAGATTATATGGCAACTCTATTTTAGTTTTTAAAGGAGCCTTCATTCGGTTTTCCATAGTGACTGCCCCTTTTCACCACATCCTCTCCAGCTTTTATTGTTTGTAGATTTTCTGATGATGGCCATTCTGACCAGTGTGAGATGGTATCTCATTGTAGTTTTGATTTGCAGTTCTTTAATAATTAGTGATACTGAGCATTTTTTCCTTTGCCTGTTGGCTGTCTGTATGTCTTCTTTGAAGAAATGTCTCTTTAGGTCTTCTGCCCATTTTTTGGTTGGGTTTTTTTTTAAGATGTATTTATTTTTGGCTGGGCTGGGTCTCTGTTGTTGGATGCAGGCTTCCTCTCGGGCCGGTTGTGGCGAGCAGGGTCTGTTCTCTAGTTGTCATGTGCAGGCTTCTCATTGCCGTGTCATCTCTGGTTGCGGAGCACAGGCTCTAGGCTCTTGGGTTTCAGTAGTTGTGGCACATGGGCTCAGTTGTCCCACGACATGTGGGATCTTCCCAGACCAGGGATTGAACCTGTGTCCCCTGCCTTAGCAGGCAGATTCTGAACCACTGGACCACCAGGGAAGTCCAGTTGGGTTGTTTTTTGATTTGAGTTCTGTGAGCTGTTTCTATATTTTGGAAATGAATTCCTTGTTGGTTGCATCATTTGCAAATATTTTCTCCTATTCTGCAGGTTGTTTTTTTGTTTATGATTTTCCTTTGCTGTGCAGAAGCTTTTAAGTTTAACTAGATCCCAAGTTTCAGGTATGTGTTGAATGTACTTATTCAGAATACTTTCTCTTCCCACACCACCAAGGTTGTTCTGTTCTACATACTTCATCTCACTTCTGATGAGGCTAAACTGATTTTGAGTAATAGACCGTTGTTTTAGAAAAGTTTAACTCACTTTGGTTCATCAGTGTAAATCAATGTGGAGTAAAAAATTGAGTTTTCCTCCTTTCAACTGTCCTGTATCGTGAAGGGATGCTGATTGTTAAAAGCAGGTTTACTCACCCTTTTCAGAGCCCCTCCTGGTCCCTGGGGCGGGCTGTGTGCCTGTGTGTGTTGGAGGTGGGGGCAGGGGCGTGAAGATACAGAGAACAAGGCTGAGGCCCCTGAGCAGTTCCCAGGGCACAGATGGTGTGGGGTCACTGTCTGGCCCCTCCACGGGTCTGATGGTGGCTCTCCTCCCTGCCTCTCTGGTGATGGGGCATCAGATGCGCACACTCGTTTCTCCTCTGTGTCTCGCCTTCACTCTGCTCCTGGTCCATGACTCCGGAGTGGTTGGGGCTTTATCTCTGCCTGGAACCTGAATAAGTGACTTCTCTGTTGGAACATCTGAGTTAGGCTTTTACGGAGCATAGCATTTTCATTTGATTTCCTTCGGGTGGAAACCAAACCACCTCTGAGTCTCTGTTTCTTTCCTTGGCAGCTCTTCCACTGGGTCCTCCAGCCACGTCTCGCAGAAAACCAGCAGGATGGCTGCAAACAAGAGTAAGAGCCAGAGCTCCCTGGCCCTGCACAAGGTGATCATGGTTGGCAGCGGAGGGGTTGGCAAGTCGGCCCTGACTCTGCAGTTCATGTACGACGAGGTAAGACACGCCAGCACACGCTGCCTCCCCGTCGGGTCTGCTGTTGCCCTGTCCCTCGTGTGCCTGTTCCCCCGTGCGCTTTAGAGTCATGGGGTAAATTATGTTACAGTGGCTTCTGAAGAGCTTTCCAGCAGGTTCTAACCTGGGTAAGCTCTGCACTGCTGATGTTAGGTGATCATTTCAGCTCTGGCACAGGGTGTTTGGGGTCCCTGCTCCCATTATTCCCGTGATTGAATTATGGCAGGAACATAGGGGGCGCCTTTGCACAGGTGAATCTGAAGAGTGAGCCAGGTGCCTAGCTTTGTGACTGTTGATCTGGGGCGAGAGAGGAGGAGTTGTAAGAAATTCATCTTTTCTCAAGTGACAGACATCACGTGTGCTCTAGTTGTCCCACTGGTCAGGGTAAAGTTCCAAGTTTCCATCACTTTCTGAGTGTAACGGCACTGGCGCAAGTCCAGTGTGACGACACAGGCTCGATTCCTGTGGCAAGTGTCCCTGCTTGACGGCCACTTGCCGGTCCTGCGGCAGAGCCCCCAAGCCAGAATTTGAGCCTCGAGGCCTCTTGCTGGCAGTGTGTTCACATGACACATGCTTTCCAGAATTTGTAAGAGAAGATACCGTCACCACAGTCAATTAAGATCATCCTCTCTTTTCACTAGACTTTGACCCCCTGTCCAGCCGCCTCCTAGGTAGTGTGGGGTTGGATGGCCATGACGTTTTGGGATATGGCTGAGGGAAGTGAGATTAAGGATACACCTAGCAGGGAACCAGTGATGCACATTTGTGTGGTTTGGAATCACTGGGCATGTGGTTGGGTTATCACCAGCTGTCCCAGTGTCTGCTGCCCACCAGGATTATTCTACCGCCCACCTGACTCAGTCTGGCATGGTGATGGGAGGTGCAGGGCCAGGGGTATGTCCTGGCACGAGTGTGTCCAAGGCAGCAGGCACGGAAAGTGTGTGGGAAGCAGAGGAGGGGTGGGCTCGAAACATGGAGTCAGAAACTGGTCTGGAAGATTCTTCCAGATCTTACAGCCTCTTACAGGGAAGATGGATAGAGGTTGCTGAAATTTGCCAAGAGTCCTCAAACCTTCATTACTAGCAATGTCACGTAATTGTGAAGTTGTAAACGATCATCAAAGAGAAACTTAGACCAACTAAGCTAGAAGAAAGACTACATGAGTTTTTAATGCTCTATAGGAAATATTTCAGGATCACTGGCATATGACAAGATAGTTCAAGCATATACAGCAAGTGTATACAACATAGGACAGTATTCTAGAGGTGTGCCAGGCAGTTAATTAACAAGACTGTTATTGTGCTGGATTTGGGGAGTCAATGGTATTTGTAGTGTTGCTGTGTAATAAATTACCATACGTTCAGCAGCTTCAAACTACACACAGCCGTCACTTTCATTTCCAGGGGTCAGGGGTATAGCCTGGCTGAGCTGAGGGCACTGCCTAGGGTCTCAGGCTGCAGGGAGGGTATCCAGCTTCCTGCCAGCTTGCTGGCTGTTGGCAGATGCAGGATGGCACCCTTGGCTCCTGGAGGTTGCCCCTAGTTCTCTGTTGTGTGGTCTGTTCCACAGACAACTCTTCCCCAGCCAGCAGGCAAATCTCTGGTGGTTTAGACAGATCCTCCTACATAGAAATGTAGTCATGAGGTCATTTCATCACAGCTGCCATATTCTATTGGTTTGAAGCCAGTCAGGGTCCCCTACAGTCAAGGGGAGAATGTCACACAAAGGACTCCCGAGGGTGGGTTCACCAGAGTATTTTTACATTTAATAAAATGTATAATGAATTGTGATTCCTTTTCTCCTTGGAGATAATCATTTTTGTATTTAATATTATATGTGTGATTTTGTATTTGTTTCTTTAAAGACTGCCCTTCAGTGAATAAGCTTCAAGCCAAAACCTCCATCACCTCCTGAGTCATACTCCCCTGTACCTTATCATGAGAAACTTTTTGTTTGTATGTTTTTGCATGACCAATTTCTTTTCTCTAAATTGAAGTATAGTTTATTTATAATGTTGTGTTGGTTTCTGCGGTACAGCAGAGTGATTCAGTTATACATATATTCTTTTTCATATTATTTTCCATTATGGTTTATCACAGGATATTGAATATAGTTCCCTGTGCTGCGATACAGTAGGACCTTGTTTTTTACCCATCTTATGTAATAGTTTGCACCTGCTAATCCCCAACTCCCAGCCTATCCCTCCCCAAGCTTGCCTGCCCCATGAAAACCACAGGTCTGTTCTGTGAGTCTTTCTGTCTCACAGAAGAGTTCATTTGTGTCATAGTTTAGATTCCATGTAAGAGTGATATCATATGGTCTTCATCTTTCTCCTTCTGACTTCACTTAGTGTGATAATTTCTAAGGCCATCCATATTGCTGCAAATGGCATTATTTCATCCTTTTCTATGGCTGAGTAATAGTCCACTCTATATGTGTATCACATCTTCTTTACCCATTCATCAGTTGATGACATTTAGGTTGTTTCCACGTCTGGGCTGTTGTGAATAGTGCTGCTGTGAACATAGGCGTGCATGTGTCTTTTTGAAGTATTGTCTTGTCTGGATACATGCCCAGGAGTGAGACTGCCTGACCATGTGGCAGTTCTATTTTTAGTTTCCAGAAAAACCTCTATAGTGTTCCCCATAGTGGTTGCACCAATTTACATTCCCCCCACCAACAGTGTAGGAGGGTTCTCTTTTCTCCACACCCTCTCCAGCATTTGTATACTTTTGTTTCTGACACTTGCTTTTATTTATTATATGCAGCAGCAGAGGCCAAAGTGGGGAAATCTAGCAGAATCTCTTTAATTTACCCACAACATTTTTGCATGAGAGAGGCAAATCTCAGGATCTGCTATGGAAGTCTTTCTTTGTTTTTGCTTAAAAATGTACTTTGCTTCCTAAAGTCTTATTTTTTCTCGTGTAACAGAGGCTAGGGAAGAAGAGATGGTGAGGAGAGGAATTAAGATTCTTTTAGGAGAAGGGGTTAGAGGAGCAGCTATTAATGGAGATGAAGGAGGGGATTCTGTGCCGCCTCCTACTCCGAATAATGGGCGGTGTCTGAAGTTGTTGGCACCCACTGGGTAGAGGGCGGGACTGCTGCCAAACACAAACAGGAGACCCCACTCGGGGAATCATCCAGCCTAAATGGTCAGTCATGCTGCTGTCAGGCGGCCTGGCCAGAGACAGCTCAGTGCGGGGAGGTTCCTTTACCACATGGGTGACTGAAGGGCCCTGGATGCCGGGTTCTTCAGAACTGAGCCACGTTTTAAATCCTCAGCCTAATGTACATGAAGACTTTTAGCTATTTGCTTTGTTGATAAGTGAGGTTGGCAATGGGGAGATTTTGGTGGCAACTGCTTTGAGACTTCTGGCAGTGGCTGGTAGTCAGCTGAGTGGTGGCTCAGGACAAAGGGTCTGTGTGAGGCTGGCCTTAGGCTTGGTGTCTTGGCATCTGAGACGGAACCCCAGCAGCCTGGCAAAACCAGCAGGGTGGCTCCTGTTAACAGAATTGTCAGCGTCAAGGCTCTGAGCTCATATTCTCATAATGAGCACGTTCCCTGGCACTGAGGCCCCTCCATGCAGCCACACGGGGACATTTGGACTCCAGTGTCAGAGGACTCAGTGGAACTCCTGCTGCATTTATCCTTGAAAGTTCAGAAATAAGCAACTGCGGTGCTTTACAGTGGTGTTGAGTTCACACTGGGTGTTGGGGTGGTTTTTTTGAGGGAGTCATATATTTGTCTCTTTGGAAAGACGTTAACAGGAGGATACTGCTATGAAGCATGGGCAAATTTTCATATTTTCTCTATTTTAAGATTGTTATATGAGTGTAAGAGAAATTAATACTAAAACTTTTAGTATCTTTACTTTTAGAATTAAAATCATTTGAATTAATAGCTGTTGATTGATAACACAAGGCTCTTTTTCAGTGTTCTACAAAGGGGTCCGTAAGTTCATGTTGATACTTTCAATTTCATTTTTTAATTACTTCAGCTGCTTCAGGTCTAAGTTGTGGCACGTGGGCTCTAGAGCTTGGGCTCAGTAGTTGTGGCACACAAGCCTAGTTGCTCTGCGGCATGTAGGGTCTTCCTGGACCAGCGATCGAACCCGTGTCCTCTGCGTTGGCAGGAGGGTTCTTAACCACTGGACCACCAGGGAAGTCCCTCAATTTGATTTTTAAATTTTTAAAAAATTATAGCTTTATGAAGAGTTCGTGTACCATGAAACTCACCCTTTTAAACTGAACCATTGAGTGATTTTTAGGGTATTCACACGGGTGTGCAGCCATGACCATGATGTAATTGTGGAACATATTTTTCACCTCAAAAAGCACCCCCTGCACAGTAGCAGCCATTCCTCATTATCGCCCCCCACCCGGAGCCTGGCAGCGACTTTCTGTTCCTATGGAGGTGCTGTTCAGGACGTTCTATATACATGGAATTAGTATGTGACCTTTATGTCTGGTTTCTTTCACTGAGCATCACCTTTCGAAAGTTCATCCAGTGTTACAGTTGTATCAGTGTTTCATTTCTTTTTTAAAAAATTGCAGTATAATTCACATACCATAAAATTGACCCTTTTAAGTGTACAATTCAGTGGTTTTTAGTATATTTACAAAACTGTGCAACCATTACCACTTATGTAATTCCAGAAAGTTCCCATTCCCCTCAAAGAAGCCTAATACCCACTGGCAGTCACCTCCACCCGCTCCCACAGCCCTGGCCACCATGAATCTGCTTTCTGTTTCCACAGACTTGTCTGTTCTACTCGTTTCATGTAAATAGACTCATATATGATCTTTTGTGTCTGGCTTCTTTTACCTACCAAAATTTGTCAGGGTTCATCCAGGTTGTAGCATGAATCTGTTTCCTTACTTTTTACAACTGAATAATATTCCATTGTCTGGATGTGCCATATTTTGATATTCATTTGTCAGTTGATATTTGGTCATTTCTACCTTTGGCTGTTATGGGTAATGCTGCTGTGAACGTTAACCTACAGGTGTTTGTGTGGACACCTCACATTCTCTTGGGTGTGTACCTTGGTGTGAAATTTGCTGGATTATATGGTAACTCTGTTTAACTTTTTGGGAACTGCAAAACTGTTCTATATACAGCCACACCATTTTACAATTTATGAGGGTTATAATCTCTCCATGTTCCCACCAATGCTTGTTATTGTCCATCTTTTTGATTACAGCATCTTCAGGTCAGTCGCTCAGTCATGTCTGACTCTTTGCAACCCCATGAATCGCAGCACGCCAGGCCTCCCTGTCCATCACCAACTCCCGGAGTTCACTCAGACTCATGTCCATAGAGTCAGTGATGCCATCCAGCCATCTCATCCTCTGTCATCCGCTTCTCCTCCTGCCCCCAATCCCTCCCAGCATCAGGGTCTTTTCCAATGAGTCAACTCTTCGCATGAGGTGGCCAAAGTATTAGTGGGTATGAAGTAGTAGCTCATGGTTTTGATTTGCATTTTCCTAATGACTAGTCAGGCTGAGCATCTTTTCATGTGCTTTTTGGCTATTTGTATATCTTCTTTGGATAACATCTGTTCAGATCCTTTGTCTATTTTTTTTTTCATTTCATTTGGTGTTTTCTTCCTTTGCCCATTTAAAAATCGATATTTAACTTTAAAATTGTTTTCTTATTGAGTTTTAAGAGTTATTTATATATTCTGAATACTAGCTCCTTATTAGATACAGTCTTTACAGATATCTTCTGCCATTCTCTGGGTTGTATTTTGACTTTGGTGGTGTCTTTCAAAGCACAAAATTTAAAAATTTTGATAAAGTCCAGTTTATCTATTTTCCCTTTTGCTGCTTGTGCTTTTGGTGTCGTATCTAAGAAGGCATTGCTAAATTCAAGGTTATGAAGATTTCTACTTTCTGTTTTCTTCTAAGAGTTTATAGTTTCAGCTCTTGTATTTAAGTCTTTGCTCCATTTTGAGTTAATTTTTGTATGTGATGTGAAATAAGGGTCCCAAGTTCATTTTTTCACATGTGGATATCCAGTTATACCAGCATGAAGTCAATTTTAATAGTACATTGCTGTCATTAAAATTATCCCCTGAATATCCTGACTTATAACATTAAAATACTTATTTTATGAATGATGCAATATAAAGAAAATAGCTCTGTATCATAATTACTAAATAATGTAACCACTGAGGGAAGTTTAACATTTCTTTGAAATTTTTTTGTCTTTCGTCTCTTTTAGTGGGTTGTATTCTATCCAGATATTCTGTTTTAAAGTCTCTTGAATTAATTCATTTCTCTGCTGGGCTACATTGGCGATTTAATATTCATTTACATTCGTTTGTTTCAGTTTTCCTGTTTAACAGCTTTTCTTTTGCTTTGTCCTCCCAGGGTGTTTCTTCTCTGTTTTTAGTAGCTGCATAGTATTCCATTATATAGATCCCTGGCCTGGGCAGTGGGGTGGTTTTTAACCTTCTGTTGTCACGTGTGGTACCACAGTGAATAACCTTGTGTGTTCCTGTGCACGTGTGTCTGTAAGTTAGATTCCTAGGAGGAGGACGAACCTTCTCCAACTTGATTAGGTGTTGCCATATTTGTCTCCATACAGACGATATTGTTGTCTCCTCCCACTAGCAATGTGCAAGAGGGCCTTTTCCCCAGAGTGTGTTGTCAGACTTTGGGATTTTTTGCCAGTCTGGTAGGTGAAAAATGGTATCTCTGTGTAGTTACCATTTTTATTTTATTAGTGGGTATGAACATCTTTTCCTGTGTTTAGCATCACACATATTTATTTTTGTGTATTATTTGTCTGTTGCCACTTTTCCCCATCAGCTTGGTCTTTTGTCTCTCCCTGTTTCTAGTTAATATATAGCTCTTTGTGATACGGCTTTAAATACTTTTTCCCTGTTTGTCGTTTGTCTTTGTTTATAGTGTGTTGTGCCATACAGAAGTTTAAAAATTTTTTATGTAGTCTAATTTATCAATTTTTTCTTACATGGCTTCTGGATTTTGAGTCATAGTTAAAAAGGCCTTCCCCACTTCAAGGTAATAAAGGGATTTCACCCATGTTTTCTTCTAGTTCTTGAGTGTTTTGTTGTTAACATTTAATCTTGACCCATTTGGAGTTTATCTTGTTGTACAGTTATTTAAGCCTCTTGGTGCCTCTTGACCAATTACTTTTCAGATGAGTTTTACAATTCTGTTGATTATGAATAAGAGCTTCCATTTCTTACCTTCACCAGTGTTTAATTATAATTGTATACTGACAAGAATATTGCCAAGCATTCTGCTCTCTGCTTGGTGTCCTCATCTGTAAAATGGGAAATATCTGCTCTTACTGTTTTTAAACAAAAAATTTAAATGGTAGAATTGAAAGGAGCAAAGAACATAAATACTACGTAAGGGATTATCTTTATTTTATAGTGCCTTACACATGGTGTGATAATTATCCACACTCAGTACTCAGTTGATAATAAGCAAAGTGCCCATATATTGAAATTTATTTCTTTGGCAGCTTTTCTTCTCTCTTAGAACTTTGTTAATTACTGATCGTGTTGTCTGTTTGCTCAGTTTGTGGAGGACTATGAACCTACCAAGGCTGACAGTTACAGGAAGAAAGTGGTCCTCGATGGGGAAGAGGTGCAGATAGACATCCTGGACACGGCGGGACAGGAGGACTATGCGGCCATCCGTGACAACTACTTCCGGAGCGGGGAGGGCTTCCTGCTCGTGTTCTCCATCACCGAGCATGAGTCATTCACAGCAACTGCCGAATTCAGGTGCGTTTGACGAGAAATAGTCTCCAGCAGGCCCTGTGCCCTCGGTCATGTCTCAGCCTTGGAAGGAGTTTGGGGTTAAGCATACACCTCCAGGGTTGAGCCTTCTTATCAGGAAGAAATCTGTCTAAAGAACTTTCTGGGGCTTTATGGATCTTGGCACATTATAGCTCATCGTTTGTTATATTTTCTTTGGGCTTCCTCGGTTTATAATTTCCAAATATAAATGATCTTAATGAAGGATCTGTTGTCCCTAAAGAGGACAAAGCCATTCCATATAGTCAGGAACCTGTTAGTTTTCATGTAAATCCTGAGAGGCAGGGGTTGGTAAGAGTTAACGATCTTTACCTCTTTTCATAATTTTGCTAAAAAGTGAATAGTTCTGCTCTACTTTGAGGTTTCTGAGACCTCCGATGTCAGGAGACGGACGCCAGGGTCAGAGTGACTGTGTGCTGCTCCCATGGGACACGTAACCCATGGAGTGGGAAGCGCCGGCTTTCGGTCACACAGAGCCAGGCCTGAGTCCCTGCCCTGTCACAGTCTTGTGACCCAGGGCAAGTGTACTTAGTGTTCTGTTTCCTGTCCTGAACATCTCTTACTGATGAGATGAAATGCTGTTAGGCTAAATTTCCCAAGTAGAACCATCATTGTGTGGTGGCCTGTATCTTCTCACCATATGGGCACGTGGGGAGTGTTCACTGCCATCACTTATTTGAAATCATGAAATTCATTGTTATAAAGAAATAGTGAGTGTGCAGTGTGCGGGCTCAGTGCTCCAGGGATTCTAGCAGGTAAGATCTCTCTCTCTGCCCCATCCCCTTGCCATCTTTTACACACCTTGGTTTTTCATCCCCCCTCCTTGGAAGCAGACCTGTCCAGATGACTGTTCATATTTTTGGTTGCCAGGCATGGTTTGCAGGATATCTTAGTTCCCTGGCCAGGGACTGAACCCACAGTCCCTTGGCAATGAGAGTGCCACGTCCTAATCACTGGATGGCCAGGGGAGTCTCAGATGACTTTTTATTCTAAGAACCAAATCTAGAGGGGAAGAAGAAAACAGTGATTTGTTTTTTTCACTCTTTAGCAAGTTCTGGTCAGAAATGAAGGCCATAAGCCAAAGATGAAACTGAGGAAGCCAAAAATGCCCTCAAGGTGTGGAAGGAACATCAGTGAGCTGGGAGGGAGGCCTTGGGGACCCTTGCAGAGCAAGGGGAAAGGAGGCAGGTAGAGCCTCACTTTGTCATCCTCATGGTCTCTAGTCTCCCGAGGGTGAATATCAACAGTTCTCGGCAACTAGGGTGTGTGTGTTGTGAGCAGTTAAATGGCTAGGATTCCCTGGGAGAAATCCTGTGAATTTGGAGCTCTCTCTGACGTAGCCAGAGGTTTCCGAAAGTAGCCCCCATGTTCACAGCTAGGCCTGCCTCCGCACAGTCCCGCTGGATGCCTCCTTGAGGCAGAGCAGGGCAGCGCACACACCAGCTTGTCTCTCGCCCCGTCCTGAGTCTTTGCTTTCCCGTCGGCCCCAAGACTCCCCAGGAGGGGATGTGCTGACAGTAGAGGTCACCTCCGAGAGTAACAGGGCCACCATGTCCTGTCCCCAGGTCACCACAGGCACCTCCTCCTGGGAGAAAGACTTTGTTTGGAAAGAAGGGAAAGGACAAGTTAGTGCTTGCGGCTTGAACTCTGGGCAGTTAAAAGAAGAGCCCTAGAGCTGCCCAGGTTCCCACGGTGCACAGGATGCGTGTGGGCTATCTGAGCCCTTTTGGTTAAACTCAGGCACTTTGCGCCTGTTAGCAGTTTAAAAACAGCACTTCTGCATTTATCTTCCAAATGGAAAAGCCCCAACATAAATAAAACATTAATATACTATCTTTTCCTTGAAAGTTTTCCTGGACATAATCCATAAACTAGAGAAGTAGTTTTGTTACATCAGAACTTGGTGCTTGTTTATCAATGAGATCATTAGTCACGCTTCTGTAAACCTAATGAGCCAGAAAGCAGTCAGTTTTTATTGCTCATCATATATACTGACCACATAACTTCTAAACACAGCATGCTCTTTGACACCTGTGAAATGCAGGATGTGGCAAAACTACTTAGAGGCAATTTTCAAGCATCTACTTACTGTTTTTTCTTTTTCATTTTTCTTAAAGGGAAGGATATACATATTAGGAGTTTGGAATCCACACTACTGTATATAAATTAAACAACAAGGACCTACTGTATAGCACAGGAAACTATATTTAACATTTTGTAATAACCTGTAAGGGAAAAGAATATGAAAAGGAATATATATACAGCTGAATCACTTGATCATACAACTAAAAGTAACACAACACTAAATCAACTGGTGCTTCAACAAAAAAATGTGATATCTGGTACTTAAATTGACCGTATGGAAAAAATTTAAGTATTTTTATTATTATGAAATGTCACCCTATATTATATAAAAATCAATACAGATCTCCACAAAATGTTTTTGAAGGGGTCTTTTATAGAAGTAGACATGTTCCCCCTGGATCAAAATAATGGAAGTGGAATATTTACTTTTTTTAAATATGTGTTTTTGTTTTAATTTTATTTTTTAACCTTACAATATTGGTTTTGCCATATATCAACATGAATCTGCCACAGGTATACACATGTTCCCCATCCTGAACTCTCCTCCCTCCTCCCTCCCCGTACCATCCCTCTGGGTCGTCGCAGTGCACCAGCCCCAAGCATCCAGTATCTTGCATCGAACCTGGACTGGCGACTCGTTTTCATATATGATATTATACGTGTTTCAATGCCATTCTCCCAAATCATCCCACCCTCTCCTCTCCCACAGAGTCCAAAAGACTGTTCTATACATCAGTGTCTCTTTTGCTGTCTCATATACAGGGTTATTGTTACCATCTTTCTAAATTCCGTATATATGCGTTAGTATACTGTATTGGTGTTTTTCTTTCTGGCTTACTTCACTCTGTATAATAGGCTCCAGTTTCATCCACCTCATTAGAACTGATTCAAATGTATTCTTTTTAATGGCGGAGTAATACTCCATTGTGTATATGTACCACAGCTTTCTTATCCATTCATCTGCTGATGGGCATCTAGGTTGCTTCCATGTCCTGGCTATTATAAACAGTGCTGCGATGAACATTGGGGTACACATGTCTCTTTCAATTCTGGTTTCCTCAGTGTATATGCCCAGCAGTGGGATTGCTGGGTCTTAAGGCAGTTCTATTTCCAGTTTTTTAAGGAATCTCCACACTGTTCTCCATAGTGGCTGTACTAGTTTGCATTCCCACCAACAGTGTAAGAGGGTTCCCTTTTCTCCACACCCTCTCCAGCATTTATTGCTTGTAGACTTTTGGATTGCAGCCATTCTGACTGGTGTGAAATGGTACCTCATAGTGGTTTTGATTTGCATTTCTCTGATAATGAGTGATGTTGAGCATCTTTTCATGTGTTTGTTAGCCATCTGTGTGTCTTCTTTGGAGAAATCTCTATTTAGTTCTTTGGCCCATATTTTGATTGGGTCATTTCTTTTTCTGGAATTGAGCTGTAGGAGTTGCTTGTATATTTTTGAGATTAGTTGTTTGTTGCTTCATTTGCTATTATTTTCTCCCATTCTGAAGGCTGTCTTTTCACCTTGCTTATAGTTTCCTTTGATGTGCAGAAGCTTTTAAGTTTAATTAGGTCCCATTTGTTTATTTTTGCTTTTATTTCCAATATTCTGGGAGGTGGGTCATAGAGGATCCTGCTGTGATATATGTTGGAGAGTGTTTTGCCTATGTTCTCCTCTAGGAGTTTTATAATTTGAGGTTTTTTGTATTTCCATACAAATTGTGAAATTATTTGTTCTATCTCTGTGAAGAATACCGTTGGTAGCTTGATAGGGATTGCATTGAATCTGTAAATTGCTTTGGGTAGTATACTCATTTTCACTATATTTATTCTTCCAATCCATGAACATAGTATATTTCTCCATCTATTAGTATCCTCTTTGATTTCTTTCACCAGTGTTTTATAGTTTTCTATATATAGGTCTTTAGTTTCTTTAGGTAGATATATTCCTAAGTATTTTATTCTTTTTGTTGCAATGGTGAATGGAATTGTTTCCTTAATTTCTCTATTTTCTCTAGCAATCAGAATCCAACAACACATTAAAAAGATCATACACCATGACCAAGTGGGCTTTATCCCAGGGATGCAAGGATTCTTCAATATCCGCAAGTCAATCAATGTAATACACCACATTAACAAATTGAAAAATAAAAACCATATGATTATCTCAATAGATGCAGAGAAAGCCTTTGACAAAATTCAACATCCATTTATGATAAAAACTCTCCAGAAAGCAGGAATAGAAGGAACATACCTCAACATACTAAAAACTATATATGACAAACCCACAGCAAACATTATACTCAATGGTGAAAAATTGAAAGCATTTCCCCTAAAGTCAGGAACAAGACAAGGGTGCCCACTTTCACCATTACTATTCAACATAGTTTTGGAAGTTTTGGCCACAGCAATCAGAGCAGAAAAAGAAATAAAAGGAATCCAAATTGGAAAAGAAGAAGTAAAACTCTCACTGTTTGCAGACGACATGATCCTCTACATAGAAAACCCTAAAGACTCCACCAGAAAATTACTAGAACTAATCAATGACTATAGTAAAGTTGCAGGATATAAAATCAACACACAGAAACATATGATTTTTAAAAAATAATTTTAGAAAGCTGATTATTTTTAGTAGAGGTCAAGTCTGATGTGCTACAGGTAACGGTTACTTTAGAGAAGATGTTTTTGAAGTACTTTTCCGTAGGCCTTGGAGTATTTAATTTTCTCCCACCACTTTGTAGTAGAAAAATTATGCACATTGAAGTAGGGTTCCTGCCTCACAGAACTAGGGGGAAGGGCAGGGGGGCCACACATGCAGATTAGAGTTGAAGCAAGAGTTTTACAAACCATACTTACTGTTATTACTTGAGCATCTCTCTGGTGTTTCTTTGCTTTTTTGTAATATTCTATTTCACTGAGGTAAAAAGAATTACCAGTTGTACTTGCTACACTGATTTCATGGTCTGCTAATAGACTGTTCCTTTCTATATTCCTGTGGCTCAGACAGTAAAGAATCTGCCTGCAATGCAGGAGACCTGGGTTTGATCCCTGGGTTGGAATTAAGGGAATTTCAACTGGGTTGGGAAGATCCCCTGGAGAAGGAAATGGCTACCAACTCCAGTATTCTTGCTTGGAGAATCCCATGGACAGAGGAGCCTGGAGAGCAACAGTCCATGGGATCACAACGAGTCAGACGTGACTTTACAACTTACCACTTGAACTTTCTATATTCTTACAAAGAAATGACTTTTTTTCTCCCAACGTAATTATTATGCATTTTGTATATAAAGATATTTCTTTTATCTGATTTCTATCCCAGAGGGTCCCAAGTTTTCCCTTTTTTGGTTTTGTTTTTGCAGAAGCATAAATTGGGGATGCTGTTGAAGTGCAAAATCCTGGGCTCCTACCCAGACATTTACTTATGGGCCCAGGAACCTGCATTTGTAATGCGCACCCCGAGTAACTCTAGTGTAGCAAACTGAAACCAGACTTGAGGAACTCCAGTTAACCACAGGGTGGAGGGGGTGCTTCCTCAGGAGGGGCTGTAAATGGCAGCTCCCTCAGCCATGCCCACTGTCTTGCCTGGGTTGGCAGAACTGGGCTCTTCATCCAGCCTTCTTAGCTGCTTTCTTCTTGATCCACCACCACAGGGAACAGATCCTCCGCGTTAAAGCTGAAGAAGATAAAATCCCACTGCTCGTCGTGGGGAACAAGTCTGACCTGGAGGAGCGGAGGCAGGTGCTAGTGGAGGAGGCCAGGGCCAAGGCCGAGGAGTGGGGTGTGCAGTACGTGGAGACCTCGGCCAAGACACGGGCCAACGTGGACAAGGTGGGTCGTCCCCCGCCCACCATCTGCTGCTTGTGGGGGAGCTGCTCTGGGGAGACCGGGGTGGCGGGGTGGGGAACGGATCCTAGCATCAGGACGAGAAGCACAGGGATGGTCCAACCCACACGCCAGCCTTTGTCAGGTGCGTGCCTTTGGCCAAATGGAAGCCCAGTGGGTGAGGCTGTGGCTGTGGAGGCCCTGTCCTTGCACACTCTGGGGGCAGGGCTGGCTGTGTCAGGTGCCCTCTTGGTTTTGCTCTTATTGACGGATTGGGTGGGCTTCCCTGATAGCTCAGTTGGTAAAGAATCCACCTGCAATATAGGAGACCCCGGTTCAATTTCTGGGCCGGGAAGATCTGCTGGAGAAGGGACAGGCTACCCATTCCAGTATTCTTGGGCTTCCCTTGTGGCTCAGCTGATAAATAATCCACCTGCAATGCGGGATACCTGGGTTCGATCCCTGGGTTGGGAAGATCCATTGGAGAAGGGAAAGGCTACCCACTCCAGTATTCTGGCCTGGAGAATTCCATGGACTTTACAGTCCATGGGGTTGCAAAGAGTTGGACACCACTGACTGACTTTCACTTTTCACTTTCACGAATTGGATAGATTTGTCCTTTTCACCTTCCTATCCCCCTGTAGAGCCCAGGAGTCCTGTCTTTATAACTTAGTCCCTGCATCATAGTTTCTCCCAGGAATTGGCTCTTTAGGGAACTCTCTCTTCCTCAGCCCCAGAGTACTTTCTCATTCAAACGCCTGTAGCTAAAGAAAGGATAACCTTGACAGTGATAAATACCAACAGTTGAAAAACCACCTTCCAGCGATGCAAGGCCTTTTAAATGTATTATTGTATTTTTTTGGCCATGCTGGGTCTTCACTGCTGTGTGGGCTTTTCTCTAGATGCAAGGAGTGGGGGTACTCTTCATTGCAGTGCATGGGCTCTATGGTGTGTGGGCTCAGTAGTTGTGGTTCCCAGGCTATAGGGCACGGGCTCAATAGTTGTGGTGCACACAGGCTCAGTTGCTCTTTGGCATATGGGATCTTCCGGGATCAGGGATCGAACCCATGTCTCCTGCATTGGGGGGTAGATTCTTTACCACTGAGCCACAAGGGAAGCCCTTTAACACGTTATTGAGTAGACACATATTATAGCAACAGGCGTTAGTTTCTACAAAGATCTGTTTGTCAACAATGTGTTTTTTGGAAGAAAAAAAAAGTTCACAGTGGTTACCCCAGAGCATCTAAAGCTGAGACTTTCTCTCTGCCGTCACCCTGTTCCTCAGCTCTGACATCATAACATGGCTCCCGTAAAACCTACACATATGGCTTTGCAGCCAAGTAGTGGACACATCTGCTCCATCTGCACAGCATCTGAATCCCCCCCACTTCCTTCTCACTTCTCCTTTGCTTCTTTCCTAAAGAGCAAGAAATCTGATACCAAGCGCTATTGTAGCCAGCTGGAAGATTTAGGATGTTGGTGTCAGGAGGGCTTCACTCTGGAAGCCTCTCCAACAACATAAATCTGTTTAATTGTGTCTCGAGTGTGAAGCAGGTTCCTTCGGCAGCTCCTTTTTCTCTGTTAGCTCTTACGTTGATTGTTGTGTGTTTCCAAATCTTTCCATTTTTATCAAATAGTTTTCTAGCCATAGAATTACAACACACAGGAACTCCAGTCACATACTTCATTTTTTAAAAATCAAGATGACTTGCTGGGCATGGAACTGTGGACGTGGGGAGCAGGGGCTGTCACAGAGCGGCTTGTCATCTGCCCTTCCTGCCCCGACCTGCTGGACCTGCCAAACAGGAACCAGCAGAAACTGATGACCAACAGGCAGCATTGTATTCACTTGTCAACAGTTCACAGGGAAGGGGATTGTTGATAAGACTGGCCAGTGAACTGCTTGGTCAACATTTGATGCTGGACATACACCCTTCCCCCTTCTGCCTTTTGCTGTTAGAAAATCCAGCAATATTTGAAGCTGTTCTCAGTCACTATTGGGCTTCCCTGGTAAAGAATCCACCTGCAGTGCAGGAGACCTGGGTTTGACCCCTGGGTTGGGAAGATTGCCCTGGAGAAGGAGATGGCTACCTACTTTAGTATTCTTGTCTGGAGAATCCCATGGACAGAGGAGCCTGGCAGGCTACAGTCCATGGGGTTACGAAGAGTCAGACAAGACTGAGCAACTGACACTTCAGCCACTATTGGGCGGAGCAAGGGGTGTGCTTTCCTGAGAGACTGAAGGGAAGGAAGGGATACTTAGGTTAGCCTGATCCAGTTTGGGGGATCCTTCACTATACCCTGAACTGTGGTGAGTGCCTGTGGAGCCCTCATTCAGAAAGCTTGATCTCACTTTCCCTAGGAAAGTAACAGGAGTCTGTTGTTCTGTGCAAGTGTCCAAAGGTAAAAGCCTACTCTGAGTCTCACATTTGGCATCTTCTCCATGAGAAATCATGAACCTTTCTTTGTAGGAGGTGTATAATCAGTACCCAGGCATGGGTGCTGGGAGCAGATGATGACAATCCGTATCTAAGTAACACACTAGCATTCACAGTAGGTCTCATCAGCTCCTGAAGAAGCCCCTTTAGCTGACATCAGGGAGTGGAGGCGCAGGTGTGGGAGGAGGGGACAGGTTGCTCTTTCTGCTTCTCCCCGACCCCTGAGAACGCAAGTCTGCTGCTTGGGGCTCATGATGAGGTTCCTGCCTTTAGGGTTCATTGTTTCAGGAGTGGGTACTCGTGCCTTCCTTCCGTCTCCTGGTGCTTGGGAGGTACTGGGAGGTTTGAGGACTGTTATCACTCTCAGTGTCTGTAAGTTTCACAAATTGCTGTGGCTCAGTCCGGTGATGTTTTATCCCTCATCATACTTACCCCGAGAACAGCTTTTATCATTCTGCAGTAAGCCACTGGATGCAAGAACAGCGTGATGCTTCTGTCCGTGTGATGTGAGCAGAGATATCTCCTTTGTAGAACCAGAAAATGCTTTTAATGTTAATTGTTCTCCTTTGCTTTAAACCTTTTGTTTTTGATGACCCATGGTTTCTAAGAATACATTTGGCTTGATGCTTTAAAATGTGACCACATATCCTGCTTGGTCAAACTGCTTCATTACATCATGAAATGGCTTTTTCCTCCCCACCCCAGGTGTTCTTTGACCTCATGAGAGAGATCAGGACAAAGAAGATGTCAGAAAACAAAGATAAGAATGGCAAGAAAAGCAGCAAGAACAAGAAAAGTTTTAAAGAAAGATGTTGCTTACTGTGAAGGCCCAGGTGCTGGACCAAGTGGGTCGCCACTGAGGACCGAGGGCGGGTTCCTTGAGACAAGACTTCCGTTGACCTCTCAGCCTGTTCCTGTGCTCCCCAACCTCCTTCACACACACTTCTGTAAATGGGGAAAAATATCTGTGACTCGTTGGCTGGCAGAAGAAATAAGTCCTTGACCCTGCCGTGGGATGGCTCCTTTGTCAGGAGGTTGCAGAGATTGATCTCTCTTTTCCTCCCTAAAGTTAACCATGAATGTAGTGCAGGGGTTAGCCAAGTGTAGTTAAAAAGACTGTCCTTGTTTCTTCTTTTTTACCCCAGTTTGATGACATTAGTATCTCCTGCTTTGAAATAAAAATGTCTTATTAGCTCTTGAGAGGCAAGGAGTGGGGTGAGACTCCCCCTGCTCTTGTCAGCTCCACAGTAGTTCTCAGAAACACCCATTAGGTTCTAATGACGCTGGAAAATTCAGAGACTTTTTGGATAAGTCTTTTGGCCATACCCTGTGGACTGGAAGCAGAGCTAAAAAAAAAAAAAAAGAAATTTTTGAGTTGGGCCAAGCAGGTCAATACCAAGCTCAGAAATCCTTCTCAGTATGAAAGTTGCATTCTTCAGAGTTAAGTATCAGCCAGTCATAGGCTGTGCTGGTTCCTCTTCTGTAGCATCCTGATTTTTGTGAAGGAGCTTATTTTTAATAAAGGAAGATTCAAGATCAGTATACTTTATAATAAATGAAGATACAAGATCAATATACTTTATAAATGATACTTTTCTAATAAGAATTAAAAAAATCCTTTGGCCAAATCCTCTCCTCATTGCCAGTCGTGAGGTCCCGCCCCTGCTCCTCTACCCGTAACCAGCACACTCCATCCTGACCATCTCCTTGCTGCAGAGGCTGAGAGGACCTTTTCTCTTGTTTTCTTTCAGTGTATCCTCAGTTCTTCTGAAGTACGTGATGAGTTAAAACTGTGTTCTGAACTGAAGCCAGAGCTGTGCCACACACCTGGCTACCTCTCGTACAATTGCTCAGTAAATGCTGAATTTAAAATCAGAAGAAGTGGAACAGGATAAGAAAAGCCAGTGCCCCTTCACATCTGAGAGCTGGTTGCTGTATCTAATATAAATTTGTTTCTGAGACAACCATCTAGTTAAAAAAGAAAGATTTTTATGGATGACATATCATCCATCTTTTTTTGTGTCAATATTCTAAATTCAGCAATCAGAAAGTTTTTCATCAGGAAAAGATGACTGATAGAAACCTAGTACTCAGCATATTTTTCCCCATTTTTCAGAAGTGACATTTCACATAGGTGCCAAAAGTGAATTGGGGCGGGGAGAATGGGAACCTTTGGAATTTATGGTTATTACAGAAATTGTAGAAATTATGATCTGACTGGAAAACAACCTTGTTATCACCTCCCAAAGAATCATGGGCTTTTTTCAATTAAAAAAAAGCAGAAATTCAGAGTTTTTCAGAATTGAAGCCTTTTTATTTTATCCTTTTGTCATACACGTGAAATATAAGTATTAAACAAATTGACCACAAATTATTCTTTATTGTTCTTATTAGATGTTCTACAAACTTTATTTCAATTTTTTTTTGAATTGTGCTGTGGGAAATAAATTTTTTGATATAAACAGTAATTTTAACTAAATCTTTCCTTTGGGAGAGATGACTCTTCCTAAAATTTAAAAAAGTTGAAGGTAATCACATTGTTGAATTTTTTTAAACCATCTTTTCTTTTCATCAGTTTGTCACCTTTTGACATCAGTTCCAGTTGAGAGTAGGAAGGTTTGGAACGTACAAATTAATTAAGTGTGGTATGAATTGTTGCATCCTATGGAAATTATTCTTGGTGTATGCCAATAGTATATTTATGAAATTATGTTTAATGGGACAGCAATCAGAAATGGATCTTCCCAACACAATAATTTTTATAGTTGAGATTCTCATAGAAAAATAAGTAATGTTATTTATAAATTTGAAACATAGTCCTTGCTAAAGGACTAGATACTGTATCTGTAGCCTAACATCATTTTCCTGAAATCTTCCTTCTAGACATATCTGAACACCTACTTGGTGTCAGGCTGTGTCCCAGGTGCTGAGATACTGTGTTGAACAAGATAGGCCAGAGCTTGATTCTCCTGGAGCTTAACCTTTAGTGAGGAAAGAGACAAGTGAAACTATCATAGCTCTGATGACCATAAAACTGGGTAAAAGGAAATGTTCCTGGGCCATAGAGCTGATTTCAGTTGGGATGGTCAACAAGTTTGTGCAATGTCACTACATTCATTAAGAGACCTGAATGAGCCACCTAAGCTCCGAGGCTCGGGTGCAGCTGGTCCAGAGGTCATAAGCTCAGGAAAAAGCCCCAAAGACTAGCAGATGGCCACAGTGTGATGAGTGGCAGAGTAGCAGAAAAAGGTGTAACAGGCTATAGTTCTATAAAGTGATGTAGAGGAAAAATACCCACACATATCAGTTTCCTACAAGTGTCCTAGTTCATCGAATATCATATACTACTGATTTTAAGACATCACCATAATCTATGTACCATTAAGAAAAAGCCTGCCAATTGTGTGAATCCATCCTGATTTCAGTGACATGAATACATGGGGGAAAAAGGATGCTTTAGATTAGGTGAAAAGGATATGTAAATTTACACTGAGATATAAAATTCACCTCTATTGGTCTAAACACGGTATTATAATACTATAGAAGCTTAACCATGGATAAGTATTAACAGTGCGGAAGCACCCGAAGTTGAGGTGGGACCCAGAACAGCACCAACAACAGTGCACCCTGTGAGCCTGCACAACTCGTGAAAGGGGACACAGGGCACACTCACAGGTGAGCAGCTCCCCTGGAGGAACACTCAGTGGCTCCTCTCCCAGTGGGAGCTCTCCAGTCCCACTTAGCTCCCATCACAGCGCAGAAACCAGTCTGGGGGCTTCTATTCCAACAACTAGAGAGTAGAAGCAGATCCTGCCACTGGCAGGGCTGTGACAACCACAGAGCAAAGAGAAGGCCCTGCTAACCACGAGCGTCATACCTTCCAAGAGGCGGCAGGCATTCACACTAAACCAGCCCTGGTGCCAAAAATGCTAAACCCACACAAGCTACACAGGTACTTGTGTAGGGCAGATAAATACCCTTCCAAGACCATGGTAACTGCTTCTCCTAAACTTATGGAGTAAGAGAAATGTAAGTGAAATGGGGAAGTAGAGGAAACATTCCTAGTTAAAAGGTCAAGAAAACTCGCCTGAAAAAACAATCTCTTCAGTCTATTGGACACTGAGTTCAAAAAAGAGGTAATGAAAATACTGAAGGGATTAAGAAAGGTAATCAATAGAAATGCATATTATTGTAAAAAAAGAACTAGAAACTACAAGGGGGAGTCAATAAAAACTAGAAATTTATTGAAATGAAAACTGAGCTAAAGGCTATGAATAGCAGATTGAATAATGCAGAAAAAGGAATAAGTGCTCTGAAAGAGTAATGGAAATTACCCAATCATAACAGTAGACAGAAAGCCAATCTTAAAAAATTAATATGAGACCTATGTGCCAATATATGTGTATTATGGATTCCAGAAGGAGAAAAAAAGGGATAGAAATGTTTTTTAAAGAAATTATGGCTGAAAATGTCCCAAACCTAAAGAGGAAACAGATATCCAGGTACAGAAAGCACTGTCTGTCTGTGCTCAGTCGCTCAGTTGTGTCCAACTCTTTCTGACACCATTGACTGCAGTCTGCCAGGCTCCTCTGTCAATGGAACTCTCCAGACAAGAATAGTGGAGTAAGTTGCCTTTCTCTTCTCCAGGGCATCTTCCCAAGCCAGGGATTGAGCATGCAAAGCACAGAGGGCCCCAAACAAGATGAACCCAAACATGCCTACACCAAGACGGATTATAATTAAAATGGATTCTAAAGGAAGCAAAAGAAAAACAAACGGTTAATTACCAGGAAGTGCCCATAAGGCTGTCAGCTGATTTCTCTACAGAAATGTTGCAGGCAAAGAGGGAATTGCAAAATATATTCAAAGTCTTGAAACAGAAAAATGTGCAGCCTAGGATACTCTACCCAGCAAGATTATCATTTGGAAGAAGAGAGAAAGAACTTCTCAGAAGGCAAAAACTAATAAGAATACAGTAATATTAAAATATTCCCAAAGGAAATATTGGAAGGTCTTTTTAAATAGAAAAGATGCAAGAAGCTATAGGAAAGAGGAACTCACAATTGAAAAATAAATTACTTAAATAAGCCAGTATACAGATTAAAAGGAAAAAAATCAGAATTCTAGTGAAAGCAATGATAAGCACAATGAATAGTAAAATGATAAATATGAAGATGTAAGGGAAGACATCAAATCATAAAATGTGGAGGAGAAGAGTAAGAAAATTTGTAGATTTTTTTTTAAAATGTGTTTTAGTCGATCTATACGATAGATATCTATACGACTATCAATCTAAATCAAGTGGATATAGGAAGGAGTTAACATGCTTGAAAGACAGCATAACCACAAATGAAAAAAATATAATCGATTCATAAACACCAAGAAGAACACAAACATAAAAAAAACCAACAAACATAACATCAAACCACAAAAGGAAAAAAGAAGGAACAAAGAAGAAATATAGAATCAATTGGAAAACAAGGTTGAAATGGCAATAAACAATGTATTTATCAATAATTACCTTAAATGTCAGTGGATTAAATGCACCAATCAAGAGACACACAGTGGCAGACTGGATAATAAAACAAGAGTCTACAATATGCTGCCTACAAGAGGTTCACTTTAGGGCAAAAGACACAGACTGAAAGTGGGGGGATGGAAAAAGGATACCTCATGCAAAGGGAAATGACAAGAAAGCAGTGTCACACACTCATATCAGACTAACACAAATGCCATAAAGAAGGAAACTAATGATAACAAGATCAATACAAGAAGAGGATGTTATGTGTGTCAATGTATACGCGCCCAATATAGGAGCACCCAAAGACATAAATGCTAACAGATAGAAAGGAAGAAACTGACAGGAATACAACAACAGGAGACTTGTACCTCCCACTCATACCAGTGGAGGGATCCTCTAGACAGAATATCGATAAGCAACAGAGATCCAAAATGATACACTAGAACAGTTAGATTTTTTACATTTTTCAGGACATTACATCCGAAAGAAAAATATATACTTTTCAAGTGCACATGGGAAATTGTCTAGAATTGACTACATACTAGGGCACCATGTAGAAATTAATTCAAGTATACTTTCTGACCACAATGGGGAAACTATAAATCAACCTCAGAAAAAGAAATGAGAAGAAATGACTAGAGGAGACTAAACAACATGCTACTAGGAAAACCAGTGCGTTGATGAGAAAATCAAAGAGGAAATTAAAAATACCTTGAGACAATGAAAACAACCATGCAAAATCTACGGGATGCAACAAAAGCAGTTCTTAAAAGGGAAGTTTATAGCCAAATAAGCCTTCTCTAAGAAACAAGAAAAACCTCAACCTTACCTCCCACCTAAAAGAATTAGAAAAAGGAGAACAAACAGAACTTAAAGTCAGCAGAAGGAAGGAAATAACCAAGATCAGAGAGGAAATGAATAGAGATTTTGAAAACAAAAGAAAAAACTCAACAAAACAACCAAGAGCTGGTTCTTTGATAGGGTAAACAAAATAGACAAACCTCTGGCCAGGTTCACCAAGAAGAAAAGAGACAGAACCCAAGTAAACAAAATAAGAAATGAAAAATGAGTAATACCAACTGATAGTGTAAATATACAAAAAAAACAGAATAATATGAACAACTAAATACCAACAAATTTGACAACCTAGAAGAAATGGACAAGTTTATAGAAACAGCCCACCTAAACTGTATCAAGAAATAGATAATTTGAACAGACTGATCACTAGAAGTGAAATAGAATCTGTAATTACAAAAAAAAAAAAAAAAAAAAGGCAACATAAAACCATCTCCTGACAAACAAAAGTCCAGGACAAGATGGCTTCATAGGTGAATTCTACTAAACATACAGAGACTAATTTATACTGATCGTTCTCAAACTCTTCCAAAAGACTGAAGAGGAAGGAATACTCCCAAAGACCTTCTGTGAAGCCACCATCACCCTCAATAACCAAACCAAAGATACCAGCAAAAAAGAAAATTACAGGCCATATATTATCTTTAGTTTATATAGATGCAAAAATTCTTAAGAAAATGTTAGCAAATTCAACAATGCATTGAAAAGACCAAATACCATGACCAAGTAGGATTCATCTCAGGATCATAAGGATGGTTCAACATACGCAAATCAATCAATGTGATACACCACATCAACAAAAGACAAAAACCACAGAATCATCTCAATACATGCAGAAGCAGCACTGGACAAAATTCAACATCCATTCATGATAAAAACTCTAACCAAAGTGGGAATAGAGGGAATATATATCTCAACATAATAAAAGCCAGCTATGACAAACCCGCAGTCAGTGTAATACTCAATGGTCAAAAGCCTTTCCAATAAAATCTGGAATATGACAAGGATGTCCACTCTCATCACATCTCTTCAATGTATTACTGGAAGTTCTAGCCACAAACAAGGAAAAGAGATAAAAGGTATCCAAATTGGAAAAGAAGATGTAAAACTGTCACTGTATGCAGATGACATGATACTGTATTTAGAAAACACTAAAGGAACCAGAGATCAAACTGCCAACACCTGTTTGATCATTGAAAAAGCATGGGAGTTCCAAAAAAACATCTACTTTTGCTTTACTGACTACGCCAAAACCTCTGTGTGGATCACAACAAACTATGGAAAATTCTTATAGAGATGGGAATACCAGACCACCTGACCTGCCTCCTGAGAAATCTGTATGCAGGTCAAGAAGCAACAGTTAAAACCGGACAAGGAACAATGGACTGGTTCCAAACGGAAAGGAGTATGTCAAGGCTGTGTATTGTCACTCTGCTTATTTAACTTATATGCAAAGTACATCATGCAGAATGCCAGGCTGGATGAAGCACAAGCTGGAATCAAGATTGCCAGGAGAAATATCAATAACTTCAGATATGCAAATGATACCACCATTATGGCAGAAAGTGAAGAACTGAAGAGCCTCTTGATGAAAGTGAAAGAGGAGAGTGAAAAAGTTGGCTTAAAGCTCAACATGCAGAAAACTAAGATCATGGCATCTGGTCCCATCACTTCATGGCAGATAGATGGGGAAACAATGGAAACAATGAGAGACTTTATTTTTGGGGCCTCCAAAACCACTGCAGATGGTGACTGTAGCCATGAAATTAAAAGAGGCTTGCTCCTTGGAAGAAAAGCTATGACCAACCTAGACAGCATATTAAAAAGCAGAGACATTACTTTGCCAACAAAGGTCCATCTAGTCAAGGCTATGGTTTTTCCAATAGTCATGTATGGATGTGAGAGTTGGACTATAAAGAAAGCTGAGCACCGAAGAATTGATGCTTTTGAACTGTGGTGTTGGAGAAGACTCTTGAGAGTCCCTTGGACTGCAAGGGGATCCAACCAGTCCATCCTAAAGGAAATCAGTCCTGAATATTCACTGGGAGGACTGATGCTGAAACTGAAACTCCCAATACTTTGGCTACCTGATGTGAAGAACTGACTTATTTGAAAAGACCCTGATGCTAGGAAAGATTGAAGGAAGGAGGAGAAGGGGACGACAGAGGATGAGATGGTTGGATGGCATCACCAACTAGATGGATATGAGTTTGAGCAAGCTCTGGGAGTTGGTGATGGACAGGGAGGCCTGGCATGCTGCAGTCCATGGGGTCGCAAAGAGTCAGACACGACTGAGCAACTGAACTGAACTGAACTGAATGTGCCCAGTGTGTAGCAGCCATAAAAGGGGAAATCAACAGTAACACAACAATAGTGGGGGACTTTAACATCCCACTTACACCAATGGACAGATCATCCAGACAGAGAATTAATAAGGAAATCTAAGCTTTACACAACACATTAGACCAGACAGATCTAATTGATATTTAGAAGATATTGCATCCAAAAGCAGCAGTATACACTTTCTTCTCAAGTACACATGGAAAATTCTCTAAGATAGATCACATCTTGGGTTACAAATCAAGCCTTGGTAAATTTAAGAAAACTGAAATTGTATCAAGCATCTTTTCCAACCACAACACTATGAGATTAGAAATCAATTACACGAAAAAGCCTGTGAAAGTCACAAACACATGGTGCCTGAACAATATGCTACTAATAACCAAGAGGGGAAGACTTCCCTGGTGGTCTAATGGTTAAAAATCCATCTTCCAATGCAGGGGACACAGATTTGATCTGTGTTCAGGGAACCAAGATCCCACATACTGTGAAGCAACTAAGCCTGCGCACTGCAATTAGGGCCTGCGCACCGCAGCTACTGCACCCACATGCTCCAGAGCTCATGCTCCACAACTGCAGAAAGCCAGCACATCACAGCAGTCTGCACACTGCAGTGAAGACCCGCCACAGACAAAAAGAATTGATGCTTTTGAACTGTGGTGTTGGAGAAGACTCTTGAGAGTCCCTTGAACTGCAAGGAGATCCAACCAGTCCATTCTGAAGGAGATCAGCCATTCTGAACTGAACTGAACTGAACCGAACCAAGATATCACTGAAGAAATCAAAGAGGAAGTAAAAGAATACAAAGAAACAAATGACAACAAAAACACAACAGAAAACCTATCAGATCAGATCAGTCGCTCAGTCGTGTCCGACTCTTTGCGACCCCATGAATCGCAGCACGCCAGGCCTCCCTGTCCATCACCAACTCCCGGAGTTCACCCAGACTCAGATCCATCGAGTCAGTGATGCCATCCAGCCATCTCATCCTCTGTCATCCCCTTTTCCTCCTGCCCCCAATCCCTCCCAGCATCAAGAGTCTTTTCCAGTGAGTCAACTCTTTGCATGAGGTGGCCAAAGTACTGGAGTTTCAGCTTTAGCATCATTCCTTCCAAAGAAATCCCAGGGCTGATCTCCTTCAGAATGGACTGGTTGGACTTCTTTGCAGTCCAAGGGACTCTCAAGAGTCTTCTCCAACACCACAGGTCAAAAGCATCAATTCTTCGGCACTCAGCCTTCTTCACAGTCCAACTCTCACATGCATACATGACCACAGGAAAAACCATAGCCTTGACCAGAAGAACCTTTGTTGGCAAAGTAATGTCTGTGCTTTTGAATATGCTATCTAGGTTGATCGTAACTTTCCTTCCAAGGAGTAAGCGTCTTTTAATTTCAAGGCTGCAGTCACCATCTGTAGTGATTTTGGAGCCCAGAAAAATAAAGTCTGACACTGTTTCCACTGTTTCCCCATCTATTTCCCATGAAGTGGTGGGACCGGATGCCATGATCTTCATTTTCTGAATGTTGAGCTTTAAGCCAACTTTTTCACTCTCCACTTTCACTTTCATGAAGAGGCTTTTGAGTTCCTCTTCACTTTCTGCCATAAGGGTGGTGTCATCTGCATATCTGAGGTTATTGATATTTCTCCCGGCAATCTTGATTCCAGTTTGTGTTTCTTCCAGTCCAGCATTTCTCATGATGTACTCTGCATATAAGTTAAATAAACAGGGTGACAATATATAGCCTTGACGTACTCCTTTTCCTATTTGGAACCAGTCTGTTGTTCCATGTACAGTTCTAACTGTTGCTTCCTGACCTGCATACAGATTTCTCAAGAGGCAGGTCAGGTGGTCTGGTATTCCCATCTCTTGAAGAATTGTCCACAGTTTATTGTGATCCACACAGTCAAAGGCTTTGGCATAGTCAATAAAGCAGAAATAGATGTTTTTCTGGAACTCTCTTGCTTTTTCTATGATCCAGCAGATGTTGGCAATTTGATCTCTGGTTCCTCTGCCTTTTCTAAAACCAGCTTGAACATCAGGAAGTTCACGGTTCATATATTGATGAAGCCTGGCTTGGAGAATTTTGAGCATTACTTTACTAGCGTGTGAGATGAGTGCAATTGTGCGGTAGTTTGAGCATTCTTCGGCATTGCCTTTCTTTGGGATTGGAATGAAAACTGACCTTTTCCAGTCCTGTGGCCACTGCTGAGTTTTCCAAATTTGCTGGCATATTGAGTGCAGCACTTTCACAGCATCATCTTTCAGGATTTGGAATAGCTCAACTGGAATTCCATCACCTCCACTAGCTTTGTTCGTAGTGATGCTTTCTAAGGCCCACTTGACTTCACATTCCAGGATGTCTGGCTCTAGGTGAGTGATCACACCATTGTGATTATCTGGGTCGTGAAGATCTTTTTTGTACAGTTCTTCTGTGTATTCTTGCCATCTCTTCTTAATATCTTCTGCTTCTGTTAGGTCCATGCCATTTCTGTCCTTTATCGAGCTCATCTTTGCATGAAATTTTCCTTTCGTATCTCTGATTTTCTTGAAGAGATCCTTAGTCTTTCCCATTCTGTTGTTTTCCTCTATTTCTTTGCATTGATCGCTGAAGAAAGCTTTCTTATCTCTTCTTGCTATTCTTTGGAACTCTGCATTCGATGTTTATATCTTTCCTTTTCTCCTTTGCTTTTTGCTTCTCTTTTCACAGCTATTTGTAAGGCCTCCCCAGACAGCCATTTTGCTTTTTTGCATTTCTTTTCTATGGGAATGGTCTTGATCCCTGTCTCCTGTACAGTGTCAGGGGCAGCGGCCGGGAGGAGCTACCCTACGCCCCTAAGCCCGAGGCCAGGGGCGGCAGCCGGGAGGAGCAACCCCACGTCCAAGGAGCTGTGGCTGTGCAGGTGCAGGAGGGCCTAGAGGAGCTATCCCACATTGAAGGTCAGGAAGGGCGGCGGTGAGGAGATACCCCTCGTCCAAGGTAAGGACCAATGGCTGCGCTTTGCTGGAGCAGCTGTGAAGAGATACCCCACGCCCAAGGTAAGAGAAACCCAAGTAAGACGGTAGGTGTTGCAAGAGGGCATCAGAGGGCAAACACACTGAAACTATACTCGCAGAAAACTAGTCAATCTAATCACACTAGGACCACAGCCTTGTCTAACTCAATAAAACTAAGCCATGCCCGTGGGGCAACCCAAGACGGGCGGGGTCATGGTGGAGAGATTTGACAGGATGTGGTCCACTGGAGAAGGGAATGGCAAACCACTTCAGTATTCTTGCCTTGAGAACCCCATGAACAGTATGAAAACGCAAAATGATAGGATACTGAAAGAGAAACTCCCCAGGTCAGTAGGTGCCCAATATACTACTGGAGATCAGTGGAGAAATAACTCCAGAAAGAATGAAAGGATGGAGCCAAAGCAGAAACAATACCCAGCTGTGGATGTGACTGGTGATAGAAGCAAGGTCCAATGCTGTAAAGAGTGATATTGCATAGGAACCTGGAATGTCAGGTCCATGAATCAAGGCAAATTGGAAGTGGTCAAACAAGATGGCAAGAGTGAATGTCAACATTCTAGGAATCAGCGAACTGAAATGGACTGGAATGGGTAAATTTAACTCAGATGACCATTATATCTACTACTGCGGGCAGGAATCCCTCAGAAGAAATGGAGTGGCCATCATGGTCAACAAGAGTCCGAAATGCAGTACTTGGATGCAATCTCAAAAACGACAGAGTGATCTCTGTTCGTTTCCAAGGCAAACCATTCAATATCACAGTAATCCAAGTCTATGCCCCAACCAGTAACGCTGAAGAAGCTGAAGTTGAACGGTTCTATGAAGACCTACAAGACCTTTTAGAACTAACACCCAAAAGAAAGATGTCCTTTTCATTATAGGGGACTGGAATACAAAAGTAGGAAGTCAAGAAACACCTGGAGTAACAGGCAAATTTGGCCTTGGAATATGGAATGAAGCAGGGCAAAGACTAATAGAGTTTTGCCAAGAAAATGCACTGGTCATAACAAACACCCTCTTCCAACAACACAAGAGAAGACTCTATACATGGACATCACCAGATGGTTAACACTGAAATCAGATTGATTATATTCTTTGCAGCCAAAGATGGAAAAGATCTATATAGTCAGCAAAAACAAGACCAGGAGCTGACTGTTGCTCAGACCATGAACTCCTTATTGCCAAATTCAGACTTAAATTGAAGAAAGTAGGGAAAACCACTAGACCATTCAGGTATGACCTAAATCAAATCCCTTATGATTATACAGTGGAAGTGAGAAATAGATTTAAGGGCCTAGATCTGATAGATAGAGTGCCTGATGCACTATGGAATGAGGTTTGTGACATTGTACAGGAGACAGAAAACCTATGGGATACAGTAAAAGCAGTTCTAAGAGGGAAGTTTATAGGAATACAACCCTACCTCCAGAAACAAGAAAAATCTCAAATAAACAACCTAACCTTACACCTCAAGCAACTAGAGAAAGAAGAACAAACAAAACCTAAAATTATAAAAGGAAAGAAATCATAAATATCAGAGTAGAAGTAAAGAAAAGAGAAAAGATTGCAAAGATCAATGAAACTAAAAGCTGGTTCTTGAGAAGATAAAATTGATAAACCTTTAGCCAGATTCATCAAGAAAAATGGGAGAGGATTTAGATCAATAAAATTAGAAAGGAGGAGAAATTATAACAGACACCACAGAAATACAGTGGATCATAAGAGATTACCACAAGCAGCTATATGTCAATAAAATGGACAACCTGGAAGAAATGGACAAATTCTTAGAAAAGTACAAATTTCCAAGACTGAACCAGGAAGAAACAGAAAATACAAGCAGACCAATCACAAGTAATGAAATTCAAACTGTGATTAAAAACTTCCAAGAAACGAAAGTCTAGGACCAGATGGCTTCATGGGCGAATTCTATCAAACATTTAGGAAAGACTTAACACCTATCCTTCTCAAACTGTTCCAAAAATTGCAGAGAAAGGAACATTCCAAACTTCATTCTATAAGGCCACTATTACCCTGATACCAAAACTAGACAAAGATATCACACAAAAAAGAAAATTACAGACCAATAATCACTGATGAATACAGAAGCAAAAATCCTCAACAAAATACTGGCAAGCAGAATCCAACAGTATGTTAAAAGGATCATATACCATGATCGAGTAGGAGTTATCCCAGGGATGCAAGGCTTTTTCAGTATATGCAAATCGATCATATTAACAAATCGAAGAATTAAAAACCATATGGTCATCTAAATAGATGCAGGAAAAGCTTTTGACAGAATTCAACATCATTTATGATAAAACTCTACAGAAAATGGGCATAGAGGGAACTTATGGCAACATAATAAACGCCATCTATGACAAACCCACAGCAAACATCATTCTCAATGGTGAAAAACAGAAAGCATTTCTCTAAGATGAGGAACAAGGTAAGGATATGCCCACTCTTGCCACTATTATTCAACATAGTTTTGGAAGTCCCAGCCATGGCAATCAGAGAAGAAAAAGAAATAAAAGGAATCAAAATTGGAAAAGACGTAAAACTGTCCTGTTTGCAGATGACATGATTCTATACATAGAAAATCCTAAAGATGCTACCAGAACACTACTAGAGCTGATCAATGGATTTGGTAAAATTGCAGGATACAAAATTAATACGCAGAAATCTCTTGCATTCCTATACAGTAACAATGAAAGATCAGAAAGAGAAAAACCCCAGTTACCATCATATCAAAAAGAATAAAATACCTGGGAATAAACCTACCTAAAAAGACAAAAGACCTATATCCTGAAAACCGTAAGACAATGATGAAAAAAATCAAAGATGACACAAATAGATGGAGAGATATACTATGTTCTTGGATTAAAAAAAATCAATATTGTCAAAATGACTATACTACCCAAGGCAATCTATACATTCAGTGCAATCCCTGTGAAATTACCACTGGAATTTTTCACAGAAATAGAACAAAAGGTTTTAAAATTTGTATGGAGACATAAAAGACCCCAAATAGCCAAAGCAATCTTGAGAAAGAAAAACAGAGCTGGAGGAATCAGGCTCCCTGGCTTCAGACTATACTACACAGCTACAGTGCCAGTATGGTACTGGCACAAAAATAAGAAATATAGACCAATGTAACAAATGAAAGCCCAGAAATAAACCAATGCACCTATAATCAATTAATCTACAACAAAGGAGGCAGGAATATACAATGAAGAAAACACAGTCTTTTCAATAAGTGGGGCAAGGAAAACTGGGCAGCTACCTGTAAAAGACTGAAATTAGAACATTTGGTTACACCACACACAAAAATAAACTCAAAATGGACTAAAGTCCTAAATGTAAGACTGGATACTATAAAACGTCTAGAGAATAACAGAAGCAGGACACTTTGTGACATAAATCACACCAAAGTATTTTTGTATCTGTCTCCTAGAGTAATGTAAACAAAAACAAAAAAACAAATGAGACCCAATTAAACTTAAAAGCGTTTGAACAGCAAAGGAAACCATAATCAAAAGAAAAGACAACCCACAAATGGGAGAAAATATTTGCAAAGAATGTGACTGACAAGGGATTAATCACCAAAATACACAAACAGCATGTACAATGCAATATAAAAAAAACCCAATCAAAAAATGGGCAGATCTAAACAGTTCTCCAAAGAAGACATTCAGATGGCCAACAGGCACATGAAAAGATGCTCACCATCGCTAATTATTAGAGAAATGCAAGTCAAAATCGCAATGAACTATCACCTCATACCAGTCAGAGTACCCATCATCAAAAATGTATAAGTAACAAATGCTGGGAAAGCTGTGGAGAAAAGAGAACCTTCTACACTGTTTGTGGGAATGTTAATTGATACAGCCCCTATGAGGAACAATACAGAGGTTCCTTATAAAACTAAAAACAGAGCTGTGATCCAGCAATCCCACTCCTGGACACATTATCTGCAGTAAATCATGATTCAAAAAGAGACATACACGCCAAGGTTCACTGTAGCACCATTTACATCAGTCAAGACGTGGAAGCCACCTAAATGTCCATTAACAGAAAAATGGGTAAAGAAGATGCAGTAATACTTACACAACAGAACACAATCAGCCATGAAAAGAATGAAATAATGTCATTTGCAGCAACATGGATTGACCTAGACCTTATCACCCAAGTAAGCCGGACTGAGAGAAACAAATACCATATTATATCACTTATATGTGAAACAAATAAAGATACAAATGAATTTATTTCCAAAACAGAAAGAGGCTCAAAGACACAGAAAATGAACCTATGGTTACCAAATGGGAAAGCAGGGGAAAGTTAAATTAGGAGGTTGGGATGAACATATACACACTACAATCAATGCATAGAAAATAAACAAAAAACTACTGTATAGCACAGGGAACTATACCCATTTTGTAACAACCTGTTATAGGAAAATCTGAAAAAGAATATACATGTATATATTTTATATTTCAGTGTGCTGAACCTGAAACTAGCATGATGTTGTAAATCAACTGTTCTTCAATTAAAAAGCAATTAGAGACAGTTTAGACAATTTAAAAAGTTGATTTTTCTTTGGCAGCCTAGCCCTAACATGCCTCCGGTGACCAGGAGAAGTGGACACAGAATGGATTCTATTAATTTTCACACCATTTTACAACTGGACCTATTTTGTAAGCAGTGTCCAAAATGGAGAGAGGTCCCATATGTGCAGGCTTGTATGAGGCTTTATCAAGAATCTGGCCTGAGGGATTCTTGTCATGTGTGTATGTAGCCTCTATTCCTGTGATGCCCCCAAAAGATTCGGAGCCACACCTTTTATGGACCCCCTCTTTCAACTGCTACTGAGCCTCCTTCTCAGGCCCTCATTTCTTCTGTTTCACCATCTTCTTTAGCCCATGGGCCCCCACCTTACCCTGTCCAATGGAGCTCCAATTAGGTTCAAAGTTAGACTGACTTTTGCCCCACAGGCCTTCACTCACTCTGGAATTAGCTTATGTGACTGGAGGGATTATTAGAATGCATTTCCCCTTCTCAATGGGGGACTTAGGAGTCTGTAAGGAGAGGTTTGGCAGGTTCTTGGAGAACACTGCCAAGTTTAGGGACTAATGGATCAGGCCGGGGTTGGCAGTCTCTCTCACCCAGCAGGACACAATGGTTTTTCTGGCCCACTGTTCCATCCTGGATGAAAAGCAGCATGTACCGAGAAAAGCCAGGGACCACATAGATGGCTTACTGGCTACCAACCCACACCACCAAATTTATCAGGCAGGTGGGGATACAATCTCAGAACACAACCCACAACTTCACGACTGGGACTGTGAAGATCATGTAGGCCGGGCTAGGATGTGACATTATATTACTTGTCTATAAGAAGGAATGAAAAGGTGTATGGTGAAGCCTATAAATGATAAGGTCCAAGAAAGATGAGTCTGGCAGTCATCATGAACCGGGTGACAGGCATTCAGGAAGTCCACCAATATAGACCCTGAGTCTGCAGAAGTGAGGCCTCTGTTGGCCCTGCGTTTTCTCATCTAGGCCACCCCTGATACCAGGGGAAAGTTACCAAAGCTCGAGGCTGAGCCCCCAAACCACTGTCAACGTTGGTAGAGGAGGCCTTCAAGGCCTAGAATGCCAACTGAAAATTGTCACTTGCCATCTGCCTCTAGAAGGATGGAGCCACTGCAGCTGCTGATCTTCAACACACCCTGAAAGGAATTTAGGGTGGAGACCAGGAAAGAGGCACTGTGCTCTGGGAAAAACTGGCAGAAGAGGTCTTCAGATAGTTAAGATATTTTCAGGAGAAGATCTTATAAGCCCAGTTCTTTTATAAAAAGTTGTATTTACTTAATTTGGCTGCGCTGGGTCTCTGTGGCTGCATGCAGGCTTTCTCCAGTTGTGACGAGTTGGGGCTACTCTCCAGTTGCAGCGCAGGGGCTTCTCTTACTGTGGAGCATGAGCTTTAGGGTGCACGGGCTTCAGTAGTTGTGGCGCACGGGCTTAGTTGCCCCGTGACATGTAGGATCTTCCCAGACCATGGATCGAACCAATGCCCCCTGCATTGCAAGGTTTGCATTCTTAACCACTGGAATACCAGGAAAGCCCAAGCCCAATTCTTGTATCTCCTCATATCTAGAAAAACACCAAAATCATAAATGGTGACACCTGTTCCTTGTGACTAGCAGCAACCTTCTGCAAAAATTGTATGTGCTTGATTGCATGAACTCCCCCTTCACTGAAATCACATATGTACTGACCTTCCCCTACCTCTTTGGAGCAGCTTCTCAGAGCTCTCCGAAATGCTATCTCCTGGGCTGTAGTCCTCATTTTTCCCAGAAATAAAACTTAACTCACAACTCTCATATTGTGCTTTTCCCCCTCTGAGTTGATAGTTTTGGTGACCACAAAGGGACCCAGAGCAGACTTCTCTCCTCTGTCTGAACTCTACAAGGATCTGGAGCCTTGGCACCAGCAGAGGCCCCCTGCACTGTCCACCTCCTCAGGGAGTCCAAATGAATTTCAGTAAGACTCTCCTGGTTCTTGGATCTCCCATACTGGTTGATGATCCTGATTTTTATTTGGCAGTGTACAACAGTTACGCAACCTCCCAGTTAAAAGGTAGTGGAGGGCCTGGTTGAAAGATACCAGGGAATACCCAAGCAGTCAAAGGTACTGGGGGAGCCTGCTTGAGAAATACTGGAGTTTGCTCAGTTATAGGAGATTGAGTGGTCTGTGCTGAGTGGTTAGGTTAAGAGGCTGATCTGATGCTTTGCCTCAATTGCCTCAGTAGAATTTGTCAGGATAAAAGTGAAGATATTACCTAAGAACTTCTGCTCCAAAGGAAAGGGACAGAACTCCTTACAGCTATCTTAGGCAACTAAGAAATTTACAGGAATTGTGGAAGCAGAGTCCTTGCTTATCTGGGGGTCATTATAAGAATTGGTCATTCATGATTCAAGCACCTGCAGTGCTCTTAGACTGCTAAAGGGAGAAACTGAAATAGCTAGAGCACTGGAGAGATTCTAGGGTGATGCCTAGAGGAATTAAGCTCACAAGCTATGGTCTTCCCAGTGGCCATGTCCGGTTGTGAGAGCTGGACCATAAAGAAGGCAGAGTGCCAAAGAATTGATGCCTTCAAACTGTGGTGCTGGAGAAGACTCCTAAAAATCCTTTGGACAACAAGGAGATCAAACCAGTCAGTCTTAAGGGAGATCAACCCTGAACATTCATTGGAAGGACTGATGCTGGTGCTCCAGTATTTGGGTCATCCAATGCAAACAGATTAACTCACTGGAAAAGTCCCTGATGCTGGGAAAGATAAAGGGCAGGAGGAGAAGAGGGCGTCAGAGGGTGAGATGGCTGGATGGCATCACCGATACACTGAACATGAACTTGGGCAAATTCCAGGAGATGGTGTATAATTTGTTCAAACAAAACCAACCTGAACTTCTTTGCTGGGATGTAGAACATTCTGAAGCCATGCTGCTGCTGCTGCTAAGTCGCTTCAGTCATGTCTGACTCTGTGCGACCCCAGAGACAGCAGCCCACCAGGCTCCCCCGTCCCTGGGATTCTCCAGGCAAGAACACTGGAGTGGGTTGCCATTTCCTTCTCCAATGCATGAAAGTGAAAAGTGAAAGTGAAGTCGCTCAGTCGTTCCCGACTCTTAGCGACCCCATGGACTGCAGCCTACCAGGCTCCTCTGTCCATGGATTTTCCAGGCAAGAGTACTGGAGTGGGGTGCCATTGCCAGCCATGGAGACCTTTAAAAAACTTCTGGCCAAGGCCCCAGTCCTGGGGCATCCAAATTATGATCTACCCTTCGCCCTCTTTGTTCCTGAAAAAAGAGGGACTTACTAAGAGGACTAACCCAGCAACATGGTGGTTACTATCGACCAATAGAATATTATAGCCAATGGCTAGAGTTGGTAGCTAGGGGCCTTCCCCCTGCCTCTGGGCTGTCACAGAAGATAGTCAGGAGTCACCCTCTTACTATTGCTGTTCCTCACTCTGTGGAAGCCTTACTAAACTCTCATCACACACACCCATTATTCAGCAAGTTGATTAACTTCCCATGAGATTGTATTGTTCTCACTGAATGTAACTGTTCATGGATACAAGCTTAATCCAGCCACCTTGCTACCAAAGGAATCAGATGTCAATGATGAAAAACATGATTGTATTGTTTTTTTAAAAATATTTATTTGGCTGCTCTGGGTCTTAGTTGCAGCATGGGGATCTTTAGTTATGGCATGTGAACTCTTAGTTACAGCATGTGGGATCTAGTTCCCTGACCAGGGATTGAACCCAGGCCTCCTGCAATGGGAACACAGAGTCTTAGCCACCAGACCACCAGGGAAGTCCCCAATTGTATTGTTTTAACTGACACACTCTTATCTCCCAGGATCCATCTTCAATAAAGCCCTGTGGATAATCCTGCTTTTATAATATTTACTGATGGTTTGTATCTGCAGACATCTCATAGAAAGTAGCAGGATGGTTATGCTGTCATTTCTCCATTATCAGTCCTTGAGAAAGTTCCCTTACCTAATGGCTCTTTTGCCCAACAGGCTGAATTAATAGCACTAACAAGAGCCTGCCAGTGCCAAAAGGGAAATCCACTAAGAGTTATGCCCATAGCTGCTGCGCTTTTGGGGAAGCACTTGATTTTGGTGTGCTTTGGAAACAGAGGATTTTTAACATTCTCAGGGCAGCCTGTTAAAAACGGAAGACAAGATGCAGAATTAGTGGATGCGATTCTGCTACCAAGTGCCTTGGCTGTTATTAAGGTATCAGGTCACTGAGACCACAGAAACAAAAGGGAACTCTTTAGCCGATCGCACCACCAAGACAGCAGCTCTGCAGAATGGTAACAGTCAACTAACAGCTGTTTTTTTTCAGTCTCTCAGTAACCTTACTGACAGACACCCTGTTAAATTTTTAGGAAATGGCACCAAATGGAGAAAAAGGTGTGGAAACAAAAAGGAGGAAGATTTGACTCCAACAAAGGGCTCTGGGTAGGCCCAAATGGAAAGCCTATGCTTCCGTTTGGAGCTCAGTACCCCCATTTTACAATATATTCATGAGTTAACTCACTGGAACCCAGATAAGATGGTACCATGGGGTAAACAATATTTCTGGAAGCTTTCCTTCATCAAAGCTCAGATAATTTATTCTAAATGCACCACATGTCTAAAATACAACCCAGGAAAGCCATTACATAGTTTTCAGGCCACCCTTTTGAACTTTGGCAGACTGATTTTATCCAAATGCCCCCCACTCAAGGTTACCAGAATGTACTTGTCATGGTCTGCATGTTTTCACATCAGGTTGAGGTGCTCCCATGCAGAAGAGCCACTGTGCTAGTCGTTAGGCAAATTAATATTAGAGAGGGTAATTCCCATTTGGAGGGTTCTTACAAAAATGCATAGTGATAGGGGAACCAATTTTACTGGACGAATTGTCAGGAAATTTGCTAAATCTGGCCAATTACGCAGCATTCCTATTCTGCTTACCATCCCCTGTCCTCTGGGCTATTAGAAAGAACAAATGGAACAATTAAAAGTCATTTGGCTATAAAACTATAGATGCTTATTCCTTACCCTGGCCAAAGGCCCCTCCGCTGGTCCTCCTCAACCTAAGAAATATCATTTGTCTCCCAAGCGAGACCAATGAGACTGGATGAAGGACTGTATGAACCTGTATTATTAAAAGGGGACATGTTACAAATGTAAAAGCTCAAACTCTTAAAAGAACATTCTAAGCTTGTTTCTGAAGCTCATAAAAGTAATCTATCTTTGGATGAAGATCATATACTCCATGATCTACAACCTGAAGATTATGTATATCAGAAAAGACGTTAATTAAAGGAGCCAAACAACCCAGGTGGAAAGGCCCTCATCAGGAGCTCTTAACTAGTTCCTGTGCAGCAAAACTAAAGGGACCTGACGCTTAGATTCATATTTCCCACTTAAAAAGGGGCCCTGCACTGGACTGGTTTACAGAAAGACTGCTGACCTCAAACTTACTTTAAAACAACAGTCAAACAGAGGAGAAACTACACACCTACTGGACGAGAAGATGATGAAATCGGGAGTTGACAACCTGAGATCCTGGATCTGACCGTATGATCGTTAAGTGTTTCCCTGACTTCTTGGACCTTTGCATACAAATAAATTTTTTTTTTTAATCACGAGCAGGATCCTGTTAACTTTAAAAATCAATCCAGCTATTGGATTTGTGGCCAATTACCTATGTCTAGTAACTCTGGGTTACCTTGGTGGATTTCTCCTCTCCCAGGCTCTGATTGGATGGCCCTTAGGAAATTTATTTTAGAAGAAAGAAAATCCAGTCCTGTTCTAGCTACTAATATTACTAGGTGAGATTTCTTCACCTGGCCAATTAATAATATCTGCTCTGACTCTGACCATAAGTATGAATTTTCTTTTTTGACCACTCAAGTTCAATCAGAAAAATGACCTAAATCTCAATAAAAAACCATAACCTCCCATTTGTTAGAAGGAAACCTCCCACAATTATGGGATAGATTTATGTGGTTTACACCAGGGTATGGTCTATAAGGCTCCTCTATCTTGGAACAGTTAAATCATACTAAGGATGGTCAGCCTAGTAACATTAGAAAATCAGGGTGGGTGCCTTATGAACAATACCTACATATTATTATCCTTAGAGATAAGGACTGGTACAGTACAGACTGAGTCAGATGACCAGAGATTCAGTGGGCTGCACCTAAAGAAAGTCAGTAGATTTGTGGTACTAATATGTGGTCTTGGTTTGGACAGGTATCCCAGGATGGATAAGAAGATGTATCCTAGGATCCTCTTTGACTCAAAGTCATAGTGTAACAATTCAGAGGTGGTCCCAGCCAATTTACCATTGGTACGAGCCTGATGGGTGAAGAGATCTGTATTCTGCTAATATGATAATTTAACAGCTATTTTTGTGCCTTCAATAGGATTGAAAGATGTGTGTTCAGTCATATCTGACTCTTTGCAACTCCATGGACTAAATAGCCCACGAGGATCCTCTGTCCATGGAATTTTCCAGGCAAGAATACTAGAGCGAATTGCCATTTCCTTCTTCAGGGGATCTTCCCTGACACAGAGATCGAATCCACATCTCTTGCATCTCCTGCATTGGCAGGCAAATTCTTTACTACTAGTGCCACCTGGGAAGCCAAGCAGTCATATGAAAACCTTAACAAAATTTACTCAAGAGGCTTTACATGATAGTAATCAGAGTATTAACCTACTGAATTCTGAGGTCTCCACTGTTTTTCTCCAAACAGTGCTGCAAAATCACATGGCCCTTGACATCCTTACAACATTTCAGGGAGACACCTATGCCATAATTCATACTGAATGCTGTTTTCATACCTGATGAATCCTCTAATGTAACATGCTTAATGAACAATATGAAAAATCAGATTTCTGCCTTAAGTGACACGCTCCCTAGTCCTGATGACTTCTTCAAAAACTGGTTTGTAAAGGAAGCTCTTGGCTTAAATATTACAACTCTAGTAATGATATTAGATGTATCATTTGTATTTTGACTGTTTTACAAGATTATTGTTTCTTGCATTACCAAATGTGTGATTGAGGCTCCAATAAAAATAATGATGACCAGGTTACTTGAAGCTGTTGACCAGATATACAGTTCTATATGAGATCAATGATTGTAATCTAGTCAAGGCTATGGTTTTTCCAGTGGTCATGTATGGATGTGAGAGTTGGACTGTGAAGAAAGCTGAGCACTGAAGAATTGATGCTTTTGAACTGTGGTGTTGGAGAAGACTCTTGAGAGTCCCTTGGACTGAACCAGTCCATTCTAAAGGAGATCAGCCCTGGGATTTCTTTGGAAGGAATGATGCTAAAGCTGAAACTCCAGTACTTTGGCCACCTCATGGAAGAGTTGACTCATTGGAAAAGACTCTGATGCTGGGAGGGATTGAGGGCAGGAGGAGAAGGGGAAGACAGAGGATGAGATGGCATCACTGACTTGATGGACATGAGTCTGAGTGAACTCTGGGAGTTGGTGATGGACAGGGAGGCCTGGCGTGCTGCGATTCATGGGGTCGCAAAGAGTCGGACACAACTGAGCGACTGAACTGAACTGAACTCTAGATATGTAAAGAAGCAACAAGAGGGAATATAATATGTCTCTGAACCATAAGAGGCCAGTAAGACAGGTAGTCCAGAGACTTTTGGCTACTGTTAAAGCCTAGGCCAGTAATAACAGCACACTGAATGGCCTGTCAATGAAATCTTTGCCAGATCTGGGAATGAGAATTCCTAGCACTGTGGGATGAAATGCCTCCCAAACCATGACCAAATTTATTACTATGATGGGGTCCTGGCCACTAAAAATTGGCACTTGCCATTTGCCTCTATAAGGATTAAGCCACTGCAGTTGCTGACTTTCAACACACCCTGAAAGGAGTTCAGAATGAAGACCATGAATAAGGCACTCTGTGCTCTGGGAAAAACTGGCAGAACAGGTCTTCAGAAAGTTATATATTTTTAGGAGAAAATTTTAAGAGTCCAATTCTTACAGCTCATATCTAGAAAGCACTAAGATCACAAATGGTGATGTCTGCTCCTCATAACTAGCAGTAAGCTTCAAGAGAGTAGCAGCAACCTTCTGCAGAAATGTGTGCTTAATTGCACGTAACTCCCTCTTCACCAAAATCACATACATACTGACTTCCCCTTCCTCCACTACCTTTCTGGAGCAGTTTCTTAGGGCTATCTAAAATGCTGTCTCCCGGGCTATAGTCTTCAATTGGCCCCAAATAAAACTTAACTCATAGCTCTTGTGTTGTGCATTTTTTTTCTCAGTTGACAGTAATAACTGAGACTTAATAGAGGCGGACAATAAAAGTAAGAGGCTAATAAAGAAAACACAGCTTTTGGCTGCTCTGATTCACCCCACACATCAAGGGGACTCTAGAGGGCTGAGAAGCCTGGACAAACAGCCAAGAAGCCACCTGGGCCTGAACTAATGTTCCTTTTGTCAGCAGAAGTGTACTGGGAGGGAGAATGTCCTGAGCACCCTCCTGTGGGATGCCCAAGGGACAACCCCAACTGACCCCAGTTCCTCGAAAATCTCTCAGATGAGAGATTCCCACATACAAACTGAAGGGGATGAGTGCCTGCTAGCTTCCAGATCCCACTCAATCCATCCTCATTACATCAGCGGAGCTTCACGTCACCCTTGATGTGGCAGGGAGGAGAAATGAATGTCTTGTATACACTGGAGTTACCTGCTCTGTTCTGACTTGGCCAGCTCTCTCCGACCATGATATACTGCGATGGGAGTTGATAGACAGCCAAAAGTAGGGTAATTTACATCTCCCTTTGCCTGCAGAATTGGGCCCATTATTATTACACATTCCTTCTTGTATATGCCAGAATGCCCTGTCCCCCTCCTTGGGAGAGATTTGCTAAATAAGTTAGGAACAAGTATGTTCAGGTGGTACAGTGGTAAAGAACCTGCCTGTCAATGCAGGAGACACAAGAAACTAGGGTTTGATTCCTGGGTCGGGAAGATCCTATGGAGGAAGAAATGGCAACCCACTCCAAGCCTGGAAAATTCCATGAACAGAGGAGTCTGGTGGGCTACAGTCCATGGGGTCCCAAAGAGTTGGACATGACTGAGCAATGGAGCACACATTTCTTAGGACAAGGTGAAGTCCAAGGAGGTAAAGAATCTGAATAGAGAATGCATATTAGGAGCTCCAGATGACCTACCAGTTGGGCATCAAAATTCCCCAAGACATCCCCAAGAAATCAGAGAACAGGTGGATCCTGCAGTTTGGGATACCTCAGTGTCAGAAAGGGCAAAACAGGTTCCTCTGATAGAAATAAGATGAAGGCCTGGGGGAAAACACCCCTGCAAGAGATAATATCCTTTAAAGCCTGAGGCCCTGAGAGGGATCCAACTTCGGCTCACCAAATTCCATAAAATATGGACTCTTTAGGCCCTGCCAATCCCCTTGTGTCACCCTGATCCTCCCCATTCAGAAGGCTCACAGGGAAGATTGGTTTGCTCAAGACTTATGAGTAGTGAATGAGGCAGTCATCCCTATTCACCCACTAGTGACAAACCCATATGCCCTCCTCAACCAAGTGCCAGGGATAACCCAGTATTTCTCAATTTTGGACCTCAGAGATGCATTTCTGTATTCCCTGACCTCCAGACTCTTAAAGCCTTTTTGCCTTTGAATGTTGTTGTTATATAGTCCCTCAGTCATGTCTGACTCTTGGCGACCCCATGGACTATAGCCCACCAGGCTCCTCTGTCCATGGGATTGTCCAGGCAAGAATACTGGAGTGGGTTGCCATTTCCTTCTCCAGGTGCCTTTGAATGGAGGGACCCATTTGCCCTGGAGGCTACCCAATATACCTGGACAGTGCTTCCATAGGGTTTTCCATAGGGTTTCCCCATCTTTCTGGAAATGTGTTAGCAAGGGAGCGGAGGGAAATGAGCCTTGAGAAGGGAACTCTGCTACAAAAAGTTGATGATTGATTGATAAGTAGTGTAACAAAGCAAGATTCAGATCAAAACACTGTTAAAGTCCTAAGTTTTCTGGCAAAAAGGGGATGTAAAGTCTCCCAGACCAAAGGTCAGATCTCATAGTATTTAGGATTTGTTTTGACCCCTGGGGCACGAGCTCTGGCCATAGATTGAAAGCAGCAATGAGGGCATTACCACCTCCAACCACAAAGAGGTGGATCAGAGGCTTTCTAGGGATGCTGGGTTCTGTCCTATCTGGACTCCAGATCATGGCTTTGTACCAAAACCCCAACTTCCCTGGTGGCTCATGGGTAAAGAATCAGCCTGCCAATGCAAGAGACACAGGTTCGATCCCCGGGTTGGAAAGATCCCCTAGAGAAGAAAATGGCAACCTACTCCGGTATTCTTGCCAGGGAAATCCCATGGACAGAGGAGCCTGGTAGGCTACAGTGAACAGGGTCACAAAGAGTCAGAGACGACTAAGCGACTAAGGACATACATACAGCAAAACCCCAATATGATGCTCTAAAGGGAGGAGAAAGGGAACCTCTTCAGTGGATTAAGGACCACCAGCAGGCTTTTAAGACTCTAAAGACTGAGCTGAGTAAAGCACCAGCAACAGGGCTTCCAAATTTGGACAATCCCTTTACCCTATACATTCATGACAGCACTAGGAGTTCTGGCCCAAAGGTTGGACCAAAACAGAGACCAATGGCTCTGGGATGGCCAAGCTTCCTGCAGGCAGTAGCAGCCACAGCTGTTGGTTAATGAGCTTCCAAGTTCACCCTGGGACAACACTTAGATGGATTAACCCGTCATCAGGTACAATCCGGAGATGGCAATGGCACCCCACTCCAGTACTCTTGCCTGGAAAATCCCATGGACAGAGGACCCTGGTAGGCTACAGTCCGTGGGGTCACTAAGCGTTGGACATGACTGAGGGACTTCACTTTCACTTTTCACTTTCATGCATTGGAGAAGGAAATGGCAACCCACTCCAGTGTTCATGCCTGGAGAATCCCAGGGATGGGGGAGCCTGGTGGGCTGCTGTCTATGGGGTCTCACAGAGTCGGTCACGACTGAAGTGACTTAGCAGCAGCAGCAGCAGGTACAATCTGTGCTGGAGATCAAAGGACATCATTGGTTGACTAGGGGAAGGTTAATAGATGTCAGGCTCTCTTAATGGATACCCCCAACATTCCCTTAAAGTTGTGTCAAACCTTGAACCTTGCAACTGTGCTTCCAGCTGTTAAGAATGGAAATATGTTGCATCAGTGTATAGAGACCATAGAAAAAAGTTACTCCAGCAGGTCTGATCATTTACATGAACCTTTTGACAGCCCTGAGGACAAATGGTTTATTGACGGGAGTGGTTTTACAGCCATGGTAACCTGAAAGGCAGTGTATGCCATGTCGGTCTAGTTGAAGGCACAGAAGCCAAGGCCCTGACACCCAGACATCGTCTGAGCTAATTGTATGAACGAGAGTTTTGCAATCAGGGAAGGAGAAAAAATTAAATATTTTTACTGACTCTAAACATGAGTTCCATGCTGCTGCCACATGCTCTCGGGGAAGGCACCAGCCACCACACCTACTCCTCCAATTAAGGGAATAATGGTCAGCACATGCTGAGGAAAAATGAAACAGACATCCATACTAAAAACAGCCTTCAGACCAAAAATATTAAACCCATGCAAGCTACATGTGCAGGATCTCACACAAAAATAGCTCTCTGAGACTACAGTAGATAATTGTTTTTTCCTAAACTCAGAGTAAGAGAAATATAAGAAAAAAATGAAGAAGCAAAGGAACCGCTCCCAGTTAAAAGATCAAGAGAATTTCCCTGAAAGAACAACGGAACAGATCTCTTCAGTCTGACAAGACACCCAGTTCAAAAAGGAGACAGTGAAACTACTGAAAGAATTAAGAATGTCTACTGACAGAACCTCTTGATGAGGGTAAAGAAGGATAGTAAAAAAGCCAGCTTGAAACTAAATATTAAAAAAAAAAAAAAAAAACTAAGATCATGGCATCCGGCCCCATTACTTCATGGCAAATAGTAGGGGAAATGGTGGAAACTGACAGATTTCGTCTTCTTGCACTCTAAAATCACTGAGCATGACTGCAGCCATGAAATCTGAAAAGGATTGCTTCTTGGCAGGAAAGCAATAACAAACTTAGTGTGTTGAAAAGCAGAGACATCACTCTGCCGACAAAGGTCTGTAAAGTCAAGGCCACGGTCTTCCCAGTGGTCATGTACCATTGTGAGAGCTGGAACATAAAGAAGGCAGAGAGCCAAAGAATTGATGCCTTTGAACTGTGGGGCCGGAGAAGACTAACAAAGAGATCAAACCAGTCAATCTTAAAGGAAATTAATCATGAATATTTGTTGGAAGGACTGATGCTGAAGCTCCAGTATTTTGATCGTCTGATATGAACAGCCAACTCATTGGAAAAGACCCTGACGCTGGGAAATATTGAGGGCAAAAGGATGAGAGGGCATCAGAGGTTGAGATGGCTGGATGGCATTACCAATGCAATGGATGTGAACTTGGGCAAACTCCAGGAGAGAAGAGTAAGGGACAGGGAGGCCAGGCATGCTGCAGTCCATGGGGTCACAAAGAGTCAGACATGACTGAGCAACTGAACAACAACAACATTGACAGAAATGCAGATTAGTGGTTCAAGATGGCAGAGTAGAAGGCCATGCGCTCATCTCCTGTGAGAGCACCAAAATTGCAACTAGCTGTTGAACAACCATCAACAGGAGGACACTGGAATCCACCAAAAAAAGATACCCCACATCCAAAGACACAGGAGAAACTGCAACAAGACTGTAGGATGGGCACAATCATGATAAAAATCAAATCCCATATCTTCTGGGTGGGCAACCCACAAACTGGAGAACAATAATACCAAAGAAATTCTCCCACTGTTGTGAAGGTTCTTCTTAGTTCCACATCAGGCTTCCCAGCCTGGGGATCCAACAAAGGGAATGGGAATCTCCAAGGAATCTGACTTTGAAAGTCAGTGGGATTTAATTACAGGACTTCATATGACTGGGGGAAATGGACTCCTTTCTTGGAGCACACAAACAAAACCTTGCATGCACCAAGACCCAGGGGAAAGGAGCAGTAACCCCACAGGAGACTGAACCAGCACGCCAGGCCTCCCTGTCCATCACCAACTCCTGGAGTCCACCCAAATCCATGTCCATTGAGTCGATGATGCCATCCGACCATCTCATTCTCTGTCATCCCCTTCTCCTCCTGCCCTCAATCTTTCCCAGCATCAGTGTCTTTTCCAGTGAGTCAACTCTTTGCATGAGGTGGCCAAAGTATTGGAGTTTCAGCTTTAGCATCAGTCCTTCCAATGAACACCCAGGACTGATCTCCTTTAGGATGGACTGGTTGGATCTCCTTGTGCTCCAAGGGACTCTCAAGAGTCTTCTCCAACACCACAGTTCCAAACCATCAATTCTTTGGTGCTCAGCTCTCTTTATAGTCCAACTCTCACATCCATACATGACTACTGGAAAAACCATAGCCTTGACTAGATGGACCTTTGTTGACAAAGTAATTATAACTTTCTTTCCAAGGAGTAAGCGTCTTTTAATTTCATGGCTGCAATCACCATCTGCAGTGATTTTAGAGCCTCCCAAAATAAAGTCTGACACTGTTTCCACTGTTTCCCCATCTATTTGCATGAAGTGATGGGACTGGATGCCATGATCTTAGTTTTCTGAAAGTTGAGCTTTAAGCCAACTTTTTCACTCTCCTTTTTTACTTTCTTCAAGAGGCTTTTTAGTTCTTCTTCAGACAGAAAGCCAAATTTTAAACAAATGAAAGCAATATAAAAGACCTATGCCAATCTATGCATAATAGAGATTCCAGAAGGAGAAGAGGAAAGGGGATAAAAAATGCACTTGAAGAAATTATGGCTGAAAACTTCCAAACCTAAAGAAGGAAACAGATATCTAGGTACAGGAAGCACAGAGGGTCCCAAACAAGATGAACCCAAATAGACCTACACCAAGACACATTATAATTGAAATGGTATAAGTTAAAGAGAATTCTAAAGGCAGCCAGAGAAAAACAGTTAATTACAAGGGAACTCCCATAAAGCTATCAACTGATTCCTGAACAGATATGTTACAAGCAAGAAGGGAGGGTCAAGACATATTTAAAGTCCTGAAAGGAAGAATCTGCAACCTAGGATATTCTACTCAACAAGATTATAATTTAGAATAGAAGAAGAGATAAAGAATTTCTCAGACAAGCAAAAATTAAAGAACACAACAGCACTACTAAATCGGACAGAAATATTGAAAGGTCTTCTCTAAATAGAAAAGAAGCAAGAAGCTATAGGAAAGAGAAAACCATAATTGGAAAGTAAATCACTTAAATAAGCCAGCAGACAGATTTTTAAATTTTAAAAATCTTGTGAAAAGCAATGATTACCACAATGAAAACCAAAATAATAAACATAAAGATGTAAAAGAAGATATCAAAACCATAAAATGTGAGGTAGGAGAGTAATAAAATGTAGTCTTTTTTTTAAAGAATGTGTTTAAGCCTAAATGACCATAATCCCAAAGAAAGGCAATGCCAAAGAATCCTCAAACTACCGCACAGTTGCACTCATCTCACATGCTAGTAAAGTAATGCTCAAATTTCTCCAAGCCAGGCTTCAGCAATACATGAACCGTGAACTTCCAGATGTTCAAGCTGGTTTTAGAAAAGGCAGAGGAACCAGAGATAAAATTGCCAACATCTGCTGGATCATCGAAAAAGGAAGAGAGCTCCAGAAAAACATCTATTTCTGCTTGATTGACTATGCCAAAGCCTTTGACTGTGTGGATCACAATAAACTGTGGAAAATTCTGAAAGAGATGGGAATACCAGACCACCTGACCTGCGTCTTGAGAAACCTATATGCAGGTCAGGAAGCAACAGTTAGAACTGGACATGGAACAACAGACTGGTTCCAAATAGGAAAAGGAGAATGTCAAGGCTGTATATTGTCATCCTGCTTATTTAACTTATATGCAGAGTACATCATGAGAAACGCTGGGCTGGAAGAAGCACAAGCTGGAATCAAGATTGCCAGGAGAAATACCGATAACCTCAGATATGCAGATGACACCTTATTGCAGAGAGTGAAGAACTAAAAAGCCTCTTGATGAAAGTGAAAGTGGAGAGTGAAAAATTTGGCTTAAAGCTCAACATTCAGAAAACTAAGATCCTGGCATCCAGTCCCATCACTTCATGGGAAATAGATGGGGAAACAGTGGAAACAGTGTCAGACTTTATTTTTCTGGGCTCCAAAATCACTGCAGATGGTGACTGCAGCCATGAAATTAAAAGACGCTTACTCCTTGGAAGGAAATTTATGACCAACTTAAATAGCATATTCAAAAGCAGAGACATTACTTTGCTGACAAAGGTCCGTCTAGTCAAGGCTATGGTTTTTCCAGTGGTCATGTATGGATGTGAAAGTTGGACTGTGAAGAAAGCTGAAAGCCGAAGAATTGATGCTTTTGAACTGTGGTGTTGGAGAAGACTCTTGAGAGTCCCTTGGACTGCAAGGAGATCCAACCAGTCCATTCTAAAGGAGATCAGTCCTGGGTGTTCTTTGGAAGGACTGATGCTAAAGCTGAAACTCCAGTACTTTGGTCACCTCATGCGAAGAGTTGACTCATTGGAAAAGACTCTGATGCTGGGAGAGATTGGGGGCAGGAGGAGAAGGGGACAACAGAGGATGAGATGGCTGGATGGCATCACCGACTCGATGGACGTGAGTCTGAGTGAACTCTGGGAGTTGGTGATGGACAGGGAGGCCTGGTGTGCTGCAATTCATGGGGCCGCAAAGCGTCAGATACAACTGAGGGACTGAACTGAACTGATAATGCAAGTAGATATGGGAAGGAATTAACATACTTCAAAAACAGGGCAACCACAAGTCAGCAACATATGACAAACTCATAAAAATGAAAGTGAGCACAAGCATAAAATAGAAAGAAGTTATCAAACCACCAGAGAAAAAAACAAAAAGAAAGAAATGAAATGCAGAATCAACAAGAAAACAAGGTTCAAAAAAGCAATAAATATATATTTATCAATTTTTATCGAAATGTCAATGCACTAAATGCTCTAATTGAAAAACACAGAGTGGCAGATTGAATAAGAAAACAAAAGCCTACTGTATACTGTCTACAAGAGGCCCACTTCAGGGGAACATACACACATACATTGAACATTGAGGGGATGGAAAAACAGATTTCATGTGAACAAAAAGGACAAAAGAGTGGGGGTTGGAGCACTTGTATTAGACAAAACAGACTTTGAAACAAAGGCCACAAAGAAAAAGGACACTATACAATGATAAAAGGATCAATATAAGAAGAGGATATTATAGTTGTCAACATATATGCAACCCAACCTAGGAACACTCAAATGCATAAACAAATACTAACAGATGTAAAAGGGGAAACTGGCAGGTATACAATAATAGTGGAAGAATTTAACACCCACCCTGACATCAACGGACAGATCTTCTAGACAGAAAAACAAGAAGGCAACAGAGATCCTAAATGATACAATAGTTAGACTTAGCTGATAATTTCAGGACATTACATCCAAAAAACCCAGAGTGGCAGATTGAATAAGAATATTCTTTTCAAGTATACTTGGAACATCCCCTGGGATAGACCACATACTAGGGCAGAAACAAATCTCAATAAATTTAAGAATACAGAAATCATTTTAAGCATCTTTTCTGACAACAATGGCATGAAATTAGAAGTCAGTCACAGAAAAAGAAAATGATAAAAAACTGATTACATGGAGACTAAATGACATGATACTGATGAAACCAATGAGTCAACAATGAAATCTAAGAGCAATTGAAAAAAATAACTTGAAACAAATGACAATGAAAGCAACCATACAAAATCTATGAGATGCAGCAAAAGTGGTTCCCAGAGAGAAGTTCAAAGTGATACAGGCTTTCCTCAAACAAACAAACAAAAAAACAAACCAAGAAAAATCTCAATTAAATAACATAACCTACCACCTGAAATAATTAGAAAAAGAACAACAAACAAAACCTAAAGGCAACAGAAGAAAGGAAATAGTGAAGATCAGAGAGGAAATGAAATAGAGATTAAAAGAACAATAGGAAAAAAATCAATAAACCTACTTTAGGAGACAAAAAACTTGTACGCAAAAAACTATAAAACAATGAGGAAAGAAATCAAAGATGACTAAATGGAGAGAGATACTATGTTCTTGAATTGGAAGAATAAATATTGTGAAAATGACTGTACTATCCCAAACACTCTACAGATTCAGTGCAATCCCTATTAAATTACTAATGACATTTTTCACAGAACTAGAACAAAAAATTTTACAATTTGTTTGTTAACACAAAAGACTCTGAATAGCCAAAGCAATCTTGAGAAAGAAAGATGGACTTGGAGGAATCAACCTCCCTGACTTCAGACTATACCACAAAGCTACAGTAATCAAGACAGTATGGCACTGGCACAAAAACAGAAACACAGTTCAATGGAACAGGACAGAAATCTCAGAGATAAACCTATGCATCTATGGGCACTTTACCTTTGACCAAAGAGGCAAGAATATATAATGGAGAAAAGACAGCCTCTTCAATAAGTGGTGCCAGGAAAACTGAACAGCTACATGTAAAAGAATGAAATTAGAACACTTCCTAACACCACATACAAAAATAAACTCAAAATGATGAAAGACCTAAATGTAAGGCCAGACACTATAAAACTCTTAGAGGACAACAAAGGCAGGACACTCTTTGTCATAAATCACAGCAAGATCTTCTTTGACCCACCTCCAGGAGTAATGGAAATAAAAATAAAAATAAACAAATGGGATCTAATTAAACTTAAAAGCTTTTGCACAACAAAGGAGACCATAAACAAAATGAAAAGACAACCCTAAGAATGGAAGAAAATAATTGCAAATGAAGCAACTGACAAAGGTTTATAATCTCCAAAATATACAAGCAGTTCATGCAGCTCAATATCAGAAAAACAAACAACCCAATCAAAATTGGGTAGAAGACCTAAAAAGAAATGTCTTCAAAGAAGACATACATACAGACGGCCAACAAAAACATGAAAAGATGCTCAACATTGCTCATTATTAGAGAATTGTGAATCAAAACCACAATGAGCTATCACCTCACATGGATCAAAATGGTCATTATCAAAAAAATCTACAGACTGAATCCCGGAGAGGATGTGAAGAAAAGGGAATCCTCTTTCACTGTTGGTGGGAAAGTAAATTGATACAGCCACTATGGAGAACAGTATGAAGACTCCTTAAGAAACTAGGAATAAAACTACCATATGACCCAGTAAACCCACTACTGGGCATATACCCTGAGAAAACCATAATTGAAAAAGACACATGTACCCCAGTGTTCATTGCAGCACTATTTACAACAGCTCTTGAGGAGGAAATGGCAACCCACTCCAGTATTCTTGCCTGGAGAATCCCATGGACAGAGGAGCCTGGCAGTCCATGGGGTCACAAAGAATTGGACATGACTTAGCAACTATACAGATTTACAATAGCCAGGATATGGAAGCAACCTAGATAGCTATCAACCGATGAACAGATAAAGATAATGTGGTACATATATAAAATGGAATATTACTCAGCCTTAATAAAAAGGAATGAAACTGGGTCATTTGTAGTGATGTGGGTGAACCTAGAGTCTGTCACACAGAGTGAATTAAGTCAGACAGAGAAAAACAAATTTTTTATATTAAAACACATATATGTAATCTAGAAAAATGGTGCTGAGGAACCTATTTGCAGGGCAGGAATGGAGATGCAGTTGTAGAGAATGGACTTGTGGACACAATGGGGAAAACAGGGTGGGATGAATTGAAAGAGCTGAAAGGGTTGCACTGACATATACGAATACTACCAAAAACAGACAGCTAGTGGAAAGCTGCTGTACAACACAGGGAGCTCAACTCAGTACTCTGTGAGGACCTAGAGGGGTGGGGTGGGGGTGGGGGGGAGGCTCAAGAGGGAGGGGGTGTATGTATACTTATAGCTGATTTATGTTGTTGTACAGCAGAAACTAATGCAACGTTGTAAAGCAATTATCCTCCAAGTAAAAACAATTTTTTTAAATAAAATCTTTTGTCAGTTGCCATTTGGAAAACCAAAAACTAAAATAAAATTAAAACAAAATCTTTGTCAAGGAAAAAACAAAAATAATAAAATAGAACAGTTAGACTCAGTTGATGTTTTATAGCATTATATCCAAAAAATCAAGAGTCACACTCTTTTCAAGTGCATATCAAACATTCTAGATTGACCATATATTAGAGCAGAAATAAGGTTCTACAAACTTAAGAGAATAGAAATTGTTTCAAGTATCTTTTCTGACCATGATGGCATGAAACTATTAATAGAAATCAACCACAGAAAAAGGAATGAGGGAAAAAATTGATTACATAGAGACTAAACAATATGCTACTAAAAAGCCAATTTGTCAACAGTGCAAACAAAAAGGAAATTTAAAAATACCTTGAGACAAATGACCATGAAAACACAGCCATGCAAAATTTATTGGATGTAGCAAATGCAGTTCTTAGAGGGAAGTTCATATAGGCCTTCCTCAAAAAAACAGAAAATTTTCAAATAACTTAACCCTACTACCTAATAGAATTAGAAACAGAAGAACAAATAAGATCCAAAGTCAGCAGAATTAAGGATAGACAAAGATCAGAGATGAAATAAATAACATACAGATTTTAAAAAATAGAAACAAGTCAATAAAACCAACAGTTGGTTCTTTGAAATGGTAAATCAATTTGATAAACCTCTGGCCAGGCTCACCAAGAAGAAGAGAGAGAACACCCAATTAAACAAAATAAGAAATGAAGAGGGGGAAATAACAACTGATATCACAGAAATGCAAAAACTATAAGAGAATACTGTGAATAATCATATGCAAAAAAACTAGATGACATAGAATAAATGGACAAGTTTCTAAAAACATACAATCCATCCAAAATTGAACCAAGAAGAAATAATTTGAACAGACTGATCTGTAGAAGTGAAATAGAATCTGTGAAAAAAGAAAAAAATATAAAAAACTTTTTACAAACATAAGTCTAGGACCAGATGACTTCACAAGTGAATTCTGCTAAACAAAGAATAACTTATATTTACCCTCAAACTTTTCCAAAAGATTGAAGAGGAACAAAAGCATTCTATGAGGCCATCTTCACCCTCATACCAAAACCAGACAAAGGCACCACCAAAAAAAGAAAATTACAGGCCAGTATCTTTGATGAATATGGATGCAAAAAGTCTCACAAAGTATCAGCAAACCAAATGTAACAACACAGAAGGAGCATACCCCACTGCCAAATTGGATTCACCCCAGAGTCATAAGGATGGTCCAGCGTATGCAAATCAGTCAATGTGATAGATCACAATAAAAGACCAAAACCACACGATCATCTCAACAGATTCAGAAAAACACTTGATAAATTCAACCCCATGCATGATAAAAATTCTTAACAAAGTGGATATAGAGGGTACATATCTCAACATTAAAAAAAAAACAAAACTACTTATGAGAAAATGACAGTCAATAGAATAGTCAATGGTGAAAAGCTGAAAGCCTTCCCAGCTAAAATCTGGAACAAGACATTCTCACCATTTTCAACATAGTATTGGAGGGCCTAGCCACAGACAAGGAAAAGAAATAATAAGTATCCACATTAAGGGAAGAGGTAAAACTGTCATTGTATGCAGATGATATGATATTATATACAGAAAACCCTAAAAACTCTACACAAAAGCAACTAGAACTGATAAACTGCAGATGGTGACTGTAGCCATGGAATGAAAAGATGCTTGCTCCTTGGAAGAAAAGCTGTGACAAACCTAGACTGTGTATTAAAAAGCAGAGACATCACTTTGCCTACAAAGGTCTATTTAGACAAAGCTACGGTTTTTCCAGTAATCGTGTACAGATGTGAGAGTTGGACCATAAAGAAGGCTGAGCACCGAAGATTTGATTTTGAATTATGGTGCTGGAGAAGACTCTTGAGAGTTCCTTGGACTGCAAGGAGATCAAATCAGTCAATCCTAAAGGAAATCAACCCTGAATATTCATTGGAAGGACTGATGCTGAAGCTGAAGTTCCAATACTCTGGCCACCTGATGTGAAGAACTGACTCACTGGAAAAGACCCTGTTGCTGGGAAAGATTGAAGGCAGGAGGAGAAGGGGACGACAGAGGATGAGATGGTTGGATGGCATCACCAACTCAATGGACATGAATTTGGATGAACTCTGGGAGTTGGTTACCTAAATCAATAGATTTAATTTGATCCCTATCAAATTACACATGAAATTTTTCACAGAACTAAAACAAATAATCCAAAAATTTATATGGAACCATGAAAGACCCAGAATTGCCATAGAAATCTTGAGGAAAAAGAACAAAGCAGGAGGCATAATCCTCCCAGACTTCAGATAATACTGCTACAGTAAGCAAACCACATGGTATTGGCACAAAAACAGACATAAGGGTCAGTGGAATAGAATGAGAGCCCAGAAATAAACCCACACATCTAAGGCCAATTACTCTTCAACAAAGGAGGAAGAGTATACAATGTGGAAATGACGATCTGTTCAGCAAGTGGTATTGGGAAAGCTGCATAGGCACCCATGTAAATCAGTAAAGTTAGAGCACACCCTCCCACATACACAAAAATAAACTCAATTGGATTATAAGCTTAAATATGAGACATGACACTATAAAACTCCTAGAAGAGTACATAGCAATTATACTCTCTGTTTTAATCCTACTAGTTTTCCTAGGTGAGTCTTCCGAGGCAGTACAAATAAAAGCAAAAATGGGACTTCCCTGGTGGCACAATGCATAAAAATCTGCCTGACAATGCAGGGCACATGGGTTTGATTCCTGCTCTGGGAAGATTCCACACACCATGGGGCAACTAAGCCCACACACCACAGCTACTAAACCCGTGTGCCTAAAGCCTGTGCTGTGCAGCAAGAGAAGCCACTGCAAGGAGAAGCCTGCGCACTGCAATGAAGAGAAGCACCCCCTTGCGGCAACAAGAGAAAGCTGGCGCAAAGCAACGAAGACCCAGAGAAACCAAAAAGAAAGAAACAAATAAAGAGCAAAAATAAATGGGACATAATCAAACCTAGAAACCTCTGTACAGCAAAGGAAACCATCCACAACATAAAAAGACAACCTAAAGATTGGGAGAAAATATTTGTAAATGATGTGACCGACAAGGGCTTAATTTCCAAAATATACAAATAGCTCAAACAACTCAACAACAACAAAAAACCTCCCAGTTGAAAAGTCTGCAGAAGACCAAGACATTTCTCCAAAGGAGACATACAGTTGGCCAACAGGCACATGAAAAAGATGCTCAGCATCTCTAATTATTAGGGAAATGCAAATCAAAACTATAATGAGGTGCTACCTCACACCAGTCAAAATGGCCATCATCAAAAACCTACAAATAACAAATGCTCCAATATCTGAGAAAAAGGAACTTTCTAAATACTGGTGGGAATGTAAGTTGGTTTAGCCATTATGGAAAACAGTATAAAAGTTCCTTAAAAAGCTAAAAACAGAGTTGCCATATGATCCAGCAATTCTACCTCTGGGCATATATCCAGACAAAACTATAATTTAAAAAGGTACCTTCACCCCAATGTTCACTGCAGCACTATTTACAATAGCCAGGAGAAAGCAACCTAAATGTCCATCAACAGATGAATGGATAAAGAAGATGTGGTACACGTACCCAATGGAATACTATACAACCATAAAAAGAATGAAATAATGCCATTTGCAGCAACAGGGATGAATTATTGTACTAGGGGATTAACATACTACATGAATAAATCAGAAAGACAAATATTGCATGGTATCACTTATATGTGGAATCTGAAATATGACACAAATGAACTTACCTGCATAACAGAAATAGACTCACAGACATATAGAACAGACTTGTGGTTGCCAAGGGGGAGGGGAGGGAGGCGGGGGAGGGAAGGATTGCGAGTTTGGGATTAGTAAATGCAAACTATTATATATAGGATGGATACACAAGAGGGTCTTGCTGTATAGCACAGGGAACTATATCCAATATCCTATGGTAAATAAAAATGGAAAAAACATACCCAAAATATGCATAACTGAATCAGCCATGAAATTAAAAGATGCTCCTTGGAAGAAAAGCTATGACCAACCCAGACAGCATATTAAAAAGCAAAGACATTACTTTGCCAACAAAGGTCCATCTAGTCAAAGCTATGGTTTTTCTAATGGTCATGTATGGATGTGAAAGTTGTACCATAAAGAAAGCTGAGTATTGAAGAACTGATGCATTTAAACTTTGGTGTTGGAGAAGACTCCTGAGAGTCGTTGGACTGCAAGGAGATCCAACCAGTCAATCCTAAAGGAAATCAGTCCTGAATATTCATTGGAAGGACTGATGCTGAAGCTGAAACTCCAATACTTTTGCCACCTGATGTGAAGAACTGACTCATTGGAAAAGACCCTGATGCTGGCAAAGACTGAAGGCAGGAGGAGAAGGGGACGACAGAGGATGAGATGGTTGGATGGCATCACCGACTCAATGGACATGAGTTTGAGCAAACTCTGGGAGTTGGTGATGGACAGGGAAGTGTGGCGTGCTGCAGGCCATGGGGTCACAAAGAGTCAGACACGACTGAGCAACTGAACTGATAACTGAATCAGTTGGCTGTACAGCAGAAACTAACTCAGAATTCTGAGTCAACTATACAAGTATCAACTCAAGAGAGAAATGCCTTGGTTTGGACTTCCAAAGTCCCTCCAAAGAGATAACAAGTTCCCTTTTATAGCCAAAATCATACAAGGACTCACATCAGCCCTAGGGACAGACTGCAAGCTGCACACTTCTTGGCACCCCCAGTCTTCAGGGAAGGTAGAGAAAATGAACCACACTTTAAAGAAAACCTCAGCAAAGCTTTACCAAGAGACTCATGAGCCCTGGACCAGCTTGCTTCCTATTGTACTCCTCAGGGTCTGTGTAGCACCCAAGAATGGTCTGAGGCTTAGCCCATTTGAAATGACCTCTCATAGGCCTTTTCTTACTATTGACATTCCTCTGGATGAGGAACTGATCAGATCCTGAGATATATTATTAATCTAGAACAAGTTCGGAAGGCAATCCAGGACTATGCCCACAAGACACTGCCAACTCCCACTAAAAATAGAGGAAGGAGCAGTTCCTACACAAATAAACCTTGGGGGCCAAGTTCTTAAAACCCGGAAAGAGGGGTCCCCCTGAAGACCAACTACTGCTAAAATGGAAGGGCCCCTAGAAGGGAATTTTAGTCACCTCCACTGCTGTCAAACTGAAAGGGACATCCAGTTGGGTACATCTGTCCAGGCTAAAGAAACTCCAAAAACCCTGAAGGTCACAAGAAAAGAGCAATAAACCCATGAGCCAGTGGAAGATCTGAGACACCTATCCAAAAGACCGGCACCGTTGACAGATAAGTAAAATGATGTGGTGGGCGGGACATCAGTGTGCCATGCTTGCTGTTGTACATCTTGCTTGCGGTCTACTGGTTTGCTCAGCCACTCCTGCCAGGGAAGGAGCTCCTTTGTCTGTGCTGGGTTTAAGGGAAACACTCCACCAGACTCTTACTGACTGCCTGCCTTACTACTCCCTGTAACTAGGGGACAATGGCAAGAAAATTCACTACTGGCAGTTCCAGAATATCTGCAGGTGAGCTCTGAAAAGAAAGCTGGGTACGTCATCAACACCTTAGCTGGCCACTGGCCCTCCTCCTGTATTTCCCCTGAACCTGCTGGTTCCAATGCTGATTAATGATCTAACTCAGGGCCAACGGCCACCCCCTTTACCTCTGTGAGTCACGCATGCATTTTCCAGGAGGCTATTCCAAGGCTTTAGACTGACTCACACCACAAATGGACCCAAAGTGCACGTTACACTGTGTTCAACTGTACAAATGGCACAGAACCTCCCCAAGGCATAATCATACCAGGTACTTGCCTCTTTTATAGGGACAAACTGTACCCATAACCATACCCACTGATGCCCTGTTTCAAACTATGGCCCTGTTCCCCTCCACAACATGGAAGGGGAGTGAGTTGTGGTCAAGCCACAACTTGGCTTGAATCGCCTGGTCAAGTCAATTCAACCCACCTGTGAGATTCTAGGCAAAGAGTGATATGACCGCTTGTGTGCGAGCCTCTGATGATGCCAGCAGGATAATACATGAGCATCTTGTTACAAATGGTGTAGAGCTTCATGTGTTTAATTATGAATGGCATGGTCTGTTGTCCTCTCATTGTTCAAACACCAGTAACTGCTATGTCCTTCAAGGACTGTCTACTCTTAGTAACTGTGAGACAGACATTCAGGTCTGCACCCTTGAAGGGTTTGTTTGTTTGTTTCCCTCTGTGGACACCCAAACCATCCTCTGTTGTGGAATTATGGCCAGGCCCTGTCCTTTTCCACCCAAGTTATGACCTGTAAGTGCACCGATAACGTCCATTTCATAGGGGAGTGCCCTCTAGGGAGATAGGAGTAAGAGGAATTTTGGTCCATAACCGGAGCACTCCAGCTCACCACCAAATCGGGGAGCACTAGGAGTGACCTTGGAAGGAGCAGGACTGGCTATAGGACCAGCAGCTCCATGGGAAGGCTTTGCCTATCACAAAGCAACGCTGAGAAATCTCTCCAGACAGCCTGATTCTATGATGGAACAGACAGGGCAAGCCTTCATGGGACTTAAGACCACCTTGTTTCTTTGGCTAATGTAGTTCTTGACAATCGTCTAGCTCTTGACTACCATCTGGCAGAACAAGGTGGGGTTTGTGTGATAACCAACACTTCCTGCAGTACCCGGACCAATGCAACAGGACAGATAGAAGTTAACGTGAAGGAGATACACACCCAGGCAGAGTGGCTTCACAGTTTTGTCAGAGGCAACATTGCCTCCACTGTCTGGTTCACAGTTAAGGAAGTCCTCCCCAAAGTAACCTGGTTCCTTCCCTGTCTGGGCCCTTTAATGGCTACTGTTGGTCTTCTGCTTTTTGGCCCTTGTCTGTTTAGCCTTTTGGTTCAGTATGTGTCTTCTAGGCTCCAGCAGTTTCAAGTGAGGCTCATGATGGCTCAAGGAATTCAACTCATTCCAGCAGAGGGTGGCCCAGATCTTGACAGGTCCTTGCCTCAGATATGCAGATGACACCACTCTTATGGCAGAAAGTGAAGAAGAACTAAAGAGCCTCTTGAAGAAAGTGAAAGAGGAGAGTGAAAAAGTTGGTTTAAAGCTCAACATTCAGAAAACGAAGATCATGGCATCCAGTCCCATCACTTCATGGCAAATAGATGGGGAAACAGTGGAAACAGTGGCTGACTTTATTTTGGGGGGCTCTAAAATCACTGTAGATGGTGACTGCAGCCATGAAATTAAAAGATGCTTACTCCTTGGAAGGAAAGTTATGACCAACCTAGAGAGCATATTCAAAAGCAGAGACATTACTTTGTCAACAAAGGTCCATCTAGTCAAGGCTATGGTTTTTCCAGTAGTCATGTATGGATGTGAGAGTTGGACTATAAAGAAAGCTGAGCACCGAAGAATTGATACTTTTGAACTGTGGTGTTGGAGAAGACTCTAGAGAGTCTCTTGGACCACAAGGAGATCCAACCAGTCTATCCTAAAGGAGATCAGTCCTGGGTGTTCATTGGAAGGACTGATGTTGAAGCTGAAACTCCAATACTTTGGCCACCTGATGCGAAGAGCTGACTCATTTGAAAAGACACTGATGCTGGGAAAGATTGAGGGCAGGGGGAGAAGGGGACGACAGAGGATGAGATGGTTGGATGGCATCACTGACTCAATGGACATGAGTTTGGGTGAACTCTGGGAGCTGGTGATGGACAGGGAGGCCTGGTATGCTGCAGTTCATGGGGTCGCAGAGAGTCGGAGATGACTGAGTGAGTGAACTGAACTGAACTGGAACAGTCAGTGAGGGACTTATACACCCCTATGGTAGGCTAGGGTCTGAGGCCCCTGTCCAGCAGGAAGAAGTTTAGAAGAGACTTTTGCCCCCTTACCCCTTAAAAATAAGGGTGCAGAATCCCTCAGAGGAAAATGACATGGGCTGGGACATAAATCCTGGGGCCCTTTGTTGCAGTACTTGCATCTGGACAAATGTCTCCTTGAGCTGTGCTGTGCTTAGTTGCTCAGTCATGTCCGACTCTTTTCGACCCCAGGGACTTTAGGCTGCCAGGCTCCTCTGTCCATGGGATTCTCCGAGCAAGAATACTGGAGTGGGCTGCCATTTTCTTCTCCAGGGGATCTTCCAAACCCAGGGATTGAACCCAGGTCTCCTGCATTGCAGGCAGATTCTTTACCATCAGCCGCCAGGGAAGCTACATACAAAACAAAGAAAACTAGAAGGGACTGATAATAACTATATGCAGGTGCAGTTGGGGCAAATTCTGGACAAGATGCAAAAAGACCAAAAAGCCAAACTGCCATTTCTGAGGAGAAGGAAATGGCAACCCACTCCAGTGTTCTTGCCTGGAGAATCCCAGGGACAGGGGAGCCTGGTGGGCTGCGTCTATGGGGTCGCACAGAGTCGGACACGACTGAAGCAACTTAGCAGCAGCAGCCATTTCTGAAGAGCTGGGAGCTAAAATGGTACTGTGCATGCTCCCTGCACGCAGCACCACCAAGGGGGTGGGCAGCCACCCAAGCCATCCCTCTGGCCCAACCCCTGGGTCCGCCTCATCCCCACCCCTTTAATCAGCTCACTACCCCCACTCAGGGAGCCAGCAAGGGCATCTGTTGCTTATTCTCGTTCCTCACTGCTGCAGCAGAAGTCCCAATAAAGTCTTGCCTGAATTGCTCATCTGGTCTCTTATCAAGAAATTTCTGTTGATTGAAGAGTCCAAGAACGTGGCTTGGTAACATTGGTTTCAGATGTACAGCAGACTGACTCAGTTGTACATATATATCTCTATTTCTTATTCAGATTCTTTCCCTTTGTAGGTTATTATAAGATACTGAATATAGTTCCCTATGCTATACAGTAGGTCCCTTTTTTTTTTTTTTTAATTTTATATACAGTGTCAGCACACATTGGAGAAGGCGATGGGACCCCACTCCAGTACTCTTGCCTGGAAAATCCCATGGATGGAGGAGCCTGGTAGGCTGCAGTCCATGGGGTCGCTATGAGTCGGACCCGACTGAGAGACTTCACTTTCACTTCTCACTTTCACGCTTTGGAGAAGGAAATGGCAACCCACTCCAGTGTTCTTGCCTGGAGAATCCCAGGGACGGGGGAGCCTGGTGGGCTGCCGTCTATGGGGTCACACAGAGTCAGACACAACTGAAGCGACTTAGCAGCAGCACACATTAATTCCAAACTCCTGATTTATGCCTCTTCCACATTCTCCTTTGGTAACCATAAGTTTGTTTAAGTCTCTGAGTCTATCTCTGTTTTGTAAATAAGTTCATCTGTATCCTTTTCTTAGATTCCACACTTAATTAAGCAAAGTACCTTATTTTAAACCTGTGGTAAAAATATGGAAAAGTAGATTCTGGCTTACCTTCCTCAGTCATCTGTTGGTCGAGAGCCTAAGATAGGAGGAGATCTTGCCTATGAAGTGTCTTCATTTCAGCATAGTTGAAAATGTAGCTCCAGGCCAGCTTCTCAGCGTGTCAGGTGGGCTTCCCCGTGTCCCCGAGGCTTGGTGGCCAGTTAAGTGCTGGCAGCTGTGTCCTGTTGTGGACACAGTGGAGTGGGGCTTCCTTAAGGGTTCTGGTAATCGCAGCCCTTTCCACACTGGATCGGTCAACTCGTGCTGTGCCAATTGTGTTCTCTGTTACGGACAGATTGCTTTACCTACGCATGCAGATTTCTTTTTCTGCAGAGGTGCTTCAGTTGTGTAGATGTAGGAAAACATTAACCCTTCTTTGGTCTTTAATGGTTAAAACATCTTATTTACCTCAGGTTGGGGGAAGGCGCCTCGTGTTCCAGGAATCAGAGCCCCTTGCCATCTGCTTCCATTTCTGCCAGGCTCTTGAGGGCAAAGTCACCAGTGATCTTCCTGTAAAACCAGGACACCTTCTTCAGTCTTATCCGTGGTATCTTCCTGACTTAGCTCTCTCCTTCCTTCTCTGACTGTTCTAGGTCTCATTCCTTTACAGGCTTCTCTCTTGCCCTTTTTATTAAAAAAAAAAAAAAAAAAATATATATATATATATCAGGTTTATTGAAGAGGAATATGCAAATAATAAAATACCTTCCTAAAACCCAGATCTGATCATCTTTGCATCCTGGATACTATGTTTCTGCAGGACACCACGGAGACCTGCCGGCTCCTTCCCTCAGCCGACCTGGGGGCTCCCCTCCCTGCCCTCTGAGGTCCAGCACTCCCTAGTGAAAGCTCGTCACAGCCCTGCCAACCGCTCTCCCTGATCTTCTCCTAGCCCTTCACGTGTACTCCCGGCATCTGGGCATGTTCTTCATTCCTGTTGTGCAGCCACAGAAGCCAGTGCCCTTCACCTCTTTCTCTGACCTCACTCAGTTCTTGGCTTAAGTGTTCGCTCAACTGAATTAAATAGCTCAAATATGGCGTCAGATGGCCTCCGGGGAGCACTTAATTAAAGTTTCTTTATAAAGGGATGGCTCTTTTAAGACCCAGGGCCAAGAGGTAACTGGGAAATAAGAGCTAAGAGCAATTATCCTAGAAAGTCTGGCAAGAATGTATTTTTCCAAACCCAGATTGGAAGCCTGATGTGTTTTCTGTGGCCAGAGAAACACAAGGATGGGGGTGTGGGGGCAGGGCTGTGTGGGGGAGGGGTGTGGTGGCTGCGGATGGCCACTGACTACCCACCTGCTGCCCACGTGGCCTCTTCCCTGTGGCCGCGGTGCTGGCGGACCAGCCTTCCCGTTCTTTCTGGTCCTCTTCTCAGCGCTGTCTGCTGGCTATCCTTCTCCCTCCCCATTAGCCCCCTGAGTGTAGAAGTTTTCCGTTTTTACTTTATTTCTCTGGCCGCCCCCCCCCCCCCCCATTTTTTCCCCTATCTCACACTCCTTGGGATACCCAGTGCTTGAGTGCTTTGGTGGTCTTCCCACTCAGGTCTCCCCTCGTTTCAGCCCACTATGTGCAGCCCCTGCCCTGCCATTATTCCCCTGCCTGTTGTGCCTGTTAAGTGACCTACAGGTGATTCAGTGGGCCTCACAAGAAAATTGACGAAAAAAAAAAAAAAGAAAGAAAATTGACGAACTGCCTTAGATAAGTATGAACTTCACTTACCATCACAGTGCAATCCGTGCTGTGGAAACGCAGGGTTGTGATAAGCCCCTACACAACTCCCTGACTATCCCTGCAAACCTCTTCTCTGTAGGAACCCGGAGTGCGAGCAGCTCCCATGGACACCCCAGCGGCCCCCATCCTGCCCTCTGATGTCCTCTGAGCTCATGCCTCACAAGCCGTCTCCCACCCCCAACCACACAGCCACCCGGTGCCTGGGGGCGGGGGAGGTGCCCCGGCCTTGGAATCAGACACTCCGGCATTTGAATGTTAGCTCTGTGACTTGAGCACACCGGCTAGATGATGATGGCTACGGAGGCCTCACGAGGTGGTGGTAAAAATCTATACTTTGCAAAGCACCTCCATCCCCATGCCTTTTCTCAAATAATTCATCTTCCAGGAACCTTTTTCTCCTCTGGTTTCTGATGACGTTCTACCCATCCTCTCAGGGCCTCTCACCACCCTATAAAGATGCTCCTCCCTTGCAATGGACGTTGCACTCCACTCCACCCCGTGCGGAGCGGCCTTCCAGCTCTTCACCGATCACAAGGCTTTCATGGTCCTCTGCTCTGGACGTTCTCTCTCCTCCCTTAAGCTCCATCGTACTTTCCTTAATCTACATCATACTTTCCTCGGATTCTCCTGTCGCCTGCCTTTGCTGCACCCCTCTTTCCCTCTGGGCAGGGGCAGGTCTCCCTTGCTTCCTTAGGGTACCTGGTCAGTGCCTTCAACACCAGAAGCCCCATCAGGCCTTTGCCTTTGAAAAGTGTTGATCACTCAGTCACGTTCGACTCTTTGTGACCCTGTGAACTGTAGCCCTCCAGGCTCCTCTATCTGTGGGATTCTCCAGGCAAGAATACTGGAGCGGGTTGCCAATCCCTTCTCTAGGGGATCTTCCCGACCCAGGGATCCAAACACGGCTCTCCTGCAATGCAGGCAGATTCTTTACCATCTGAGCCACCTTCTTAAGGGGACACCCAGGGCTGCAGGTTCTTTATGCAAAATTGAAATTGTGACAAGAAGCCATGGAGTCTATTTCCCAGTTAACTTTCATAAACATTGTCTAGTACTCTTTCTATTTTGTGAGATAAAGTAAATTTACATACTAAATAGGTAACATTCACTCAATGGTAACCAGAAAGCGGTCTTAAAAGGTGAAGTTTCTGGGGATTCCTTGGTGGTCCAGTGGTTAGGACTCTGCACTCTCACTGCTGAGGATCTCACTGCTGAGGTTCAACCTCTGGTCCTGTCCCTGCAAGCTGTGGATTGTGGACAAAAAGGAATGAAATTTCCAAGTCCTTTTTGAAATCTGTGTCTGTAGGGAAAGAGCAAATTAGCCAAGATGGCAGTGGTCAGGGTCTCGCTCCATGGCTTCTCATTATCACCTCACATTTTATAAATACATGGTTATGTAACAGCTGAGATCACTTATAGCACTGCGCATGTGCATCAGAATGTACCCGCTTTGGCCACAGGCCACTTTTGTTCTGTAAATATATTTAAGCCCCACCTGAAAAGCCATTGAGGCTGCTTTGAGACTGCATTATGGCTGCGTTCTGGCTGTGTCTGCTGGGCCAGCCACAAGGGAATACAGCATGTCTGTTGCTGCTACCATTGCTGTGCCAGTCATGGGAGAATAAACACATCTGCAGTTCCTACGACTCCTTGAGTTTTCTTTCAGCTTCCCTGATTGTGCCTTGCCTGGGTTTGGTGAAGAGTGTGAACAGTGAGACAGTGTGTAATGTACACATCTAACCCCAAGAGTAAACTAGCAGAGTGCCTGCACACACTCTGTGTGTGCAAGACAGAGTATGTGAAACTCACAGTTTGTGTCAGCCTGGACTTACAGTAGTTATCTGTGGGGTGGGGCATCTTTATTGCTTTGTATATTAAGTACATAGACTTTGTAGGTATCTGATCTAGAGGGAAGGAAGCTTGCCCTTCTATTCTTTGACTGCAGGGAAGGCTCTAGCTGCTTCCCTAATGCTTCGCCCACGTGGGTCCAGGATTCAATCCAGCTGAGCAGCTGGGTCAGGGCACCAGAACATGTTGGTTACTGAAAGCATGTCTCTAGGTGGTGGTGCAGAGAATGTTGTTGTTGTTGTTCAGTCGCTAAGTCGTGTCCACCTCTTTGCCACTTCGTGGACTGCAGCATGCCAGGTTTCCCTGTACTTCACCATCTTCCGGAATTTACTCAAACTCATGTCCATTGAATTGGTGATGCTGTTTAACCATCCTCTGCTGCCCCTTTCTCCGTTTGCCTTCAATTTTCCCCAGCATCAGGGTCTTTTCCAATGAGTCAGCTCGTCGCATCAATGGCCGAAGCAGTGGAGCTTCAACTTCAGTATCAGTCTTTCCAATGAATATTCAGGGTTCATTTCCTTTAGGATTGACTGGTTTGATCTCCTTGCTGTCCAAGGGGACTCTCAAGAGTTTTCAACACCATAATTCAAAAGCATCAATTCTTTAGTGCTCAGGCTTCTTTATGGTCCAACTCTCACATCCATATATGACTGCTGGAAAAACCATAGCTTTGACTATATGGACCTTTGTCAGCAAAATGTCTCTGCTTTTTAATATTCTAGATTTGTCATAGCTTTCCTTCCAAGGAGCCAGCATCTTTTCATTTTGTAGCTGCAGCCACCATCTGCAATGACTTTGGAGCCCAAGAAAATAAAATCTGTACTGCTTCCACTTTTTTCCCTTCTGTTTGCCATGAAGTGATAGGACCAGATGCCTATTTTTGTTTTTTGAATGTTGAATTTTAAGCCAGCTTTTTCACTCTTCTCTTTCACCCTCATCAAGAGGCTCTTTAGTTCCTCTTCAGTATCTGCTGTTAGAGTGGTATCATCTGCATGTCTGAGGTTGTTGATATATTTCCTGCAATCTTGATTCCCACTTGTGATTCATCCAGCCTGGCATTTCACATGATGTACTCAGCATATAAGTTAAATAAACAGGATGACAATATACAGCCTTGTCATACTCCTTTCCCAATTTTGAACCAGTCTGTTGTTCCACGTCCAGTTCTAACTGTTGCTTCTTGACCTGCATACAGGTTTCTCAGGAGACAGATAAAGTGGTCTAGTACTCCCAGCTCTTGAAGAGTTTTCCACAGTTTGTTGTGATTCACACAGTCAAAGGCTTTAGCATAGTCATTGAAGCAGAAGTAGATGTTTCTCTGGAATTACCTTGCTTTCTCTATGATCCAATGAATGTTGGCAATTTGATCTCTGGTTCCTCTGCCTTTTCTAAATTTGGAGCCTTGGGGCATTTTTTGTTCATCGGTTTTAACTGAAGTACAGTTGATTTACAATATTATATTAGTTTCAGGTGTACAACATAGGGTTTCACTATTTTTATAGATTATACTTTATTAAAAGTTATTACAAGATAAAGTCTATCATTCCTTGCTATATACTATATATATATAAATTTGCTCATTTGAAACTTTGGATTTAATAGACATTTCTTTCAAATGCTTTTATCACAAAATAGGAGGATTTCTTTAAAGTTGAGTTATTTAAAAACATGCCTTTTAACCATTTTATTAGTATGAGTGTAAACTAGAGTCTTTTGCTAAGGACCGGCACAATCATATGCTATGGTTAAATCTCAGAAAATTTCTTGTGTCATATACCGAATGTTCAATAAATTATAACAAAGTATAAAAAACATGCCTTTTAAGAAAAATCTATACTGTAATATACCTGTTGTCTATATTTGCATTGTTTCCGATGTTTTTTTTTAATTTCAATGTTTTTTTAAATCGAAAATTTAATAGACTTTAAAACATATGTAAAATATATTTTCTTCATTGTGACTTTTGATGAGAATTTACCAATAATAGAGAGATATATTTAACATTTGCCATGCAGTCCTGTGGCCATTTATTCTGTTTCAATTGCCAGAAATCTCTTATATCATGAGTGCTCTTTCTAGGCAGCAAAGTCTCTGAATTACTGCAAGTCTTTTCCCACTAGGAGCCCCCAGAGCCTTCCTGGACCAACAACGCCAACAAGGACCACTAGAGGGCATTCTTCTGCCTCTGTTTGGGCAGGTGTGCCCCAGATGCTCCCAGATGCACTTGTTTGTGTCCAGCGGCTTCTAAATGTCCACTAATCGGTACAGCCCAGTAGTGAACGCACGTGGGGTAACAAGGCTCCAGGGACCACAGTGGCCTCCTGGGTGGGTTAAGGAGAGTCAGTTATGTGACAAGTGTTTATTTGCTTGTGGAAACTCCTAGGCCAGGTGAGTCCTAAAGGGGGTGACAGTAGGGTTCCACGTTAAATGAAACCAGCCTGTCTTGAATCAGCCTGCACACTCCTGGTGCTGTGGTGATGAGTGCTGCAGGTGGTCATCTTGTGGGCACACCAGTCACTTCGACTGGGATGGAGAACAGAACCATGCACAGCGGTGAGCTCAGGGAGCTTCCAGGTCACTCGGGGGACAGGAGCAGGCCATGCTGTGTTGTCCCGGGTGGTGATGTGCAGCCATATGCATCTGGAGCTACGGAGAATGGCGGGGAGGAAGTGACCCCGTCTGGGAAGGAAAGGAAGACTTCCTGGAGGAGGTGATAATGAGGTGAGTTTTGAAGGATGACAAAGGAGAGAACTAGGCAAAAGAGGAAGTTTGATCAAGACAAAGGGACAATAGGAGCAAAGTCAGGAGGAGCAGAGAGCAGCCAACTATGTGCAGGGAACTACTAAAGTTTCCACCTTCCTGATGGGAAATGGGAAAGCCAGGTGGTGGCAGGTGCTGGAGCTCATACTGGGGGTGGGGACTCAGTTCAGCATTTGAAGTGACTCCAGGGAGTGACCTGATGGATCAGGTTTGGAGTGGACCACACTGGAGACCATGGCGATGAAAGGATGTCCAAGAAAACACTGGTCACATTCTTCCTTGGCCTCCTGCTGTCTGTGGGACCTCGCCCTTAAGGACAGGACCACAGACACTATCAGGCTGAATTGTAGTAAGTGGATTTAGGGGGTAACTGAGACTCAGAGAAGGGCAGGAATTTCCTTGAGCACACATAGCGGGGGAAATCAGTGACACTGTAAGATTCACTTCCTCTAGTTATGGAGGTACTTTGGTTAATATGTTTCATGACTTACACTGACATTTCCAGGATGCTCTGGAAGCCTTTCTCGTTGTCCAGCTCTTCAAAATTGGAAATGGCACCCATACTGATGTCTCTGTCCTGCTTTTAACACTTAGGTTCAGTTTCATTTTCAGCTGCTTACATTAAATCTAATTTTCTGTCTGAAGCTAAAACAAGGTTTGACATATATAATGAACCATCATTTGATAAAAATAGAGAACACATTACCTATGAGAACTTTGTTTCTGTAATTCAAAGGAAAGATCTCCTGTGCTTTTCGAATTCCTTCCAAACATCTCCTTCTTCCTTGTGCTTCAACATCCTCATCTGGACTTGAGGGAGGGAGCTCACCTGAGCCTAAGTCCTGAAAATCTGGGCTGCCCATGTCCTGGCTCCTGGTAAGGATCAAAGGACTAAGCATGCGAAGGTGCTGGCCACCCAGTCACCAGCCAGAGCTGTGGTGACACCACAAAGGGCTTTATCATGATGCTGCAGGTATTTTTAAATTTATTATTTTAATAGATGCATAGTTGCTTTAGAATGTTGTGTTAGTTTCAGGTATATAGCAGGGTTTCAGTTATCCATTTATATCTATATCTTTTTTAGATTGTCTTCCCTTGTAGATTATAACAAACTATTGTGGCGAGAATACACAGAAGAACTGTACAAAAAAGATCTTCACGACCCAGATAATCACGATGATGTGATTACTGACCTAGAGCCAGACATCCTGGAATGTGAAGTCAAGTCGGCCTTAGAAAGCATCACTACGAACAAAGCTAGTGGAGGTGATGGAATTCCAGTGGAGCTATTTCAAATCCTGAAAGATGATGCTGTGAAAGTGCTACACTCAATATGCCAGCATATTTGGAAAACTCAGCAGTGGCCACAGGACTGGAAAAGGTCAGTTTTCATTCCAATCCCAAAGAAAGGCAATGCCAAAGAATACTCAAACTACTGCACAATTGCACTCATCTCACACGCTAATAAAGTAATGCTCAAAATTCTCCAAGCCAGGCTTCAGCAATACATGAACCATGAACTTCCTGATGTTCAAGCTGGATTTAGAAAAGGCAGAGGAACCAGAGATCAAGTTGCCAACATCCGCTGGATCATGGAAAAAGCAAGAGAGTTCCAGAAAAACATCTATTTCTGCTTGATTGACTATGCCAAAGCCTTTGACTGTGTGGATCACAATAAACTGTGGAAAATTCTTCAAGGGATGGGAATACCAGACCACCTGACTGCCTCTTGAGAATCTGTATGCAGGTCAGGAAGCAACAGTTAGAACTGGACATGGAACAACAGACTGGTTCCAAATAGGAAAAGGAGTACGTCAAGGCTGTATATTGTCACCCTGCTTATTTAACTTATATGCAGAGTACATCATGAGAAACGCTGGGCTGGAAGAAACACAAACTGGAATCAAGATTGCCGGGAGAAATATCAATAACTTCAGATATGCAGATGACACCACCCTTATGGCAGAAAGTGAAGAGGAACTCAAAAGCCTCTTGATGACAGTGAAAGTGGAGAGTGAAAAAGTTGGCTTAAAGCTCAACATTCAGAAAACGAAGATCATGGCATCTGGTCCCATCACTTCATGGCAAATAGATGGGGAAACAGTGGAAACAGTGTCAGACTTTATTTTTCTGGGCTCCAAAATCACTGCAGATGGTGATTGCAGCCGTGAAATTAAAAGACGCTTACTCCTTGGAAGGAAAGTTATGACCAACCTAGATAGCATATTCAAAAGCAGAGACATTACTTTGCCAACAAAGTTTCGTCTAGTCAAGGCTATGGTTTTTCCTGTGGTCATGTATGGATGTGAGAGTTGGACTGTGAAGAAGGCTGAGTGCCAAAGAATTGATGCTTTTGAACTGTGGTGTTGGAGAAGACTCTTGAGAGTCCCTTGGACTGCAAGGAGGTCCAACCAGTCCATTCTGAAGGAGATCAGCCCTGGGATTTCTTTGGAAGGAATGATGCTAAAGCTGAAACTCCAGTACTTTGGCCACCTCAAGTGAAGAGTTGACTCATTGGAAAAGACTCTGATGCTGGGAGGGATTGGGGGCAGGAGGAAAAGGGGATGACAGAGGATGAGATGGCTGGATGGCATCACTGACTCGATGGATGTGAGTCTGAGTGAACTCTGGGAGATGGTGATGGACAGGGAGGCCTGGCGTGCTGCGATTCATGCGGTCACACAGAGTCGGACACGACTGAGCGACTGAACTGAACAGAACTGGATCATTGAAAAAGCAAGAGAATTCCAGAAAAACATGTACTTCTGCTTCATTGACTACATGAAAGCCTTCGTGTGAATCACAACAAGCTGTGGAAAAATATTTAAGAGATGGGAATACCAGACCACATTACCTGCCTCCTGAGAAACCTGTATGCATGTCACAAAGCAACAGTTAGAACCAGACATGGAACAACGGACTGGTTCAAAAATGGAAAAGGAGTACGTCAAGGCTGTATATTTTCACCCTGCTTATTTAACTTATATGCAGAGTATACATCATGTGAGATGCTGGGCTGGATAAATCACAAGTGGAAATCAAGATTGCCAGGAGAAATATAAAAAATCTCAGATATGTAGATGACATCACCCTAATGGCAGAAAGTGAAGAGGAACTGAACAGTCTCTTGATGAAGGTGAAAGAGGAGAGTGAAAAAATTGGCTTAAAACTCAACATTGAAAAAACTAAGATCATGGCATCTGGTCCCATCACTTTATGGCAAATAGGTGGGGAAAAAATATAAACAGTGACAGACTTTACTTTCTTGGGCTCCAAAATCACTGCGGATGGTGACTGTAACCATGAAATTAAAAGATGCTTGCTCCTTGGAGGAAAAGCTATGACCAACCTAGACAGCATATTCAAAAGCAGAGACATCACTTTGCCGACAAGCATCTGTATAGTCAAAGCTATGGTTTTTCCAGTAGTCATGTATGGATGTGAGAGCTGAACCGTAAAGAAGGCTGAGCACTAAAGAATCAATGCTTTTGAATTGTGGTGGAGAAGACTCTTGAGAGTCCCTCGGACAGCAAGGGGATCAAACCAGTCAATCCTAAAGGAAATCAGTCCCGAATACTCATTGGAAGGACTGATGCTGAAGCTGAAGCTCCAATACTTTGGCCACCTAATGTGAAGAGCCGACTCATTGGAAAAAAACCTCATGAAGGCAGGAGGAGAAGGGGATGACAGAGGATGAGATGGTTGGATGGCATCATTGACTCAACGGACTTGAGTTTGAGTAAACTCCGGGATGTAAGTGAAGGACAGGGAAGCCTGATTGCTGTAGTCCGTAGGGTGGCAAAGAGTTAGACACAACTGAGCAGCTGAACAACAACAACTACATGATAACATATGATATTTGTCATTTTTAAACTTACTTCACTTAGTTTGATAATGTTTAGGTCCATCCATGTTGCTGCAAATGGCATTATTTCAAGTTTTTATGGCGGAAATATTCCATTGTATATATGTACCATAGCTTCTTTATCCATTCATGAATTGATGGACATTTAGGTTCATCAGTAGCTTCCATGTCTTGGCTATTGGGTTTTCTCCAGATATATGCCCAGGCATGGGATTGCTAGATCATTTGATAGCTCTGTTTTTAGTTTAAGGAATCTCGATACTGTTCTCCATAGCAGCTATACCAATGTACATTCCCACCAGCTGTATAGGAGGGTTCACTTTTCTCACACCCTCTCTGATGCTGCAATATTTTTAATGGAGTTTCTTCTCCAGGATTCTAGACTGACTTATTTACACTTCCGTTTATACATGATCTTTTGGAAACCTACTCCATAGAGATCCTAACATAACCTGCTAAGCCCTGGAGCAGAGGTCTAGCTAGACTATTCAGAAAGTGTTACGATAAATGTTGGGTATTTGCATTCCTGACTGGGATGAGCCTTCTGCATCCTTTTTGTCTTCCTTATGTCTCACATCTGTGACTTGTACTCTTGTTGAATCAGCCTCCATGGGCACCTTTACTTCAGGGTCAGAGAGTCACTGGTTCCAACCTGACCCCAGTCAGCACTGGCCTGAATGTGTTCCACTTGATTGGGTTCATATTCCTCTAAAAATGTTGCACAAAATACTCATTCTCAGGAATGCTAGTGGGCTTTTCAGTGAAGAAGGGCTGTGATCAAACAAGTCAATGAAATTACACGTGGACCTCCACCTTATGAGGGTTTGAAGTGCTCATAGTCACTTTATTTTTAATTCAGCATTTCCTGGATTTATTTGAACAGAAAGCACTCTTTCTTTGAATGTAAAAAAACTTAAACAAAATGCATTAACACCCTGTAGAGCAAAACCATAGCCTTGCAAATACCATATATGTATGTGAAATGCATTCTCTTCAAACTCAGCTCAAAAGGTCCCTGGAGCTGAATGCTTCTGCCCAAATCTGCTAATCTGATCTCTTTTCACTGTATTAAATTTAATTTAATGAATGTGATTTAATTGTATTACACTGCTTTAAAAAGATACATCTGCTGCTCTAATGAACTTCTCATGCCACATGTTTTGGGGGCTTGTTTGCAGCTTAACAACCAGCTTTCCTCTTTCAGTTCACAACTGCCATAAACTGAGCCAGAGATTCCTGATGTGGAGACTGTGTTGAGGTCCCCTGTCCCCTCCTGGAAACAGAGCCCTACAGCTGGTTCGGCCACTACCAGAGGCTCCATCACCTACCTTGATCCTGGGGTTGTTAGGCACTTGGTCACCACGTACTTGCCATGATTTAAAATTTTTTAATTTATTTTTTGAAGTATAGTTGATTTATAATGTTGTGTTCATTTCTGCTCTACAGCAAAGTGACTAAGTTATACATATATATTCTTTTTCACATTCCTTTTGGTGTATCACAGGACATTGAATAGAGTTCCCTGTGCTCTATAGTGAGACTGTTAGTTACTGAGTCATCTCCGACTCTCTGTGACCCCGTGGACTATAGCCCACTAGTCCCTCTGTCCGTGGAACTCTCCAGGCAAGAATACTGGAGTGGGTAGCCATTCCCCTCTCCAGGGGATCTTCCCAACCGAGGGACCAAACCCAGGGCTCCTGCACTGCAGGCAGATTCTTTACCATATGAGCAACTTGCTTTTCATCCATGCTATGATTTATTTCTTATTAAAGTTATCTGAGAAGTGAGTTTGAGCAAATAGAAGGTGTGTGTAAACGCATCTGATAACATAACAAAAAAAGAGTCATCTTAAAGAGCCAATGCCTTCTGTCCCCAGTCTGTTTCTGATAATAAATAATAAAAACAACTCTACGTTTTGAGAATGTTTCATCTTTTCAGAACATGACCACATTGGTTAGATAGCGAATCCTCTGGGCACCCCTGCAGGGTGTGGGCACTTGGGTGCAGTGACCCTACCCCACAACACTGAAGTTCCAGGAGCACTGGGTCTCCAAGCTTCAGAGATACTCAGGTAGGGGGAGGCTCCAGGCTGGCCTGGACCAACAGGAGGGGGAGGGCCTGAAAGTGTTCCTGAAAGCTCCCCCTCCTGGCTGTTTCCCCCACATTAAGTGAGGGATAGACTCCTTTCTGAATTTGGCAATAAGAAGTTCATGATCTGAGCCACAGTCAGCTCCCGGTCTTGTTTTTGCTGACTGTATAGAACTTTTCCATCTTTGGCTGCAAAGAATATAATCAATCTGATTTCGATATTGACCATCTGGTGATGTCCATGTATAGAGTCGTCTTTTGTGTTGTTGCAAGAGGGCATTAGCTATGATCAGTGCGTTCTCTTGGGAAAACTCTGTTGGCCTTTGCCCTGTTTCATTTTGTACTCTAAGGCCAAATTTGCCTGTTACTCCAGGTCTCTCTTGACTTCCTACTTTTGCAGTCCAGTACCCTATGATGAAAAGGACATCTTTTTTTGGGTGTTAGCTCTAGAAGGTCTTATAGGTCTTCAAAGAACTGTTCAACTTCAGCTTCTTCAGTATCACTGGTTGGGGCATAGACTTGAATTACTGTGATATTGAATGATTTGCCTTGGAAATGAACAGAAATCATTCTGTTATTTTTGAGATTGCACCCAAGTACTACATTTTGGACTCTTTTCTTGACTATGAGGGCTACTCTATTTCTTGTAAAGGATTATTGCCCACAGTAGTAGATATAATGGTCAACTGAATTAAATTGGCCCATTCCATCCATTTTAGTTCACTGATTTCCTAAAATGTCGATGTTCACTCTTGCCATCTCCTGTTTGACCACTTATTATTTACCTTGATTCATGGACCTAACATTCCAGGTTCTTATGCAGTATTGCTCTTTACAGCATCGGAATTTACTTCCATCACCAGTCACATCCACAACTGGGCATTGTTTTTGCTTTGGTTCTGTCTCTTCATTCTTTCTGAAGTTATTTCTCCACTGATCTCCGGTAGCATACTGGGTACCTATCAATCTAGGGAGTTCATCTTTCAGTGTCCTATCTTTTCGCCTTTTCATACTGTTCATGGGGTTCTCAAGGCAAGAACACTGAAGTGATTTGCGTTCCCTTCTCCAGTGGACCGCGTTTTGTCAGAACTCTCCACCATGACCCGTCTGTGGCCCTACATGGCATGGCTCATGGTTTCATTGAGTTAAACAAGGCTGTGGTCCATGTGATCAGTTTGATTACTTTTCTGGGATTGTGGTTTTCATTCTGTCTGCCCTCTGACAGATAAGGATAAGAGACTTATGGAAGCTTCCTGATGGGAGAGACTGACATTGTACAGGAGGCATTGATCAAAACAATCCTCAAGAAAAAGAAATGCAAAAAGGCAAAATGGTTGTCTGGGGAGGCCTTACAAATAGCTGAGAAAATAAGAGAAGCTAAAGGCAAAGGAGAAAAGGAAAGATACATCCATTTGAATGCAGAGTTCCAAAGAATAGCAAGGACAGATAAGAAAGCCTTCCTCAGTGACCAATGCAAAGAAATAGAGGGAAACAATAGAATGGGAAAGACTACAGCTCTCTTCAAGAAGATCAGCGATACCATGGGAACATGTCATGCAAAGATGGGCACAATAAAGGACAGAAATGGTATGGACTTAACAGAATCAGAAGATATTAAGAAGAGGTGGCAAGAATACACAGAAGAACTATACAAAAAAGATCTTCATGACCCAGTTAACCATGATGGTGTGATCACTCACCTAGAGCCAGACATCCTGGAATGAGAAGTCAAGTGGGCCTTAGGAAGCATCACCATGAACAAAGCTAGTGGAGGTGATGGAATTCCAGCTGAGCTATTTCAAATCTTAAAAGATGATGCTGTGAAAGTGCTATACTCAATATGTCAGCAAATTTGGAAAACTCAGCAGTGTCCACAGGACTGGAAAAGGTCGGTTTTCATTCCAATCCCAAAGAAGGGCAATGTCAAAGAATGTTCAAACTACCCCACAACTGCACTCACCTCACATGCTAGCAAAGTAATGCTCAAAATTCTCCAAGCCAAGCTTCAACAGTTTGTGAACCATGAACTTCCAGATGTTCAAGCTGGATTTAGAAAAGGCAGAGGAACCAAAGACTAAATTGCCAACATCCATTGAATCATCAAAAAAAGCAAGAGAATTCCAGAAAAACATCTGCGTTATTATGTCATAGCCATTGACTGTATAGATCACAACAAACTGTAGAAAATTCTGAAAGAGATGGGAATACCAGACCACTTTACTTGCCTCCTGAGAAATCTATATGCAGGTCATTAAGGAACAGTTAGAACCAGACATGAAACAACAGACTGCTTCCAAATTGGGAAAGGTCAAGGATGTATATTGTCACCCTGCTTATTGAACTTATATGCAGAGTACATCATGCAGAATGCCAGGCTGGATGAAGGACAAGCTGGAATCAAGATTGCCAGGAGAAATATCAATAACCTCAGATACGCAGATGACACCACCCTTATGGCAGAAAGTGAAGAAGAACTAAAGAGCCTCTTGATGAAAGTGAAAGAAGAGAGTAAAAAAGTTGGCTTAAAGCTCAACATTCAGAAAATGAAGATCATGGCATCCAGTCCCACTTTGCCACTTTGTGGCAAATATATGGGGAAACAATGGAAACAGTGACAGACTTAATTTTCTTGGGCTTCAAAATCACTGCAGGTGGTGACTGCAGCCATGAAATTAAAAGGTGCTGGCTTCTTGGAAGAAAAGCTATGACCAAACTAGACAGCATATTAAAAAGCAGAGACATTACTTTGCTGACAAAGTTCGTCTAGTCAAAGCTATGGTTTTTCCAGTAGTCATGTATGGATATGAGAGTTGGACCATAAAGAAAGCTGAGCATTGAAGAATTGATGCTTTTGAACTGTGGTGTTGGAGAAGACTCTTGAGAGTCCCTTGGACTGCAAGGAGATCAAACCAGTCAATCCTAAAGGAAATCAGTCCTGACTATTCAAAGAACAGATGCTGAAGCTGAAACTCCAGTACTTTAGCCACCTGATGTGAAGAACTGACTCATTTGAAAAGATTCTGATGCTGGGGAAGATTGAAGGCAGGAGAAGGGGACGACAGAGGATGAGATGGTTGGATGGCATCACCGACTTGATGGGCCTGAATTTGAGCAAGCTCTGAGAGTTGGTGATGGACAGGGAAGCGTGGTGTGCATGGGGTCTCAAAGAGTCGGACACAACTGAGCGACTGAACTGAACTGAAGACTCCTTTCTGACCACATCGGATTGGGGGCGCTTCCTCCAGTATAGAGTGTCTGGCTGCTCCGCCTGATACACCCCCCTCCTCCCCCTGCCCGCGCCAACCCCGGTTTTTGAAAATATTTCTGTGTTCAGAAGATGGGCATCACCACCAAGTCCTGAGCGTCACCAACGCCCCAGCTGCCCTTTTTTGGTAAACAGCGCCACCTAGTGGCCAGTGGCGAGTCCTTGTCACCAAGAGACCTGAGGGGCTGGTCTTTGCCCCCTTTTCAGTGGAGGGTAGTGTCTGATAACACTTTATAAAGTGATCCCGTGGGGTGAGCGCTTGCCTGAATCACTCCCTTGAAAAAGGTCCAAACGCAGTTGTTTAGTTTAATGACCTGCATGATTATAGGCTTCGGATGTGGCGTGCGTGCCAAGAAAAAGGGTGAACAATACACAAACTCTTGAGGGAAACGTTCCTTAGGAGAGCGGAGCAGACAACATAAGCCCCAGTGTTCTGGAGGGCCCGTGGTTGCAGTCACATTTCTACGGCATTAATCAATTTGTCCTGTGATGGACAGGAGTCCCGTTCCCACGCTGAGTTTTGTTTGCTGGGGAAAGACTTAGAATGTAAAGAGAAGCCCCAGCCCTGCACAAAAACTCAGCAAACTCTTCCTCTGTGTGAAACGCAAGCAGGCGGGGAGGTGTGCTGGCCTTGGAGGAGCCTCTGTTGCCTTTGCCCAAAGAGCACCCAGACCTGGAGTACAAGAAGCACCCTGCGGGGTGTCACTGGCTGCTGTGAGTGCCATGTTGGCTGTGATCAAGCATGATGGCCTTCTATTCAAAGACTCGTTATTTTTGTCCAGTCTGACCCCAGAGGTCTGAGCAGGCAGACAGGGGTGGGGGTGGGGTTCTGACCACAAACTGTGAGTCGGAGCCCTGGGGTTTTTCGGCTTGGGTGGATGGTAGGTCATGGGAGACCATCTTGGACGATGCATGCTTTGTTCTTGTCCCAAGTTAGAGCCGAGTATGTGTGGCTTGGAGCCCCAAAATGCAGGAGGTTTGCCCTGACATGTGATCTTACCCTCTAGACTCTGCCCCTCAGCCCTCCTTTGATAGTTCAGGACTTAGCAGGCAGAAGAAACCCACGTGCACATTCCGAAGTTGGGACCATATGCTGCTTTGCATTTCGAAGCAGACTTTTAATAGCTGTCTCCTGTTACCTAGCTAAAAGTAGCTGCACGCCGCTCGCCATCCACTTTCACACCTCTTCTCCCTTTCTCCTGGACTACTCCTTCTGTGCGCCCTCAACTACAGACCCTCACTGGGTCTGAGCATCCAAAGGCATCCCTTGGCTTTTCTGGTTCATGAATGCAGGTGTGATGTCAGCCTGACCGCCCGCTCTGCCTACATTCCCTCCTCAATCAGCCCCTCCAGCCCTCCTCTTTCCCCACCTGTGAGCGATGGGTCCCTGGACCAGCTCCAAAGCATTTTCTTTCATCCCTTGATTGGAGTTTTATTTTTAAGAAGAAAGCCAAGCACATTTTTAACAGCCGCAAGCAGATGGAGCGAGCTCTTCTGAGGCAACGTGGAGGTAATAAAACAGAGCGGGCTGATGGGCCCTCGCTAATGAGGGGCCCTGGGGCTCCCCACCCGCTCTCACCACCCTGCAGTCTGCCTTGGCTGGGTGGGAGGCAGTAACCCCGGACAGAATTTTCCTGCCTTTTTCTGTCCTTAAACAAGTGACCAAAGTCTGCACCTTTCCTGTCCCCAAGCCTTGCCACCTCGTCTGGAACATATTTCATGCCTTGGGCTTCATGGTAATTCTTTCTTCTTGGTGACCCTCACTGTAGGTGCCTGCCTCCAGCCCCTGTGGTGCACACGCACACACACGCACATGGAGTAACATAGCTTGTTTCTCCATCATTAAGTCATTTCCTTTGAACCATAATCCTTTCCTTCCTGCCCTCCAGCCCATCTTCTGGAGTAGACTCTCAGTTGTCTCTACTGTGAGCCTGCAGCAGTCTCTGCCCCGAGAGTAGGATCAGAACCGGCTCTCCAGGACGGATGCTTCAGGCATCCTCACTCTGCCCCCAGCCTGGCCGTGGGGACCAATCCCCAGTCATGCTGGCTTTCCTCATCTGCTCTCATGTGTGTCACTGCTTGATGGCCTCCCCTGCCCCTTGGTGTCGCCTTTTATACTAACGCCCCTTCCCTTCCCCCAGGCAGAGGGAGACACTGCTTCCCCTGGGACAGTCCCAGGAAACGTCCCCATGTGGCCTGATCACCTTATGGGATGATGCTCACTCAAGTTCCCTCCCTGCCCCTAAGCCTCTATGCAGGGCTTGCCTCTGCGCTCCGTGAATGTCCGTGGGCTGCAACAGAAAAGAGCATGCTGATCTGAGCAAGCGGGATGAGTGACCACGGTGCCAAGGGCATCACGTCCGGCATGTCCATCTATCACCACAGCAACCTTGGGTGTGGGCTTGTATTGTAACTGTTTTAGGGAGGAGTAAACCAAAGCTCCAAGAGGTTGGATAACCTGCCTGAGTTCCCACGGGCCTCTGTGCCAAGCATCCTGCAGGCAGTGGGAGAGGGCAAGGTGGGGGGGCAACCTTCAAGGCTGGGGCTGAGGAGCTGGGTTGGGTGGGAGAAGCCATGAGAAACTGTGTTTGGCTTAACAGTGGCTCATGGCAGCAGCGAGAGGTATCGGAGGAGGAAGACGCTCAGGCTGGAGCCACTGCCAGTCTGGAGGAGCCTGGGGAGGGGATCCAGAGGGTTTCAGTGGTGGGCGAGGGAGGAAGAGGCATCTGGATGGCAGGGGGTTGAATGGATGGGTCCCATGACCAGAGAGAGGGGAAACAGGAGACAAGCCTGCATGGGGTCAATACCGTGGCGGGGGAGGGGGGATGCTGTGAGCTTTGAGGGATCCCCTGGTCCTCTTGATGGAGTGCTTGGATGGAGGCAACTGGAGCTGTAATTTGCATCTGGCTTCTGGGCCATCAGCACGTCTAGGGTTGTGAGAAGTGGGTCAGGCGTCTAGGTCACAGCAGCATGTGGGGAGGGGCAGGAAGCAAGGAGGCGGATGGAGCAGGGGGCCGAGATGGGGCTGCCTCAGCTGAGCTGCCAGGGCCCTCTGTGGAAGGGTTGCAAAGGGTGCCCCCCTCCCCGCAGAGTCAGCTATCGCCCCCATGTCTGCTCCTCGGCCCTTTCTGGGGGCAGGGGTTGTGCATCTTCTCTCTGCATCCCCCCACCCTCACCATACTGGTGCCCAGGGCAACCCAGGTGCCCTTACTGCCCCTCTCTGGATGACTGAGCACCCTGGACCCCACCTTCAGAGACACATGCTTCCCCAAGAGCCCCTCTCTAATACCGAATGGCTGGGAGGGTGGGGCATCTTTCCTTTTCTCTGAACCAGGGGGAGGCAAACCTCTTCTGCAAAGGGCCAGGTTGTAATTGATTTTGTTTGCTGTCCAGTCTCTGTCCCAACACCTAGGAGAGCAAAAGCCACCCTAGACAATGTGGACAGGAACAAGGGGACTCTGTTTCAATAAAGCTTTATTTAGAAAATCAGGCGGTGGGCTGACGGGTGGGGTCCCATGAGTGGTAGTTTGTGGTGGTTGTGCTGGGTAGTAACCAAACTCTCCAGGACCAACAAGGTCGGGGGAGGGTTCTGGCGGGGGAGGAGGGGAAGGGGCAGTTCTTAGAGCAGGGCGCCCCTCCCCCCACCGTGGGGTTCCCAGTCCAGGGCTCTGTGCGCCCGACAACAAACATTGGCTTCCGCATGGACTTGCCCTATTTCCTCCCTCCCAGGTCCTGCTGGGAACCGAGCATGAACCTGTGTCCTCGCTTCTCCTCCATGAAGAAAGCCATCCTCAGTTATGGCAGGCAGTGAGAACAGACTTAAGTCCATAATTCAGTAAATTTGCAGTGAGCGCCCTGTGAGTGGAGCCTGTGCTGGGCGCTGGTGCTGCCCCTCCGCATTTGCTGAGGGACTTTCTTGGGCTTTAGGCTTGGACCCCAAACTTGATAATGCCGTCAGTGGCTCTCACATTGCCTTCCTTCAGTTTCTAATCAAAGGCATGCAGCTCCTGCTCCTTCTCCTCCAGAGCCCTCCCCTCACCATCCCCCACCACCCCAGAGCCTTAAGCTTGTTATTGGCCAGATCTGCCTGGCAGGTGGGACTTCCTGGGTGGCTTAGTGGTAAAGAACCTGCCTGCCAATGCAGGACACATAAGAGACCTGGGTTCGATCCCTGGGTTGGGAAGATCCCCTGGAGGAGGGCATGGCAAGCCATTCCAGGATCCTTGCATGGAGAATCTCATGGACAGAGGAGCCTGGAGGGCTTCAGTCGGGTCGAAAATAGTTGGACACAACTGAAGCAACTTAGTGACACGACTGAAGTGACTTAGCAGCAGCAGCAGAAGCCACTTAGCACACATGAGCTCCTGGCAGGTGATTCTTGTGCTGGGAGTGAAGGGCCCCTCCTGGGCCATCACCAAAATCCCTTCCCTGTTGACCCTCACGAGGGAGACAAAACATCCTTCCCCTCATCAGTGTGATTACAGCTCACTCCAGGTGGCCCCTGGGAAATGCAAGACAAATAGTGTTGGCCACTTGGGAAGCATCACCCACTGACCCCCTGCACGATAGGCATGAAGTTGGATGAGGAGAAACTGGAGCTCGTGGTGTGAAATAGTCGGCACAAGGCAAGAGCCAGGGGTGGGATCTGAGACCAGATCCAGGAAGTCCAAGTGCACTGCTCTCTGCCGTTGGCCCCACCCACGCAGGATGACCAGCCTCTCGGGAGCAGAAATGGGCCAGGTGACCCTTCAGGTGGGATGGTGTATGTGTGTGTACGGCAGGGAGTGGGGATAAAAAAATTCAGGGCAAGAGGCCGCGGTAGGCAGGCCTGGAGGGTCAGCTGCAGGTGCCCAGGGAGCATCTCAGGGTCACTTGGGGCTCCCAGGAGCTGGGAGGAGGGTCATCAACAGTGGGGAGCCACGTAGGGGAGGAAAGGGGGTGTCCAGCTCCTTGGCCTCTCTCCTCTGCCATCTAACCTGGGCCTGAAAAGCGTGGGCTCTGTGCCAAGCCCTGATCTTGGCACATACTCTTCACGCTGCCCTGGAGGAGTTTATTACGATTGTGTTAAAAGGAGGCTGAGAAATCACAGCAAAGATGGGAAACTTTGTTTTCATGCAGAATGGGAGGGGCATATGGAAACAGAAATGCGAAACAAAGGCTGATTGATTTTGTGTTAACCGTGGACGTGGGGAAATGGGATGCAGGCGGTGTGTGGGTCACGTGGGGTGTGGGTGAGCAGGAGGACTCTCAGGAGCCAGTTCAACACCAGTGGGGGCCATGGGGCACCTCTAAGGCCCACACCTCTGGGAGAGGGTTCCCCGTGGGAACTGGGCTCCTTGCTCCTTTTGTTTTGATGTGGACCACTTTTTAAAACATCTTTATTGAATTTGTTACAATATTGCTTCTGTTTTTATGTTTTGGCTTTTTGGCTGTATGTGGGATCTTACCTCCCTGTCCAGGGATAGAACCTGCACTTTGTGCACTGAAAGGCGAAGTCTTAACCACCCTGTCCTGGGCTTGGCAGCACATCAGCCAGGCAGGTGCTTGTGTGCAGGTGCTTGTGTTCAGGTGCTTGACAGGTGCTTGACCTAGTGCATATATGCACACTCAGTCACGTCCGACTCTTTGAGACCCAGTGGATTGCAGCCTACCAAGCTCCTCTGTCCATGGAATTTTCCAGGCAAGAATAATGCAGTGGGTTGCTGTGACCTCCTCCAGGGGATCTTCCCAACCTAGGGATTGAACTCGAGTCTCTCATGTCTCTTGCATTGGCAGGTGGGTTCTTTACCAGCAGAACCACCAGGGAAGCCTCTTAACCACTGGACAGCCAGGCAAGTCACTCCTTGCTCCTCTTGAGCTCCTTGAGGCTGGAAATTGTCCCTCTGAGGTCTGTATGCTGGTGACCAGGGTGTCGGGAGTAGAGGGTTCTGGGTGGAGTGGACTGGAGGGCAGAGCAGGGGGACGGGACACTTGAGAACAAATGGTCTTGGCTTGGTCCTCCCATGTGCTCTCATTAGGATGGTGACCAGCAGCCCAGGCATTTTAGACACTTTACATACATGATCATCTCATGGGGTGCTAGTTACTATTTCTGATTTATAGACTAAGAAGCTGATCCGTAGAAAAGTTAAGCAATTCACCAGAGTCAAAGAGGCAGTGAGTGGAGTCAGGCTGGGGGCTGGTGGCTACACAGACCAGCTGGACCCACCTCCTCCAACTGTGACCTCCCAGGGGACACGGCTCACCTGGCTTGGTGTCCAGCTCCTATTGGGTGCCGCTTGAATGTTTGCCAACTTTGGGAGAGCCAGCAGGACCATAAGTGTTCTCTACTGTCATTATTGATCTTTATAGAAGAAGAGGCATCGTGCTTCCGATCCCAGTCACTGCCTCCAAACAGGTCTGTGGAGTTCAAAGCCATCAAGGGTGCTTAGCAGGTTCCTGGACATGCCATTTACAGTCTCATAAGATGCCTTGGGGCTGCTGAAACTCTCAGGCTGCCTGACTCTGCAGCTCTGACCCAACCTCCTTGATTTTCCATTTGCAAGCCTTTGCTTGGGCTGTAGGAGCTTGGTGGGTGTTTCTGGTTGAACTTTGCAGACCAATATCAGGCACATCTGAAGTGTGGCAGGGAGGGAGGGACTTGGGCCATCTCTAGGAGCCCACCTCTTCTGTCCCAGGGCAGTGGTGCCCACATACAGAGGGGGTCTGTGACCACCACCCCTTGGTCCTTGCTGAGCAGGCGTTGTTAATGCCAGGTGATGAAAGGAGAAGGGTTAGGCTTTGGGGCAAGTTGGGAATGAATGGGCTTCTGTTCTCTACCCTGACCACAGGTGTTGGACGCAAATAGACAGCTCACTTTCCTCCTGTAAACACATCTCGTGCAGGTAGATGCTTGTCTGCTCACCTCTTGCGTGGGAGAGATGCCCTTCTCATGCCCTGGCCTCTCTGTTGCCTAAAGGACACTGCAGCCTTGAAGCAGCTCCTTGTGTTCCTTCCAGAGGGGATGAAATAAGCCATCAGCAGGGCTTTACCAGCTCCTGGCAAGGCCCCTGGGAAGGCAGGTCCCAGTTGTGCAATACCCAGGCACAGCTGGTGTTTCTTCCAGACGCCTCTGGGCCTCAGTTGTATTCTTCCTCTCTCCCCACCCTTCTCCACACAGTTATGGATTTTGCAAGATGCGTACAACACATGTCCAGGGATCCGTCTCTCCCAGGCCATTTAAATCCATCAGCCCCGTGTTTCTTTTGCTCTTCGATGTTGATGGGTTTCAACAACTCTGTATGACAAAGCTGCAAGATGAAAGTAACAGGTTATTAACAGTACTCATGTGGCCGCCCCTGGGGGCAAACAAGCACCTCTGTTTTCCCAGAGTGGGAACAGATGGAGCCACATAACCTCAGGACAGGCCTGGGAAGCTTTTTTTTTTTTTTTTTTTTGTTAATAGAAGACAATATCTTTGTTTGTAATGAAGGGAAGGTGTGGGGGAAGCTTAGTGTTCTCAGGACAATTCCTACAACAAGAACTAAAGGGAAAATCTTGAGATTTCCCTGAGATCTATTGATCTTCAGAAGCCTTCTTACACATGGACCTTTCCTAGCTATCGTGGGTGTGTGTGATGGACCAGTGACTCCTCTGAAAGTGCCTGCTGAGGTGAAGGTGGAGTGATGCCCAGTGATGGCTGCAACCCTAGGCTTCCAGGGACCCTCTGAAACGCCAGCATGAGGGCTTTGCTCCTTTGAATTGTGGAAGATGTTTTACGGCAAATACCGTACACTTGGTGCCAATCAACAACTAACTAGTTGAGCTCCAGCTTGTGGCAGAGACGTGTGGAAAAGGCGTTGTGTCCATGGATTAGAAATACAGGACGGGCCTGGGAGAGTGATGTAATTGGCACCTTCAGAATTTTTGGAAAAGGTTTTGCTAAGGGGACCCAAGCTCGAGGGGCTATTCATTTCCCATCTCCTGTGGCAACCATTCACAATCCAGATTCCAGAATCTTCTCTCCTCTGAACCCTCGCCTGGTGGCAGAATTGGCTGTGTTTCCATCACAACCTGTGTCCTTTCTTCCTGGGAACCCCCTGGATGACTTCTTCTGGCTTCCTGTTGGATGTGGCTCTGCACCTGGTCCTGAGCTGGGAGGTGTGGGTGGGATGACACTCCTCTCCAGGCCCCCATAGGCCCATTCCCTTCTAGGGGATGGGGAAGATGCCAAGGGCCTGAGGTCTTGAATGGCAATGAGTAGGGCCTTGGGCTTCGAATGAGTGAGAAATCAACTTCCATTGGGTTCAGCCCCTGAGGTTTGGGGAACTGCTTGTTTCAGCAGCTAGCATCACTTAGCCTAACTAAAATAGACTGACTGGACCTTCCATGCCCCAGCAAACTTACATTTCCCATGGCCCTTGGGTCTTGCTTTCCAGGATCAGCCGACTATGTGAGTTTCAGCCCCCCCTCACTGTAGTGGTATTACATTTCCAGCACTGACTGTGTAGATCACAATAAACTGTGGAATATTCTGAAAGAGATGGGAATACCAGACCACCTGACCTGCCTCTTGAGAAACCTATATGCAGGTCAGGAAGCAACATTTAGAACTGGAGATGGAACAACAGACTGGTTCCAAATAGGAAAAAGAGTACATCAAGGCTGTATATTGTCACCCTGCTTATTTAACTCATATGCAGAGTACATAATGAGAAATGCTGGGCTGGAAGAAGCACAAGCTGGAATCAAGTTTACTGGGAGAAATATTAATAACCTCAGATATGCAAATGACACCACCCTTATGGCAGAAAGTGAAGAAGAACTAAAAAGCCTCTTGATGAAAGTGAAAGAGGAGAGTGAAAAAGTTGGTTTAAAGCTCAATATTCAGAAAACTAAGATCATGGCATCTGGTCCCATCACTTCATGGCAAATAGATGGGGAAACAGTGGAAACAGTGGCTGACTTTATTTTTGGGGGCTCCTAAATCACTGCAGATGGTGATTGCAGCCATGAAATTAAAAGACGCTTACTCCTTGGAAGGAAAGTAATGACCAACCTAGAAGGCAATGGCACCCCACTCCAGTACTCTTGCCTGGAAAATCCCATAGATGGAGAAGCCTGATGGGCTGCAGTCCATGGGGTCACTAAGAGTTGGACACAACTGAGTGACTTCACTTTCACTTCTCATTTTCACGCATTGGAGAAGGAAATGGCAACCCACTCCAGTGTTCTTGCCTGGAGAATCCGAGGGACGGGGGAGCCTGGTGGGCTACCGTCTATGGGGTCGCACAGAGTCGGACACGACTGAAGCGACTTAGCAGCAGCAGGAGACAGCATATTAAAAAACCGAGACATTACTTTGTCAACAAGGCCTCTCTAGTTAAGGCTATGGTTTTTCCAGTAGTTGTGTATGGGTCTGAGAGTTGGACTATAAAGAAAGCTGAGCACCGAAGAATTGATGCTTTTGAAGTGTGGTGTTGGAGAAGACTCTTGAGAGTCCCTTGGACTACAAGGAGATCCAACCAGTCCATCCTAAAGGAGATCAGTCCTGGGTGTTCATTGGAAGGACTGATGTTGAAGCTGAAACTCCAATGCTTTGGCCACCTGATGCAAAGAGCTGACTCATTTGAAAAAACCCTGATGCTGGGAAAGGTTGAAGGCAGGAGGAGAAGGGGACAACAGAGGATGAGATGGCTGGATGGCATCACCGACTCAATGGACATGAGTTTGGGTAAATTCTGGGAGTTAGTGATGGACAGGGAGGCCTGGCGTGCTGTGGTTCATAGGGTTGCAAAGAGTTGGATACGACTGAGCAACTGAACTGAACTGAACCCCCATCTTAAAGGATAGCATATCTTTTCCTTTCGAATTTATCCTCACCTGCCTGTCCCCTCCCTCCCAACCCCATCTACCTCCAGTTCCTTGTCAGCTCTACCCTTCAAAGACTTTCTCTCCCCTACAGTTTGCATCTTTTTCTGTCACTGGCTTCTTGCCTGTGAATTTATTCAGGTAGTTCCTATCTTAAAATAATGTCTCCATCCATCTTGTTACTCATGCAGCTCCTTACTCTCGGCATCAGAATTAGCTCTTCCTCACTCTCTCCTCCTCTTTTCACTCCTCAGCAGCATGGGACCTGGTCAGCAGCCAGCTCAGAGGCCCCTTGGCTGCGACATTTGCTGATGTCCTCACAGTTCCCATGCCTCAGCTCTTCTGGGCCCTTGGTCCTCTGGCCAGACCTTCCCTCTTGAGCTTCGCTGGCCTTTATCACTCTGCTTCCTGGAACTCTGATCACTCCATCTCCACCACTGGCCAGTCCCCATGCAGGGATGGCAGGAAAGGTACAGCGTCTGGCCTCTTTCTTCCTTCCTTCATGGTCTCTGTATTCCTGACTCTTTTAGCTGCAGCTGCCAGCTTCACACAAAATGAAACAACCTAAATGTCCATGAATGGACAGATGAATGGATTAAGAAGATGTGGTGTATATATATATATATATATATATATATACACACACACACACACACACACACACACACAATGGAATACTACTCAGCCATAAAAAGGAAGAAAATAATGCCCTTTGCAGCAACATGCATGGGACCTAGAGATTATTGTATTAAGTCAGAGAAGGACAAATATATGATATTACTTATATGTGGGATCTAAAAAATGATACACATGAACTTATTTACAAAGCAGAAATATATCCATAGACACAGAAAGCAAACTTAGGGTCATCAAAGGGGAAAGGGGGTAGGGACGGATAAATTAGGAGGCTGGGATTAACGTATACATACTTCTATATACAAAATGGATAAACAAGAAGGACCTACTGTATAAATCAACTACAATTCAATAATAATAATAATAATAATAAATGATGACGTCTTGGTCCTGAGCTTACTTCAGGGCACCCTCTGCCCCACCTGTGGGCCTCTCCCAGGACCACTGAACACACATATGGTGGAACTCGGCCTGCGGCTGCTGCCTGACCTGCACTGCTGCTCTGACCCCTGCCACAGCAACATTCACCTTGTCCTCTGCCCCCTAGCTATGCTCTTGTACTCTTGCCCCCACAAGTCTGCTATTTTTGGGGGGGTGCCGGGGGTGACAGGTCAAAGTCAGCAGCTGCCCACTCACCCTCCATCATGTTGATAGAGCCTCATCTGTGGGTCCAGCCCTGGTGTCTTTGCTTAATGGAGATTTTCATAGCAGCCAATCTACTGCCGTCCTTTCGCTCACCTCCCACCTACCCCATCTCTTTCCTGCCATCCAGCCCCTGGATCTGGCCATGTGTGAGGTGCTCCTGGACACGGTGCCCAGAGCTGGGAGAGTGTGGTCATGGGCTGGGGCAGACCTGGATCACTATGCTTTCCCTGCCACTCAGAAACTGTTGACTTTGGCAATGATTTAATCTTTCTGAGATTTTGTGTATAAAGTGGTGATAATACCTGCTTTGACAGAGTTGTTGTGAAGATTGACTGAGGCAGGTTCAGGAAGCCCTAGGGCACATAGCAGGTGGTTATCGACCCCTTGCTTCTCCTAGGGAAGAACTGGGCTCTGTCCATCCTCAGGTCAGCTGTGGTTTCTACTCCAGAGCCTGCGGATCTGATGAACGACTTCAAAGCACGAAACCATATTTTCATCTCTCATATTTAAGCTTTTCTATTTCTAGAACATTTACAGTGAACCCTTCCTCTAGACCTGGTCTTACTCACTGGGAGGAAATGAGGCCCCTGAACAATCACTTCATGGCTGCAGAGGTGGAGGCTAGGGGAGCCTTGCTGAGGGGCCCTGGGGTCTCCAGGAACCTGCTGGTGTTGGGAACGCTGCCCGGGGCCACATCGGGGCCATGATACCTCAGGAAGAAGGGTGGCTGCCAGGGTGGTGTCCAGGCTCAGGACTCGGGAAGGGAAATCCTCTCAACTTTTAGGTCTCTGTAAGGAAACTGAATCACACAGCTGCCTGAGGCCTGAAAGGTGTCCTTAAGAGATACCAGCAGGCCAGTGCCAACCGGTGGTTAGAAGTCAGTCATTATCGTGTTGTTCCTGACTCTTTGCGACCCCATGAACTGTAGCCTGCGAGGCTCCTCTGTCCATGGGATTCCCCAGGCAAGAATATTGGAGTGGGTTGCCATGCTTTCTCACTCTTCAGACTCACCCCCAACTCAGAGCCTGTTACAGACGACAGGGCACCTTGGCAGCCAAGGGACAGTGCTGCAGCAGGGGGATCGCTGAAATGAGAGACTTTATAAACCACTTGTTTTTAAGGGGAAAAGGCTGCAAACAGGCAGCAGCACAGATGAATTCACTTGATATGACTCAGGGCCCAAGGTTGTCTACACCTGGCTTAATATTAATAACTGCTTAAAAAAAACCTTCTATATTTCGTGTCACATGCAGCTATGTTCCGGCCATCCCCTTGTCAATCATCATGCCTGTGAAGGCAAAGAGCTGTGGGGCAGGCTGTGCTTGTGGGGAGAGCCCGCCCCCCTGTTGTCATCCTCACCTGAAGCCTCTGGAACGTTCCACAGCAGCACAGAGGGAAATGATACCTGAGTACTTTTTTCACATGAGCTCTTTAGAAAAACGCTTTACAAACAGTGTATTAGAGTAGTGGGTGTGGTTAATGTTACATCAGCGGCAAGTCTGAGCACAGACCTCTGTCATGGTTTTGGGTCTTGCTTTTGATTTTTCTCTGAGGACAAGGTGAAGTAGGGGATTCATGTTAAATTCCCTGGAAATGAGTTCGTCCAGGTAGGTGTAGTCACAGAACCCCGATGGTGAATTTCTTCCTTCGGACGCCCTGGGGACCCACCACAAGGCACAGCTGGGATGTGAGGGGGTGGGGGGCCCTCGAGTAACAGGGGAGACCCATGAGAATCCCCCAAGGCTGAGAGGCACCCTGATGCTCTATCATGGGAGCCTATGAACTTTGGGTCTGTAGCTGGATACTCAGCTGCCCACAGAAGCTTGCTTTGGGGTGAGGGGTGAGAGGCAGATGGGGACAGTGACGGGGGCTAATGCAAGGCCTGCGCTTGCCCAGGGAGCAGGGTCCGTGCAGGGCATGGACTGAGGGCTGTCAAGCCAGGGCTGTGTGCAGGATGGGGCAGCAGGGGGCTCTGCAAGCAACTCCCTGGGCCCCCTCTCAGCTCCCACACCAAGGGCACTGAGCCTGCTAACCTGCTCAAAAATGGAGACACAGATGCTATCCCCCAAGGCAGGCACGAGGACCCAGTGTCCCCGAAGGCATGGCCTCAAGCACAGAGCAAGATTTGTTTTACTGTCACAATGACAGCCCAAGCCTCGCCTACTAGGAGCCTCTAGACAGGGGAGGGGGCGGGGGAAGGTGGCTGTGCAGACCGGTATGGAGAAGCGCTTGAGCACTTGACCTTGAGGCTGAGCTGGACCAACTAATTGGACTTTATCAAATGCAGAAGGATATGCCAGGTAGAGGGACCCAACAAAAGGATGTGGTCTCTGGGGTCTGAACGGGTGGGTTTTCAGATCCACAGGCCTCTCATCGTGGCTGGATGCCAGGTCATGTTGGTCACCAACATCATGAGGGGCAAGGCTGGCCTGCAGGCTACTGGCCACACAAGACAGATGTTGTCTTCAAAGCAGCGGGGTCTGGGGGAGACTTTGAAGCACACAGACTGATGCACTGTGAATCTACTTCCTTGATTGAGTTTTTCATGCTTAGCCAATATGTGCAAAGCCCAGAAAATCAATACCCTTCTTTGAGGATAAGACCTCCTGAGTAGGAGGAGGGTGTTTGTTGTTTCTTTTTATTTTTGTGGTGGTTGTTACAGAAAATTTCGAACAAAGAGAAGGATATGTGGGTCTGTCACCCGCTCCAATGGCCTCCAACTTGGATGTGAATTTTCAAGCATAAACCTTGCCATTAAAGGTGCATCTTAGGAAGCTGACCCACAGCACCTAGGGGCCCCCTGCAAGGAGCTGAGCTGGAGAGAGGAGAGGTGGCTGGCCTTGCAGCCTTGTCAGGTGAGGGATGGGAGAACCCAAACCAAGGCAGAGGGTAAGGCAGAGAGCCGGGAGCTGGGAGAGGTTTTGAAGCAAAACTAATAGAATTTGGTGGCCAACCAAGCGTGAGAATAAGGAGGAAGGTTAATGGTGTGACTCTGTGACCTGTGGGTGAGCATTGGGGCAGGAAAGGGCCAAAGTCCAACCACAGTCCGTGAGACCCCATTTTGCCTCACAGGTTGCTTCTTCCTCCTTATCCTCCACACGCTGTCTCAGCTTGTGTATGTTTGTCTCTCTTGTATTTGTTTTATGTTTCCAACATGAAACTCTTTGAAGGAAGGTGACATTTCCACGTCAAGTATAGACCCTCAAAAATGTGTGTGGCTGATTTGGTGACTGATGGTAAGGTTCATGGATGATTGTGCCGTTATATACCAGGCTTAAAAAAACAAAAAGCCAAGCTGATTTCAGAGGTGGCTAGAACAAGGCAATTTCTTAGAACAGTATGGGGACCATCAGGGCGGTGCCAACCCAGTGGGTCTGGGGCAATTTGGGGCACAACTGGTGTGATCTTAGCTATTAGTGTTTCTTGTCTTTCAATGTGAAACCAAAAGGGCCTCCTCCACCCTTTGCTTCTTGAGAGATATGGTGAGGAAAATCCACGCGGCAAAGCTAAAGGCGTGCACCACACTTGGTTAGAAGCTGTGGTTCTTGGGGAATTCCCTGGCAGCCCAGTGGTTAGGATTCCACTGCAGGGGGGCATGGGTTCTATCCCTGGTTGGGGAACTAAGATCGTGCATGCCTTGTGGCGTGCCCAATAAATAAATAAATATTTTAAAAAAGAATAAGCTGTGATTTTCACCTGGCTTCTCTTGATCTGAGGGGTGGGACCCCCTGAGCAGCCCTTCCTACCACCTTTGCACAAATACATTCTCTGTGTGCGTGTCCGGGACACACACATGGACACACACCTACTGCTTCTTCTCAGGTCAGGCTCTTCCAGGCTGCTTCTTGCTCTGTCACCCGGGTAACCCTGGCAGTTGCCAGACTTGTTGCTGTTTGCAAGCCTACCCACTGGTGATTACCCAGACTGGGCCACCCTGTTACTGCTGGCTTCAGGCCAGCGGGATCGCTCAGCTACAGTCACTCCCCAGATGTTCATGTCTGCCTGAAATCCCAGGGCAGGAAGGGCCCCTAGGAGGTCCTCTGGCCCTCCTCCTGACTCAAGGCAAGACCAGACCACAGTCAAACTGACCCAGACAGCTGGGGAACAGGCCTGCTGGTAAAACCTACGAAGTCCTCCTCTGGGTAACTGGCTCTGACAGTTAGGAATCTCTTCCATCAACAAACAGCTGACGTCCAGGGCGATTTGGATGCTCACCTCTGGAGCATCTGCTGGTGGGTTTGAAATTCTAGGTTTGCCATTCTGCCCCCTAGGGAAGAAAGAGTGGGCAATTCAGGGTGTGGATTCAGTGTTGGGGGTTTTGCCACCTGTCAGGGAGCTGTCTGACACTCTGGGTGCAGCCTCAGCGCTGAAGTGCCCCAACTTTACTGGTGGATGGTGAGTTTGGTCCATAATTCTAATGAAGCTTCAGCAGGAAAGAGATGAGGGCAGACCAAGTGGGTTGAATCCCGTTAGAACATGCATTGGTTCATTCACTCGTTCAGCAAATTCATGTTGGCCCCACACTTCTGCACTCTGCAGGAGGAATTAGAACCAGGGGACCCCCAGGTTCCCAGGGCTGGCTGAGGGCGGTGCCTGCCCGGGGCTGCAGGCCTCTGGGGCTTCTCTGGAGATGGGAGGTATGTTTTGTATATATTTGCAAAGCCTTACGTGTGTGCTCCAGGCTCTCTGGAGGGATTCAATGAAGTATTGGAAAGAGCTGCTCCCTGGGCTGCTGGCCTTTCTTCCACATGTCACTCACACGGTGGGATCCAGGCCCGTGCCATACCCACCAGGGCCTGTTGCGCAGCAGGCACTCAGTGAAGCCGCATCAGTGGTTCTTGGAGCTACACACTGCCCCCACCACTAGCCCTTGGGAGCCCATCATGAGCTGGGTTGTGTTCCCATGGTCCCCAAATTCATGTGTGTGAGTCCTAATCCCTAGTATCTTAAAACTTGGCTGTATTTGGAGATGGAGTCTCAAAAAGAGATAACGAAGGTAAAAGAAGATCATCAGATCCAATGCAACTGGTTTCCTTTTTTTTTTTTTAATTAAAACTTTTTTTTTTTTCCCTGAGCTGTACATGTTGCAGGATCTTAGTTCGTTGACCATATATTAAACCTGGGCCCCTGCAGCAGAAATGTGGAATCCTAACCACTGGACCACCAGGGAAGTCCCTGACTGAGGTCCTTACAAGAAGAGGAGATCAAGACACAGGCACCCAGAAGGAGGACCATGTGGAAACACTGGGAGGAGACGATTGTCTCCAAGGTAAGGAGAGAACCAGCATCAGAGGGAACTTAATCGTGGACGTCCAGCTTTCAGAAGTTCGATACAATGTGTTTCTGCTGTTGAAGCCCCCATTTGGGGGTACTTTGTCCTGGCAGCCCCAGCAAATGTACACCTTTGTGGGGAAGAGGGGCTGTGCTCCATCTTGAGGTCTGTGGTTCCTCCAAACTCCAGGTAGGGAACCCTGGGCCAGTTCCTTAACTTGCCCAGCCTAGGTTTCCGCGTCTGCAAAATGCGACTAGTGATGGGTTTGGAACTGATGAGACAGGCACCCAGGTGAGGCTCAGCCTGATCTGGGGCAGGAGCCCACCAGCCTGGGCGGAGGCTGGCTCTGGGTCCTATGTCTGGTGGGCAGGTGCTATTGAGGCCGCACATGTAAAAAGTCCTCAATATATTGGATTGGCCAAAAGGTTTGTTTGTGGTTTTCTGTAACATCTTACGGAAGCACCTGAATGAACTTTTTGGCCAACTCAATATAAACTGTCTGTGTTCGTAGTAGAACCTGGGATAGGAGCGGACTCCACTGGGTGGCAGGTTTCTCTGACTTGAGAACATGAATGGCGTGGAAAGTGCCTGCCTGGGGAACTATGAGTTACAGAGTGCTGCCGGCTACAGCGAAGTTGAAATGCTGGGTTGTGAGTGACTGCCCGAGGAAATACAGAGGCTGCATGTTGGTCCTGGGGCCTGTGGTTCTTTATGTCAATGTACTTCTGCATCAGCCTCCATCTGACCTGGTTGGGGTGGCAGGAGGGTCTGCCTGGCTTGAGCCTGGTGAGGGATTGCATGGGAGCCAGAGCCTAGGACCAAGCTGTCCAGGAAGGGGGCAGGGCCAGCGCGAGCTCTCCAGGGCTGAGCTCCTGGTGCAGAGAGCTACCCCCAAGTGGAACATCTGTGTTTAGCTCTGCATGGCTGCAGAAGCCAGCTCGTCCTATGTCAATACCCCAAGAGCATCATGGGGCCCAGGCATGTCCCTTCCTGGGGTGGGTACCACTTCCTCTTTTACTTGGAACTTGTCTCTCAGAGTGAAGTTGTCTTTGAGTCTTTCTGACCTTTCTCTGCTCCTAGAACTATGACCTCCTTGAGGGCCATTGCAATCCTAAAAGTCACTCTGTGAGACGCTGAGTCTGGGAGGTCTCTGGGGTGGAGTGGCTGGTGATGGTCATTCTGGAACCCTTCTCTGGGTGGCTCTGGGGACCTTCTCTGAACCCCTTAATTGTATTTTAATATCTATCTATCCGCTTTCACACAGCAGTTACTAAAACATCATTAATTAGGTTACACACACACCCTGCGTAACCATGATAGAAAACGCCAAATTCCAGTTGACAAGAAGCCAGCAGCCCAACCTTTCTTTTAGCTGAACAGAGAGACCCATTATGTTGGAATTTTATTTTCTTATGGTTTGGAACCATTACATCAGCGTTGATGTAATAACATGGTTAACTTCAGAGGTGTATTTATTTTGGTTTGGAGTTCAGATAGCTTAGCCGTTAGCCTGGGATTGAGCAAAACCCGAACAAAGCCACTCAAGCTTGAAATGAGCCATTTTGCCGACCTCCTTCTCCCCTCCCCAGATAAACACACTTCAGATGTATTTTCATCTCGTGGCAAAGGTGGTGACCTCGGAGCTGATGGATTTTGGGGACCATGTTCCTTTTTATCTAATGCGATTGGCCAATGCGTTGTTGACTGGCTGGGTGCTGAGAGGCTAAGCAAGCCCCAAACCAGAAAAGATTCAGGAATTCCACAGTAGCTTCTCTGAAGACCGACTGGGATCTGTTTAGCCTTCCTTTGCAAGCCCAGTTCTCCTGAAATAGGTAGAGGGGAAGCACCACCATCCCGGCGGGGGGACTGGGGAGGTTCCTGTTGGTGTCTGAGCCCAGGGGCTGGGTCTCCAGATAAGAGCTCTCTGTGTCCCAGAGGGTTTACCGGAGGCTTCTAGTTGTTTTCTTCTGGGCCCAGTCCTCAGAGGACGCGAACAGGTGGCAAGGGCTCAGACACTGGGTGGTGAGACCCTTTCTGATGGGGTGAAAGCACATGAGGGCTGTGGGCTGACCACAGAAGCTGGGGTGGGTTGCATGAATCTGTCCAACCTTGAGAGTGCTTGGTAGTTTCTATAACCCAAATATTATACAATCAAATCACATTCCGGACCCCAGGGATGTCCAGACAACTCCCTTCTTCCTCTGATACTTAGGGAGAAGGAAGCGGAGGATGGGCATGGGCAGTGGGGGAGGGGCAGGGTCAGGAGGGGAGGAGCAGGCTTCTGAAGAACGCAGGAGGATGCATCCATCTGTAAAGGTGTGCCATGTTCAAGGAAGGTCACGGGAGTGTGACTGAAGGTGACCTGGTGGCCTGGCTCACTGCTGGTCCCTGTGCACAGCCAGATATGCCACCAGGGTGTTTATACTCAGGGAGATACTCTGGGGTCTACGGGGCAGGAGGCAGAGAGGACTGAACAAGGATCCGACATCCTGAGAGTTTGCTGGGAGCCGGTACCACCTTCTGCCACACCCAAGAGACTCAGCGACTTCGGACACTGAAGCCACAAAGCACATCTGTCAGGCTGCAAAAGGGAGGAGGTGGTACGGCTTCTGAGGAGTTCCAGGACCTTCGCTAAGGGAACGGGAGACTCACCTCTCCTTCCAGGTGCAAACATTCAGGTATTCATGCATCCAGGTTTAGCCTGGGTCCCGTATTACATTCAGCTTCATAGACTCCCAACACCTCCCAGCAGCTTCCCAACCTTATTGCATTAGGATCTCTGGGAGCAGAATGTGCAGGCAGGCTGAGAACCACTCATCTGTCCCCCTGACAACGGGTCATGATTCCAGTGCATTCAATGTTGACTCCCAATGAAGTGGGTTGGGTACCACAACCTGGATGTACTATTTCTCCAACATGTCCATCCAGGACATGCATCCCCACTGCTGTAAAACAACTGTTGTAGGCCCTTAGTGGTCACCACCCACCCAGGTCACTGTGTGGAGGACATCACTGCTGGAGGCCCAGAGACAAGGGGAGATTCTAGAGGCCGGTGACTTTCCCCTCCTTGAACCTTAAACTTGATGTAACATCCACTTGACATGGCAATGTAGAACACACATGTACAAACACAGATGTACAAATATTTGTGGAACCGAAGTATACAAACACAGATGCCACTGAGACGAGTGTCATGAAAGACATTCACCTTTTTATGTGTGATTGCTGTTATTTTCGATCTTCTTCTTCTTATTGCATTAGATCCTAACCCACTACATTTAGACTCGTGACCTGCTTGTATTTAACAACCTGCAGTTTGAGAAACACTTCTCTGGGCAGTTGGCAAAATGAATTCTGAGATGGTGAACTGACCAGCATTTGGTCATCCCCCCCAGAGCAGGGGAAACTGACTCAGAGCCAGAAAGAGGCCAGAGGGTTCAAAGGTCCTCCCCCAAGACTGTGAGAAGCCCCAAAAGAACTGAGACGGTGCAGGGACTCTGTCCAGCAGGGGACCTGTGCTGGGTGGAGCCTCGGTCTCACTTTGCTGGCTCTGAACTGCCCCCAGGACCACAGGGAGAGGACCAACATCCGAGATTCCCGGACAAGGGTCTAACTCTCTAGACCCAAGCCTGTTTGGTGCTCACTCTCTCTGGAGATCTTGCAGAGCAGGGTTGAAATTGCTCATTATCTGGAATGACCCTGGGTACCTAGGCTTGAAGAAGGGAACCCCTCCCTGGCCTCCCATTCCCCTAACTTGGTCCCATCTCTCTGCCGGCCTCCACAGTGACACCACTGGGAAGAGCATCCTTGCAGGTCCGTCTGCTCATCAGCTCTTCTTTCCAGGGCCACCTTAGCCACTACTCTGCTGAAATGGCTCTTGGATCTTATCAGTTGCTAAGTCCCTGGATGAATTCTCTGTTCTCTCAGGACTTGGCCGCTCCCACCACTTGGCAGTTGGCCCTTGCCCCTGCCCCGTCCACCACTCTAGCCTCAGCTCTCTCCTCCTTCGCTGGTTCTCCCACCTCTCAAGGCCAAAGTGCCTGAGGGCCTCACCCTTGGCCGCCTCCCTTCCTCTTGTCCATCGGCACCCTCTGGCTGGGGGAGCTCATTTCACCCTGACTTTCAGTACCATCCATATGCTGGCAGCTCCCAAATTTGGTTGACGTCCGCCCCAAACCTCAAAGTTACACCAGCTGCTTATTCAGCAGCCACTACCAGTGCCCAATGGGCCTCTCAAAATCCATACATTCAAGGGGAATTTTTTATTGCCCCACCCACCTCCCCCTTCCCCATAAGCCATACCACATCTTCTTGATTGCTCAGTCTCCAAACTTCTGAATTCTCTCTTGCCTTCATATCCCCATACTCAATCCATCAGCACATCCTGTTGACACAAGCCCCCAAACAAAGGCCAGATCCAGCCACTTCTCACTACCTCCACTGTTGAAATGCTGGCATGACTACCATTATCTCTCACTTGGATTATTGCAACAGCACCTAACTCATCTTGAAGTCTAGTCTGCACCCTCAGCTAGAGTGATCTCATTGCGTAAATCAGATCACAACTGCACTTGATAAAACCCTCTAAAACCTTCTCATTGTACTTAGAAGAAACTCCAGGCTCCTTGCCACACCCTTTGTGCCCTCAGTCTTTACTCTGTATTTCTTACTTTTTGAATTAACCATTGTTTAATTTGGAGCAGGGTAGCACCCAGCTGAGTGTCTTTACTTCCCAGCCTCCTGTACATCTACTGGTGGCCAAGGAGAGAAAAGCAAATTTGTTGAATGGGGCTTTTGGGATTATTCCTCCAACAGAGCTGGCTCAGCTAAGAGGATGCAAGAGTTTGCTCTCCTTTCCTCCTTCCCACTGTTTGAAATGAAGTGTGATGGATGGTGCTCCAGCAGCCATCTTGTAATTATGAAATAATTTTGATGATAGACACCACATGATATGAAAAGCAGAATAAGTATGTGAGCCCGATGACCACGGAGCCATCTTACCAGGCTTGGAATCCCTAACTCTGATCTTTTCCTGCATGAGAACTATCTTTTGTTGGCCACTGAGGTCAAATCCAATCCTAAGGAGTGGAACTTACAAAGATGAATGTGATCTAGCCTCTACTTCTGCTTCTTTCAGTCCTCTTCTTGCTTCACTGTGCTCCAATCACATTGGCTTGCTTTCTACTCCTTGAATGTCCTAAGATTAGTCTTACTTTGAATCCCCTCCCCCAGATCTCTGTGACTGCCTCCTTATCTTTGGATCCCCTCCTCGGAGAAGTCTTTTCTGACTTAAGTAGCCTTCTGACCAGTCTTCATCCCACGAACCACCTTTTAAAAATTCATGACACTTTTCACCCTTGGAAATTCTTTGCTTTTTAAAAAAGTCCCTATTTATTTATTTTTGGCTGAGCTGGGTCTTTGTTGCTGTGCTCAGGCTCTCTCTAGTTGCCACACACGGGCTCAGCAGTTGTGACCTGTGAACTCCAGAGCAAGGCACATGGCCTTAGTTGCCCAGAGGGCGTGAGATCTTCTGGGACCAGGGATCAAACCCTTGTATATTGCATTGGCAGGCGGATTCTTAATCATTGGACTACCAGGGAAGTCCATAAATTATTTGCTTTTAAAAACATATTTATTATGTGTTTCTTTGCTAGATAGGAAGTTTTGTGAAGACAGAGATTTTTACTCTCTTGTTTACTTCTATAGCTTCTGGGCGTGGCAGCTGGGTATTCAATGTTAAATCAATCAGTGGAATAAGATGACTTTAAAGAATATCTGAAAGAACTTTATCTTGGGTGTCTCCATCCATCACAGAATTCCTTCCCATGTATTTGAAAATAGGTTTGCCAACACCTGTGGCTCATTCATGGTTGCTGGGTTTAGCGATGGCCATAGAAAAATGAAGACAGCATAGTCTTGTGCTCCACAAGACTAGAGTCTAGCAGGCAACATGGATTATTGAGCTTGAGGGTGCTAGTGGTAAAGAATCCCCCTGCCAATGCAGGAGACTCAAGGGATGCAGGTTCGATCCCTGGGTGGGGAAGATCCCCTGGAGAAGTGAATGGCAACCCACTCCATTATTCTTGCCTGGAGAACCCCATGGATAGAGGAGCCTGGCAGGTTGCAGTCCATGGGGTTGCAAAGAGTCAGACATGAGTGAGCGACTGAGTAGCACAGTAGAGGCAAGTATTGAAGAGCTGGCTACCGGGAGGGAGACACCGAGGGAGGGGCAGTTGGTCCATTTCAGTGGAGGCAGGAGCTGACTCAGAGGAGCTTTGTGTAGGTGACTTTGGATACAGGGTGTTCCTAAAGCAGACAAGGTTTAGGGGGAGGATGCTGCAGTTGGGGGTGATGGCATCAGTAAAGTTTGACGGGGTGAAGCACCCCGTGTGACCAACTCTCCCAGTTTGCCAGGAACCGTGCACGGAATGTCCCACTTCCAGGGAAACTTCTCAGTCCCCAGAGAGCCGGGAGCAGTGGTCATCCTAGAGACATATGGCTATTCGGGTCACTAGAAGTGGTCCCTGGTGGCTGCATGAGAGAGAGTGTGAGTATCTGGGGCTGAGGAAGGGAGTGCTTCATCAGAAGCAGGAGAGGCTGCGGGAGTAGGTGAGGAGCCTGAGACCTCATCAGCGATTTGAACCGCTGCCCTGACAGTGGAGACCCCTATAAAGACTGAACAGCGGAGCAAGGTTGTGGGGAAGAGTTAACTGTTTATGAGCTGGAGAATGATTCTTCCTCCTGGGGCTGAAGGTCACCAGCCTGCCCGGTAGCCGGGGCAGGAGTGCCCATCGTCACTTTGTCTCCACGCAGACTCTGGCTCTAGACCAGTCAGGCTAGAGGCGTGCTGTCCACCCAGCCCCGCTTCCCCGGCACTGAGGCTCATGGGTGGCTTTGGGAGAGCCACCAGCTGCTTCCTTTGGAGCCTCTGATGACCACATCTTGCAGACCACACCTTCTTAATGTTTCTAGGGAAAGTCATTCCAGGGGAATCTGGGGAGCATTTTCTTTCTGTGGCTGTGGGGACTCGGGAAGAACGGGAGGGCCTGGGCAAGTCTGTGCTTTCCTGCCCAATGGGGTGGTGGCCATACGACCCCTGAGCAAGGCCCTGTGGACCACCTCTGACATCCGGCTTGCCCATGGGGCAGGAGGAGGCCCCCATGCCAACACCTGCTGCTCCTGACTCCTCCTTCTCCATCTCCTCCCCTGTCACACACTCCTAGGAATTCTGCCTTCTAAGCCTCTCCTGAAGCCAGGAGTGAGTTCTTAGAGGCCAGAAAAGGGACTTAATATTGTTTCCCTCAGTCTTAATCTCATTGGCGAAAGTATCCTGAGACTGGTCATTATCCCTGTATTTGGTGACTTAGTTACACATCTACACACACACCATACTCACACCCCTGCTACACTAACACACGTGCACCCCAACACACACATCCCAACACACAAAACACGTATGCCACCACACACATATGCCATCACACACCAGTACAAACACTAATACACACATTTGCTACACACACTTTAACACACACAAAGACCCATACCCAAGGCATATATACCTCAACATACACACATACTTTCACCATCCAGCCTTTTGCATTCAGTTCCTGCAATGACCTTTCCGGGCCTACCACCGTCCTCTTCCTCCAGCTCCTGGGCTGGGCTTCAGTTTGGGCCTCCATGTCTACCTCTCAGTGTAAGATGCCCCAGGCAATCCTTTCCCCCAGGGACTCGGCCCGAGGGCTGCCAGCGGGCCTCCCATGCAGTCTGCTTACCTCTACTGCTGGGATTCAGCCATCCTGGGACAAAGTCCCCTTGAAAGTGGGAAAGCTCCCAGGTTTGGAGGTGACCCCCTGAAAAGACCACCTACCTCCTCAACCTTGAATTCCAGACCCTGAGGTCTGGATCAGGAGGGACACAGTGCCTTTTTGCATCCACAAGTCTCCCTTCCCCTGGGCAGGTTGCTCATTCGGAAACCACCCGTCTCCTGGCACAGGGTGCCCCCAGAGTGCCCTATCCCGCCTCCCCTGGGACCCGTCTGTTGCACTTGGCCTTCTTGGCCACCCCTGCTCCTGTAGCCCCTCCAGCTTCGTGACACCACCCTGTCCTGGCTTTTATTCCACCTCTCTGACTGCTCCTTATCTGTTTCTTGTCTTCTTTTTCTTCCTGCTCCCTATCTGGGTAGTCACCCCATTTCAGCCGCATGTCTCCTTGCTCTCAGGGCTGCTGTGGGAGGGTGCAGTCCTGATGTCAACATGACCCCACTGGGGTCTTTCTGCTCCTTATTCAGAAGTCTGCTGTCTGGAAGGCCCTGGCCAGATACTGTCCCTGACTTCTTCCAGGGTCTCTCCAACCCTGGGCTCCCCTCTTCCCTCCATCCTCTGCAGATCCCACAGTACTGGGGAGGGGAGGGGAATGGTGGCAGTGGAGGGGAAGGGGAGGGTGTTTCCCACTCACCTGCTCCCGACATGCTGCTCTCTGGGGGGCCTAGCGCTTGCTGCCACGAAGGGCCTGGCGTCAGAGTGCCACAGCCCTGTGGTTGCCTGGCCGATTGCTCTGTTCCTACCTGGTCTTCTGTATCACGGCATTCTGTATGACAGATAAAAAAGCACTTTGGGAAGAAAGGATGGAGGCATCGGGAAGGGTCAGAAATGATGCTGAGAAACCCTGAACCCAGAACACGCCCTTGTGGCTGGAAAGGATGTCACCTCACTACATGCAAGATTTGGGGTGTGTCAGAGTATTTCTATATTGAATTGATAAGGGATTCTTGGGGAAGTACTTCCCTGGTGTCCAGTGGTTGAGACTTCACCTTCCAATGCAGGGGGTGTGGGTTTGATCCCTGGTCAGAGAGCTAAAATCCCACACGCCTAGCAGCCAAAAACCCCAAAAACATAAAACAGAAGCAATATTGCAACAAATAAAGACTTTAGAAATGGTCCACATCAAAAAATCTTTAAAAAATAGGATTCTTGGGGAACTGAGCTTAGGTAAATAACAGTTTGACCACATTCCTTATAGACATCAACAATGTCATAAGGGATTCTGTATGAATGCTTATTCTTAGCTTCTTTTGATTAGGGAAAGTGAATGTCAGTGGATGAGTGTTTTAGCTCCTGTATCCTTGATGAAAGGCAAGGCACTGGCAGCTTCTTTTTATTTTGAATTAAGTTCCTTGCTCTGTGCTGTAATTTCTGAGTTAGTAGGACATTTCGGGGGTTCCAGAAGTGTCAAACCCTCTAAGTGAGGTGACGCTGAAATGAAAGTTGAATGTTGTATGTGTCTTCATCCTAAAGATGCTGGTTCCTTCCTCCCTCCATCCCTTCGTCTCCTCTCTCCCTTCCTTCCCCTCTTTCTTTCTTCCTTTCTTTTTCTTTTCCTGTCTCTTTTTTTGGAAGGGTAGAATAGGGCAAATCCTCAAACCCCCAGGGCTTGAGAACAGCTTGCATGAAACAGCTCTGGGCAGATGGGCCCCGTGAGCAGGGAAAGCCTTGAGGACTCTGGCGTTCACCAGGGTCCTGCTCCCAGTTCTATTGATGGCACTAATGCAGACCGACTCTGGGTTCCTTTTACCAGCTCAGAGAACAAGCACATAATAGTTATTTGTCCTTCAATAGGCCAGAACGAAAACACTTCACCCCCTGCACAGTGGGGGCTCCTAATTAGATATAAATACATTTATCCATCAAGCAAAAATCAGAGCCTTTTCTTTTCATTCTTCCTTTTTTTCCTCCAGGATTTCAACTCATAAGCTAATATATGGGGGAAGGGAAGGGGCTAAAAGAGCTGAATGCTCTCAGCCCGAGGAGGGGTGTAAGAAATGCCTCTTTTCTGGGATCAGCAATTGACTAACAGAGGCCTGGGGCCTAGCCTCTGCCAGAGGGAGAGGGCTGAACGTGGAGAGAACTTGACATTAACACAGCTTCAGGAGCCAGTTGACAGGCCTGGGCTCTGGGGGGATGAAGCTGGTAATCGTGCTGGGATTTTTTTTCCTTCTTCTATAACAGTGGTTACTCCAAAGAGTTATCTTCATCGGTTAGACAGAGACCATTGTACTGACTATGAGGATTCAGTTAGTGTGTTCTGTAAGGAAGAGGAGACTGCGTGGAGCACAGCATCACAACGGCCTCTTTCTGAGCTGCTTTACTGCGGGAGCCCCCCAGGGATGGATCCATAAGAATGTGGGGCATAAAGTGCACTGCGGTGTGGAGTGACCTGTGGCAATAGAGGTCCTTAGCTTCACATACATAAATGGATGAACATGTTCATGGTTCTTGTTTAAACAAGTAAAAAAGATGTCTTGCCTGCACCTGTATACCAGGTTAATTTCCCTTTTTTTTTTTTTTTTCCTGTCTTGTCCCTGACTTTCATTAGAACCTGAGAAACCCTGTCTTGGGTCAGCCATGCATTTTTCATGACTGGTGACTCACTGGATGGATGGATCAGGCACACCTCATCCCTCAAGGAGCAGATATAAAGGTCAGTTCTAAAGTTTAAGAATGTCTGAGGACCAAGGAATGACATTTAAGCGGAGTTTGATGCTGGGACCCAAGTGTTCCTGAAGTGGACACAGTTGGGTTTGGAGACCCAAAATAAAGAAGCTTTAGAAACACTCCCCTTGGCACTTCCCTCGTGGTCCAGGGGTTAAGACTTTGCCTTCCAGTGCATGGGGTGCAGGTTTCTTGTGGCCAAAAAGTCAAAACATAAAACAGAAGCAATAAAGACTTTCAAAATGGTCCACATGAAAAAAATCTTAAAAGAAAAAAAGGAAAAGAAATGCTCCCTTTCTCTGTGTTAGCTGCAAAATAACCAGCTCTTTGGGTTCTGGCCACACACAGGCATCTGGAAGCTGTATACAGGATCTCTCATGGCAGAAATGGGGTGGAAGGAGAGCCTCAATTCTTCCTGCTTATCCCCCTACCTGGCACCAGCTGCCCTGGACTTCTGTCCTGAGGAAAAAGGTCACACCCCACTTCCTTCCTGGTGGTCCTCACTGCCTCCCTGATGCCAGTGGGGGGCACTTCCAGCTCCCAATATTGCCAAATCTTCTTCAAACACTCCTGCCAAGGGCCACATGCCCTTCTGGCCTTGACACGCCTTTCTGGACTGACAAGGCGCCTCCCCAGCCTCGTCCCCATGGACTTGCCCTTGCTCTTCACCTGGACCACATGTTCTCATCACTTGGGTTCCCCTCAGCCAATCTTCGCTCTCTCACGTCCACCTGGACAACGCCTCCTTCTGCTTCAAGTCTCAGCTCAGATCGTGCCTCCTCTGAGCCTCCTGGCAGATGGAGGTGTTCCTTGTCCTGGCTCCTGCTGCACCACAGGTATCAGCAAGCTGCCCGAGCTGTCTCCCAGTACACCCAGGGGGAGTGGGTGAGCAGGGTCAGGACTTTGATTCTGCGTTGCTAGATCCCCAGCAGCTAGTTCAGTGTGGTTATCGAGTGGATAGGAAGGAATTCTGTGCCAGGACTAGTTTGTGATGAGCAGTTTGAAGTGGGACACTCACCAAATGCTGTATTTAGCACCTCTATTTTTCCAGAAAAAACCACCAACTTGGACAGCCATCCCTACGGGCCTGCTGTTGAAATAATTCCTGAACATTCAAAACATGTTGAATCCTACTCTCGCATAGCCTCTGGCACCCCTGCCCCCAGTCTCGCTCGGGAAAGAGGATGGGGGCTCCCTATGTTCCCTCAGGCTAGCCCATTCCCAGGAATGGAACCACAAATACAGTGATTTGTGTGGTTCTTGCTAACAGACAGTAGATTTCAGGAGACTGGGTGCTGAGGGAATTAGATCAAGAGGAATGGCTAGACAGAAGCCCTGCAAGGTGATTCTGTGTTGGAGCTGGTTTAGAAACAGCACAGGGCCATGCAAAGGTGTGACATGGCTGTGTCAGATGCTCATGCCAGGTGGGAAGCTGGGGAAGTGGCACGCATGAGGTGGGATGCCCTGTGGATTCACTGGAATTCTTGGCTCTGTGTTTGAACCCCAGGACCACCGGCCAGGTCACACACAGGTGCAGGTGAGCCAGTGCTGAGTTGGGTGCCAGGCGTGGATGCTCCTTAGCACACGTGGAGTTTCAGAGATGACTGGCATCATTTCCAGGCCACAGCAGAAGGACTTGGGAATGTGAAGGGCTGCTGGGTCTTGGAAGGTGGGCACTGTCCAGTTGCCCTGGTGAGAAATAAGGGGCTGCCTTATTAAAGTAAGCCTCCCATGCCCACTCTCTCATCAAGGACTTTCCTCAGGATGGAAAATGCATGAGGTGGACTTCCTGAAAGGGCTCTGTGTTGGTGCCTGGGCTTTTATACAGGTCAGCTGGTGGTCCTCTGTCCTTTGTGGTTCCCTGGCTCCATCCTGCTTTGCACCTAGCTCCGGGTTGTCCTGCTCTTGTGCCTGGGGCTGCTGGTGGGCAGGCTGTCTCGTGTGGCCTGGCATGAAGCTCCTGTTCAGATAGCGAGCTGCCCTACAGAGTTATAATGCATGATGGTGATGTCTGGCAGCTGTGGCTTCTTGACCAGTGGTGAAAGTGAACACCGATCCCTGGAACCCAACTCAGACAGAGGCCCCTCTCCACCCCAGGCCTGGAGCATCCATGTTGAGAAGGACTGTGCCCCAACACTCCGTAGGGTCCGTGTGGCCAAGAATTGCATGCTGAGATTCACTTTTATCATTTGCTTTGTCATTTCTGGACATCTTCGTCAGCTCCAAATTGACACTGAACTAAGGGTTATGCAAAACAAAACAATACACGCTTGTGAGAGCACGTGCTCTGAGCTCCCTGGGGGAAGCCTCTTAATGCTCTGAGTGCCTGGATCCGTGTTGTCGTCATGCTTCCTCCTGCCTTTCCCATTGGGCCTGAGTTCCTTGATGACGTCAGGGAGCCAGCATTCCGTGTGGGGGCGGCCCGGTCCTGCAGCCCTTCTAGAGGGCGTTGGCTGAAGTATTGATGTATATTATTGTATTCAAAACTGACAGGCGCAGTCACATCCCTGGCTCAGACTGAGGGCTGAGGTCACTCTCAATCTAAAGGAGAACAGAGTCCAGTGCTAAATGAGGCTTTGAAGCAACAGGAAAAGGTCCTTGCCCCTCAGCAGGGAATGGGGAGCTCCCCCACAAAGCACAAGGTGATCTGGAAGAACTCAATTTACACCCTTGGCTCCTGAGGGCTGGGGGATCAGCAGAGGGCGGGATAATCCCAGCTTCTCGAGCAGATGGTTTCTGACTACCGCTTGACCCAGTTCCCTCCCAGCAGATGACTGGCAGCGGGGCTGCAGCTCCTTCATCAGGGGAGCAAAATGTGGACCCTCCTCTGAACCTCATCTTCCCTCCTCCGACCAGCAAGGACATGGTAGCTTTTACCTCTTCCCAGCACCAGGGGGATGATCAGGATGCTGCACATTCACAAAGGCGTGGAGCCCTCCCCTCTTCCCACAGCTTTGCCCAGCTCTGTCCACAATAAGAAGGGTTGTGGGGCTTCTCTGATGGTCCAGTGGTTAAGACTTCACTGCATGGGGCCTGGGTTCAATCCCTAGTCAGGGAACTAAAACCCTGTATGCTGTGGGGTGTGGCCAAAAAATAAACAAATATAAATAAATACAAACATAAATAAATGGGCTTTCCTGGTGGCTCATAGAAGGTAAAGAATCTGCCTGCAATGTGTTAGGCTGGGGTTCAATCCCTGGGTGGGGAAGATTTCCTAGAGAAGGGAATCACCCACTCCAGTATTCTTGCCTGGAGAATTCCATGAACAGAGGAGCCTGATGGGCCCCAGTCCATGGGGCCACAAAGAATCAAACACAACTGAGTGACTAACACTTTCAGAAAAAAATAAATAAAGGGTTGTAACTGAGAAGGCAAGGAACACTACTGTGAGTTTGTGCTGAGAAGTAGAGGTTTTAAATCCTTTGCTGGCTCACTGACTTCTTTCAATCCATCAATCAGTCAACCAACCAAACACTGGTTCAATAAGTGTACCTGATTACCTTCCAGGTCTGGCATCACACAGAGGCCTGGTCCCTGTCCTGCAGGATCTGAGGCCCCACACAGGAGAGAGGTGAAGAGGAAACATCTGGGCACTGATCTGAGGGGCAAAACCAGCAGACGACTATTCAGGGCACAAGAAGGCCATAGCGGCTTCGCCAAGAAAAGATTGGGCTGGGTCTTGAGGACTGGGTGTGAGTTTCCCATGTACGTTGGTGGCTGTGGTGATGGGAAGGACCAGTAGACCAGAGCATGTGTGCCTGGCAGAAGAGGCAAGCAAAATCACAAAGGTGGGTTGGGCTGGCTCAGGGCCACCCGTAGAAGGTGGTGGTACAAGCTGCCCAGGAGGCAGAGGTACCTCCTCTCTGCTCGGGGTTTCCCAGGATCTGGGCCAGGGCCAGGGCCAGGGCCAGGGGTGGTAAGCCGAGGGAACAAAGGGCTGTCAGTTTGGGAGTGGCAACGATTTAGGATTTGGAGAAAGCCCTAAGGAACCAGAAGGGTTGCCATTTCGAGGACCCTGCCGGTCCTCTATTTCGGACTTTGGGTTGATAAACCCAGAGCAGCCCATTTTTGTACCGTGGGACCGGCCCTGCGCACCTTTGAGTCGGTTCCTCGGATCGGGAGGGAGGGGGCGCTCCGCCTCTAGACTTGCGGACCTCGGTGAGGCTGCGGTCCGGCTGAGGCTAAACGACACGGTGCTCGGCTGGCCTGAGAAGCTTGCGATGAGGGGCCGCGGGTGCTGGGGGGAGCCCTGAGCCTGAGGCCGCGGTCCACCTCGGTTGTCCCGGGCTCCCAGACACGCTAAGAAAGCTAAACTCCCTGCAGTTCCGTTGTTATGCGGCGCATTCACTGTGGGTGGGGGTCTAGGCAGTTGAGACGAGAGCGCAAGGCCGCGTTCCTGCTGCACCCTAGGAGCACCGTCCTGTTGCTCCACATGGTGGTAGGGACGCCAGGTGGAACAGAAGGAACGGACTGCACTTGGGGTTCTGGACGAGGCTGGGATTCTGGTGTTCACTGACAGCGTCTTTCGTCTAGTGGCCTAAGAACGGCAGCCTTGGAAAGGTAGTTTCTTGAGTTCTGTGAGGAACTTGGCTCCGTTGCCTACTTTAGGGCTCCCCACCAGTCAGTGTGATAATAGTCGTTACTGTGCCCCGTGTACGCACGAGGCGGCAGAGACTAGGATGGGAAGGCTCTAGCCACGGTCACTCCGGCAAGGCCGGCCGTAGCGGAGCCTCGATTGGGACCTGGCTTTGTCTGAGGCCAAGATTTGCCAACTAGGGGGGTGGCGGCCGCAGTGGTGCTGGAAGCCTCTCCAGCCTGGCAAGCCCAGAGCTCGGGAGACTCATGGGCCGCGAGGCCGGTTCCCCATGCAGTCGAGGAGCTTCTCGGGGAGCGGCGCCGGCGGAGGTAGCGGCCCCCCAGACCCCTCCAGTGTGCAGGGTCCACGTCTCACCCAGCATGCTGGCGGCCCGGGGCGCTCTGCTCCGGCACTGCAGCCCCGGAGCGACATCCACCGGCGGAGCCAGTCCGCGGCGCCCGCGGCCGCCCCGCCGCCCCCGCCTTGCCGCGGCCTGCGAAGGAGCACCCCAGGAAGGCCGGGGGCGGCTGCGGCGAGGAGAGGTGCCTCTCATGGGCGGGGAAGGAGGCGGAAGGGACTAGGACAGGGCCTGCGCGGCGGCCGGGAGGAGACGAGCGCTGGGATCCTGGGTCGGAGAGCCCGTCGGTGCCGCCCGCCGCCCAGCCGGGCGGGGGTCCGGGGCGCCCACGTGGTGAGAAAGTTTAGAGACCGCAGAAGTGGCCCGGTCTTGTGGGGTGGGGAGGGGAGGGGAGCCAGCCGGTTCGCTCCTCCTTCTCGCTAAAGCAGAAGGAAAAGAGCGGAGGGAAGCTGGGGTGGGCGGGGAGCGGGCAGCATCAACCTGAACAGATTCCGCCTCCCCCTCCCCCTGCATCCCCCCCGCAACCCCGGGAAGCGGAGCGGGGAGGCGCGGAAAGTCTCCTCCCGCACGGCCAGGGCGAGATTGCCTCCCCCCCCCCCCTTTTTTTTTTCCTGCCAACCTCTATCACAACGCGCGCGCACATACGGAGATTGTGCGGCTTTTTTTTCACCCTTGGGAGAAAAAACGAGGAGAGTAAAAGAAGAGGGCAAAGCGAAGAACTCCTCCTCGGCGGGCTCCGCACTCTGCCGCGACCGGGCACAGGGACGCGGCCGCCACCCGCCGCTCTCTCCCGGCCCTGCGGCGTGTGCCGGCGGGAGAGCCAGCAAGGGTACCCGCGCCGGGGACGCGGTGAGACTTTTAGGAGCTCGAACCGACATCGCCGTCGCCGCGCAAGCAGAAAAGACCCGGACGAGGAGGGCCCCGCCGCCGCCTAGCCTGGCGCTCGGAGCTCCGCCGGCCCGCGCAGGCGGGCGGAGGGAGGCAGGCGGCGAGGAGGCGGGCGGAGCAGAGGACCCGCCGGAGCGCGCAGCGGCCGGCCCGCCTGCCCGCCTGCCGGTGGATGCGGCGCCCCGGGAGCCTGGAGACAACTTTGCCTTGTGACGCGCCGCGAGGACTGCAGGGCCCGCGGTCCCGGGCTCCGCGCCGCCTCTGAGCAGGCCCTCGCTCCGCGGCGCTCCCGGCACCGCACTCGCTCCGCTGTCCGCCCGCCAACCCGCGGAGAGGACGACCCGCCCGTCGCCACCTCCCGCGGCCCTTCCTCGGTGCTAGGCGGCGAGGGCGAGGCGCTCAGGTGCGAGCGCGGGGCCCCGCCGCAGCGCCCGCCGCAGCGCCGCGCCAAGCCGCGCCCGGCTCCGCTCTGGGGGCTCGGGCGCCTTCGCTTCCTTCTCGCCCAAGTTGCGTCGACCGGCCCTTTTGCCACCTTCCGAGCCCGGCCGCCAAGCCGCCGCTGCCGCTGCTTTCGCTTCACCCGAGCGGGGGCAGCGGGGCCCCGACGCGGAGAGGATGGTGGAAAAGCTGCGGATGCCGAGGCGCCCCGAGACGCCCGTGCGGCAGTAACCCTCCGGCCCCTGCCTCGCCAGGGCGCCTCTCCGGCCTCCGGCGGCCCACGGCGCCCCTTCCCCGCCGCGCGGGAACCCCCGCAGCCCGACAGGGCCCCCTCCCTCTGTGAGCCGGCTGCGGCCCTCCCGGCGGGCGGGCGGAGGCCCGGGCGGGGGCGGGGCGGGGCGGCGCGCCGGGAGCCGTGAGCCGCCCTGCGCTCGGCTCGGCTCGCCTCGCGGCGGGCGCCCTCGTCGCCAGCGGCGCACCATGGACGGGCTGCCCGGTCGGGCGCTGGGGGCCGCCTGCCTTTTGATGCTGGCGGTGGGCTCGCTGGGGCCCGGGGTCTGGGGCTCTCCCACGCCCCCGCCGTTGCCCGCCGCGCCGCAACCGCCCCCGCCGCCGCCCGGAGCCCCCGGCGGCTCGCAGGACACCTGCACGTCGTGCGGCGGCTTCCGGCGGCCGGAGGAGCTGGGCCGGGTAGACGGCGACTTCCTGGAGGCGGTGAAGCGGCACATCTTGAACCGCCTGCAGATGCGGGGCCGGCCCAACATCACACACGCCGTGCCCAAGGCCGCCATGGTCACGGCCCTGCGCAAGCTGCACGCGGGCAAGGTGCGCGAGGACGGCCGGGTGGAGATCCCGCACCTCGACGGCCACGCCAGCCCGGGTGCCGACGGCCAGGAGCGCGTCTCCGAGATCATCAGCTTCGCCGAGACAGGTGGGTCGGTCCCTCGAGCGGCCCTCGCTATCTCCTCCACCCTCTTCTCTTCGCTGACTCTGGCCGCCGCCGCCGCAGCCCGCGCGCCCTGGGGGAAACCCGGACTGCTGGCTCGGCCCTCTCGCCTCCGACCCTGTGCGCTCCGACCGGGTTGCGGTCCTCTTCTCGAAGGCAGCAACCCCTTCCTACTCTCCTATCCCCGCCGAGGAGCGCTCTGTCCTCCACCCCTGCTCTCCGAAACGGGCCCCAGCGCCTTTGGGCGCGCGTCCCCCTCCCGGCGGACGCGTGCGGCCCTGGCTCCGCGGGCACTCGCTTGGTGATTGCTTAATGTTTTTGTTTCCCACGATCGGAGTGTAGGCTTAGCAGTATAGATGGAGATGTGTGTGCTTGTTGATATCCGTGGGCCGGAGGAGTGTGT